>NC_092336.1:358250000-360745000 GCF_046630445.1 Rutidosis leptorrhynchoides | reverse complement strand
CAGATTATAATATTGTTTCAACACCACAAATGCAAGAACATGTCTAGGTAACATCAACATATTACATATCATTGTCTTAAACACACAAACTCTTAAAACAATTAATATTCATGTTCAAACATTATAATCAAACTGGCCAGCAATACAAAACACACAAACTCTTCAACCCGCCACCATCTATCTTGATCACTCATCAAAATCTGCTAACTACAATTAAACCAACCATGTATAAGCATAAAGGTGTACGTTATAAAATTGAATCATAATTTTAGTACAAAATTAACAAAGACATACCTCGCTCATCGTAGTAGGCCAAGCAGTAGATGTACCAATGATGTCATGAATGTATATCATATGCTCAAATTGCCTAAACAAAACTTTATTTCTTTCGATGGCCACTTGAAGCTCTACCTCACACCAACCAGCTCCAAGTTCTGTCTACAAAACAACCGTAGTTGGATCCATGCTTACCAACTTTCCTCTTGCTACCTTGTTGTTTGTAATGCTTTTTATGTACACTTCATCTCTCACCTATAATTTAGTTTCCAAAAAACATTTATGAACGCTAAAAGGGTAAAAAAACTGTAAGGTAAGCTATTAAATTTGAAACATACCTTTAAACGTTTAACAACCGAACCATTATCCTGATGACCCGAACCTTCATTCTCAACACTAGAACCATTATTCTTCAGAGCCAACTGGGCTTTTAACCTTGAATTTTCATTCTCAAGTTCTGCCTTATCAGACTTGAGTTGAGCATTCTCCTTATGAATGCTGATCGATCAGGTACTATGTCTTTAGCACGAACGCCAAGTCCATACGTTTGGGCAGAACCAGAATTATTGTGCCCCATTACCTGGGAAAAAAACATCGTCTGGTCCTGTTGTATCAGCTTCACCATCCACAAGTTTGTCCGTAAGTTCTTTCATTTGTTTTTGCATAAAAAAACTTAATATTTAAACAGGTATATAAATATATGTCATGCAACGTATTTCGGTATGGCAGAAATAATTCTACTCTAGTATTCGATATATGTAATGCCCAATCAAAGTATAGCCCAATCACACCTAGATATTCGATATATATCCAATGCTTAACATATTAATGCTAGACTAGGATTTTGGGATTTCGACATTAATACATAATGAAAAGAAAGTGGTCACTATAAATTGAAAACTATTAATAATCACCTGAAATAAATTGGCTAGAAGATTAAGTGGTTTATGGTGATTAACATATAAATATACAAATAATTAACTTAAAGATAAAATAACCCAACTGAAGCGCATGAGCATATCACAAAGGTAAATATACAACTAATTAACTTAAAGATAAAATAACCCAACTGAAGCGCAGGAACATAATCTAAAAGAATGTAACTAACAATACGTACTCAATAATTATATGAATAACATCTATTCATTTAACATAAAATACTTGTATATTTATAAACCTTTTAGCTACATAAAAATAGTCATATCAGTGTCATCATCTAAATAAAAATTAATAAAGCAAGCATAATACGCATTTTGGATGGTCCATACTCCACACATAATACGGAGTTACATCTTTTCATCAGCTTATGCTCAAAAAGATTTAAAATTGGTTGGAAGTTAATTCAAGTTTATGGCTATTTATATTTAAAATACTTGTTATTGGAAGTCAATTCTAAAGAGTGGTTGACCATTTTAAATGCACAATTAATCAAAGCATGTCCGGATTTGTTAAAGACAACATTCTCATTAGAAAACTTCTTATATGAAGAACATCTATTCATTTAACACAACAAAGTTATAAACAATTTTATATATGGAGTAGTTAGCAACTGATGTGCGTAGAGGTGTATATGAAATAGCTTATATTTTACAACAAAATACTATTAAATATGATACAATTTTACACAAGATATTTATTTATTTATAGAATGTATATACTTAAACTTTGCTACAACATTTATAGGCAGTGTACCTAATCGTACAGTAGTGTAGTTTTTAGTAAGTCCGGTTCGTTCCACAGGGAAAATCTTTTAAACAAAGCTTAACGCTATATTAGTTTTAATTTATAAAAATACAAATATATATATATAAGTAATATTATTATTATAAAGGGGGGGGTTTACCGTTTAATGACCGGTTTGTCGATTTTAAAACTTTAGTCGCAGTTAAAACCTAATGTAAAATATTAAATAAATAAAAGACTTAATTTAAAGCGTAAAGTAAATAATGATAATGAAATTGCGATAAATAAAAGTGCGATAAAATAAAATTGCGATAATTAAAAAGTACGATAATTAAAAGTGCAATTAAATACAATGACAATAAATAAAAGTGCAATAATTAGAAGTGCAATTAAATATGAAAATAAAGAAATTATGCTTATTTAAACTTCCATAATCATGATGTTTGACGTGTTGATTTTAGTTTTATGCCCATGGGTTAATTGTCCTTTGTCCTGGATTATTTAATATGTCCGTCTGGTTTTTTGTCCATAACAGTCCATCAGTCATAAATATAAAGTGCTAGTATCCTCGTCAAATTATCCTTATATCCGAAGTTAAATATTCCAAATAATTGGGGACTTAAACTGTAACAAGATCTTAATACTTTTTTAATAATTACACCAGGATATCGACTGCGTGTAACCCAAGGTTTTAATACTTTGTTATCAATAATGCCAAGTGTCCTTGTACATAATTTCACCCCTGTTTTAATAATTCTAGTGACTAGTGACTATTAATCCATTCCCGTGTCCGGTTAAATAAACGATTATTCATACATATAAATATCCCGCCCATCGTGTTCGATCGAGTGTATATGGTTATTTATAGGGACGTCCAATTGTAAATATTTATATTAAAATTAACAAATTATCATTTAGTTAAACAAATATAAAGCCCATTAATAGCCCATAGTCTAATTTCCACAAGTGTCGTTCTTTTGTCCAAACCCCAATTATGGTATAAAGCCCAATTACCCAAATTTAATATTTAGTCAAACATCACGATTACTTCAGCATTAAATAAGCATAATAATAAATTAGTTACGAGACATTAATGTAAAAAGGTTGAACATAACTTACAATGATTAAAAATAGCGTAGCGTTACACGGACAGAATTTCGACTTACACCCTTACAATATGCGCTAACATACCCTTATTATTAGAATTAAAATTAAAATTAAAACTAAAATATATATATATATATATATATATATATATATATATATATATATATATATATATATATATATATATATATATATATATATATATATATATATATATATACGTTTAGATAGAGAGATTGATATATGATCATTATGATGAACCAAACACGCGAATTTATAGGGCTGTGGCCAGAAAAAGGGCCTCATGCAATCGCATGAGCTTTGCTCTTTAAGGCCATGCGATCGCATGGCCAGCTGGGGAGGCTCAAAAGTCTTTAAAAACGTGGGCTGCTTATTTATTTATTATATAATATAATATATATAATTAAATTTAATTATGTATATATTATATTATATTCTTGTACTCCTTTGACTTGTAATTTTTAGTCCGTTGCATCGAGTGTTGAGAGTTGACTCTGGTCCCGGTTCCGAATTTTCGAACGTCCTTGCGTATAATTTAATATCTTGTACTTTGCATTTTGAATCTTGTACTCTTGTAATTCTGAGACGTTTCTTATCAATAATTGGAACCTCTTTGATTGTACTTTGTACTTTTGAGCTTTTTGGTCATTTGCGTCTTCAATTCGTCGAATCTGTCTTTTGTCTTCACCTTTTATTATTTAAACGAATATCACTTGTAAATAGAACAATTGCAACTAAAAGCTTGTCTTTCTTGAGGGATAATGCTATGAAATATATGTTCGTTTTTAGCCTTATCAAATATTCCCACACTTGAGCGTTGCTTGTCCTCAAGCAATATAGTTTTGAAATACTAGAATCACTTCTTTATTCCTCACACTTTGTACATCAGTGATTTCTATACGGCGGTATAAACAATGGTAGTAACGATGTGGTTTACAGTCCCACATGACTATAAAATTTAGATCCTTTAAGGAAATTGGATCTTTATGAAAATATTTGATCTTTTGAAAATTAAATCTAGTTTTTACCCTAGATAAGTTTTCCGGAATAACCCTTCACCGTTGTTTGCAAATTCTTTTTGTGGGTTTGGTGGGTTTCAGATTTGAAAATTTTAGCTCAAAACTTGTGGTTTTGTGTCACCCACTTGCTAACCTTGTATTGGGAAAGCAACACGTCAAGTATACTTGCTCCGTATATTACCTTTCGATAAACTACCGTCCGATTGTAAAGGAAAGCGTTGAACAAGCAACTGTTAAGGCAATGTCTCCTGACATGCTTTTAATTATGGTCTATAACGTGTCGGACGCAATTACTATCCTTTGTAGGAGCAATAGTAAAGCTCACCCTTATAATTTTTCGGTCTGGCATAAGGTCCTGTCTTTGACCATGCTATGCAACCACCGTTCTTACGGTTGACACCCGATTTGGTTCAGGTGACCTAATAAATTCCAGATGAATTCCTAGGATTTTACGTTCAATGGTAATGAACGCATTGAAAATGGGTTTTCAGAAAACAAATCGGTTTGTAATTTTGATCAAAATATTTTCTCGTTCAAGCTCGAGTTTAGATATCATTGAATTCCATGAGTTTGTAATTCTCAATCTTTAAGGTCAATCTCAAGGATTGAGTAATATCAGTCTTAAAAGCTGATTTTTGATCTTTAAGGAGATTATCCTTTCTGGGGATCTGATTCATTAGTCTTATCAAGCTAATTTGCACGGCGCCCTCCACATTTTACAAGACAGATCCTCTCATAGTTAGGATAAGTCTGACCACTTGGCGACCCTGTTTGATACTGAGGTCCGTGGATTTCCTGCTGATTTTAGAGATGACTTTTCTAGATTTTTCGTCAACCAACAGCTGGTCTGGACGACAACTTCTTGACCTAAATCAAGAAGTGCGTGTCTTTTTCGGAAGACTTTACTTCCTTGTAATGATGGAATTGATTCATCATGTAGATCCATCTATTCTTTCAAAAGTATTACAATAAATCGGGTAAAACAGTTAATTTAGTCCAAGGCAAAAGTATCTTCAGTTATTTGTTACAGAAATATGTGACATATATTTTAAAATAACTTGGTAAATTTTCCCACACTCGGCTTTTATTTTCTTTTATTTGCCTTTTTATTGTCCTCTATTCCATTTTAAATGAATTCTAACATTTTGGTTTGTTTTTCAATTTATGTCCTTTCCGAGGTAACAATAATTTCGGTGTTAACACCTAGTTTTATCGTTCATAAATATGTATAAATATGATTTTGAATTCATTTAGTTGAAAATTTTGAAAATTTTTACTAGAATTGGGTAGTCAGTATATAAGACTAGGGTTGTTCTTTATTATCAGAGAGCACTAGATTCTAATACAACTACTGCTTTACTAGTATTTTTAATCGTAACCAAGTGTTTTAAGTTAAAAAAATTTTAAAATTCCGAAAGAATTTAACCCCTTCCCACACTTAAGATCTTGCAATGCCCTCATTTGCAAGAAATCGGTAACAATTTAAATTATTGAGGGTGATTAGCGTAGAAAAATGATTAAATTTTACCAAAGTTTTCAAACATATTGGCGTTTGTTTGCTAAATGATAAATGGTGCACATCATTTGTTCATTCCGTCTTGTTGTTACATCACATTTATTTTTCATCTTGTCATCAAAATTAGTAGCTTTTGCTGAACTTAATGCCAGTCTTTGAAAATGCGCTGTTTTACCCTGTTTTGTACAATCGACAATATACATACATACAGATATAAACATGCATGGAAATTTTAAATGGGACTTAATATTCCACTTTCAAATCCTAAATGTGAAATATTAGTACACAATAATAATAAAAATGATAAAAATTACATAAATATATCCAATAACATAAGTTTAAACATGAATAATTAAAAACATAAAAATCATAAAAATAACCAATGGAACTAAATCAGTCTGGATAGGGGTTCCAGTTCATCTCATCAGGTGGGTTCCATTATTAGTTATAGGTGTCCTGATAGGCTTGGTTGTAGTCATACCGGTTAAAGGGTGGTCGATGTCGGGGCTGTGTGGCGGAAAATGAGCAGGTCGAGTAGGCACGTAATTATTTGGTACTTGATATGATAGCTGGCTCATGATTTGGTGCTGATGAACTAACCAGCTATCGTGTTGGCATTTCCTATAATCCTCGTATACTGGCTCAGAGTTCCACTGCTCATACATACTATGTCTGGCCGCGCTCGTCATTGCTTCCTCATCTATACGAACGTGGACGTCAAGAATAGCATCTCGAAAGCCATCCCTAATGTCTTCTGCTTCCTCCATTTCCTCGTCTGAGCCTCTCTCTACCTGAGGATGAGGGCCCTCATATGGTACTGCCTGGTTGCGTCTACTTTTCAATACCTTAGCACCCACATAAACTTTCAATCCTAAAGGCTCAATCTGTTCTCTACAAAGCTGTAATGGACCCCCTTGGTTCCTATCAACACCTTAATACTCTCCAATGAGAGTAACAAAAATACCTCCTCCTATTATACTCCCGTCCTGCATTCCTTCTACCATTTTAGATAAATAAAAACCAACACAGTAAGGGATATTGACAAAGCTTCTAGGATCCCGAATACACTTTAGGTAGAATAAATCATGTAAGGTTATTTTTTCTTTATTGTTACCTCTTTGTGTAATCGAGTTAGCCAAAAATCTATGAATGATACGAAGCTCGGCTCTGTCAATATGTGTATAGGAGTGTCCTCCCGCTGGTGTAAAAACATCAAAATGTGACATACGCCTCCAAATGGCGTCAGCGTCAAAGTTGCTATCTACCCTTTCACCATAATGAATCAAATTTGTACAATCGGGTAGTAGCAACTCACCAGGAGTATATATCTGTAAAGCCCTGGCCATGTCCAGCATGGACATTCTGTACACCTACCGCCAAGGATAAACCTAAGAAATCTTCTATCATCTATTCTAACTATATTTGTATCAAGTGATACAGTACTCATGAGTTCAACACACCATTCCTTATATACAGGTCTACGAATGGTGAAAAGACGTTCCCAATCTGTAAAAGAAGAGTTCCCGTACCTCTGAATCAGTAGCAGTCTGACTCTATTAGCTAGCTGAACTCTTTCCAAAGGATCCCAATCGATTACCCTTGGCACCGCTACATTTTTAGTTACCAATCTGAATTTGTTCCTTTGATATGTCTCGTAATCTCTCCATCTTCTATCAAATCTCAGATTAGGATGCAAAGTGTGCTCAGGAATTGTTGGGTATTCTACTGGCAGCCTCATCGGGAATACTATGAATTCATTAACAAACTGTACCGGATCATAATGAGGGACGTGTTGATCAGGCTGTTGTTGTGGTTCCTGTTGTGGTTCTTGTTCGGGTTCTGGCTCGTGTTGCATTTCTGGTTCTGGTTCTGATGCTCCTGAACCTCCAGTATCGGCTTTTCTGCAAAACACATTAAACACAAAATTTGTGCATCCAAGTATGCATTAGTGTTAGCAAAATAACAATTTAAAACAATCACAATAACATGTTAAATCAAAATTAAACTTATACACATTTTCACAATTTTTACAATTCTATACTTTTCCAAATAAGCACATATGAAAATGTAAACAAAGTTCATAAGCATTTAACTCAAATAACATGTCAAAATAGTCTTTACTAACAATTAAACAAGTCTCAATTGGCAATTATATATCAAATTAATCAAGT
This sequence comes from Rutidosis leptorrhynchoides, assembly GCF_046630445.1. Taxonomy (NCBI): domain Eukaryota; kingdom Viridiplantae; phylum Streptophyta; class Magnoliopsida; order Asterales; family Asteraceae; genus Rutidosis; species Rutidosis leptorrhynchoides. The sequence continues at coordinate 360,737,207 of NC_092336.1, read as the reverse complement.
TCATGAATTTTCGTCTAAAAAGTCCACTTTAATCTTTAAAAATTATGTTTAGCATCAATGTTTGGATCATTTAACTACCTAAACATGTTACACTACTCAATTTAGCAATAATTCATGACAAAAATCGGCCATAACCTGTTTATATCAAAAAGTCCCAAATTGCTCAAGAACACAAACCCTAGATTTCTAAAATTTTTGAAGTTTTTGCCTTCAAATCATGTTAAATAGCATCAATCTAGGTTATACATGCATAAAATACTAACAATTTAACACTAATTAAACTAGAAATTAACAAAATTGCATTAGGTAAAATATTGGTAATTATCACAAAAACTAGAAAATTTATGAGTTTAGGGGTGTAATTTTTACCTTTTTGCTGAAGAATGAGAATCTAGGCATGATTAGAGCAAGAAAAATGACGAATTACGGTGAAAAAATGATGAAATTTGGTGAGATTTTGAGAGAATTTCGGGTATGTATGTGTGTTGTGGTGTAGAAGACAGAACAGGCGACTGCTTTTGAACCTGGCCTAATTTTTCTCCCCATGCGATCGCATGGATGCAAAGGGCAAACTCTATGCGATCGCATGAAGTCCCGGGTACAGTACTTTCAGTTTTTTTTTTTATATATATAACCTTAAACTTTATAAAACATATTATTAATAAAATTTTAAAAATTTGTTTCTGTTTAGGATGAGGGCGTTTCGGATCGATGTCCTAGTCTGTCCCTCAACAAAATTTTAAAATTTGTCAATTCAAAGCGCGGTTTTTAAAAGTAAAGATTTTTGGGTTTTTTTTTTTTTTATGTTTTTAGCATACTTTAATTCAATAAGATTAAAAATAATGATAATAAAAGTTCTCGTCCCTCCCTTGGGTAAAGCAATTTTAGTTCAATGACCTAGTCTTCTGTCACACCCCCCAAAATGGACCAGGGGTAATTGTGACCAATCATATCATAACACAGTTGTATAAACGAGAACGACTCTATATGAGACTTTTTAAATAAAACCTTTGTTAATAAAACAGCGGAAGTAGTAATACATGTTTACATTATTATTAAAACGTAAAATAAATGTCTATGAACTAAAATATAATATGCGATGTGGACTCCATGCAAGCATCAAATCTATCATCACAAAGTTGCAAACAGCTAGCTCAATCATCACCTGAGACAAAACATGCTTAAAGTGTCAACCAAAAAGGTTGAGTGAAATTCACAGGTTTATAAATAATATCCAAAGTTTTAGACCACAAGATTTAGTTTAAAGTTGATTGATATAGAAATATCAATCTAAAAGTGTTGCTGCATTTTGTAATATCGCTACTAAACAAGTTTACCCTATGACACCTTGTACTGTTAGTGTCGTGGAATCATTATTATGTAACCAAAGACCAACGGTCGAATGGTTAGAGACGTTACTCTCAATAGGCCTACTCACAATAATTAAGTTTGCATTTAAATGTAGCAATTGACGATATTACGATAGGGATTTAGCATGAATCAAAGCATGACAGCATAGTTAACAATTTAGTACTTGTGTCTAAGTGTAAAACAGTTATAAAGCAAGCATGTGTCTCACCCCAAAAGTTATAAATAGTTAAGTAAACAGTAAAAGTAGGGCTATGAAAATCACCTTAGTAGCACAAAAGAGTATTCCACGAAAGAATTGAACGGAAGGACGTGACCGAGATCTCAACCTAGAGATAGAACGTATGATCAAACATTGCCTAACAGACAATAGTATATAGTACTATATTGATAGTAATGGTTCACTAAAGAATTTCCATTTTCAGAAGGTTACTATTTATGGAAAGTTTCCACTTATAGTAATTTTTCAATTTTAGAATGTTCAGGTTAATCTTTAGCAAGATGTTGTACAACTCTACTCAAACTTCGTTGCTATCAAATAAGTCAGGAATGACCAGATGTAACCGGGGGCCCAGGATTCTTGACCAGAATCTAAGTCATGGCATTCGAGATCCACAAGCTTACCCATAAATGGCAACCTAGACATCATTCACTTACGACCGTGAGTAGCGATGAAGTTCACATGAATTATACATTATCTTTGATTAACCTTCACTTTAGGTGTATACACACAACGAATTATTAATGTACTTAATAATTATATATGTGATAATATAACCTAAGTTTTATTTAATATTTAGTTATTATACCTTAGTATGTCTTATAAATATTAAATATAATTACCTTTAAATAAATACCTAAATTACTTCAAAAATAATAGTGTTTTATTAATCGAACATTATTCAAAAATGTCTAAATAATAAATTAAATATCTAAAAATTACATACATAATTTTTATAGTCTTAGTTAATCATATAGATTAGTAGAAAAATTTAAGAAAACGTTTTTATTATATTTTTGTTTTTACCCTTAATGTATTCACAAAATAATTTTAATTCTATATAATTACTAAATAAACCCAAATAATTATTTTTATAATTTTTATAAGATTCTGTCAGTCTAATAACCTATAGAAAAATATTTAAAAAAATATTTTTTATTTATTCTTAATTTACCTTCGAATTATATAATAATAGAGTTTAATTATATAATAAATACCAATTCAACCCAAGTAATTATTTTTATAACTTTTTCAGATCTATATAAGTTTTAAAAACTCAGAAAAAAATTATATATATTTTATTTTTGGTTAAAAGTATTTATTACGAATTTTACATTGTTTTTACGTTTAAACACTACATATTTCGTATTTAATTATAAATAATATTACATAAATTATCAAAATTATTTTTATGCATCATAACACTTATAATACTAATTATAACATATAAACATAATTAATTTCAAATTTTACAAAGAATATACAATAAATATAAATATAAATGACAATATTGAAAAAATTAATAAAAATAGAAAGTACCTCAAATTTTCTTCAAGGTTTTGAGAGAATAACTTAAGTTTTTGTGTTTGGCAAGAAAAAATGAATGATGAGCCATGTATTTATAGGTAAAAAATGGTTGGTGAAAAGAAAAAAATAAAAATAAAATAAAGGTGCCAATTTTGACAAAATAATAAAAATATGTTAAAAATGTTTTTAATAAGTTTTTGTTTTTGAAAATATTTAGTCAAAATTCATGGGCTCATTATTTAATTTATAAAAAAAATCTTATTTTTTTTATTTTTATTTTTTTATAAGCTAAAAATATATATAATGATTAAAATAACTTATCATTTAATTAATAATTATGTTACATATAGTTTTAAATATAATACGCATTAATATTAACTAAAGTTATTTTATATAATTAGTGTAAACTTTAGTTAACAGAACGTGTCGACTAAAAATAAATATTTGATCAACGTCGAATTTAATTATATATTACGTATGGATAATAACCCTATAGTCAAATTAGTCAATTCAGGCATGGAAATATGAGGGTTGTTATAGTACCTACCCGTTAAAAGAAATTTCGTCCCGAAATTTAGTTGTTACCATTAATCAGTGTTGTTCGTGCATAGACGAGGATATTTACGTTTTATTTGGTTTTCACGTTTCCAGGTATGCTCGGGGCCTTGCGTGAATTCCAACGGATAGAATATTGTTCTGTTTCAAGAATTAAAATCATGCAAACCATAATTTCTACAAGTTCTTCTACGAAGTGCATTTTAATATTAATGCGGAGATCATTCAAAATGATGATGTTATACAAGTCATTTCAGTAAATTGGATATATAAAATGTGTTATGAATAATATCGAGCTCATTTAAACCTTGAGCGTTTATGCCACCTCGCTAGGGTAGACAAAATAGAAAGGAGTTCATGAAAATCATAGTCGTGAAATTTGATAGAGATTGTCATTCTTTACAACAAGAATGATGAATATGAGTTAAAAATATTGTTTTATCAACATTGGGTAATATGGATAAAACGATTCGATTATAGGAAGAGTATAAATGAAGTTATCTTAAAAGTTTGAAATAAGGAAATATCAGTTTGCCTTAACTTTTGACATAATTAAAGGTGATTTCCGGAATTCGAGGGATTTAAAGGAAATCTTTATAATCTGTATAAGATTTGATTCTCCGGTAATTAAGGAAATTAAAATTGCCTTGATTGTTGTGTCTAGAATTTTGCTATAAATTAGCTTCTTTTGTTTCATTATCTTCACCACTTCTATACTTTCTTTCTCGATTCATACTTCCAAAGATTGTGAAAATGCTCCATCCAGTTCTTATCCTGGATATTTTTCTGACTATCGTTTCTGTCATTATTCTTTTTCATTTACCCCCAGAGGAATCTGTTTACTTCTACAATTACCTTGGGGTTATAGTGTTTTTAATTCTCCCGTGTCTTTATGTTGCTATACGCATTGATATACACGGTTTGTAATTTCCGTGTTGTTATAGGACTTTATATTTTCCCTTATATGTCAGAGCTCTATGCTCTTGTTTTTCCTTCCCGACTTCAAGTCAAGCGAATAATGGTCTAGAATTCGTAGGTATGGAATTTCAAATTATCATAATATACAAAGAAGAAGGAAAGGTAATAGCACGATTTGATTTGTCAAATTACTAGAATTACTATTGATAGAACTATCAAGAATATATGTTCTTGATATGTTCAGAGGTTAAGTAGAATGTAAAAGTCATGTAACATGGCAAATGATGATTATAAAGTCTATGAATCATCATCTTCCATTAAAAATTTAGCATGACTTACTGTAATATAATCACGTTGGCCTGACATCATTATATTATACTAACTCATGCTTCAATTCCCAACACTACCTCAAATCATTCAAAATTTAAACTTGTATGTTATAGAAATATAGAAACTAAAATAGTTTCCTTTATTATGTAACACATAAAGTGCGAAGTGATAAATAATTTCGGACAAGAGTAGTTATGAATGTATCTTCAGAAATGTGGAGGACATTTATAACGAAAGATACGATGATATCTTAGAATTTTCTAAGATCAAATGATAACGAGAAAAATTCTTCTGTAAGGATTTAGAATGCGTAAGGAGATCTTTTGTGATTTTCATCAGAAATCGAATCGTCAAGATTCTTTGATTACAGGTTTAATCCTTGTGATTTGTCCACGGTCTCTTTCATGGTTTGCTCAATCTGTTTTTCAGCACCAAATTTTCTATCGAGCGTTCCCAATACCTCATTCTTATCATCAAACTCCTGGCCATTTAGGCCATCTACAATTTTGCTGTTTCCTCTGCATTTAATGCAGCCATATTTGAATCGTCGGTTATCAATCTGAGATGGTTTCAAGAAATTTCGTTTTTAGATGATTGAACGCTGATTGTGATCGTCAAGATTCAAAGGATGTTTTCAAAAATTTTGAATTTGAAGTGTTTAAGCGTAAGATGCATCCATCAATGGATCTAACAGTTGACGAAGAAATGTTTGCGATTTTCAAAAGTAAGGAATGGTAAGTTCGGTGGTTTGATGTGATAATTCATCATAGAATACGAATGAATATAATTCATGAATGTAGTGATCTTTAAGAAGATAACACTTGCTAAAGTTTTACTTAAATTCCGATATGTCAAAATCAGAATATGTATTTGAATTTGTATGAAAATGGTTGTTCTTTAGTGAACGGATACATATGTGGATGTAAGTAGTATAGTTAATGACTGTTGAATCAGAATTGAAGAATGTACGGTGTAACATATTAATGTGAGATATAAATATTTCTCGGGTATTACCTACCCGTTAAAATATTTTCACCGTCAACAGTTTGTACAATAGAATATTTAGTTACAATCTTTATGAAAATATACGTACATATATATTTTCTTTCAGATGTAATCATTGATTTAATGAGTTAATATAATATTAAACTCATTTGATTTACGGTTGAAATGAGAATTAATAATCTCCAAAACCTTAGAGATTTAATAATTGTTGTGAAATATTTCGCTAATGAAGTTATGAATAAATACTTCATCGTTCATTGTTATTGATATATCTCGGTATATGATGTTGGTGCTCGTGGATTTTTTTTTTTTTTGTGAAATTCACAAGGCACTAATAATGTTTTCTAGAAAGTTTTGAGAACATCGAAAATGGAAATGTAAAATCAAACATGTATTTGAATAATACACTTGATTTATTATGAAAATGGAGTTTATTGTGCTAAAGCAGTGATTAACGATTGTTAAGTCATTAACGAAGGATGTACATCATAGCATATTAGTGATATGAATTAACCGAGTAGTATTTACTAGTTAAGATTCACACGTAATATCTTAGTACGAAAAGATTTATTATTGTTCCAAACCATATATATATATATATATATATATATATATATATATATATATATATATATATATATATATATATATATATATAAAGTATACATATATAATTCTTCAGGAAGAATGAGTCAATACATCTTAACTCATTATTACTAATATTCCTGGGTATCTATGTGGCGTATGATGTTAATGTTTGAGGTACTGAGTGTGATGTTGAGGCGTGAAATGCAGATGTTGTTGTTGGTGAAGCTGATGCTGTTGGTGGTGATACTGATGGTACTGGTGGTACTGGTTATGCTGCTGGTGCTGCTGCTGGTGCTCGTAGGTTTTGCACCATATTTTCCAAAGCCACTACTTGAGCGCGAAGCTCGTTGACTTCTTCTATTATTCCGGGATGATTGGCGGTTCGGACAAGGGGATGAATAAGATCTGAAATTCTAGATATTATATATTCGTGATGGGATATCCTGGAAATGAGGGTGAAAATAGTGTTCCGAACGGGTTCACCGGTAAGTGCTTCAGGTTCTTCGCCAATAGGGCAATGTGGTGGGTGAAAAGGATCACCTTCTTCACTTCTCCATTGATTAAGTAGACTACGAACCCACCCCCAATTCATCCAGAAAAGGTGATGACTAATTGGTTGGTTCATTCCGGTTACGCTGCCATTAGAGCTTGAGGAGTTCAAGGAATCAAGTGAGAAATCCATATTATCTTATCGGAATAAGGGTTTTTGTTATAAGATGAGTGTTGAATATTGAATGATTTATTTGTCTTCTTGATATACGTATATATAGCAAAAAGATTTCCGTAATTTACGGAGGAAATTTAGGAAAAGTGTTAGACAAAGTCTATTAAGATAGATATGATAAGATATAATAAGATATGATGTGTCTATACTCCAATAATAGCAGTATGACGTGTCGAGATCATAAAATGATAAGTATGTAATCTGATAATCTTTCGATTAAAGACTTTCAATTCGTAATGGCCTATTCAGGTCTAGGGGCTTGAGCTATAGGATCCTTTAAATCGGTAATCCAAACCCTTCCATTCTAGAGTTTCGTAGACGCTATCCGTCAAGAAAATTCAATGATAAAAAATAATGAGAAATCAAAGATTTAAAAGTAATGAATATGAGTAGTGATTATATTATAATGTCTTTGAGATTCTCGATAACCCAATGACATTTTCCGATTCGTAAACCGATGCATAAAGGCATAAAGCATATAAGTACGTGGTATAACAAGGAGGTTATATACGTTTGAGTATGAATAGTAACAAATATAGGTGTTTCAAAAATCATGGATAACATTTCATGTAATACATATGTAATACACAAAACTATGATAGATGACATAGGAATGTCGAGAACGGTGTCGCATTTAAATGTGGTGGCGGAATTGAATAGTACTTAGGAAAGTGAGCAGAGTTCTTAGGTTGGCTCGGCATTCTAAGATAAGTAAAGTTTCTAAAGTATAGTGTAGCATTTAACAGTTTAAGGTAACAATTAAAGGCACTATAGTTAAGGAAAGTTGTAGTCCTATATTGCTAAGGTACCTAATTGAATAAGGCACACATAAAATGCAATCCTGGTTCTCTACAACAATTCTGCTCTGATACCAATCTGTCACACCCCCCAAAATAGACCAGGGGTAATTGTGACAAATCATATCATAACACAGTTGTATAAACGAGAACGACTCTATATGAGACTTTTTAAATAATACCTTTGTTAATAAAACAGCGGAAGCAGTAATACATGTTTACATAATTATTAAAACATAAAATAAATGTTTATGAACTAAAATATAATATGCGATGTGGACTCCATGCAAGCATCAAATCTATCATCACAAAGTTGCAAACAGCTAGCTCAATCATCACCTGAGACAAAACATGCTTAAAGTGTCAACCAAAAAGGTTGAGTGAAATTCACAGGTTTATAAATAATATCCAAAGTTTTAGACCACAAGATTTAGTTTAAAGTTGATTGATATAGAAATATCAATCTAAAAGTGTTGCTGCATTTTGTAATATCGCTACTAAACAAGTTTACCCTATGACACCTTGTACTGTCAGTGTCGTGGAATCATTATTATGTAACAAAAGACCAACGGTCGCATGGTTAGAGACGTTACTCTCAATAGGCCTACTCACAATAATTAAGTTTGCATTTAAACGTAGCAATTGACGATATTACGGTAGGGATTTAGCATGAATCAAAGCATGACAGCATAGTTAACAATTTAGTACTTGTGTCTAAGTGTAAAACAGTTATAAAGGAAGCATGTGTCTCACCCCAAAAGTTATAAATAGTTAAGTAAACAGTAAAAGTGGGGCTATGAAAATCACCTTAGTAGCACAAAAGAGTATTCCACGAAAGAATTGAACGGAAAGACGTGACCGAGATCTCAACCTAGAGATAGAACGTATGATCAAACATTGCCTAACAGACAATAGTATATAGTACTATATTGATAGTAATGGTTCACTAAAGAATTTCCATTTTCGGAAGGTTACTATTTATGTAAAGTTTCCACTTATAGTAATTTTTCAATTTTAGAATGTTCGGGTTAATCTTTAGCAAGATGTTGTACAACTCTACTCAAACTTCGTTGCTATCAAATAAGTCAGGAATGACCAGATGTAACCGGGGGCCCAGGATTCTTGACCAGAATCTAAGTCATGGCATTCGAGATCCACAAGCTTACCCATAAATGGCAACCTAGACATCATTCACTTACGACCGTGAGTAGCGATGAAGTTCACATGAATTATACATTATCTTTGATTAACCTTCACTTTAGGTGTATACACACAACGAATTATTAATGTACTTAATAATTATATATGTGATAATATAACCTAAGTTTTATTTAATATTTAGTTATTATACCTTAGTATGTCTTATATATATTAAATATAATTACCTTTAAATAAATACCTAAATTACTTCAAAAATAATAGTGTTTTATTAATCGAACATTATTCAAAAATGTCTAAATAATAAATTAAATATCTAAAAATTACTGATAATGCTAAAAACGAACATATATTTCATAGCATTATTCCTCAAGAAAGACAAGCTTTTAGTTGCAATTGTTCTATTTACAAGTGATATTCGTTTAAATAATAAAAGGTGAAGACAAAAGACAGATTCGACGAATTGAAGACGCAAACGACCAAAAAGCTCAAAAGTACAAAATACAATCAATGAGGTTCAAATTATTGATAAGAAACGTCTCAAAATTACAAGAGTACAAGATTCAAAACATAAAGTACAAGATATTAAATTGTACGCAAGTACGTTCGAAAATCCGGAATCGGGACCAGAGTCAACTCTCAACGCTCGACGCAACGGACTAAAAATTACAAGTCAACTATGCACATAAATATAATATAATATTTAAATAATTCTTATAATTATTTAATATATTATATTATTTATAAAACCGTCGGCAGAAGAAAACAACCAAATATGAGCCTCCCCAGCTGGCCATGCGATCGCATGGCCTGGAAGGCATAAATCTATGCGATCGCATGAGCCCCAGTTCCAGCCCACATGCCTATAAAAATCGAGCTTTGGTGCACCACAAATCCATCTATCTTTCTCTTCTCTCCATTCATACGTAATATTTATATTTATAATTTATATTTTAATTTTAATTTTAATTATAATTCTAATAATAAGGGTATGTTAGCGAATATTGTAAGGGTGTAAGTCGAAATTCTGTCCGTGTAACGCTACGCTATTTTTAATCATTGTAAGTTATGTTCAACCTTTTTACATTAATGTCTCGTAGCTAAGTTATTATTATGCTTATTTAAAACGAAGTAATCATGATGTTGGGCTAATTACTAAAATTGGGTAATTGGGCTTTGTACCAAAATTGGGGTTGGACAAAAGAACAACACTTGTGGAAATTAGACTATGGGCTATTAATGGGCTTTATATTTGTTTAACTAAATGATAGTTTGTTAATGTTAATATAAAGATTTACAATTGGGTGTCCCTATAAATTACCATATACACTCGATCGGACACGATGGGCGGGGTATTTATATGTATGAATAATCGTTCATTTAACCGGACACGGGAATGGATTAATAGTCACTAGAATAATTAAAACAGGGGTGAAATTATGTACAAGGACACTTGGTAAAATTGATAACAAAATATTAAAACCTTGGATTACACTCAGTCGACATCCTGGTGTAATTATTAAATAAAGTATTAAAATCTTGTTACAGTTTAAGTCCCCAATTAGTTGGAATATTTAACTTCGGGTATAAGGATAATTTGACGAGAACACTCGCACTTTATATTTATGACTGATGGACTGTTATGGACAAAAATCAGACGGACATATTAAATAATCCAGGACAAAGGATAATTAACCCATGGGCATAAAACTAAAATCAACACGTCAAACATCATGATTACAGAAGTTTAAATAAGCATAATTCTTTTATTTCATATTTAATTTCCTTTATTTTATATTTAATTGCACTTCTAATTATCGCATTTTTATTTATTGTTATTGTATTTAATTGCACTTTTAATTTTCGTACTTTTTAATTATCGCAAGTTTATTTTATCGCACTTTTATTATTCGCAATTTCATTATCGTTATTTACTTTACGCTTTAATTTAAGTCTTGTATTTATTTTTAATATTTTACATTTGGTTTTAACTGCGACTAAAGTTTTAAAATCGACAAACCGGTCATTAAACGGTAAAAATCCCCCTTTATAATAATAATATTACTTATATATATATTTGTATTTTTATAAAAGTAAACTAATATAGCGTTAAGCTTTGTTTAAAAAGATTCCCTGTGGAACGAACCGGACTTACTAAAAACTACACTACTGTACGATTAGGTACACTGCCTATAAGTGTTGTAGCAAGGTTTAAGTATATCCATTCTCTAAATAAATAAATATCTTGTGTAAAAATGTATCGTATTTAATAGTATTTCCTTGTAAAAATTAATAGCTATTTTCTATATACCTCGCACGACACCAAGTATTTTTGGCGCCGCTGCCGGGGAACTCTCTTAAAAGCCGGAAGCGCAACGCTACATAAAAAAAAGATTTTTACTTTTAGTAAGCTTTTGTAAAAATACGTTTTAAATATTCAAAAATATATATATATTTTTTTAAGAGTTTGGTAAATATTTAAGTTTTATAAAGTTTCTTTATTTCTATTTTTTTTTTTAGTTTGTAAAAATATAAGTTTTATTTAATTTATAAATATATTTTATATTTTACAAAAAAAAAAAATATTTATTAATTCGGCCTGTACTGTAGCAGCCCACTCTGTGGCCCGAAACCCTAGCCCATGCGATCGCATGGCTGGGCAACTGAGGACTCATGCGATCGCATGAGCCCATCTGATACGCCAGACTGCAGCCAGCAATCATTACGGAGTATAATTATTAATTATAATTAATTATAACCCTAATTAGGGTTTAGGTTATTTTATTATTTAGATTAGTTTTTATTAATTTGTATTTAAAATTTTAATTAGTTTTTATAAATTACAAAATTAATAGTTTAATAAAATAAATAATATAAAAATAATATTTTTATAAAAATTGTACTTTTTAAAACTTTTTGTATATTTTTATATTTTGTCCCTTTTCAATCGTTTTAGCGTAATATTTGTATTTTTAGCTCATACTTAGTTTTAAATATAGTTTTTGCCATAGTTATTTTTACTTCTAGATTTTTAGGCTTTGCCGTAGAATTCCTTAAGTGCTTTTTCTTTAGACTAAGATTTAAGTGCTTTAGAATTTTGCGACGCCTTTTTAAGTTTTAGTTTCTTTTTAAGTTATTTTCATTTGGGATATAGTTTTTCCTGTAAGCTTTAATATTTTTAGACGACTTTTACCTATGTATCAATTATCATTCCAATTAGTAATCTCAATTTGTGATTATAATTTTAAGTTAGTTGTAGTAATAAGGTTAGGTTAGTCAAGTGTTTTTTTTAGTTTTATAAGTTTCTTTTATTTTTCCGTCACCTTTTATTTTTCAACCATTTTTCTTTTTCGACCTTTTTCCGACGAACTCTTTTTCTTTCTTATTTCTCGTTATTCTAGTTTTAGGACATAGATTTTTGTTCTACTCCTTATCTAAATTTCTTAAAATTACGAAAATTTATTTTAAGTTGTTAAATTGATAGACATCAAAAATTTTCTGGTTCGTAGTAATAGTTGGATTTGTACGTGGACCGGGTTATTGGAGCCAAACAGTCCTCAATTATATTGAGACCAAACGAATCCTGCCCCTCTGCTGCATCTTTTAGCTATTCGAAACGTGGGCAAAATCAGAAAAGTCTACTGATTGGATAACTTATTATAATTTTTCTTTCCTTTTAAAAACTAATAGGATATTCAGTGAATGCACCGAGCAAGACGTTCACCACCTTTTGTACGTTCACCACCTATAACTAGATCAAGACATTTAGCAAATATTACCGCCGTTGATTTCTCTTTAGAATCGTCATCCAGTCGACCAAGTACTTCAGTTCAAATTTCCGATAATCCATTTTTTGAACCCGACCTCACAATTGAGAATCCGGAGAATATTCAGGAACGATTCGTAGATCCTGAACCACTAAACTTTTCTCCGGAACCACCAATCATTCAAACAGAGATTGTTGAGGAACGAACCATTAAATCAGAATCCTCTAGTGATTCCGATTCAACAAATTCAATTATGGAGAATCTGGAACCTTTAAGTATGGAAGACCGAATAAGAGCTAAACGCACTGGCCAAGGTCACGCAATTACTCATCCAGACATTAATGCGCCAGATTATGAAATCAAAGGACAAATTCTACACATGGTGACTAATCAATGCCAATTTAGTGGTGCGCCGAAGGAAGATCCAAATGAACATTTACATACCTTTAATAGGATCTGCACACTATTTAAAATAAGAGAAGTGGAGGATGAACAGATATATCTCATGTTATTTCCCTGGACTTTAAAGGGAGAAGCCAAAGATTGGTTGGAATCGTTACCTGAAGGGGCGATTGATACATGGGATGTTTTAGTTGAAAATTTTCTTAAACAATTCTTTCCTGCATCTAAAGCCGTAAGACTTCAAGCAGAAATTGTTACGTTTACACAGAAGCCAAATGAAACTCTATATGAGGCGTGGACTAGATATGGAAAGTTATTAAGAGGATGTCCGCAACATAGTTTAGACACTTGTCAAATAGTACAAATATTCTACCAAGGATGCGACATCACTACAAGGAAAGACATAGATATAGCAGCCGGTGGTTCTATTATGAAGGAAACCGAAACTGATGCTAACAAAATTATTGATAACACTGCTTCCCACTCACATGAGTGGCACCAAGAACAAGATATCGTTAGATCATCTAAAGCAGCTAGAGCAGATTCTAGCCATGACTTAGATTCCATTTCCGCAAAGATAGATGCTGTGGAGAGACGAATGGAAAAAATGACTAAAGATATTCACTCAATACGAATTAGTTGTGAGCAGTGTGGAGGACCACATTTGACAAAATATTGTCTCAGTATTGAATTAACAATGGAACAAAGAGAGAATATTTCATACATAAACCAAAGGCCTGGAAATAATTATCAGAATAATTATCAACCGCCAAGACCGATTTACAATCAAAACCAGAATTATAACCGAAATATTCCATACAACAACCAACAAGGTCCTAGCAATCAACAAGTATCCAATAATAATTACAATCAGCAAAGACCGAATTTTTAAAACAAACCACCACAACAAACCGATGATAAAAAGCCGAATTTAGAAGATATGATGACAAAGCTAGTTGAAACTCAAACGCAATTTTTCACATCTCAGAAACAAACCAATGAACAAAATGCTCAAGCATTTTGAAATCAACAAGCTTCTATTCAAAATTTGAAACAAGAAGTAAGTAACCTAGCAAGGTTAATAGGTGAAAGAAAACCGGGAAGTCTACCTAGTGATACAAATGCTAACCCCCGGAATGAAACAGCTAAAGTCATTACCACAAGAAGTGGTACAACACTTAAACCACCTGAAATACCTGTAATTTCTGATGAAGCTATTCCTACTCCACAAGAACCACAACCTGATCAAGATAAGGAAAAAGAACCGGTAGTTGAAAAGGTTAATAAAGATAACACAGCTAAGGATAAACCTTATGTTAAACCATACCAACCACCACTTCCTTACCCGAGTAAAATGAAGAAAGAGAAACTTGAAGCCGAGCAATCCAAATTCTTGGATATGTTTAAACAGATAAATGTAAATCTTCCTTTCATTGATGTGATTTCAGGAATGCCTAGATATGCTAAATTCTTGAAAGATCTAATCTCAAATAGAAAGAAAATGGAAGAACTCTCGGCTGTTACCATGAATGCTAATTGTTCAGCAGTGCTGTTGAATAAGATACCAGAAAAACTATCTGATCCAGGAAGTTTCACAATTCCATGTTTTCTGGGTAGTCTTAGTTCAATAGAAGCATTGGCAGACTTAGGTGCTAGTATAAATCTAATGCTGTATTCACTATACGCTAAACTAGACTTGGAGAATTGAAACCAACCAGAATAAGCATACAACTAGCCGATAGATCAATAAAATATCCTAGAGGGATAATGGAGAACATGCTAGTTAAAGTTGGTACTTTAGTATTTTCAGTAGATTTTGTTGTTTTGGACATGGAAGAAGATTCTCAAGTTCCTCTCATATTAGGAAGACCATTCTTAAACACGGCTAAAGCAATGATAGACGTGTTCGGTAAGAAACTGACCCTAAGTATAGAGGATGAGAGTGTTACCTTTTCAGTTGATAGAGCAATGCAACAACCACAATCTGCAGATGATACATGTTATTATATTCAAACTATAGATGCACATGCAGAATTATTAGAAGAATTTCCAGAATTACAAGGAACAGGAGAATGTTCTTTAGGAGAAGGTAATGAACCAATTGATGAAGCTGAAATATTAGCTACACTTATAGCTAATGGATATGAACCAACAACAGAAGAAATTCAAATGCTAAAAGAAGAAGACAGATATCGATATAAATCATCGATAGAAGAACCACCGAAATTAGAGTTAAAGCCACTTCCAAACCATTTGGAATACGCTTATTTACATGGTGAATTTGAATTACCTGTAATAATATCGTCTTCTCTTACTGAAAATGAGAAATCACAACTCATTTATGTGTTGAAATCTCATAAACCAGCCATTGCATGGAAGATTCATGATATTAAAGGAATAAGTCCTTCGTATTGCACACATAAAATCCTTATGGAAGAAGGTCATAAAACGTATGTGCAATGCCAACGAAGACTAAATCCTAATATGCAAGATGTAGTTAAAAAAGAGATTATTAAACTGCTAGATGCAGGTTTAATTTATCCAATTTCTGATAGTCCATGGGTAAGCCCAGTTCAATGCGTGCCTAAGAAGGGTGGCATGACTGTCATTACAAATGAGAAAAATGAGCTTATTCCTACTAGGACTGTAAGAGGATGGCGTGTATGTATTGATTATAGAAAATTAAATGACGCCACCAGAAAAGATCACTTTCCCTTACCTTTCATAGATCAAATGTTGGAAAGATTAGCCAGAAATAGTTACTATTGTTTTCTATATGGATTTTCCGAATATTTTCAAATTCCAATATCACCCGAAGATCAAGAGAAAACCACATTCACGTGCCCTTATGGTACTTTTGCTTACAAACGCATGCCATTTGGACTTTGCAACGCCCCAGCAACCTTTCAAAGGTGTATGATGGCAATTTTTCACGACATGATAGAAGAATGCATGGAAGTTTTCATGGATGACTTTTCAGTCTTCGGTGATACATTTGAATCATGTCTAGTTAATCTTGAACGAATGCTTATTAGATGCGAACAATTAAATCTAGTACTTAATTGGGAGAAATGCCATTTCATGGTTAAAGAAGGCATCGTTCTTGGACATAAAATTTCAAAAGAAGGAATTGAAGTGGATAGAGCTAAAGTAGATGTAATTGCTAAACTTCCACATCCCACCAATGTTAGAGGAGTTAGGAGTTTTCTAGGGCATGCCGGTTTTTACCGACGTTTCATAAAAGATTTTTCTAAAATTGCCACTCCTATGAATAAACTCCTAGAAAAGGATGCTCCATTCATCTTTTCAGATGAGTGTATCAAATCTTTTAATATTCTTAAAGAAAAACTCACTAATTCACCGATCATGATAACACCAAATTGGAATCTACCATTTGAACTAATGTGCGATGCAAGTGATTTTGCAATGGGAGCCGTTTTAGGACAAAGGATTGAAAAACGATTTCAACCTATATATTATGCTAGTAAGACATTACAAGGAGCACAAACAAACTATACAACTACTGAAAAAGAACTCCTTGCTATTGTCTTTGCTTTTGACAAATTTCGATCATATATCGTTCTAGCAAAAACGGTGGTCTATACCGACCATTCTGCTCTTAGATACCTATTTTCGAAACAAGATGCTAAACCAAGATTAATCCGTTGGATCTTACTCTTACAAGAGTTTGATATTGAAATTCGAGATAAAAGAGGAGTAGAAAATCTCGCCGCTGATCATCTTTCTCGTCTTGAAAATCCTGAGTTAGAAGTTCTAAATGAATCGGCCATACAAGACAACTTTCCTGATGAATATCTATTAAAGATAGATTATAAAGAAATTCCATGGTTTGCAGACTATGCAAACTACTTAGTTTGTGGATTCCTTGAAAAAGGATTATCGTACCAAAGACGAAAGAAATTCTTCAGTGATATAAAACACTATTTTTGGGAAGATCCACATCTGTTTAAAAGTTATCCAGATGAAATAATACGCCGATGTATATTTGGAGATGAAGCTAGTAAAATTTTAAACCATTGTCACACAGGACCAACTGGAGGGCATTATGGCCCTCAACTAACAGCAAGAAAAGTTTATGATGCTGGATTCTATTGGCCTACAATTTACAAAGACGCACACCTTCTTTGCAAATCCTGTGATGCTTGTCAAAGGGCCGGAAAAATAAGTCAACGTGATGAAATGCCACAAAATGTCATCCAAGTATGTGAAGTATTTGACATTTGGGGTATTGACTTTATGGGTCCATTTCCAAAACCTCATAATAATCTATATATACTCGTAGCCATTGATTATGTATCTAAATGGGCGGAAGCACAAGCTCTCCCAAATAACGATGCACGAGTTGTAGTCAACTTTTTAAAATGTCTTTTTGCAAGGTTTGGAACACCGAAAGCTTTAATAAGTGATCGGGGTACTCATTTCTGTAATAATCAACTTGAGAAAGTTCTTAAAAGATATGGAGTAACTCATAAAATCTCCACCGCATATCATCCACAAACAAGTGGACAAGTTGAAAATACCAACCGAGCTTTAAAACGTATTCTAGAGAAAACCGTAGGATCAAATCCGAAGGAATGGTCCATTAAATTGGAGGATGCACTCTGGGCTTTTAGAACAGCCTACAAAACTCCAATTGGAACCACATCTTTTAGACTTGTTTATGGAAAAGCATGTCATCTTCCAGTAGAAATTGAACACAAAGCATTTTGGGCTTTGAAGACATGTAATCTTGATTTACATGAAGCTGGACGTCTACGATTAAGTCAACTAAATGAATTAGAAGAATTAAGACATGAAGCATACGAGAATTCGTTAATCTATAAAGAAAGAACGAAGAAATGGCATGATAAAAGAATCAGAAGTTCAAAAGAATTTAAAGAAGGAGACAGAGTTCTTCTTTTCAATTCACGATTCAAGCTATTTCCTGGAAAATTGAAATCAAGATGGTCTGGACCATTCATAGTCAAAAGAGTTTTCCCATACGGAACGATAGAATTAATAAATTCAAATGGGATTGAATTTAAAGTTAATGGTCACAGAGTTAAACATTACATACATGGTCTGATGGAAGTCGACAACGAAGTTAATCACAATTTCAACACCACAGCTAACTAAGTGTGGGGAGAATCAAGTCTTTAAAGGATAATATGTATTTCTGTTTGAGTTAGATTGTCTGTTTTCGTGTAGTTCTCAAAAATGGAACCCGAATGGTCTTTCCCTAGCAGACCCTAAAGAACTAGTCTTCTCCCCCCATTCTGAATTTTTATTTTTTTAGGTTTTTACAAAATGAAGACTGCCTGTGAACTAAACCATGGTCTAATGCTACACGCTTTGATCACTAAACGTAATAATGACACACTACCGAGTGAAATAGTATCAGTAATCAGAGAAAGAATGGACGGAGTTAGAAAAGAATCCAGATGCGAAGATAATAAGTTACAATTTGGTAAAGGAAAATCAAAATCCGCAGCAAAAAGAAGAGCACGACACCTAGAACGATGTCACAAATGCGGAAAATGGTCACATGGAGGTAAATGTTCAAATAATCAAACCTATTCAAATACCGAATTTGTTACTTTATGCAGAGACGGACCGTTCATATGTTTAGAAGAAAAGACACTGAATGCTCGAGGTTACGCCTATGTAGCCATGGAAATCCAATTAAACCGACTATCTTATGAATGGGATAGATCATATAACTAAGAAATCTATTTCACAGGTATGTCTGTACATTTTTTATTTTTATTTTTTTTAACCTTTTGATAATAAACTCTAATTTGTTCGCTATAAAGTATTAAATTGGTATTAAATAAAATTAGGTTTGGCGACCGAAATTATTGATATCATTCAAAAATTTATTACATCACTGCGAAATTTAACGTTTATTCTTAAGGTATAAATATCTTTAATCAATCAACCCAAAACATTTCAAAAATTCGTCATGAGTTAAATTAGGTCTTGGAACCGAAATTACTTTACCAAAAAGAGGGGCGCATATTTTTGATAATATTTGATTGATTAAAGTGGGATAAAAAGCCAAAAAGATTTTTAATTTTATTTTTACCATGTTTTTAAAATTAATATTTAAATCTTAAATTAATATTGTAAACTTTGTAAAAACAATATATTTAAAATTGTAAATATTTGAAAAATTAATATAAGTTTGGTGTGAATTTATAATATGAATTTTTAAATTAAGTTTGGTGTGAATTTTTAATTTTTAAAATATAAATTTTTAATTTTATGCATTTCAAATTTTAAGTTTGGTGTGAATTTTTAATATTAATTTTGAATTTTATTTTTAAGTTATGTGAATTTAAATACAAAAATTTACTTTATCTCATTAAGTTAAAAATACGATTTTTAAAATTCGTCGTAAGTTGAAGACTAGGTCTTTGAACCGAAATTGCTTTACCCAAGGGAGGGACGAGAACTTTTATTATCACTATTTTTAATCTTATTGAAGTAAGGTATACAAAAAAAAAAAAAAAAAAAGCTGAAAACACTGTACCCGGACCCCCATGCGATCGCATGGGTTTTACACTTCAACTCCATGCGATCGCATGGAGCTGAAATCCAGGCCAGAAACAAATACAGCAGCGAGTTCTGCTCTTCACCACAACACACACACATTCACGAACCAACTCCAAAAATTCACCAATTTTCGCCATTTTTCCACCGTAATTCGTCATTTTTCTTGCTCTAATCATGCCTAGATTCTCATTCTTCAGCAAATTGGTAAAAATTACACCCCTAAACTCTATAAATTCCTAGTTTTTGTGATAATTACCAATTTTTTACCTAATGCAATTTTGTTAATTTCTAGTGTAATTAGTGTTAAATTGTTAGTATTTTATGCATGTATAACCTAGATTGATGCTATTTAACATGATTTGAAGCCAAAAAGTTCAAAAATTTTAGAAATCTAGGGTTTGTGTTCTTGAGCAATTTGGGGCTTTTTGATATAAACAGGTTATGGCCGATTTTTGTCATGAATTATTGCTAAATTAAGTAGTGTAACATGTTTAGATAGTTAAATGATCCAAACAATGATCCTAAACATGATTTTTGGAGATTAAAGTGGACTTTTTAAGTCCAAAATTCATGAACTTGATTAATTTGATATATTTGCCATTTGAGACTTGTTTAATTATTAGTAATGACTATTTTGACATGTTATTTGAGTTAAATGCTTATGAATTTTGTATACATTTTCATATGTGCTTATTTGAAAAGTGTAGAATTGTGAAAAATTGTGTGTATAAGTTTAATTTTGATTTAACATGTTATAGTGATTGTTTTAAGTTGTTATTTTGCTAACACTAATGCATATTTGGATGCACAAATTTTGTATTTAATGTGTTTTACAGAGAGCCGATACTGGAGGTTCAGGAGCATCATCATCTAGACGACCAGCACCAGAACCAGAACCAGAAATGCAACACGAACAAGAACCACAACAAGAACAACAACAACGGCCTGATCAGCACATACCTTATTATGATCCGGTACAGTTTGTTTATGAATTCATAGTATTCCCAATGAGGCCTCCAGTAGAATTCCCAAAGATTCCTGAGCACACTCTACATCCTAATCTGAGATTTGATAGAAGATGGAGAGATTACGAGACATATCAAAGGAACAAATTCAAATTGGTAACAAAAAATGTAGAGGTGCCAAGGGTAATCGATTGGGCCCCTTTGGAAACGGTCCATCTAGCTGACCGTGTTAGACAGCTTTTAGTTCAAAGGTATGGCAGTTCTTCTTTTACAGATTGGGAACGTCTTTTCACCATTTGTAGACCTGTATATAAGGAATGGTGTGTTGAGTTGATAAGTACTGTATCACTTGATACAAATATAGTTAGAATAGATGATAGAAGATTTCTTAGGTTTATCCTTGGCGGTAGGATGTACAGAATGTCCATGTTGGACATGGCCAGGGCTTTACAGATATATACTCCTCGTGAGTTGCTATTACCCGATTGTACAAACTTGATTCATTATGGTGAACGGGTAGATAGTAACTTTGACGCTGACGCCATTTGGAGGCGTATGTCACATTTTGATGTTTTTACACGAGCATGAGGACACTCCTATACACATATAGACAGAGCCGAGCTTCGTATTATTCATAGATTTTTGGCTAACTCGATTACACAAAGAGGTCATAATAAAGAAAAAATTACCTTATATGATTTATTCTACCTAAAGTGTATTCGGGATCCTAGAAGCTTTGTCAATATCCCTTACTGTGTTGCTTTTTATTTATCTAAAATGGTAGAGGGAATGCAGGACGGGAGTATAATAGGAGGAGGTATTTTTGTTACTCTCATTGGAGAGTATTTAGGTGTTGATAGGAACCAAGGGGGTCCATTACAGATTTGTAGAGAACAGGTTGAGCCCTTAGGATTGAAAGTTTATGTGGGTGCTAAGGTATTGAAAAGTAGACATAACCAGGCAGTACCCTATGAGGGATCTCATCCTCAGGTAGAGAGAGGCTCAGACGAGGAAATGGAGGAGGCGGAAGACATTAGGGATGTCTTTCGAGATGCTATTCTTGACGTCCACGTTCGTATAGATGAGGAAGCAATGACGAACGCGTCAAGACATAGTATGTATGAGCAGTGGAACTCCGAGCGAGTATACGAGGATTATAGGCGACGCCAACACGATAGCTGGTTAGTTCATCAGCACCAAATCATGAGCCAGCAATCATATCAGGTACCAAATAACTATGTACCTACTCGACCTGCTCATTTTTCACCACATAGCCCCGATATCCGACCACCCTTTAACCGGTATGACTATGACCAAGCCTATCAGAACACCTATAACTAACAATGGAACCCACCCGATGAGATGAACTGGAACCCCTATCCAGACTGATTTAGTTCCATTTGGTTATTTTTATGATTTTTATGTTTTTATCTTTTGACTTTTTCATGTTTAAACTTATGTTATTGGATATATTTTTGTAATTTTTATTATTATTGTGTACTAATATTTCATATTTAGAATTTGAAAGTGGGATATTAAGTCCCATTTCAAATTGCCATGCATGATTATATTTGTATGTATGTATATTGTCGATTGTACAAAACAGGGTAAAACAGCGCATTTTCAAAGACTGGCATTAAGTTCAGCAAAAGCTACTAATTTTGACGACAAGATGACAAATAAATGTGATGTAACAACAGACGAAATGAACAAATGATATGCACCATTTATCATTCAGCAAACAAACGCCAATATATTTGGAAACTTTGGTAAAATTTAATCAATTTCACGCAAATCACCCTCAATAATTTAAATTGTTACTGATTTCTTGCAAATGAGGGCATTGCAAGATCTTAAGTGTGGGAAGGGGTTAAATTCTTTCGGATTTTAAAATTTTTTATCTTATACACTTGGTTATCATTAGAAATACTAGTAAAGTAGTAGTTGTATTAGAATCTAGTGCTCTCTGATAATAAAGAACAGTCCTAGTCTTATATACTGACTACCCAATTCTAGTAAAATTTTTCAAAATTTTCAATTAAATGAACTCAAAATCATGTTTATACATATTTATGAACGATAAAACTAGGTTTTAACACCGAAATTATTGTTACCTCAGAAAGGACATAAATTGAGAAACAAACCAAAACGTTAAAATTCATTTAAAATGGAATAGAGGACGATGGATCTACACGATGAATCAATTCCATCATTAAAAGGAAGTAAAGTCTTCCGAAAAAGACACGCGCTTCTTGATTTAGGTCATGAAGTTGTCGTCAAGACCAGCTGTAGGTTGACGAAAAATCTAGAAAAGTCATCACTAAAATCAGCAGGAAATCCACGGACCTCAGCATTAAACAGGGTCGCCAAGTGGTCAGATTTATCCTAACCATGAGAAGGATTTATCTCGTACAATGGGGGGCACCATGCAAATTACCTGGATAAGACTAATAAATCAGATCCCCAGAAAGGATAATCTCCTTAAAAGATCAAAAATCAGCTTTTAAGCCTGATATTACTCAATCCTAGAGATTGACCTTAAAGATTGAGAATTCAAACTCATGGAATTCAATGATATCTAAACTCGAGCTTGAACGAGAAAATATTTTGATCAAAATTACAAACCGATTTGTTTTCTAAAAACCCTATTTTCAATGCGTTCATTACCATTAAACGTAAAATCCTAGGAATTCACCTGGAATTCATTAGGTCACCTGAACTAAATCGGGTGTCAACTGTAAGAACGGTGGTTGCATAGCATGGTCAAGGACAGGACCTTGTGCCAGACCGAAAAATTATAAGGGTGAGCTTTACTATTGCTCCTACCAAGGATAGTAATTGCGTCCGACACGTTATAGACCATAATCAAATACATGTCATTAGACATTGCCTTAACAGTTGCTTGTTCAACGCTTTCCTTTACAACCGGACGGTAGTTTACCGAAAGGTAATATACGGGACAAGTAAACTGGACGTGTTGCTTTCCAAATACAAGGTTAGCAAGTGGGTGACACAAAACCGCAAGTTTTGAGCTAAAATTTCCAAATCTGAAACCCACCAAACCCACAAAAATATTTTGCAAACACCGGTAAAGGGTTATTCCGGAAAACTTATCTAGGGTAAAAACTAGATTTAATTTTTAAAAGATCAAATGTTTTCATAAAGATCCAATTTCCTTAATGGATCTAAATTTTTATAGTCATGTGGGACTGTAAACCATATCGTTACTACCATTGTTTATACCGCCGTAAAGAAATCACTGATGTACAAAGTGTGAAGAATAAAGAAGTGATTCTAGTATTTCAAGACGATATTGCTTGAGGACAAGCAACGCTTAAGTGTGGGAATATTTGATAATGCTAAAAACGAACATATATTTCATAGCATTATTCCTCAAGAAAGACAAGCTTTTAGTTGCAATTGTTCTATTTACAAGTGATATTCGTTTAAATAATAAAAGGTGAAGACAAAAGATAGATTCGACGAATTGAAGACGCAAACGACCAAAAAGCTCAAAAGTACAAAATACAATCAATGAGGTTCAAATTATTGATAAGAAACGTCTCAAAATTACAAGAGTACAAGATTCAAAACATAAAGTACAAGATATTAAATTGTACGCAAGTACGTTCGAAAATCCAGAACCGGGACCAGAGTAAACTCTCAACGCTCGACGCAACGGACTAAAAATTACAAGTCAACTATGCACATAAATATAATATAATATTTAAATAATTCTTATAATTATTTAATATATTATATTATTTATAAAATCGTCGGCAGAAGAAAACAACCAAATATGAGCCTCCCCAGCTGGCCATGCGATCGCATGGCCTGGAAGGCATAAATCCATGCGATCGCATGAGCCCCAGTTCCAGCCCACATGCCTATAAAAATCGAGCTTTGGTGCACCACAAATCCATCTATCTTTCTCTTCTCTCCATTCATACGTAATATTTATATTTATAATTTATATTTTAATTTTAATTTTAATTATAATTCTAATAATAAGGGTATGTTAGCGAATATTGTAAGGGTGTAAGTCGAAATTCTGTCCGTGTAACGCTACGCTATTTTTAATCATTGTAAGTTATGTTCAACCTTTTTACATTAATGTCTCGTAGCTAAGTTATTATTATGCTTATTTAAAACGAAGTAATCATGATGTTGGGCTAATTACAAAAATTGGGTAATTGGGCTTTGTACCATAATTGGGGTTGGACAAAAGAACGACACTTGTGGAAATTAGACTATGGGCTATTAATGGACTTTATATTTGTTTAACTAAATGATAGTTTGTTAATGTTAATATACAGATTTACAATTGGGCATCCCTATAAATTACCATATACACTCGATCGGACACGATGGGCGGGGTATTTATATGTATGAATAATCGTTCATTTAACCGGACACGGGAATAGATTAATAGTCACTAGAATAATTAAAACAGGGGTGAAATTATGTACAAGGACACTTGGTATAATTGATAACAAAATATTAAAACCTTGGATTACACTCAGTCAACATCCTGGTGTAATTATTAAACAAAGTATTAAAATCTTGTTACAGTTTAAGTCCCCAATTAGTTGGAATATTTAACTTCAGGTATAAGGATAATTTGACGAGGACACTCGCACTTTATATTTATGACTGATGGACTGTTATGGACAAAAACCAGACAGACATATTAAATAATCCAGGACAAAGGATAATTAACCCATGGGCATAAAACTAAAATCAACACGTCAAACATCATGATTACGGAAGTTTAAATAAGCATAATTCTTTTATTTCATATTTAATTTCCTTTATTTTATATTTAATTGCACTTCTAATTATCGCATTTTTATTTATTGTTATTGTATTTAATTGCACTTTTAATTTTCGTACTTTTTAATTATCGCAAGTTTATTTTATCGCACTTTTATTATTCGCAATTTCATTATCGTTATTTACTTTACGCTTTAATTTAAGTCTTGTATTTATTTTTAATATTTTACATTTGGTTTTAACTGCGACTAAAGTTTTAAAATCGACAAACCGGTCATTAAACGGTAAAAATCCCCCTTTATAATAATAATATTACTTATCTATATATTTGTATTTTTATAAAAGTAAACTAATATAGCGTTAAGCTTTGTTGAAAAAGATTCCCTGTGGAACGAATCGGACTTACTAAAAACTACACTACTGTACTATTAGGTACACTGCCTATAAATGTTGTAGCAAGGTTTAAGTATATCCATTCTCTAAATAAATAAATATCTTGTGTAAAAATGTATCGTATTTAATAGTATTTCCTTGTAAAAATTAATAGCTATTTTCTATATACCTCGCACGACACCAATTACATACATAATTTTTATAGTCTTAGTTAATCATATAGATTAGTAGAAAAATTTAAGAAAACGTTTTTATTATATTTTTGTTTTTACCCTTAATGTATTCACAAAATAATTTTAATTCTACATAATTACTAAATAAACCCAAATAATTATTTTTATAATTTTTATAAGATTCTATCAGTCTAATAACCTATAGAAAAATATTTAAAAAAATATTTTTTATTATTTTATATTTATTCTTAATTTACCTTCGAATTACATAATAATAGAGTTTAATTATATAATAAATACCAATTCGACCCAAGTAATTATTTTTATAATTTTTCAGATCTATATAAGTTTTAAAAACTCAGAAAAAATTATATATATTTTATTTTTGGTTAAAAGTATTTATTACGAATTTTACATTGTTTTTACGTTTAAACACTACATAATTCGTATTTAATTATAAATAATATTCCATAAATTATCAAAATTATTTTTATGCATCATAACACTTATAATACTAATTATAACATATAAACATAATTAATTTCGAATTTTACAAAGAATATACAATAAATATAAATATAAATGACAATATTGAAAAAAATTAATAAAAATAGAAAGTACCTCAAATTTTCTTCAAGGTTTTGAGAGAATAACTTAAGTTTTTGTGTTTGGCAAGAAAAAATGAATTATGAGCCATGTATTTATAGGTAAAAAATGGTTGGTGAAAAGAAAAAAAAATAATAAAATAAAGGTGTCAATTTTGACAAAATAATAAAAACATGTTAAAAATGTTTTTAATAAGTTTTTGTTTTTGAAAATATTTAGTCAAAATTCATGAGCTCATTATTTAATTTATAAAAAAATCTTATTTTTTTTATTTTTATTTTTTTTATAAGCTAAAAATATATATAATGATTAAAATAACTTATCATTTAATTAATAATTATGTTACATATAGTTTTAAATATAATACGCATTAATATTAACTAAAGTTATTTTATATAATTAGTGTAAACTTTAGTCAACAGAACGTGTCGACTAAAAATAAATATTTGATCAACGTCGAATTTAATTATATATTACGTATGGATAACAACCCTATAGTCAAATTAGTCAATTTAGGCATGGAAATATGAGGGTTGTTATATCTTCAACTCACGACGAATTTTAAAAATCA
Source organism: Rutidosis leptorrhynchoides (assembly GCF_046630445.1). Lineage (NCBI taxonomy): Eukaryota > Viridiplantae > Streptophyta > Magnoliopsida > Asterales > Asteraceae > Rutidosis > Rutidosis leptorrhynchoides. The sequence continues at coordinate 360,710,031 of NC_092336.1, read as the reverse complement.
TATTTTTAACTTACGAAATAAAGTAAATTTTTGTTTTTAAATTCACACCAAACTTAAATTCAAAATGCATAAAATTAAAAATTCATATTAAAAATTCACAACAAACTTAAATTATATTTTTGTTTTTATACATACAAACTTATATTAAAAATATTAATTTTTTAAATATTTACAATTTTAAATATATAATAATTTTAACAAGCTTACAATATTATTTTAATATTAATATATTAATTTTAAAAATATGGTAAAAATAAAATTAAAAATCTTTTTGGTCTTTTATCCCACTTTAATCAATCAAATATTATCAAAAATATACGCCCCTCTTTTCGGTAAAGTAATTTCGGTTATACGACCTAATTTAACTCATGACGAATTTTTGAAATATTTTGGGTTGATTAATTAAAGATATTTATACCTTAAGAATAAACGTTAAATTTCGCAGTGATGTAATAAATTTTTGTATGATATCAATAATTTCAGTCGCAAGACCTAATTTTATCGAATACCAATTTAATACTTTATAGCGAACAAATTAACGTTTATTATCAAAAGGTTAAAAATAAAAATAAAAATAAAAATGAAAACTGTACAAACTTACCTGTGAAATAGATTTCTTGGTGATATGCTCTAGCCCACTCATAAGATAGTCGGACTAATTGATTTTCCATGGCTACATAGGCGTAACCTCGAGCATTTAATGTTTTTTTCTTCTAAACATATGAACGGTCCGTCTCTGCATAAAGTAACAAATTCAGTGTTTGAATAGGTTTGATTATTTGAACATTTACCTTCGTGTGACCATTTTCCGCATTTGTGACATTTTTCAAGGTGTCGTGCTCTCCTTTTCGCTGCGGATTTTGATTTTCCTTTACCAAATTGTAACTTATTATCTTCGCATCTGGATTCTTTTCTTACTCCGTCCAATTTACCTCTTATTAATGATACCAATTCACTTGGAAGTGTGTCATTATTACGTTTAGTGATCAAAGCGTGTAGCATTAGACCATGTTTTAATTCATAGGAAGTCTTCATTTCGAAAAACCTAAAAAAATAAAAATTCAGAATGGGGGGAGAAGACTACTTCTTTAGGGTCTGCTAGGGAAAGACCATTCGGGTTCCATTTTCGAGAACTACACGAAAACAGAAAATCTAACTCTAACAGAAATACATATTATCCTTTAAAAGACTTGATTCTCCCCACACTTAGTTAGCTGTAGTGTCGAAATTGTGATTAACTTCGTTGTCAACTTCCATCGGACTATCTATGTAATGTTTAACTCTGTGACCATTAACCTTAAATTCAATCCCATTTGAATTTATTAATTCTATTGTTCCGTACGGGAAAACTCTTTTGACTATGAATGGTCCAGACCATCTTGATTTCAATTTTCCAGGAAATAGCTTGAATCGTGAATTGAAAAGAAGAACTCTATCTCCTTCTTTAAATTCTTTTGAACTTCTGATTCTTTTATCATGCCATATCTTCGTTCTTTCCTTATAGATTAACGAATTTTCGTATGCTTCTTGTCTTAATTCTTCTAATTCGTTTAATTGACTTAATCGTAGACGTCCGGCTTCATGTAAATCAAGATTACATGTCTTCAAAGCCCAAAATGCTTTGTGTTCAATTTCTACTGGAAGATGACATGCTTTTCCGTAAACGAGTTTAAAAGGTGTGGTTCCAATTGGAGTTTTGTAGGCTGTTCTAAAAGCCCAGAGTGCATCCTCCAATTTAATGGACCATTCCTTCGAATTTGATCCTACGGTATTCTCTAGAATATGTTTTAAAGCTCGGTTGGTATTTTCAACTTGTCCACTTGTTTGTGGATGATATGCGGTGGAGATTTTATGAGTTACTCCATATCTTTTAAGAACTTTCTCAAGTTGATTATTACAGAAATGAGTACCCCGATCACTTATTAAAGCTTTCGGTGTTCCAAACCTTGCAAAAAGACGTTTTAAAATGTTGACTACAACTCGTGCATCACTAGTTGGGAGAGCTTGTGCTTCCGCCCATTTAGATACATAATCAATGGCAACGAAAATGTAGAGATTATTATGAGATTTTGGAAATGGACCCATAAATTCAATACCCCAAATGTCAAATACTTCACATACTTGAATGACATTTTGTGGCATTTCATCACGTTGACTTATTTTTCCTGCCCTTTGACAAGCATCACAGGATTTGCAAAGAAGGTGTGCGTCTTTGAAAATTCTAGGCCAATAGAATCCAGCATCATAAACTTTTCTTGCTGTTAGTTGAGGCCCATAATGCCCTCCTGTTGGTCCTGTGTGACAATGGTTTAAGATTTTACTAGCTTCATCTCCGAATACACATCGGCGTATTATTCCATCTGGACAACTTTTAAACAAATGTGGATCTTCCCAGAAATAGTGTTTTATATCACTAAAGAATTTTTTTCATTTTTGGTACGACAATCCTTTTTCAAGGAATCCACATACTAAATAGTTTGCATAGTCTACAAACCATGGAATTTCATTATAATCTATCTTCAATAGATATTCATCAGGAAAGTTGTCTTGTATGGCCGATTCATTTAGAACTTCTAATTCGGGATTTTCAAGACGAGAAAGATGATCAGCGGCGAGATTTTCTGCTCCCTTTTTGTCTCGGATTTCAATATCAAACTCTTGTAAGAGTAAGATCCAACGGATTAATCGTGGTTTAGCATCTTGTTTCGAAAATAGGTATCTAAGAGCAGAATGGTCGGTATAGACCACTGTTTTAGCTAGAACGAGATATGAACGAAATTTGTCAAAAGCAAAGACAATAGTAAGGAGTTCTTTTTCAGTAGTTGTATAATTCTTTTGTGCTCCTTGTAACGTCTTACTAGCATAATATATAGGTTGAAATCGTTTTTCAATCCTTTGTCCTAAAACGGCTCCCATTGCAAAATCACTTACATCGCACATTAGTTCAAATGGTAGATTCCAATTTGGAGTTATCATAATCGGCGCATTAGTGAGTTTTTCTTTAAGAATATTAAAAGATTTAATAAAGTCATCTGAAAAGATGAATGGAGCATCTTTTTCTACGAGTTTATTCATAGGAGTGGCAATTTTAGAAAAATCTTTTATGAAACGTCGGTAAAAACCGGCATGCCCTAGAAAACTCCTAACTCCTCTAACATTGGTGGGATGTGGAAGTTTAGCAATTACATCTACTTTACCTCTATCCACTTCAATTCCTTCCTTTGAAATTTTATGACCAAGAATGATGCCTTCTTTAACCATGAAATGGCACTTCTCCCAATTAAGTACTAGATTTGATTGTTCGCATCTAATAAGCATTCGTTCAGGATTAACTAGACATGTTGCAAATGTATCACCGAAGACTGAAAAGTCATCCATGAAAACTTCCATGCATTCTTCTATCATGTCGTGAAAAATCGCCATCATGCACCTTTGAAAGGTTGCAGGGGCGTTGCAAAGTCCAAATGGCATGCGTTTGTAAGCAAAAGTACCATAAGGGCACGTGAATATGGTTTTCTCTTGGTCCTCAGGTGCTATTGGAATTTGAAAATATCCGGAAAAACCATCAAGAAAACAATAGTAACTATTTCCGGCTAATCTTTCCAACATTTGATCAATAAAAGGTAAGGGAAAGTGATCTTTTCTGGTGGCGTCATTTAATTTTCTATAATCAATACATACACGCCATCCTGTTACAGTCCTAGTCAGAATAAGCTCATTTTTCTCATTTGTGATGACAGTCATGCCACCCTTCTTAGGCACGCATTGAACTGGGCTTACCCGTGGACTATCAGAGATTGGATAAATTAAACCTGCATCTAGCAGTTTAATAATTTTTTTCTTAACAACATCTTGCATATTAGAATTTAGTCTTCGTTGGCGTTGCACATACGTTTTATGACCTTCTTCCATAAGGATTTTACGTGTGCAATACGAAGGACTTATTCCTTTAATATCATGAATTTTCCATGCAATAGCTGGTTTATGAGCTTTCAACACATAAATGAGTTGTGATTTCTCATTTTCAGTAAGAAAAGACGATATTATTACAGGTAATTCAGATTCACCATGTAAATAAGCGTATTCTAAATGGTTTGGAAGTGGCTTTAACTCTAATGTCGGTGGTTCTTTTATCGATGATTTATATCGATATCTGTTTTCCTCTTTTAGCATTTGAATTTCTTCTGTTGTTGGTTCATATCCATTAGCCATAAGTGTAGCTAACATTTCAGTTTCATCAATTGGTTCAGTACCTTCTCCTAAAGAACATTCTCCTATTCCTTGTAATTCTAGAAATTCTTCTAACAATTCTGCATGTTATTCTATAGTTTGAATATAATAGCATGTATCATCTGCAGATTGCGGTTATTGCATTGCTCTATCAACTGAAAAGGTAAAACTTTCGTCCTCTATACTTAGGGTCAGTTTCTTACCAAACACGTCTATCATTGCTTTAGCCGTGTTTAAGAATGGTCTTCCTAATATGAGAGGAACTTCAGAATCTTCTTCCATGTCCAGAACAACAAAATCTACTGGAAATACTAAAGTACCAACTTTAACTAGCATGTTTTCCATTATCCCTCTAGGATATTTTACTGATCGATCGGCTAGTTGTATGCTTATTCGTGTTGGTTTCAATTCTCCAAGGCCTAGTTTAGCGTATAGTGAATACGGCATTAAATTTATACTAGCACCTAAGTCTGACAATGCTTCTATTGAACTAAGACTACCCAGAAAACATGGAATTGTGAAACTTCCTAGATCTGATAGTTTTTCTGGTATTTTATTCAACAGCACTGCAGAACAATTAGCATTCATAGTAACAGCCGAGAGTTCTTCCATTTTCTTTCTATTCGAGATCAGATCTATCAGAAATTTAGCATATCTAGGCATTCCTGAAATCACATCAATGAAAGGAAGATTTACATTTATCTGTTTAAACATATCCAAGAATTTGGATTGCTCGGCTTCAAGTCTATCTTTTCTCATTTTACTCGGGTAAGGAAGTGGTGGTTGGTATGGTTTAACATAAGGTTTAGCCTTAACTGTGTTATCTTCATTAACCTTTTCAACTACCGGTTCTTTTTCCTTATCTTGTTCAGGTTGTGGTTCTTGTGGATTAGGAATAGTTTCCTCAGAAATTACAGGTATTTCAGGTGGTTTAAGTGTAATACCACTTCTTGTGGTAATGGCTTTAGCTGTTTCATTCCGGGGGTTAGCTTTTGTATCACTAGGTAGACTTCCCGGTTTTCTTTCACCTATTAACCTTGCTAGGTTACTTACTTCTTGTTCCAGATTTTGAATAGAATCTTGTTGATTTCTAAATGCTTGAGCATTTTGTTCATTGGTTTGTTTCTGAGATGTGAAAAACTGTGTTTGAGATTCAACTAGCTTCGTCATCATATCTTCTAAATTTGACTTTTTATCATCGGTTTGTGGTGGTTTGTTTTGAAAATTAGGTCTTTGCTGATTGTAAGTATTATTAGATACTTGTTGATTACTTGGACCTTGTTGGTTGTTGTATGAAACATTTCGATTATAATTCTGGTTTTGGTTGTAAATCGGTCTTGGCGGTTGATAATTATTCTGATAATTATTTCCAGACCTTTGGTTTAGATATGAAACATTCTCTCTTTGTTCCATTGTTAGTTCAATACTAAGACATTCTTTTTGTCAAACGTGGTCCTCCACACTGCTCACAACTAATTCGTATTGAGTGAATATCTTTAGTCATCTTTTCCATTCGTCTCTCGACAGCATCTATCTTTACAGAAATGGAATCTAAGTCATGGCTAGAATCGGCTCTAGCTGCTTTAGATAATCTAATGATATCTTTTTGTTGGTGCCACTCATGTGAGTGGGAAGCAGTGTTATCAATAATTTTATAAGCGTCAGTTTCTGTTTTCTTCATAATGGAACCACCAGCTGCTATATCGATGTCTTTCCTTGTAGTGATGTCGCATCCTTGGTAGAATATTTGTACTATTTGACAAGTGTCTAAACCATGTTGCGGACATCCTCTTAATAATTTACCAAATCTTGTCCATGCCTCATATAGAGTTTCATTTGGCTTCTGTGTGAAAGTAACAATTTCTCCTTGAAGTCTCACGGCTTTAGATGCCGGAAAGAATTGTTTAAGAAATTTTTCAACTAAAACGTCCCATGTATCAATCGCCCCTTCAGGTAACGATTCCAACCAATCTTTGGCTTCTCCCTTTAAAGTCCAGGGAAATAACATGAGATATATCTGTTCATCCTCAACTTCTCTTATTTTAAATAGAGTGCAGATCCTATTAAAGGTACGAAGATGTTCATTTGGATCTTCCTTCGGCGCACCACTAAATTGGCATTGATTAGTCACCATGTGTAGGATTTGTCCTTTGATTTCATAATCTGGCGCATTAATGTCTGGTTGAGTAATTGCGTGACCTTGGCCAGTGCGTTTAGCTCTCATTCGGTCTTCCATACTTAGAGGTTCCAGATTCTCCATAATTGAATTTGTTGAATCTGAATCACTAGAGGATTCTGATTTAATGATTCATTCCTCAACAATCTCTATTTGAATGATTGGTGGTTCCGGAGGAAAAATTAGTGGTTCAGGATCTATGAATCGTCCCTGAATATTCTCCGGATTCTCAATTGTGAGGTCGGGTTCAAAAAATGGATTATCGAAAATTTGAATTGGAGTACTTGGTCGACTGGATGACGATTATAAATAAAAATCAACGGCGACAATATTTGCTATATGTCTTGATCTAGTTACAGGTGGTGAGCGTACAAAAGGTGGTGAACGTTTTGCTCGGTGCATTCACTGAATATCCTATTAGTTTTTAAAAAGGAAGAAAAATTATATAAGTTATCTAATTAATAGACTTTTCTAATTTTGCTCACGTTTTGAATAGCCAAAAGATGCAGCAGAGGGGCATGATTCGTTTGGTCTCAATATAATTGAGTACTGTTTGGCTTCAATAACCCGGTCCACGTACAAATCCAACTATTACTATGAACCAGAAAATTTTGATGTCTATCAATTTAACCGCTTTAAATAATTTTTCGTAATTTAAAGAAATTTAAAGAAGAAGTAGAAAATTCTATGTCCTAAAAACTAGAATGGCGAGAAATAAGAAAGAAAAAGAGCGTGTCGGTATTAAAATTGGAGAAATAAGAAAGAAAAAGAGTGACTTATAAAACTTTATAACACTTGACTAACCCAACCTTATTATTATCACTAACTTAAAATTAAAATTGCAAATTGTGATTACTAATTGAAGTGATAATTGATACATAGGTAAAAGGCGTCGAAAAATAAAATAAGAAAGTAGCGCGTTGAAACTTAAAAAGGAACTAAAAACTAAGAATTAAAAGTTGCGTATAAAAATATTAAAGCTTACAAGTAAAACTATATCCCAAATGGCAATATCTTAAAAAGGTACTAAAACTTAGAACGGCGTCGCAAAATTCTTGAGCACCTAAATCTTAGTCTAAAGAAAAATCACTTAAGGGATTTTACGGCAATTCTTAAAAATCTATAAGTAAACACAAAATAACTATGGCAAAAACTATGACTTAAAACTAAATACGAGCGAAAAATACAAATATTATGCTAAAAACAAATAAAAAGGAACAAAATATAAAAATATACTAAAATTTGTAAAAAGTACAATTTTTATAAAAATATTATTTTTACATTATTTATTTTATAAAACTATTAATTTTATGTATTAATAAAAACTAAAACTAAAAATATAAATTAAATCTAAAAACTAAAATTAAACAATTAAAAATACTAACCCTAATTAGGTTTTTAAGTTAAATAATAATAATTATAATTATTATCCGTAATTAATGCAGTACGAGAATCAACTGTGGCGTGTCAGATGCCCTCATGCGATCGCATGAAAATATGCCTTCGAGCTCATGCGATCGCATGAGCTAGGGTTTCGGGCCAGTTACTGGGCTGCTACAGTACTGGACTCGAGTTTTTGTTTTTTTTGTTTTTTTGTTTTGTGTTTTATTTTTCTGTTTTATATATTTATATAATATATTTATATAAATTAAATAAAACTTATATTTTTATAAAATAAAGATAAAAAAACTTTTATAGAACTTAAATATTTAACAAACTCTTAAAAATATTTATATTTTTGTTTTTGTTTTTATATTTTAGAATATTTAAAACGTATTTTTACAAAAGCGTATTTTTTTATAAAAGTAAACTTAAAAATAAAAATCTTTTTTTTATTATATATTAGCGTTGCGCTTTCGGCGTTTAAGCAGAAATTGTTCCCCTGCAGCGGCGCCAAAAATACTTGATGTGCGTAGAGGTGTATATGAAATAGCTTATATTTTACAACGAAATACTATTAAATATGATACAATTTTACACAAGATATTTATTTATTTATTTATAGAATGGATATACTTAAACCTTGCTACAACACTTATAGGCAGTGTACCTAATCGTACAGTAGTGTAGTTTTTAGTAAGTCCGGTTCGTTCCACAGGGAAAATCTTTTAAACAAAGCTTAACTCTATATTAGTTTTAATTTATAAAAATACAAATATATATATATATATATAAGTAATATTATTATTATAAAGGTGGGGTTTTTACCGTTTAATGACCGGTTTGTCGATTTTAAAACTTTAGTCGCAGTTAAAACCTAATGTAAAATATTAAATAAATAAAAGACTTAATTTAAAGCGTAAAGTAAATAACGATAATGAAATTGCGAGAAATAAAAGTGCGATAAAATAAAATTGCGATAATTAAAAAGTATGATAATTAAAAGTGCAATTAAATACAATGACAATAAATAAAAGTGCAATAATTAGAAGTGCAATTAAATATGAAAATAAAGAAATTATGCTTATTTAAACTTCCATAATCATGATGTTTGACGTGTTAATTTTAGTTTTATGCCCATGGGTTAATTGTCCTTTGTCCTGGATTATTTAATATGTCCGTCTGGTTTTTGTCCATAACAGTCCATCAGTCATAAATATAAAGTGCGAGTATCCTCGTCAAATTATCCTTATATCCGAAGTTAAATATTCCAACTAATTGGGGACCTAAACTGTAACAAGATCTTAATACTTTGTTTAATAATTACACCAGGATATCGACTGCGTGTAACCCAAGGTTTTAATACTTTGTTATCAATTATGCCAAGTGTCCTTGTACATAATTTCACCCCTGTTTTAATAATTCTAGTGACTATTAATCCATTCCCGTGTCCGGTTAAATAAACGATTATTCATACATATAAATATCCCGTCCATCGTGTCCGATTGAGTGTATATGGTTATTTATAGGGACGTCCAATTGTAAATCTTTATATTAAAATCAACAAATTATCATTTAGTTAACAAATATAAAGCCTATTAATAGCCCATAGTCTAATTTCCACAAGTGTCGTTCTTTTGTCCAAACCCCAATTATGGTACAAAGCCCAATTACCCAAATTTAATATTTAGTCAAACATCACGATTACTTCGGCATTAAATAAGCATAATAATAACTTAGTTACGAGACATTAATGTAAAAAGGTTGAACATAACTTACAATGATTAAAAATAGCGTAGCGTTACACGGACAGAATTTCGACTTACACCCTTACAATATGCGCTAACATACCCTTATTATTAGAATTAAAATTAAAATTAAAATTAAATATATATATATATATATATATATATATATATATATATATATATATATATATATATATATATATATATATATATATATATATATACGTTTAGATAGAGAGATTGATATATGATCATTATGATGAACCAAACATGAGAATTTATAGGGTTGTGGCCAGAAAAAGGGCCTCATGAGATCGCATGAGCTTTTCCGTTTAAGGCCATGCGATCGCATGGCCAGCTGGGGAGGCTCAAAAGTCTTTAAAAATGTGGGCTGCTTATTTATTTATTATATAATATAATATATATAATTAAATTTAATTATGTATATATTATATTATATTCTTGTACTCCGTTGACTTGTAATTTTTAGCCCGTTGCGTCGAGCGTTGAGAGTTGACTCTGGTCCCGGTTCCGGATTTTCGAACGTCCTTGCGTATAATTTAATATCTTGTACTTTACGTTTTGAATCTTGTATTCTTGTAATTCTGAGATGTTTCTTATCAATAATTGGAACCTCTTTGATTGTACTTTGTACTTTTAAGCTTTTTGGTCGTTTGCGTCTTCAATTCGTCGAATCTGTCTTTTGTCTTCACCTTTTATTATTTAAACCAATATCACTTGTAAATAGAACAATTGCAACTAAAAGCTTGTCTTTCTTGAGGGATAATGCTATGAAATATATGTCCGTTTTTAGCCTTATCAGCAACAATGTTATAAACAATCTAAAAGAATCGTTAATAACATACAAGATAGATACCTGTGTTCTTTGGTGAAAAAAGAGATAGCTTGAGTTCTTTGGTGAAAAAAAGAGATAAGTGTGTCGTTCAGAAACCTTTTAGCTACACCAATTTGATTTGGGGCCTTGAATTTAGGAGGTGATCTTTACACACGAGCATTTGATCCATCCACACCAAATTAATCCAAACTTTCTATTTTACCCTTAAACTACTATTTAGTCAATATACTATTTATAAGGATAAAATAGGTAATTTATATTATTTTGGTGTGGATGGATCAAAACTAGTGTGGCAGGATCAACCCCGATTTTTTTGAATTTACCAAAATTTTTGAATGAAAACATTTGGATCAACTTAAAAATTTGGCTCCGAAATCTGTGATATTGGCGGTAATGTTTGAGAGGGTAAATTTTGGTGAAAATTAATTGAGGATAGCTTCTCTATCTAGTTACATATTTACATATACTCCGTATAATTTAAATAAATAATATGTACGTATATATATAATTAAACTAATATAAGTATAAGTTATATGTTAAATAAATAGTATAAGTATTAATTTATAAACTTTATATAAAAAATGTAGACATAATTAATTTAATTAGTCATAAAATGTGTTTTTAATTATATATTTGGGTCTCAAAAATCGGCAATATATAAGTTCATGTTGTCCGTTAACCTAAATGAACATCGTCTATCATAATTGATCCTAATTGAACATCATATCGTTTATCATATATGTTAATTTGTTTAACGTAAGTACAGTGCACTAAGATCAATATATGAATCAACGTAACATTATTAAGATCATCGAACACCCGATAAGCCTTTAGAGCGTTCGACATCAATATATATATATGATAATTAGGCCACCTCAGCTCATTCAATCAATGGTATATTATAATTGAGATCGCCTGATCGGTTGAGTTCAAATGACTTATCATATCATCCGTCAAGTTCTAAACTGCTTGAATAACTTTTTTGGTGATATACCATGCATGCATTAAGTTCGCCCGATACGCAACTCATCCTCGAACATCAATATGATCGATGGCCTTAAACACTAAACACTAAACCCTAAACCCTAAACATTAAACCCTAAACCCTAAACCATAAACAATAAACCCTAAACCATAAACCCTAAACACTAAACCCTAAACCCTAAACCCTGAACACTAAACCCTAAACAATAAACCATAAACCCTAAACACTAAACCTTAAATCCTAACCCCGAAACCCTAAACCATAAACCTAAACCCAAAACCCTGATATTGGCTAAAACGTCACGTTTTTACCTTGGTATTAAGTCCCAAAAACAAAAAGTACCAAACTTTATCGCTAAAATACCCGCTTCGTTAGTTAAAATTGAAGAACAAAGTGATTACGAAGACGGTACAAAAAGATTCAAGAGAATCGGAGCTAAAACAAAGATTCTAGAGCGAAAATGGTGAAAGACCAGAAATCAAGTTACGATCCAGTGGATTCAGCAAACCAGGGCAGGCCAAACGGCCTGCCATTAGGGAAAATGGCCTGCCACATGGCCAAGGCAAACAAGCACAAGAAACGTGCAAGCCTGGCAAGCAGCCTCTGCAAACAGCCTGCCAAACGGCCTGCCAGCCATTTGCAGGCAAATTTGAAGTCTATTTAAAGGGTCTTTATCATCCATTTTTACACCTCTCTTCACTCTCTCACTACAATTAATACACTTTCTCTCAATAGAGCTTTCAAGGCCTTCTCACCTCCGAGCGAGAAATTAAGTATCCGGAGGCGAATGCCGAAGATTGTAATAGGAGCGATCTAGAGGATGTCAGCACTTGTAATGGTCCGAATCTCATTTGTAAACGGTGAACGATTTCCTTAATTTAATAAAGTTATCTTGGTATTTTAAGTTGCTTTCATCTTGCATGCTTATCTATCCATTGAAAATGTTTATTATGTGTTGAACACTTTATCTGAAACTTATGCTATCGATATGTTGAAACCTTGATGGTTTAGAAGTCTAATTTACGGATCACCTTTTCCGCCTATTCACTTGGCTATAACCTAGTATTAGGACTTGATCAACCCTAGGGTACACGGTAATTAGTTATGTGTGCTTAACGTCACAATAGGGATATAGTACCTACGTACGAATAACCATTTATTCATCAAAGAAGAGCTGCCCATTTAGGTTGTGATTAGAGTAGGCAACATAAAGTTAAGTGAACACTGGCTTGCTCAGAAGCATGATTCGCATTAGAAGCAACGTTCTTAAGATGTTGTAAGATGATCTGGGGTTGTGGAAATGATCGCAAAGGAGAGACCTCTAATCCAATTAGCAGTACCTTAGGATATCTAAGATTGCACATCTGTTAATGTTAAGTCATAGCTTAGTATTAAGTGGTGGTATATTACTATAGTTAAACCAACTAGGATTAACAAAAGCTGAAACTTTTCTTCAGGGATATAGCACTTTATTCATGTACCTAGGATTCAATCCACAAGGTCGTTTAAACCTTCCGAGGTTAACGTTGGGAGTAAGGATATCCGTCTTAGCCAGAATCTGTTAAACTCTTGTGATAAGTTCATCATCAGAATTCTATTCTTCATACCTATTGACTTTTATCTTTATAGTTTATATTACCTTTAGTTAATCTTAACCTATCACCACTTGTCACAAGGGTTAACTATATAGGCACTTTTGTCCTACGTTACTGAGCAAACATATAAAAATACGAACCTAGGTTATATTTACCACTTACTCATTAAAAGGAAGACAAGTAGGTGAGCTACAGCTTGGAAACCCAGCTAAATATAAATAATAAAACCACTACTCTATTTTGGTAACTGATTCTGATGTTTTGTGACCTAACGACACCGCACAAATAGAACCGTCCGTTTTAGTCATATCAAACCCTAAATTACCCTAGTCATTAAACCATAAATTTTAAACCCCAACACTATACCATAAACCCAATCCCTAGCCAAAAGTTCAAACGAGAACCATAAAAATGGCGAGAACTGCGAGAACCATTGAATTTTAAGGATTGTTGCACCACGTGATCGACCTGATTCACATATAAATGTTAATGGTTAGTAATTAAGATTTAACAAAAAAAAATTTTAAAAACATATAATCTAACCATATAAATATTAAATATATATAATTTCTCGTATGTACGTGCAGGTCTGTTGTGAGCATGCGAACATTTATACCCTAAACCCTATGCCCTAAGGTACTAGCCTAAACCCTTATACCCCAAACCCGGGCTATACCTAAACCTTAAACCCTAAACCCTGAATCCTAAACCCTAAACCTGGCTTATACCCTAAACCCTACACGCACCCTAATCCCTAATTAACATGCCCATGCATATATACCCTAAACTTTATATTAAACCATGCATAAACAAACCCTAAATCATTAGTGTTGTATATTATAGCTAGCTTTAACCTTGTTCAAGTCGATGTTATGATTATACGTCACTCTTAAGATCTTCCGATATGCTTTAACCTCGTCCGATATGCCTAGGTATATAAGATCTATTTGGACAAGCTTAACCTACATTATTTATAGTATTTTATATTTTATAAATTATTTGAATTATATTCTTATCTTATACTTATATTACTACTTACATCTTAAAATTAGATGTATCATAATAATCATAATTCAAAATTATTATTATTATTAAGATGTGTTTGCAGATCTAAGTTAATTGCAATCATCAAGTACGTATGTAATTGCAATCGATCATCATCAATTATTGAAGATGTGTTTGCAGATCTAAGTTAATTATGTACGAAATTGAAGACATAAGTTAATTGCAATCATCGAAAAATTGGGTCACCTTGTTTCATACGCTTTGTCCATACCCCTGCATACGAAAAAGGACTTGATAAATTTATTGAACAAGGTTAATTTCTTTCTCCTGCTTACTGAAAACATGAATATATATATATATATATATAATATATATATATATATATATATATATATATATATATATATATATATATATATATATATATATATATATATATATATATATATATATATATATATAAATATATATATTCCAATCAATTAAATGTGTTTGTAAAATACAAGTCTATGATGGACTCGACGTGGATGTCTAAATGTAGATCTACCCCTGAATTCGAAGAAGGATGTAACGACCCGCACTTTTTCGATCGTTCTATACTTATAAGATTAATATTTACATAAATTAAACCTTACCAACATGATAAGCAATCCAAATTGTCGAGATTTATATTTCCGAAAAGAGTTTACACAACGTTTGACCGTCTAGTTTGACCGATGATATCACGAACTATATAACATATGATAATTATACGTTTGTGTATATATATGTATATATACATATTTAACATGATCTAAGAATGTTTTAATATCTCATTTTGTATTAATAACAATAAGTTATAAGTATATTTTAAAACTACTAACTTAAGTTTTCAAAACGATAACTATACGTAATGTTTTTCGACGTAAATACTTATAACCTATATTACTTATACATGCATCGTATAGATATGTATTTTATCACTTTTAAAGGGCTTACATACATAAAACAATATAAGTATATTTACAAAAGATAGCTATATTTGAATCCTCGTTCCGTTTCCTCAAAGATTTCTATACGTATACCTAGAGTATATGTACCCGTATCATACGCAGCTTCTAGATGTATTTACTATTGGTATATACCAATAAAAATTTGCTCCTTAGCAGCCTTAAATGATTAAGAAATATGTGGAACCAACCATTTGTCAAGTAGCATGAATTATTTAGCAAGAAAACAAAGTTAGGTATCTTTTTTTTCCTTTATAACCTAAAAACGTTTTTATGCATGCACACCATTTCTTCACCCCATTTTCTCATACTTACACTTCCATTTCTCTCTCAAAATACTCTTAACTTCATACTTGATCATCTCCAAGCATTTTCCCCATCATTTAGCTTCAAAAACCTTACTTAATCACCATAAGAAAACCATACAAAAACACTTCAAGAAATCCTTCCAAGAACACAAACTTACTTCCAATCTTTCATCCAATTCCATCACCCTTTTGGTTCTAGGTTCTTACTCCTATTTTACAACAACCTTGTCCAAGGAACTTGAGGTAGAATCTATGTTCATAACCTTATTCGATTCATATATATATATAGCTATCTTATTTTATGGTATAAAATTTTAACAACAAGAACATAGTTTGAATGTTTTCAAACTTGTTTGCAAACTAAATAGATCCTTCTAACTTAACTTTTAAAATACTTCAAGACCTGTAATATAACTTAAATATATGCTAATTTAACAAGGTATAACTTGGTTTTTCAAAGAACACCTTAAAAACTGTTTTTACGACGTCGGAGTGCAACCGGGGGCTGTTTTGGGTTTGATAATTAAAAACCATCTTAAACTTTGAATTGGAAGTTTATTTTCTGGAAAAATGATTTTTACTATGAATATGATAACACATAAAAATTTCATGATTTAACTCAAAGTATAAGTATTTTTAGAAAAATAATCATTTAAGGTTGTTTACATGATGGAAAATGATTAACTTCATAAGTTTCACTAAAGTTTGACCTATGACCTGTGATTTCGAATACAAACTAAGGTATTTACAGTTCATAGTCTTAAAGAGGGACTCGATCCAAGGAAGTGGCAATTTGAACCAACGAAAACGGAGTTGTAACGAAGAAACTACGACCAAAACAAAATCGGATATCCAAGACTAGTTTAGCTACGAAAATAATTGGAGAAAATTAAATAAATCACATCTTTTTAAAATAACATGATATTTTATATATATGTACTCATAATTTAATTTTATATGGTTCAGGATCACCCGTAAACAATACGAGAAGATTAATCATAAGATCCCATGATTGTACGCAACACGTCATTTGACAACACCGGTACTTTATGTACGCAACACGTCATTTGACAACACCGGTATCGTGGGTCAAGATTAATCTCGACCAATACATATACGATGGGGGTTTTTATTTATTTCATTGGGGGTTTATTAAACACCTAAAAATGAACCATTAAAATTGAATTACTAACATCGGACTGCTAACTACGGACTAAGGAATTATTAAAAGTATTAAAAGTATTATAAGTATATATATGTGACGTTTGTTTAAAAAGAAAAGGTATTGATATATTATATATGGATAGGTTCGTGATATCAATCGGAGACCAAGTCAAAATTACATATCTTCAAGACGAAAGTGAGTATATAGTCCCACTTTTAAACTCTAAATATTTCGGGATGAGAATACATGTATTTTATGTTTTACGATATGGACACAAGTAACTGAAAAATATATTCTACGTTGAGTTGTACCACTGGCATACTTCCCTGTAGCTTGGTAACTATTATTTACAGCGGTATTGTAAACACGAATCCTGTTGATAGATCTATCGGGCCTGACAACCCCAACCGGACTGGACGACCAGTATTCAACGGTTGCACAGTACTTCGTTTCGTGACTACACTTGGTACGGTGTAGTAAGATTTCATAATAAAGGGAATATGCGACGTGATTAAATGTTAAGTATGGTTACCAAGTGCTCAACCACTTAGAATATTTTTATTAAACTGTTTATATACGAAATCTTGTGGTCTATATATATATATTGCTGCCGGCATTAAACCTATATCTCACCAACTTTATGTTGACCTTTTAAAACATGTCTATTCTCAGGTGATTACTAAAGCTTCCGCTGCATTATGTTGAATTTGAGCAGGATCTTGTGTACGCATATTTGTGTCAAAAATAAGACTGCATATCCAAGAACTTGTGTTGTAAAATATGCTAGAAATTGGGTTGTTATTATCATTTGTAAAGTTTGTAAGTCGAAGATTATCGCTAAACGATAATCATCTTTATTTTGTCCAAAGCTTGTATCAAAAATAAGGATCATGGTTTGTAATGTATAATATATGCAGTTTTTCTTTAAAAAAATGTCGCATATAGAGGTCAATACCTCGCAATGAAATCATACGTTATCTAACACGTTCTTATGGTTAAGGACGGGTTATGACAAAGGACTCGACAAATTCTTAAAACGTATGTTCTCTAGAAAGGAAATAGGTGGTCATATATATTATCCGTGCATAAATTGCGGTAATCTTAAAGGGGTTGATCGAGTTGAGGCTAAATCACATCTGTTATGTGACGGGTTTTTCGAAGGCTATAAAATTCCAATTGTGCTTCTTGAACAAGATGATACACTGATGTTGGATGCTGAACATACGTTCATGATTAATTGTGAGTTTTTGGAAAAATCATTTATATGTTATGAAAACATACGTTCATGATTAAGGAAAAAAAGTGTTGCTGAGTTATACTACATTTTGTTATTTAGGGGACTACTCGGCCTATACATTACCACGTTCTCCTTGATCAGATTGGCTTCTCTCCGGATGACCTGCAAGATCTTGTTCACTCACTGTCCTATGTGTAAGTAAATTGACTAATTAATATAGTTATAGTTAAAGTTATGAATTAAGAGTTATATTGATGATCAACTAAGTGTTAATTACTTAATTAGCAATTGATTATGGTTTATGCAGGTACCAGATGAGTACTACTGCCATATCAGTTGGTAAGTATGCTACATTGCCACTATTTTTGTATTATTTTGTTCTAATTAAAAACATAAGCATTTTTATTTTGTTTGTGAATAATTGAATATCATGAATAATAATCTTAATTAATGAACGATTCCAATAATGCAGTTGCTCCTATTTGTTATGCCCATTTGGCTGCTGCACAAATGTCACAGTTTGTGAAGTTTAATGACATTTCAGATGGTGCATCTAGCAATAGTGGTGGGGCTGCTTCTAGTGCTCCCGGGTTGCAAAGATTGTTTATGTCCCCTAAAATGGCTGAGTCCATGAGATGGCATCAAGAGAGTCGTACAAAAGATAGTCTATGAAGACACCCTACAGATTCACCTGCCTGGAAAACATTCGATTATCAGAATCGTTAATTTGCTAAAGAACCTCATAATGTGAAAGTGACAGATGGTTATGCTGCTAATATTTCTAGGTGCATTCAGGTAAAATCTCCAAAAATTTTAGACCTAAAAAGTTGCGATAATTATATTTTGATGCAACAGTTGCTTCCGGTGGCCATACGAAATATTTTACCTCGCGATGTGCTTTCTGTTATCATGAATTTATGTCGGTACTAAAGAAATTATGCTCAAAAGTTCTTAAGACTACTGATTTCATTTGGATAGAAAAAGATATTATAAAAATACTTTGTGATTTAAAAAAGGATTTTTCCACCATCATCTTTTGACGTCATGATTCATCTATCGGTTCATCTAGCTTCAGAGGCCAGATTAAGGGGATCTGTTCATTATCGTTGGATGTATCCAATCGAGAGGTGACCATTTATGCTGTAGTAAATTATACTGTACTTGTTTAAATATATATGACTGTTTTGAATCTGATATACACCTTTTAACCACTGATCAGGTATTTAGGTACATTAAAATCTTATGTACAAAACAAGAGTAAACCCGAGGGTTCAATTGCCGAAGGATATCTAGCTTTAGAGTGTGTTTCATTTTGTTCTTTGTATTTAGCCAGTGATGTTGAGACTATACATAATAAGACTAGTCAGAATCATGATGATGGTGGTGATGAGAATGTTTTACCAATATTTTGTATGTCTGGTCGACCCATTGGTGCAACAAACGTTGTAAAAATCATCCACGACACTTTAGCTATTGCACACTCACATGTGTTGTTCAATTGTAGTAAAATAGATTTCTTACAAATGTAAGTTATTTAAATTTACTATGTTATTAGATTAGTGTTTTTTATATGACATTATGTAATTTTGACGATAATGTACATATATTATTCTCTTTTTGTTACTTTGATTGCAGAGAGCATCTGAATATTCTACGTCAAGAATATCCGACTAAACGTGAGCGTTACATTGAACGTTTACATAGTCTGGAGTTTCAGGAGTGGCTGTCTGATTGATTGCATGGTAACTTGTAATTTACTATATCGGTAACCGTACTAAGTTACATGCATCCCTATTATGTAGGTAATAATACTCTAGGTCATGATTAAAAGTGTACATGTCATTCCCATATTAATTCTAGTGTTTGGTAAATGAGGTTTAAAAAATAATTAAGTACGTTTTTGTAACACCAAAACGTGGTTTTGAAATTAAACAACACCACATGCACAACCGTTTGATTACTTTATTATTTTATAAATCATTTTGGTTTTCTTTATTCACCTTAAATGGGTAAATATGAGATTTCAAAATTAATAAGGATAGTATATGATAAAAAAAAAAAAAACTATCTCAGCTCGTAATATTGGTAAGTATTGAATTATGTATTTTGTTTTGAAAGACATAAGTCACGCATTCGAGCAAGAGCCTTTGCCTTTCTTCGTTATGTAAATAGAGGGCCGGAGGAAGAAGTGCAAGAACCTCAACAAAAGAATTAAGGTGATAGAGTCCTAACACATTGATTTTTTATTTTTTAGGTAGAATATATTATCGTAAAAGGAAGTTAATGGATGATAAGAAATTTTGAGTTAATGGATGCATGATAACAAATTTTGAGCTAATTTCATAATAGATTATTCAAATCACTCAAATCGTCTATTTTATTTTAATCATAATTTAATATTATTATGTTATATTTGAACGTGGATATCAATGACTTTGATCTAATGTTCCTCATTCAAAGTTACTTTTAATCTAAGGGTGTTTATTATTTGCCATGTAATCCTTTAATCTAAGGGTGGTTAATTATTTACCATGTAATCCTTTAGTTACTTTTACTCTAAATCATCATTAAGTGCACACGTGGAACTTTGACGTCGATTGAGTATACCAAAAATCACCTTTAAAAGGACGTGGATAGACGACAAGTTGCCTTTTGTGTCTTGTTATTTCCCATCATCATCTTCTACAAACCTAAGTACAATTTTCATCTCTTTTACAGTATCTTTTAGACAAAATACAAACATATATGGATGTTAGGCATCTCCAAAAAAAAAAAAAATTGGATGTTAGGGTTAGACAAGCTAACTTTCTAGAAGATCTTCCATAAGATATGCTTGTGGAAATCTTGTCTAGAGTTAGTCAGAATTCATCCGCTCAATTGTTCATGGTGAAGTTGGTTTGCAAAGCATTTGAGAAGCTTTCCGAGCATGCTTTGGTTTATAAAAGACTTTCCTTTAATATGTGGTGTATCTCACCTTAAGGAAACCATAAGTTGGAAACCCTAATGCGATTTTTTGCTATGGTTTAAGGGCTTATTGTGATTCTAAATACCCCGATATATGGCTTCATTTATTAGAAAAAGCTTCAATATGCAACTTAAAGAGGCATGTTATGTTTATGGTTTGGTCATGTTTGCCTCTCACCAAATAGAGAAAAAGGACATCGGATTACAAATACTTAATCAAACATTTCCACCGGTGCCGGATTTGGTGGTTGAGGTGAGAACCAAGGTTTTTGATTTCTTGCGACATTGTTGGGTATTATTTAACCACCATCCTTTTGATGACGTTGCAACGTGCTACACTATCAAGGGCCACAATGATTATATCCACTTGACCTTGGGTGGGTAATTATATTGACTAATCCGGAATGCATGTCTTGTTTTTGGTCATATGAGTTGCGTGTTTTTGCTGAACGATTTGGGTTTAACTAGATTTGTTAGTATTTTATGTTTTCTATTTTTGGATTTTGTAGAAATTTTTCTCATCAGTTAATGTAAATATTAGTAATTACGTCTATTATCATATATCAGTTTATTTTCATTTGAGATGTTATATGTTAATTACGGAGTACTAGTGTGCTATATGTTAATTATGTCTATTATCATATATTAGTTTATTTCCATTTGAGATGTTATATGTTAATTACGTAATTATGTCTATGTTAATGTTTTTGCAGAACGTTTTTGATGTTACTGTATTTTTATAATCTATGTTAAGTAATACTGTAATATACAATACTGAGTGGAAAGTAAAATAATCATGACTTTAGATTACTACCTACGTAATAGGTCAGAATTACCTGCATAATAGGCCATGAAGCATGTAACTTACTGTTATTTATAAAGAAA
This sequence comes from Rutidosis leptorrhynchoides, assembly GCF_046630445.1. Lineage (NCBI taxonomy): Eukaryota > Viridiplantae > Streptophyta > Magnoliopsida > Asterales > Asteraceae > Rutidosis > Rutidosis leptorrhynchoides. The sequence goes on along the minus strand of NC_092336.1, from coordinate 360,688,508 downwards.
ATTACAAGTTACAACACATACAAAACATTTCTTTATTTGTTGGATTTAGTCACTAAAATAACCATTCTCATTATTATCTTGAAATTTATAAAACAAAACCATTCTCATTATTTTTTTAAATGCACATTATTAATCTTATTAACTCAAAACAAATCTGTACAATCAGGGGCAAAAGCCCTCAACATATCCCAAATGAAGGACAAAATACTAGAACAAGTAAGAAGAAGCAAAATACAAAGGTTGTAATCTAACCATTCTCATTATTATCTTGAAATTTAAATTTAAAAAATAGATTTCAATCTATATACGTATATCTCATAGGATTTTTATCATATATACCCCTCTTAATCTTTAAAATTACATATGTACTCACTTAAATATGTTACTTTTAGACATTAAAAATGGACATATATGATATTATTCACCTTAAGTGGGCAAATATGAGATTAAAAAATTAATACTAGTATATGATAAAAAAAAATCTATTTCATAATATTGACAAATATTTTATACTTAAATAAAATAAAATTAGCTCACTAAATGCACGTCGATTCAGTATCACCAAAAATCCCCTTTAAAGGTAAAGATGGCAGACAAAAGGTTGAATATTTTCTCAAATACATTCTTCTCTCAAGTACACCAAACATAAAAAATTAAAAAATCCACTTTATTTTTTAAAGAATACAAATATGGAAGAAGTTACTCAAGCGAACATACTCGAAACTCTTCCACAAGATATGCTTGTGAAAATTTTATCTCGAGTTGGTCATGATTCATCCAATCAGTTGTTCATACTCAAGTTGGTTTGCAAAAGCTTTTTGAATCTTTCCGACGATCCTTTGGTTTGTAAAAGGATATCCTTAGATAGGTGGGATCTCGTACCTTGGAGAAAACCTAAGATGGATCATATTATCGGACGTTGTTATTTTTTTAGAAACCCTAATGCATTTTTTCGCAGGGGTTTGATAAATTATTTTGATAAATCTTACACCGAGTTAGGGCTTCATCTTATAGAAGGAAAGCATGTCGGATTACAAGTTTTGAATAAAACATTCCCACCAGTGCCAGACTTGGTGGTTGCGGTGAGAACCAAGGTTTTCCATTTGTTGTATGAATTATGGTTACATAACCGCCATCCTTTTGATGACTTGGCAACGCATTGCACTATCTCCGGCCACAAGGGTTATTTTCCACACATCCGAGGGAGTGGGTTTGAAATGAGGATACCAAAATGCATTTCGTGTTTTTGGGCCTATGAGTTGAGTGTTTTTGCATACCAATTGGGTTATGTTACCTGGTGAATGTAAATATTAGTAGGAAAAAAAAAACTAGATTAATGTTGGTATTTTTTAGATTTTGAATAAATGTTACCCATTTAATTAATATAAATGTTAGTAGTAATTTCTATTATCATATATATGATCAGTTGATTGTATTGCTTCTATTTTTCCTTCGTATTATGTGGATTGTGATGTTATTTATATTGCTATATCTCACATGACTATGTCTATGTTAATAAAAGAAAAATAAAGGCTAATTAAGTGCTTTTTGACAGTTATTTCAAACTAATTAAGTGCCTTCAAATATTACAAGAGTCATATAAGATGAAAAGAGCCTCTAATAAAACTAATACTGTAACACAAAAGAGTACACCCAAAGAGGTGATTCCTTGTTAATGTTTGTTATTGACTAGCTGCTCTTTTAGCAGTTGTATGTTGGTCTGCACTTTTCTGTTGACTTGCTGTTGCTTAAAATTGTCGCCATTAGTCCCTTTCTATATTTTGATATGATGGAGAACACTCTCTGTAACGACCCGGAAATTTCTGACCAAATTTAAATTCAATTTCTATATGATTTCGATACGATAAGCAAAGTCTATAATGTTGAGTTACAAAATTTTTGAACTATTCTCATGAAGTCAATTTGACCTTTCACTATTTCCCTACGATTCACTAACAATTTTTGTAAATAAATATGTATACATATATATATATATATATATATATATATATATATATATATATATATATATATATATATATATATATATATATATATATATATATATATATATATATATATATATGTAAATATATGTAGTAATTTGAAATTATAAAAATAAATTAAACATTTGAATTAACTATGTAAAATAAGATGCAAAATAAAAAAATATAATTTAAAATCAATTTATATATATATATACATATATATGATTGCCATTAATAATTAATATATTGTAATATATATAAAATATATAAATGTTAACTATCTAAATATATTATTATATAGAATAAATAACACATAATTAATAAAATATAAAGTTAATATATTATATATAATACAAGTTAAAATATAGTTGTTAGAGTAATATTATAACTTTTATTATCATGATAAATATTAAAATTAATATAAGTATTATTAATAGTATTATATATACATGAAATTTGATACATTTGATTTGTTATATTATTATTAACATTAATATTATCATTGTTAATGTCATTATTGTTATAATTAATAATAAAAATTATAATGATTTTAATTAATATTAATATTATTATTAGATATTACTAATTTCATTAAGAAGTATTATTATTATAAATTGTTATTATTATTAATATTAATGTTGTTATTAGAAAATAATACTTTTTATTATTATTAACATTAATAATATGATTATTATCATTTTTATTATTATTAGTATTATTATTATTTATTATAATTATTAATATACTTATTATTATTACTATTATATTTACTAAATAATAAGATTGCGAATCATATATATAGTTAATCTGATTGCAATTTGTTACACATCATTGTCACATTTTATTCCATTAATATCTGATGCAAATTGTTAAACAGAATCAAACAAAACCGAGTACAAATCTGTTTCAAGTCTTTGTCACTTTTTTTTATTTCACTAATTGATTAAGTTGTCGATTTTAATTACTATAAAACAAACAATTAAACCATGATAATAGAGGAGATCCATTCAGTACTTTCATTATCATAATCAATTAAAACCATTACAGCTATTATCAAATTGAATTTATCAAAGAAAAGTTTTTAAAACCGTCGGTTCCCCTGTTATTACTTCATTTTATAAAAAGCTCGAATTCGAATCTCATTCCAAAAAGTAATAATGCAGTCTTGTTAGGATTTAATTACTCAATCTTTCTGCAAAAATTGAGGTTCCAATTCCTTTTATTGAATTCAAATTTTGAAGTCAAACCTATTTTTTTAAAAAGTCAAACGACTGGTTCATGAAGAAATTCGAATTCGTTTTGAGGTTTTTGGAAAAACAGATGATCCTAAAAGTTTATAGGAGTGAATTAAAACTTATTTCATGTAGAAATAATTAGCTATTACGGTCTTAAATTCGAAATCATGCTTTGAGTGTTCTTCGTTTTCTTTTTCAACTGCATCTGCTTCTGTTTCTTTTTTTTTATTTCTCTGTTAATTCACAGATGTTGTTTTCAGTGTCTTTGTATTTTCAAACCCAAAACAAAAATTAATTCAATGTTATAGATAACACTTTTGATCTCTAGTCGATTGAATTTGTTGACGAAGAAGTACAAATAAGGAAAAAGAGTGTAAATATAAACGGATTACGAAATAAAACAGAAAAGAGGCGATAGAGCCATGGTCCTGGGTGTTAGTAGGTGAGCGAGAGGTCTCGGGTTCGAGCTCGGTTCGGTGGAATTTTTTTAAAAAAGGGCTTTTAAGGTAGTCTACTTTCTTTTTATTATTATTATTATTATTATTATTATTATTATTATTATTATTATTATTATTATTATTATTATTATTATTATTATTATTATTATTATTATTATTATTATTATTATTGATGTTGTTATTATCAATTATTATAATTAGTACTTAAGATTATAGTTATTATTATTACTAATAAGTATTAGTTATCATTTTTCCTTAGTACTATTACGATTATAGTTATAATTAAGAATATCGTTATTATTATTATTATTATTATTATTATTATTATTATTATTATCAACATTATTATTATTATTATTATTATTATTATTTATATTTAACTACTAATAGATGTATTATCATTATTATTATGTTAACATAAATACTATGACTAATATTATTATCATTTTGTTATTAAGTAACCTCATTAAGTATTATTAGTGTTATTATTAGTATTATTAATATCAATATAAGTTATTATGATTAGGATTATTATTAGTATTGTTATTATTAAAAATTAATATAATTATTACTAAAAGTATCAATAATTTTAATCTATTATATTTTTTTTTATAAAAACTGTTATTAATACTATCATTATCATTATTAGTAGTATTATAATAATTATTATTATTATCATTATTAACATTAGTAGTGAGATAGATATTTTTATAATTATTATTATTATTAAGAAATAAGTATTATTATCAAAATTAATATTGTCATTACCATTATTATTAAATTATTCATTTTATTAAAAAAATACTATTATTATTAGTGTTAGTATTATCATTATTATTAGTTTTATCACTACTAACATTATCTTAGTATTATTAAAATACTGTTTTAACAAACAAATATATATATATATATATATATACATATATATATATATATATATATATATATATATAATATAAAAAAATTAATATCATATTTAGTAAAATATATAAAATGAATACGTGGAACATATAAGTCGTTAACATAAAAAGGATTTAATTAATAAATTTATATATATATTTGTTCGATTACAACCATGTATATTAATAAATATACAAATGATATAGGTTCGTGAATCCAAGGCTAACCCTGCACTTGTTCAGTGCCGTCATATGCATAATTGCTACGAAATACAGTATAATGAGTTTCATTTGCTCCCTTTTTAAATGCTTTTGCAATATATATTTTTGGGACTGAGAATATACATGCGCTGCTTTTATATATGTTTGATGAATAGACACAAGTACTCAAAACTACATTCTATGGTTGGATTATTAAACCGAATATCACCCCTTTTAGCTTGGTATCCTAAGAATTAGGCAGACGAGAGGTTCTGTTCCTAATTGACGCGAATCCTGAAGATAGATCTATTGGGCCTAACAACCCCCATTCAGGTTATGGATGGCTTTAGTACTTCGAGGTTTATATTATACAGACGAGAGGTTCTGTTTTGGGATATTCTATGCATTAAAGTTAATGTCGGTTACCAGGTGTTCAATTCATATAAATGATTTTATCTTTATGCAGACGAGAGGTTCTGTTTATAATTATGAAAATCTTGTGGTCTGTTAAAATTATGGAAATGATCGATTATGATAAACTAATGAACTCACCAACCTTTTGGTTGACACTTTAAAGCATGTTTATTCTCAGGATTGAAAGAAATCTTCCGCTGTGCATTTGTTCAATTTAAAGATATTACTTGGAGTCATTCATGGCATTTTTCAAAAGACGTTGCATTCGAGTCGTTGAGTTCAGTAAAGATTATGATTAAGTAAATGACAGATTAGATCATTTATAGTTGGATATTAGGAAATGGTATGCTTGCTTGTCAACTTTCGATGTAATGAAAGTTTGTCTTTTAAAACGAATGCAATGTTTGTAAAATGTATCATATAGAGGTCAAATACCTCACAATCTAATCATATGTTATTGTATTCGTTCTTATGGATTAGGACGGGTCTTTACACTCTCTTTGAACTACCTTAGAAGGAAGGATTCCATTCGTTTTGTCTGTTTATCTTTTGTCTACTATAGTACGTAATACAGTATTTTTAATTTTCTTAAATCCAGAATTCAATATCGTGCTGGTAATTCTATCCAAAGTAATGGGAAAATGGGTAGTATTCAATTTTTAAGACCCTAATCTTAATTGTACAGCAGGGTATATATGGTACATAGCGTGTGGGTGAAGTTGTGTAATCAAACAGAAGTCAGAAGCTGAGCTGGGCTAGGTGCGCTAAGCGCACACCTAATGGTGCGTGCCGCGCACTGTTCACTGTAGCCGGATCCAGCTCTTTTATTCAGATATTTTGTTGTGCTTTTTGGTAATTTCACTTGTGAATGAGGTAAAGGCCAGTTGGTCAGTTTGTGGAGTATCATTAACTCCATTATCAACAACCTTATCCTATTCACTTAAATTTTAGAGAGAAAGTGTGATTCTTGAGTGAGAAAGCTTAAATCCAAGAGGAAGAAGTTGTTCTCGGACCAAAGTGCGTATGTTCTAACTTTGATTTGGGTAAATGAAGAACATAAAACCCATATTTGGTGATTTTGGGTGTTCTTGGGTAAGATGGAGTCATAAAGACTCAATGGTGACTAACCTAGGGTTTCAAAATGTTAATTGATGTTTATGAGTTCTAATTGGTTAGTTAATCACTATCACACCTAGTTAATTTAGTAAATGGGTGTTAGATGAGTTAGTAGATAACCCGAAATGGGTGTTTTGACTTTAAATTAGTCAAAGGGCTAATGATTGACCTAATTGGGATATATGGGTATGAAATACCCTAATTGTGTAATGGTTAGTGTTGTTGGACCTTAATCACTAGCTTTTAAGTGATTAATGATGGTCTTGACCCTTAAAGGGCGGTTTTGGTGAAAATGGGGCATTTAATGCATTTAAGTCATTAAATGCACATAAGTGAAATTGTTGGTATTTAGTCCAACTAGTTATGTGGGTTGATTGAAGTACTTATTATATTAGGTACTTTTCTTTGAAGCTTGCGGAAGTATAAAACCATCACCAAATCGTTAAAGGTGAGTGGAATGATTATATGCATATGTATGTAATGTATTTATTTGTATGCTATGGTATGAACCAAAGAGCCGGTAGTGCCATAGTATGTGCGAGCGTGCTATGATGTGAACCAAAGAGCCGGTAGCGTCATAGTACGCGTGTTATAGTGTGAACCAAAGAGCCGGTAGCGCTATAGCACGATTTGTTAGGGTGTGAACCAAAGAGCCGGTAGCACCTTAGCGTTGTTAGAGTGTGAACCAAAGAGTCGGTAGCACTCTAGCGTGAGTATGACTCGAGTTGTGATGTGAACCAAAGAGCTGGTAGCATCATGACAAATGCGTATGGTGTGAACCAAAGAGCCGGTAGCACCATGACGCGAGAATGGTTAACCATGGTTGTGTATTTTGTTTTGTAGCATATTATATTATGTCGATTATATGTTATTGACTATGCTAGTAGCGGTTTGTTGGAGACTATTAGCTTTGTACTTGAGATGGTATGCTAATTGTATTACTAGCGTGTATGCGGTATATGTGTAAGTGATTGCAAGTAGGTATGTTATATATATATATATATATATATATATATATATATATATATATATATATATATATATATATATATATATATATATATATATATATAGGTATAATTATTGCATTGACTAAGCTTTGCTTACCCTCTCGTTGTTTATCTTTTTATAGGCTCTGACGTTGACAAGGGTAAGGGCCTTCGATTGGATTAGAGATCCCGCTTGTTGTTTGGAGGATGCTTTTGGGATGTGATAGCTTGTGGAGTTTGATCGAGGTTTGGGTAGTTTAACCCCAAACACCAGGCTCATAGTGTCGTTTGGAATTTAAACTAGTGTGGTCGAAACTCGAACTTTTGTATGAAACTCGTAAAACGGCCGATGTGGGCCCCGTTTTGTAAAACTCATTTTATGTTTGAATCGTATGAGTTTTCTATATTAGAACATGTTGTGAAAAGCGTTTCGTCTAATTATGTCAGGAAGTGGGAGATCTTTATTTGAAAATTTGCAAATTTGGACAGAACTGAATTGGGGCCTGTACGCGCCGCGCACCCTATGGTGGTGCGCGTGGCGCACTCCTCTGTAAAAAAAAAAAATTTGTTTCGCGAAATCAATTTGTTATTGGTTTGGGTTGTTACACAATTCGCATCATTAGATCATTAACTAACATCATTAAATACATCATTAAATATGGGTGAGTTACTTTTCTGTATTGTTTGGGTGAGTTACTTTGCAATGTAAACTGAATGTACAATGAATACGCATTGAAAGAATCACAAACCTTTCTTAGTTCATCTTGTTGTAACCAATTTCTGCACTAATTGTCAAATTGAAACACATAATTTGAAGCCAAAAGACATAAGAACAAGAACAGTCATATACATTCATCTAACTATCAAAATAGCAACTAATACACACAAGACAAACACAATTGCTATCATAGTTAAAAACAACTTATCATAAACTTCCAGCTTTTTCTTGAAAAAATCTAAGTCTTCAATGAGTTTCGAATCTTCAACATCATGAATTCGAGGGTTCAATTTCTTAGTTTCCAAATACATTTTGTATAACTGATCTTTGTAATGTTGGTTTGGAAGCTCATCATCAAAAAACATAAAAAATTTATACCTTCTTTGTTTATCCTGCAAAAGAAACAATCAATTCGGGAAAAATTTAAAAACTTAAAATTAGGGTAAATTGAGCACTTACAAATACTAGACGCCCGATGGATCTTCATCCTGGCTTTGCTCGAGTCCATGCAATTCCATCATATACTCAATACCCACAATCACAATATTTTCTTCCTGGCATTAGATTCGTGTTGTTTGAAGAGTACAATGAATGAGCAGCCATGGTTTGAGGCTTGAGTTAGCTAGGTTTGAAAAGTACTAAGTAAATAAAAAAAAGATAACATTGCTTTAACTATTGATCGACGATCATGTTTTGGGCCATGTTGTTTGGGCCAAACAAATAAAAAATGAATTCATTAAATATGGCCCAGCCACAGTTCCCAGCTAAAAGTCTGATCTGTTATATACACATTTTTAATCCTTGAAACAAAAATGACAAAAGAGGGATTTGAACCTAGGTCAATTATTTGAAAAGGACACACATAAACCACTAGACTATCAATGCTTTTGAATATTGAATGGAAGTTCAATTATATAATAGTTGAATCATTTTTGTAACAAAAGTGAAATAATACAACTTACATAATAAATGTCATAAGTGCATTTTTTTCGCAACCACAATTTAAGGGTCCTATAAGAATTTAGACCTTAAATACCTAAGCGTCCTATTTTATGACCTTATTATCTTGTTAGTCACTCATTGTGAGACACCAACAAGATAATGTCCTAATACGTCCATTTTTTCGCAACCACAATTTAAGGGTCCTATGATTATGATAGGTCAGATCATGTTGAGATTAGAAGAAAAGACAAGTTAGAATGAGATTCAGTAAATGTGAAGGAGACTCAGTATGAGAGAGAATCAACAAGATTTGCATTCCACAACTTCTAGAACTCAATTACAATGCAATGGCTATCTAATTAGGACTACTTAGGTTCCTTATATAGCCCTCTTGTAAGGAACCTTCATTTAAGCTTTTTCACATTAACACTATACAACTTCGGGGTCCTAACAATCTCCTCCTTAGTGTTAAATGTGAACTTTACAATATAATCCTATTGAGTAATCTTAAGAGGTCCAAACGTTAGTTTCCATCGTGTGCCATCTGGTTTTGAAACTTCTACTTGATTTTCTGAAATTTTCTTAGAAGGTTTCTAGACGCCCCATGCTTTTCTTGGATCCCCCTTATGTAATGGATATTCATCCATTTCTTTGAAATACCTTCTCTTTCTCTGGCCACGAAGAATCTCAATGTCATTAAACTTGCTTTGACAAATTTTAAGATACTTCAGTGCAGCCTTGAGTGTACCATCTGAGTATTTGTTCAACTCATCAATGCGGATGAACACTTTTTCTTTCTGAGAATTCACAAATACAAACCCTTCGGGTTCGAATTGCATTTGAAACATTCTCATATCCTTCAGTCCCTCTGTGTATTTATTCAGACAGTTTATTCTAATCTTTTTCCTATTCGCTTCGAGACCAATTTGAAAATCTTCACGTCTCATCAGTTCAATTGTCTCCATCATGTATCTTTTTACAGCTTCCAAAGCTTGAGCATTAGGAAAAGGTCGAATGGTGATGATACTGAGGTAGTTGTAGATGTGAATGATGTCAAGCATATCTATATTATGAAAATCTGCTTCCGTGAACTTGTATTCCTTCTCATTTTCTCTAATAATGTGGAACTGACTGATGACATCTCTTTTCTCACTTATCTCTACTCCGACTCGAGTAATATTCAACACTTCTGAAATATGATATTTTCTTTGAAGCCACAAATCATCTTCATCTTTGTTGATATGTTTCCTCCACATAAACTCATACCAATTTCTTTCACTTACTGGAAGCAATCGTGAACCTATATAAGTAAATCTTTTACTCCTTGGTGTTTCGTTAATGCGGAAGATCTTGTAAGCATTTTCCTCGATGAATGTGTTTCGTAAAGTTATGAAATCATGTTCAACTCCCAATAGCAATCTTTATTCCCGATTCTTAAAGAATATACCATGGTTGTATTTGAATCTGGAATCCACTGTTTCACTTGATGTAGATGTACCAGAAGTTGATCTTTCATTAGCATTTGTTGGATTTGAACTCGATGAAGGTGTAGAATTCGATGAATGATCAGTAGGATTTATCGCATAATCAGTTGGAACATTATCATCTTCAATATGGTCAAAGATATCATCATCATTTAGATTAACATAAAGATTGTATTCATCATCATCAGAAGAATCCATTTCATCATCAATTTCAGTTACTGGATCAGGATTCCCTTCATCTACAATCTCTACATTTTCCGGGATTGAAGATACTGAAGATAATTTGTTTAGAATGACAAACCCATCATCATCTGTTTCTTCACGATAAAAATCACTTAAGTTCAAATTCATGGAATTCATCATAACAACAAGTTCATATGTTTATATAATCACAAAACCAATTTTATGAATATTAAGACAAGCGGAAGCATTATGTTATTTATAAACAAGTGTATATGTTAAACCATTTTAGATGAATTCCATATAGTTATCAAGTTATGAAATAATGCTTACATATAACAACAAAGGGAGTAAGATTCAATACCTCCTCAAGCTAGTTGAGGGTTGTTTGATACAAGAAGATGATGAACAAGTGTGTTAAAACCCCAAGCTTTTGATGCACCAATACTACCCTTGAACTTGGTTATGTTTTAGGCACTTAATCACCTTAAAATCAAGCTAGAAACCCACTTCCTTTGAACCCAAAATTCTGGACAGCACCTTGTCAAAAGATGATGATGAATGGAGTCTCAAAACTATGAAACCTCAAGAGATGATACCCCAAACCTATCACCAACACCCTAGCCTTTAGTTAGGATTTTACTAGACACTTAATATGAGCTTGAAAAAACAATATTTGAACTCCATTTGAGTCCCAAAAATCACGGCCAGCAGCTGCACAGAATAATGGTTGTGCAGTTTGTTTTTTAAGCTAAATGTAAAGATTCACTTGATAGAAGTGGTCAACCCTTGGTTCAAGTTAATAGCATGCACCTCTAAAGTTGTGTGTGGGTTGGAAGTAACAAAATGAGCATGGGTTCTTGTCTTGAAGACCAAAATTCTGCACACTCTTTATATTAAATAATAATGTTATATATTATATATATATATATATATATATACATAAACTTGATATATATATATATATATATATATATATATATATATATATATATATATATAAACATGTATTTATTTTGTTACTTTCACATTTTATAAACATTTTTATAAAATATAACACAACATAATCATTTAAACCTATAAACAATTATATATAAATTATCCAGATAATTTATCTCAAGTGATTACATTTTAGAAAACTGATTTTCTAAAATTCAAGTGTCGCATATTTATTTAACGATCCAATCGTTAAGATTAAATACATATAAGGTGTCGGTAAGTTTGTTATTGGGTATGACCCGACTTGGATCATAACATATTAGCCACATTAATTTAATATGTCTCTCATGATACGAAATACAATCAATCTCCCACTTGCACGAGAAACATAAGAAATTAATGCAAGTGACGGATACCACCTAACGACCGTCCATCACCCCCAATATGTTATGACTTTTGCCATTCAATAACATCATCTCTTTCGAGTTCCCATCTCGAATATGAATAGGTGAATCTTTTCATTACATCCTTTCGTCCTAGATGTCATGTTAATTCCAAGAGATACAGAGTGACCACTCTCTTTTAGATTTAACTTTATTAGGCCTTAGACATCTGACTCTCAACGAATAAGAGGGACAAATTCCATCTTGACTACATACGTCCTAAATATACACCTTGCATTATACCTGAGCTCTTCCTTATGAACTACCATATTTCAGAATAGCGAAGGAAAGAATCAAGGCACAATGCTTGGAAAATATCTGAACCCAATATGTATCTCAGGTCAGAGGATACAATGATATTCGCCTTTACTCAAGATTACATGTGATCAACCACAAAGGTTTCATTTAGTGAATCTTGAGGGCGGGTCTTCCAATATTTGTATCTCACAAATATCTATGAACCTTGGTAGCAACCTTGCCCCACATTCAGTCCGTGAATGTATACCAATCCAAGTTCATAATAGTCTAAACCTCACATTTGCTCCCACAAATGTGATCGACTACGGAATTTAGAATAATTACTTATTCATGGATAAAATATGCAAGATAGGAACATAACTCAAAATAAATTAATACCATAATTATATTAATGAGTTTGAACAATTTCGTTCAGTTACAATACTTAAAACAGATCATGACCAATCAATAGAATATCGAAGCCCTAAAGCACAAACATGTCCTGCATGTTTTGATCCATGTAAGAGCTTCGTGAGTGGATCCGCTATGTTAAGATCTGTGTGAACTTTGCGAATGCATATCTTTCGCTTTTCAACTTCATCCCTTATGTAGTTGAATCTCCGCTCAATGTGACGGGTCTTTTGGTGAGCACGAGGTTCTTTGATTTGAGCAATCGCACCCTCGTTGTCACAAAAGATCTCAAGAGGGTCCTGAATGGAAGGGACTACTCCTAAGTCATCGATGAATTTCTTCATCCATGCAGCTTCCTGAGCTGCCAATGAGGTGGCAATGTACTCAGACTCTGTAGTGGATAATGCAACAACATCCTGTTTTGACCTCTTCCAAGAGACCGCACCTCCATTTAACGTGAAGACATAACCGGACTGTGATCGAGAATCATCTCGATCAGTTTGGAAACTCGCGTCCACGTAACCTTTTACAGCGAGTTCCTCCTCACCAGATCCATATATTAGAAACATATTCATAGTCCTCCTAAGGTATTTCAATATACTTCTAACCGCAATCCAATGACTGTTTCCTGGGTTATTCTGGTATCTACTTGTCAAGCTTAGGGCGCATGACACATCCAGTCTAGTGCATATCATTGCATACATGATTGACCCAATAGCAGATGCATAAAGGACTCTCTTCATTCTCTCTTGTTCATCTTTCATGGTAGGGCACTGAGATGAACTGAGAGGCGTTCCTCTTTGAATAGGTACCAAACCACTCTTAGAGTTCTCCATCTTGAACCTTTTCAAGACCTTTTCAATGTATGCACTTTGATTCAAACCTATCAGTTTCTTGGATCTATTCTTGTAGATCCCAATCCCCAAAACGTATTGTGCTTCTCCAAGATCCTTAATGGAGAAGCATTTACTTAGCCAAGTTTTAACTCCTTGCATTGCCGGAATATCATTTCCAAATAACAATATATCATCCACATATAGTACAAGGAACATGATAGTGCTCCCACTAGCTTTCTTATATACACAAGCTTCATCACCATTTTTAATGATTCCAAATTTCTAGGCTTCCTCATTAAAACGATGATTCCACATTCTAGATGCTTGTTTCAATCCGTAGATTGACTTCTTTAACTTGCATACCTTTTTAGGATATTTCGGATCAACAAAACCTTCAGGCTGAACCATATAGACATCTTCCACAAGATATTCATTTAGGAAAGCGGTCTTGACATCCATTTGCCATATTTCATAATCATAATGAGCAGCAATGGCAAATAATATCCTAATAGACTTTAGCATTGCTACAGGCGAAAAAGTTTCATCATAGTCAACCTCTTGAGTTTGAGTGAAACGTTTTGCTACAAGTCTAGCTTTATATGTATCCAAGTTTCCATGTATGTCGGTTTTCATTTTGAAAAGCCATTTACAATCAACTAACCTTGAGCCAGTAGGTTGTACAACCAGTTCCTAAACTTGGTTGTCATACATGGATTGCATCTCAGCGTTCATGGCTTCCTGCCATTTATCCTTATCAATTCTTGATAAAGCATCTTGGTAGTTTGTTGGTTCATCTAAATCAACCACATAGCAACCTTCCATGAGAAACCCATATCTATCAGGAGGATTACTAATCCTACCAGATTTGCGAACGTCTTGGTATTTTGATCATCCATTTGATCACTTTCAATATTTTCATGTTGAGTGCTAGTATAAAACAATTGTGTATCATCTACTTGATCTCGAACCTCCTCAAGATCTATCTTCCTTTCACTATCACCTTCCATTAGGAACTTAGTTTCAAGGAATTCAGCCTTCCGAGCAACAAATACATTCTGTTCGGAAGGATCATAGAAATAATATCCCATATTATCCTTGGGATATCCTCTGAAGATACACTTTGTAGATCGAGCATTTAACTTATTAGGGACATAACGCTTAGGGTAAGCTTCACATCCCCATACCTTTAAGTATGATAGAGATGGAGGTTTTCCAAACCACATCTCATGAGGTGTTCGTTCCACTTTCTTAGTTGGGGCCATATTTAAAATACGAGCCGCGGAGCATAGACAATAACCCCAAAATGATAGAGGTAACGAGCTTCTAGCCATCATAGATCGAACCATATCCATTAGGGTTCGGTTCCTCCTTTCGGAAACTCCATTCAGTTGGGGTGTTCCAGGAGGAGTGAGTTGCGAGATAATCCCACAACTTCTAAGATGATCTTGGAAAGCATCGCTTAGGTATTCACCTCCTCTATCGGTATGAAGTACCTTGATTATCTTATTGAGTTGATTTTGTACTTCGTTTTGATACTCTTTGAATGCTTCAAAAGTTTTGTCCTTATGTCTTAACAAGTAGACATATCCGAAACGACTGAAGTCATCAATGAAAGTAACGAAGTATCTTTCACCATTCCTAGTTATGGGCTTAAAGGGTCCACATACATCAGAATGTATTAATCCCAATAAGTCCTTAGCCCTTTCATAGGTCCCTTTGAAAGGTGCTTTAGTCATTTTGCCTTGTAAACAAGACTCACATACATCAAACGTGTCTAGTTCATTTGATTTCAAAAGTCCATTCTTTTGAAGTGTATGCATTCGGTTCTTGTTTATGTGACCAAGGCGACAATGCCATAAGTAGGAATCACTCAAATCCCTTTTGAGTTTCTTGGTGTTTGCATGGTATATTGAGCTATTATATGCTGTGTCATCATGAACCAATTCATAAATACCATTCGAAGGCGAAGCCTTAAAATGGAACACATTATTTAAATAATCATGGATATCATCATTAATGAAATTAAGATTAAAACCACATTGTTTCAAATGGGATACAGAAATAATGTTTCGTGATAAATCGGGTGAATACAAAACATTTTTCAAAATGAGCTCCAAACCACTTGGTAGCTTCAAAACAAAGTCTCCTTGAGCTTTCACTTGCACCCTTGCTCCATTACCCATGAAGAGACTTGTTGTTCCAGTATCCTGATCACTTCTTTTGAACCCCTGCAAAGAATTGCAAATATGAGTTCCACATCCTGTGTCTAATACCCATGTATTAGAAGAAGTAATACTAAGCTCAATGTATACCATATATACATTACCTGAGGTTTGCCCTGCATCCCTCTTTTCCTTCAACTCCTTAAGGTAGACCGGGCAGTTTCGTTTCCAGTGACCCATTTCACCGCAACCGAAGCACGGATCTTCCTTGGGGTTTGCTTTACCGGCAACCTTTTGCTTTTTGTTGTTGTTATTGGTTGGGGTAACCATCTTCCCCTTTCCCTTGCCCTTGCCTTGGTAGGCGAGTCCTTTCCTCTTAGCCGCCTTCGGCTTAGAAGTGTTATTGTTTTTCGACCCGCCTTCATTGATCATAAACATGGGTGAAGCCCTTTTACCCATGCTCGCTTCGACCGTCTTAAGCTTGGCATGTAATTCGCCAATGCTTTTATCCCAACCATTCATGTTATAATTTAACACGAATGTGTCAAACCTCTTTGACAATGAGTTAAGGATAAGGTCCGTGGCTAATTCATTAGACACGTTGCAATTAAGACGGTTTGCTCGATCAATTAGGCTTTTCATCTTAAGGACATAAGATGAAACGGATTGGGTGTCGTCCATCCGACATGCATGAAGCGCTCGGACCATTTCAAAGCGCTCGATATGAGCTTGTTGAAGGAACTTCTCCTTTAACTGTGTGATCATGTCATATGCACTATGATGTTCAAAATCCTTTTGGAGTTCGGGTATCATAGTCCCAAGCATGAGGCAAGAAACTTGCAACGAATCGGTGCAATATTTCTCCCAATAAGCCATGCCTTCCGTATCATCCTCGTCCGGTTGATCGGGAAAGGGGTCTTCCAACACATACGCCCTATCCTCTAGTCTGAGGAAAATTCTTAGATTACGGAACCAATCCATGAAGTTCGTATGGTTGAGTTTTTCCTTTTCGAGGATTGACCTCAAAGATAGGTTGTTAAAGTTGATTGGTGCATTTAGAATATTGTTGTTATTGGCGGCCATCTACAAAATATAACAAAGTTGTTTAAGTATTAATTTTAATTTAACAATCAATACCCTTTAAAACCAATTGATATTTATTAAATTTTAGAATCCAACGGTAAACCAAATTTCGGTTAGGTGACCTTTATCCCGTCATTTGATTTAGCTAGGTAGTCATTATATGACAATTGCAATCCTTTTGCAACTTCTAAGTTATGGGATCATGCAATCCTTTTGCATGGCATATTTATCCCATCAACGCCTATTTGTTCCTCATGCTTCGGTGACCCTAAGTTCATGATTCCCAAATCAAGTTGTCCTACTTGTGTAAACGTGTAATTTTAACATACAAGTAGTTAGGTGACCTTTATCCCACAAGTGTGCGAAATTTACCTCAATCATATTAGTTTGCTCATAACGGTTAGGTGACCTTTATCCCATTATGAGTTCCCTAATATTTTCAAGTGTCACACAAAAGGATGGCGTTTAACTTGTTTGCCTTGATAATAAGGGATTTTAAGTTTTCATTAATTCTAGTTTGAGAAAACTTCCATGCCATACACTAACATGCATTTAGTGTATGGTTCATTTGAAATCCATTTTCAAGTCTTGTAATTTTAGCCAATTACTTGATATAAACTATTTTATATATATGATCCTTATCATGTTGTTAATAACCGTTTATTAATGTCCTTTTAGCTATTTCAATTTAACCGATTAAATTGTGGTTTGGTAAATTTCATGTTGTTAATAATTTAACCAATTAAATTGTAGTTTTGCTTATTGTTAACTTGTGTGATAACTTGTTGTAGTAACATACGCAATCCACAATCATACAAGGAATTAAAACAACCACGCATGCAAAACAAATGTTCACAATCAAGCCTTTTGGTAGACATTTTGTTTAGCCAAAAACAAAATGCCACCGGTCAATGGGTGAAACACAAAGTAAGAGGTTTTAACCTCCCACTTAACCTTGCATCCACATGCTTCTTGTGTTCTTCCTTGTGATCTTCATGCATCTTCATCTTGTTACAAAATATATCCTAATACATTTTTTCTAGAAAATGAAAATACAACCTAATCTATTTTACATGCCAAATATAAAATAAATTACATAACCAAATGAATATTATTACAAACCAATTGAATGAATAATTACAACCATATTGAAATTAACAAATCAACCAAGAAAACATTCATTCAACCACAAGGTCAAGGCATTGATTGTGAACTACAACATACAACAAATATGACCAATTTGCAAGTTCCAAAACCCCTTTTGGAACTCCATAAAATCGGCCAACCTTATACAACCCTCCCAAATCCATTAATTTTGTATTTTACTTTCATGCATATTAGTAGAATGCAAAGTTGATGGGTTTTAAAGACCATATATAAGAAGCATAATCCATAGACTTCGTCTCTAGATACCATTGATGGAATTCATTATAACAACAAGTTCATAGGTTTATATAATCACAAAACCAATTTTATGAATGTTAAGACAAGCGGAAGCATTATGTTATTTATAAACAAGTGTATATGTTAAACCATTTTAGATGAATTCCATATAGTTATCAAGTTATGAAATAATGCTTACATATAACAACAAAGGGAGTAAGATTTAATACCTCCTCAAGCTATTTGAGGGTTGTTTGATACAACAAGATGATGACCAAGTGTGTTAAAACCCCAAGCTTTTGATGCACCAACACTACCCTTGAACTTGGTTATGTTTTAGGCACTTAATCACCTTAAAATCAAGCTAGAAACCCACTTCCTTTGAACCCAAAATTCTGGACAGCAGCTTGTCAAAAGATGATGATGAATGGAGTCTCAAAACTATGAAACCTCAAGAGATAATACCCCAAATCTATCACCAACACCTTAGCCTTTAGTTAGGATTTTACTAGACACTTAATATGAGCTTTAAAAACAATATTTGAACTCCCTTTGAGTCCCAAAAATCACGGCCAACAGCTGCACATAATAATGGTTGTGCAGTTTGTTTTTTTAAGCTAAATGTAAAGATTCACTTAATAGAAGTGGTCAAGCCTTGGTTCAAGTTAATAGCATGCACCTCTAAAGTTGTGTGTGGGTTGGAAGTAACAAAATGAGCATGGGTTCTTGTCTTGAAGACCAAAATTCTGCACACTCTTTATATTAAATAATAATGTTATATATATATACACATAAACTTGATATATATATATATATATATATATATATATATATATATATATATATATATATATATATATATATATATATATATATATATATATATAAACATGTATTTATTTTGTTACTTTCACATTTTATAAACATTTTTATAAAATATAACACAACATAATCATTTAAACCTATAAACAATTATATATAAATTATCCAGATAATTTATCTCAAGTGATTACATTTTAGAAAACCGATTTTCAAAAATTCAAGTGTCGCGTATTTATTTAACGATCCAATCGTTAAGATTAAATACATATAAGGTGTCGGTAAGTTTGTTATTGGGTATGACCCGACTTGGATCATAACATATTAGCTACATTAATTTAATATGTCTCTCGGGCATACGAAATACCATCAAAAATCCTCATCTAACGGTCCACCATCAGCCTCTGAATGTACATTTGAAATTATAACTTGCTCAGGCTCCTTATCATCAATTTCATCATGAGTAGAAATCATATCTGATTCCGTCTGAACCTGTTGAGCTTGAGAAGCTGATATAGACCTCACACCACCACCCTTAGTTGAAATGTTCACCGCTAGATAATCTCCATCTACTCCTATCTCCCCCTCATGGCTATTCTGAGGATCAGAATCATCATGTTCATTATCACAGTGAGGACTTATTGGAGAAGAGTAGGAAGTAAGTGGATATCGTACTCGAGCGCGAAAAAATGCTTGAAGCGAAGTGCATTGAAGAACATCAAGATTAACTCGAGAAAACATACGACTGAAATATTATTGCTCCAAAGCATCATAGAAATTTGGTGAACGCGAGGGTGATGGTGATAAAGTGACAATAGGAACAGCAGCATCATCAGTTGGAGGCAATTTCAGTGGAAGTGTTTGATTTGCCGTGAGGGCAGGTAAGGATATACGTGCGGTAGTATTCTTATATGTAGGGCTGTACATACTACTAGTTAGATTCGTGATATCCCCTTCTGATGGAGGTTGGGCAACAACCGGAGTTGTCGCCGGCGAATTTTCTTTTGAAGCATCCACCTCCATGACTTTAGTCTCATAGGACTCTGACAAAGTAGTAGAACTACCCATCTGTTTAGATCTCGCAGAGATATTGCTATCTTCGACTCCTGAAATCATTGATATACCATGAAGTGGCACATCTCTTTCAGTTAATGACTCTTCCTCCAGAGCCTGAGATTCGGAATCCAGAAGAGAAGTGGTTTGAACCAATGGATCACTTTCATGAACCAAGGGATCAGTCTGCTGGAAGTCTGATAAATATCTCGAAGGATTGTCATGTTGACTCATTTCTATGGGACGCGGAAGATCTCCCTCATCAAGATAAGCCGGACCTTGAGACCCTGTTGTACGTTGAGGCACAGGAGGATTTCTAGCCGATACGTAAGGTGCCTTTTCAAGATTTTTCGGCTCCCCTTCGGCCGTTCTGGACTTCAATGATTGAGTTTCCTTAATTGATTGAGTCAACGCAGACTTTACGATAGAGGAAGACTTTACTTCCTTAGATGTCGAAGCATCTTGCTGTGTAGGATTTATTATTAAGTCATGTTTAGATTGGACGGGCTTATTGGTCTTTTTACCATCCATGCGTTTAGCTCTCTTGCCTACCGAATCTTGCGCTTCATTTAGTGTAGTGCTTACTGTTATGATTGGATGTGTTACGGAGATGGGTGAGGGTGACCTAATTGGCTCTAGGTCTTGGTCCGTATCACCAACGGTTGGAGTAACTGTTTGGCTGACGATAGGTGTCGAAGTCCTAAATCTAGTTACTCATTGGGTTGGCGGAGTCTGAATCATCTCATCAGGCATAAATCGAGTTCTCTTAAGAGAATGTTCAGGAGATGATTCAGTTGCTGAAGAATCAGTGTCACTGCTCACTTCGGGTGTTGTTGAAAGGGTTGGTTCAATCCTAGGTGAACTATTTTCCCTGATCCTCACGGGTTGAGCTTGGTGTGTTGCCCTAGAACGTTTGAGGTTCACCCTAAGTGGAGGATTAGCTGGCTCGGGTGGTTGTACTACAGGTTCCTCTACAACATCTAGGGCAGGGAACCGCGGCGGGTTCAACTTGTGCTTGTTGTACCGGGTCCAGAAGAGGTATTCCTACAGCCTCAAAACATGAATGCATTTGAGCGTCTTGGGGTGCAGCTAGCCTCACAAGCCAATTTGGAATCAGCGTAGTGAATTGGTTGTCAGATACCATTGGGGTATTCATCTTCAGTTCCCCAAATCTTTTCATCAGTAATCCATGTGTACCTGGTACAAATATATTTGCATTTCTGCAAGCATTTATAGCATCATGGATAAAGATACAGAAAAATCTTTCACAAGGGATGTATGAACCCCTTGGCTTATCAACTTGAGCCTGAACCAAATCCTATAGAAGCTCTGCATAGTCAGGAGTCTCTACTCTTATGAAAGAGTAGAACGATTTCAGCATTGGCACAGTCAAGCTGTCTGATCCACTCCTTGTCATCAGCAAGCATCTGTTAATGATTGAGAAGATCACATACCACCTTAAGTGCAAGTATTTCTTCTGAAACTTAGCCGGTGGAATATTGGTAGCTCCAACATAACCAAGTTCAAAAATTAAAGACATCATCTGCTGAGTAGTAGGGAAAGCAGGAGCATTTTTGAACAAGAGGAAGCTGAAAGATCCTCCTGAAGTTAGCCTTTGTGATACTCCTCATCCCTTAAACTCCTCTTAGCTCAAATTCAAAACGAGCTTGTGTTCCATCTGGATTTGCAGCAGTAGGTTGTGTAGCTTGAAATGTCCTGTTCATATTGATTATAAACGTTCCATATTAATTGATTTCGTCGCGAGGTTTTGATCTCTATATGAGACATTTTTCAAAGACTGCATTCATTTTTAAAACAACCATAACCTTTATTTTATCGATAAAGGTTTTAAAAAAAACATTACGTAGATTATCAAATAATGATAATCTAAAATATACCGTTTACACACGACCATTACATAATGGTTTACAATAAAAATATATTACATCGAAATAAGTTTCTTGAATGCAGTTCATACACAATATCATACAATCATGGACTCCAAATCCTGTCCTTATTTTAGTATGCAACAGCGGAAGCTCTTAATAATCACTTAAGAATAAACATGCTTAAAACGTCAACAAAAAATGTTGGTGAGTTATAGGTTTAACCTATATATTATCAAATTAATATAATAGACCACAAGATTTCATTTATTCAATAATCTTACACTCGCAAGTGTATAAAAATCATTCTATGATTAACACCTGGTAACCGACATTAACATAATGCATATAGAATATTCCCCGCATACTCGCAAATATGTCATAAATTGGCAATTGCAATCACCATATAAATCGAAGTATTAAAGTATTCCAAATTCCAGAATGGGGTTTGTTAGGCCCATAGATCTATCTTTAGGATTCGCGTCAATTAGGGGTCATTTCCCTAATTCTTAGGCTACCAGACTTGAAGGGGCAATATTCGGTTTAATAATCCAACCATAGAATGTAGTTTCGCATACTTTTGTCTATTTTCTAAAACATTTATAAAGCTGCATGTATTCTTATCTCAAAAATATTAGATTTTAAAAGTGGGACTATAACTCACTTTCACAAATTTTTCCTTCGTTGGAAATAAGACTTGGCCACTGGTAGATTCACGAACCTATAACAAATATTTACATATATATCAAAGTATGATTTAAATATATTCACAATATTTTTTATTACATTTTTATGATTTAAGTTTGTTAAGTTAGCAGTCCTCGTTAGTAACCTATAACTAGTTGTCCACAGTTAGATGTATTGAAATAAATCAATATATATTATCTCGAATCAATCCACGACCCTGTATAGCTAACTCAAATATTACTGCATATAGAGTGTCTATGGTTGTTCCGATATATATATATATATATATATATATATATATATATATATATATATATATATATATATATATATATATATATATATATATATATATATATATATATATATAGATGGGTCGATATGATATGTCAAAACATTGTATACGTGTCTATGGTATCCCAAGATTACATAATATGTATAATACAATATAAATTAGTTAGGATATGTTTAGTCTAGATTTGTTACAAAATTTTCGTAGCTAAAACTAGCAAATTTATCCAATTTTGTTTTAACCGTCATTTCTTCGTTTCAAATCCGTTTTGAGTTATTCAAGTTACTATGGTTTTATAATGAACTGAAATTTATGAAACTAAATAGAAAAAGTATAATTTTATAGTCATAAATACAGGTTACAAGTCATTTTTTAAAGAGGTAGTCATTTCGAGAGAACGACATCTTGATGACCATTTTGAAAAACATACTTCCACTTGGAGTTTAACCATGATTTTTGGATATAGTTTCATGTTCATAAGAAAAATCATTTTCCCAGAAGAACAACTTTTAAATCAAAGTTTATCATAGTCTTTAATTATCAAACCCAAAACAGCCCGCGGTGTTACTACAACGGCGTATGTTCGATTTTACGGTGTTTTTCGTGTTTCCAGGTTTTAAATCATTAAGTTAGCATATCATATAGATATAGAACATGTGTTTAGTTGATTTTAAAAGTCAAGTTATAAGGATTAACTTTATTTGCGAACAAGTTTAGAATTAACTAAACTATGTTCTAGTGATTACATGTTCAAATCTTTGAATATGATAGTTTTATATATATGAATCGAATGATGTTATGAACATCATTACTAGCTCAAGTTTAGTAGGTAAACCTACAAAAAGTGACAAAAATTGATCTAGCTTCAAAGGATTTTTGGATGGTTTGAAAGTTCTTGAAGTAGAATCATGACACGAAAACAAGTTCAAGTAAGATTATCACTCGAAATAAGATTGTTATAGTTATAGAAATTGAACCAAAGTTTGAATATGAGTATTAACTTGAATTAGAAAGATTTCTTACTGTAAATAAGAAAGATTTCTTGAGATTAGATGATCACTTGAAATGGATTAGAAAGCTTGGAAGTAGACCTGTAAACTTGAGAGTATTCTTGATTTTATGAAACTAGAACTTATAGAATTTATGAAGAACACTTAGAACTTGAAGATAGAACTTGAGAGAGATTAATTAAATGAAGAAAATTGAAGAATGAATGTGTTTGTAGGTGTTTTTGGTCATTGGTATAGTGATTAGATAT
Organism: Rutidosis leptorrhynchoides; assembly: GCF_046630445.1. Taxonomy (NCBI): domain Eukaryota; kingdom Viridiplantae; phylum Streptophyta; class Magnoliopsida; order Asterales; family Asteraceae; genus Rutidosis; species Rutidosis leptorrhynchoides. The sequence goes on along the minus strand of NC_092336.1, from coordinate 360,664,395 downwards.
AAAGGATGTGTAAGTTTGTTTTCATGTAAATAATTCATGAATGATTTATAATATTTTTTGTAATTTTGTGAGATATTTCATGCTAGTTGCCAAATGATGGTTCCCACATGTTTAATGACTCACATGGGCTACTAAAGAGCTAATCATTGAAGTATATATACTAATAGTATATACATCTTGAAGCTGTGTATTGTACGAGTACTAATACGGGTGCATACGAGTAGAATTGTTGATGAAAATGAGTGAGGATGTAATTGTAAGCATTTTTATTAAGTAGAAGTACTTTGATATGTGTCTTGAAGTCTTTAAAAAGTGTACAAATACATCTTAATACACTACATGTATATACATTTTAACTGAGTCGTTAAGTCATCGTTAGTCATTACATGTATGTGTTGTTTTGAAACCTTTAAGTTAACAATCTCATTTAATGTTGTTAACCCATTTTTTATTATATCTAAAGAGATGTTAAATTATTACATTATAATGATATTATGATGTATGAATATATCTTAATATGATATATATACATTAAAATGTCGTTACAACGATAATTGTTACATATATGTCTCGTTTCGAAATCCTTAAGTTAGTAGTCTTGTTTTTACATATGTAGTTCATTGTTAACACACTTAATGATATTGATAATGCTAAAAACAAACATATATTTCATAGCATTATTCCTCAAGAAAGACAAGCTTTTAGTTGCAATTGTTCTATTTACAAGTGATATTCGTTTAAATAATAAAAGGTGAAGACAAAAGACAGATTCGACGATTTGAAGACGCAAACGACCAAAAAGCTCAAAAGAACAAAAGACAATCAAAAAGGTTCCAATTATTGATAAGAAACGTCTCAAAATCACAAGAGTACAAGATTCAAAACGCAAAGTACAAGATATTAAATTGTACGCGAGGACGTTCGAAAATCCGGAACCGGGACCAGAGTCAATTCTTAACGCTCGACGCAACGGACTAAAAATTACAAGTTAACTATATATATAAATATAATATAATATATAATTAATTATATTAATTATATATATATTATATATATATATTTAAAACCGTCGGCAGCAGGAAACTCCAAGGGTGTAAACTGTAAATACCTCTCCGCGACTCGCGGAGTTTTAAGGGTATTTGGCCGCGAGTCGCGGAGCCCCAAAAATCAAGTCTGGCTATAAATCAACCCGAATTCTGATCAAAATCATCATCATTTTTTCTTCTCATTCATACGAAGTAATATATATTTATATTTATAATTTATATTTTAATTTTAATTATAATTCTAATAATAAGGGTATGTTAGCGAATGTTGTAAGGGTGTAAGTCGAAATTCTGTCCGTGTAACGCTACGCTATTTTTAATCATTGTAAGTTATGTTCAACCTTTTTATATTAATGTCTCGTAGCTAAGTTATTATTATGCTTATTTAAAACGAAGTAATCATGATGTTGGGCTAATTACTAAAATTGGGTAATTGGGCTTTGTACCATAATTGGGGTTTGGATAAAAGAACGACACTTGTGGAAACTAGGCTATGGGCTATTAATGGGCTTTATATTTGTTTAACTAAATGAAAGTTTGTTAATGTTAATATAAAGATTTACAATTGGGCGTCCCTATAAATTACCATATACACTCGATCGGACACGATGGGCGGGGTATTTATATGTACGAATAATCGTTCATTTAACCGGACACGGGAATGGATTAATAGCCACTAGAATAATTAAAACAGGGGTGAAATTACATTCAAGGGTAATTGGTGTAATTGTTAACAAAGTAGTAAAACCTTGGTTTACACGCAGTCGATAACCTGGTGTATTCATTAAACAAAGTATTAAAACCTTGTTACAATTCGAATCCCCAATTAGTTGGAATATTTATCTTCGGGTATAATAATAATTTGACAAGGACACTTGCAATTTATATTTATGACTGATGGACTGTTATGGACAAAAACCAGACGGACATATTGAATAATCCAGGACAAAGGACAATTAACCCATGGGCATAAAACTAAAATCAACACGTCAAACATCATGATTACGGAAGTTTAAATAAGCATAATTCTTTTATTTCATATTTAATTTCCTTTATTTTATATTTAATTGCACTTCTAATTATCGCACTTTTATTTATTTTATTTTATCGCACTTTTAATTATCGTACTTTTTAATTATCGCAATTTAATTTTATCGCATTTTTATTATTCGCAATTTCATTATCGTTATTTACTTTACGCTTTAATTTAAAGTCTTGTATTTATTTTATATTTTACATTAGGTTTTAACTGCGACTAAAGTTTTAAAATCGACAAACCGGTCATTAAACGGTAAAAACCCCCCTTTATAATAATAATATTACCTATATATATATTTGTATTTTTATAAAAGTTAACTAATATAGCGTTGAGCTTTGTTTAAAGATTTCCCTGTGGAACGAACCGGACTTACTAAAAACTACACTACTGTACGATTAGGTACACTGCCTATAAGTGTTGTAGCAAGGTTTAAGTATATCCATTCTATAAATAAATAAATATCTTGTGTAAAATTGTATCGTATTTAATAGTTTTTCCTAGTAAAATAATAACTATTTTATATACACCTCGTTCGACATCAAGTATTTTTGGCGCCGCTGCCGGGGAACTATCTTAAAAGCCGGAAGCGCAACGCTAATATATAAAAAAAAAAAAAAAGATTTTTAGTTACTTTTATTAAAAATTCGCTTTTGTAAAAATACGTTTTAAATATATGAAAAATATAAAAAGAAAAAAACAAAAATATTAGTATTTTTGAGATTTTGTTAAATATTTAAGTTTTATAAAGTTTCTTTATTTTTATTTTAGTTTATAAAAATATAAGTTTTAATTTTAATATCTTTTATTTAATAAAAAAAAAAACAGAAAACAGAAAATAATAAAAAAAAAAAAAAATAAATAAAGAAAACGCGTAAAAATTAGTACCTGTCAACTGAATTCCTGAACCCCGCGACTTGCGGGGTTTTCCTCTTTATTTGCCGCGACTCGCGGAGACCCTCTGACACACGGACAAAAACCCTAATCACGGGTTATTTTTAATTATTATTATTATTAAAACCTAAATATTATTATTATTATTAATTTTAGTTTTATTTTTACTTTTTACTTTATATTTATGTATTTAGTATTAATTAAGTTTTTATTAAATTGTAAAATTAATAGTTTAGTAAAATAAATAATATAAAATAATATTTTTATAAAAATTGTACTTTTTACAATTTTTTGTATATTTTTATATTTTGTACCTTTTTAATCGTTGTAGCGTAACTTTTGTATTTTTAGCTCATATTTAATTTTAAACTTAGTTTTAGCTATAGTTATTTTTACTCCTAGATTTTTAGGCTTTGCCGTAGAATTCCTTAAGTGCTTTTTCTTTAGACTAAGATTTAGGTGCTTTAGAATTTTGCGACGCCTTTTTAAGTTTTAGTTTCTTTTTAAGTTATTTCCATTTGGGATTTAGTTTTTCCTTGTAAGCTTTAATATTTTTAGACCTTTTACTATGTATCAATTATCATTCCAATTAGTAATTTCAATTTGCGATTATAATTTTAAGTTAGTTGTAGTAATAAGGTTAAATTAGTTAAGTATTTTTAAGTTTTTATAAGTTTCTTTTATTTTTCCGTCGTCCTTTATTTTTCAACCATTTTTTCTTTTTCGACCTTTTGCGACGAACTCTTTGTCTTTCTTAATTCTCGCCATTCTAGTTTTTAGGACTTAGAATTTTATTCTACTTCTTATCTAAATTTCTTAAAATTACGAAAATTTATTTTGAGTGGTTAAATTAATAGACATCAAAATTTTCTGGTTCGTAGTAATAGTTGGATTTGTACGTGGACCGGGTTATTGGAGCCAAACAGTCCTCAATTATATTGAGACCAAACGAATCCTGCCCCTCTGCTGCATCTTTTGGCTATTCGAAACGTGGGCAAAATCAGAAAAGTCTATTGATTGGATAACTTATTATAATTTTTCTTTCCTTTTTAAAACTAATAAGATATTCAGTGAATGCACCGAGCAAGACGTTCACCACCTTTTGTACGTTCACCACCTGTAACTCGATCAAGACATCGTTTAACAAATATAACCGCCGTTGATTTTTCTTTAGAATCGTCATCCAGTCGACCAAGTACTTCAGTTCAAAATACCGATAATCCATTTTTTGAACCCGACCTCACAATTGAGAATCCAGAAAATATTCAGGAACGGTTCATAGATCCTGAACCATTAAACTTTCCTCCGGAACCACCAATCATTCAAACAGAGATTGTTGAGGAACGAACTATTAAATCAGAATCATCTAGTGATACCGATTCAACAAATTCAATTATGGAGAATCTGGAACCTTTAAGTATGGAAGACCGAATGAGAGCTAAACGCACTGGCCAAGGTCACGCAATTACTCATCCAGACATTAATGCGCCAGATTATGAAATCAAAGGACAAATTCTACACATGGTGACTAATCAATGCCAATTTAGTGGTGCGCCGAAGGAAGATCCAAATGAACATCTACGTACCTTTAATAGGATCTGCACACTATTTAAAATCCGAGAAGTGGAGGATGAACAGATATATCTCATGTTATTTCCCTGGACTTTAAAGGGAGAAGCCAAAGATTGGTTGGAATCGTTACCTGAAGGGGCGATTGATACATGGGACGTTTTAATTGACAAATTTCTTAAACAATTCTTTCCTGCATCTAAAGCCGTAAGACTTCAAGCAGAAATTGTTACGTTCACACAGAAGCCAAATGAAACTCTATATGAGGCGTGGACAAGATATGGAAAGTTGTTAAGAGGATGTCCGCAACATGGTTTAGACACCTGTCAAATAGTACAAATATTCTACCAAGGATGCGACATCACTACAAGGAAAGACATAGATATAGCAGCTGGTGGTTCTATTATGAAGAAAACCGAAACTGATGCTTACAAAATTATTGATAACACTGCTTCCCACTCACATGAGTGGCACCAAGAAAAAGACATCATTAGATCATCTAAAGCAGCTAGAGCCGATTCTAGCCATGACTTAGATTCCATTTCCGCAAAGATAGATGCTTTCGAGAGACGAATGGAAAAAATGACTAAAGATATTCATGCTATACGAATTAGTTGTGAGCAGTGTGGAGGACCACATTTGACAAAAGATTGTCTCAATATTGAATTAACAATGGAACAAAGAGAGAATATTTCATACATAAACCAAAGGCCTGGAAATAATTATCAGAATAATTATCAACCGCCAAGACCGATTTACAATCAAAACCAGAATTATAACCGAAATATTCCATACAACAACCAACAAGGTCCTAGCAATCAACAAGTATCCAATAATACTTATAATCAGCAAAGACCTAATTTTCAAAACAAACCACCACAACAAACCGATGATAAAAAGCCGAATTTAGAAGATATGATGACGAAGCTAGTTGAAACTCAAACGCAGTTTTTCACATCTCAAAAACAAACCAATGAACAAAATGCTCAAGCATTTAGAAATCAACAAGCTTCTATTCAAAATCTAGAACAAGAAGTAAGTAACCTAGCAAGGTTAATAGGTGAAAGAAAATCGGGAAGTTTACCAAGCAATACAAATGCTAACCCCCGGAATGAAACAGCTAAAGCTATTACCACAAGAAGTGGTACAACACTTAAACCACCTGAAATACCTGTAACTTCTGATGAAATTATTCTTACTACACAAGAACCACAACCTGATCAAGATAAGGAAAAAGAACCGGTAGTTGAAAAGGTTAATGAAGATAACACAGTTAAGGATAAACCTTATGTTAAACCATACCAACCACCACTTCCTTATCCGAGTAAAATGAAGAAGGAAAAACTTGAAGCCGAGCAATCCAAATTCTTGGATATGTTTAAACAGATAAATGTAAATCTTCCTTTCATTGATGTGATTTCAGGAATGCCAAGATATGCTAAATTCTTGAAAGATCTAATCACGAATAGAAAGAAAATGGAAGAACTCTCGGCTGTTACTATGAATGCTAATTGTTCAGCAGTGCTGTTGAATAAGATACCAGAAAAACTATCTGATCCAGGAAGTTTCACAATTCCATGTTTTCTGGGTAGTCTTAGTTCAATAGAAGCATTGGCTGATTTAGGTGCTAGTATAAATCTAATGCCGTATTCACTATACGCTAAACTAGACCTTGGAGAATTGAAACCAACCAGAATAAGCATACAACTAGCCGATAGATCAATAAAATATCCTAGAGGGATAATGGAGAACATGCTAGTTAAAGTTGGTACTTTAGTATTTCCAGTAGATTTTGTTGTTTTAGACATGGAAGAAGATTCTCAAGTTCCTCTCATATTAGGAAGACCATTCTTAAACACGGCTAAAGCAATGATAGACGTGTTCGGTAAGAAACTGACCCTAAGTATAGAGGATGAGAGTGTTACCTTTTCAGTTGATAGAGCAATGCAACAACCACAATCTGCAGATGATACATGTTATTATATTCAAACTATAGATGCACATGCAGAATTATTAGAAGAATTTCCAGAATTACAAGGAACAGGAGAATGTTCTTTAGGAGAAGGTAATGAACCAATTGATGAAGCCGAAATGTTAGCTACACTTATAGCTAATGGATATGAACCAACAACAGAAGAAATTCAAATGCTAAAAGAAGAAGACAGATATCGATATAAATCATCGATAGAAGAACCTCCGAAATTAGAGTTAAAGCCACTTCCAAACCATTTGGAATACGCTTATTTACATGGTGAATCTGAATTACCTGTAATAATATCGTCTTCTCTTACTGAAAATGAGAAATCACAACTCATTTCTGTGTTGAAAGCTCATAAACCAGCCATTGCATGGAAGATTCATGATATTAAAGGAATAAGTCCTTCGTATTGCACACATAAAATCCTTATGGAAGAAGGTCATAAAACGTATGTGCAACGCCAACGAAGACTAAATCCTAATATGCAAGATGTAGTTAAGAAAGAGATTATTAAACTGCTAGATGCAGGTTTGATATATCCAATTTCTGATAGTCCATGGGTAAGCCCAGTTCAATGCGTACCTAAGAAGGGTGGCATGACTGTCATCACAAATGAGAAAAATGAGCTTATTCCTACTAGGACTGTAACAGGATGGCGTGTATGTATTGATTATAGAAAATTAAATGACGCCACCAGAAAAGATCACTTTCCCTTACCTTTCATAGATCAAATGTTGGAAAGATTAGCCGGAAATAGTTACTATTGTTTTCTAGATGGATTTTCCGGATATTTTCAAATTCCAATAGCACCCGAAGATCAAGAGAAAACCACATTCACGTGCCCTTATGGTACTTTTGCTTACAAACGCATGCCATTTGGACTTTGCAACGCCCCTGCAACCTTTCAAAGGTGTATGATGGCGATTTTTCATGACATGATAGAAGAATGCATGGAAGTATTCATGGATGACTTTTCAGTCTTCGGTGATACATTTAAATCATGCCTAGTTAATCTGGAACGAATGCTAATTAGATGCGAAAAATCAAATCTAGTACTTAATTGGGAGAAATGCCATTTCATGGTTAAAGAAGGCATAGTTCTTGGACATAAAATTTCAAAAGAAGGAATTGAAGTGGATAGAGCTAAAGTAGATGTAATTGCTAAACTTCCACATCCCACCAATGTTAGAGGAGTTAGGAGTTTTCTAGGGCATGCCGGTTTTTACCGACGTTTCATAAAAGATTTTTCTAAAATTGCCACTCCTATGAATAAACTCCTAGAAAAAGATGCGCCATTCATCTTTTCAGATGAATGTATCAAATCTTTTAATATTCTTAAAGAAAAACTCACTAATGCACCGATCATGATAACACCAAATTGGAATCTACCATTTGAACTAATGTGCGATGCAAGTGATTTTGCAATGGGAGCCGTTTTAGGACAAAGGATTGAAAAACGATTTCAACCTATATATTATGCTAGTAAGACATTACAAGGAGCACAAACGAACTATACAACTACTGAAAAAGAACTCCTTGCTATTGTCTTTGCTTTTGACAAATTTCGATCATATCTCGTTCTAGCAAAAACGGTGGTCTATACCGACCATTCTGCTCTTAAATACCTATTTTCAAAACAAGATGCTAAACCAAGATTAATCCGTTGGATCTTACTCTTACAAGAGTTTGATATTGAAATCCGAGATAAAAGAGGAGCAGAAAATCTCGCCGCTGATCATCTTTCTCGTCTTGAAAATCCCGAATTAGAAGTTTTGAATGAATCGGCCATACAAGACAACTTTCCTGATGAATATCTATTGAAGATAGATTATAAAGAAATCCCATGGTTTGCAGTCTATGCAAACTACTTAGTTTGTGGATTCCTTGAAAAAGGATTATCGTACCAAAGACGAAAGAAATTCTTCAGTGATATAAAACACTATTTCTGGGAAGATCCACATCTGTTTAAAAGTTGTCCCGATGGAATAATACGCCGATGTGTATTTGGAGATGAAGCTAGTAAAATATTAAACCATTGTCACACAGGACCAACAGGAGGGCATTATGGGCCTCAACTAACAGCAAGAAAAGTTTATGAAGCTGGATTCTATTGGCCTACAATTTACAAAGACGCACACCTTCTTTGCAAATCCCGTGATGCATGTCAAAGGGCCGGAAGAATAAGTCAACGTGATGAAATGCCACAAAATGTCATCCAAGTATGTGAAGTATTTGACATTTGGGGTATTGACTTTATGGGTCCATTTCCAAAATCTCATAATAATCTATATATACTCGTAGCCATTGATTATGTATCTAAATGGGCGGAAGCACAAGCTCTCCCAACTAACGATGCACGAGTTGTAGTCAACTTTTTAAAACGTCTTTTTGCAAGGTTTGGAACACCGAAAGCTTTAATAAGTGATCGGGGTACTCATTTCTGTAATAATCAACTTGAGAAAGTTCTTAAAAGATATGGAGTAACTCATAAAATCTCCACTGCATATCATCCACAAACAAGTGGACAAGTTGAAAATACAAACCGAGCTTTAAAACGTATTCTAGAGAAAACCATAGGATCAAATCCGAAGGAATGGTCCATTAAATTGGAGGATGCACTCTGGGCTTTTAGAACAGCCTACAAAACTCCAATTGGAACCACACCTTTTAGACTTGTTTATGGAAAAGCATGTCATCTTCCAGTAGAAATTGAACACAAAGCATTTTGGGCTTTGAAGACATGTAATCTTGATTTACATGAAGCCGGACGTCTACGATTAAGTCAACTAAACGAATTAGAAGAATTAAGATATGAAGCATACGAAAATTCGTTAATCTATAAAGAAAGAACGAAGAAATGGCATGATAAAAGAATCAGAAGTTCAAAAGAATTTAAAGAAGGAGACAGAGTTCTTCTTTTCAATTCACGATTCAAGCTATTTCCTGGAAAATTGAAATCAAGATGGTCTGGACCATTTATAGTCAAAAGAGTTTTCCCATACAGAACGATAGAATTAATAAATTCAAATGGGAATGAATTTAAAGTTAATGGTCACAGAGTTAAACATTACATACAGGGTCCGATGGAAGTCGACAACGAAGTTAATCACAATTTCGATACCACAGCTAACTAAGTGTGGGGAGAATCAAGTCTTTAAAGGAAAAATATGTATTTCTGTTAGAGTTAGATTGTCTGTTTTCGTGTAGTTCTCGAAAATGGAACACGTATGGTCTTTCCCTAGCAGACCCTAAAGAACTAGTCTTCTCCCCCCATTCTGAATTTTTATTTTTTTTAGGTTTTTACGAAATGAAGACTGCCTGTGAACTAAACCATGGTCTAATGCTACACGCTTTGATCACTAAAAGAAATAATGACATACTACCGAGTGAATTAGTATCAGTAATCAGAGAAAGAATGGACGGAGTTAGAAAAGGATCCAGATGCGAAGATAATAAGTTACAATTTGGTAAAGGAATATCAAAATCCGCAGCGAAAAGAAGAGCACGACACCTAGAAAAATGTCACAAATGCGGAAAATGGTCACATGGAGGTAAATGTTCAAATAATCAAACTTATTCAAATACCGAATTTGTTACTTTATGCAGAGACGGACCGTTCATATGTTTAGAAGAAAAGACAATGAATGCTCGAGGTTACGCCTATGCAGCCATGGAAAACCAATTAAACCGACTATCTTATGAATATAATAGATCATATAACTAAGAAATCTATTTCACAGGTATGTCTGTACAGTTTTTATTTTTATTTTCATTTTTAACCTTTTGATAATAAACGCTAATTTGTTCGCTAAAAAGTATTAAATTGGTATTAAATAAAATTAGGTTTGGCGACCGAAATTATTGATATCGTTCAAAAATTTATTACATCACTGCGAAATTTAACGTTTATTCTTAAGGTATAAATATCTTTAATCAATCAACCCAAAATATTTCAAAAATTCGTCATGAGTTAAATTAGGTCTTGGAACCGAAATTACTTTACCGAAAAGAGGGGCGCATATTTTTGATAATATTTGATTGATTAAAGTGGGATAAAAAGACAAAAAGATTTTTAAATTTATTTTTACCATGTTTTTAAAATTAATATTTAAATCTTAAGTTAATACTGTAAACTTTATAAAAACAATATTTTTAAAATTGTAAATATTTGAATTTTTAAAATAAGTTTGGTGTGAATTTATAATATGAATTTATAAATTAAGTCTGGTGTGAATTTTTAAAATATGAATTTTTAATTTTATGCATTTCAAATTTTGAGTTTGGTGTGAATTTTTAATTTTAATTTTGAATTTTATATTTATGTTGTGTGAATTTAAAAACAAAAATTTACTTTATCTCATTAAGTTAAGAATATGATTTTTAAAATTCGTCGTAAGTTGAAGACTAGGTCTTTGAACCGAAATTGCTTTACCCGAGGGAGGGACGAGAACTTTTATTATCATTATTTTTAATCTTATTGATTTAAAATATGCCAAAAACATTAAAAAACCCAAAAATCTTAGCTTTTAAAACAATCGCTACAAAAAGACAAATTTTAAAATTTTGTCGAGGGACGGACTAGGACATCGATCCGAAACGACCTCGTCCTAAATAACAAGGGAAACAAAATTTTAAAATTAATTTCTTAATTGTTTTATAAGTTAAAGATTATAAAAAAAAAAAAAAAAAAAAAAAAAAAAAAGGGTAAACTCCGCGACTCGCGGAGTTTGCAGTGAAAAACCTCCGCGACTCGCGGAGGGACAAAATTACAGAAAAAAAAATAAAACTAGCTGCACGATCAGTTCACTCCCACAAACAAAAACACAGCAAAAAAATACTGCGAAAACACCTCGAAAAAACCCGAAAATCACCCCCAAAAATCTCAATTTTTAACCGTTAATCACCAAATTTTTTGCTAAAATCATGTTGAGAAGGATGATATCTAAGAACTACTCAAGAAAAACGAATGAAAGGGGTGAATCTTCATCCCAAGCCTGTCATGCTCCTGCTGAGAACTTGGAACAACAGGAGGTAGATAACTACTACAAGCAGGATGTACCTCATCCAGTCATGACCTTTTCAGATATGCACTTGGAACAGTTGCACCCGAACCTGCGATTTGACAGACTTTGGATAGATTATCCAAAATATCAACGGGGTTTGCATACTCTTCATTCCAAGGTTGTTGAGGTACCGAGGGTCATAGAATGGGGACCCTTGGAAGCTGTAGAATTGGCCGGGCCAATTAGGGAATTACTGGTACAGAGGTATGGTAATTCTTATTTTAATGACTGGATATGTTTATTCACCATACGCAGACCTGTATATAAAGTATGGTGTGAAGAGTTGTTATGTAGTATAGAGTTGAATGATCGGGTAGCTAGTTTAACCGATCGTTCTTTTATTAGATTTTTGTTAGGCGGTTCGATGCGCCACATGTCTTTACTGGACATGGCTCAGGCTTTACGTATATATACGCCTGAGGAATTAGCGTCTGCCGATTGTAGAGGATTGATACTAAACGGTTGGAAAATAGATGAGAATTTTGATACACACGGTGTGTGGAGTCAAATGACAAGCCACCACCGTTTCAAAGGGGGAAACTACTCTTATTTGGATATAGATAGAGCCGAATTAAGAGTAATACATAGGTTTTTAGCTAATTCGATTACACAAAGGGGTAAAAACAAAGAAAAGGTAAATGAACAAGATTTGTTTTACCATATGTGTATTCGAGACCCACACAGCGCTGTAAGTATACCATATTGTGTGGGTTATTATTTATCAGCTATGGTTCGAGGGATGCGTCCACATAGCATAATAGGAGGTGGTATTTTTATTACTTTGATTGGTGAATATCTCGGTGTGGATATAAGTCGGGGGGGATTATTAGTAGAAGAGCCGGAACCCCGCGACACTATAGGTTTAAATGTATACCATGGTGCGAAAGTGTTGAAGCGGCGAAATAACGCCGCAGTACGATACAATGGTAGACATCCACAGGTAGAGAGAAACCAGGAACAAGGTAATGTAGGAGGGGGGAATGAGATGCAAGAAATGCATAGGTTTATAGCTTCTCAGGAATACAAAAATGCTAGACAGAGAGCATTTGAAGATTGGCAAGTTCATCAGAACCAGATCATAGCGCATTGCCAACATATAGGTAGAAACTATATTCCTACTCCGAAACCCGTCTTCCCTCCTTGGTCGATAGAGATGCAGCCACCATATCCTACGTATGACCCTGCCGAAGCATTCTATAGCACTTATGGTTATGCGTGGAACCCCTATTGGTACCAATATCATCCTTAGTTTACTTATTTTGTTTTATTATTTTGTAATTTGTAATTATTGATATGTTTAATACTTTTGTTAATATTGTAATCATTTTTATAATTATCTAACTTTTATTCTTAGATTTTAATAATTTTTGAATGTGGGGTAATATACCAAACTTCAAAAATATGTATATATGTTTGCAATTTATCTTATGTACATAACAGGGTAAAACAACGCATTTTCAAAGACTGGCATTAAGTTCAGCAAAAGCAAGTAATTTTGACGACAATGATGCAAAATATATGTGAAATAACAACAAGACGGAATGAACAAATGACGTGCACCATTTATCATTCAGCAAACAAACGCCAATATATTTGGAAACTTTGGTAAAAATTTAATCATTTTCACACAAATCACCCTCAATAATTTAAATTGTTACTGATTTCTTGCAAATGAGGGCATTGCAAGATCTTAAGTGTGGGAAGGGGTTAAATTCTTTCGGATTTTAAAAATTTTTATTAAACACTTGGTTACCATTAAAATACTAGTAAAGCAGTAGTTGTATTAGAATCTAGTGCTCTCTGATAAAAAAGAACAGCACTAGTCTTATATACTGACTACCCAATTCTAGTAAAATTTTTCAATTAAATGAATTCAAATCATGTTTATACATATTTATGAACGATAAAACTAGGTTTTAACACCGAAATTATTGTTACCTCGGAAAGGACATAAATTGAGAAACAAACTAAAATGTTAAAATTCATTTAAAATGGAATAGAGGACGATAAAAAGAAAAATAAAAAGCCAAGTGTGGGAAAATTTACCAAGTTATTTTAAACATATGTCACATATATTTGTAACAAATAACTGAAAATACTTTTGCTTTGAACTAAACTAAACTGTTTTACCCGATGAAAGAAAAGAAGAGATGGATCTACACGATGAATCAATTCCATCATTAAAAGGAAGTAAAGTCTTCCGAAAAAGACACGCGCTTCTTGATTTAGGTCATGAAGTTGTCGTTCAGACCAGCTGTAGGTTGACGAAAAATCTAGAAAAGTCATCACTAAAATCAGCAGGAAATCCACGGACCTCAGCATTAAACAGGGTCGCCAAGTGGTCAGATTTATCCTAACCATGAGAAGGATTTATCTCGTACAATGGGGAGGCACCGTGCAAATTAGCTGGATAAGACTAATGAATCAGATCCCCAGAAAGGATAATCTCCTTAAAGATTAAAAATCAGCTTTTAAGACTGATATTACTCAATCCTAGAGATTGACCTTAAAGATTGAGAATTACAAACTCATGGAATTCAATGATATCTAAACTCGAGCTTGAACGAGAAAATATTTTGATCAAAATTATAAACCGATTTGTTTTCTGAAAACCCTATTTTCAATGCGTTCATTACCATTGAACGTAAAATCCTAGGAATTCACCTGGAATTCATTAGGTCACCTGAACTAAATCGGGTGTCAACCGTAAGAACGGTGGTTGCATAACATGGTCAAAGACAGGACCTTGTGCCAGACCGACAAATTATAAGGGTGAGCTTTACTATTGCTCCTACAAAGGATAGTAATTGCGTCCGACACGTTATAGACCATAATCAAAAGCATTTCACGGGACATTGCCTTAAACAGTTGCTTGTTCAACGCTTTCCTTTACAACCGGACGGTAGTTTGCCGAAAGGTAATATACGGAACAAGTAAACTGGACGTGTTGCTTTCCAAATACAAGGTTAGCAAGTGGGTGACACAAAACCGCAAGTTTTGAGCTAAAATTTTCAAATCTGAAACCCACCAAACCCACAAAAATATTTTGCAAACACCGGTAAAGGGTTATTCCGGAAAACTTATCTAGGGTAAAAAAAAAACTAGATTTAATTTTCAAAAGATCAAATGTTTTCATAAAGATCCAATTTCCTTAATGGATCTAAATTTTTATAGTCATGTGGGACTGTAAACCATATCGTTACTACCATTGTTTATACCGCCGTATAGAAATCACTGATGTACAAAGTGTGAAGAATAAAGAAGTGATTCTAGTATTTCAAGACAATATTGCTTGAGGACAAGCAACGCTCAAGTGTGGGAATATTTGATAATGCTAAAAACGAACATATATTTCATAGCATTATTCCTCAAGAAAGACAAGCTTTTAGTTGCAATTGTTCTATTTACAAGTGATATTCGTTTAAATAATAAAAGGTGAAGACAAAAGACAGATTCGACGATTTGAAGACGCAAACGACCAAAAAGCTCAAAAGAACAAAAGACAATCAAAAAGGTTCCAATTATTGATAAGAAACGTCTCAAAATCACAAGAGTACAAGATTCAAAACGCAAAGTACAAGATATTAAATTGTACGCGAGGACGTTCGAAAATCCGGAACCGGGACCAGAGTCAATTCTTAACGCTCGACGCAACGGACTAAAAATTACAAGTTAACTATATATATAAATATAATATAATATATAATTAATTATATTAATTATATATATATTATATATATATATTTAAAACCGTCGGCAGCAGGAAACTCCAAGGGTGTAAACTGTAAATACCTCTCCGCGACTCGCGGAGTTTTAAGGGTATTTGGCCGCGAGTCGCGGAGCCCCAAAAATCAAGTCTGGCTATAAATCAACCCGAATTCTGATCAAAATCATCATCATTTTTTCTTCTCATTCATACGAAGTAATATATATTTATATTTATAATTTATATTTTAATTTTAATTATAATTCTAATAATAAGGGTATGTTAGCGAATGTTGTAAGGGTGTAAGTCGAAATTCTGTCCGTGTAACGCTACGCTATTTTTAATCATTGTAAGTTATGTTCAACCTTTTTATATTAATGTCTCGTAGCTAAGTTATTATTATGCTTATTTAAAACGAAGTAATCATGATGTTGGGCTAATTACTAAAATTGAGTAATTGGGCTTTGTACCATAATTGGGGTTTGGATAAAAGAACGACACTTGTGGAAACTAGGCTATGGGCTATTAATGGGCTTTATATTTGTTTAACTAAATGAAAGTTTGTTAATGTTAATATAAAGATTTACAATTGGGCGTCCCTATAAATTACCATATACACTCGATCGGACACGATGGGCGGGGTATTTATATGTACGAATAATCGTTCATTTAACCGGACACGGGAATGGATTAATAGCCACTAGAATAATTAAAACAGGGGTGAAATTACATTCAAGGGTAATTGGTGTAATTGTTAACAAAGTAGTAAAACCTTGGTTTACACGCAGTCGATAACCTGGTGTATTCATTAAACAAAGTATTAAAACCTTGTTACAATTCGAATCCCCAATTAGTTGGAATATTTATCTTCGGGTATAATAATAATTTGACAAGGACACTTGCAATTTATATTTATGACTGATGGACTGTTATGGACAAAACCAGACGGACATATTGAATAATCCAGGACAAAGGACAATTAACCCATGGGCATAAAACTAAAATCAACACGTCAAACATCATGATTACGGAAGTTTAAATAAGCATAATTCTTTTATTTCATATTTAATTTCCTTTATTTTATATTTAATTGCACTTCTAATTATCGCACTTTTATTTATTTTATTTTATCGCACTTTTAATTATCGTACTTTTTAATTATCGCAATTTAATTTTATCGCATTTTTATTATTCGCAATTTCATTATCGTTATTTACTTTACGCTTTAATTTAAAGTCTTGTATTTATTTTATATTTTACATTAGGTTTTAACTGCGACTAAAGTTTTAAAATCGACAAACCGGTCATTAAACGGTAAAAACCCCCCTTTATAATAATAATATTACCTATATATATATTTGTATTTTTATAAAAGTTAACTAATATAGCGTTGAGCTTTGTTTAAAGATTTTCCTGTGGAACGAACCGGACTTACTAAAAACTACACTACTGTACGATTAGGTACACTGCCTATAAGTGTTGTAGCAAGGTTTAAGTATATCCATTCTATAAATAAATAAATATCTTGTGTAAAATTGTATCGTATTTTATAGTTTTTCCTAGTAAAATAATAACTATTTTATATACACCTCGTTCGACATCAGATATACTTAATTATCATTTTATCATGTTAAACATAGTGTATCTATATCTTAATATGATTCATATGTATTTAGTAAGATGTTGTTATAACGATAATCGTTATATATATCGTTTCGAGTTTCTTAATTCAATAATCTCATTTTTATGTATATCACTCATTGTTAATACACTTAGTAAGATACTTACTTATCATAATCTCATGTTAACCATATATATCCATATATATATATATATATATATATATATATATATATATATATATATATATATATATATATATATATATATATATATATATATATATATATATATATATATATCATGTAGTTTTTACAAGTTTTTAACGTTCGTGAATTGCCGGTCAACTTGGGTGGTCAATTGTCTACATGAAACTCATTTCAATTAAACAAGTCTTAACAAGTTTGATTGCTTAACATATTGGAAACATTTAATCATGAAAATATAGTTTTCATTTAGTATATAATCAAGGAAAAGTTCGGGTCACTACAGTACCTACCCGTTAAATAAATTTTGTCCCGAAATTCTAAGCGGTTGAAGGTATTGACGCATCTTCTGGAAATAAGTGCCGGTATTTCTTCTTTATCTGGTCTTCATGTTCCCAGGTGAACTCGGGTCCTCTACGAGCATTCCATCGAACCTTAACAATTGGTATCTTGTTTTGCTTAAGCCTTTTAACCTCACGATCCATTATTTCGACGGGTTCTTCGATGAATTGAAGTTTTTCATTGATTTGGATTTCGTCTAGTAGAATAGTGAGATCTTCTTTAGCAAAACATTTCTTCAAATTTGAGACGTGGAAAGTGTTATGTACAGTCGCGAGTTGTTGAGGTAACTCAAGTCGGTAAGCTACTGGTCCGACACGATCTATAATCTTGAATGGTCCGATGTATCTTGGATTTAGTTTCCCCCGTTTAACAAATCGAACAACACCTTTCCGAGGTGAAATCTTAAGCATGACCATCTCTCCAATTTCAAATTCTATTTATTTTCTTTTAATGTCCGCATAGCTCCTTTGTCAACTTTGGGCGGTTTTTACCGTTGTTGAATTTGAATGATCTTCTCGGTAGTTTCTTGAATTATATCCGGACCCGTAATTTGTCTATCCCCAACTTCACTCCAAAAAATCGGAGACCTGAACTTTCTACCATAAAGTGCCTCAACCGGTGTCATCTCAATACTCGAGTGGTAACTGTTGTTGTAGGAAAACTCTGCTAACGGTAGGTGTCGATCCCAACTATTTCCAAAATCAATAACAGATACTCATAGCATGTCTTCAAGCGTTTGTATCGTTCTTTTGCTCTGCCCATCAGTCTGTGGATGATAGGCAGTACTCATGTCTAGACGAGTTCCTAATGCTTGCTGTAATGTCTGCCAAAACCTTGAAACAAATCTGCCATCACTATAAGAGATAATAGAGATTGGTATTCCATGTCTGGAGACAACTTCTTTCAAGTATAATTGCGCCAACTTCTCCATTTTGTCATCTTCTCTCATTGGCAGAAAATGTGCTGATTTGGTGAGACGATCGACTATTACCCAAATAGTATCATAACCACTTGCAGTCCTTGGAAATTTAGTAATGAAATCCATGGTAATGTTTTCCCATTTCCATTCTGGTATTTCAGGTTGCTGAAGTAGACCTGATGGTTTCTGATGTTGAGCTTTGACCTTAGAACACGTCAAACATTCTCCTACGTATTTAGCAATATCGGCTTTCACATCCCCAGACGTTGGCACCCAAATTCTTTCAGCTCTATATCGGGTTCCGTCTTCTCGAATATTAAGGTGTTTCTCCGATCCTTTGGGTATTTCATTCTTCAAATTCCCTTCTCTTACAACTCCCTACTGCGCCTCCTTTATTTGAGTAGTAAGGTTAATACGAATAATTATATTCATAGCTTTTACCCGCATAGGTTCTCTGTCCTTTCTACTCAAAGCGTCGGCTACCACATTCGCCTTCCCCGAATGGTAACGAATCTCGAAATCGTAATCATTCAATAACTCAATCCACCTACGCTGCATCATGTTTAGTTGTTTCTCATTAAATATGTGTTGGAGACTTTTGTGATCGGTATATATAATACTTTTGACCCCATATAAGTAGTGCCTCCAAGTCTTTAATGCAAAAACAACCGCGCCTAATTCAAAATCATGCGTCGTATAATTCTGTTCGTGAATCTTCAATTGTCTAAATGCATAAGAAATTACCTTTGTTCGTTGCATTAATACACAACCGAGGCCTTGCTTTGAGGCGTCACAATATATCACAAAATCATCATTCCCTTCAGGTAATGACAATATAGGTGCCGTAGTTAACTTTTTCTTCAATAATTGAAACGCTTTCTCGTGCTCATCCTTCCATTCAAATTTCTCCCCTTTATGCGTTAATGCAGTCAAGGGTTTTGCTATTTTGGAAAAATTTTGGATGAATCTTCTGGAGCAACCAGCCAATCCTAAAAATTGACGTATATGCTTCGGAGTTTTCGGGGTTTCCCACTTTTCAACGGTTTCAATCTTTTCCGGATCCACCTGAATACCTTCTTTGTTCACTATGTGACCGAGGAATTGAATTTCTTCCAACCAAAATGCACACTTTAAAAATTTAGCGTACAGTTTTTCTTTCCTCAACAACTCTAGCACTTTTCTCAAATGTTCTCCGTGCTCTTTATCATTCTTTGAGTAAATAAGTATATCGTCAATGAAAATAATGACAAACTTGTCAAGGTATGGTCCATACACTCGGTTCATAAGGTCCATGAACACAGCTGGTGCGTTAGTCAACTCAAACTACATAACCATAAACTCGTAATGACCGTAACGCGTTCTGAAAGCAGTCTTCGGAATATCATCCTCTTTCACCCGCATTTGATGATACCCAGAATGTAAATCAATCTTCAAATAAACTGACGAGCCTTGTAGATGATCAAATAAGTCATCGATTCTCGGTAGTGGATAACGGTTCTTGATGGTAAGTTTCTTCAACTCTCGGTAGTCGATACACAACCTGAATGTACCATCCTTGTTTTTGACAAACAAAAAGGAGCTCCCCATGGTGATGTACTTGGTCTTATAAAACCACGCTCTAAAAGTTCTTGTAGTTAGCTTTGGAGTTCCTTCATTTCGCTGGGTACGAGTCTGTATGGAGCACGAGCTATTGGTGCAGCTCTTGGTACAAGATCTATTTGAAATTCAACGGATCGGTGTGGAGGTAGTCCCGGTAATTCTTTCGGAAATACACAGGGAAATTTTTTTGCGACAGAAACATCATTGATGTTCTTTTCTTCGGTTTGTACTTTCTCGACATGTGCTAAAACAGCATAGCAACCTTTTCTTATTAGCTTTTGTGCCTTCAAATTACTAATAAGATTTAGCTTCGCGTTGCTCTTTTCTCCATACACCATTAAGGGTTTTCCTTCTTTTTGTACAATGCAAATTGCATTTTTGTAATATACGATCTCTACTCTCTCCTTTTTCAACCAGTCCATGCCAATTATTACATCAAAACTCCCTAACTCTACTGGTATCAAATCAATTTTAAACGTTTCGCTAACCAGTTTAATTTCTCAATTCTGACATATTTTATCTGCCGAAATTAATTTACCATTTTCTAATTCGAGTAAAAATTTATTATTCATAGGCGTCAATGGACCACTTAATTTAGCACAAAAATCTCTACTCATATAGCTTCTATCCGCACCCGAATCAAATACAACATAAGCAGGTTTTTCATCAATAAGAAACGAACCCGTAACAAGCTCTGGGTCTTCTTGCGCTTCTGCTGTATTAATATTGAAAAATCTTTCGTGGCCCTCTCCATTATTATTCCCCTGATTTGGGCATTCATTTCTGATATGACCAGGCTTCCCACATCCATAACAAATAATGGTGGTATTATTTGTTCGAACATTATTTGTTCCTTTATTCTTGTTAGCCATTGGTCCGTAAACTTCACACTTCATCATACCATAACCCTTTCTATTACACCTAGTACACGATGTCGTACAAATCCCAGTCAGATGGTATCCTTCACACCTCTGGCATGGTTTCTGCCTCTGGTTGTTATTGTTGGGATTGTTGTTGTTGCAGTTGTTGTTATTTTTGGAACTGTTATTGTAGTTGTTGTAGTTGTTGTAGTTGTTGTTGGGATTGTTATTGTTGTTGCGGTTAAAGTTGCGGTTGTGGTGGTAGTTATTGCATTTGTAATAGCGATAATTGTTGTTGTTGTTGTTGTTGTATTGGTGACTCTTGTCACTGTTTTCTTCCCACTTCCTCTTGACTTGTTTCGTGTTAGCTTCTTCGGTCGCTTGCTCTTTAATTCTTCCCTCAATATGATTTATGAGTTTGTGAGCCATTTGACTTGCCTTTTGTATGGAGGTGGGCTCGTGTGAACTCACATCTTCTTGAATCCTTTATGGTAACCCTTTTACAAATGCGTCGATTTTCCCTTCTTCATCTTTGAACACTCCCGGACACAATAGGCACAACTATGTGAATCGTCGTTCGTACGTGGTAATATCAAACCCTTGTGTTCGTTGTAGTGACCCGAACTTTTCCATGTTTATATATTTTAATTGAGATTGATATTTACATGATTAAATGTTTCCAACATGTTAAGCAATCAAACTTGTTAAGACTTGATTAATTGAAATATGTTTCATATAGACAATTGACCAACCAAGTTGACCGGTGATTCACGAACGTTAAAACTTGTAAAAACTATATGATGACATATATATGGATATATATATATATATAGTTAACATGATACTATGATAAGTAAACATATCATTAAGTATATTAACAATGAACTATATATGTAAAAACAAGACTACTAACTTAATGATTTTTAAACGAGACATATATGTAACGATTATCGTTGTAAAGACATTTAATGTATATATATCATATTAAGAGATATTCATACATGATAATATCATGATAATATAATAATTTAAAATCTCATTTGATATTATAAACATTGGGTTAACAACATTTAACAAGATCGTTAACCTAAAGGTTTCAAAACAACACTTACATACACTTTTGTTTTAATATGTATTTATACACTTTTGAAAGACTTCAATACACTTATCAAAATACTTCTACTTAACAAAAATGCTTACAATTACATCCTCGTTCAGTTTCATCAACAATTCTACTCGTATGCACCCGTATTCGTACTCGTACAATACACAGCTTTTAGATGTATGTACTATTGGTATATACACTCCAATGATCAGCTCTTAGCAGCCCATGTGAGTCACCTAACACATGTGAGAACCATCATTTGGCAACTAGCATGAAATATCTCATAAAATTACAAAAATATGAGTAATCATTCATGACTTATTTACATGAAAACAAAATTTCATATCCTTTATATCTAATCCATACACCAACGACCAAAAACACCTACAAACACTTTAATTCTTCAATTTTCTTCATCTAATTGATCTCTCTCAAGTTCTATCTTCAAGTTCTAAGTGTTCTTCATATATTCTACAAGTTCTAGTTACATAAAATCAAGAATACTTTCAAGTTTGCTAGCTCACTTCCAATCTTGTAAGGTGATCATCCAACCTCAAGAAATCTTTGTTTCTTATAGTAGGTTATCATTCTAATACAAGGTAATAATCATATTCAAACTTTGGTTCAATTTCTATAACTATAACAATCTTATTTCAAGTGATGATCTTACTTGAACTTGTTTTCGTGTCATGATTTTGCTTCAAGAACTTCGAGCCATCCAAGGATCCGTTGAAGCTAGATCCATTTTTCTCTTTTCCAGTAGGTTTATCCAAGGAACTTAAGGTAGTAATGATGTTCATAACATCATTCGATTCATACATATAAAGCTATCTTATTCGAAGGTTTAAACTTGTAATCACTAGAACATAGTTTAGTTAATTCTAAACTTGTTCGCAAACAAAAGTTAATCCTTCTAACTTGACTTTTAAAATCAACTAAACACATGTTCTATATCTATATGATATGCTAACTTAATGATTTAAAACCTGGAGATACGAAAAACACCGTAAAACCGAATTTACGCCGTCGTAGTAACACCGCGGGTTGTTTTGGGTTAGTTAATTAAAAACTATGATAAACTTTGATTTAAAAGTTGTTATTCTGAGAAAATGATTTTTATTATGAACATGAAACTATATCCAAAAATTATAGTTAAACTCAAAGTGGAAGTATGTTTTCTAAAATGGTCATCTAGACGTCGTTCTTTCGACTGAAATGACTACCTTTACAAAAACGACTTGTAACTTATTTTTCCGACAATAAACCTATACTTTTTCTGTTTGGATTCATAAAATAGAGTTCAATATGAAACCATAGCAATTTGATTCACTCAAAACGGATTTAAAATGAAGAAGTTATGGGTAAAACAAGATTGGATAATTTTTCTCATTTTAGCTACGTGAAAATTGTTAACAAATCTATTCCAACCATAACTTAATCAACTTGTATTGTATATTATGTAATCTTGAGATACCATAGACACGTATACAATGTTTCGACCTATCATGTCGACACATCTATATATATTTCGGAACAACCATAGACACTCTATATGTGAATGTTGGAGTTAGCTATACAGGGTTGAGGTTGATTCCAAAATATATATAGTTTGAGTTGTGATCAATACTGAGATACGTATACACTGGGTCGTGGATTGATTCAAGATAATATTTATCGATTTATTTCTGTACATCTAACTGTGGACAACTAGTTGTAGGTTACTAACAAGGACAGCTGACTTAATAAACTTAAAACATCAAAATATATTAAAAGTGTTGTAAATATATTTTGAACATACTTTGATATATATGTATATATTGTTATAGGTTCGTGAATCAACCAGTGGCCAAGTCTTACTTCCCAACGAAGTAAAAATCTGTCAAAGTGAGTTATAGTCCCACTTTTAAAATCTAATATTTTTGGGATGAGAATACATGCAGGTTTTATAAATGATTTACAAAATAGACACAAGTACGTGAAACTACATTCTATGGTTGAATTATCGAAATCGAATATGCCCCTTTTTATTAAGTCTGGTAATCTAAGAATTAGGGAACAGACACCCTAATTGACGCGAATCCTAAAGATAGATCTATTGGGCCTAACAAACCCCATCCAAAGTACCGGATGCTTTAGTACTTTGAAATTTATATCATATCCGAAGGGTGTCCCAGAATGATGGGGATATTCTTTTATATGCATCTTGTTAATGTCGGTTACCAGGTGTTCACCATATGAATGATTTTTATCTCTATGTATGGGATGTGTATTGAAATATGAAATCTTGTGGTCTATTATTATGATTTGATATATATAGGTTAAACCTATAACTCACCAACATTTTTGTTGACGTTTTAAGCATGTTTATTCTCAGGTGATTATTAAGAGCTTCCGCTATCGCATACTTAAATAAGGACGAGATTTGGAGTCCATGCTTGTATGATATTGTGTAAAAACTGCATTCAAGAAACTTATTTTGTTGTAACATATTTGTATTGTAAACCATTATGTAATGGTCGTGTGTAAACAGGATATTTTAGATTATCATTATTTGATAATCTACGTAAAGCTTTTTAAACCTTTATTGATGAAATAAAGGTTATGGTTTGTTTTAAAATGAATGCAGTCTTTGAAAAATGTCTCATATAGAGGTCAAAACCTCGCAACGAAATCAATTAATATGGAACGTTTTTAATCAATAAGAACGGGACATTTCAGTTGGTATCAAAGCGTTGGTCTTAGAGAACCAGAATTTTGCATTAGTGTGTCTTATCGAGTTTGTTAGGATGCATTAGTGAGTCTGGACTTCGACCGTGTTTACTTGAAAAATGATTGCTTAACAAATTTTGTTGGAAACTATATATTTTTAACATGTGAATATTATGTGATATATTAATCTCTTAACGCGTTTGATATTATGTGATAGATGTCTACCTCTAGAACAAGTCCCATTGACTCACCTAATAATAATGAAGAGTCAAATGTAAATTGGAATGATTCGTGGACTGATTCACAAGTTCCCGAAGAGGAACCGGAAGAAGAGTCGGAACCGGAAGAAGAATCGGAACCGGAAGAAGAATCGGAACCGGATGAAGAAATAGAACCGGTGGGGAAAATAATAAAACGGTTAAGTAAAAGAAAATCCTCAACCAACCGACCAAGGTTAATTATGGTCAATGGTGTTTCCGCCAAGGAAGCAAAATATTGGGAGGATTACCAATTCTCCGATGAATCGGATTCCGACGAGAATTCCGATGATGTTATAGAAATTACCCCAACTGAATTTAAAAAGGCAAAAGAAAATAATAAGGGAAAGGGCATAAAAATAGAGAAATCTAATTCCAACCCCGATGAACTTTATATGTATCGTCAACCCCCGAAGTCCTTAAGTTGTAACAATGACCCGGGAACCTCTAAACCACCAGGTTTTTCTAAACCGTTGTGGAAAACGACAGCTAGTATTAGGGGAACATCATATATCCCTAGAAACTTGGCAAAACGAACCAAAACCGAAGAAGAAGAAACGAGCGAGTCGGAATAAGATAGTTGTATTCGTGTGGTGTAATATATGTAATATAGTGTGCTTATGCTTTATGATATATGTAAAAATTGCTTGTATTAATAAGTATTTTTTTATGAATCTAACTCTTGTCTATTTTACAGTTTAAAAACACAAAATGGATAGACAACCCAATATTTTAAGAGACCTACCCGGAGACATGATTGATGAAATCTTGTCTAGAGTCGGTCAGAATTCCTCGGCACAACTATTTAAGGCGAGATCAGTTTGTAAGACATTCGAAGAACGTTCCAAGAATTTCTTGGTTTATAAGAGACTTTCGTTTGAAAGATGGGGGATATCACATTGGGAAACCCATAAGTTACGATGTGTTTACTTTGACGCATATATTGCGAGGAACCCAAATGCTATTTTACGCAACGGGTTAAGAAATTATTTTGACTCAATGTATCCGAATATAGGACTTCATGATTTAGAAAAAGCGGCTAACATGCAACATAAAGAAGCATGCTATGCTTACGGGTTAGTAATGTTCGCTTCTCACCAAAGTGAGAAAAAGAACATCGGGCTACAGCTATTAAACAAAACATTCCCACAAGTGACGGAGTCGGTAATTGGGGTAAGAAATGAGGTTTTTAGATTGTTACGGGACTGTTGGACATTACGTAACCCTCGTCCCTTTGACGACATTACAACACGCTGTCTTATCAACGGCCATAACGGTTATGTTCCACAAGACCAAGGATGGGAAGTAGTCCTAGTAAAACCAGAATGCATGACTTGTTTCTGGACGTATGAATTACGTGTCTTTATTGCCTTTGCTGAACGACTTGTGTACTAGCTAGAATTATCTTCACAACTATCTTGTATCAAAGTTATTGTGTGCTATATTTCATGCTTTATGTAAAATAAGCGGTATTGTAAGTTTGTAAAATATTGTATAAAAGTTTGAACGCGAAATATTATTATAATCCGTTTTTCATATAGAATTGTAGTAGTTGAATTGTATATTAGCTACTAAGTATGAACTTAACGGGTAGGTACTATCCGAATTTAAACTTATAAAACGCTAATATGAAGAAAAAGCTTTTATAAATGAGTTCATATTATGCTACGAAATACTATTAACTACTCTTAATATTCTGTATGATTAACTTGTTCCATTTGACTATTTTGAAGGAAATTGCACCGACTACTCGACACACCGTGAATATGAATGAAGAGGAATTCCGTACTTTTCTAGCTTCAAACATAGCCGCAGTACAGGCTGCGCTACATACCAACAATAACATTGGATCTAGCAGTACAGGAAATCGTGTAGGATGCACCTACAAAGAAATCACTACCTGCAAACCTTTGGAATTTGATGGAACCGAAGGACCGATCGGATTGAAACGGTGGACCGAGAAGGTCGAATCGGTGTTTGCCATAAGTAAGTGTACTGAAGAGGACAAAGTGAAGTACGCTACACATACCTTCACAGGTTCTGCGTTAACATGGTGGAATACCTATCTAGAGCAAGTGGGACAAGATGATGCGTACGCACTACCGTGGTCAGCATTCAAGCACTTGATGAACGAGAAGTACCGTCCCAGAACCGAGGTCAATAAGCTCAAGACAGAACTTAGAGGGTTACGAACCCAAGGATTTGATATTACCACATACGAAAGACGATTCACAGAATTGTGCCTATTGTGTCCGGGAGCGTTCGAAGATGAGGAAGAGAAGATCGACGCGTTTGTGAAAGGATTACCGGAAAGAATCCAAGAAGATATAAGTTCACACGAGCCCGCCTCCATACAACAGGCATGTAGAATGGCTCACAAACTAGTGAACCAGATTGAAGAAAGAATTAAAGAACAGACTGCTGAAGAGGCCAATGTGAAGCAAGTCAAAATAAAGTGGGAGGAAAACGGTGATAAGAATCACCAATACAGCAACAACAGCAATTACAACAATAATCGCAATAATTATCCCAACAATCGCAACATCAATCGCAACTACAACAAACGGCCCAACAACAACAACAACAACAACAACAACAGCAACTACAACAATCATCCCAACAACAATAATAACCGTAACAACAACAACAATCAGAAGCAGCTATGCCAAAGGTGTGAAAAGTATCACTCGGGGTTCTGCACCAAATTTTGCAACAAGTGTAAAAGAAATGGTCATAGCGCGGCGAAGTGTGAGGTCTACGGACCAGGGGTTAATAGAACGAAAGGAACAAATGGTGTCGGAACGAGTAATGGCAGAGCAAGTAGTGTCGGAGCAAGTTATGCCAATGTAGTTTGTTATAAATGTGGAAAACCGGGCCACATTATTAGAAATTTCCCGAACCAGGAGAACACGAATGGACAAGGCCGCGGAAGAGTTTTCAATATTAATGCTGCAGAGGCACAGGAAGACCCGGAGCTTGTTACGGGTACGTTTCTTATTGACAATAAATCTGCTTACGTTTTATTTGATTCGGGTGCGGATAGAAGCTATATGAGTAGAGATTTCTGTGCTAAATTAAGTTGTCCATTGACGCCTTTGGATAGTAAATTTTTACTCGAATTAGCAAATGGTAAATTAATTTCAGCAGATAATATATGTCGGAATCGAGAAATTAAACTGGTTAGTGAAACATTTAAGATTGATTTGATACCAGTAGAGTTAGGGAGTTTTGATGTGATAATCGGTATGGACTGGTTGAAAGAAGTGAAAGCAGAGATCGTTTGTTACAAAAATGCAATTTGCATTATACGAGAAAAAGGAAAACCGTTAATGGTGTACGGAGAAAAGGGCAACACGAAGCTACATCTTATTAGTAATTTGAAGGCACAAAAACTAATAAGAAAAGGTTGCTATGCTGTTCTAGCACACGTCGAGAAAGTACAAACTGAAGAAAAGAGCATCAATGATGTTCCCATTGCAAAAGAATTTCCCGATGTATTTTCGAAAGAATTACCGGGATTACCCCCACATCGATCTGTAGAATTTCAAATAGATCTTGTACCAGGAGCTGCACCAATAGCTCGTGCTCCTTACAGACTCGCACCCAGCGAGATGAAAGAACTGCAAAGCCAATTACAAGAACTTTTAGAGCGTGGTTTCATTCGACCAAGCACATCACCGTGGGGAGCTCCTGTTTTGTTTGTCAAGAAGAAAGATGGTACATTCAGGTTGTGTATCGACTACAGAGAGTTGAACAAACTTACCATCAAGAACCGCTACCCACTACCGAGAATCGACGACTTATTTGATCAACTACAAGGCTCGTCTGTTTATTCAAAGATTGACTTACGTTCCGGGTATCATCAAATGCGGGTGAAAGAAGATGATATTCCAAAGACTACTTTCAGAACACGTTACGGTCATTACGAGTTTATGGTCATGCCGTTTGGTTTAACTAATGCACCAGCTGTGTTCATGGACCTTATGAACCGAGTGTGTGGACCATACCTTGACAAGTTTGTCATTGTTTTCATTGATGACATACTTATTTACTCAAAGAATGACCAAGAACACGGTGAACATTTGAGAAAGGTGTTAGAAGTATTGAGGAAGGAAGAATTATACGCTAAGTTTTCAAAGTGTGCATTTTGGTTGGAAGAAGTTCAATTCCTCGGTCACATAGTGAACAAAGAAGGTATTAAGGTGGATCCGGCAAAGATAGAAACTGTTGAAAAGTGGGAAACCCCGAAAACTCCGAAACACATACGCCAGTTTTTAGGACTAGCTGGTTACTACAGAAGGTTCATCCAAGACTTTTCCAGAATAGCAAAACCCTTGACTGCATTAACGCATAAAGGGAAGAAATTTGAATGGAATGATGAACAAGAGAAAGCGTTTCAGTTATTGAAGAAAAAGCTAACTACGGCACCTATATTGTCATTGCCTGAAGGGAATGATGATTTTGTGATTTATTGTGATGCATCAAAGCAAGGTCTCGGTTGTGTATTAATGCAACGAACGAAGGTGATTGCTTATGCGTCTAGACAATTGAAGATTCACGAACAAAATTATACGATGCATGATTTGGAATTAGGCGCGGTTGTTTTTGCATTAAAGACTTGGAGGCACTACTTATATGGGGTCAAAAGTATTATATATACCGACCACAAAAGTCTTCAACACATATTTAATCAGAAACAACTGAATATGAGGCAGTGTAGGTGGATTGAATTGTTGAATGATTATGACTTTGAGATTCGTTACCACCCGGGGAAGGCAAATGTGGTAGCCGATGCCTTGAGCAGGAAGGACAGAGAACCCATTCGAGTAAAATCTATGAATATAATGATTCATAATAACCTTACTACTCAAATAAAGGAGGCGCAACAAGGAGTTTTAAAAGAGGGAAATTTAAAGGATGAAATACCCAAAGGATCGGAGAACCATCTTAATATTCGGGAATACGGAACCCGGTATAGGGCTGAAAGGATTTGGGTACCAAAATTTGGAGATATGAGAGAAATGGTACTTAGAGAAGCTCATAAAACCAGATACTCAATACATCCTGGAACGGGGAAGATGTACAAGGATCTCAAGAAACATTTTTGGTGGCCGGGTATGAAAGCCGATGTTGCTAAATACGTAGGAGAATGTTTGACGTGTTCTAAGGTCAAAGCTGAGCATCAGAAACCATCAGGTCTACTTCAACAACCCGAAATCCCGGAATGGAAATGGGAAAACATTACCATGGATTTCATCACTAAATTGCCAAGGACTGCAAGTGGTTTTGATACTATTTGGGTAATAGTTGATCGTCTCACCAAATCAGCACACTTCCTGCCAATAAGAGAAGATGACAAGATGGAGAAGTTAGCACGACTGTATTTGAAAGAAGTAGTCTCCAGACATGGAATACCAATCTCTATTATCTCTGATAGGGATGGCAAATTTATTTCAAGATTCTGGCAGACATTACAGCAAGCATTAGGAACTCGTCTAGACATGAGTACTTCCTATCATCCACAAACTGATGGGCAGAGCGAAAGGATGATACAAACGCTTGAAGACATGCTACGAGCATGTGTTATTGATTTCGGAAACAGTTGGGATCGACATCTACCATTAGCAGAATTTTCCTACAATAACAACTACCATTCAAGCATTGAGATGGCGCCGTTTGAAGCACTTTATGGTAGAAAGTGTAGGTCTCCGATTTGTTGGAGTGAAGTGGGGGATAGACAGATTACGGGTCCGAAGATTATACAAGAAACTACCGAGAAGATCATCCAAATTCAACAACGGTTGAAAACCGCCCAAAGTCGACAAAAGAGCTACGCTGACATTAAAAGAAAAGATATAGAATTTGAAATTGGAGAGATGGTCATGCTTAAAGTTACACCTTGGAAAGGTGTTGTTCGATTTGGTAAATGAGGGAAATTAAATCCAAGGTATATTGGACCATTCAAGATTATTGATCGTGTCGGACCAGTAGCTTACCGACTTGAGTTACCTCAACAACTCGTGGCTGTACATAACACTTTCCATGTCTCGAATTTGAAGAAATGTTTTGCTAAAGAAGATCTCACTATTCCGTTAGATGAAATCCAAATCAACGAAAAACTTCAATTCATCGAAGAACCCGTCGAAATAATGGATCGTGAGGTTAAAAGACTTAAGCAAAACAAGATACCAATTGTTAAGGTTCGATGGAATGCTCGTAGAGGACCCGAGTTCACCTGGGAGCATGAAGATCAGATGAAGAAGAAATACCCGCATCTATTTCCAGAAGATTCGTCAACACCTTAAACAGCTTAAAATTTCGGGACGAAATTTATTTAACGGGTAGGTACTGTAGTGACCCGAACTTTTCCATGTTTATATATATTAATTGAGATTGATATTTACATGATTAAATGTTTCCAACATGTTAAGCAATCAAACTTTTTAAGACTTGATTAATTGAAATATGTTTCATATAGACAATTGACCACCCAAGTTGACCGGTGATTCGCGAACGTTAAAACTTGTAAAAACTATATGATGACATATATATGGATATATATATATATATATAGTTAACATGATACTATGATAAGTAAACATATCATTAAGTATATTAACAATGAACTACATATGTAAAAACAAGACTACTAACTTAATGATTTTTAAACGAGACATATATGTAACGATTATCGTTGTAAAGACATTTAATGTATATATATATCATATTAAGAGATATTCATACATGATAATATCATGATAATATAATAATTTAAAATCTCATTTGATATTATAAACATTGGGTTAACAACATTTAACAAGATCGTTAACCTAAAGGTTTCAAAACAACACTTACATGTAACGACTAACGATGACTTAACGACTTAGTTAAAATGTATATACATGTAGTGTTTTAATATGTATTTATACAATTTTGAAAGACTTCAATACACTTATCAAAATACTTCTACTTAACAAAAATGCTTACAATTACATCCTCGTTCAGTTTCATCAACAATTCTACTCGTATGCACCAGTATTCGTACTCGTACAATACACAGCTTTTAGATGTATGTACTATTGGTATATACACTCCAATGATCAGCTCTTAGAAGCCCATGTGAGTCACCTAACACATGTGGGAACCATCATTTGGCAACTAGCATGAAATATCTCATAAAATTACAAAAATATGAGTAATCATTCATGACTTATTTACATGAAAACAAAATTTCATATCCTTTATATCTAATCCATACACCAACGACCAAAAACACCTACAAACACTTTCATTCTTCAATTTTCTTCATCTAATTGATCTCTCTCAAGTTCTATCTTCGAGTTCTAAGTGTTCTTCATATATTCTACAAGTTCTAGTTACATAAAATCAAGAATACTTTGAAGTTTGCTAGCTCACTTTCAATCTTGTAAGGTGATCATCCAACCTCAAGAAATCTTTGTTTCTTACAGTAGGTTATCATTCTAATACAAGGTAATAATCATATTCAAACTTTGGTTCAATTTCTATAACTATAACAATCTTATTTCAAGTGATGATCTTACTTGAACTTGTTTTCGTGTCATGATTTTGCTTCAAGAACTTCGAGCCATCCAAGGATCCATTGAAGCTAGATCCATTTTTATCTTTTCCAGTAGGTTTATCCAAGGAACTTAAGGTAGTAATGATGTTCATAACATCATTCGATTCATACATATAAAGCTATCTTATTCGAAGGTTTAAACTTGTAATCACTAGAACATAGTTTAGTTAATTCTAAACTTGTTCGCAAACAAAAGTTAATCCTTCTAACTTGACTTTTAAAATCAACTAAACACATGTTCTATATCTATATGATATGCTAACTTAATGATTTAAAACCTGGAGACACGAAAAACACCGTAAAACCGGATTTACGCCGTCGTAGTAACACCGCGGGTTGTTTTGGGTTAGTTAATTAAAAACTATGATAAACTTTGATTTAAAAGTTGTTATTCTGAGAAAATGATTTTTATTATGAACATGAAACTATATACAAAAATTATGGTTAAACTCAAAGTGGAAGTATGTTTTCTAAAATGGTCATCTAGACGTCGTTCTTTCGACTGAAATGACTACCTTTACAAAAACGACTTGTAACTTATTTTTCCGACTATAAACCTATACTTTTTCTGTTTAGATTCATAAAATAGAGTTCAATATGAAACCATAGCAATTTGATTCACTCAAAACGGATTTAAAATGAAGAAGTTATGGGTAAAACAAGATTGGATAATTTTTCTCATTTTAGCTACGTGAAAATTGGTAACAAATCTATTCCAACCATAACTTAATCAACTTGTATTGTATATTATGTAATCTTGAGATACCATAGACACGTATACAATGTTTCGACCTATCATGTCGACACATCTATATATATTTCGGAACAACCATAGACACTCTATATGTGAATGTTGGAGTTAGCTATACAGGGTTGAGGTTGATTCCAAAATATATATAGTTTGAGTTGTGATCAATACTGAGATACTTTGATATATATGTATATATTGTTATAGGTTCGTGAATCAACCAGTGGCCATGTCTTACTTCCCAACGAAGTAAAAATCTGTGAAAGTGAGTTATAGTCCCACTTTTAAAATCTAATATTGTTGGGATGAGAATACATGCAGGTTTTATAAATGATTTACAAAATAGACACAAGTACGTCAAACTACATTCTATGGTTGAATTATCGAAATCGAATATGCCCCTTTTTATTAAGTCTGGTAATCTAAGAATTAGGGAACAGACACCCTAATTGACGTGAATCCTAAAGATAGATCTATTGGGCCTAACAAACCCCATCCAAAGTACCGGATGATTTAGTACTTCGAAATTTATATCATATCCGAAGGGTGTCCCAGAATGATGGGGATATTCTTATATATGCATCTTGTTAATGTCGGTTACCAGGTGTTCACCATATGAATGATTTTTATCTCTATGTATGGGATGTGTATTGAAATATGAAATCTTGTGGTCTATTATTATGATTTGATATATATAGGTTAAACCTATAACTCACCAACATTTTTGTTGACGTTTTAAGCATGTTTATTCTCAGGTGATTATTAAGAGCTTCCGCTATCGCATACTTAAATAAGGACGAGATTTGGAGTCCATGCTTGTATGATATTGTGTAAAAACTGCATTCAAGAAACTTATTTTGTTGTAACATATTTGTATTGTAAACCATTATGTAATGGTCGTGTGTAAACAGGATATTTTAGATTATCATTATTTGATAATCTACGTAAAGCTTTTTAAACCTTTATTGATGAAATAAAGGTTATGGTTTGTTTTAAAATGAATGCAGTCTTTGAAAAATGTCTCATATAGAGGTCAAAACCTCGCAACGAAATCAATTAATATGGAACGTTTTTAATCAATAAGAACGGGACATTTCATTCGTAACCTTCTAAGCTCTACCTTGAGCTTATTGACCTCGTTTTTGGGATGGTACTGCTCGTTCATTAAGTGTTTGAATGCTGACCACGGTAGTGCGTAAGCAGCATCTTGTCCCACCTGTTCTAGATAAGTGTTCCACCATGTTAACGTAGTACCCGTGAAGGTATGCGTAGCGTACTTTACTTTGTCTTATTCAGTGCACTTACTTATGGCAAACACCGATTCAACCTTCTCAGTCCACCGTTTTAATCCGATTGGACCCTCGGTTCCATCAAATTCCAAAGGTTTACAGGCAGTGAATTCTTTGTAGGAGCATCCTACACGAGTTCTCGTGGCGTTAGTTCCATTGCTGGATTCAGAGTTATTGTTATTTTGCATCGCAGCCTGTACTGCGGCTATGTTTTCTGCAAGGAAAGCACAGAAGTCTTCCTCGCTCATGTTCAAATTCTGACGAGTCGTCGGTGCCATCTCCTTCAAAAATAGCCCAAAAGAATTAAGTTAATCATATAGAATATTAAGAGAAGTCTATAGTATTTCGTAGCATAATATGAATTCATTTATAAAAGCTTTTTCTTCATATTAGCGTTTTATAATTTTAATTCGGGTAGTACCTACCCGTTAAGTTCATACTTAGTAGCTAATATACCATTCAACTACTACAATTCTATATGAAAAACTGATTATAATAATTTTCGCGTTCAAACTTTTATACAATATTTTACGAACTTACAATACCGCTATAATACATATAGCATGAAATATAGCACACAATAACTTTGATACAAAACAGTTGTGATAACAATCCTAGTTAATACACAAGTCGTTCAGCAAAGGCAATAAAAACACGTAATTCATAAGTCCAGAAACAAGTCATGCATTCTGGTTTTATTAAGACTACTTCCCATCCTTGGTCTTGTGGAACATAACCGTTGTGGTCGTTGATAAGACAGCATGTTGTAATTTCGTCAAAGGGACGAGGGTTTCGTAATGCCCAACAGCCCCATAATAATCTAAAAACCTTGTTTCTCACCCCAACTACTGAATCCGTCACTTGTTGGAAGGTTTTATTTAAAAGTTGTAATCCGATGTTCTTTTTCTCACTTTGGTGAGAAGCGAACATCACTAACCCATAAGCATAACATGTTTCTTTATGTTGCATGTTAGAAGCTATTTCTAACTCACGAAGTCCTTGAGTCAAAATAGGTTTTTAACCCGTAGCGTAAAATTTCATTTGGGTTCCCCGCATTTAACGCTTTAAAGAAAACACGGCGTAACTTACGGTGTCCCCAATATGATATACCCCATCTTTCAAATGAAAGCTTTTATAAACTAAGGCATGCCTGGAACGTTCTTCAAATGTTCTAAAAACTAATTTTGACATAAATAATTGTGCTGACGAATTCTGATCGACTTTAGACAAGATTTCATCAATCATGTCCCCGGGTAGGTCTTCTAAAATTTTTGGTTGTCTATCCTTAAAGTCCATTGTGTTTTTATACTGTAAAACAGACGAGAATTAGATTCATAAAAGATAATTATAAAATAATACAAGCAATTTTCACATACAACAAGAAAAGTACAAGCACACTTATTTTACATATTTTACAACTCATGATTACAACTCTTTATTCCGACTCACTAGTTTCTTCCTCTTCGAACCTGTTTCATTTTGCTAATTTTCTAGGGATATATGATGTTCCTCTAATACGAGCCGTTATTTTCACAAATAGTTTAGAAAAACCTGGTGGCTTAGAGGTTCCCGGGTTATTGTTACAACTTAAGAAATACGGGTGTTGATGATACATATAAAGTTCATCGGGGTTGGAATCAGGTTTCTCTATTTTGATGCCCTTTCCCTTATTATTTTCTTTTGCTTTTTCAAATTGGGTCGAGGTAATTTCTAAAACATCATCGGAATCCTCATCGGGATCGGATTCATCGAAAAATTGGTAATCTTCCCAATATTTTGCTTCCTCAGTGGAACTACCGTTGACCATTATTAATTTTGGTCCATTCGTTGACGGTTTTCTTTTACTTATATATTTTTCTGTGGTTCCTAATATTTCCTCATCCGGAACCTCTTCTTCTTCTGGTTCCTCTTCTTTCGGTTCCTCTTCGGGAATTTGTGAATCTTCCCAATATATATTCGACTTTTCATTATTATTAGGTGAGTCAATGGGATTTGTACTAGAGGTAGACAACTATCACACAATTTCAAACATGTTAAGAGATTAATATATCACATAATATTTACATGTTACAATTTGTAGTTTCCAACAAAAAAATATTAAGCAATCATTTTTAAAGAAAACACGGTCAAAGTCTAGATTCACTAATGCATCCTAACAAACTCGATAAGACACACTAATGCAAATTTTCTGGTTCTCTAAGACCAACGCTCGGATACCAACTGAAATGTCCCATTCATATTGATTATAAACGTTCCATAATAATTGATTTCGTCGCGAGGTTTTGACCTCTATATGAGACGTTTTTCAAAGACTGCATTCATTTTTAAAAATAACCATAACCTTTATTTTATCGATAAAGATTTTAAAAAAAATATTACGTAGATTATCAAATAATGATAATCTAAAATATACCGTTTACACACGACCATTACATAATGGTTTACAATAAAAATATATTACATCGATAGAAGTTTCTTGAATGCAGTTTTTACACAATATCATACAATCATGGACTCCAAATCCTGTCCTTATTTTAGTATGCAACAGCAGAAGCTCTTAATAATCACCTGAGAATAAACATGCTTAAAACGTCAACAAAAAATGTTAGTGAGTTATAGGTTTAACTTATATATTATCAAATTAATATAATAGACCACAAGATTTTATTTATTCGATAATCTTACACTCGCAAGTGTATAAAAATCATTCTATGATGAACGCCTGGTAACCGACATTAACATAATGCATATAGAATATTCCCCGCATACTCGCAAGTATGTCATAAATTGGCAATCGCAATCACCATATAAATCGAAGTATTAAAACATTCCAAATTCCAGAATGGGGTTTGTTAGGCCCATAGATCTATCTTTAGGATTCGCTTCAATTAGGGGTCATTTCCCTAATTCTTAGGCTACCAGACTTGAAGGGGAAATATTTGGTTTAATAATCCAACCATAGAATGTAGTATCGCATACTTGTGTCTATTTTGTAAAACATTTATAAAGCTGCATGTATTCTCATCCCAAAAATATTAGATTTTAAAAGTGGGACTATAACTCACTTTCACAGATTTTTCCTTCGTTGGAAATAAGACTTGGCCACTGGTCGATTCACGAACCTATAGCAAATATGTACATATATATCAAAGTATGATTTAAATATATTCACAACATTTTTTATTACGTTTTTATGATTTAAGTTTGTTAAGTTAACAGTCCTCGTTAGTAACCTACAACTAGTTGTCCACAGTTAGATGTATTGAAATAAATCAATATATATTATCTCGAATCAATCCACGACCCAGTGTATACAAGTCTCAGGCTAGATCACAACTCAAAGTATATATATTATTTTGGAATCAACCTCAACAATGTATAGCTAACTCAAACGTTACTGCATATAGAGTGTCTATGGTTGTTCCGAAATATATATATAGATGGGTCGATATGATATGTCAAAACATTGTATACGTGTCTATGGTATCCCAAGATTACATAATATGTATAATACAATATAAATTAGTTAGGATATGTTTAGTCTAGATTTGTTACAAAATTTTTGTAGCTAAAACTAGCAAATTTATCCAATTTTGTTTTACCCATCATTTCTTCGTTTCAAATCCGTTTTGAGTGATTAAAGTTGCTATGGTTTCATAATGAACTGAAATTTATGAAACTAAACAGAAAAAGTATAAGTTTATAGTCGAAAATACAGGTTACAAGTCATTTTTTAAAGAGGTATTCATTTCCGTCGAAAGAACGACATCTTGAT
Organism: Rutidosis leptorrhynchoides; assembly: GCF_046630445.1. Lineage (NCBI taxonomy): Eukaryota > Viridiplantae > Streptophyta > Magnoliopsida > Asterales > Asteraceae > Rutidosis > Rutidosis leptorrhynchoides. Next base: position 360,626,074 of record NC_092336.1, on the reverse strand, counting down.
GACCATTTTGAAAAACATACTTCCACTTTGAATTTAACCATGATTTTGGATATAGTTTAATGTTCATAAGAAAAATCATTTTCCCAGAAGAAAAACTTTTTAATCAAAGTTTATCATATTCTTTAATTATCAAACCCAAAACAGCCCGCGGTGTTACTACAACGGCGTATGTCCGGTTTTACGGTGTTTTTCGTGTTTCCAGGTTTTAAATCATTAAGTTAGCATATCATATAGATATAGAAAATGTGTTTAGTTGATTTTAAAAGTCAAGTTAGAAGGATTAACTTTATTTGCGAACAAGTTTAGAGTTAACTAAACTATGTTATAGTGATTACATGTTCAAATCTTCGAATAAGATAGTTTTATATATACGAATCGAATGATGTTATGAACATCATTACTACCTCAAGTTTAGTAGTTAAACCTACTAGAAGTGACAAAAATTGATCTAGCTTCAAAGGATTCTTGGATGGCTTGAAAGTTCTTGAAGTAGAATCATGACACGAAAACAAGTTCAAGTAAGTTTATCACTCAAAATAAGATTGTTATAGTTATAGAAATTGAATCAAAGTTTGAATACGAGTATTACCTTGAATTAGAAGGATATCTTACTGTAAATAAGAAAGATTTCTTGAGATTGGATGATTACTTGAAATGGATTAGAAAGCTTAGAAGTAGACTTTTAAACTTGAGAGTATTCTTGATTTTATGAAATTAGAACTTATAGAATTTATGAAGAACACTTAGAACTTGAAGATAGAACTTGAGAGAGATTAATTAGATGAAGAAAATTTAAGAATGAAAGTGTTTGTAGGTGTTTTTGGTTGTTGGTATATGGATTAGATATAAAGGATGTGTAAGTTTGTTTTCATGTAAATAATTCATGAATGATTTATAATATTTTTTGTAATTTTGTGAGATATTTCATGTTAGTTGCCAAATGATAGTTTCCACATGTTTAATGACTCACATGGGCTGCTAAGGAGCTGATCATTGAAGTGTATATACCAATAGTATATACATCTAGAAGCTGTGTATTGTACGAGTACGAATACGGGTGCATACGAGTAGAATTGTTGATGAAAATGAATGAGGATGTAATTGTAAGTATTTTTGTTAAGTAGAAGTACTTTGATATATGTCTTGAATTCTTTCAAAAGTGTACAAATATGTGACAACCCGGAAATTTCCAACCAAATTTAAAATTTAATCTTTATATGTTTCCGACACGATAAACAATATTTGTTAAGTTAAATTTCAAGAATTTTAAACTATGTTCATACATTCATTCAACCTCGACCAAGTTCCAACGATTCACGAACCATTAAACGAATATGATTATATATGTATATATGTATATATATTATAACTTGAAACGTAAACAAAATATTAGATTAAGTACTTTATATGATTGTATCTATTTCAAAATGTTTATCAATGGAATTAGAAGATAAGATCAAATGATTGAATTATCAGATATATTGAATTATGATTACAAGTCTCTGTTGAAAGGCCCACGTTGATTTGAGAAATCTTTCCATTTTAACAATATTCGAAAAATGGTAAAGTGATTTATAAATAAGAACAAATTGTCAATCATTGAGAACTAGACAAAGGATAGTGGAAGATTGAATCTCATAAAGACTCGATTGATCTATTTAGTTTCAAACGTACAAAAACGTTTTCAGTTTAAAAAGAACTTTATTATTAAAACGTATATAACTTTTATAAATATCTAGAACCACTTTTGACAACTCATTACTTAACTAGTATGATAAAGATAACGATATTTATATTTTATTTTATTAAATATATATAACGATTTAAATTAATATTATATATATTTATACGCGTATTATACATACATAGTTTTATAATTTTACTATATTTAAACTTTACCTTTACTTTATTTTTACTTTACTTTAACTTTAATAATTCATACTTTAATAATTCACTTTAATAATTCATACTTTAATAATTCACTTTAATAATTCATACTTTAATAATTCACTTTAATAATTCATACTTTAATAATTTACTTTAATAATTCAAAAATCTATTATAAATAGAATTCAATAGGATTTCATTATTTCATAGAAACTTGAAAATATTTTTCTCTAAACTCTCTCAATCGATTTACATATATATATTTACTCCGTATTATTTCAAGATATTATTAGTATACATAAAATATTACGACGGAGTGCTGTCCGAGTGGTTTCGAAATTATTTTTCGAGTAGGATAGGATTAAGGAAATTATGGGTTATAGCTATGGAGGTGATTGAGTATGGTTCATGGGTATGCTCACGAGGTCAATATAGTGTTTATCATTTCCGTTGCGTCTACGTACCTTTCCTGCAATATTGAATCTCAATATTGATACGTGAGTACTCATAATTTAACTTTTACATACTAATAGTGTATCCCTGACTAGTGCTCGAGTATTTAGGATTATGCATGCTTGTACTTTTGATATTGCCCTTAGACAGGTTATGTTGAATCTTGAATTAGTTACACTTGCGGTTGAGATAAGGTATAAGATATACATGTCCTTGGAAAGCTAGCGAAAAATTAAGAACTTTTCCTTTAGATATCGAATGGTTTCGATGAACGGATTAGAAGTTATAATCAATCGAGTTTTCGATATTTTTATTAAAAATGATTATTATTATCGTCATTTTATCGTCGTTCTAGTTTTATCTTATTATTATCATTATTATTATCTTTATCAATAAAAGGGATTTATCATTAAAAATTGTTATTTTTTTTATTATTACTATCGTTATTATCGTTAAAGTTATAATTAGTATTATTATTATTATCCAATTATTATTATTATTATTATTATTATTATTATTATTGGTATTATTATTATTATCATTATTAATATATATATCATTATTTAAAAATGGTTATTGTTATTGTTATTATTATTATTACTATATTATCATTAAGATAATTATTAGTATTATTGTTAATAATGTTATAGTAACTATCATTATTAATATTAGTGTAATTAAAACAAATATTTGTAACACCTAATTATTTTGATTACTATTATTATCATTATTATGAACACGATATAAAAGACGATTAAAATCTATTAAACGAAACGATTAGGAAATAATGGATAAGAGTATCATGATGAAATTAAAATATTATAAGATATTGATTTAGATAAAAATTATCGTTCTTATTATTTTTATCATTACTATTATTATTAAAAGTATCGTTAGTATTAAAACTATCATTTTAACAAAAATTATCATTTTAATAGAAATGTCATTGTTACTATAAAATATCATTATTATTATTATTTTAAATAGAATTATTATTTTAAAGATAATATTAAAAATTATCGTAAATATTAAAGATATCATAATTAGAATTATCGTTTTATCATAATGTCATCTTAGTAATTATAAATATTGATATTTTTATAATAATAATTATTATTACAAAATAATACAACTTATACTTACTCTCATTATAGATATTATTTTATCAAATAAATATGTGATACAAACATATTTTACTACGTGTAATAACTTACTTTAATAATACCTATCATATTATCTTTATGATATTAAATGAACCCTATAAATTTTATTACTTAATATATATATAAGTATATTTTATTATATAAATTTAATATAAAATTTTATTTATTAATAAATAAATTATATTATTTACTCTAATAAATCTTTTAAAAATATTTTAAAAATATAAAACGACGATATTTAAACTATATATTAATCATGTATAGATTTTTGGAAATTATTTTGAGTCAAATTTACTTTTGTTGACTTTTGCATATTAGTCTCGAGCATTAGGATTGTGGTACACTATGACTTGACATAATTTGTTAGACAAATATTGACCAACACATAAATATATATAATTAATTTAGGTTCGTGAATCCGAGGCCAACCTTGCACTTGTTCAATGACGTTATATGTATTTTTACTACGAAATACAGTACGGTGAGTTTCATTTGTCTTTTTACCCTTTATATTTTTGGGACTGAGAATACATGCACTTTTATAAATGTTTGACGAAATAGACACAAGTAATTGAAACTACATTCTATGGTTGAATTATCGAAATCGAATATGCCCCTTTTTATTAAAGTCTGGTAATCTAAGAATTAGGGAACAGACACCCTAATTGACGCGAATTCTAAAGATAGATCTATTGGGCCTAACAAACCCCATCCAAAGTACCGAATGCTTTACTACTTCGAAATTTATATCATGTCCGAAGGAGGATCCCGGAATGATAGGGGATATTCTTATATGTATCTAGTTAATGTCGGTTACCAGGTGTTCACCATATGAATGATTATTTTTGTCTCTATGCATGGGACGTATATTTATGAGAACTGGAAATGAAATTCTTGTGGTCTATTAAAATGATGGAAATAAATGATTATGATAAACTAATGAACTCACCAACCTTTTGGTTGACACTTTAAAACATGTTTATTCTCAGGTGTTAAAGAAATCTTCCGCTGTGCATTTGCTCATTTTAAAGATATTACTTGGAGTCTTTCATAGCATATTTCAAAGAACGTTGCATTCGAGTCATTGAGTTCATCAAAGATTATTATTAAATCAATTTATAGTTGGATAGTGGATATTATGAAATGGTATGCATGCCTGTCAATTTTCGATGTAAAGAAAGTTTGTCTTTTAAAAACGAATGCAATGTTTGTAAAATGTATCATATAGAGGTCAAATACCTCGCAATGTAATCAACTATTGTGAATCGTTTATATTGTATATGAACGGGTCCTTTCAGTTGGTATCAGAGCGGTGGTCTTAGCGAACCAGGTCTGCATTAGTGTGTCTAACTGATAAGTCGATAGGATGCATTAGTGAGTCTGGACTTCGACCGTGCCTGCATGTCAAAAGTTTTGCTTATCATTTTGTGTCAAAAATTAACTACTTATCTTCCTCAGGAAATTACCTGCTTATCATTTTTAGTCTAAGACACGTCTTGCTGCATTGATTGCATGAATAGTGTATAGACAAAAATTCATATCTTAGCATATCTGCTAAATCATATCTTATCGTATCTGTTACTTTAAACTTTGCCTGACATATCCCGCAAAGTCCTCCGTAATCTACGAAATCTTTTGATATATATATATATATATATATATATATATATATATATATATATATATATATATATATATATATATATATATATATATATATTCTATGTAATTAGAATACCATCCGTTAGCCAAAATTATTTCATATCGAAAAAAAAAATCCTTTATCCAATCGTACGAAATGGAATTCGTCATCAGTTCAAGTCACTCAGATTCCGAAATGGAATCCCATTCAAGCTCTGAAAGCAGTGTGACCGGAATAGATCAACCAATCAGTCATCACCTATTCTGGATGAATTGGGGATGGGTTCGTAGCCTCCTCAATCATTGGAGACAAGAAGAAGGTGATCCCTTCCATCCACCACATTGCCCTCTTGACGAAGAACCTGAAGCACTTACCGGCGAACCTGTCCGAAACACCATTTTCTCGCTCATTTCCAGAGTATCTCGTCACGATTATATATTACATCAAATTTTAGATTTTATTTATCCGCTCGTCCGAACCGACAATCACTCCGGTGTAATAGAAGAAGGCAACGAGCTTCGCGCTCGGGTAGTGGCTTTGGAGAATATGGTGCAGAGATTACAAACACCAGCAGCAGCATCAGCAGCATAACCAGTACCACCATCATCAACGCCAACAGTACCATTACCACCTCCAACCACAACTGCGTCGTAAACCTCAACTTCACAATCTGTCCCACGAGCATCAACGTCATACGCACCATAGATACCAAGGAGTACCAACAACAATAACTGACGAAGTATTAATTCATCCGCGGCGATTATGTAATCTCTAAAGTCTTAGAGATTATCTAATCTAGCCCTAACCATAAATCAGTTAAGCGAACCAAAATGATAGAAGGAATAGTAGAAACCCTGACAAAAATGGTGTGTGATTAACAAGCTAAACTTGCTTTACCAACAGCATCAACAGTACCGTCAGCGTTACCAGCATCGTCAGTACAATCAACATCCGAATCAACAAAACCGATAACATCACAAACTCCGTCAGTTCAAGAATCACTGTAGACATCATTACGAATCAATAACGTGTATATTGTATCAAAGAGTTATGAAGAATTAACTCATTCCATCTGAAGAAATTATATGTATTATATATATATATATATATATATATATATATATATATATATATATATATATATATATATATATATATATATATATATATATATATTTTGAAATAAATCTTTCCGTGCTAAGCTATTGTGTGTGAATCTTAACTACTCGGTTAATTCATATTACAAATATACAATAATGTACGTCCTTCGTCCGCAACTTAACCAGCATTAACTACAATCTCTGTTGCAATTCAACAAATTCCAATTCATAATAAATCAAGTATATATTTGATTTTACACTTTCATCATCGATGTACCCGAAACTTTTCAGATAACATCATTCGTACTTTGCGAAATTCACAAGAATTCCACGAACCGAACATTATACATCAACAAATAACAATGTATTGATTCATAATTTCAATGTCATTAAAGAAATACTGCGTAAAAGTTATGTATTTTTTAAAGCCTTTAGGGATTATTCAATTCTTGTTTCAACCGTAAATCAAATGAGTTTAATTTAACATTAACTCATTAAATCTATGTTACATCTAAAGAAAATATACATATATATATTTTCATAAAGACTGTAATAAAATTCTTTTGTACAAAATATTAATTGTGAAATTTTTTTTTAACGGGTAGGTAATACCCGAGAGATATATAAATTCACAAATAATATGTTACATTTTTCGAATCTGATTCAGCAAATCATCCATTATACTCCCTACTTTCACAACAATATACATTCTTTTATAGAAATCAAAACAACCATACTCATTCAAAATTTAATTACATATTCTGATTTTGAAATCTCAAAATTCAACTCGAGATATGACCAAAAATCACCACTCTTAGATCCTTACATCTTTCACAAGCTATATTTTGACTTCAAAACTGTGTTAGAACATCAAATGTATGTTAACGATTACAATCTGTGTTCAAACCCTTCGGAAATTTCTGAAGACACTTCGAATGATGAGCAATCGAGATGATGATCCAACCACATGTTACCCACAGTTATGTACCCGAAAAACTCTTGAAACCAAAGTAAAAGTTTAAACAACGTGTCCGCGTCAGATTCTTTGGCATTTATTAGCAAAAATAACTTTGCGACTCCTATTCAAAGTAGCCAGTTTTGTCACAGCTCCAGCAAGTCAACTTCGACTTTTCAGTCAGACTAACCTTATTATAACCTTGAGATATACACCATCGTTACCAGGGAACCTTTTACATTCCACCACATTATTAGCAGATGTACCAACAACTTCATTACCCTTTGACTTTAGCCTCTCCAAAAAGTCATTGTAATTATTTATTAAAACCCCATCATTTACTCATTCGCATCTTGTAATGAGAATTGTCATACGAATCATTGAGAATTAGCAATCAGTATTTTGAAATCTCGCAGCATGTCTACGCCAACAGTTATATGTGTATATATAACGCCTATCTTCTGGACTTAATTTGAATGTGAAGTTTCTGAAAAACACTCCGAACTACGAATTGGTTCTCCGAAAATGGAAAAAATGCTGATGAAGCAGCAAAAACTATAAACGAATTTAAACGGTAAAAGCTGGATGATAATGATGAAGTGTGCTGGCAAAGCGCAGAAAAAGAGAAGTTTTGGAACTGGAAAACGGATTGAGCAAAGTAGGAAGGAGGCTGTGGACAAATTACAAAGACTGAACCTGACTTCAAAGGATCCAAATGATTCAGTACCTGCCGAAGTCATTAACGAATACCTTGCTCCTGACTCTAAAACCCTGTGGACAATATTCTTCATCATCCTCTGATATTAGAAATTCTAAAATATCATCATATCTTTCATTATAAATATTCTCCATATTTCTGAAGATATTTTCTTAATTTTTCTTATTTGAAATCATTTACCTCTTCGCGTTATCTGTATTACATCATAAAAGAAACTATTTTATTTTCTAAATTCTGAAACATTCAAGTTTAAAATAGGAATATTTTGAAGTAGTGTTGGGAACTGAAGCATGAATTAGTATAATATAATGACACTTGATTAACGTGATTATATTACAGTAAGTCATGCTGAGTTTCTAAATGAAACGTGATGATTCACAGATCATAACATCATCATGTGCCATGTTATACGACTCTTGTATTCTATTTAACCTCTAAAATATCAAGAAAATATTTCTTGATGATTCGGCCTTTTCCAAGGTATTCTAGTAATTTGACAAGTCAAGATCGTACCATCACAATTTTCTTCCTAGAACATTAACAATGTTCATTCTGAAATTCATATCTGTGAATTCTGGACCATTACAAGCGGTGCTTAATCGCAAGAAGAAGAAACAAAAGGACAAAACTCCGAAATAGAAATTGGGGTATAAATTGCAGCAAATAAAAGAGAGCATTAACTGTGAATGATAATGATTATAGAATACAGAAGCAGAGACTTTGAAATATAAGGGAACATATAAAGCTCAACGACAAACCAGAAATTATAAACCATATATATCGATGCATATAGCAATATAAAGACACGGGAGAACTAGAAACACTATAAACCCAAGAGTATAGTAGAAGTAAATAGATTCTTCCGGCGGTAGATGAAAAAGAAGAATGACCGATATGAAAGTTAGAAGTATATCGAGAATCAGAACTGTATGGAGCATATTGATGAATACTTTAAAATATGAGTTGAGGAGGAAAGAATAGAAGGTGATGAAACATGACTAGGAACTTAGAAATCAACAGATTTAACTCACACAATGGCGGAATAAGTGAATCAAACCCTCTAGTGAATAGGTTAAGTTTTTTTTTTTTTTTGATTAATTTAGTCAAACCAAAACTAAATCAAGTGTGATTAGATCAACACCTAGAGCTATTATTCACCACCTGGGTGATTTGGACTGAGAGAGAATTGGAGGAGCTCACTAGATCTGAGTGTGTGTAACAAATGAGAGGCTTAACCTAAAATGAAGAACATAAGACTTTATATACCCCTGCTGTTGACTCAACCATACGATTCATTCATCACAAGTACGAGTTGGCTTCATCAGCCGTACGGGTGATCACTCACTCGTGTCTTCTCATTTAGGTTGTAATTGTGACTTAGCTCAGCATCAACAGTGCGTATGAGCCTGTCAGCCGTACTAGTGAGGCTTCACTCATACGTCTGACTAAGTCTAACATAGTCAAACATCTAAATCTCGTTCCTGCAGTTCCTGTAACCACATACAAACACGGATAGTATAATAACGAGCAATCATGGTGGCCTGTAAGCTGTTGTACATGCAATGGACGTGGGTAGATGTCTAGGAACTTGCATAAAATGCATCAACAGAAGTTGTGAGTTGTAAGAAACGAAGGAGGTGAATTTATAAGAAAATCTCTGACAGAACAATTAAAATGGACGATCGCATTTAAAGCGGATTCTAATTCCCTTGATTACCGGAGAGTCAAATCTTATTAAGAAGATTTTCTTCAAATCCCTTGAAATCTGGGAATCAATCATATCAACGTCAGATGATAAGATGAATCTAGACTTACTCATTTCACTCTTCTATGTTAGCTTCATTCGTACTCTTCATATAAACGGATTGTTTATCCAAATTATTCGCTGATGATAAAACTCTAATTTTCAGCCCGTATGCATCATGAAAACATACTTATTATCATTCACGACTTTTCCACTCAAATTTCGGGACGAAATTTCTTTAACGGGTAGGTACTGTGACAACCCGGAAATTTCCAACCAAATTTAAACTTTAATCTTTATATGTTTCCGACACGATAAACAATATTTGTTAAGTTAAATTTCAAGAATTTTAAACTATGTTCATACATTCATTCAACCTCGATCAAGTTCCAACGATTCATGAACCATTAAACAAATATGATTATATATGTATATATGTATATATATTATAACTTGAAACGTAAACAAAATATTAGATTAAATACTTTATATGATTGTATCTGTTTCAAAATGTTTATCAATGGAATTAGAAGATAAGATCAAATGATTGAATTATCAGATATATTGAATTATGATTACAAGTCTCTGTTGAAAGGCCCACGTTGATTTGAGAAATCTTTCCATTTTAACAATATTCGGAAAATGGTAAAGTGATTTATAAATAAGAACAAATTGTCAATCATTGAGAACTAGACAAAGGATAGTGGAAGATTGAATCTCATAAAGACTCGATTGATCTATTTAGTTTCAAACGTACAAAAACGTTTTCAGTTTAAAAAGAACTTTATTATTAAAACGTATATAACTTTTATAAATATCTAGAACCACTTTTGACAACTCATTACTTAACTAGTATGATAAAGATAACGATATTTATATTTTATTTTATTAAATATATATAACGATTTAAATTAATATTATATATATTTATACGCGTATTATACGTACATAGTTTTATACTTTTACTATACTTAAACTTTACCTTTACTTTATTTTTACTTTACTTTAACTTTAATAATTCACTTTAATAATTCATACTTTAATAATTCACTTTAATAATTTATACTTTAATAATTCACTTTAATAATTCATACTTTAATAATTCACTTTAATAATTCATACTTTAATAATTCACTTTAATAATTCAAAAATCTATTATAAATAGAATTCAATAGGATTTCATTATTTCATAGAAACTTGAAAATATTTTTCTCTAAACTCTCTCAATCGATTTACATATATATATTTACTCCGTATTATTTCAAGATATTATTAGTATACATAAAATATTACGACGGAGTGCTGTCCGAGTGGTTTCGAAATTATTTTTCGAGTAGGATAGGATTAAGGAAATTATGGGTTATAGCTATGGAGGTGATTGAGTATGGTTCATGGGTATGCTCGCGAGGTCAATATAGTGTTTATCATTTTCGTTGCGTCTACGTACCTTTCCTGCAATATTGAATCTCAATATTGATACGTGAGTACTCATAATTTAACTTTTACATACTAATAGTGTATCCCTGACTAGTGCTCGAGTATTTAGGATTATGCATGCTTGTACTTTTGATATTGCCCTTAGACAGGTTATGTTGAATCTTGAATTAGTTACACTTGCGGTTAAGATAAGGTATAAGATATACATGTCCTTGGAAAGCTAGCGAAAAATTAAGAACTTTTCCTTTAGATATCGAATGGTTTCGATGAACGGATTAGAAGTTATAATCAATCGAGTTTTGGATATTTTTATTAAAAATGATTATTATTATCGTCGTTTTTATCGTCGTTCTAGTTTTATCTTATTATTATCTTTATCAATAAAAGGGATTTATCATTAAAAATTGTTATTTTTTTTATTATTACTATCGTTATTATCGTTAAAGTTATAATTAGTATTATTATTATTATCCAATTATTATTATTATTATTATTATTATTATTGGTATTATTATTATTATCATTATTAATATATATATATATCATTATTTAAAAATGGTTATTGTTATTGTTATTATTATTATTACTATATTATCATTAAGATAATTATTAGTATTATTGTTAATAATGTTATAGTAACTATCATTATTAATATTAGAGTAATTAAAACAAATATTTGTAACACCTAATTATTTTGATTACTATTATTATCATTATTATGAACACGATATAAAAGATGATTAAAATCTATTAAACGAAACGATTAGGAAATAATGGATAAGAGTATCATGATGAAATTAAAATATTATAAGATATTGATTTAGATAAAAACTATCGTTCTTATTATTTTTATCATTACTATTATTATTAAAAGTATCGTTAGTATTAAAACTATCATTTTAACAAAAATTATCATTTTAATAGAAATGTCATTGTTACTATAAAATATCATTATTATTATTATTTTAAATAGAATTATTATTTTAAAGATAATATTAAAAATTATCGTAAATATTAAAGATATCATAATTAGAATTATCGTTTTATCATAATGTCATCTTAGTAATTATAAATATTGATATTTTTATAATAATAATTATTATTACAAAATAATACAACTTATACTTACTATCATTATAGATATTATTTTATCAAATAAATATGTGATACAAACATATTTTACTACGTGTAATAACTTACTTTAATAATACCTATCATATTATCTTTATGATATTAAATGAACCCTATAAATTTTATTACTTAATATATATAAAAGTATATTTTATTATATAAATTTAATATAAAATTTTATTTATTAATAAATAAATTATATTATTTACTCTAATAAATCTTTTAAAAATATTTTAAAAATATAAAACGACGATATTTAAACTATATATTAATCATGTATAGATTTTGGGAAATTATTTTGAGTCAAATTTACTTTTGTTGACTTTTGCATATTAGTCTCGAGCATTAGGATTGTGGTACACTATGACTTGACATAATTTGTTAGACAAATATTGACTAACACATAAATATATATAATTAATTTAGGTTCGTGAATCCGAGGCCAACCTTGCACTTGTTCAATGACGTTATATGTATTTTTACTACGAAATACAGTACGGTGAGTTTCATTTGTCTTTTTACCCTTTATATTTTTGGGACTGAGAATACATGCACTTTTATAAATGTTTGACGAAATAGACACAAGTAATTGAAACTACATTCTATGGTTGAATTATCAAAATCGAATATGCCCCTTTTTATTAAAGTCTGGTAATCTAAGAATTAGGGAACAGACACCCTAATTGACGCGAATTCTAAAGATAGATCTATTGGGCCTAACAAACCCCATCCAATGTACCGGATGCTTTACTACTTCGAAATTTATATCATGTCTGAAGGAGGATCCCGGAATGATAGGGGATATTCTTATATGTATCTAGTTAATGTCGGTTACCAGGTGTTCACCATATGAATGATTATTTTTGTCTCTATGCATGGGACGTATATTTATGAGAACTGGAAATGAAATTCTTGTGGTCTATTAAAATGATGGAAATAAATGATTATGATAAACTAATGAACTCACCAACCTTTTGGTTGACACTTTAAAACATGTTTATTCTCAGGTGTTAAAGAAATCTTCCGCTGTTCATTTGCTCATTTTAAAGATATTACTTGGAGTCTTTCATAGCATATTTCAAAGAACGTTGCATTCGAGTCATTGAGTTCATCAAAGATTATTATTAAATCAATTTATAGTTGGATAGTGGATATTATGAAATGGTATGCATGCCTGTCAATTTTCGATGTAAAGAAAGTTTGTCTTTTAAAAACGAATGCAATGTTTGTAAAATGTATCATATAGAGGTCAAATACCTCGCAATGTAATCAACTATTGTGAATCGTTTATACTGTATATGAACGGGTCCTTTCATAATACATCCTAATACACTACATGTATATACATTTTAACTGAGTCGTTAAGTCATCGTTAGTCGTTACATGTAAGTGTTGTTTTGAAACCTTTAAGTTAACGATCTCATTTAATGTTGTTAACCCATTATTTATTATATATAAAGAGATGTTAAATTATTACATTATAATGATATTATGATGTATGAATATATCTTAATATGATATATATACATTAAAATATCGTTACAACGATAATCGTTACATATATGTTTCGTTTCGAAATCCTTAAGTTAGTAGTCTTGTTTTTACATATGTAGTTCATTGTTAACACACTTAATGATATGCTTAATTATCATTTTTTCATGTTAAACATAGTGTATCTATATCTTAATATGATTCATATGTATTTAGTAAGACGTTGTTATAACGATAATCGTTATATATATCGTTTCGAGTTTCTTAATTCAATAATCTCATTTTTATGTATATCATTCATTGTTAATACACTTAGTAAGATACTTACTTATCATAATTTCATGTTAACCATATATATCCATATATATATATATATATATATATATATATATATATATATATATATATATATATATATATATATATATATATATATATATATATATATATATATATATATATATATATATATATCATCATGTAGTTTTTACAAGTTTTTAACGTTCGTGAATCGCCAGTCAACTTGGGTGGTCAATTGTCTACATGAAACTCATTTCAATCAAACAAGTCTTAACAAGTTTGATTGCTTAACATATTGGAAACATTTAATCATGCAAATATAGTTTTCATTTAATATATAATCATGGAAAAGTTCGGGTCACTACATAGCTTCCACAAACCTAATAGTTCTGTTTAGTAGCTCCAGATCTATCACAGGCACACTGGCAGTGGAGCTTAGAGCAGGCCACAGTGTAAGCCTCTCTAGTATTACAGTTCAGTAGTTGCAAGGAATGTTGGTTTCAGAGTTGATAAAGTGATTGTTTGCCATTTAGCTGTATAAATAAGAAATAGAACACCACAAGATGTTTAACATAAAGCACATATCTCTATTCTTATTTACCTTTGAAATCCTTTGTATTTTTCAAATTTTATTTCAAATATGAACAAGTAATTGACAAACATGACATTCATATGATATTCATTACAATACAAAATCATCATGCAAAGTCAATTATATAACCCAAGGAATCAGAACAACACTTAATCAATTTTAAGCACAAATCAAGCAGATTCGGTAGTCATGAAAACTTGAGTTTCTATAACTAAATAATCTTGAGTTTTCATACCAAAGACTTAAATAAAGCATGTAAGATTTATCAAGTTGAAAATCTCAGATGTTTTTTAAAGCACCAAATTACAGATTCGGTATAATGCCAAGAACAGATTCGGTATCTTCAAAAATCACACATAATCACCCAAACTTGCATATTCAGTCTTATATCATGCAAAAACATAGTCACAATCAATTAACAACTCAAACAAATCAGAAAAACATATTTATGACTTGAACAGACTCGGTACTATAGCAAAAACATATTCGGTATATACAGAATCTATCAAATACTCAATTAAACATGTAATCAGACTCGGTCAATTGATAGATCAACTAATTTAACATAGATTTGACAAGATTTCATGTTAATTAACCAAATCAGATAAGTTTAATCTAAGAATTAAATAATTTGACTCATATCCGGTATAATCAACATTTTTTCAAAATTAAGTGTCACAATCATGTTATTTCCATTATTTTCTGGTTTATAAGTGTTTAGTTATCTCATATCTACAACATGTGATGCGTAAATTAGATTAAAACAAGAATACACCAAAGATTTGAAGATACAGAGAAACGAATTCGGTAGATTAGGCAGACTCAGTAGGTTTTGTCAGATTCGGTATGCAATTAGTAAAAGTGAGAGAAAGTTTGACTTTGACCCTGCTATTTATAGATACCGAATGTTTTGAAGACATGGGCTTTACCGAATGGGCCTTGAGTACCGAATACAGTCCAATTTCAGATTTAAACACATTTCACCTCAAATTTTGACAAATCTTTATCAAAAATCATTCAAGATTATCACATTTTAATGAAAAACATTTATGAGACAATTTTTGAAAATTTTGAACTTACCGAATCTGTACTTTTGGTTGTCAGATTCGGTATAATGCTAAAATTAGCATTTATTCAGTTAAATTCACATATTTTTGGATTTTATCAATTCCAAATTTTATGAATTTTATAAACCAATATTTGTACTTAGAAAATTTTGAATTATGTACAATGTACAAATCTTCAGTGATACCAATTGTTAAAACGGGTTGCATACCGAGATGTATACAAACCTTAGTGAATTATTTTCAGATATAAAACATAGAGTTTATGAAATTCACTTTTGAAAAACAATTTTCTTTTCATTTTCTCCCATTTTCTCCCCCTCAAAATGTGATATACAAGAAAGTAAATCACCATTTTGATATTTCCCAAGAAAATGAATTATCTCCC
This sequence comes from Rutidosis leptorrhynchoides, assembly GCF_046630445.1. Lineage (NCBI taxonomy): Eukaryota > Viridiplantae > Streptophyta > Magnoliopsida > Asterales > Asteraceae > Rutidosis > Rutidosis leptorrhynchoides. Next base: position 360,610,009 of record NC_092336.1, on the reverse strand, counting down.
CCTTGAAATATGATATCAATGAGTTACCTCCCCCTTTCATAACCATTAAAACTTAATCCCAGGAAGTTAACAGAATTCTAAAAGGCTCCCCCTTGAAAGATGTTATTTAAAGCATAAGAAATTAGATGCTCCCCCTAGAAAGTATCTACTCCGCCTAAACACAAGATCCCAAGTATAAGTCCCAACAGATCTAAGGAATGTCAAGCACGATACTCTACCATGCCAATCTCTTTTATCAAGAACGTTAGCCTAAGTTCATCTAAGGGCTTAGTGAACATGTCAGCTAATTGCACTTTAGTAGGCACAAAGTATAACTCTACATCCTCTTTTTTTACATGGTCCTTAATGAAATGATAACGAATATCAATGTGTTTAGTCTTAGAATGCTGGACCGGGTTGCTTGTAATTGCAATAGCACTTTGTAAATCACAGTAAATTGGGGTCTTAGAAATCTTAAAGCCATAGTCCAAAAGTTGAGTTTGCATCCACAAAACTTGTGAACAACAGTGAGCTGCATCAATGTACTCAGACTCAGCTGTTGATAAAGACACACAGTTCTGCTTTTTAGATGACCAAACAACTAGCCTATTCCCCACATCTGAATTGATCCAGATGTGCTCTTTCTATCAACATGGCAACCGCCATGATCCGCATCAGTATAAGTAGTGAGATTGAAATTGTATCCATGAGGATACCAGATCCCAAGGTTAGGTGTACCTTTAAGGTACTGAAAAATCCTAACAACTGCTTTGGAGTGGGATTTCTTAGGGTTTGACTGAAAGCAGGCACAGATAGTTACAGCAAGTGTAATGTCTATCAACTTGCAGTCAGATACATCAAAGAACCAACCATGCTTCGATAAAGTGTAATGTCAAAGGGCTCCCCATTAGCATCAGCATCCAGTAAAGTCCTCATTGGGATTGTCATTGATTTTAAAGTAGTCATTTTATAACGTTTTAGCATATCATTGATATACTTTGTTTGACTAATAAAAATCCCATTTGGTAATTTTTTACTTGTAACCCCAAGAAGAAATTTAACTGGTCAAGCATGCTCATTTCGAATTTGTTGGCCATAAGGTCACCAAATTCTTTGCATAAGGCCGGGGACGTGGAACCAAAAATAATGTCATCAACGTAAATTTGAACCAGGAGAATGTGACCGTGGTTTTTACGGATGAATAGCGTTGTATCAATCGTTCCACGAGAGAAGCCATTGTCCAGCAAATACTTTGTTAAGGTCTCATACCATGCACGCGGTGCTTGCTTCAGGCTATACAAAGCTTTCTCCAAGTAGTAGACGTGGTTTGGATGAATGAGATCGACAGCCTTCTGGTTGATCAACATAAACTTCCTCTTGAAGATGGCCGTTCAGAAAAGCAGTTTTGACATCCATTTGAAACACCGTGAACTTCATATGAGAAGTAAATGCAAGGAAAAGACGAATAGCCTCAATCCTAGCAACCGGAGCAAACGTTTCGTCATAATCAATACCCTCTTGTGGTCGATATCCCTTGGCTACAAGACGTGCCTTATTTCGAACCACAATTCCATCAGAATCCTTCTTGTTCTTAAAAATCCACTTAACCCCTATATGTCGTTGACCCGTTGGTCTTGGAACTAATCGCCATACTTTTAATCGTTCAAATTGATTGATCTCTTCTTGCATTTCAACCACCCAGTTCGGATCTAGTAAAGCTTGAGCAACCGTTGTTGGTTCAATCTTACTAAGAAAGGTAGTATATAGACACATATTCTGAGTAGCCCTTCGAGTTGAGACTGGAGCAGATGTATCACCAATTATAAGATCTATCGGATGACTTTTAGTCCATCGGTTGTGTGAAAGAGGTTGTACATCAGTGGTATCCATTGAAACATCAACCGTTGTTGACGTTGAGCCTTGATCTACTTGATCTGATGTAACACTGTCTAATGGATTCAATTGAGTATCTGGAGAAACAACTAGAGTTGTATCAACTGATGAATCTTGAATTGGTTCAAGATTATCAGTAACAGGAGGTGGGAGGGAGGATGAAGAAGCAACAGGTGAATCAGTTGGTGTTGTATCTTCATCAAAAATACTTGGTTGAGTCTCCACAGTAGTTGACTGTGATGGTGTAACCGGTACGGCTTGAACATTTGAATTCCATTGAGGAGCATAAAGACTATCAAACAAGATATCCAGTTCCTCTATTGTTACCGTAGGAATACCCTTCTTCAAGAAAATTGAGTTTTGCGCGGAAGAAGTAGTAGTCAGGTTAGGATCGGGTTTTGAACTGAGTTGTTCAAAAGCCATTTTTGGTAACTCATCGAACCTTACATTAATGCTTTCCTTGATCGTCTTTTTCCGTTTGTGAAAGACACGATAGGCAACTTTGTTCGAAGAATAACCGAGAAATATGGCCTGATCGCCATGAGGATCAAACTTTCGAGGCTATCAAAATCATTAAGCACATAGCATATACAACCAAAGACACGGAAATATTTAATATTCGGGCATCTACCATATAGTAACTCATAAGGAGTTTTATCAAAATGTTTATTAATGATGCAGCGATTTTGGGTATAACATGCAGTGGAAATGGCCTCCCCCCACATTTTCGGAGGTAGTTTAGAGTAAACAAGCATCGTTCGAGCTGCTTCGCACAACGTACGATTACGTCGTTCGACTACTCCATTCTGTTGAGGGGTTCGTGTAGCAGAGAACTGATGTTCAATGCCTTGGTCTTTCAAATAACTATCAAGCAGGTCATTCTTAAATTCCGTCCCATTATCAGTTCGAATACTCTTAACATGTTTGTTAAAAGAGCGTTAGTCTTTTTAATGAACTCAATGATAATGGCGGGGGTTTCTGACTTAGTCCTTAGAAGGAAAATCCATATAAATTAGGTATAGTCATCAACAATGAAAAGCACATGTTTCCGGTCACCAAGGCTAGAAATCCTCATGGGTCCACATAAGTCCATATGCAATAATTGTAAGGGCGATAAAGTACTGGGGTTTTGCTTAAGCGGATGATTAGTCCGTTTCAGCTTACCCATCGGATATGATGGACACACATGATGCTTATCATATTGAAAGCATGGAATACCATCAACTAAGTCTTTAGAGATCAATCGATTAATACCCTTGTAATTTAGGTGTGACATCCGATGATGCCATAACCATGAATTTTCCTTTGTTGAACGAGTAACCAAACACATGGTTTCATGTGATGGTGCATCATTTAGGTTAATAGTATAAAGTGAAGCACAACGTTTACCAACAAGGAGATCGTTTCCATCGGTGGATTGCACCGAGTATTGATGACGTTCAAACAAAACCTTGAGATCTCCGTCACAAAATTGGCTGACACTAAATAAACTGCACCCCAAACCCTCAACATATGAGACCCATTTGATTGTTATGCCATTTTTCACAAAATCTCCATAACCCATTATGGCTGCAATCACATCGTTTCCAAAAGTAACCGTTCCTAGGAATTTGTCAACGAAATTGACAAGCAAGGATTTATCGCTCGTCATGTGTCGAGAGTAACCGGAATCGATATACCAAACACAGACGTCGAAACCCTGTAAACGTTAATTTCCTAGAGTTTAGGTACCCAAAGTTTCTTGGGTCCTCTATGGTTAGTACCAACAATAAACTTTGGATCAACAATGAGATAATCAAGTAAAGCATCATGCAATTTAGACAATAAAGCATCATTTCAAACCACATTACATGAAGCATCATACGCAATATCAAGTTTTACATCATTATCAGAAGTTTTAACACACAACTTATTCCAAGCAGATGTTTTGTTCACAGATGAAAATTGAAAAACATGAGATGATTTCCTAGGTCGACTAGCAGATTGCTTTGATTTGGTTGCTACTTTCTTAGTCGTGGACTTAGGAACCCATATAGACTTGTAAGTCAAATTCGGATTATGACATGTGACAAGAAAAACACCTCTGTTTGTTAGACGTCCAAACTTTTCAGGTGACCCATGAGATGATTGATTTTGCAAAATTTCTAATTTGATTTTACGTTCCTTTGCATCATACTCACTCACATCAGGTTTTGGACTCGTGTGTTGTGTTGACTTGACTGAATTCGTTAAAAGACTTTCCTTTGATTGATTTGACATTGGAATCATAGGATTCTTTTTAGTTAACACAGAACCATTTTGAGAATGAACTCTCTTGAAAACAAATTGGGTTGAAGGTGCAACTTTTGAAACACGTTTACCAAATTGAGAACGTAGAGGGTTTTTAAGAATAGTAATGGGTTTTGTATCCGTAGATGTTGTTGTCCCCTTCCCCTTCTTATTAATCCCACCAACACATTCAGACACATTTGTTTCAACAGTAGATGATTGCTTAAGTGTGTTAGCCTGTTTCAGTTGAATTATTTTTTGTTTTAAGCTATTAATTTCAAGACATAATTCGTCTGCAAAAACTAGCACTTCACCTTCTTTAAAATCATAAGTACATTCTTTCTTAGGAAGTGGAGGCAATTTATCACACAAAACAAGCATTTGTTCTAATGATTGACACTTAAGTTGCAAATCAATATGTTCCTGTTCAACTATACCTAATATAAGTTTTAAGTTTCGTACAACAGGTATGTTTGCGTAAAATTCATTCAAAGGATCAATTGTTGTGTCAAAGTCTATCAAGTTTTCAACGGTTGGTTCATCTCAAGGTTCTACCTTTACATCTAAATCAGTTTGACCTAGGGATTCTGACTCAAAGAAGACAGTTAGTTCATGTGCTAGGTCTTCACGGAAAATATTATCAGAACATGCAGGTAAGGCCGGTAGTATTGGTTTCACATCAAAAGTTGGTTCATCAAACACCTCATCTATGGCAATAATGCTATAACTAGGTTTGTTAAAAACTTCATTCTCAAGCATTAAAATGTATTTCTCTAGCATGAGTGTTGGGATATAAACTAATCTACGCTTAGGCACATAATTTTCACGTTGCATATTCTTTTCAGTTTCAACAAGTTCTTTCAAGAAATCAGGATTTGATTTACCCATTTTAGCGTTGATTTTCTCATACATTAAGCTAATTTGATGGTATTTCCTAGATTTGCGATTAGCAATAATATCATCAAAATTAGCATCAAAAGCATGCAAAAAATGAGATGGTAAACCAGCTTGAAAGTAATCAGAATGATACAATCCTGGAATCTTTTTGGAAGCATTATCTAAGATCTTAGGATCTTCATAACCCAACCCCCACTTTTCACCATGAATCTTTTTTGGTCTATTCATGAAAATCATTTATTTTGAAAGTTCCATATTCATGATAGCTTTGGATTGCTCTGTTCGATAGAGTTTTCCTCATATCGAGCAAGTTGTGCTTTCATTTGAAAAGACTCTTTTGACAATGAAGAAATTTCAGAGTTCTTTTCCGTTATCCTGTTTTCCAATTGAATAATTTTCTTGTTTAGCTTTGAAAGTGTGGGTTCATGTTGAGTTTTCAAATCAGAAAGATCTTTTTCTAAAAATTGAACTTTTTTTGCAAGTCGTTCTGATTTTTGACGATAATCTGTCCTTTCGACTTTAATCAGATGAATTGATTTTTTAAGGTCTTCCAACTCAGTTTCCGTGGAGCTGAGTTGGACAGTCAATCTTTGCAATTCTGATTGTGATATAGATGAAGATGGTTTGGTCTCAGAAAGTTTGATTTTATCTTTTAAAACCTTGTTTTCAGATTTTAAACCTTTGACTTCTTTTGACATTGAGACCAAATTCTTCATCATTTTATTTTACACTTTTATAAAATCAGGTGGAATTTCAGATGATTGTACCTCATCATCATCAGATACTGAGTCAGAATTCTCCATTGCTTCATTAGCTTTGATGAGCTTATTCACCTTGCAAACATTTGCATGTTCTACCACTGAATCTGAATCATCAGTCCAGTTAAACCAAGTATCATCAACCGGTTTCAGCTCTCCCTCAGTTTCTACAATATTAGCCATCAACATTTTCTTCTTGTAGTAAGCTGCATCCTTCTTCTTAGGCATCTTGCACTCACGAGAGTAATGACCAGCTTTGCCACAATTGAAACCAATTGAATCATCCTTCTTGGAATGATCAGCACGTTGATGTTGTTTTGATTGATCAGCTTTCTTGTAGTACGAGAAAGACGATGAGTTCTTGCGTTGATTGCTTGATTTGCCTTTGAACTTATGTTTGTTCAAGGCTTTTGTGAACATGGATGACATCTTTACTAATTCAAGGTGAGAATCATCAACATCGGAAAGATTCAACTCTTCAGAATCAGTCGGTTCTTCAACAAGCACTTTCTTGGACAAGCTTTTAGAAGTCGTAAATGATTTGCTCTTCTTTTTGGCAATTAGGGCAAGTGGATCGCCCGGAGAAGACTCTTTCCTTCGTTCTTAAAGTTTAGACACTTCAGGTTGGTAATGCATAAGAACTCCAACAAGCTCATGAATAGTCAACTTGTCAATCTCTTTGGTAGATCGAACAATGGTTCCATAAGGACGCCAATCAACATTGAGCTTTTTAAGAAATTTCATGTTGACTTTAGCATTTTTTTTTATGATCTTGAACCTTTTCAACTCATTGAGAACACCATTAAAACTACGGTAGGTATCCTTGAGTGGTTCATCAGGTTCCTTCTTGAAATCTTTATAAAATCCCAGAGCCTTATTCAGTTTAGTAACATCTGACATGTCATAACCTTCTTGCTGGCGTTTGATCTCAACCCATATATCTTTTGCTGTGGTGTTGCTTTCAACATTTTCAAGCAACTCATACGGGATAGCTTGCATAACAATGTTCTTTGCCTCTATGTCACCCTGAGCTCTCTCTCGTTTATCACAAGAAAGTTCATAGACTGGAATTGGTATACCAGTATCCGGATGATAATCTACAACTAGACCATCTCTCAGAGAAGCGCATATGTACTTTGCTTTCTCACCCTTATAGTCTATGTACTGAGTGATTCGGTGAAGCCACTGAGTGTACTTGCCATCAAACAACACTGGAGGATAGGAATCTGATCCAATGATCAAAGTATCTTGAGTAGACATCTTGAAAATGAGGTAGATTCGGTAAAGATTTGGTATTACACAAATCTAGGATGAAAAATCACAACAATCTAACAAGAATGTCAGATTTGGAATATGATTCGGTACTGTAGCACATTCGGTACAGATTTTGTACTGTAGCAGATTTGGTAAACCATATTCTGTATCAGAAATTGATCAGAAATACAAGTAACACACCCAGATTGAGTATAGATTCGGTAACCATAAGATTTGTAGCCTGAGAACAATTAAAACCAATGAATTAATTGATACCGAGATTCTGATTCGTTATTTGACTCGGTAGTCAGATTCTATATGAATTTGAATTCAAACACAATTCAATTCCTTTGAATTAGATTCTGTAACCTTGCTGCACAAGGAAACAAGTTAGTATCACATAAAATATCAAAGATACCGAATGTGTAGGATATCGAATGTCAACTGTAGCAGTTGACAATACCGAGTCTAAGTATGAAAACTTTGAATTCAAATAAATCCTTTCTCAAATCACACCAATTAGCTGCGTATGACCAAACCGAATGTGATAGAATCACAAACACACCACAATCTGCAACAGTGATTGAGAATTAATAACTTTGAAACAGATTTGGTATGGCAGTTTTGATACCGAATGTAGATCAAATCTTCAAAACTTGAAGAATTGATGAAATTAAACCGTCAGAAATGTGATTAAACACCTCACGATCACAACTGAAACATCAAACCTTTACTAAACTACAGAATCAAGCTGGAAATGATGAATATCGAGAGTTTTAGCCACGAACTCTAAAAATCAACTTGATTCTTCATAATTGATGTTAAAAGATGTAATGATGATCGAAACTCTCTCTAAACAACCTAATACACCTTCGCTGAACTTATCACAAGAATCTGAAAGTCAGATTATCAGATTTGATTATACCGAATCTGATTCAATATACCGAGAGTGCTCAGATTTTGTAATCTTCAATCTCTGGATCAATCTAGTGATGTAATATCACTCCCTGGATGCTCTGATACCAAATGATAGGTCAGATCATGTTGAGATTAGAAGAAAAGACAAGTTAGAATGAGATTCAGTAAATGTGAAGGAGACTCGGTATGAGAGATAATCAACAAGATTTACATTCCACAGCTTCTGGAGCTCAATTACAATGCAATGGCTATCTAATTAGGACTACTTAGGTTCCTTATATAGCCCTCTTCTAAGGAACCTTCATTTAATCTTATTTCACATTAACACTATACAACTTTGGGGTCCTAATAGATAATTAGGACCTTAGATACCCAAGCGTCCTATTCTTATGACCTTATATCTTGTTGGTTGCTCATTATGAGACACCGACAATATAATGTCCTAATAAGTCCATTTTTATGCAACCACAATTTAAGGGTCCTATGATAATTAAGACCTTAAATACCCAAGCGTCTTATTGTTATGACCTTATATCTTGTTGGTCACTCATTTTGAGACACCAACAAGATAATATCCTAATAAATACATTTTTATGCAACCACAATTTAAGGGTCCTATGATAATTAGGACCTAAAATACACAAGCATTCTATTGTTATGACCTTATTATCTTGTTTGTCACGCATTATGCGAAACCAACAAGATAATGTCCTAAGAAGTCCATTTTTATGCAACCACATTTTAAGGGTCCTATGATCATTAGTCTCTTAAATACCCAAGTGTCCTATTGTTATGACCTTATTATCTTGTTGGTCACTAATTATAAGATGCCAATGAGATTCTGTCCTAATAAGTCCAATTGTTATGCAACCATAATTTAAGGGTCCTATGATAATTAGGACCTTAAATACCCCAGCGTCCTATTATTATGAACATGTGTATCAAATGAATGAATCAAGCGTCCTATGTTAATATGATCAAAAAATTATTTGTCCTATTATATAGATTTTATTCCACCAGTTTATACAATCATATCATAGTGTGACTCATTTTCTAAGTGTCCTATAAAAATATAGAATAATAGGACCCCAATAAATAATGTGTCATATTAAACACCTTTTTACGACCAAGATTATAAGCGTGTATAATAATATGACCCAAAAATCATGTGTCCTATTCTATACCTTTTTAGAATCCCACTTTATATACGTAACGCATTTTAGGACACCAGTACTTTTGCATATATCTAATGGGAACCCTAGAATTGCCCTGTCCCAAATTATGGTTTCTTAGGACGCTTTTTCAGCGGCGTCCCAGACGAGGGCTCCTATAAAGTCAGTTTTCTTGTAGTGTGTGTGTGTATATACATATATTTATATATATATATATATATATATATATATATATATATATATATATATATATATATATATATATATATATATATATATATATATATTGTTATGAGTTACTATTATCGTTGAGATCCGAATTTAATGAAAATCATGATTATTAACATATAAATGGAACTAAGGATATTAATTGGTTATAATGATGGTAGAGATTAAATATATGTATATATAAACTTGGTTTGACTAAAATACTAGTTCACGGAATACCCTTTTTATCTGCTAGTGTGGTTAATGATTTTCCCAAACTTAACACGTCAACATTTTACTAAAATCATTAATTATCTTTGCTAACATCTCGGGTGAGATTGAAGTAATTATATTTATATAATTATGGAAAGGGCATGGCTGGCCATATTAGTTGAGATAAACAGTTTGATTGAAAAGGAGGTTTTTAGTCAAAAGTATATAGCCCCATAAACAAGTTCTGACATTGCACTCGATTTATTCCAACATTAAGATGAACTTATATCAGTCTTTTAACTTATATATATGAAATCAATATGGTCTTTTGAAAATCTAATAGTAAATTTATTGTTAAGAAAAACTGTAATATTAAATGGGCCACGGACTTATTCGGATAGCCTTATTGAAGGCCGCCTGTACTTTTTAAGGGTGTGGTGTTAGGGACCGGTAAGTAACCCTACAGTAAGAATCACCCTTGGCTTAAAGATTTCCAGTTACATCCTGAATTGGAACCAGACTAGTTCAGGAGGGCTTTAAGTTTACAATAAAACCTGTTAGACAACATTATACCCCATCATTAATATATTCGATTAATTATCCTTTAAAAGATCAATAATCACTTACAACATCATCATGTTAATGACAACAAAACTTATGCATATTTTTGATATATTGTTTGGGTGTGGATTGTGTGTAGTTAACCTATAATTATATATTATAAAAAATCTACTTAACTTATCTATTCATGGATTATGGTTTAATTAAAAGAATAGGTTAAATTATTGTTTCCAGTTTGAATGGTCGTTGAACAACCTCAGCTCATATTTACCGCTTACTTAAATTTACGTTAGGTAGTATAATATGTCTTGAGACCCAGCAAAATATAAATTTAAAACCTAGTAACAACTGAATGTGCGAGTGGATCTCACCTCCGCCATTACTTACAACGACAGGCATCGAGAAATAAAAGTGACCGTATGCCGTGCATCATCCCCCTCATAACAATAGTCCATTGGTTGACCCAATGGGTCAAAATCATACATAGGACCATCGTCATATGGTTGATCCATGGGGACAAAATCATTCACGTAAATATTATCATAACCCCTATTTGGATAATACCCTTCATTAGTCTCAGAATAACGTCCCGGCTCATAATTATCTTGCCAAGATTCCATAAACTCATTATCATTCATACCCATGTAATGATCATTTATAACCATATAATCATCGTTCATACCCGTAAATTCAAGTTCTCCCCTAATTTTTGATCATCATTCATCGCTCTTGACATCAAATAATTTTACAAAATTCATATCCAACCATCTAACTTTATCAGACCACAAACAAACTAACTTTTCTCCAAACACAAGCAAATATTAACAAAAAGTAACTAGCAAAGGTTATGATAAATTTAAAAACAATGATCAAATGACTCAACCAATTAACACCGACATTCGGGAAATGATGACCCGATCATTATAGCAACTAGCAAGTATTTCACATAGTTCGTTCCACAAGGAGCAGTTGTATAAGATTCCAAAATACTAATAATTATCTTAAGAGGGAGGGGTGGGTGAAAGAGTTGTGAATTAAACTAAAAGAGAAATTAAATAAGAGAGAACGTGTCCACTTGATTGATCCACTCTTTGACATTGATTTCCATTTGAAACATCAATGTTCAAAACATATAGTTTCATTCCAATTGTTAAATTTTCATGATACCCCATTCAAATTAAAGTTCATGAACTCACATAGACTCATTTCAAATGACGAAAACTATGTTTTGAGTAAAACCGTTGAGACTTGATCTTGCATTAATCTTAAATAAAATCCTTAATCACAACAATCACATGAAGTAATTAAAGCCACTATGATGACTAAAATCCATTTTGAAAACCAAACTAGAGGAAATACAAAATCACTTGAACCCCTAATTTAGTTGTCTAGATCACCAAAGGTGTTGAAGCATACACTGAATCACATATCAAATCACTAAAATAGTTTAACAATTCATGTAAACAAAATGAAGCTTAAAGCAATCATAGCAATGGATCTTTAATTAAACTTAATAATCGACACTCAGTCAAATAATAAAACGATTAGTTAGAGAAAATTCAAGTATTAAGTAGTTGGTGTGCTCATGCACTATCAGCCAGCTGTGTCTAAACTTCAAGATGAAAGGAAAGAGTCTTCTTCGGGTGATCTACTTGCCCTCATTGCTAATTAGAAGAGTAAATTTTATACTACTTCTAAAAGCTTATCAAAGAAAGTGTTTGTTAAAGAGTCAACTGATACTGAAGGACTCAATCTTTCAGATGTTGATGATTCTCACCTTGAACTAGTCAAGATGGCTGCTATGTTCACCAAAGTTTTCAACAAGTACAAGTTTAAAGGCAATCAAGCAACCAACGCAAGAATTCATGTTCTTCCTCCTACTACAAGAAACCTGATTCCTCAAAACCTCAACATTTTAAAGATTTTAAGAAGGAAGATTCACTTGAAATGTCCCGTTCATATTGATTATAAACGTTCCATATTAATTGATTTCGTTGCGAGGTTTTGACCTCTATTTGAGACGTTTTTCAAAGTCTGCATTCATTTTTAAAACAACCATAACCTTTATTTTATCTATAAAGGTTTAAAAAGCATTACGTAGATTATCAAATAATGATAATCTAAAATATACCGTTTACACACGACCATTACATAATGGTTTACAATAAGATTATATTACATCAAAAATAAGTTTCTTAAATGCAGTTTTTACATAATATCGTACAAGCATGGACTCCAAATCTTGTCCTTATTTTAGTATGCAACAGCGGAAGCTCTTAATAATCACCTGAGAATAAACATGCTTAAAACGTCAACAAAAATGTTGGTGAGTTATAGGTTTAACCTATATATTATCAAATCATAATAATAGACCACAAGATTTCATATTTCAATATACATCCCATACATAGAGATAAAAATCATTCATATGGTGAACACCTGGTAACCGACATTAACAAGATGCATATAAGAATATCCCCTATCATTCCGGGAAATCCTTCGGACATGATAAAAACGAATTCGAAGTACTAAAGCATCCGGTACTTTGGATGGGGTTCGTTAGGCCCAAAAGATCTATCTTTAGGATTCACGTCAATTAGTAGATCGGTTTACTAATTCTTAGGCTACCAAGCAAAAGGGGCATATTCGGCTTCGATCATTCACCCATATAATGTAGTTTCATTTACTTGTGTCTATTTGATAAAACATTTATAAAACTGCATGTATTCTCATCCTAAAATATTAGATTTTAAAAGTGGGACTATAACTCACTTTCACAGATTTTTACTTCGTCGGGAAGTAAGACTTGGCCACTGGTCGATTCACAAACCTATAACAAATATGTACATATATATCAAAGTATGTTCAAAATATATTTACAACACTTTTAATACATTTTGATGTTTTAAGTTTATTAAGTCAGCTGTCCTCGTTAGTAACCTACAACTAGTTGTCCATAGTTAGATGTACAGAAATAAATTAATATATATTATCTTGAATCAATCCACGACCCAGTGTATACACGTCTCAGGCTAAATCACAACTCAAAGTATATATATTTTTGGAATCAACCTCAACCCTGTATAGCTAACTCCAACATTACTGCATATAGAGTGTCTATGGTTGTTCCAAATAATATATATAGATGGGTCCATATGATATGTCAAAACATTTGCATGCGTGTCTATGGTATCCCAAGATTACATAATATATTAGAATACATGTATAATACAATATAAGTCAGCTAGGATATGATTAATATAGATTTCTTACAATATTTCTCGCAGCTACAACAATCAAAAAATATCCAATCTTGTTTTACCCATAACTTCTTCGTTTTAAATCCGTTTTGAGTGAATCAAATTGTTATGGTTTCATATTAAACTCTATTTTAAGAATATAAACAGAAAAAGTATAGGTTTATAGTCGGAAATATAAGTTACAAGTCATTTTTGTGAGAGGTAGTCATTTCAGTCGAAAGAACGACGTCTTGATGACCATTTTGAAAAACATACTTCCACTTTAAGTTTAACCATGATTTTTGGATATAGTTTCATGTTCATAAGAAAAATAATTTTCCCAGAAGAACAACTTTTAAATCAAAGTTTATCATAGTTTTTAATTAACTAACCCAAAACAGCCAGCGTTGTTACTACGACGGCGTATGTCCGGTTTTACGGAGTTTTACATGTTTCCAGGTTTTAAATCATTAAGTTAGCATATCATATAGATATAGAACATATGTTTAGTTGATTTTAAAAGTCAAGTTAGAAGGATTAACTTTTGTTTGCGAACAAGTTTAGAATTAACTAAACTATGTTCTAGTGATTTCAAGTTTAAACCTTCGAATAAGGTAGTTTTATATATATGAATCGAATGATGTTATGAACATCATTACTACCTCAGGTTTTGTGGATAAACCTACTAGAAATGAGAAAAATAGATCTAGTTTCAAAGGATCCTTGGATGGATTGAAAGTTCTTGAAGCAGAATCATGACACGAAAACAAGTTCAAGTAAGATTTCCACCCGAAATAAGATTGTTATAGTTATAGAAATTGAATAAAAGTTTGAATATGAGTATTACCTTGTATTAGAAAGATATATTACTGTAAATAAGAAAGATTTCTTGAGCTAGCAAACTTGGAAGTATTCTTGATTTTATGAAACTAGAACTTATAGAATTTATGAAGAACACTTAGAACTTGAAGATAGAACTTGAGAGAGATCAATTAGATAAAGAAAATTGAAGAATGAAAGTGTTTGTAGGTGTTTTTGGTCGTTGGTATATGGATTAGATATAAAGGATGTGTAATTTTGTTTACATGTAAATAAGTGATGAATGATTACTAATATTTTTATAATTTTATGAGATATTTCATGCTAGTTGCCAAATGATGGTTCTCACATGTGTTAGGTGACTCACATGAGCTGCTAAGAGCTGATCATTGGAGTGTATATACCAATAGTACATACATCTTAAAGGTGTGTATTGTACGAGTACGAATACGGGTGCATACGAGTAGAATTGTTGATGAAACTGAACGAGGATGTAATTGTAAGCATTTTTGTTAAGTAGAAGTACTTTGATAAGTGTCTTGAAGTCTTTCAAAAGTGTATGAATACATATTAAAACACGACATGTAAATACATTTTAACTGAGTCGTTAAGTCATCGTTAGTCATTACATGTATATGTTGTTTTGAAACCTTTAGGTTAACGGTCATGTTAAATGTTGTTAACCCAATGTTTATTATATCTAAAGAGATGTTAAATTTTTACATTATCATAATATTATGATATATAATATATCTTAGTATGATATATATACAGTTAAATGTCGTTACAACGATAATCGTTGCATATATGTCTCGTTTCGAAATCATTAAGTTAGTAGTCTTATTTTTACATATGTAGTTCATTATTAATACACTTAATGATATATTTACTTATCATTTAACATAAATAACCAAATGTATCAATATCTTAATATGATTCATATGTACTTAGTAAGACGTTGTTATAACGATAATCGTTATATATATCGTTTTCGAGTTTCTTAATTCAATAGTCTCATTTTTATGTATATAACACATTGTTAAAATACCTAATGAGATATTTACTTGTCATAATATCATGTTAACTATATATATAACCATATATATGTCATCATATAGTTTTTACAAGTTTTAACGTTCGTGAATCACCGGTCAACTTAGGTGGTCAATTGTCCATATGAAACCTATTTCAATTAATCAAGTCTTAATAAGTTTGATTACTTAACATGTTGGAAACACTTAATCATTTAAATAACAATTTCATTTAATATATATAAACATGGAAAAGTTCGGGTCACTACAGTACCTACCCGTTAAATAAATTTCGTCCCGAAATTTTAAGCAGTTGGAGGTGTTGTCGTACCTTCTGGAAATAAGTGCGGGTATTTCTTCTTCATCTGATCTTCTCATTCCCAGGTGAACTCAGGTCCTCTACGAGCATTCCATCAAACTTTAACAATTGGTATCTTGTTTTGCTTAAGTCTTTTAACCTCACGATCCATTATTTTGACGGGTTCTTCGACGAATTGAAGTTTTTCGTTGATTTGGATTTCGTCTAACGAAATAGTGAGATCTTCTTTAGCAAAACATTTCTTCAAATTTGAGACGTGGAAAGTGTTATGTACAGTCGCGAGTTGTTGTGGTAATTCAAGTCGGTAAGCTACTGGTCTGACACGATCAATAATCTTGAATGGTCCTATATACCTTGGATTTGATTTCCCTCGTTTACCAAATCGAACAACGCCTTTCCAAGGTGCAACCTTAAGCATGACCATCTCTCCAATTTCAAATTCTATATCTTTTCTTTTAATGTCGGCGTAGCTCTTTTGTCGACTTTGGGCGGTTTTCAACCGTTGTTGAATTTGGATGATCTTCTCGTTAGTTTCTTGTATTATCTCTGGACCCATAATCTGTCTATCCCCCACTTCACTCAAACAAATCGGAGACCTGCACTTTCTAACATAAAGTGCTTCAAACGGCGCCATCTCAATGCTTGAATGGTAGCTGTTGTTGTAGGAAAATTATGCTAACCGAAGATGTCAATCCTAACTGTTTCCGAAATCAATAACACATGCTCTTAGCATGTCTTCAAGCGTTTGTATCGTCCTTTCACTCTGTCCATCAGTTTTTGGATGATAAGCAGTACTCATGTCTAGATGAGTTCCTATTGCCTGCTGTAATGTCTGCCAGAATCTTGAAATGAATCTGCCATCCCTATCAGAGATAATAGAGATTGGTATTCCATGTCTGGAGACGACTTCCTTCAAATACAGTCGTGCTAACTTCTCCATCTTGTCATCTTCTCTTATTGGCAGGAAGTGTGCTGATTTGGTGAGACGATCAACTATTACCCAAATAGTATCAAAACCACTTGCAGTCCTTGGCAATTTAGTGATGAAATCTAAGGTAATGTTTTCCCATTTCCATTCCGGGATTTCGGGTTGTTGAAGTAGACCTGATGGTTTCTGATGCTCCGCTTTGACCTTAGAACACGTCAAACATTCTCCTACGTATTTAGCAACATCGGCTTTCATACCTGGCCACCAAAAATGTTTCTTGAGATCCTTGTACATCTTCCCCATTCCAGGATGTATTGAGTATCTGGTTTTATGAGCTTCTCTAAGTACTATTTTTATCATATCTCCAAATTTTGGTACCCAAATTCTTTCAGCCCTATACCAGGTTCCGTCTTCCCGAATATTAAGATGCTTCTCTGATCCTTTGTGTATTTCATCCTTTAAGTTTCCCTCTTTTAAAACTCCTTGTTGCGCCTCCTTTATTTGAGTAGTAAGGTTAGTGTGAATCATTATATTCTGTCCTTTCTGCTCAAGGCGTCGGCTACCACATTTGCCTTCCCTGGGTGGTAACAAAACTCAAAGTCGTAATCATTTAACAATTCAATCCGCCTGCGCTGCCTCATGTTCAGTTGTTTCTGATTAAATATGTGTTGAAGACTTTTGTGGTCGGTATATATAATACTTTTAACCCCATATAAGTAGTGCCTCCA
The DNA here is from genome assembly GCF_046630445.1 of Rutidosis leptorrhynchoides. Lineage (NCBI taxonomy): Eukaryota > Viridiplantae > Streptophyta > Magnoliopsida > Asterales > Asteraceae > Rutidosis > Rutidosis leptorrhynchoides. Next base: position 360,592,825 of record NC_092336.1, on the reverse strand, counting down.
AGTCTTTAATGCAAAAACAACCACGCCTAATTCCAAATCATGCGTCGTATAATTCTGTTCGTGAATCTTCAATTGTCTAGATGCATAAGCAATTACTTTCATTCATTACATTAATACACAACCGAGACCTTGCTTTGAGGCGTCACAATATATCACAAATTCATCATTCCCTTCAGGTAATGATAATATTGGTGCCGTAGTTAACTTTTTCTTTAACAATTGAAACGTTTTCTTTTGTTCATCTTTCCATTCAAATTTCTTCCCTTTATGCGTTAATGCAGTCAAGGGTTTTGCTATTCTGTAAAAGTCTTGGATGAACCTTCTGTAGTAACCAGCTAGTCCTAAAAATTGGCGTATGTGTTTCGGAGTTTTCGGGGTTTCCCACTTTTCAATGGTTTCAATCTTTGCTGGATCCACCTGAATACCTTCTTTGTTCACTATATGACCGAGGAATTGAACTTCTTCTAACCAAAATGCACACTTTGAAAACTTACCGTACAGTTTTTCTTTTCTCAGCAACTCTAGCACTTTTCTCAAATGTTCTTCGTGCTCTTGATCATTCTTAGAGTAAATAAGTATGTCATCGATGAAAACAATGACAAACTTGTCAAGATATGGCCCACACACTCGTTTCATGAGGTCCATGAACACAGCTGGTGCATTAGTCAATCCAAACGGCCTAACCATAAACTCGTAATGACCGTAACGCGTCCTAAAAGCAGTCTTCGGAATGTCATCCTCTTTCACCCGCATTTAGTGATATCCAGAACGTAAATCGATCTTCGAATAAATTAACGAGCCTTGTAGTTGATCAAATAAATCGTCGATTCTCTGTAATGGGTAACGGTTCTTGATGGTAAGTTTGTTCAACTCTCGGTAGTCGATACACAACCTGAATGTACCATCTTTCTTCTTGACAAACAGAACAGGAGCTCCCCATTGTGATGTACTTGGTCGAATGAAACCACGCTCTAAAAGTTCCTGTAACTGACTTTGTAATTCTTTCATTTCGCTGGGTGCGAGTCTGTATGGAGCACGAGCTATTGGTGTAGCTCCTGGTACAAGGTCTATTTAAAATTCAACGGATCGATGTGGGAGTAATCCCTGTAATTCTTTCGAAAATACATCGAAAAATTCTTTTGCGACGGGAACATCACTGATGTTCTTTTCTTCAGGTTTAACTTCCTCGATATGTGCTAGAATGACGTAACAACCTTTTCTTATTAGTTTTTGCGCCTTCAAACTACTAATAAGGTTTAACTTCGCGTTGTTCTTTTCTCCGTACACCATTAAAGGTTTTTCTTTTTCACGCATAATGCGAATCGCATTTTTGTAACAAACGACCTGTGCTCTTACCTTCTTCAACCAGTCCATGCCAATTATTACATCAAAACTCCCTATCTCGACTAGTATTAAATCAATCTTAAACGTTTCATCACCCAGTTTAATTTCTCTATCCCGACATATATTATCTGCTGAAATTAATTTACCATTTGCTAATTCGAGTAAAAATTTATTATCCAAAGGCGTCAATGGGCAACTTAATTTAGCACAAAATTCTCTACTCATATAACTTCTATCCGCACCCGAATCAAATAAAACATAAGAAGATTTATCGTCAAAAAAATGTTCCCGTAACAAGCTCCGGGTCTTCCTGCGCTTCTGCTGCATTAATATTGAAAACTCTTCCACGACCCTGCCCATTAGTATTCCCCTGATTTGGGCAATTTCTAATAATGTGGCCTGGTTTTCCACATTTATAACAAATAGCGTTGGTATTACTTACTCCGACACTACTTTTTCCGACATTGTTTGTTCCTTTAGTTCTGTTAAACTTTGGTCCATAGACCTCACACTTTGTCGCGCTATGACCATTTCTTTTACACCTGTTGCAAAATGTCGTGCAAAACCCCTGATGATTTTCTTCACACCTATGACATGGCTGTTTTTGGTTTTTGTTGCCGTTGTTGTTAGTGAGGTTGTTGTTGGGATTGTTATTGTTGTTGAAACGGTTGTTGTAGTTGTTTTTGTTGTTGGGATGTTTGTTGTAGTTATTGTTAGGATTGAGGTTATTGTTGCGATTGTTGTTGCGGTTGTTGGGATAGTTGTTGCGATTGTGGTTGTAATTGTTGTTGTTGTTGTACTGGTGACTCTTGTCACCGTTTTCCTCCCACTTCCTCTTGAGTTGTTTCGAGTTGGCTTCTTCGACCGCCTGCTCTTTAATTCTTCCCTCAATCTGATTTATGAGTTTATGAGCATTCGACTTGCCTTCTGTATAGAAGCGGGCTCGTGTGAACTCACATCTTCTTGAATCCTTACTGGTAGCCCTTTTACAAATGCGTCGATCTTCTCTTCTTCATCTTCGAATGCTCCCAGACACAGTAGGCACAACTCTGTGAATCGTCGTTCATATGTGGTAACGTCGAACCCTTGTGTTCGTAACTCTCTAAGTTCTGCCTTGAGTTTATTGACTTCATTTCTAGGACGGTACTGCTCGTTCATCAATTGCTTGAATGCCGACCACGGTAGTGCGTAAGCAGCATTTTGTCCTACCTGTTCAAGATAGGTGTTCCACCACGTTAACGCAGTACCTGTGAAGGTATGCGTAGCATACTTAACTTTGTCCTCTTCAATACACTTACTTATGGCAAACACCGATTCGACTTTATCGGTCCACCATTTCAATCCAATTAATCCTTCGGTTCCATCAAATTCCAAAGGTTTACAGGCAGTGAATTCTTTGTAGGAGCATCCTACACGTTTTCTTGCATCGTTAGCTGCATTGCTAGATTCAGAGTTATTGTTGGTATGTAGCGCAGCCTGTACTGCGGCTATGTTTGCAGCAAGAAAGGTACGAAATTCCTCTTCGCTCATATTCATAGTGTGTCGAGTAGTCGGTGCCATTTCCTTCAAAATAGCCAACTGAATCGAGTTAATCATACAGAAGATTAAGAGTAGTCAATAGTATTTCGTAGCATAATATGAACTCATTTATAAAAGTTTTTTCTTCATATTAGCATTTTATAAGTTTAAATTCGGGTACTACCTACCCGTTAAGTTCATACTTAGTAGCTAATATACAATTCAACTACTACAATTCCATAAGAAAAACTGATTATAATAATATATCACATACAAATATTCTTCAAACTTACAACTTCGCTATATTACATATAACATGAAATATAGTACACTTTGATACAGGACAGTTTTTGAAGATAAACCTAGTTAATACTGATGGAATTCAACATGACAACGAGTTCATATGTTTATATAATCACAAAACCCATTTTATGAATATTAAGACAAGCGGAAGCATTATGTTATTTATAAACAAGTGTATATGTTAAACCATTTTAGATTGAACTCCATTAATAATTATCAAGCCTTGAATATATGCTTACATATAACAATAAAGGAAGTAAGATTCAATACCTCCTCAAGCTAGTTGAGGGTTGTTTGATACAAGAAGATGATGAACAAGTGTGTTATAACCCCAAGCTTTTGATGCACCAACACCACCCTTGAACTTGGTTATGTTTTAGGCACTTAATCACCTTGAAACCAAGCTAGAAACCCACTTTCTTTGAACCCAAAATTCTGGACAGCAACTTGTCAAAATGATGATGAATGGAGTCTCAAAACTATGAAACCTCAAGAGATAATACCCCAAACCTATCACCAACACCCTAGCCTTTAGTTAGGATTTTACTAGACACTTAATATGAGCTTGAAGAACAATATTTGGACTCCCCTTCAGCCCCAAAATCACGGCCAACAGCCCTCTAAAAAAACTGGTTGTGCAGTTTGTTTTTCAAGCTAAAATGTAAAGATGCACTTGATAGAAGTGGTCAAGCCTTGGTTGAAGTAAATAGCATGCACCTCTAAAGTTGTGTGTGGGTTGGGAGTCACAAAATGAGCATGGGATCTTTTCTTGAAGACCAAAATTCTGCATCCTCTTTGTATTAAATAATAATGTTATATATATATATATACATAAACTTGATATATATATATATATATATATATATATATATATATATATATATATATATATATATATATATATATATATATATATGTAAACATGTATTTATTTTGTTACTTCCACATTTTATAAACATTTTTATAAAATATAACACAACATAATCATTTAAACCTATAAACAATTATATATAAATTATCCAAATAATTTATCTCAAGTGATTACATTTTAGAAAACCGATTTTCTAAAATTCAAGTGTCGCGTATTTATTTAACGATCCAATCGTTAAGATTAAATACATATAAGGTGTCGGTAAGTTTGTTATTGGGTATGACCCGACTTGGATCATAACATATTAGCCACATTAATTTAATATGTCTCTCGGGCATACGAAATACCATCAATCTCCCACTTGCACGAGAAACATAAGAAATTAATGCAAGTGACGGATACCACCTAACGACCGTCCATCACCCCCAATATGTTATGACTTTTGCCATTCAATAACATCATCCCTTTCGAGTTCACATCTCGAATATGAATAGGTGAATCTTTTCATTACATCCTTTCGTCCTAGATGTCATGTTAATTCCAAGAGATACAGAGTGATCACTCTCTTTTAGATTTAACTTTATCAGGCCTTAGACATCTGACTCTCAACGAATAAGAGGGACAAATTCCATCTTGACTACATACGTCCTAAATATACACCTTGCATTATACCTGAGCTCTTCCTTATGAACTACCATATTTCAGACTAGCGAAGGAAAGAATCAAGGCACAATACTTGGTAAATATCCGAACCCAATCTGTATCTCAGGTCAGAGGATACAATGATATTCGCCTTTAATCAAGACTACATGTGATCGACCACAAAGGCTCTATTTAGTAAGTCTTGAGAGCGGGTCTTCCAATATTCGTGTCCCACAAATATCTATGAACCTTGGTTGCAACCTTGCCCCACATTCATCCCGTGAATGTATACCAATCCAAGTTCATAATAGTCTAAACCTCACACTTGTTCCCACGAATGTGATCGACTACGGAATTTTAGAATAATTACTTATTCATGGATAAAATATGCAAAATAGGAACATAACTCAAGATAAATTAATGCCATAATTGTATAAATGAGTTTGAACTACTTCGTTCTGTTACAATACTTAAAACAGATCATAACCAATCACTAGAATATCGAAGCCCTAATGCACAAACATGTCCAGCATGTTTTGATCCATGTAAGAGCTTCGTGAGAGGATCCGCTATATTAAGATCTGTGTGAACTTTGCGAATACATATCTTTCCCTTCTCAACTTCATCCCTTATGTAGTTGAATCTCCGCTCAATGTGACGGGTCTTTTGATGAGCACGAGGTTCCTTGATTTGAGCAATCGCACCCTCGTTGTCACAAAAGATCTCAAGAGGGTCCTGAATGGAAGGGACTACTCCTAAGTCGTCGATGAATTTCTTCATCCATGCAGCTTCCTGAGCTGCCAATGATGCGGCGATGTACTCCGACTCTGTAGTGGATAGAGCAACAACATCCTGTTTTGAACTCTTCCAAGAGACCGCACCTCCATTTAATGTGAAGACATAACCGGATTGTGATCGAGAATCATCACGATCAGTTTGGAAACTCGCGTCCACGTAACCTTTTACAGCGAGTTCCTCCTCACCAGACCCATATATCAGATACATATCCTTAGTCCTCCTAAGGTATTTCAATATACTTTTAACAGCAATCCAATGACTGTTTCCTGGGTTATTCTGGTATCTACTTGTCAGGCTAAGAGCGCATGACACATCCGGTCTAGTGCATATCATTGCATACATGATTGACCCAATGGCAGAAGCATATGGGACTTTCTTCATTCTCTCCTGTTCATCTTTCGTGGTGGGGCACTGAGATGAACTGAGAAGTGTTCCCTTTTGAATAGGTACCAAACCTTTCTTAGAGTTCACCATCTTGAACCTTTTCAAGATTTTTTCAATGTATGCACTTTGATTTAAACCTATCCGTTTCTTGGATCTATCCCTGTAGATCCCAATCCCCAAAACGTATTGTGCTTCTCCAAGATCCTTAATGGAGAAGCATTTGCTTAACCAAGTTTTAACACCTTGCATTGCCGGAATATCATTTCCAAATAACAATATATCATCCACATATAGCACAAGGAACATGATAGTGCTCCCACTAGCTTTCTTGTATACACAAGCTTCATCACCATTTTTAATGAAGCCAAATTTCTTGGCCTCCTCACTAAAACGATGATTCCACATTCTAGATGCTTGTTTCAATCCGTAGATTGACTTCTTTAACTTGCATACTTTTTTAGGATATTTCGGATCAACAAAACCCTCAGGCTGAACCATATAGACATCTTCCTCAAGATGTCCGTTTAGGAAAGCGGTCTTGACATCCATCTGCCATATTTCATAATCATAATGAGCAGCAATGGCAAGTAATATCCTAATAGACTTTAGCATCGCCACAGGCGAAAAAGTTTCATCATAGTCAACCCCTTGAGTTTGAGTGAAACCTTTTGCTACAAGTCTAGCTTTATATGTATCCAAGTTTCCATGTATGTCGGTTTTCATTTTGAACAGCCATTTACAATCAACTAGCCTAGAGCCAGGAGGTTGCGCAACAAGTTCCCAAACTTGGTTGTCATACATGGATTGCATCTCAGCGTTCATGGCTTCCTGCCATTTATCTTTATCAATCCTTGATAAAGCATCTTGGTAGTTTATTGGTTCATCCAAATCAACCACATAGCAACCATCCATGAAAAACCCATATCTATCAGGAGGATTACTAATCCTACCAGATCTGGGAACGTCTTGTGTATTTTGATCATCCATCTGATCACTCTCAACATTTTCATGTTGAGTGCTAGTGTCAGCCAATTGTGTATCATCTACTTGATCTTGAACCTCTTCAAGATCTATCTTCCTTTCACTTTTGCCTTCCATTAGGAACTTAGTTTCAAGGAATTCAGCCTTCCGAGCAACAAATACATTCTGCTCGGAAGGATCATAGAAATAGTATCCCATATCATCCTTGGGATATCCTATGAAGATACACTTCGTGGATCGAGCATTCAACTTATTAGGGACGTAACGCTTAGGATAAGCTTCACATCCCCATACCTTTAAGTATGATAGAGATGGAGGTTTTCCAAACCACATCTCATGAGGAGTTCGTTCCACTTTCTTGGTTGGGGCCATATTTAAAATACGAGCCGCGGAGCATAGACAGTAACCCCAAAATGATAGAGGTAACGAGCTTCTAGCCATCATAGATCGAACCATATCCATTAGGGTTCGGTTCCTCCTTTCGGACACACCATTAAGCTGTGGTGTCCCGGGTGGAGTAAGTTGCAAGATAATCCCACAACTTCTAAGATGATTTTGGAAGGCATCGCTTAGGTATTCACCTCCTCTATCGGTTCGAAGTACCTTAATTGTCTTATTGAGTTGATTTTGTACTTCGTTTTGATACTCTTTGAATGCTTCAAAAGTTTCGTCCTTATGTCTTAACAAGTAGACATATCCGAAACGACTGAAGTCATCAATGAAAGTAACGAAGTATCTTTCACCATTCCTAGCTATGGGCTTAAAGGGTCTACATACATCCGAATGTATTAATCCCAATAAGTCCTTAGCCCTTTCGTAGGTCCCTTTGAAAGGTGCTTTAGTCATTTTGCCTTGTAAACAAGATTCACATACATTAAACGAGTCTAGTTCATTTGATTTCAAAAGGCCATTCTTTTGGAGTGTATGCATTCGATTCTTGTTTATGTGACCAAGGCGACAATGCCATAAGTAGGAATCACTCAAATCCCTTTTGAGTTTCTTGGTGCTAGTATGGTATATTGAGCTACTAGATGATGTGTCATCATGAACCAATTCATAAATTCCATTTGAAGGCGAAGCCTTAAAATAAAATACATTATCTAAATAAACGTGGATATCATCATTAACAAAATTAAGATAAAAACCACATTGTTTTAAACGGGAAACTGAAATAATGTTTCGACATAAATCCGGTGCATACAAAACATTGTTCAAAATAAGTTCCAAACCACTTGGAAGTTTTAATATAAAGTCTCCTTGAGCCTTCACTTGCACTTTGGCTCCATTCCCCATGAAGAGACTTGATGTTCCCGTTTGCTTGTTACTTCTTTTGAACCCCTGCAAAGAATTGCAAATGTGAGTTCCACATCCAGTGTCTAATACCCATGTATTAGAAGAAGTAATACTAAGCTCTATATATACCATATATATATTACCTGAGGATTGCCCCGCATCCCTCTTTTCCTTCAACTCCTTAAGGTAGACCGGACAGTTTCGTTTCCAATGACCCATCTCACCGCAACCGAAACATGGGTCTTCCTTGGGGTTTGCCTTTTCCGCAACCTTTTGTTTTTTGTTCTTGTTCTTGGTTGGGGTAACCATCTTCACCTTTCCCTTGCCTTGATAGGCGGGTCCTTTCCTCTTAGCCGCCTTTGGCTTAGAGGTGTTGTTACCTTTGGACCCACCATCATTGATCATTAGCACGGGTGAAGCCCTTTTACCCATGCTTGTTTCGGCCGTCCTTAACATGCCATGAAGCTCACCGATGGTCTTATCCATCCCATTCATATTGTAATTAATTACAAATTGGTCAAACCTCTTTGACAAGGAGTTTAGGATAAGATCGGTGGCTAGCTCATTGGAAATGTTGAGGTTAAGACGGTTTGCGCGATCAATGAGGCTTTTCATTTTGAGGACATAGGAGGAGAAGGATTGGGTGTCATCCATACGACATGCATGTAGCGCTCGAACCGTTTCAAAGCGCTCGACACGTGCTTGTTGAAGGAACATCTCCTTCAATTGAGTTATCATGTCATATGCACTATGATGTTCGAAATCCTTTTGGAGTTCGGGTATCATAGTCCCAAGCATTAGGCAACCAACTTGCACCGAATCGGCACAATATTTGTCATAGTAAGCCATGCCCTCCGTATCATCCATGTCGGGTTGATCGGGAATGGGGTCCTCCAACACATACGCTTTATCCTCGAGTTTGAGGACAATCCTAAGATTGCGGAACCAATCCATAAAGTTCGTATGGTTGAGTTTGTCTTTCTCGAGGAGAGACCTTAACGATAGGTTGTTCAAGTTAGTAGGTGCGTTTTGCATGTTGTTGTTATTGGCGGCCATCTACAAAATTTAACAAAGTTCATTTAAGTATCGATTTTAATTTAACAATCAATACCCTTTAAATCCAATTGATATTTATTAAATTTTAGAATCCAACGGTAAACCAAATTTCGGTTAGGTGACCTTTATCCCGTCATTTGATTTAGCTAGGTAGTCATTGTATGATAATTGCAATCCTTTTGCAACTTCTAAGTTATGGGATCATGCAATCCTTTTGAATGGTATATTATCCCATCAACGCCTATTTGTTCATCATGCTTCGGTGACCCTAAGTTCATGATTTCCAAATCAAGTCGTCCTACTTGTATAGACATGTAAACTTAGCATACAAGTGGTTAGGTGACCTTTATCCCACAAGTGTGCAAAATTTACCTTAATCATATTAGTTTACTCATAACGGTTAGGTGACCTTTATCCCATTATAAGTTCCCTAATATTTTTAAGTGTCATACAATAGGATGGCGTTTAAACTTGTTGACCTAGTGTAAAGGGTTTTAAGTTTTCTTTAATTCTAGTTTGAGAAAACATTTATGCCATACACCAACATGCATTTAGTGTATGGTTTATTTGAAATCCATTTTCAAGTCTAGTAATTTTAACCAATTACTTGATATAAACCAATTTATATATATGATCCTTATCATGTTCTTAATAACCGTTTATTAATGTCCTTTTAGAGATTTCTAATTTAACCAATTAAATTGTCGTTTTGTTCATTGCATATAGTTAATAATTTAACCAATTAAATTGTCGTTTTGCTTGTTGTTAACTTGTGTGATAACTTGTTGTAGTAACATACACAATCCATAATCATACAAGAAATTAAAACAACCACGCATGCAAAACAAATGTTCACAATCAAGCCTATTGGTAGACATTTTGTTTAGCCGAAAACAAAATGTCACCGGTCAATGGGTAAAACACAAAGTAAGAGGTTTTAACCTCCCACTTAACCTTGCATCCACATGCTTCTTGTGTTCTTCATGCATCTTCAACTTGTTACAAAATATATCCTAATACATTTTGTCTAGAAAATGAAAATACAACCTAATCTATTTTACATGACAAATATAAAATAAATTACATAACCAAATGAATATTATTACAAACCAATTGAATGAATAATTACAACCATATTGAAATTAACAAATCAACCAAACAAACATTCATTCAACCGCAAGGTCTTGGCTATGATTGTGAACAACAACATATGAACAAAATATGAACCAAATGGCAAACCAAAACCAATTTTGGAGCCCCAACAATTCGGCCTAAGCCTTAACCCACCCAAAACCAATAATTTTTGCATTCTATTTTCATGCATGTACATAAAATGCAAAGTTATGGTGAGTTCAAAAAACCATCACGAAGCATATTTCAAGACTTCGGCTCTAGATACCATTGATGGAATTCAACATGACAACGAGTTCATATGTTTATATAATCACAAAACCCATTTTATGAATATTAAGACAAGCGGAAGCATTATGTTATTTATAAACAAGTGTATATGTTAAACCATTTTAGATTGAACTCCATTAATAATTATCAAGCCTTGAATATATGCTTACATATAACAATAAAGGAAGTAAGATTCAATACCTCCTCAAGCTAGTTGAGGGTTGTTTGATACAAGAAGATGATGAACAAGTGTGTTATAACCCCAAGCTTTTGATGCACCAACACCACCCTTGAACTTGGTTATGTTTTAGGCACTTAATCACCTTGAAACCAAGCTAGAAACCCACTTTCTTTGAACCCAAAATTCTGGACAGCAACTTGTCAAAATGATGATGAATGGAGTCTCAAAACTATGAAACCTCAAGAGATAATACCCCAAACCTATCACCAACACCCTAGCCTTTAGTTAGGATTTTACTAGACACTTAATATGAGCTTGAAGAACAATATTTGGACTCCCCTTCAGCCCCAAAATCACGGCCAGCAGCCCTCTAAAAAAACTGGTTGTGCAGTTTGTTTTTCAAGCTAAAATGTAAAGATGCACTTGATAGAAGTGGTCAAGCCTTGGTTGAAGTAAATAGCATGCACCTCTAAAGTTGTGTGTGGGTTGGGAGTCACAAAATGAGCATGGGATCTTTTCTTGAAGACCAAAATTCTGCATCCTCTCTGTATTAAATAATAATGTTATATATATATATATATATACATAAACTTGATATATATATATATATATATATATATATATATATATATATATATATATATATATATATATATATATATATATATATATATATATATATATATATATATATATATATATATATATATAAACATGTATTTATTTTGTTACTTCCACATTTTATAAACATTTTTATAAAATATAACACAACATAATCATTTAAACCTATAAACAATTATATATAAATTATCCAAATAATTTATCTCAAGTGATTACATTTTAGAAAACCGATTTTCTAAAATTCAAGTGTCGCGTATTTATTTAACGATCCAATCGTTAAGATTTAATACATATAAGGTGTCGGTAAGTTTGTTATTGGGTATGACCCGACTTGGATCATAACATATTAGCCACATTAATTTAATATGTCTCTCGGGCATACGAAATACCATCAAATACGCAAGTTGTTCAGCAAAGGAAATAAAGACACGTAATTCATAAGTCGAGAAACAAGTCATGCATCCTGGTTTTACTAAGACAACTTCCCATCCTTGGTCTTGTGGAAAATAACCGTTATGACCATTGGCTAGGCAGCATGATGTAATGTCATCAAAAGGATGAGGGTTTCGTAATGTCCAACAGCCCCGTAATAATCTAAAAACCTTGTTTCTCACCCCAACTACTGAATCCGTCACTTGTGGGAAGGTTTTATTTAAAAGCTGCAATCCGATGTTCTTTTTCTTACTTTGGTAAGAAGCGAACATCACTAACCCGTAAGCATAACATGTTTCTTTATGTTGCATGTTAGAAGCTCTTTCTAATTCACGAAATCCTATGTTGGGATATGTTGAGTCAAAATAGGTTCTTAACCCGTAGCGTAAAATTGCATTTGGGTTCCCCGCATTTAAACATTTTAAAGAAAACACGGTGTAACATACGGTCTCCCCAATGTGATATACCCCACCTATCAAAGGAAAGCCTTTTATAAACTAAGGCATTTCTGGTAAGTCTTTCAAATGTTTGACAAGTTAATTTTGCCAAAATTAATTGTGCTGATGAATTCTGACCGACTCGAGACAAGATTTCCTCAATCATATCCTCTGGTAGATCTTCTAAAATATTCAGTTGTCTACCCTAAACATCCATTTTGTTTTTATACTGTAAAATAGACAAGGATTAGATTCGTAAATGATAATTAACAAACAATACAAGTAATTTTTACATAGAAAATAAAAGTACAAGCACACTACAATACATATAATACACAACATGATTACAACCATCTAATCTGAATCACTGGTTTCTTCTTCTTCGGACTTGGTTCATTTTTCCTAATTTTCTAGGAATATATGGTGTTCCTCTAATACGAGCCGTCGTTTTCCACAATGGTTTAGAAAAACCTGGTGGTTTAGAGGTTCCCGGTTCATTGTTACATTTTAGGAAATACGAATGTTGTCGATACATATAAAGTTTATCGGGGTTGGAATCGGGTTTCTCTATTTTTATACCTTTTCCCTTATTATTTTCTTTCGCTTTATTAAATTGGGTCGTGGTAATTTTTATAACATCATCGGAATCCTCATCGGGATCCGATTCATCGGAAAATTGGTAATCTTCCCAATATTTTGTTTCCTCGACGGAAACACCATTGACCATTATTAACTTTGGTCCGTTGGTTGAGGATTTTCTTTTATTTAATTGATTTACTATAGGTATCAATATTTCTTCCTCCGGAACCTCTTCTTCTTCCCGTTCCTCCTTTTCCGGTTCCTCCTCTTCTGGTTCCTCTTCTTTCGGTTCCTCTTCTTCCGATTCCTCCTCTTCCAGTTCCTCTTCTTCCGGTTCCTTTTCTGGAATTTGTGAATCTTCCCAAAATATATTCGACTCTTCAATATTATTAGGTTAATCGATGGGATTTTTACTAGTGGAAGACATCTATCACACAATATCAAACACATTAAGAGGTTAATATATCACATAATATTTACATGTTAATAATATATAGTTTCCAACAAAAGTGTTAAGCAATCGTTTTTAAAGAAAACACGGTCGAAGTCCAGACTCACTAATGTATCCTAACAAACTCGATAAGAAACACTAATGCAAATTTCTGGTTCTCTAAGACCAACGCTCGGATACCAACTGAAATGTCCCGTTCTTATTGATTATAAACGTTCCATATTAATTGATTTCGTTGTGAGGTTTTGACCTCTATATGAGACGTTTTTCAAAGTTTGCATTCATTTTTAAAACAACCATAACCTTTATTTTATCTATAAAGGTTTAAAAAGCATTACGTAGATTATCAAATAATGATAATCTAAAATATACCGTTTACACACGACCATTACATAATGGTTTACAATAAAAATATATTACATCGAAATAAGTTTCTTGAATGCAGTTTTTACATAATATCGTACAAGCATGGACTCCAAATCTTGTCCTTATTTTAGTATGCAACAGTGGAAGCTCTTAATAATCACCTGAGAATAAACATGCTTAAAACGTCAACAAAAATGTTGGTGAGTTATAGGTTTAACCTATATATTATCAAATCATAATAATAGACCACAAGATTTCATATTTCAATATACATCCCTTACATAGAGATAAAAATCATTCATATGGTGAACACCTGGTAACCGACATTAACAAGATGCATATAAGAATATCCCCTATCATTCCGGAAAATCCTTCGGACATGATAAAAATGAATTCAAAGTACTAAAGCATCCGGTACTTTGGATGGGGTTCGTTAGGCCCAATAGATCTACCTTTAGGATTCGCGTCAATTAGTAGATCGGTTTAATAATTCTTAGGCTACCAAGAAAAAGGGGCATATTCGGCTTCGATAATTCACCCATATAATGTAGTTTCTTTTACTTGTGTCTATTTCGTAAAACATTTATAAAACTGCATGTATTCTCATCCCAAAATATTAGATTTTAAAAGTAGGACTATAACTCACTTTCACATATTTTTACTTCGTCGGGAAGTAAGACTTGGTCACTGGTCGATTCACGAACCTATAGCAAATATGTACATATATATCAAAGTATGTTCAAAATATATTTACAACACTTTTAATACATTTTGATGTTTTAAGTTTATTAAGTCAGCTGTCCTCATTAGGAACCTACAACTAGTTGTCCATAGTTAGATGTACAGAAATAAATTGATATATATTATCTTGAATCAATCCACGACCCAGTGTATACACGTCTCAAGCTAGATCACAATTCAAAGTATATATATTTTTGGAATCAACCTCAACCCTGTATAGCTAACTCCAATATTACTGCATATAGAGTGTCTATGGTTGTTCCAAATAATATATATAGATGGGTCGATATGATATATCAAAACATTTGCATACGTGTCTATGGGATCCCAAGATTACATAATATATTAGAATACATGTATAATACAATATAAGTTAGCTAGGATATGATTAATATAGATTTGTTACAATATTTCTCGTAGCTACAACAATCAAAAAATATCCAATCTTGTTTTACCCATAACTTCTTCGTTTTAAATCCGTTTTGAGTGAATCAAATTGCTATGGTTTAATATTGAACTCTATTTTATGAATCTAAACAGAAAAAGTATAGTTTTATAGTCGCAAATATAAGTTACAAGTCGTTTTTATAAGAGGTAGTCATTTCAGTCGAAAGAACGACGTCTTGATGACCATTTTGAAAAAATATACTTCCACTTTGAGTTTAACCATGATTTTTGGATATAGTTTCATGTTCATAAGAAAAATTATTTTACCAGAAGAAAAACTTTTAAATCAAAGTTTATCATAGTTTTTAATTAACTAACCTAAAACAGCCCGCGTTGTTACTACGACGGCGTATGTCCAGTTTTACGGTGTTTTTTGTGTTTCCAGGTTTTAAATCATTAAGTTAGCATATCATATAGATATAGAACATGTATTTAGTTGATTTTAAAAGTCAAGTTAGAAGGATTAACTTTAGTTTGTGAACAAGTTTAGAATTAACTAAACTATGTTCTAGTGATTTCAAGTTTAAACCTTCGAATAAGGTAGTTTTATATATATGAATCGAATGATGTTATGAACATCATTACTACCTCAGTTTTTGTGGATAAACCTACTGGAAATGAGAAAAATAGATCTAGCTTCAAAGGATCCTTGGATGGCTTGAAAGTTCTTGAAGCAGAATCATGACACGAAAACAAGTTCAAGTAAGATTTCCACTCGAAATAAGATTGTTATAGTTATAGAAATTGAATCAAAGTTTGAATATGAGTATTACCTTGTATTAGAAAGATATCTTACTATAAATAAGAAAGATTTCTTGAGGTTGGATGATCACTTTACAAGATTGGAAGTAAGCTAGCAAACTTGGAAGTATTCTTGATTTTATGAAACTAGAACTTATAGAATTTATGAAGAACACTTAGAACTTGAAGATAGAACTTGAGAGAGATCAATTAGATGAAGAAAATTGAAGAATGAAAGTGTTTGTAGGTGTTTTTGTTCGTTGGTATATGAATTAGATATAAAGGATGTGTAATTTTGTTTACATGTAAATAAGTCATGAATGATTACTAATATTTTTGTATTTTTATGAGATATTTCATGCTAGTTGCCAAATGATGGTTACTACATGTGTTAGGTGACTCACATAGGCTGCTAAGAGCTGATCATTGGAGTGTATATATCAATAGTACATACATCTAAAAGCTGTGTATTGTATGAGTACGAATACAGGTGCATACGAGTAGAATTGTTGATGAAACTGAACGAGGATGTAATTGTAAGCATTTTTGTTAAGTAGAAGTACTTTGATAAGTGTCTTGAAGTCTTTAAAAAGTGTATGAATACATATTAAATCACTACATGTAAATACATTTTAACTGAGTCGTTAAGTCATCGTTAGTCGTTACATGTATATGTTGTTTTGAAACCTTTAGGTTAAAGGTCTTGTTAAATTGTGTTAACCCAATGTTTATTATATCTAAAGAGATGTTAAATTGTTACATTATCATGATATTATGATATATAATATATCTTAGTATGATATATATACAGTTAAATGTCGTTACAACGATAATCGTTGCATATATGTCTCGTTTCGAAATCATTAAGTTAGTAGTCTTATTTTTACATATGTAGTTCATTGTTAATACACTTAATGATATATTTACTTATCATTTAACATAAATAACCAAATGTATCAATATCTTAATATGATTCATATGGACTTAGTAAGACGTTGTTATAACGATAATCGTTATATATATCGTTTTCGAGTTTCTTAATTCAATAGTCTCATTTTTATGTATATAACACATTGTTAAAATACCTAATGAGATGTTTTTTTGTCATAATATCATGTTAACTATATATAAAACCATATATATGTCATCATATAGTTTTTACAAGTTTTAACGTTCGTGAATCACCGGTCAACTTAGGTGGTCAATTGTCCATATGAAACCTATTTCAATTAATCAAGTCTTAACAAGTTTGATTGCTTAACATGTTGGAAACACTTAATCATGTAAATAACAATTTCAGTTAATATATATAAACATGGAAAAGTTCGGGTCACTACATCACTCTGTTATATTTGTGGCAAAACTGGTCATTTCTCCAGTGAATACAAAATGCTAAAGAAGATGCATGCAACTTATTACAAGAAGAAAATATTAATGGCAAACGTTATGGAGGCTGAGGGAGAGCTGAAACCGGTTGATGATACTTGGTTCACTTGGACAGATGATTCAGAATCCGAGGAGAAACATGCCAATGTATGCAAGGTAACTAAGCTTATCATAGCTAAGGAAGCAATGGAGAACTCTGACTCAACATCTGATGATGATGAGGTATAATTAACTGAAATCCTAACTAATTTTGTGAACATGCAAAACACGTTGATGAAGAATTTAGTCTCGATTACTAAAGAAGTTAAAGGTTTGAAAACTGAAAATAAAGCTTTAAAACATAAAATCAAACAAAATGAGACTAAATCTTCTTCGTCATTAAATTCACAATCGGAAGTGAATCTTTTGATAACCCAACTCAGCACAATGGACACTGAGTTGGATGAACTTAAGAAATCAATTCTTCCAATCAAAATTGAAAGAATGGATTATCGATTAAAATCTGAACGTCTTGCGGAGAAAGTTCAATTCTTAGAAAAAGATCTTTCCGACCTAAAGGAACAACATAAACCCACGATTCCCAAGTTAACAAGAAACTTGTTTAATTGGAAGAAGCCTTAATCAAAAAGATATCTGAAATTTCACTATTCAATAAAGATTCTCTTCAAATGAAAGCTCAACTTGTAAAATATGAAGATACACTTTATCGAACAAAGAAAACAATCATTATGAATAGATCGAAAATAATTCATGGTGATAAGTGGGGGGTTGGTTATGAAGATCCCAAGACGTTGGATGGTATTTCTAAATAGATTCCCGGTATATATCATTCTGGACAAAATTACACGGGGGGTCCCTGTGGTATGTTCAAAACCACAACCGGGGTCCAAAAGAAATTTTTCGACATGGGGAGTCACTATGGTATGCACTTGTTTCACGGGGAGTCCAATACGCTAACAACGTTAATTTTTCCGTTAAAGTTCATCATGTGCAATGCACATGAGGGTATTTTCGGTATTTACTCTCCCGTTTCCTTTTTGTCTACACCTGCACTCTTGGAACCCAATATCACACATGCAGACATTTAAAACCTTGACAAAAATACAACCGCACACATTTAAATCGAACCTGCACTCTTGTAACCCTTCATCTGCACTCTTGAAATCGTAAATTGCCCTAAATATCCAACCTTATAATTGTTAAGGTATACATCGCTGTTAATTTTACAAATTCAATATTCCATTTCATCATCATCGAGACTTTTCAGCACAACCAACACCGTCGTAGTTCACTACCACCAGTCCACCACCGGTTAGCGGCTTTAACACCATAACCGTTTACGATTTCAATACCACAACTGTCGAGCCTCTCATTTTACCACCGTCGCCATGGATTTTACAGATAATCACAAATTTGGGACTCGATGACAATGATGATGAGGTTGTATAGATCTGAATTAATGATGACGATGTATGATGATGTTGATATATGATAATGATGATGTACGGTGGTGAAAAAATAATTCAGGTAAACACCAGCGAAATCGAAATCCTTGTCACCGGAGTTCTACGAATTGTGACTCCATCTTGCCTGAACCACCACCACTCGCCGGAACCCTAGTCAAACGACCTCAAGTAAAGGAAAGCATTGCGTAACCCTCACAAATTGATGGCTCTGTACCTTAAATTCAATACCCATGTCTTAAAATTTGAAACTGATTTATATTATTAAGGTTCTGTATATTAAATTGGTGTTGGGGAAAAGATGAACAATGGTATAATTGGGTGTGTAGGTTTAAGATTTTGATTTTTGGATTTGATTTTAAGGCTAAATGATAAAAGGTGAAATCAAAACTGGATTTGTGTATTTAATCTAAATTTGAAAATGGGTATTAAATGATAAATTGATGAACTGAAATGGGTATTAAAAAGTGTGATTTAGTTCAAATTAGGTTGACGGTTGAAATTTTGTCAAGGTTTTAAATGTGT
Organism: Rutidosis leptorrhynchoides; assembly: GCF_046630445.1. Classification (NCBI taxonomy): domain Eukaryota; kingdom Viridiplantae; phylum Streptophyta; class Magnoliopsida; order Asterales; family Asteraceae; genus Rutidosis; species Rutidosis leptorrhynchoides. The sequence goes on along the minus strand of NC_092336.1, from coordinate 360,573,864 downwards.
GCAGGTGTGATATGTTTCAAGAGTGCGGATGTAGACAAAAGGGAAAGGTGGATACTAATACCGAAAATACCCTCATGTGCACTGCACATGATGAACTTTAACAAAAAAAATAACGTCATTAGCGAATTGGACTCCCCGTGAAACAAGTGCATACCACAGTGACCCCCCATGTCGAAATAATTCTTTTGGACTTCGGTTGTAATTTTGAAAATACTACAGGGACCCTCCGTGTAATTTTGTCATCATTCTGATTACATTCAAGCTGGTTTACCAAATCATTTTATTCATGATTCTTTTGCTGATTTTGATTATATAATTGCTACACGCACATCTAAGAATTGAAATATTATCAAATTAGCTTGATGTATGAAAAGATTAATTGTAAAATGTGTAAACAAAATCCTGATTTCTTGAAGGAATTAGTTGAGTTAGTTTAAAACATGCAGGATGCTGACTATGTGCCTAAGCGTATTTTGGTTTATATTCCCACACTCATTCTAGAGAAATACATTTTGATGCTTGAGAATTGATGCTTGAGAATTAAGTATTTGGCAAACCTAGTTCTAGCATTACTGTAGAAGAAGTGTTTGACCAACCTGCAATGGAGTCAAACACTACAAGAAAACTGACATTATAGGAACCCCAAAAGGGTCCTAAAAAGCCCATTCTTAGGACCTTTGGCCTGATAGGACCCTCAAACCATTGGACGTATAGGTGGGCGTCCTATTAACCAAAAAGGGTCCTAACGTCCATAGGACCGTTTTCATGAGTCCTATTAACAACATAAAAAGGGTCCCTATAGAAGACCATCTTAGCACCCTTTTAAAATATATTATGATGCATAAATTTTTATTGTTAGAACGTATTAGGAGTCCAAAAAAGAGTACTAATATAATTTAGTACCACAAAAAAGGGTCTTAATATAACTAGATGTTTATTAAGTACCACAAAAAAGGGTCCTAATATAATTTAGTACCACAAAAAAGGGTCCTAATATAATTTAGTGTTAATGCATTTTCTGTAAGTCCCTAGATATCTATCTTACGTTTGTGATTAGTACTTCAGTTTATGGGTTACCATGATTGCTCGTTGTTATCATATCTGTGTTTATATGTGGTTACAGGTACTGCAGGAATGCGATAAGGAAGTTTGACTATATTAGACTCAGTCAGACGTACGAGTGAAGCCTCACTCGTACGACTGATAAGCTCATATGCTGAGTGTACTGAGCTGAGTCACAAACCTAATCTGTGTACACATACACGAGTGAGTGATCAACCGTAAGGTTGAGCCAGCCTACTCGTATGAGTGAGGACTGACACGCACGATTGACTCAACAACAGGGGTATATAAGTGTTTATGTTCTTCATTTTAGGTTAAGCCTCTCATTACACACACATCACTCAGATCTGGTAACCTGTCCTATTCTCTCTCAACTCAAATCACTCAAGAGGTGAATAATAGCTCTAGGTGTTAATCTAATCACAAATTCCTTGTTGTGGTTTGACTTAATTAATCCCAAAAAGCATTTCTCATTCACTAGAGGGTTTGATTCACTTATTCCGCCATTGTGTGAGTTAAATCTGTTGATTTCAAAGTTCCTAGTCATGTTTTATCATTGGTATCAGAGCTGATTTTGATTTCAACATCATCCTAGTGATTTTTGGTGATTAAAGAGTTTATTATTTGGGTTTTTGAGTTTAGAGTGATTTTGATCAAAAAGGAATCATTTTTACGTGTGTAATTGTAATTAGAGAGTGTGTTTATGTTAGTTTAGTGCTAATCCAGCTTGTGGATGAAGAAATTGAAGTTTAACATCATTTTCTAGGGTTTTAGAGTGATTTAGGGTAAACAGCAGGTCACATGAGTGGGTCGTCTGAAATTTCCTCACTCGCGCGGCTGTGCCTCACTCGTGAACTCATCCGCACGGTTTAGCATAACCTTAGTTAGGTTAAGTGACTACAGTCTGATCACATGAGTGATCATTCGGTTAACTGTGACATGTACGAGTGATCACACAGTTGATACTTACTTGCATGTTTGAGGTTTAGTGTTAGTTCTTTTGGTTGTTTAGGTCATACGTACGATTAAGTTGTGACCCGTACGCTTGAGATTGTGACACGTACATTTGAGGTTGTGACTCGTACGACTGAGATTCTGAACCGCACGGTTTACATGTTTTGGTAAGATTGTCAAGATGTTTAATTCGAACGATTATGCGATAGCTGCACCGTTAGTTCAGAGTATCACGAATATGACTCAAAGATTACTCCTTGCTGAGAGTGAATCCGGAAGTGGTACGAAATGTCCAAGATTGATGAATATGGATAACTATTCTACAAGGAAGTCGAGATTTAAGATTTTTTTTTTATGGTCAGGACACGAAGCTTTGGAAGTACATTGAAACCGAATTTCAATGGCCACGTTCACCAGTGAAGGAAATACATCTTACAGAACTAAAAAGGGTTTAGAGTTGAAAGATGAGTTTGATCGTTTTCACTGGCAAGTTGGAGAATCTATTACGGAATTGGTTGAAAGATACCGTCACTTGCTAGCTGAACTACACAAGCATGATGTAACCATTGCTGAGAAAGATAAAGTGACATGTCTAGCTGGAGCATTACCATTAGAATGGAATGGTTTCGTACTAACTATGAAGACCAGTGGAGAACTTTCTACTGCTACTGTGAACTCGTTTATTGCAAGACTTCAGGAAGAAGAGTTAGAATTGTTAAATAAAGTTAAGAGGTCTAAACAAGTTCAAGACACCAAAATGTATTGTCTAAATGGTTATACACCTCCAAAATTAGCTAATGCACCATTTCAAACTAATTTTGCTACAAGCAATCAGAATATGTATGTTTTGAATGTTAGCAGTACACCCATTCAACAACCTTCGTATCCACCACAAGTTTCACCATGTTCACTTAATACTCAATCACAGCCTACTTCCAATACTACAGGGTCATCTGCACCGACTGCATCAGATGTTCTATCTACACTTAAGATCGAGAACAAGGAAAGTTGGGAAAGAAAAGATTAGTGAAGATATAGCTTTACTATCAAGCCTTGTTAATTCTTATGATAGTTATCTTGATGGTCGTGTGGGTAACATTCATCTAACAACTGAAGATTATCATCAACTTGATAAGGATGAAGCCGAAAAGATGGATAATATGTGGGGTATGGCAAATCTTGTGAGAAGATCTAGAGATTACGAAGAGCGAACAGGAAAACCAATCAGTCTGACCAAAGATACAAAACCGGATTTGATATGAATATTGTTACTTGTTACAACTATAGAGAATTAGGTCATTTTTCAAGACAGTGTACAAAACAGAAGAAGCAGGGTAATCGTAATCCTTTCAAGAATCAGAACTACAGTTCTCAGAGTCAAACAACTAAGCGTGAGATTTACATTACTGATAAAATAAATGAGGCAGAAACAGCTGAGATTCCTAAGAAAGCTTTGGTTGTCATTCATGGAGATGATGATGATTGGTCTATTAAATTGAATGTAGATTATCAACAACCTAAAGATAACATGGCAAAGATCACTGAAGTAGAAGAAGATTATGTCACTGATCGAAATTTAATTGAGAAGCTAACGGCTCGTGCTGAAAGAGCTGAAGAGTTGTCTCGAACCATTCGGAAGGAGAAGATTCAAAAACATGTTAAAGACAAATTCAAGAAGGCACGTGATTCAGTTCCTCGTACACCTGAATCTGAAAGTGTTTCACCAACGTCGTCAGAGGAATATTACTTCAACGGTTGGAAGAGTAAATATGTTGATACCTCAGCATTTGAAGACAGTCTAGAAGCTGATCAACATGAAGAAACCTTACTTGATGCTGACAAGGAACTAGACGAATGGGGTAGAATGATTGCCGTAGAGTTGGAAATGTTAGTTCTCTTGGGTGAAGGTTCAGATCTTGAGAGTGTAAATTCAGAAGATGATGATTCAGACAAAATTTCAAACTCAGAAGTTGAAGTTAATGAAGGTATTTCGTATGACCGAGATACATATTAAATTAATGTGGCTAATATGTTTTGATCCAAGTCGGGTCATACCCAATAACAAGCTTACCGACACCTTAATCGTATTTTGATCTTAACGATTGGATCATTGATTAAATTATGCAACACTTGAGATTTAAGAAAAATGGTTTTCGTAAATAATATTACTTGATGTGTATATAAATTATGGTATAATTTATATAATAAGAATTTAATTATTTATAGGTTAAATAATTAATAAAGTTATGTTACATTTTATAAAATTGGTTTTATAAAATAAAGTAAACATAACTTATTATATGGAATTCATAAAAATGAGTTTTATAAATATGTATACATAATTTTATAGAATGCAAGTTTATTAAGTGTGTTTTATAAAATCTAATTTTATAAAAACAACTTTATAAAATGTGCAAGTATATAAAATGTGTCTAGTTTATAAAATCATTTAATAATAACGTGAGTGGCTTTGGAAGTGAAGTGAGCATGCTAAGATTCCTTTTCTTGGTCAATTACAAGGGCCATTCTTCTATAACATGCAAGGATTAACTCTTTCAAGTAACACACTTGCACATACACATCAAAAAGATCAAAAAAAACTGCACAAAGCTTGGTTTGCTGCTGCTGAATTCTGTGACTTTTTAAGGGAAAAAGAGGGTTCAAATTTTGATCTTTGCAAGCCAAATTCAAGTGTTATCAAAGCCTAACCAAAGTACAAGGTGTTGGGGTTAAGCTTGGGGTATTACAACTTGAGGTTTCATACTTTTGAAGCTCCATTCATCATCATCATCTTCATCACTTACTACCTAGCTTGGAGAAGGTATAATCTCTTTTCTTGCTTGTAGTTTGTAAGTATATTTCATAACTTGATCCTAATTGGGATTTAACTTTAATTGGTTAAAGATTAACAAGTTCTAAATCGGGTTTTACATGCTTCCTCCAAGTTTGATTCTTATTATGTTTTAAAGCTTTTGAAACTTGTTAAATCCCAACAATGGTATCTAGAGCCAAGGTTGTTGAAATATGCTTCGAGATGGTTATTATACTCACTTTATATTTTGCATTTTATGTACATGCATGATAGTAAAATACAAAAATTAAAGTTTTGGGTGGGTTTAATGCTTTGGACAAAATATTGGGGACCCAAAATGGGTTTTGGGTCTTCCACTTTGGTCATATTTTGGTTGCATGTTGAGTTCACAATCAAGCCTTGACCTTGTGTTTGTTTGGTTGCATGTTTGGTTGAATTAATCTATTCATTTGGTATGTAATATTAATTCATTCATGTGGTTGTAATATTCATTCAATTTGGTTTGTAATTTTATTATTTTGGTTATGTAATTTATTTTATATTTGGTATGTAAAATAGATTAGGTTGTATTTTCATTTTCTAGAAAAATGTATTAGGATATATTTTTTGTAAAAATGAAGATACAAGAGGAAGACTTGGAAGATGCATTTGGATGCAAGATTAAGTGGGAGATTTTGAAATCTCCTACTTAGTGTTATAACCCTTAACCGGTGACATTTGTTTTCGGCTAAACAAATGTCTACCAAATCGGCTTGATTGTGAACACGTTTGTTTGCATGCGTGGTTGTTTTATTTCTTGTATGATTGTGGATTGTGTATGTTACTACTACAAGTTATCACACAAGTTAACAACAAGCATAACTACAATTTAATTGGTTAAATTATTAACGACATGCAAAACGTCAATTTAATTGGTTAAATTAAAAACGGCTAAAAGGACATTAATAAACGGTTATTAAGAACATGATAAGGATCATATATATAATGGTTTATATCAAGTAATTGGCTAAAATTACTAGACTTGAAAATGGATTTCAAATAAACCATACACTAAATGCATGTTGGTGTATGGCATATATGTTTTCTCAAACTAGTATTAAAGAAAACTTAAAACCCTTTACACTAGGTCAACAAGTTTAAACGCATTCCTATTATATGACACTTAAAAATATTAGGGAACTTATAATGGGATTGTGACGACCCGGAAAATTTCGACTAATTTTAAACCAAACTCTCGACACGATGTAATACTTTTGACACGATAAGAGAAATCTGTTAGGTTGAGTCTCAAAATTTTTTGAAGTGTTTCATATATTCATTTGACCTTCGACCAATTCCGACGATTCAAGAACCACTAATTGTAAATAGATATGTGTGTGTGTGTGTGTGTGTGTGTGTGTGTGTGTGTGTATATATATATATATATATATAATTGGAAGTATGTTCTGAAATATTAATGTTGTTGTTATTATTTAAAAACATATATATATATATATATATATAAAAATAAATATTAAATGATTGTAATACTCGTTGGAAGTTTCGATTATTACTTAGAGTAGTTAATTCAAACTTATATTATTTTAAAAATAAACGGTGATTCTAAAATGAGTTTTTATAAATTTTAGGCTTATTAATAATATATTAGAAGTTATTTGATAAATTTTAACATTAACTATATTTTACTTAGGGGATGAGAGTGAATAATTAATGTAATTTTTAATGACCGAATTTTATACCAAAATGACTGGAATAAATAAAAATAATTCTTGTTAAAATTTGGGATTTTTAGGAACAATTTTGTACATTAACTATTTAGCAATGGACACGATAGTACTACGTAATTAAAAGTGTCGGCAGTATCATCCAAATAATTATGGTTACTATACTATTTGTACAAGTTCTTTTATTTTTAAACGTGTGACTTGTTTATTATAAATATGCTTAACAGTTGTCAAATATCAATAATGTATGTAACTGTTTTTTTTTGTTTATCCCCATATCACTTGATTTATATATCTGTATGTGTGAGAGATATAAAGGACTCACACTCACCATCTACACCATCCACCACCACCTTTAATCACCACCACCCTCCACACTACAATCTTCTTCCATCACCTCTAATCTTCTTCTTTTCCATTTGAACCGCCACTCTATATCTCTTACCACTCGAACGATTATTTTTTTTTTCTTCTTCTTTCCTTTTGCTGCTGGTTCCTCACTTGTGTCGATGACTACCAACAAACACCCACAAAACACCCTGAACAATCTATTGTTGTGACTACGGGTACGGGTACAATTTCTATTATAGTTAAGTACTGTACGATTTTCGTTTGTTGTCCGATTCATAACATCAACAAAAACTCAAAAACACGATCATCAAAACCCATTTGTTTCTTGCTTCTGATATTGACGCAAACAACCATTTTCACCACCATCAAGAACCACTTTAATTTCTGTTTTGAGTTCAACATACAAACACCACCATTAACTACGGGTATTCGAGTTCATTTCTTGTTGTTACTTCAAATCACAAACCGAACCATTCTACTCCAACAATAACTCGAACTTCTCGTTATGGTATTGTTATCCAAAACCCATCAACCACCTTTGAAGTTCCTTCACTTTGATACACACCATCTTTAGAACCACCATTCACAAAACCCACTTAAACAAACACTCCATTTACACACCTTAACCGCCACCACCTTTGTTTTTCTTTCTTCGACTAATAACACCACCGTACTCCAAAGCCCACCCGAAACTGCCACTTGTTGCTGCTGTTTTCTGTACGAAATCGAAGCCACGACTCCATTTATTCACCTTGGTATCATTCTAACCAAAGGTGATGAAATAATCATGATAATGATTATGATATTAAATAATGATTCGGTGATAATGAGGGGAAGAAGATGAGTAATAGTGAAGAGAATGAAACGTGATAATGAAACGATTAATTCTAAAGTGGAGTCACACAAAGTTAAAGTTAGTAATGTTGGGGACTGATATTCGATTTTAATTATACTCCGTATATATCAAAACATTCCATGGATATTAGTTGGCCTTCTAAAAAAAAAAAAAAAAAAGAAAAGAAAAAGAAAAACCGATGTATCACATGTTGCTGTACATGATTAAATAAAAAGAAAAGTGGAATGAGACACCACAAGATTGTTGACCACATTCTGTACGAAATCTATTTTCTAGTTGGGCCAGTTGTTTAGTTCTTATGCCATTTCTCAAGTCTTGGACTAAACTAGTAAACTGGTTGGGCCCGAAGTCTTATATTTTTTTTGGGCCGAGATTTGGTTGAAAGCAATTAAGTGTAGGAGACAATCCAAGGAAGTAACTAGCAGTGGAGTGGTTAGGTGTGTGTGGTTAATAAGAGGTCGCGGGTTCGAGCCCGGATTGAGGCAGTTAATTTCTTTTTGGAGCTTTTCTTGTGAGGTTCGTGAATCTGAGGCCACCCCTACACTTGTTAAATGACGTCATATGTATTTTTACTACAAAAATACAGTATGGTGAGTTTCATTTGCTCCCTTTTTAATTGCTTTTGCAATATATATTTTTGGGACTGAGAATACATGCGCTACTTTTACAAATGTTTTACGAAATAGACACAAGTACTTAAAATACATTCTACGTTGAGTTGTACCATGGCATATTTCTTTATACTTGGTAGCTAATATTTACGTGAGGAGCGTAAACGCGAATCCTGTTTATAGATCTATCGGGCCTGACAACCCCAACCGGGCTGGACGACCAGTTTTTAACGGTTGCACAGTACTTCGTTTCGTTACTACACTTGGTACGGTGTAGGGTTTATTTAAAAATATACTGCTGTGATTTAAATGTTAAGTATGGTTACCAAGTGCTCAACGACTTTTTCATACACTTGCGAGTGTATTATGTTTATAAATATGAAATCTTGTGGTCTATTAAAATAATGGAAATGATTGTTATGATAAACCTATGAACTCACCAACCTTTTGGTTGACACTTTTAAGCATGTTTATTCTCAGGTACGAATTAAGTCTTCCGCTGTGCATTTGCTCATTTTAAAGACCTTACTTGGAGTCCTTCATGGCATATTTAGGACAACACCTCGCAATGGGACTAGATGTTGATGATTTCGTCCAGGGGGATAAGGACGGGTTGTTACATGTAGTATCAGAGCGGTGGTCTTAGTGAACTAGGTCTTGCATTAGTGTGTCTAACTGATAGTTGTTAAGATGCATTAGCAAGTCTGGACTTCGACCTTAGCTGCATATTATAGGTATTGGTTGCCATTCCTAGTGGAAAATTACCTGCTTATAATTCCTAAGTATAGACACGACTTCCTGCACCTATTTGATAGATAGTATACAGATAAATTCATATCCTAGCGTATCTGTTACTGTAGACTTTATCTGACACGTTGCCTTAATTCTCTCCGTAATCTATGCGATCTTCTGTACTACATAGATATTCTATGTAATTAGAATATCATCCGATATCTGAAATTCATTTCATACCAAAAACTCTTTATCTAACCGAGCAAAATGGAACTCATCACTAGTTCAAGCCTCTCGGATTCCGATATGAAGTCCCACTCCAGCTCCGAAAGCAGCGTCACCAGAATGAATCAACCAATCATCCATACCCAATTCATCTGATGGGTTCGTAGTCGACTTAACCAATGGAGACATGAAGAACGCGATCCTTTTCACCCACCAACCTGCACCCTCGGCGAACAACCCGAAACACTTACCGGTGAACCTGTTTGAAACACCATTTTCACCTTCAGTTCCCGAATATCTCGTCACGATTATATTTTATCTAAATTCTAAACCTTATTCATTCGCTCATTCCTACCGACAACCATCCCGGAGTAATAAGTCAAAGAACTTCGCACCCGAGTTGTAGCCTTGAAGAATATGGTGCAAAATTTACCAGCTCCAGCAACATCACTGGCACCAACAGTGCCACCAACATCAACACCAGTATCACCAACCCAGGTTTCAACATCACATGCCTCAACATCTCATTCTGTACCTCGAGCATAATCATCGTTTTACGTATCGTTCTATCTACTTTATCTTCGTTCTACATATCGTTCTACATCGATTATCTTCGCTTTACGTATTATTCTACCTCATTAATCTTCGTTCGACATGACAATTATGTAATCTCTAATGTTTTAGAGATCATGTAATCTAGTACTAACGATAAATCAAATGAGTTTAATATCTTATTAACTCGTTAAATCTATGATTACATCTGAAGAAAATATATATGCAAGTATATTTTCATAAAGATTGTAATTTAAAAATTCTTTTGTAGAAACTGTTAATGGTGAAAATATTTTAACGGGTGGGTAATACCCGAGAAATATTTAGATTTCACATTAATAAGTTACACTGTACATTCTTCAAATCTGATTCAATGATCATCTATTATCCTGTTTACAATCACCGATATACGTATCTGTTCACCGCAGAATAACCAATTTCATTCAATTTCATATTTGGATTTTGACCTATCAGAATCCAACAAGTGGCATAATGAAGAAAATATTGGACAAAATAAAATTTGTTAGAAATAAACGAATTAACTAATTGAAATTTTGTTAAGAATCCACGCTAACTGTTCCAGCTAACTGTTCCTAGCTAACTGGTTACATTTTACCGCAATTTAATTATCGCAATTTACATTCTCGCAATTTACATTCTCGCAATTTTATTTATCGTCATTTAATTTCTGTTATTTACTTTTACGCACATTAAATCAGGACACATGTACACAATACGTCGGATTAATTCTGAGACAATACGTTGTACACGGGTCATGATATATATTTATTTATTTTACGCACTTTAAATAACGGGACACGTATACAAGGTTTCGACCTATCATATCGACCCATCTATATATATATTTCGGAACAACCATAGACACTCTATATGTGAATGTTGGAGTTGGCTATACAGGGTTGAGGTTGATTCCAAAATATATATATGGTTTGAGTTGTGATCAATACTGAGACCGGTACACGGGTCACGATACTTATTAATTAATTCGAATATTATATACTAAATTATATATGATTTTATTGGACTATTGGACAATTGGACTATTGGACTGCTAACTTTGGACAATTAAAATGAATTAAAATATTGATTATAACATATGAAACTAAACAATTCTTCAAGTTTGCCACTTGATTTCATCTTAAACCTCATTTGTATCTTGACGATTCCAATTTGCGTTCAAACCTTTCATAATTCTTGAAAACACCTCAATCGAGAGGATGAACCAACCGCACTTCATCTACGGAAGAAAAGATTTATGCATATAGTTATGCACCTGAAAAACTCTTGGAACCTGAGTAAAGGTTTAACACGTATCTGCGCTAGCTCCTTTGTTACTACCGAAAATCACTTTGCAATCCCTTTCCAAAGTAGCAAATTTTGTCCCAGCTCCAGCAAGTCAACTCCGACTTTTCATCCGAAACAACCTTATTACCTTATTATAACCTTGATATATATATATATATGCGTACTCTTTATTGCTACCAGGGAACCTTTTATATTCTACCATATTACCATCAACGTTTAATCATTTAAAAACACAATTCTCTTAAAACCCCTCGGTTTGATAACCAATAATCCAGATCCGGAACTTTAAAGATGCTGACGAAGCAGCATGTAGTAAATGGTCTTAATGGCCAAAAGTGATAATAAAAGAATGGAGTGTTGGAAACACTCAATAGAAAATTGGTACTGGAAAATGAATTGAGCAAACCATGAAGGAGACTGTGGACAAATCACAAACACTAAACCTGTACTTAACAAATCCAGATGATTTAGTATCTGCTGAAACCTTTAAACGAATATCTTGTTCCTTACTTATTCTAAATCCTTGCGGAAACATTTTCTTCATCATCCTTCGATCTAGAAATTTCAAAATATCGTCATAAATATCTTCAATATTTCTGAAGATATCTTCATAAATATCTTCGTCCAAAATTATCTATCTTCTCGTGCTATCTATGTTACCTCATAAAAGAAACTGTTTCAGTTTCTATCCTTCTATAAAATTTGAGTTTAAATTATGGATGATTTTTGGAGAAGTGTAGGGAATTGAAGCATGAGTTAGTATAATATAAAGACGCCGGGCCAACGTGGTTATATTACAGTAATTCATGATAAATTTCTAATGGAATGTGATGATGGTTCACAGATCTTACCCTCATCATGTGCCATGTTACATGACTCTTTCATTCCACTTAAGTTCTAAGCATATCACGGAAATATTTCCTTGATATTTCCGTTCTTCCGTAATTTCAACAGTCGCTAGTAAATCGTGTCATTACATTTTCTTTCTGATTAGAAGATTTCCTTAAATTCCTTGAATTCTGGAAATCCACAGTGACTACGTCAAAAGTTAAATCTCTATCTCAATCTTTTGTGACAGCTTCACTCGTACGCTTCACATAATCAAATCGTTTTATCTATATTACTCAATGATGATGAAACTCTATTTATCCACTCATATTCGTCATGAAAACATACTCATTGTCAACCATGACGATCTCTATCAAATTTCGGGGACGAAATTTCTTTAACAGGTGGGTAATGTGATGACCCGGAAAATTTCGACTAATTTTAAACCAAACTCTCGACACGATGTAATACTTTTGACACGATAAGAGAAATCTGTTAGGTTGAGTCTCAAAATTTTTTGAAGTGTTTCATATATTCATTTGACCTTCGACCAATCTCGACGATTCACGAACCACTAATTGTAAATAGATATGTGTGTGTGTGTGTGTGTGTGTGTGTGTGTATATATATATATATATATATATATATATATATATATATATATATATATATATATATAATTGGAAGTATGTTCTGAAATATTAATGTTGTTGTTATTATTTAAAAACATATATATATATATATATATATATATATATATATATATATATATATATATATATAAATAAATATTAAATGATTGAAATACTCGTTGGAAGTTTCGATTATTACTTAGAGTAGTTAATTCAAACTTATATTATTTTAAAAATAAACGGTGATTCGAAAATGAGTTTTTATAAATTTTAGGCTTATTAATAATATATTAGAAGTTATTTGATAAATTTTAACATTAACTATATTTTACTTAGAGGATGAGAGTGAATAATTAATGTAATTTTTAATGACCGAATTTTATACCAAAATGACTGGAATAAATAAAAATAATTCTTGTTAAAATTTGGGATTTTTAGGAACAATTTTGTACATTAACTGTTTAGCAATGGACACGATAGTACTACGTAATTAAAAGTGTCGGCAGTATCATCCAAATAATTATGGTTACTATACTATTTGTACAAGTTCTTTTATTTTTAAACGTGTGACTTGTTTATTATAAATATGCTTAACAGTTGTCAAATATCAATAATGTATGTAACTGTTTTTTTTGTTTATCCCCAAATCACTTGATTTATATATCTGTATGTGTGAGAGATATAAAGGACTCACACTCACCATCTACACCATCCACCACCACCTTTAATCACCACCACCCTCCACACTACAATCTTCTTCCATCACCTCTAATCTTCTTCTTTTCCATTTGAACCGCCACTCTATATCTCTTACCACTCGAACGATTATTTTTTTTTTCTTCTTCTTTCCTTTTGCTGCTGGTTCCTCACTTGTGTCGATGACTACCAACAAACACCCACAAAACACCCTGAACAATCTATTGTTGTGACTACGGGTACGGGTACAATTTCTATTATAGTTAAGTACTGTACGATTTTCGTTTGTTGTCCGATTCATAACATCAACAAAAACTCAAAATCACGATCATCAAAACCCATTTGTTTCTTGCTTCTGATATTGACGCAAACAACCATTTTCACCACCATCAAGAACCACTTTAATTTCTGTTTTGAGTTCAACATACAAACACCACCATTAACTACGGGTATTCGAGTTCATTTCTTGTTGTTACTTCAAATCACAAACCGAACCATTCTACTCCAACAATAACTCGAACTTCTCGTTATGGTATTGTTATCCAAAACCCATCAACCACCTTTGAAGTTCCTTCACTTTGATACACACCATCTTTAGAACCACCATTCACAAAACCCACTTAAACAAACACTCCATTTACACACCTTAACCGCCACCACCTTTGTTTTTCTTTCTTCGACTAATAACACCACCGTACTCCAAAACCCACCCGAAACTGCCACTTGTTGCTGCTGTTTTCTGTACGAAATCGAAGCTACGACTCCATTTATTCACCTTGGTATCTTTCTAACCAAAGGTGATGAAATAATCATGATAATGATTATGATATTAAATAATGATTCGGTGATAATGAGGGGAAGAAGATGAGTAATAGTGAAGAGAATGAAACGTGATAATGAAACGATTAATTCTAAAGTGGAGTCACACAAAGTTAAAGTTAGTAATGTTGGGGACTGATATTCGATTTTAATTATACTCCGTATATATCAAAACATTCCATGGATATTAGTTGGCCTTCTAAAAAAAAAAAAAAAAAAAAAAGAAAAAGAAAAACCGATGTATCACATGTTGCTGTACATGATTAAATAAAAAGAAAAGTGGAATGAGACACCACAAGATTGTTGACCACATTCTGTACGAAATCTATTTTCTAGTTGGGCCAGTTGTTTAGTTCTTATGCCATTTCTCAAGTCTTGGACTAAACTAGTAAACTGGTTGGGCCCGAAGTCTTATATTTTTTTTTGGGCCGAGATTTGGTTGAAAGCAATTAAGTGTAGGAGACAATCCAAAGAAGTAACTAGCAGTGGAGTGGTTAGGTGTGTGTGGTTAATAAGAGGCCGCGGGTTCGAGCCCGGATTGAGGCAGTTAATTTCTTTTTGGAGCTTTTCTTGTGAGGTTCGTGAATCTGAGGCCACCCCTACACTTGTTAAATGACGTCAAATGTATTTTTACTACAAAAATACAGTATGGTGAGTTTCATTTGCTCCCTTTTTAATTGCTTTTGCAATATATATTTTTGGGACTGAGAATACATGCGCTGCTTTTACAAATGTTTTACGAAATAGACACAAGTACTTAAAATACATTCTACGTTGAGTTGTACCATGGCATATTTCTTTATACTTGGTAGCTAATATTTACGTGAGGAGCGTAAACGCGAATCCTGTTGATAGATCTATCGGGCCTGACAACCCCAA
This sequence comes from Rutidosis leptorrhynchoides, assembly GCF_046630445.1. Classification (NCBI taxonomy): domain Eukaryota; kingdom Viridiplantae; phylum Streptophyta; class Magnoliopsida; order Asterales; family Asteraceae; genus Rutidosis; species Rutidosis leptorrhynchoides. The sequence goes on along the minus strand of NC_092336.1, from coordinate 360,558,805 downwards.
CCGGGCTGGACGACCAGTTTTTAACGGTTGCACAGTACTTCGTTTCGTTACTACACTTGGTACGGTGTAGGGTTTATTTAAGAATATGCTGCTGTGATTTAAATGTTAAGTATGGTTACCAAGTGCTCAACGACTTTTTCATACACTTGCGAGTGTATTATGTTTATAAATATGAAATCTTGTGGTCTATTAAAATAATGGAAATGATTGTTATGATAAACCTATGAACTCACCAACCTTTTGGTTGACACTTTTAAACATGTTTATTCTCAGGTACGAATTAAGTCTTCCGCTGTGCATTTGCTCATTTTAAAGACCTTACTTGGAGTCCTTCATGGCATATTTAGGACAACACCTCGCAATGGGACTAGATGTTGATGATTTCGTCCAGGGGGATAAGGACGGGTTGTTACAGGGATAAAGGTCACCTAACCGTTATGAGCAAACTAATATGATTAAGGTAAATTTCGCACACTTGTGGGATAAAGGTCACCTAACCACTTGTATGCTAAGTTTACATGTCTATACAAGTAGGACGACTTGATTTGGAAATCATGAACTTAGGGTCACCGAAGCATGATGAACAAATAGGCGTTGGTGGGATAATATGCCATGCAAAAGGATTGCATGATCCCATAACTTATAAGTTGCAAAAGGATTGCAATTGTCATACAATGACTACCTGGCTAAATCAAATGACGGGATAAAGGTCACCTAACCGAAATTTGGTTTACCGTTGGATTCTAAAATTTAATAAATATCAATTGGATTTAACGGGCATTGTTTATTAAATTTAAAATCGATACTTAAATGAACTTTGTTAAATTTTGTAGATGGCCGCCAATAACAACAACATGCAAAACGCACCTATTAACTTGAACAACCTATCATTAAGGTCTCTCCTCGAGAAAGACAAACTCAACCATACGAACTTTATGGATTGGTTCCGCAATCTTAGGATTGTCCTCAAACTTGAGGATAAGGCGTATGTGTTGGCAGACCCCATTCCTGATCAACCCGACGAGGATGATACGGAAGGCATGGCTTATTGGGATAAGTATTGCGCCGATTCGGTGCAAGTCGCTTGCCTAATGCTTGGGACTATGATACCCGAACTCCAAAAGGATTTCGAGCATCATACTGCATACGACATGATCACGCAATTGAAGGAGATGTTCCTTCAACAAGCACGTGTCGAGCGCTTGGAGACTGTTCGAGCGCTTCATGCATGTCGTATGGACGACTCCCAATCCGTTTCATCTTATGTCCTTAAGATGAAAAGCCTCATTGATCGCGCAAACCGTCTTAATCTCAACATATCTAATGAGCTAGCCACGGATCTTATCCTAAACTCCTTGTCAAAGAGGTTTGACCAATTTGTAATTAATTACAATATGAATGGGATGGATAAGACCATTGGCGAACTTCATGGCATGCTTAGGACGGCGGAAACTAGCATGGGTAAGAGGGCTTCACCCGTGCTAATGATCAATGATGGTGGGTCCAAAGGTAACAACACCTCTAAGCCAAAGGCGGCTAAGAGGAAAGGACCCGCCCATCAAGGTAAGGGAAAGGGGAGGATGGTTACCCCAACTAAAAACAAGAACAAGAAGCAAAAGGTTGCCGGATAAGCAAACCCCAAGGAAGACCCGTGCTTCGGTTGCGGTGAAATGGGTCACTGGAAACGCAACTGCCCGGTCTACCTTAAGGAGTTGAAGGAAAAGAGGGATGCGGGGCAAACCTCAGGTAATATATATATGGTATATATAGAGCTTAGTATTACTTCTTCTAATACATGGGTATTAGACACTGGATGTGGAACTCACATTTGCAAATCTTTGCAGGGGTTCAAAAGAAGTAGCAAGCAAATGGGAACATCAAGTCTCTTTATGGGTAATGGAGCCAAAGTGCAAGTGAAGGCTCAAGGAGACTTTGTATTAAAGCTTCCAAGTGGTTTGGAACTTATTTTGAACAATGTTTTGTATACACCGGATTTATGTCGAAACATTATTTCAGTTTCCCGTTTAAAACAATGTGGTTTTTATCTTAATTTTGTTAATGACGATATCCACGTTTATTTAGATAATGTATTCTATTTTAAGGCTTCGCCTTCAAATGGAATTTATGAATTGGTTCATGATGACACATCATCTAGTAGCTCAATATACCATACTAGCACCAAGAAACTTAAAAGGGATTTGAGTGATTCCTACTTATGGCATTGTCGCCTTGGTCACATAAACAAGAATTGAATGCATACACTTCAAAAGAATGGACTTTTGAAATCAAATGAACTAGACTCGTTTGATGTATGTGAATCTTGTGTACAAGGCAAAATGACTAAAGCACCTTTCAAAGGGACCTATGAAAGGGCTAAGGACTTATTGGGATTAATACATTCGGATGTATGTGGACCCTTTAAGCCCATAACTAGGAATGGTGAAAGATACTTCGTTACTTTCATTGATGACTTCAGTCGTTTCGGATATGTCTACTTATTAAGAGACAAGGACGAAACTTTTGAAGCATTCAAAGAATACCAAAATGAAGTACAAAATCAACTCAATAAGACAATCAAGGTACTTCGTACCGATAGAATAGGTGAATACCTAAGCGATGCTTTCCAAGATCATCTTAGAAGTTGTGGGATCATCTCGCAACTTACTCCACCCGGGACACCACAGCTTAATGGTGTGTCCGAAAGGAGGAACCGAACCCTAATGGATATGGTTCGATCTATGAGGGATAGAAGCTCGTTACCTCTATCATTCTGGGGTTATTTTCTATGCTCCGCTCCTCGTATTCTAAATATGGCCCCAACCAAGAAAGTGGAACGAACTCCTCATGAGATGTGGTTTGGAAAACCTCCATCTCTATCATACTTAAAGGTATGGGGATGTGAAGCTTATCCTAAGCGTTACATCCTTAATAAGTTGAATGCTCGATCCACGAAGTGTATCTTCATAGGATATCCCAAGGATGATATAGGATACTACTTCTATGATCCAACTGAGCAAAATGTATTTGTTGCTCGAAAGGCTGAATTCCTTGAAACTAAGTTCCTAATGGAAGGAAATAGTGAAAGGAAGATAGATCTTGAAGAGGTTCAAGATCAAGCAGATGATACACAATTGGTTGACACTAGCACTCAACATGAAAATATTGAGAATGATCAAATGGATGATCAAAATACACAAGACATTCGCAGATCTGGTAGGATTAGTAATCCTCCTGAGAGATATAGGTTTCTCATGGATGATAGCTATGTGGTTGATTTGGATGAACCAACAAACTACCAAGATGCTTTATCAAGGATTGATAAAGATAAATGGCAGGAAGCCATGAACGCTGAGATGCAATCCATGTATGACAACCAAGTTTGGGAACTAGTTGTACAACCTACTAGCTCCAAGTTAGTTGATTGTAAATGGATTTTCAAGATGAAAACCGACATGCATGGAAACTTAAATACATATAAAGCTAGACTTGTAGCAAAAGGTTTCACTCAAACTCAAGGGATTGACTATGATGAAACCTTTTCGCCTGTGGCAATGCTAAAGTCTATTAGGATATTATTTGCCATTGCTGCTCATTATGATTATGAAATATGGCAAATGGATGTCAAGACCGCTTTCCTAAATGGATATCTTGAGGAAGATGTCTATATGGTTCAACCTGAAGGTTTTGTCGATCCTAAACATCCTAACAAATTATGTAAGTTAAAGAAGTCAATCTACTGATTGAAACAAGCATCTAGAATGTGGAATCATCATTTTAATGAGGAACCCAAGAAATTTGACTTCATTAAAAATGGTGATGAAGCTTGTGTATACAAGAAAGCTAGTAGGAGCACTATCATGTTCCTTGTATTATATGTGGATGATATATTGTTATTTGGAAACGATATTCCAACAATGCAAGGCATTAAAACTTGGCTAAGTAAATGCTTATCCATTAAGGATCTTGGAGAAGCACAATACGTTTTGGGGATTGGGATCTACAGGAATAGATCCCAGAAATTGATAGGTTTGAATCAAAGTGCATACATTGAAAAGATCTTGAAAAGGTTCAAGATGGACAACTCTAAGAAAGGTTTGGTACCTATTCAAAGAGGAACGCCTCTCAGTTCATCTCAGTGTCCTACCACGAAAGATGAACAAGAGAGAATGAAGAAAGTCACGTACGCATCTGCTATTGGGTCAATCATGTATGCAATGATATGCACTAGATCGGATGTGTCATGCGCTCTTAGCCTGACAAGTAGATACCAGAATAACCCAGGAAACAGTCATTGGATTGCTGTTAAAAGTATATTAAAATACCTTAGGAGGACTAAGGATATGTTTCTTATATACGGGTTTGGTGAGGAGGAACTCGCTGTAAAAGGTTACGTGGATGCGAGTTTCCAAACTGATCGAGATGATTCTCGATCACAATCCGGTTATGTCTTCACGTTAAATGGAGGTGCAGTCTCTTGGAAGAGTTCAAAACAGGATGTTGTTGCTTTATCCACTACAGAGTCGGAGTACATCGCCACATCATTGGCAGCTCAGGAAGCTGCATGGATGAATAAATTCATCGATGACTTAGGAGTAGTCCCTTCCATTCAGGACCCTCTTGAGATCTTTTGTGACAACGAGGGTGCGATTGCTCAAATCAAAGAACCTGGTGCTCACCAAAAGACCCGTCACATTGAGCGAAGATTCAACTACATAAGGGATGAAGTTGAAAAGGGAAAGATATGTATTCGCAAAGTTCACACAGATCTTAATATAGCGGATCCTCTCACGAAGCTCTTACATGTATCAAAACATGCAGGACATGTTTGTGCGTTAGGGCTTCGATATTCTAGTGATTGGTCATGATCTGTTTAAGTATTTTAACGGAACGAAATCTGTTCAAACTCATTAATATAATTATGGTATTAATTTATTAATATTGAGTCATGTTCCTATTTTGCATATTTTATCCATGAATAAGTAATTATTCTAAATTCCGTAGTCGATCACATTTGTGGGAACAAGTGTGAGGTTTAGACTATTATGAACTCGGATTGGTATACATTCACGGGATGAATGTGGTGCAAGGTCACAACCAAGGTTCATAGATATTTGTGGGATACAAATATTGGAAGACCCGCCCTCAAGACTTACTAAATGGAGCCTTTGTGGTTGATCACATGTAATCTTGAGTAAAGGCAAATATCATTGTATCCTCTGACCTGAGATACATATTGGGTTCAGATATTTACCAAGTATTGTGCCTTGATTCTTTCCTTCGCTATTCTGAAATATGGTAGTTCATAAGGAAGAGCTCAGGTACAATGCAAGGTACATATTTAGGACGTATGTAGTCAAGATGGAATTTGTCCCTCTTATTCGTTAAGAGTCAGATGTCTAAGGCCTGATAAAGTTAAATCTAGAAGAGAGTGATCACTCTGTGTCTCTTGGATTTAACAAGACGTCTAGGACAAAAGGAAATAATGAAAGATTCACCTATTCATATTCGAGATGGGAACTCGAAAGGGATGATGTTATTGAATGGCACTAAGTCATAACATATTGGGGGTGATGGACGGTTGTTAGGTGGTATCCATCACTTGCATTAATTTCTTATGTTTCTCGTGCAAGTGGGAGATTGAAGGTATTTCGTATGCCCGAGATACTTATTAAATTAATGTGGCTAATATGTTTTGATCCAAGTCGGGTCATACCCAATAACAAGCTTACCGACACCTTAATCGTATTTTGATCTTAACGATTGGATCATTGATTAAATTACGCAACACTTGAGATTTAAGAAAAATGGTTTTCTTAAATAATATTACTTGATGTGTATATAAATTATGGTATAATTTATATAATAAGAATTTAATTATTTATAGGTTAAATAATTAATAAAGTTATGTTACATTTTATAAAATTGGTTTTATAAAATAAAGTAAACATAACTTATTATATGGAATTCATAAAAATGAGTTTTATAAATATGTATACATAATTTTATAGAATGCAAGTTTATTAAGTGTGTTTTATAAAATCTTATTTTATAAAAACAACTTTATAAAATGTGCAAGTATATAAAATGTGTCTAGTTTATAAAATCATTTAATAATAATGTGAGTGGCTTTGGAAGTGAAGTGAGCATGCTAAGATTCCTTTTCTTGGTCAATTACAAGGGCCATTCTTCTATAACATGCAAGGCTTAACTCTTTCAAGTAACACACTTGCACATACACATCAAAAAGATAAAAAAAAAACTGCACAAAGCTTGGTTTGCTGCTGCTGAATGCCGTGACTTTTTAAGGGAAAAAGAGGGTTCAAATTTTGATCTTTGCAAGCCAAATTCAAGTGTTATCAAAGCCTAACAAAAGTACAAGGTGTTGGGGTTAAGCTTGGGGTATTACAACTTGAGGTTTCATACTTTTGAAGCTCCATTCATCATCATCATCTTCATCACTTACTACCTAGCTTGGAGAGGGTATAATCTCTTTTTCTTGCTTGTAGTTTGTAAGTATATTTTATAACTTGATCCTAATTGGGATTTAACTTTAATTGGTTAAAGATTAACAAGTTCTAAATCGGGTTTTACATGCTTCCGCCAAGTTTGATTCTTATTATGTTTTAAAGCTTTTGAAACTTGTTAAATCCCAACAGTTAAAGCTGATCATACTGGACTTGATCAAACTGATTTTGAAGCATTAAACAAGTAAGCAGTAGATTTACTAAAGATGTGCTTATCAAAAAATGAGCTTGAGAAGGTCCTGGGTTAACAAGAGCTAAAGATATTTGGGACAGACTTGAACAGATTCATTTGGGAAAAGATGCTGGTACATCAGAGTTTCTTAAAGATTCATGAGAATCAGAAGATGAGTTCGATGAAGTAAAGAAGACAAATTACTTTGCATTTATGGTTGAGACTTCTTCATCAAATAATGCTCAACAGGTATCTTCTGATCCATCTACTAATAATGAATGTGTTAAATGCGCTGAATCTAAAATAACAATAGATAATTTAACCAAGGCTTATGCGAAGATGAAAGATAAATGTCAAGCAAACCTTGTGACCACTAAAGTTGAAAATGAGTTGAAAGAGCAGATCAAAGTTTATAAAAAGCAACTTCACGATCTTAAATGTTATAACTTTGACATAAATCAAGCTTTAATAAAACGTGTTAACACAATCAATGAACTAAAGAAATAAAATGAATGCATTAAAGCTGATTTAGAAGCTATTTCAATTAAAATGAAATGTTGGGCAAGTGCATCACAATGGAATGCATTAATGGTGGAAATTAATGACACCAAGGGCAAGGGTATTGAATATAAGTCTGCATCTCCTCCTTTTTGTAGTGACCCGAACTTTTTCATGATTATATATTAAATGAAAACTATATTTACATGATTAAATGTTTCTAACATGTTAAGCAATCAAACTTGTTAAGACTTGATTAATTGAAATGAGTTTCATGTAGACAATTGACCACCCAAGTTGACCGACGATTCACGAACGTTAAAAACTTGTAAAAACTACATGATATATATATATATATATATATATATATATATATATATATATATATATATATATATATATATATATATGGTTAACATGATATTATGATAAGTAAGTATCTTACTAAGTGTGTTAACAATGAGTGATATACATAAAAATGAGATTATTGAATTAAGAAACTCGAAACGATATATATAACGATTATCGTTATAACAACGTCTTACTAAATACACATGAATCATATTAAGATATAGATACACTATGTTTAACATGATAAAATGATAATTAAGTATATCATTAAGTGTGTTAACAATGAACTACATATGTAAAAACAAGACTACTAACTTAAGGATTTCGAAACGAGACATATATGTAATGATTATCCTTGTAACGACATTTTAATGTATATATATCATATTAAGATATATTCATACATCATAATATCATTATAATGTAATAATTTAACATCTCATTAGATATAATAAACAATGGGTTAACAACATTAAATTAGATCGTTAACTTAAAGGTTTCAAAACAACACTTACATGTAACGACTAACGATGACTTAACGACTCAGTTAAAATGTATATACATGTAGTGTATTAAGATGTATTTGTACACTTTTGAAAGACATCAAGACACATATCAAAGTACTTCTACTTAACAAAAATGCTTACAATTACATCCTCATTCATTTTCATCAACAATTCTACTCGTATGCACCCGTTTTCATACTCGTACAATACACAGCTTCTAGATGTATATACTATTGGTATATACACTTCAATGATTACCTCTTTAGCAGCCCATGTGAGTCATTAAATATGTGAGAACTATCATTTGGCAACTAGCATGAAATATCTCACAAAATTACAAAAAATATTATAAATCATTCATGAATTATTTATATGAAAACAAACTTATACATCCTTTATATCTAATCCATATACCAACGACCAAAAACACCTACAAACACTTTCATTCTTCAATTTTATTCATCTAATTAATCTCTCTCAAGTTCTATCTTCAAGTTGTAAGTGTTCTTCATAAATTCTATAAGTTCTAGTTTCAAAAAATCAAGAATACTCTCAAGTTTACAAGTCTACTTCCAAGCTTTCTAATCCATTTCAAGTGATCATACAATCTCAAGAAATCTTTCTTATTTATAGTAATATATCTTTCTAATTCAAGGTAATGCTCATATTCAAACTTTGGTTCAATTTCTATAACTATAACAATCTTATTTCGAGTGATAATGTTACTTGAACTTGTTTTCGTGTCATGATTCTACTTCAAGAACTTTCAAGCTATCCAAGAATCCTTTAAAGCTAGATCAATTTTTTTCACTTCCAACAGGTTTACCTACTAAACTTGAGGTAGTAATGATGTTCATAACATCATTTGAATCATATATATAAAACTATCTTATTCGAGGATTTGAACATGTAATCACTAGAACATAGTTTAGTTAATTCTAAACTTGTTCGAAAATAAAGTTAATAATTCTAACTTGACTTTTAAAATCAACTAAACATATATTCTATATCTATATGATTTGGTAACTTAATGATTTAAAACTTGGAAACACGAAAAACACCGTAAAACCGGACATACATCGTTGTAGTAACACCGCGGGCTGTTTTGGGTTTGATAATTAAAGACTATGATAAACTTTGATCTAAAAGTTGTTCTTCTGGGAAAATGATTTTTTTTTATGAACATGAAACTATATCCAAAAATCGTACTTAAACTCAAAGTGGAAGTATGTTTTTCAAAATGGTCATCAAGATGTCGTTCTTTCGACAGAAATGACTACCTCTTTAAAAAATGACTTGTAACCTATATTTTTGACTATAAACTTATACTTTTTCTGTTTAGTTTCATAAATTTCAGTTCATTATGAAACCATAGCAACTTAAATCACTCAAAACGGATTTGAAATGAAGAAATGACGGGTAAAACAAAATTGGATAAATTTGCTAGTTTTAGCTACGAAGATTTTGTAAAAAATCTAGACTAAACATATCCTAACTAATTTAAATTGTATTATACATATTGTAACAACCCTTCCTTATCCCCCTGGACGAAATCATCAACATCTAGTCCCATTGCGAGGTGTTGTCCTAAATATGCCATGAAGGACTCCAAGTAAGGTCTTTAAAATGAGCAAATGCACAGCGGAAGACTTAATTCGTACCCGAGAATAAACATGCTTAAAAGTGTCAACCAAAAGGTTGGTGAGTTCATAGGTTTATCATAACAATCATTTCCATTATTTTAATAGACCACAAGATTTCATATTTATAAACATAATACACTCGCAAGTGTATGAAAAAGTCATTGAGCACTTGGTAACCATACTTAACATTTAAATCACAGCAGCATATTCTTAAATAAACCCTACACCGTACCAAGTGTAGTAACGAAACGAAGTACTGTGCAACCGTTAAAAACTGGTCGTCCAGCCCGGTTGGGGTTGTCAGGCCCGATAGATCTATCAACAGGATTCGCGTTTACGCTCCTCACGTAAATATTAGCTACCAAGTATAAAGAAATATGCCATGGTACAACTCAACGTAGAATGTATTTTAAGTACTTGTGTCTATTTCGTAAAACATTTGTAAAAGCAGCGCATGTATTCTCAGTCCCAAAAATATATATTGCAAAAGCAATTAAAAAGGGAGCAAATGAAACTCACCATACTGTATTTTTGTAGTAAAAATACATATGACGTCATTTAACAAGTGTAGGGGTGGCCTCAGATTCACGAACCTCACAAGAAAAGCTCCAAAAAGAAATTAACTGCCTCAATCCGGGCTCGAACCCGCGACCTCTTATTAACCACACACACCTAACCACTCCACTGCTAGTTACTTCCTTGGATTGTCTCCTACACTTAATTGTTTTCAACCAAATCTCGGCCCAAAAAAAAATATAAGACTTCGGGCCCAACCAGTTTACTAGTTTAGTCCAAGACTTGAGAAATGGCATAAGAACTAAACAACTGGCCCAACTAGAAAATAGATTTCGTACAGAATGTGGTCAACAATCTTGTGGTGTCTCATTCCACTTTTCTTTTTATTTAATCATGTACAGCAACATGTGATACATCGGTTTTTCTTTTTCTTTTCTTTTTTTTTTTTAGAAGGCCAACTAATATCCATGGAATGTTTTGATATATACGGAGTATAATTAAAATCGAATATCAGTCCCCAACATTACTAACTTTAACTTTGTGTGACTCCACTTTAGAATTAATCGTTTCATTATCACGTTTCATTCTCTTCACTATTACTCATCTTCTTCCCCTCATTATCACCGAATCATTATTTAATATCATAATCATTATCATGATTATTTCATCACCTTTGGTTAGAATGATACCAAGGTGAATCAATGGAGTCGTGGCTTCGATTTCGTACAGAAAACAGCATCAACAAGTGGCGGTTTCGGGTGGGTTTTGGAGTACGGTGGTGTTATTAGTCGAAGAAAGAAAAACAAAGGTGGTGGCGGTTAAGGTGTGTAAATGGAGTGTTTGTTTAAGTGGGTTTTGTGAATGGTGGCTCTAAAGATGGTGTGTATCAAAGTGAAGGAACTTCAAAGGTGGTTGATGGGTTTTGGATAACAATACCATAACGAGAAGTTCGAGTTATTATTGGAGTAGAATGGTTCGGTTTGTGATTTGAAGTAACAACAAGAAATGAACTCGAATACCCGTAGTTAATGGTGGTGTTTGTATGTTGAACTCAAAACAGAAATTAAAGTGGTTCTTGATGGTGGTGAAAATGGTTGTTTGCGTCAATATCAGAAGCAAGAAACAAATGGGTTTTGATGATCGTGTTTTTGAGTTTTTGTTGATGTTATGAATCGGACAACAAACGAAAATCGTACAGTACTTAACTATAATAGAAATTGTACCCGTACCCGTAGTCACAACAATAGATTGTTCAGGGTGTTTTGTGGGTGTTTGTTGGTAGTCATCGACACAAGTGAGGAACCAGCAGCAAAAGGAAAGAAGAAGAAAAAAAAAATAATCGTTCGAGTGGTAAGAGATATAGAGTGGCGGTTCAAATGGAAAAGAAGAAGATTAGAGGTGATGGAAGAAGATTGTAGTGTGGAGGGTGGTGGTGATTAAAGGTGGTGGTGGATGGTGTAGATGGTGAGTGTGAGTCCTTTATATCTCTCACACATACAGATATATAAATCAAGTGATATGGGGATAAACAAAAAAAACAGTTACATACATTATTGATATTTGACAACTGTTAAGCATATTTATAATAAACAAGTCACACGTTTAAAAATAAAAGAACTTGTACAAATAGTATAGTAACCATAATTATTTGGATGATACTGCCGACACTTTTAATTACGTAGTACTATCGTGTCCATTGCTAAACAGTTAATGTACAAAATTGTTCCTAAAAATCCTAAATTTTAACAAGAATTATTTTTATTTATTCCAGTCATTTTGGTATAAAATTCGGTCATTAAAAATTACATTAATTATTCACTCTCATCCCCTAAGTAAAATATAGTTAATGTTAAAATTTATCAAATAACTTCTAATATATTATTAATAAGCCTAAAATTTATAAAAACTCATTTTCGAATCACCGTTTATTTTTAAAATAATATAAGTTTGAATTAACTACTCTAAGTAATAATCGAAACTTCCAACGAGTATTACAATCATTTAATATTTATTTATATATATATATATATATATATATATATATATATATATATGTTTTTAAATAATAACAACAACATTAATATTTCAGAACATACTTCCAATTATTATATATATATATATATATATATATATACACACACACACACACACATATCTATTTACAATTAGTGGTTCGTGAATCGTCGGGATTGGTCGAAGGTCAAATGAATATATGAAACACTTCAAAAATTTTTGAGACTCAACCTAACAGATTTCTCTTATCGTGTCAAAAGTATTACATCGTGTCGAGAGTTTGGTTTAAAATTAGTCGAAATTTTTCGGGTCGTCACATTACCCACATGTTAAAGAAATTTCGTCCCCGAAATTTGATAGAGATCGTCATGGTTGACAATGAGTATGTTTTCATGACGAATATGAGTGGATAAATAGAGTTTCATCATCATTGAGTAATATAGATAAAACGATTTGATTATGTGAAGCGTACGAGTGAAGCTGTCACAAAAGATTGAGATAGAGATTTAAATTTTGACGTAGTCACTGTGGATTTCCAGAATTCAAGGAATTTAAGGAAATCTTCTAATCAGAAAGAAAATGTAATAACACGATTTACTAGCGACTGTTGAAATTACGGAAGAACGGAAATATCAAGGAAATATTTCCGTGATATGCTTAGAGCTTAAGTGGAATGAAAGAGTCGTGTAACATGGCACATGATGAGGGTAAGATCTGTGAACCATCATCACATTCCATTAGAAATTTATCATGAATTACTGTAATATAACCACGTTGGCCCGGCGTCTTTATATTATACTAACTCATCCTTCAATTCCCTACACTTCTCCAAAAATCATCCATAATTTAAACTCAAATTTTATAGAAGGATAGAAACTGAAACAGTTTCTTTTATGAGGTAACATAGATAGCACGAGAAGATAGATAATTTCGGATGAAGATATTTATGAAGATATCTTCAGAAATATTGAAGATATTTATGACGATATTTTGAAATTTCTAGATCGAAGGATGATGAAGAAAATGTTTCCGCAAGGATTTAGAATAAGTAAGGAACAAGATATTCATTTAAAGGTTTCAGCAGATACTAAATCATCTGGATTTGTTAAGTACAGGTTTAGTGTTTGTGATTTGTCCACAGTCTCCTTCATGGTTTGCTCAATTCGTTTTCCAGTACCAATTTTCTATTGAGTGTTTCCAACACTCCATTCTTTTATTATCACTTTTGGCCATTAAGACCATTTACTACATGCTGCTTCGTCAGCATCTTTAAAGTTCCGGATCTGGATTATTGGTTATCAAACCGAGGGGTTTTAAGAGAATTGTGTTTTTAAATGATTAAACGTTGATGGTAATATGGTAGAATATAAAAGGTTCCCTGGTAGCAATAAAGAGTACGCATATATATATATATATCAAGGTTATAATAAGGTAATAAGGTTGTTTCGGATGAAAAGTCGGAGTTGACTTGCTGGAGCTGGGATAAAATTTGCTACTTTGGAAAGGGATTGCAAAGTGATTTTCGGTAGTAACATTTCCAAAGGAGCTAGCGCAGATACGTGTTAAACCTTTACTCAGGTTCCAAGAGTTTTTCAGGTGCATAACTATATGCATAAATCTTTTCTTCCGTAGATGAAGTGCGGTTGGTTCATCCTCTCGATTGAGGTGTTTTCAAGAATTATGAAAGGTTTGAACGCAAATTGGAATCGTCAAGATACAAATGAGGTTTAAGATGAAATCAAGTGGCAAACTTGAAGAATTGTTTAGTTTCATATGTTATAATCAATATTTTAATTGTCCAAAGTTAGCAGTCCAATAGTCCAATTGTCCAATAGTCCAATAAAATCATATATAATTTAGTATATAATATTCGAATTAATTAATAAGTATCGTGACCCGTGTACCGGTCTCAGTATTGATCACAACTCAAACCATATATATATTTTGGAATCAACCTCAACCCTGTATAGCCAACTCCAACATTCACATATAGAGTGTCTATGGTTGTTCCGAAATATATATATAGATGGGTCGATATGATAGGTCGAAACCTTGTATACGTGTCCCGTTATTTAAAGTGCGTAAAATAAATAAATATATATCATGACCCGTGTACAACGTATTGTCTCAGAATTAATTCGACGTATTGTGTACATGTGTCCCGATTTAATGTGCGTAAAAGTAAATAACAGAAATTAAATGACGATAAATAAAATTGCGAGAATGTAAATTGCAAGAATGTAAATTGCGATAATTAAATTGCGGTAAAATGTAACCAGTTAGCTAGGAACAGTTAGCTGGAACAGTTAGCGTGGATTCTTAACAAAATTTCAATTAGTTAATTCGTTTATTTCTAACAAATTTTATTTTGTCCAATATTTTCTTCATTATGCCACTTGTTGGATTCTGATAGGTCAAAATCCAAATATGAAATTGAATGAAATTGGTTATTCTGCGGTGAACAGATACGTATATCGGTGATTGTAAACAGGATAATAGATGATCATTGAATCAGATTTAAAGAATGTACAGTGTAACTTATTAATGTGAAATCTAAATATTTCTCGGGTATTACCCACCCGTTAAAATATTTTCACCATTAACAGTTTCTACAAAAGAATTTTTAAATTACAATCTTTATGAAAATATACTTGCATATATATTTTCTTCAGATGTAATCATAGATTTAACGAGTTAATAAGATATTAAACTCATTTGATTTATCGTTAGTACTAGATTACATGATCTCTAAAACATTAGAGATTACATAATTGTCATGTCGAACGAAGATTAATGAGGTAGAATGATACGTAAAGCGAAGATAATCGATGTAGAACGATATGTAGAACGAAGATAAAGTAGATAGAACGATACGTAAAACGATGATTATGCTCGAGGTACAGAATGAGATGTTGAGGCATGTGATGTTGAAACCTGGGTTGGTGATACTGGTGTTGATGTTGGTGGCACTGTTGGTGCCAGTGATGTTGCTGGAGCTGGTAAATTTTGCACCATATTCTTCAAGGCTACAACTCGGGTGCGAAGTTCTTTGACTTATTACTCCGGGATGATTGTCGGTAGGAATGAGCGAATGAATAAGGTTTAGAATTTAGATAAAATATAATCGTGACGAGATATTCGGGAACTGAAGGTGAAAATGGTGTTTCAAACAGGTTCACCGGTAAGTGTTTCGGGTTCTTCGCCGAGGGTGCAGGTTGGTGGGTGAAAAGGATCGCGTTCTTCATGTCTCCATTGGTTAAGTCGACTACGAACCCATCAGATGAATTGGGTATGGATGATTGGTTGATTCATTCTGCTGACGCTGCTTTCGGAGCTGGAGTGGGACTTCATATCGGAATCCGAGAGGCTTGAACTAGTGATGAGTTCCATTTTGCTCGGTTAGATAAAGAGTTTTTGGTATGAAATGAATTTCAGATATCGGATGATATTCTAATTACATAGAATATCTATGTAGTACAGAAGATCGCATAGATTACGGAGAGAATTAAGGCAACGAGTCAGATAAAGTCTACAGTAACAGATACGCTAGGATATGAATTTATCTGTATACTATCTATCAAATAGGTGCAGGAAGTCGTGTCTATACTTAGGAATTAAAAGCAGGTAATTTTCCACTAGGAATGGCAACCAATACCTATAATATGCAGCTAAGGTCGAAGTCCAGACTTGCTAATGCATCCTAACAACTATCAGTTAGACACACTAATGCAAGACCTAGTTCACTAAGACCACCGCTCTGATACCACATGTAACAACCCGTCCTTATCCCCCTGGACGAAATCATAAACATCTAGTCCCATTGCGAGGTGTTGTCCTAAATATGCCATGAAGGACTCCAAGTAAGGTCTTTAAAATGAGCAAATGCACAGCGGAAGACTTAATTCGTACCTGAGAATAAACATGCTTAAAAGTGTCAACCAAAAGGTTGGTGAGTTCATAGGTTTATCATAACAATCATTTCCATTATTTTAATAGACCACAAGATTTCATATTTATAAACATAATACACTCGCAAGTGTATGAAAAAGTCGTTGAGCACTTGGTAACCATACTTAACATTTAAATCACAGCAGCATATTCTTAAATAAACCCTACACCGTACCAAGTGTAGTAACGAAACGAAGTACTGTGCAACCGTTAAAAACTGGTCGTCCAGCCCGGTTGGGGTTGTCAGGCCCGATAGATCTATCAACAGGATTCGCGTTTACGCTCCTCACGTAAATATTAGCTACCAAGTATAAAGAAATATGCCATGGTACAACTCAACGTAGAATGTATTTTAAGTACTTGTGTCTATTTCGTAAAACATTTGTAAAAGCAGCGCATGTATTCTCAGTCCCAAAAATATATATTGCAAAAGCAATTAAAAAGGGAGCAAATGAAACTCACCATACTGTATTTTTGTAGTAAAAATACATATGACGTCATTTAACAAGTGTAGGGGTGGCCTCAGATTCACGAACCTCACAAGAAAAGCTCCAAAAAGAAATTAACTGCCTCAATCCGGGCTCAAACCCGCGACCTCTTATTAACCACACACACCTAACCACTCCACTGCTAGTTACTTCCTTGGATTGTCTCCTACACTTAATTGCTTTCAACCAAATCTCAGCCCAAAAAAAAATATAAGACTTCGGGCCCAACCAGTTTACTAGTTTAGTCCAAGACTTGAGAAATGGCATAAGAACTAAACAACTGGCCCAACTAGAAAATAGATTTCGTACAGAATGTGGTCAACAATCTTGTGGTGTCTCATTCCACTTTTCTTTTTATTTAATCATGTACAGCAACATGTGATACATCGGTTTTTCTTTTTCTTTTTTTTTTTTTTTTTTAGAAGGCCAACTAATATCCATGGAATGTTTTGATATATACGGAGTATAATTAAAATCGAATATCAGTCCCCAACATTACTAACTTTAACTTTGTGTGACTCCACTTTAGAATTAATCGTTTCATTATCACGTTTCATTCTCTTCACTATTACTCATCTTCTTCCCCTCATTATCACCGAATCATTATTTAATATCATAATCATTATCATGATTATTTCATCACCTTTGGTTAGAATGATACCAAGGTGAATAAATGGAGTCGTTACTTCGATTTCGTACAGAAAACAGCAGCAACAAGTGGCGGTTTCGGGTGGGTTTTGGAGTACGGTGGTGTTATTAGTCGAAGAAAGAAAAACAAAGGTGGTGGCGGTTAAGGTGTGTAAATGGAGTGTTTGTTTAAGTGGGTTTTGTGAATGGTGGTTCTAAAGATGGTGTGTATCAAAGTGAAGGAACTTCAAAGGTGGTTGATGGGTTTTGGATAACAATACCATAACGAGAAGTTCGAGTTATTGTTGGAGTAGAATGGTTCGGTTTGTGATTTGAAGTAACAACAAGAAATGAACTCGAATACCCGTAGTTAATGGTGGTGTTTGTATGTTGAACTCAAAACAGAAATTAAAGTGGTTCTTGATGGTGGTGAAAATGGTTGTTTGCGTCAATATCAGAAGCAAGAAACAAATGGGTTTTGATGATCGTGTTTTTGAGTTTTTGTTGATGTTATGAATCGGACAACAAACGAAAATCGTACAGTACTTAACTATAATAGAAATTGTACCCGTACCCGTAGTCACAACAATAGATTGTTCAGGGTGTTTTGTGGGTGTTTGTTGGTAGTCATCGACACAAGTGAGGAACCAGCATCAAAAGGAAAGAAGAAGAAAAAAAAAATAATCGTTCGAGTGGTAAGAGATATAGAGTGGCGGTTCAAATGGAAAAGAAGAAGATTAGAGGTGATGGAAGAAGATTGTAGTGTGGAGGGTGGTAGTGATTAAAGGTGGTGGTGGATGGTGTAGATGGTGAGTGTGAGTCCTTTATATCTCTCACACATACAGATATATAAATCAAGTGATATGGGGATAAACAAAAAAAACAGTTACATACATTATTGATATTTGACAACTGTTAAGCATATTTATAATAAACAAGTCACACGTTTAAAAATAAAAGAACTTGTACAAATAGTATAGTAACCATAATTATTTGGATGATACTGCCGACACTTTTAATTACGTAGTACTATCGTGTCCATTGCTAAACAGTTAATGTACAAAATTGTTCCTAAAAATCCCAAATTTTAACAAGAATTATTTTTATTTATTCCAGTCATTTTGGTATAAAATTCGGTCATTAAAAATTACATTAATTATTCACTCTCATCCCCTAAGTAAAATATAGTTAATGTTAAAATTTATCAAATAACTTCTAATATATTATTAATAAGCCTAAAATTTATAAAAACTCATTTTCGAATCACCATTTATTTTTAAAATAATATAAGTTTGAATTAACTACTCTAAGTAATAATCGAAACTTCCAACGAGTATTACAATCATTTAATATTTATTTATATATATATATATATATGTTTTTAAATAATAACAACAACATTAATATTTCAGAACATACTTCCAATTATTATATATATATATATATATATATATATATATATATATATATATATATATATATATATATATATATACACACACACACACATATCTATTTACAATTAGTGGTTCGTGAATCGTCGGGATTGGTCGAAGGTCAAATGAATATATGAAACACTTCAAAAATTTTTGAGACTCAACCTAACAGATTTCTCTTATCGTGTCAAAAGTATTACATCGTGTCGAGAGTTTGGTTTAAAATTAGTCGAAATTTTCCGGGTCGTCACACATATTATGTAATCTTGGGATACCATAGACACGTATACAATGTTTTGACATATCATATCGACCCATCTATATATATATATATTTAAGAACAACTATAGACACTCTATATGAAGTAATGTTTGAGTTAGCTATACAGGGTTGAGGTTGATTCCAAAATAATATATATACTTTGAGTTGTGATCTAGCCTGAGAATTGTATACACTGGGTTGTAGATTGATTTGAGATAATATATTGATTTATTTCAATACATCTAACTGTGGACAACTAGTTGTGGGTTACTAACGATGACTGCTAACTTAACAAACTTAAATCATAAAAAACGTAATAAAAAATGTTGTGAATATATTTAAATCATACTTTGATATATATGTACATATTTGTTATAGGTTCGTGAATCGACCAGTGGCCAAGTCTTATTTCCAACGAAGGAAAAATCTGTAAAAGTGAGTTATAGTCCCACTTTTAAAATCTAATATTTTTGGGATGAGAATACATGCAGCTTTATAAATGTTTTACAAAATAGACACAAGTATGCGAAACTACATTCTATGGTTGGATTATTAAACCGAATATTGCCCTTTCAAGTCTGGTAGCCTAAGAATTAGGGAAATAACCCCTAATTGACGCGAATCCTAAAGATAGATCTATGGGCCTAACAAACCCCATTCTGGAATTTGGAATGCTTTAATACTTCCATTTATATGGTGATTGCGATTGCCAATTTATGACATACTTGAGAGTATGCGGGAAATATTTTATATGCATTATGTTAATGTCGGTTACCAGGTGTTCATCATAGAATGATTTTTATACACTTGCGAGTGTAAGATTATTGAATAAATGAAATCTTGTGGTCTATTATATTAATTTGATAATATATAGGTTAAACCTATAACTCACCAACATTTTTTGTTGACATTTTAAGCATGTTTATTCTTAGGTGATTATTAAGAGCTTTCGCTGTTGCATACTAAAATAAGGACAGGATTTGGAGTCCATGATTGTATGATATTGTGTAAAAACTGCATTCAAGAAACTTATTTCGATGTAATATATTTTTATTGTAAATCATTATGTAATGGTCGTGTGTAAACGGTATATTTTAGATTATCATTATTTGATAATCTACGTAATGTTTTTTTTAAATCCTTTATCGATAAAATAAAGGTTATGGGTGTTTTAAAAATGAATGCAGTCTTTGAAAAACGTCTCATATAGAGGTCAAAACCTCGCGACGAAATCAATTAATATGGAACGTTTATAATCAATATGAACGGGATATTTCATTTGGTATCCGAGCGTTGGTCATAGAGAACCAGAAAATTTGCATTAGTGTGTCTTATCGAGTTTGTTAGGATGCATTAGTGAATCTGGACTTCGACTGTGTTTTCTTTAAAAATGATTGCTTAATATTTTTTTGTTGGAAACTACAAATTGTAACACGTAAATATTATGTGATACATTAATCTCTTAACATGTTTGATATTGTGTGATAGATGTCTACCTCTAGTACAAATCCCATCGACTCACCTAATAATAATGAAGAGTCGAATATATATTGGGAAGATTCACAAATTCCCGAAGAAGAACCGGAAGAAGAAGAGGTTCCGGAGGAGGAAATATTAGGTACCACAAAAAAACATATAAGTAAAAGAAAACCCTCAACGAATGGACCAAAATTAATAATGGTCAATGGTGTTTCCACCGAGGAAGCAAAATATTGGGAAAATTACCAATTTTTCGATAAATCGGATCCCGATGAGGATTCCGATGATGTTATAGAAATTACCTCGACCTAATTTGAAAAAGAAAAATAAAATAATAAGGGAAAGGGCATCAAAATAGAGAAACCTGATTCCAACCCCAATGAACTTTATATGTATCGTCAACACCCGTATTTCTTAAGTTGTAACAATAACCCGAGAACCTCTAAGCCACCAGGTTTTTCTAAACCATTTGTGAAAACAACGGCTCGTATTAGAGGAACATCATATATCCCTAGAAAATTAGCAAAACGAGACAGGTCCGAAGAGGAAGAAACTAGTGAGTCGGAATAAAGAGTTGTAATCATGAGGTGTAAAATATGTAAAATAAGTGTGCTTGTACTTTTCTTGTTGTATGTGAAAATTGCTTGTATTATTTGATAATTATCTTTTACGAATCTAATTCTCGTCTGTTTTACAGTATAAAAACATAATGGACGTTAAGGATAGACAACCAAAAATTTTAGAAGACCTACACGGGGACATGATTGATGAAATCTTGTCTAAAGTCGGTCAGAATTCGTCGGCACAATTATTTATGGCAAAATTAGTTTGTAGAACATTTGAAGAACGTTCCAGGCATGCCTTAGTTTATAAAAGGCTTTCATTTGAAAGATGGGGTATATCACATTGGGGACACCGTAAGTTACGCCGTGTTTTCTTTAAAGCGTTAAATGCGGGGAACCCAAATGCAATTTTACGCTATGAGTTAAAAACCTATTTTGACTCAACATATCCCAACGTAGGACTTCGTGAGTTAGAAAGAGCTTCTAACATGCAACATAACGAAGCATGTTATGCTTATGGGTTAGTGATGTTCGCTTCTCACCAAAGTGAGAAAAAGAACATCGGATTATAACTTTTAAATAAAACCTTCCCAGAAGTGACGGATTCAGTAGTTGGGGTGAGAAACAAGGTTTTTAGATTATTACGGGGCTGTTTGGCATTACGAAACCCTCGTCCCTTTGATGACGTTGCAACATGCTGTCTTGTCAACAACCACAACGGTTATGTTCCATAAGACCTAGGATGGGAAGTAGTCTTAATAAAACCAGAATACATGACTTGTTTCTGGACTTATGAATTACGTATTTTTATTGCCTTTGCTGAACGACTTGCGTATTAACTAGAATTGTTGTCACAACTGTTTTGTATCAAAGTTATTATGTGCTATATTTCATGCTATATGTATTACAGCGGTATTGTAAGTTTGTAAAATATTGTATAAAAGTTTGAACGCGAAATATTATTATAATCCGTTTTTCATATAGAATTGTAGTAGTTGAATGGTATATTAGCTACTAAGTATGAACTTAATGGGTAGGTACTACCCGAATTAAAACTATAAAATGCTAATATGAAGAAAAAGCTTTTATAAATGAGTTCATATTATGCAACGAAATAATATTGACTACTCTTAATATTCTATATGATTAACTTAATTCTTTTGGGCTATTTTTGCAGGAAATGGCACCGACGACTCGTCAGAATTTGAACATGAGCGAGGAAGACTTCCGTGCTTTCCTTACAGCAAACATAGCCGCAGTATAGGCTGCGATGCAAAATAACAATAACTCTGAATCCAGCAATGGAACTAATGCCACGAGAACTCGTGTAGGATGCTCCTACAAAGAATTCACTGCCTGTAAACCTTTGGAATTCGATGGAACCGAGGGTCCAATCGGATTAAAATGGTGGACTGAGAAGGTTGAATCGGTGTTTGCCATAAGTAAGTGCACTAAAGAAGATAAAGTAAAGTACGCTACGCATACCTTCACGGGTACTGCGTTAACATGGTGGAACACTTATCTAGAACAGGTGGGACAAGATGCTGCTTACGCACTACCGTGGTCAGCATTCAAACACTTAATGAACGAGCAGTACCGTCTCAGAAACGAGGTCAATAAGCTCAAGGTAGAGCTTAGAGGGTTACGAACACAAGGGTTTGATATTACCACGTACAAACAACGATTCACCGAGTTGAGCCTATTGTGTCCGGGAGCGTTCGAAGATGAAGAAGAGAAAATCGACGCATTTGTAAAAGGGTTACCAGAAAGGATTCAAGAAGATGTGAGTTCACACGAGCTCGCCTCCATACAAAATGCAAGTCGAATGGCTCACAAACTCATAAATCAGATTGAGGGAAGAATTAAAGAGCAAGTGACCGAAGAAGCCAACACGAAACAAGTCAAGAGGAAGTGGGAAGAAAACAGTGACAAGAGTCACCAATACAACAACAACAACAATAACAATAATCGCAATTACAAACGCAATAACTACCACCACAACCATAACTTTAACCGCAATAACAATAACAATCCCAACAACAACTACAACAACTACAACAACTACAATAACCGTTCCAACAATAACAACAACCGCAACAATAACAATCCCAACAATAATAACCAGAGGCAGAAACCATGCCAGAGGTGTGAAGGATACCATCCGACTGGGCTTTGTGCGACATCGTGTACTAAGTGTAATAGAAAGGGTCATGGTACGACGAAGTGTGAAGTTTACGGACCAATGGCTAACAAGATTAAAAGAACAAATAATGTCGGAACAAATAATACCGCCATTATTTGTTATGGATGTGGGAAGCCGAGTCATATCAGAAACGAATGCCCAAATCAGGGGAATACTAATGGACAGGGCCGCGGAAGATTTTTCAATATTAATACGGCAGAAGCGTAAGAAGACCCGGAGCTTGTTACAGGTACGTTTTTTATTGATGAAAAACCGGCTTATGTTTTATTTGATTCGGGTGCGGATAGAAGCTATATGAGTAGAGATTTTTGTGCTAAATTAAATGGTCCATTGACGCCTATGAATAATAAATTTTTGCTCGAATTAGCAAACGGTAAATTAATTTCGGCAGATAAAATATGTCGGAATCGAGAAATTAAAATGGTTAGCGAAACGTTTAAGATTGATTTGATACCAGTAGAGTTAGGGAGTTTTGATGTAATAATTGGCATGGACAGGTTGAAAAAGCAGAGAGCAGAGATCGTATGTTACAAAAATGCAATTCGCATTGTACGAGATGAAGGAAAACCCTTAATGGTGTATGGAGAAAAGAGCAACGCGAAGCTAAATCTTATTAGTAATTTGAAGGCACAAAAGCTAATAAGAAAAGGTTGCTATGCTATTTTAGCACATGTCGAGAAAGTACAAACCGAAGAAAAGAACATCAATGATGTTCCCGTCGCAAAAGAATTTTCCGATGTATTTTCGAAAGAATTATCAGGACTACCTCCACACCGATCCGTTGAATTTCAAATAGATATTGTACCAGGAGCTGCACCAATAGCTCGTGCTCTATACAGACTCGCACCCAGGGAAATGAAGGAACTCCAAAGCCAACTACAAGAACTTTTAGAGCGTGGTTTTATACGACCAAGTACATCACCATGGGGAGCTCCTGTTTTGTTTATCAAAAAGAAGGATGGTACATTCAGGTTGTGTATCGACTACCGAGAGTTGAACAAACTTACCATCAAGAACCGTTATCCACTACCGAGAATCGATAACTTATTTGATCAACTACAAGGCTCGTCAGTTTATTCGAAGATTGATTTATGTTCTGGGTATCATCAAATGCGGGTGAAGGAGGATGATATTCCGAAGACTGCTTTCAGAACGCGTTACGGTCATTATGAGTTTATGGTTATGCCGTTTGGGTTGACTAACGCACCAGCTGTGTTCATGGACCTCATGAACCGAGTGTGTGGACCATACCTTGACAAGTTTGTCATTGTTTTCATCGATGACATACTTATTTACTCAAAGAATGATCAAGAGCGTGAAGAACATTTGAGAAAAGTGCTAGAGTTGTTGAGGAAAGAAGAATTGTACGCTAAATTTTCAAAGTGTGCATTTTGGTTGGAAGAAGTTCAATTCCTCGGTCACATAGTGAATAAAGAAGGTATTCATGTGGATCCGGCAAAGATTGAAACCGTTGAAAAGTAGGAAACCCCGAAAACTCCGAAGCATATACGTCAATTTTTAGGATTGGCTGGTTACTACAGAAGATTCAACCAAGATTTTTCCAAAATAGCAAAACCCTTGACTGCATTAATGCATAAAGGGAAGAAATTTGAATGGAAGGATGAGCAGGAGAAAGCGTATCAATTGTTGAATAAAAATTTAACTACGGCACCTATATTATCATTGCCTGAAGGGAATGATGATTTTGTGATATATTATGATGCCTCAAAGCAAGGCCTCAGTTGTGTATTAATGCAACGAACAAAGGTAATTGCTTATGCGTCTAGACAATTGAAGATTCAAAAGCAAAATTATACGACGCATGATTTGGAATTAGGCGCAGTTATTTTTGCATTAAAGACTTGGAGGCACTACTTATATGGGGTAAAAAGTATTATATATACCGATCACAAAAGTCTCCAACACATATTTAATTAGAAACAACTAAACATGAGGCAACGTAGGTGGATTAAGGTAATGAATGATTACGATTTCGAGATTCGTTACCATCTGGGGAAGGCAAATGTGGTAGCCGATGCTTTGAGTAGAAAGGAAAGAGAACCTATGCGGGTAAAAGCTATGTGTCATAACCCGTCCGTAACCATAAGAACGTGTTAGATAACGTATGATTTCATTGCGAGGTATTGACCTCTATATGCGACATTTTTAAAAGATCAACTGCATATATTATACATTACAAACCATGATTCTTATTTTTGATACAAGCTTTAGACAATGAAAAGATGATTATCGTTTAGCGATAATCTTAGACTTACAAACTTTACAAATGATGATAACAACACGATTTCTAGCATATTTTACAACACAAATCCTCGGATATGCAGTTTTATTTTTGACACAAATATGCGTACGCAAGATCCTGCTTAAATTCAACATACTGCAGCGGAAGCTTTTAGTAATCACCTGAGAATAGACATGTTTTAAAAAGGTCAACATAATGTTGGTGAGATATAGGTTTAATGCCGGCAGCGATATAAATATAGACCACAAGATTTCATATATAAACGTTTTCATAAAAATAATCTAAGTGGTTGAGCACTTGGTAACCATACTTAACATTTAATCACGTCGCATATTCCCTTTATTATGAAATCTCACTACACCGTACCAAGTGTAGTCACAAAACGAAGTACTGTGCAACCGTTGAATACTGGTCGTCCAGTCCGGTTGGGGTTGTCAGGCCCGATAGATCTATCAACAGGATTCGCGTTTACAATACCGCTGTAAATATTAGTTACCAAGCTACAGGGAAGTATGCCAGTGGTACAACTCAACGTAGAATATATTTTTCAGTTACTTGTGTCCATAACGTAAAACATAAAATACATGTATTCTCATCCCGAAATATTTAGAGTTTAAAAGTGGGACTATATACTCACTTTCGTCTTGAAGATATGTAATTTTGACTTGGTCTCCGATTGATATCACAAACCTAACCATATATAATATATCAATACCTTTTCTTTTTAAACAATCGTCACATATATATACTTATAATACTTTTAATAATTCCTTAGTCCGTAGTTAGCAGTCTGATGTTAGTAATTCAATTTTAATGGTTCATTTTTAGGTGATTAATAAACCCCCAATGAAATAAATAAAAACCCCATCGTATATGTATTGGTCGAGATTAATCTTGACCCACGGTACCGGTGTTGTCAAATGACGTGTTGCGTACATAAAGTACCGGTGTTGTCAAATGACGTGTTGCGTACAATCATGGGATCTTATGATTAATCTTCTCGTATTGTTTACGGGTGATCCTGAACCATATAAAATTAAATTATGAGTACATATATATAAAATATCATGTTATTTTAGAAAGATGTGATTTATTTAATTTTTTTCCAATTAATCACGTAGCTAAATTAGTCTTGGATATCCGATTTCGTTTTGGTCATAGTTTCTTCGTTACAACTCCGTTTTCGTTGGTTCAACTTGCCACTTCCTTGGATCGAGTCCCTCTTTAAGAATATGAACTGTAAATACCTTAGTTTGTATTCGAAATCACAGGTCATAGGTCAAACTTTGGTGAAACTTATGAAGTTAATCATTTTCCATCATGTAAACAACCTTAAATGATTATTTTTCTAAAAATACTTATACTTTGAGTTAAATCATAAAATTTTTATGTGTTAACATATTCATAGTAAAAATCATTTTTCCAGAAAATAAACCTCCAATTCAAAGTTTAAGATGGTTTTTAATTATCCAACCCAAAACAGCCCCCGGTTACACTCCGACGTCGTAAAAACAGTTTTTAAGGTAATCTTTGAAAAACCAAGTTATACCTTGTTAAGTTAACATATATTTAAGTTATATTACAGGTCTTGAAGTATTTTAAAAGTTAAGTTAGAAGGATCTATTTAGTTTGCAAACAAGTTTGAAAATATTCAAACTATGTTCTTGTTGTTAAAATCTTATACCACAAAATAAGATAGCTATATATATATTAATCGAATAAGGTTATGAACAAAGTTACTACCTCAAGTTACTTGGACAAGATTGCTGTAAAAGAGGAGTAAGAACCTAGAACCAAAAGAGTGATGGAATTGGATGAAAGATTGGAAGTAAACTTGTGTTCTTGAAAGGATTCTTGAAGTGTTTTTGTAAGGTTTTTCTTATGGTGTTTAAGTGATGTTTTTATGGCTAGATCTTCATGGATACTAGCTGAATGGTTATGGAGTTTCTTAAGAGTGTGTTTTTGTTAAAGGAAATGTGTAGTAAAATGAAAATGGAATGGAGTATAAATGGTGGTGTAAAAGGTGTATAAGTTTGTAATTTTGTGAAAAAATCTTTTAATCATGTGAAATTGTCATACTAGATAACAAAAGTAGTTACCTTATACATTAGGCATTGAACAAGGGCTGGTTGGTGGTGATTTTATGTGTATATACCAATAGTAAATACGTATAGAGGTTAGGTATGATACGAGTACTTATACTCTAGATATACGTATAGAAATTTTGTGAAAAATGGAATGAGGATTCAAATATAGCTATCTTTTGTGAATACACTTATATGGTTTTATGTATTTAAGTCCTTAAAAGTGATTAAATACATTACTTATACGATATATGTATAAACATTATAGATTATAAGTATTTATGTCAAATAACGTTACGTATGGTTATCGTTTTGAAAACTTAAGTTAGTAGTTTCAAAACATACTTATAACTTATTGTTATTAATACAAAATGAGATATTAAAACATCCATAAATCATGTTAAATATGTATATATACATATATATACACAAACGTATAATTATCATATATTATATAGTTCGTGATATCATCGGTCAAACTAGACGGTCAAACGTTGTGTAAAACTCTTTTCGAAAACATAAGTTTCAATAATTTGGATTGCTTGTCATGTTTGTAAGGTTTAATTTATGTAAATATTAATCTTATAAGTATAGAATGATCGAAAAAGTGTGGGTCATTACAGTACCTACCCGTTAAATAAATTTCGTCCCGAAATTTTAAAATTGTACCTATTTTGCGTCATCGGGAAACAAGTGTGGATACTTTTGTTTCATTTGATCCTCTCGTTCCCAAGTAAACTCAGGACCTCTTCGAGCATTCCAACGAACCTTAACGATCGGTATGTTGCTATGCTTGAGCCGTTTAACTTCACGATCCATGATTTCGATTGGTTCTTCGATGAATTGTAGTTTCTCGTCGACATGGATTTCTTCAAGAGGAATGGTGAGGTCTTCCTTTGCAAGACACTTCTTAAGGTTCGAGACGTGAAAGGTATTATGTACTCCGGCGAGTTGTTGCGGTAACTCGAGTCGATAAGCTACCGGTCCAATGCGTTCGATGATCTTGAACGGGCCTACATACCTTGGGTTTAGTTTACCCCTTTTTCCAAAATGTATTACACCTTTCCAAGGTGACACCTTTAACATAACCATGTCACCGATCTGAAACTCTAATGGTTTCCTTCGGACATCGGCGTAGCTCTTTTGGCGACTACGGGCTGTTTTCAATCTCTCCTTGATTTGTACTATCTTTTCAGTAGTTTCATGTATGATCTCGGGACCAGTTAATTGTCAATCTCCTACTTCATTCCAACAGATAGGAGATCTACACTTCCTCCCAGACAGTGCTTCAAATGGCGCAGCTTTAATGCTCGCATGATAACTATTATTATACGAGAATTCTGCTAACGGTAAATACTTATCCCATCCGTTTCCAAAATCGATCACACATGCCCTGAGCATGTCTTCAAGAGTCTGAATTGTTCTTTCACTCTGCCCGTCAGTTTGCGGATGATATGCGGTGCTCATATCCAAACGAGTTCCTAGGGCCTCCTGTAGTGATTGCCAGAACTTTGAGGTAAATCTACTATCACGATCAGATATAATGGAAATAGGTATTCCATGCCTTGAAACAATTTCCTTTATATACAATTGTAATAGTTTCTCCATTCTATCCGTTTCCTTTATAGGCAAGAAATGTGCAGACTTGGTGAGACGATCAACAATCACCCAAATGGTGTCGTATCCCCAGGCAGTCTTTGGTAACTTCGTGATGAAATCCATGGTAATACCATCCCATTTCCATTCTGGGATTTCTGGTTGTTGAAGTAACCCTGACGGCTTTTGGTGTTCAGCTTTGACTTTGGAACAAGTTAAACATTCCCCAACATATGTTGCAACGTCTGTCTTTAAATTAGGCCACCAATAATGTGTCTTAAGATCTTGGTACATCTTTCCAACTCCAGGATGTATCGAGTATCTTGTCTTATGTGCCTCATTCAATATCAACTTCCTTAATCCACCCAACTTCGGTACCCAAATACGATTTGCAAAATATCGAATTCCGTCTTCCCGTATAACGAGTTGCTTCTCATACTTCTTCATTATTTCATTTCTTATGTTTTCTTTAGTAAGTGCTTCTCGTTGAACTTCTTTGATTTGCGAGTTGAGATTCATGCGAATTTTTATGTTCATCGCTAGAACTCGAATTGGTTCTCGTTCCTTTCTGCTTAAAGCATCGGCCACCACGTTTGCCTTCCCGGGATGATAACGAATTTCACAATCATAGTCATTTATTAACTCGACCCACCTACGTTGCCTCATGTTCAACTGTTTCTGATCAAAAATATGTTGAAGGCTTTTATGATCAGTAAACACAGTGCATTTAACCCCATACAAGTAGTGTCTCCATATCTTCAATGCAAACACGACTGCTCCCAGTTCTAGATCATGCGTCGTATAATTCCGCTCGTGAATCTTCAATTGTCGGGATGCGTATGCAATAACTTTCTTTCGTTGCATAAGAACGCAACCAAAACCTTGTCGCGAAGCGTCACAATATATTTCAAAATCATCGTTCCCTTCTGGTAACGATAAAATAGGCGCCGTAGTCAACTTCTTTTTCAGTAATTGAAATGCACTCTCCTGCTCAGAAGTCCATTCATATTTCTTCCCTTTTTGCGTTAACGCTGTCAACGGCTTAGCTATTCGGGAAAAATCTTGAATAAACCTTCTATAATAACCGGCTAAACCCAAAAATTGGCGTATCTGCATTGGTGTCTTAGGAGTCTCCCATTTTTCAATGGCTTCAATTTTTGCTGGATCAACCTGAATTCCTTTGCTACTAACAACGTGGCCAAGAAATTGCACTTCTTTCAACCAGAAAGCACATTTAGAAAATTTAGCATATAGCTGTTCTTTTCTTAACAACTCTAATATCAACCTTAAATGCTGCTCATGCTCTTGCTCACTCTTAGAATAGATAAGAATATCATCAATGAAAACAATAACAAACTTATCTAAATACGGACTACAAACTCGATTCATGAGGTCCATGAATACAGCTGGCGCATTCGTCAATCCAAACGGCGTGACCAAAAATTCATAATGACCGTAACGTGTCCGAAAAGCAGTTTTCGGTATATCTTCTTCTTTGACGCGTAATTGATGAAAGCCCGATCTTAGGTCAATTTTCGAGTACACACATGATCCTTGGAGTTGATCAAATAAGTCGTCAATTCTCGGTAGTGGATACCAATTTTTGATAGTTAACTTATTTAATTCACGATAATCTATACACATCCTAAAAGATCCATCTTTCTTTTTAACAAATAGAATCGGAGCTCCCCACGGTGAAGTACTTGGTCGTATGAATCCACGATCCAGTAATTCTTTTAATTGACTCTGAAGTTCTTTTAACTCGGACGGTGCAAGTCTATATGGAGCACGGGCAACTGGTGCAGCTCCTGGTACTAAATCTATTTGAAATTCTACAGATCTAAATGGAGGTAATCCCGGCAACTCTTCCGGAAAAACTTCAGGAAAATCTCTTGCCACAGGCACATCGTTGATGCACTTCTCTTTTTCTTTCTTTTCGACTTTATTAACATGTGCTAGAATAGCATAACATCCCTTTTCTAAACACTTCTTGGCTTTCAAACAACTAATGAGTTTTAGCTTTGAATTACCCTTCTCTCCATAAATCATCACCGGCATTTTATCCTTACAAGGAATGCGAATTGCCTTCTTGGCACACACAACTTCAACTCCTACTTTGGACATCCAGTCCATGCCGACTATTACATCAAAACTTCCTAATTCTACGGGTATTAAGTCAATTTTAAATGTTTCTTCGGCTAAATTTATTTTACAATCACGGAAAATTTTATCGGCTTTAAGTAGTTTACCATTAGCTAACTCAATCATGTACTTAGCATCTAGAGGTAATGATGAACAATTCAATTTAGCGTAAAAGCCTCTACTCACGTAACTTCTATCGGAACCAGTATCAAATATAATAGATGCGGATAAGTTATTAATGGTAAACGTACCCGTAACAAGCTCCGGGTCTTCACACGCCTCTCTAGCATTAATAACAAATGCTCTTCCACGTGCAGATCCATTATTCTTCTCTGGATTCGGACACTGGCTCTTATAGTGACCTTGTTTTCCACACCCATAACAAGTAATGGTAGCCAAAGCAGTTCTATTTGCATTGGTGGCAGGAGTCTTGGTACCATTTGTATTTGTAACGAGAGCCCTACAATCTTCAGCAAGGTGACCGTGTCAATTACATTTGTTGCATACCACACTACAGTAACCAAAGTGATGTTTGTGGCATCGGTTGCATAAAGGACTTTGTCCTTTGTAACCAAAACCTGAACCACTACCCGCACCTTGCGTGATTTCTTGTTTCTTAAAAGATTGTTGTTGGTTACCTCGATCATAATTTCCATTCCACTTTCTTTTGTTACCTGATACCTTCACATCAGTATTGGATACTTTCTTATCCATGATGACCTGATCCATTAGCTCGTTTGCCATGGTTATAGCTTCATGAATTGTCTTAGGTTTCGATGCTGTAACATTTGCCTTGACCTTTTTGGGCAAACCATCTTTGTACATTTCAATTTTCCGTTCTTCGGTTGGAACCAATTCAGGACATAGCAAAACTAATTCCATGAATCGCTGATTGTAGTTGGTGATTTCAGTACCAATAACCTTCAGACTTCGTAATTCATCTTCCAACTTCCTAACCTCGTTCCTTGGACAATACTCGTTGATTAACATTGTTTTGAATTCTTCCCAAGGAGTATCATAAGCTACATCTCCTCCTACAGCCTTCACATAATTTTTTCACCACGTGAGTGCACTATCTTGTAAATTGCACGATGCATACTTGGTCATGTCCTTTTCAACACAACCACTGATTTTAAACACAGTCTCCATCTTTTCTATCCACCGGGTTAAACCGATCGGTCCTTCTGTTCCACTGAATGATGAGGGCTTGCAAGCTTGAAAAGTTTTGTAAGTGCACCCCACACGAGGATTTGGGTTAACTGCAGCACCTCTTGCAGCCTCGACCCATAACATTCTGTCGTTCACTCGCTGATTGATGAGTTCCTGGATTTCTTGTTCCGTCATTCGGTTCAATCGCGCCATATTCTTCTATAAGAATGAAAAGAAAATAATTATTCACATGGAATATTATAGATGTAGTGTATATTTACAGTACATTATAGCTTATTAATAATATGAACCAGGTATTATTATAAAAGCCTTTTCTTCTTATTAGCGTTTTATAATTATATCTAGGGTAGTACCTACCCGTTAATGTCCATACTTAATAGCTTAGTACAGAATCAATTACTACCATCTAAATAATACTTAACCATGGAAAATTATTGCATTTCACACTTCACTATTTTACATATGCTTATCTTACATCGAACATTAAGCAAACCACACTAATAATATTATACAAAACATTATATGATCCCATGGTTTAATACGGCAGCGCATCATTTGGTCTATTTTCTAGGACGTTTAGGTTCAAAGAATCGCTTAACGCTTATCCTGGCTGTCTGCCTATATTTTGGCTGTGGGACTGAAGAACTGGATGCCGGGATAGAACGAATAGGAATAGCGGGAATAGGGGTGGTAGTGTCTAGTGGAGTTGGTGCCACATCATCCTCACTAAACTCGGGATTTGAATTTTCTAATTCATTAGCCTTTCGTTTCTTTCCTAGTTCGAACTCGTCTTTTGTAATTTCCTGTATTTCTTCCTCGGGTTCACTTTCCTCCTCGGGTTCACTTTCCTCCTCGGGTTCACTTTCCGGGTTCTCTATAGTCGGTTCATCCGGAATTTGTGAGTCTTCTCCAAAGATATCATTTTCGTTATCGGATAGGTTAATGACTGGAACACCATCTGAAGATTCTGGTTCAGAGTCGCTGAATGTGATAACAAGTTTTAAGCCCGACATCTATCACACAACAACTAACCCATTAGTACTACATAATATTTACATATAAATTTTAACCAACAATGATAAGCAATGGTTTTTAAATCAGACCCGGTCAAAGTCCAGACTTACTAATGTATCCTAACGACTTATGAGTTAGACACACTAATGCAAACCTGGTTCGCTAAGACCACCGCTCTGATACCACATGTCATAACCCGTCCTTAACCATAAGAACGTGTTAGATAACGTATGATTTCATTGCGAGGTATTGACCTCTATATGCGACATTTTTAAAAGATCAACTGCATATATTATACATTACAAACCATGATTCTTATTTTTGATACAAGCTTTAGACAATGAAAAGATGATTATCGTTTAGCGATAATCTTAGACTTACAAACTTTACAAATGATGATAACAACACGATTTCTAGCATATTTTACAACACAAATCCTCGGATATGTAGTTTTATTTTTGACACAAATATGCGTACGCAAGATCCTGCTTAAATTCAACATACTGCAGCGGAAGCTTTTAGTAATCACCTGAGAATAGACATGTTTTAAAAAGGTCAACATAAAGTTGGTGAGATATAGGTTTAATGCCGGCAGCGATATAAATATAGACCACAAGATTTTATATATAAACGTTTCATAAAAATATTCTAAGTGGTTGAGCACTTGGTAACCATACTTAACATTTAATCACGTCGCATATTCCCTTTATTATGAAATCTCACTACACCGTACCAAGTGTAGTCACAAAACGAAGTACTGTGCAACCGTTGAATACTGGTCGTCCAGTCCGGTTGGGGTTGTCAGGCCCGATAGATCTATCAACAGGATTCGCGTTTACAATACCGCTGTAAATATTAGTTACCAAGCTACAGGGAAGTATGCCAGTGGTACAACTCAACGTAGAATATATTTTTCAGTTACTTGTGTCCATAACGTAAAACATAAAATACATGTATTCTCATCCCGAAATACTTAGAGTTTAAAAGTGGGACTATATACTCACTTTCGTCTTGAAGATATGTAATTTTGACTTGGTCTCCGATTGATATCACAAACCTAACCATATATAATATATCAATACCTTTTCTTTTTAAACAATCGTCACATATATATACTTATAATACTTTTAATAATTCCTTAGTCCGTAGTTAGCAGTCTGATGTTAGTAATTCAATTTTAATGGTTCATTTTTAGGTGATTAATAAACCCCCAATGAAATAAATAAAAACCCCATCGTATATGTATTGGTCGAGATTAATCTTGACCCACGGTACCGGTGTTGTCAAATGACGTGTTGCGTACATAAAGTACCGGTGTTGTCAAATGACGTGTTGCGTACAATCATGGGATCTTATGATTAATCTTCTCGTATTGTTTACGGGTGATCCTGAACCATATAAAATTAAATTATGAGTACATATATATAAAATATCATGTTATTTTAGAAAGTTGTGATTTATTTAATTTTTTTCCAATTAATCACGTAGCTAAATTAGTCTTGGATATCCGATTTCGTTTTGGTCATAGTTTCTTCGTTACAACTCCGTTTTCGTTGGTTCAACTTGCCACTTCCTTGGATCGAGTCCCTCTTTAAGAATATGAACTGTAAATACCTTAGTTTGTATTCGAAATCACAGGTCATAGATCAAACTTTGGTGAAACTTATGAAGTTAATCATTTTCTATCATGTAAACAACCTTAAATGATTATTTTTCTAAAAATACTTATACTTTGAGTTAAATCATAAAATTTTTATGTGTTAACATATTTATAGTAAAAATCATTTTTCCAGAAAATAAACCTCCAATTCAAAGTTTAAGATGGTTTTTAATTATCCAACCCAAAACAGCCCCCGGTTACACTCCGACGTCGTAAAAACAGTTTTTAAGGTAATCTTTGAAAAACCAAGTTATACCTTGTTAAGTTAACATATATTTAAGTTATATTACAGGTCTTGAAGTATTTTAAAAGTTAAGTTAGAAGGATCTATTTAGTTTGCAAACAAGTTTGAAAATATTCAAACTATGTTCTTGTTGTTAAAATCTTATACCACAAAATAAGATAGCTATATATATATGAATCGAATAAGGTTATGAATAAAGTTACTACCTCAAGTTACTTGGACAAGATTGCTGTAAAAGAGGAGTAAGAACCTAGAACCAAAAGAGTGATGGAATTGGATGAAAGATTGGAAGTAAACTTGTGTTCTTGAAAGGATTCTTGAAGTGTTTTTGTAAGGTTTTTCTTATGGTGTTTAAGTGATGTTTTTATGGCTAGATCTTCATGGATACTAGCTGAATGGTTATGGAGTTTCTTAAGAGTGTGTTTTTGTTAAAGGAAATGTGTAGTAAAATGAAAATGGAATGGAGTATAAATGGTGGTGTAAAAGGTGTATAAGTTTGTAATTTTGTGAAAAAATCTTTTAATCATGTGAAATTGTCATACTAGATAACAAAAGTAGTTACCTTATACATAAGGCATTGAACAAGGGCTGGTTGGTGGTGATTTGATGTGTATATACCAATAGTAAATACGTATAGAGGTTAGGTATGATACGAGTACTTATACTCTAGATATACATATAGAAATTTTGTGAAAAATGGAATGAGGATTCAAATATAGCTATCTTTTGTGAATACACTTATATGGTTTTATGTATTTAAGTCCTTAAAAGTGATTAAATACATTACTTATACGATATATGTATAAACATTATAGATTATAAGTATTTATGTCAAATAACGTTACGTATGGTTATCGTTTTGAAAACTTAAGTTAGTAGTTTCAAAACATACTTATAACTTATTGTTATTAATACAAAATGAGATATTAAAACATCCATAAATCATGTTAAATATGTATATATACATATATATACACAAACGTATAATTATCATATATTATATAGTTCGTGATATCATCGGTCAAACTAGACGGTCAAACGTTGTGTAAAACTCTTTTCGAAAACATAAGTTTCAATAATTTGGATTGCTTGTCATGTTGGTAAGGTTTAATTTATGTAAATATTAATCTTATAAGTATAGAATGATCGAAAAAGTGCGGGTCATTACACTATGAATATAATTATTCGTACTAACCTTACTACTCAAATAAAGGAGGCGCATCAGGGAGTTGTAAGAGAAGGGAATTTGAAGAATGAAATACCCGAAGGATCGGAGAAACACCTTAATATTCGGGAAGACGGAACCCGATATAGAGCTGAAAGAATTTGGCTGCCAAAGTTTGGTGATGTGAGAGAAATGGTACTTAAGGAAGCACATAAAACCAGATATTCAATACATCTCAGAGCGGGGAAGATGTACAAAGATCTCAAGAAACACTTTTGGTGGTCGAGTATGAAAGCCGATATTGCTAAATATGTAGGAGAATGTTTGACATGTTCTAAGGTCAAAACTGAACATCAGAAACCATCAGGTCTACTTCAGCAACCTGAAATCGCAGAATGGAAATGGGAAAACACTACCATGGATTTCATTACTAAATTGCCAAGGACTGCAAGTGGTTATGATACTATTTGGGTAATAGTCGATCGTCTCACCAAATCAGCACATTTTCTGCCAATGAGAGAAGATGACAAAATGGAGAAGTTGGCGCAATTATACTTGAAAGAAGTTGTCTCCAGACATGGAATACCAATCTCTATTATCTCTGATAGGGATGGCAGATTTGGCAGACATTACAGCAAGCATTAGGAACTCGTCTAGACATGAGTACTACCTATCATCCACAGACTGATGGGCAGAGCGAAAGGACGATACAAATGCTTGAAGACATGCTACGAGAATGTGTTATTGATTTTAGAAACAGTTGGGATCGACACCTATCGTTAGCAGAGTTTTCCTACAACAACAGTTACCACTCAAGTATTGAGATGGCACCATCTGAGGCACTTTATGGTAGAAAGTGCAGGTCTCCAAATTTTTGGAGTGAAGTTGGGGATAAACAAATTACGGGTCCGGATATAAATCAAAAAACTACAGAGAAGATCATTCAAATTCATCAACGGTTAAAAACAGCCCAAAGTCAACAAAAGAGCTACGCGGACATTAAAAGAAAAGATATAGAATTTGAAATTGGAGAGAAGGTCATGCTTAAGGTTACACCTTGGAAAGGTGTTGTTCGATTTGGTAAACGGGGGAAACTAAATCCAAGATACATCGGGCCATTCAAGATTATAGATCATGTCGGACCAGTAGCTTACCAACTTGAGTTACCTCAACAACTCGTGGTTGTACATAACACTTTCTATGTCTCAAATTTGAAGAAATGTTTTGCTAAAAAAGATCTCACTATTCCGCTAGAAGAAATCCAAATCAATGAAAAACTTCAATTCATCGAAGAACCCGTCGAAATAATGGATCGTGAGGTTAAAAGGCTTAAGCAAAACAAGATACCAATTGTTAAGGTTCGATGAAATGCTCGTAGAGGACCCGAGTTCACCTGGGAATTTGAAGACCAGATAAAGAAGAAATACCCGCACTTATTTCCAGAAGATGCGTCAACACCTTCAACCGCTTAAAATTTCGGGACAAAATTTATTTAACGGGTAGGTACTGTAGTGACCCGAACTTTTCCATGATTATATATTAAATGAAAACTATATTTGCATGATTAAATGTTTTCAACATGTTAAGCAATCAAACTTGTTAAGACTTGATTAATTGAAATGAGTTTCATGTAGTAAATTGACCACCAAGTTGACCGGCGATTCACGAACGTTAAAAACTTGTAAAAACTACATGATGATATATATATATATATATATATATATATATATATATATATATATATATATATATATATATATGGTTAACATGAGATTATGATAAGTAAGTATCTTACTAAGTGTATTAACAATGAGTGATATACATAAAAATGTGATTATTGAATTAAAAAACTCGAAACGATATATATAACGATTTTCGTTATAACAACATCTTACTAAATACATATGAATCATATTAAGATATAGATACATTATGTTTAACATGATAAAATGATAATTAAGTATATCATTAAGTGTGTTAACAATGAACTACATATGTAAAAACAAGACTACTAACTTAAGGATTTCGAAACGAGACATGTATGTAACGATTATCGTTGTAACGACATTTTAATGTATATATATCATATTAAGATATATTCATACATCATAATATCATTATAATGTAATAATTTAACATCTCATTAGATATAATAAACAATGGGTTAACAACATTAAATGAGATCGTTAACTTAAAGGTTTCAAAACAACACTTACATGTAACGACTAACAATGACTTAACGACTCAGTTAAAATGTATATACATGTAGTGTATTAAGATGTATTTGTACACTTTTGAAAGACTTTAAGACACATATCAAAGTACTTCTACTTAATAAAAATGCTTACAATTACATCCGCATTCATTTTCATTAACAATTCTACTCGTATGCACCCGTATTCGTACTCGTACAATACATAGCTTTTAGATGTATATAATATTGGTATATACACTTCAATGATCAGCTCCTTAGCAGCCCATGTGAGTCATTAAACATGTAGGAACCATCATTTGGCAACTAGT
The DNA here is from genome assembly GCF_046630445.1 of Rutidosis leptorrhynchoides. Classification (NCBI taxonomy): domain Eukaryota; kingdom Viridiplantae; phylum Streptophyta; class Magnoliopsida; order Asterales; family Asteraceae; genus Rutidosis; species Rutidosis leptorrhynchoides. The sequence goes on along the minus strand of NC_092336.1, from coordinate 360,519,716 downwards.
ATGAAATATCTCACAAAATTACAAAAAAATATTTTAAATCATTCATGAATTATTTACATAAAAACAAACTTACTTGAATTTTTTTCGTGAATCATTCATGAATTATTTACACTTTCATTCTTCAATTTTCTTCATCTAATTAATCTCTCTCAAGTTCTATCTTCAAGTTCTATGTGTTCTTCATAAAGTCTATAAGTTCTAGTTTCATAAAATCAAGAATACTCTCAAGTTTACAAGTCTACTTCCAAGCTTTCTAATCCATTTCAAGTGATCATCCAATCTCAAGAAATCTATCTTATTTACAGTAAGATATCTTTCTAATTCAAGGTAATACTCATATTCCAACTTTGGTTCAATTTCTATTACTATATCAATCTTATTTCGAGTGATAATCTTACTTGAACTTGTTTTCGTGTCCTTATTCTACTTCAAGAACTTTCAAGCCATCCAAGAATTCTTTGAAGCTAGATCAATTTTTGTCACTTCCAGTAGGTTTACCTACTAAACTTTAGCTAATAATTATGTTCATAACATCATTCGATTCATATATATAAAACTATCTTATTCGAAGATTTGAACATGTAATCACTAGAACATAGTTTAGTTAATTCTAAACTTGTTCGCAAATAAAGTTAATCCTTCTAACTTGACATTTAAAATCAACTAAACACATGTTCTATATCTATATGATATACTAACTTAATGATTTAAAACCTGGAAACACGAAAAACACCGTAAAACAGGACATACGCCGTTGCAGTAACACCGCGGGCTGTTTTTGGTTTGATAATTAAAGACTATGATAAACTTTGATTTAAAAGTTGTTTTTCTGGGAAAATGATTTTTCTTATGAACATGAAACTATATCCAAAAATCATTGTTAAACTCAAAGTGGAAGTATGTTTTTCAAAATGGTCATCAAGATGTCGTTCTTTCGACGAAAATGACTACCTCTTTAAAAAATGACTTGTGACCTGTATTTCCAACTATAAACTTATACTTTTTCTATTTAGTTTCATAAATTTTAGTTCATTATAAAACCATAGCAACTTAAATCACTCAAAACAGATTTGAAACGAAGAAATGACGGGTAAAACAAAATTGGATTAATTTGCTAGTTTTAGCTACGAAAATTTTGTAACAAATCTAGACTAAACATATCCTAACTAATTTATATTGTATTATACATTTTATGTAATCTTGGGATACCATAGACATGTATACAATGTTTTGACATATCATATATATATATATATATATATATATATATATATATATATATATATATATATATATATATATATATATATATATATATATATATATATATATATATATTCGGAACAACCATAGACACTCTATATGCAGTAATGCTTGAGTTAGCTATACAGGGTTGAGGTTGATTCCAAAATAATATATATACTTTGAGTTGTGATCTAGCCTGAGACTTGTATACAGTAGGTTGTGGATTGATTCGAGATAATATATTGATTTATTTCAATACATCTAACTGTGGACAACTAGTTGTAGGTTACTAACTAGGACTGCTAACTTAACAAACTTAAATCATAAAATGTAATAAAAAATGTTGTGAATATATTTAAATCATACTTTGATATATATATATACATATTTTTTATAGGTTTGTGAATCGACCAGTGGCCAAGTCTTATTTCCAACGAAGGAAAAATATGTGAAAGTGAGTTATAGTCGCACTTTTAAAATCTAATATTTTTGGGATGAGAATACATGCAGCTTTATAAATGTTTTACAAAATAAACACAAGTATGCGAAACTACATTCTATGGTTAGATTATTAAACCGAACATTGCCCCTTCAAGTATGGTAGCCTAAGAATTAGGGAAATGACCCCTAATTGACGCGAATCCTAAAGATAGATCTATGGACCTAACAAACCCCATTCTGTAATTTGGAATGCTTTAATACTTTGATTTATATGGTGATTGCGATTGTCAATTTATGACATACATGCGAGTATGCGGGGAATATTCTATATGCATTATGTTAATGTCGGTTACCAGGTGTTCATCATAGAATGATTTTTATACACTTGCGAGTGTAAGATTATTGAATAAATGAAATCTTGTGATCTATTATATTAATTTGATAATATATAGGTTAAACCTATAACTCACCAACATTTTTTGTTGACGTTTTAAGCATGTTTATTCTCAGGTGATTATTAAGAGCTTCCACTGTTGCATACTAAAATAAGGACAGGATTTGGAGTCCATGATTGTATGATATTGTGTAAAAACTGCATTCAAGAAACTTATTTCGATGTAATATATTTTTATTGTAAACCATCATGTAATGGTCGTGTGTAAACGGTATATTTTAGATTATCATTATTTGATAATCTACGTAATGTTTTTTTAAAACCTTTATCGATAAAATAAAGGTTATGGTTGTTTTAAAAATGAATGCAGTCTTTGAAAAACGTCTCATATAGAGGTCAAAACCTCGCGACGAAATCAATTAATATGGAACGTTTATAATCAATATGAACGGGACATTTCACTTTTCAGAACACATTTGTTAATGCAAACGTAGTTGACGGTCGACCAGAAGACTGTATTCCTCCTAGTTATGAATATTACGTTGAAAAGAATAAAAAATGTAGCTTAACTAAGAATATAACTTCTGATGATACAGCTGAAGGTGCTCTAGATCATGAGGAAGATAGGAAAACTGGTTTAGGAGATAATTCTAAGAGAAATAGGGTAAGAACACCAAAAGGTCCTGTTAAAATTTTAAGAAATCCAAGATTTGCTGACAGACATGTTCTTTCTGTTACCCCTAAGCCTGTTCCAATAGATAAACCAAATGATTCTCATGTGTTCGTAAGAACACAAGACCCTTCCTCTTCAAACTCTAATAATGTGTTTGAATTTAGAGGACATAGGGAGTTTCAACAATGTTTTAACTGTGCTGTCTTTGGATACGTTGCTGCTTATTGTCCTAGAAGAGTTCATTCCACAAGACATAAGATTGACTTGACACATGATAATTTTAGATCATCTTATGTTCATAGAAAAAATTCACCCGTAAGTAATGAATGTTGTGATAAGAGGTTCTAGATAAACGTTGTTTATGGAGATCCTAAGAGAAAGAATTTAAATAGATCTGTTTCACCAGTGAAACGTAAAATTCCAAAAAGAAGTTTTGAGGAAAATGTAACAGGGTTTTGCAATCAAGAAAAACCTTTTGAACCAAAGGCACGATCACCTTCGCAAAAAGCTAGTCGTCAAAAATACTTTTCCCGTAACAGACCACAAATGAGTCGCTCCGAAGATGAGCAAAATGTGAAAAACCAGAAGAGCAATATTGCTACTTCTAAACTGTCTAAGTTTATGGTTTCTATTGATGAGATTCCACCGGACTCAAACGAGAAATGGATGAAATTTCAAGCTATGGGTGTTAATGGACAACCTACTGCCATCCGGGCGTGGGTTCCCATTATCAATTAATATTTTTAATGTGATATGCAGGGAACCAGGGTACCTACAAATAACACCTGGATAGTGGATAGCGGAGCTTCGAGATATATGACTGGACAACTATCTCTTCTTTCGGATGTTCACCCAATTAAGGGAGGATATGTAGCTTTTGCTGGAGATAAAGGAGGTCACATTTCAGCTTAAGGTTTATTAAAGAATGAAAAAGTTGGTTTCGACAAAGTGAACTATTGTCAAGAGCTTGCAAACAATTTGTTGTCGGTTTCACAAATCTATGAAAAATCTTTCAAAGTAGCATTTGATGACGAATTCAGCTACATTTTGAAACTAGAGTTTGTGATTCCTCCAGAAATGATTTTGATGAAGGCTCCTAGACAAGCTGATTTATACATGCTAGATATGAATGTTGCTACTTCAACTACTGAACATCATCAAGCTTTTGTTTCTAAAGCGACTGAACAAGTTTCTATTACATGGCATAAACGCATGGGTCATTTAAGTTTTTGGAATATGAATAACCTTGTCCACAATAATCTTGTAGAAGGTGTTGATCTTCGATCTTTTCAGATTCCAGGAACATGTGTTCCGTGTAAGAAGGGTAAGCAGAGCAAGAATGCTCATAAGCTGGTGAAGTATAATCTAATCTCTACTCCACTTGAATTTTTATATATGGATCTTTTCGATCTAATTCTTTTTGAAAGCATCGATGGAAGTAAGTACTGTCTGGTGGTAACTGATGATTATTCAAGATTTTCTTGGGTAATGTTTTTGAAAGAGAAGTCCGATACATTTGAGAATTTGAAAGTGCTAATCAATCGATTAGAGACATGTTTTAATCTAAAGGTAAGAAAGATTCGTTGCGAAAATGGTACAGAATTCAAGAATCAGTATCTTGCAGGTTTCTGTATTGAAAAAGGTATCAATATGCAGTTCAGTTCGGCATACGCTCCTCAGATGAATGGTGTTGGTGAAAGAAAGAATAGGGTTTTGGTCGAGACAGCTAGAACAATGCTGGCAGATTCATCGTTACCTGTTCATTTTTAGGGAGAAGCTATTGCTAATGCTTGCTACACTATGAATCGAGTTCTGACTGTTAACCGACTGGGTAAAACTTGCTATGAGTTATTGCATGGGAGAAAACCATCATTGAAGCATCTAGAACCATTTGGCGCACCGTGTACCATATTGAATAGAAAACCAGGAAGTAAGTTTGATTCTAAAGTGGTTACTGGAGTATTTCTTGGGTATAGTTCTCCTAACAAGCGAGTTTTCAACAATGAAACAAGATGTGTTGAAGAATGGTCTGAAGTTGACGTCCAAAGGATTCAAACGAAGAGTGCTCCTAAGAGTCACCCATGGATATATAACTATGATGACCTAATTGACTCATTCAATCTTGCTCCAGATCAGACAGAGAATGAAGTAGAGCTACAAATGCTGTTTGACTTACAGAATGAACCAAAAGTGACTGCACCTACTCCAATTTCAGCTCCATTAAAGACAGTCAATGAGACAGTTCAAGATTCAGATCAAGATGTTGGTCCAGTGTATGATACCTGCGTATCTGATATTTCAAGTGAAAGTTTCGACAATCCTGAAGATATTGGAGATACTACGAATTTACACCATGAGGTACCTGTTCTCGCACAACCAGTTTCCAGAACTACAGCTGCTCATCCTAGAGAGAATATTATTAGAGATCCAAATGCATGTGTTAGAACAAGGAGACAAGTTCAGTTTGATGGTCAAGTTGATACTCATATGACAGCTGCTGCTACATACTACGAGTACTCATGTCATATTTCCAGAATAGAGCCAAAGATAACAAAAGAAGCCTTGAAGCATGTTGACTGGGTCATGGCCATGCAATAAGAGATTCAGCAATTCAATCATTACATATTTAGAAGTTAGTTACTAAACCGCATGGAGCTAAAGTAATTGATCTCAAGTGGGTTTGGAAGTGCAAGTTTGACGAAGATGGCAATGTTATTCGTAAAAAAGCAAGATTAGTTGCTAAAGGTTATCAGCAAGATCCTGAATTTGATTATGATGAATTTTTTGCTCCTGTTGCCAGATTGGAAGCTATTCGCATTTTCTTGACTTTTGCATTGTGTATCAAATGGATGTCAAGAGTGCATTTCTGTATGGCAAGCTTAATGAAAGAGTATATGTTAGTCAACCACTGGGTTTTGAAGATCATCTTCATCCTGACAAAGTTTATCACTTACGGAGAGCCCTATATGGTTTACATCAAGCCCCACGTGCTTGGTATGGACGTTTGTCAAGTTATCTGATCGAAAAAGGTTATCAAATGGGCACAGTAGATTGTACTCTGTTCACGAAAGTTAAAGATGATAATATTATCTTAGTCCAGATTTATGTAGACGACATTATTTTCATTGCTACAAAGCAGGAACTCGTTGACGAGTTTGAGCAGGTGATGAAGGACGAATTCGAAATGAGTAAATTGGGTCTCTTATACTATTTTCTTGGTTTGCAAGTTGAACAAACTGATATGGAATTTTTCTTCACCAAGAAAAGTATGTAAATGAAATACTCGAATGTTTTGGTATGACTCAAGAATGTCCTGTGTCGACCCCGCTAGCTGTAAATCACGGTATTTTTTTAGAATGTGAGGGGGAGCCTGTTGATCCTACATACTATCGAGCAATCATCAGATCGCTCATGTATCTCACTGTAACATGTCTGTGTGCAGGTTATCAAGTTAATCCAGATACCGTTCATCTTACATGTGAAGCTAAATATATTGTTGCTGCTGGTTGTTGTTCGCAAGTTGTCTGGATACAACAACAACTTCGCGATTATGGACTAAGAACCTCTTTCTCTCCTCTTTATATTGATAATACTGCTGCTATCGCAATTACTAAGAATCCTGTGCCACATTCTAAGACTAAATAAATAGGTGTTAAGTATCATTTTCTTAGGGATTTCCATGAGAAAAAGATAATTGAGGTTAAGAGAATAGGTACTAAGGACTAGAGGGCTGACCTTATCACTAAGGCTTTTCATAAACCTAGGTTCTTGCTACTTTTAGAAGTGAATGGCATTGTTGATCGAGACGAAGTAATTTCGGATGTTGAGTGTGAGGTTTAATTAAACTTTCAGACTTTGCATGTAGGATGCATGACATATAGATTTTAGCTTCTCGTTATCTGTACTGTATATTTTTGCTTTCTGTCTGCATTTCCTTGCATGATTTCTTTCATGTTTGCATGCTAGTCTGTAGATATTTTCTGTTTGTTTAAAATGCTAAAAAGACAAAAAGATTTTATGTTTTAGTATTTTAGGGGGAGTATATGTTTCAACAGAAAATACCTAAATAGTGTAAAATGCCTCATCAGAAAATCCTAAAAAGATGAAAATTCCAAAAATGAGCTTTTTTTTATTAATATGTTGAAGATGAAGAAATTACTGTACTGAGAATTGATATATTTGATTAGTAAGGACTGATTTGAACGTTTATATCTATCTGTTGTGTGATGTACTGATAGATGTGACTTATGAATTCTTGGCATTAGACAATCATAATAAGAATAACGATCATCTAAGATTCGGAAGTCATGGACGATCTGTAGCGTTTGAAGGTAATCACCTAATTATCTCTGAATCTGTATGAAATGATAATTGTTGAGGAACTCAGCAGTTGGTTGAGGGTATCCCCTATCATAATTAATAATTGTTAGAGAAAGTTGGTGTTGGATGTCCCCAAGCAATATTCAAACGTTGCTCTACTAATTCAGCCTCACAGCTATGATTGGGACATTCAATAGATCATTTAAGGGGTTGTGGATTATATGTTTGGCTGGTGCATACCACGTTGTCATGGGCTTAAGACTTAATAATCGAAACTAAACCCCGAAAAGTCAGGGAAAAATTAGTTTATATCAAAGTAAGTGTCACTTCTCGCTTAAAGTCGAAAAGTATGATTCTGTATTGCGGACCGTTCAAGCATTTTAGGGAGAACACCTCCGAGTGATCTGAGCACACAACAAAAAAACATGAGTTCATGCATAAAAATGGAAAATCCATTCATGATGCGACTCAAAATCAATATATCAAAAGATAATGATATGCTGGAAAAGAAATATCAAAAGAAAATCAAAGTCAAAAAATAATTGGTGTATCAAGATGGCAAAGTCCTGAAGTTTGAAAGAATGAAGAATGTTGATTCATGAAGTGCTCATAAAAGAACTCAGATCATTCTTAGTTTGACGCCCCTGCGCAACTTGAATTGTTTAATCATGACATTCACACTGAACTATCAAGATTCTTGTCATCTACGATTTAGAGTTATACCTATTTAGACTGGTCATCAGGCAAGTCTGCTTTAACTGTAGACCAATTCTCGCGGTAAATAATGCGCCTATTCGGATAATCCAATATATTCTGAGATCAGTCGAGCCAACTAGATTGAATATTGTCAACACATTGGTAGAAGCCAAAGGCTGACAGGGTTATTCAAAATGTCATGAGAACCATCCTGTTCAATTTGAATGAAGTACATGGATAGAGATAACAGAAAGTTACGTGTAATGAATTGACAACCTAATAGAAACGCACAATCATAAGTGATGAAAGAATCAAGGATTAATGAACTTAGCGTTATCCCAAAAATCACTGCTTTTTAGTCTTCAAGTAATTAATGCCAACATGATTGTCGTAGTGTCCGGAATAAATATGCTCATGTTTAATGAGGATTGATATCAGTAATTGCATGATAATAGAACTAGACTGGACAATTGGGAATGAACAACGGAAGTTGATTCAATATGTCAGTTCTGATCCATTTTTAAATTGTTAATCATCTTGCTCACAAAAAGAATGTGGATTTGTATGCCTTGCTTATCGGTTTGCTTTTGTTAAATAGCTTGTATTGAAAACCATGAAACAACAAAAAGATTTTGGTTTTGCATGTTATTGCATTTCATGATAGAATGTCTCTCATTTGCATATTTTTAGTTGCATGACATCTTATATCAGAAAATTCATAAAGATTTTATCTTTCCTTTATTTTTTGACTATCCTCTGAATGCACAATGACATCTGAAAGAACCTTGTTAAGATCAAGATATTTTTTGGCCACCAAATCCATGAGATAGAATTTTATAGAGCTTGTGATTGTTTGAAGGACTTTAATGATTTAAGGTGTAAGTGGCCTTAAGATGACACTACACTGTAGGACTTACTCATGAGAAACAGAATGTTTAGAGTAATAACCTCTTTTTGGTTAAGATGTTTGGATTGCATAAGTGTTAGTGTTCATTTCTTGATGGATTAGTGAGTTATGACTCAAATTGAAGGTGCTAGTTAGCTCTAAGAGTGACAAATGAGTCGAAATCCTATGTTTGTGAAAATTTAAATTTGCCTAAGTGGCTCACTCGCACGTTTGAAGAGTGAACCGTACGAGTTACTACACGTTTGAGGTTAACCGTACGCGTGACCATGTTACTGACTTATCCTTAGTTTTCTAGGTCAATCACACGAGTGACTGTGAAGCACGCGATTGGAAGGTGAATCGTGTGCTCAACTGTACGGTTGAGCATGAGAGTATAAATACAAGGTGCTGAGCACAGTCGCTCACACTTGCACACCCACACCTATTTTTGCTCTCAAATTCGATTCTCACCATTCGAGTTTTCCACTGTAGGTTTTGATAAGCATCAATAGCCAATCACAGCGCCACTAACTAGGTACAATTTCATCGAGTTTTACTTTCTTAATTTGTTGTTTGAATGTGTCGAAACCCTAGTTGGTTATAAGTCAAATTTTGTATAATTACAGTGTGTTTTGATGATTGTTTGATGTTGTTTTGTGTTAAACGGTACCTAAGCTTACTATCGTGATGTAAATCAGCCTCTAAAACACTCAAACATGTGATCCCGTTAGGTTAAAAATAACATTTAATATTCATTTCATCAGACATGCATTAGTGACCTCAATCGCACGCGTGAGACATGACTCGCACGAGTCAGTGCACGGTTAAGGCTTAACAGTGTAAACATCTGAGCCCACTTGTTTGATATCACTTAGTGTTTATTTGGATGCTCACTCGTTTGACTGAGCTGACACGTGTGCGTAACTGCACGAGTCACCACACGGTTGACTCACTCGCTTATCCAAGTTGCCTCAACTGTGTACCTTGTCTGAAACCATGTTACTGCTCAAACGTGTCAATAGTGACACGAGTGACTATGTTACTCGCATGACTGACCTCTCAGCCACACGTGTGACAGTGCCACTCACACGATTTTCCTGTTTATGAGCTTATGACACTTTGTTGCAAATGCTTTGATGATTTATGATATATGATTACTGTTTCTAACTTTTCTGTTGATGTTTCAGTTTGTTAAAAAACTACCAATGGCAGAACCACAAACTAATGTTCCGGTTGTTAATCAAGAAGCTCAGAGGGAGCAGGGAAAGAATCCTCAGGTTAATCTCGTTAACCCACCTGTTCAACCCGAGATTATCTTAGAGATGGGTGATCAGAACAACCAAGTTGCTCTCTACGAAACTACTCTTGAGAAAGAGACCACTTTGTAGAGATTGTTGATTTCTTAAGCGATCAAGGATCCATACAGCCATTTCTACTCAGTGTACAGCCTATTATAGCTACTAAAGGGAATTCTGGAGAAATGTAGTGCTTGATGTGTCAGAGGATGAAGCTAAGCTGGTTAGTAATGTTCAAGGGCACGAGATTGTTGTTTCTAAGACTGCGATTAGGAGGACCCTAGGATTTAATGATGAGAACTGCTCCCACATGACAATTAATCGAGAAAGAATCCACGGATGCTTCAAGAGATGTGGATACTCTGGTTACCTTATTGGTAATTCTGAACTAATGAAGACTCTTCTGCCTCCACAGTATCGATATCTTGCTCACGTGTTGATGCATTGCTTGAGTGGATGAAAAGCTGGCCTTGATAAGCTGAATGAGAAAGTGCAAAGCATGTTTGTTGCACTCGTCCTAGCGACTCCGTATGATTTCTACGGATTTGTTTTCTATTACTTCAAAGCTAATCATTTCAGTTCTACACAGAGATATCTTATCTACGCCCGTTTTCTTCAGTTGATTATCAATGACGCTGCACCAGACTTACCAAAGCTTGAACATGATATCATTCCTCTACGTCCAATGAATGTTGTGACATTTCAAAGAATGGAACAAACTTGAAATGAGTGACTGAAACCTGATTTAAAGAGAAAGCTTGTTTGCCATCTTATCAAGGAGAATTATAGATGTCCATCTGGTAATCCTTGGAGAAACGATGATTCCGATTCTAACTATGAAGTTACTAATGAGTAAGAAGGAGAAGGTGATAATCAGAGAGCTACTGGTGAAGCTCAAGGAGGAAACAATGATGATGATAACGATGGTGATGATGATAAAGCGACTGAAGAGAATATTAGTTTGATTCAAAGGAAGAGAAAAGGGAAAGAACTCATGTCTTCTAGGTAACCTAAAAAGAACGAGAGGAGAATCAAACACCATGATGACTCACCACAGAGATCATCTCATGGAGGTTCAAGGCAACAGACTCAAAGACAACCTTCCGATTTTATGAAGGATGCTAGAGCCATCGTTACCTCACCGAAAGCTGCAGTGACAACACCTCAAGTTACCCCATCGAAATTCAAGACACAACAAAATCTTCTTTTGTCGTTGACCACGAAGATTACGAATCTTGAAAATCAAGTCGTTGAGGAAAAGAAGGCAAGTGATGCGAAGATTGAGCTATTAGTGGAAGATAATAAGAATTTGTGGAAACGTGTAAATCGTCAGAAAGGAACGACTGAGAAGCTGAAGAAACAGATTGTTAAAATTATAAGTGAGAATGAAGAGAAGTTGAAAGAGTTTAATGATAAGATTAAGCAGCTCACCACTGGTAAAACTAAGTTGATAACGGATGGAGGAGAAGAATATTCCTCTGATTTGGGTGGTGAAGAAAAAGATGAAGAAGACACTAGCACTGGAGGACCCTCTTTTAGATACCCATTAGTGATACGTATTTAAAGTTTTAATGAATATGGTGAGGTCTTTACTGCTGAATATTATATGAATTATTCAAATGTTTTTAATGATGCAGAAAAGGGGGACGTTCCACCAAGTGATTTCCTAGTGGAACAGCTTGCTGCTATGGCATACGACAATGATAATGATACAGAGGATGCATAGATAGTTGAAGCTGAAAACAAGGCTCCAATAGAAGGGCCAGCTGCTGAAGTCCCTCCCGAATCAATCCAAAAATATCGATTTAAGTGATTTTGATAATTTGTTTGAAGATGAAAAGTGTGAAGATTTTTGTCGGTAAAGGTAATGCGAAAGAGGATGTGATTATTGAATCCGAAGATGAACTGATGACAGAATCTGAGAGTGAAGAAGAAGAAGAAGAAGAAGAAGAAGAAGAAGAAGAAGAAGAAGAAGAAGAAGAAGAAGAAGAAGAAGAAGAAGAAGAAGAAGAAGAAGAAGAAGAAGAAGAAGAAGAAGAAGAAGAAGAAGAAGAAGAAGAAGAAGAAGAAGAAGAAGAAGAAGAAGAAGAAGTTGAGATTGTTATACCTTCGCTCGAGCCCTACTCTAATCCGTCGCTCAATACCTTAAGTGACTTTTTCAATTTGAGTAGTGAGGTGAAACAGAAGAATTTAAATGAATTAGAAAAGGCGAGGAAGGTATACAAGGAACAAATCAAAGAAGTTGATGTTTTGATGGAAAGGAATAAGAGAATCCGACATGAGACACTGCTCGTTGAGAAAGAAAGAAATAAGACTGAACTAAAGAAGAATAAACTCCGATCCGAGCAAGCTAAGGCCGAGGGATGGAATGAGATTAAGAAGTGGTTCGAACGTGACATGGTTAAAGTGAATAGAAACATTGAAGAAGATGAGATTCGTCAAGGTTGGTGGAAACAGAACGTTGTTAACCCTGATCAGATGAATAAACTAGAACTCGAGCAAAAGTTTGTTAGTTTCTATGAAAAAGGGAAGAGAACCAAGAAGTTTGCCAAGGGTAAAATATTGAGCTGGGGTTACTTCAAGGAGATCAATTGTTTTGCGATCAAAAGAGTTGGAGGAGTTGATTATATGGCAAGACCGAGTCACTTTAGAACTCTACCTTGCTTTGAGATCATGCAACTTGTGAAGCTGAAGATGTTGAACGCTGAGGATAGTGACTTTTCCAGATGGTTTCAAATAAAACCTAGATTTGAGTACAAAACAGGGAAGTGGGATATCTTCAAGTCAACAGCCGCCAGGTTCTCCATGCACCCGACAAAGTTAAATTCGAAAGGTGGACCTATTCATGTTGTTATGTTCCGTCCAGCTAAGTACATGAAACAATATCCCTTGATACCCTTACCCAAGGACATTTGCAAAAACTTCTCATGGTGGTTCTATGATGAGTTGTCAGAGGAAGCAGTGATCCTGACTGCAATTGAGAAAGATGATGGAAGCATACAGTTCGACAATGTGAGGATTCTGGATCCTATGTGGCTGAGGAACTTGTCGAGATTTGATGTGGAGACACTTCACCGCCATCATATTATGTTCAGAGATGATAGAAATGAGAAAGCTATGAGATACCAACGTGTGATCGATGTCTACCATGCCTACCTCAACAGAGATAATGATGCTCAAAGCTCGAACCAAGCTCATGCCAACTGAATCCTGTCTGATACTGTGTTGCTAGTTTGTATTTTGTTTTTGATGATGTATTTATGTGAGAGAGAGAATCTGGATATGTATTGATGTTAAACTGATGTTACTTTTGAACTTATATGTATTTCACGAAAGTTTACTATATTGTAACTGATGTTCTAGGTCCTAGGGGAAGTTGTTGATGCATTTTCTGTATGTCCCTAGACATCTATCTTACGTTTGTGATTAGTACTTCAGTTTATGGGTTACCATGATCGCTCGTTGTTATCCTATCTGTGTTTATATGTGGTTACAGGTACTGCAGGAACGTGATAAGGAAGTTTGACTATATTAGACTCAGTCAGACGTACGAGTGAAGCCTCACTCGTATGGCTGACAAGCTCATACGCAAGAGTGTGCCGAGCTGAGTCACAAACCTAATCTGTGTACACATACATGAGTGAGTGATCAACCATACGGATTAGCCAGCTCACTCGTACAAGTGAGGACTGACATGCGCAGTTGACTCAACAGCAGGGGTATATAAGTGTTTATGTTCTTCATTTTAGGTTAAGCCTCTCATTACACACACATCACTCAGATCTGGTAACCTGCTGATTCTCTCTCAACCTAAATCACTCAAGAGGTGAATAATAGCTCTAGGTGTTAATCTAATCACAAATTTCTTATTGGGGTTTGACTTAATTAATCCCAAAAAGCATTTCTCATCCACTAGAGGGTTTGACTCACTTATTCCGCCATTGTATGAGTTAAATCTGTTGATTTCGAAGTTCCTAGTCATGTTTCATCATTTAGTACCACAAAAAAGGTCGTAATATAATTTAGTACCACAAAAAGGGTCCTAATAAACTAGATGTTAATTAAGTACCACGGAAAAGGGTCCTAATATAATTTCGTACCACAAAAAGGGTCCTAAGATAACTATATGTTAATTAGTACCACAAAAAAGGGTCCTAGTATAAGTAGATGTTAATTTTGTACCACAAAAAATGGTCCTAAGAAATGTATATGTTAGTACCAAAAAAGGGTCCTAACAAGTAATAGGATTTCAAATATCCAGTTCGGATATTCGGGTCGATTTCGGGTTTTGGGCCAGGTTATGGTAATTGGACCTTTCTAGCCCAGTTCAGATATTTGGGCCTTTTGGATCTGCTTCAGCTATCTGGGCATGTCGCCTCGTTTAAGCTTACTGGGCCTTTTGTACTCGGTAATGCTATTTGGGCCTTACGGGCTTGATTCAGCCATTTGGGCCTTTCGGGCCTGCTTCAGCTATTTGGTCGTTTTGGTCCTGGTTCAGATCCAGTTTTCTTTTACTGTATTAATTTATTATTCATTACAGTTACAATATATTTTAAATTACAAAACAAATATTAATATTGTTGCAATCCAAAAAATATTACAGATTACAGATTACTAATATTGTTTCAACACCACAAATGTAAGAACATGTCCAGGTAACATCAACATATTACAGATCATTGTATCAAACACACAAACTCATAAAATAATTAATATTCATGTTCAAACATTATAATCAAACCGGCCAGCATTACAAAACACACAAACTCTTCAATTCGCCACCAATCTATCTTGATCAGTCATCAAAATCTGCCACCTACAATTAAACCATCCACGTATAAGAATAATGACGTCATGAATGTATCTCATATGCTCAAATGGCCTAAACAAAACTTCATTTCTTTTGATGGCCACTTGAAGCTCTACCTCACACCAACTAGCTCCAAGTTATGTCTACAAAACAACCGCAGTTGGATCCATGCTTACCAACTTTCCTCTTGCTCCCTTGTTGTTTATAATGCTTTTCACATACACTTCATCTCTCACCTATTCTAAAAAATAAAATATTTATGAACGCTAAAAGGGTAGAAAAACAGTAAGGTAAGCTATTAAATTGAAACATACCTTTAAACGTTTAACAACCGAACCATTATCCTGAACACCCGAACTTCCTTCTCAACACCAGAACCATTATTCTTCCGAGCTAACTGGGCTTTTAACCTTGAATTTTCATTCTCAAGTTCTGCCTTATCAGACTTGAGTTGAGCATTCTCCTTACGAACGGTTGATCGACCAGGTACTACGCCCTACAAATCTTTTGCACGAACGCCAAGTCCATAAATTTGGGCAGAACTAGAATTATTGCGCCCCATTACCTGGGAAAAAACATCGTCTGGTCCAGGTGTATCAGTTTCACCATCCACAAGTTTTTTCGTAAGTTCTTTCATTTGTTTCTGCATAAATAAAACTTAATATTTAAACAGGCATATAAATGTATGTCATGCAACATATTTTGGTATGACAGAATTGATTCTACTCTGGTATTCGATATATGCAATGCCCAATCAAAGTATAGCCCAATCACACCTAGATATTCGATATATATCCAATGCTTAACGTATTAATGCTAGACTAGGATTTTAGGATTTCGACATTAATACATAATGAAAAGCAAGTGGTCACTATCAATTGAAGACTCTATTAATATTCACCTCAAATAAATTGGCTAGAAGATTATCAAGTGGTTTATGGTGATTAACATATAAATATACAACTAATTAACTTAAAAGATAAAATAACCCAACTGAAGCACAGGAACATATCACAAAGGTAAAAGTCACTAAAAGTCTACTGATATCATAGGTGGTTTATGGTGATTAACATATAAATATACACCTACTGATATCATGTGTAGGATATATTTGATCCACTTTTGATTCTTTCATACATCATAATAGTGTTTGTAAAATTACTTACGAGTACAGTTGCAGCTTCACCATCAGCACTTCCATTTGTAAAACATTTCTTAAACATATCGACCCGAGTAGGTTCTCTTTCGAAACTCGTCTGCAAGTAAAAATGAGGTAACTATTAACAATGTATATTCAAAAGCTATACTATATTAATAATTTTCCCATGATATTACCTTCAGTTCTTCACGAATTCTTGCAAAACTTTTTTTCCCGGTCACTTGTGTCAACTTCTTGTTAGCCCTATTGGCTTTATTTTTGTCGGTCATCACCTAAAAAAGAAAATATATTAAATATTCTAATATGAAAATAAAATAATATAAAAAAAGTTACACCAAGTGTAAGATTATTTCATACCTTCACCCTTTCTATACTCCAATATTCAAGAAGTCTTCTCCAATGCCTTTTGGTCAGTTCTTCAGGTGGTGAATTCAATTGAACCTCCATTGATAAAGACGGATCAAAGTAGTCTTCCTTAAGAAGTTGGGCAGCTTATCTTTTTTTGCGTGTTTTAACTTGATTTCACAGTCTATAAACTGGATAATATTGGTAGCTTCGGTTAAGTAACCAAGAAAATGGGTGAGTTTACTACTATTTTTTCAAATCGGTTGTCCAAGTTCATTAACAGAAATTGGAATTCGAACATATGCCTTATGTTTCCAGATTTTTTGCATAAGTTCCGGTCCTCGAACTCTGTCGCCTTTATCTACAAAATATGAGCACTTGATTTACAATTGATATACTAAAGAATCAACAATATAAATCAAATAAACAATATAAATTAGAAAAATAAAAAATAACCTGATTCATCTAAGAGTGGGGTGGTTTGCTGATCAACATTCATCACAGTTTGAGTACTCTCATTTACTTCTTTACTCGCATAATAAAAAGGATACTGAAAGTTAAAATACATTATTTAACATAATAAAAAGAATCAAGCAATATAGAATCAAGCATTTCCATATACATAACCATCGTAAATATCATTGTTGGCTTCATACTCAGGCCCGGGCTCCGTATCCGTTTCTTCATCTCTAAGACTTCTAGCTTCTTCGTGTCTAACTTTTTTGTGTCTAGACACCAACTTTCCCTCTATATTTTGATCTTCAGGATTGTCTGTGTTAAGTAATGTAATCAATACATGTATTATATATTGTGAATGAATTATCAGTACATGA
The DNA here is from genome assembly GCF_046630445.1 of Rutidosis leptorrhynchoides. Classification (NCBI taxonomy): domain Eukaryota; kingdom Viridiplantae; phylum Streptophyta; class Magnoliopsida; order Asterales; family Asteraceae; genus Rutidosis; species Rutidosis leptorrhynchoides. The sequence continues at coordinate 360,502,619 of NC_092336.1, read as the reverse complement.
AGAGAGGCCATATATAGCCAAATACCCTAGCTAAGTATAATGGGCTAAGCCCAACAAGCATAATACATGGGCCGAAGATTGCCTAAACCTAACAGAAAAATACAACAAAAAATAAGTCCGATACAACAAAAACAACTAATACACCCCAGATCAAGGTTTAATGTGAAATCTATCACCAAACACATCTAAATTCCATACATCAGCAACCCTGCTAATACCTTCATAAATAATACATGATATGTGTACAGAGTAATGAAATAGTTAATATGAACTCACCATGACTGACTCTTATTCCATCTGGAGCTTTACTTTTTTTAACCCTCAGCCTCATATCACTTGTTTGGCCCTTGGATTTTGCGTATAACCCTTTAGATACATCAGGAGTAACAGAAACTCTTTTATGTTTTAAACTCGCTTTTCTCATTGTATTGGGAGCAAGGAACTGTTTGCTTTTGCTTTTCTTGGTGGTTTGAGTCACAGTAGCCTCAACCTGTTTACTGTAACATCCCGCCTTTTTCCGTTTACTTTTCCGTTTAACTATTTAAATTCCGTTAAATGTTTATAACATCTTCCGTTAATATGCATTTTAAAAATATCTCGTTTAGGTAATTCACGCACCCGCAACCGAACTCGAGGGACTAGTTTCGCCAAAGTGCCAAAGAGGTGACTAGCATTTGACTAGTCAACCCACCTCCTCTTTCTTTTCCATTTCATTTTCCTTTTCTTTCTATACTTCCCATTTTTCTCTCAAATCTTCAAACAAAGAATCATCATCTAAATTCAAGCTAGCGGGTATCTTGCAAAACAAATTACATATTTGGAATCCTTGCAACTTCCTCTTCGATTCCATACCGATTTCATTACATTTGGTTAACTTTCTAAAATCACTAGATTTTGTGTTCTTGATGTTTTTAACTTATAAAGTTGTTAATTAGTGTCTATGGCTCAAGTCTAACATGAATATAAGATTTATATGTTCGATTTTGTTATTTGAAGTAACTAGCATGAACATAAACTTTAGTGTGTTTGATTTAGTGATTTGGTTGTTTGAATAATGTTAAATGTTATAAATGCATGTATTAAATATGTTCCTAACATCACTAGCTTCAATTTGATGTGTAGGTTGCTTGAGAAAACTCCATAAACTTGATTAGTGATTTTGGTAAATTTGGGTTAGGGTTTGATAAGCTTGAAATGAATATTTGATGCATTGAATGCCATGAATTATTGTTAGTAAGTAGTTAGTTGTATTGTATGCCCGATTACCTACAAAACGGCGTGTTGTATGTATGCATTAAATGCCCGAATCATAAATGTGCACTTATCAAATTTGAGTATTAAATGTGTGCATTAATTGATCATTTATTTTTTAAAGCCCATTGTTACAAATAATGTTTTTGGTTGGTGAAATGTATTTAGTTGTGTTCTTTGTCAAATTAGCTTTCCAACGACATAAAATGCGTGTCGTAAGAGTTTACGGTTTGTGATTTATGTGAAAATGAAGTTTGATTTGAGACTTGGACAATTGAGACTGACCAGGTACCAGCAACCGTTGATCGCCGCGGCGCGGCCATCCTCGGTCGCGGCGCGACATATAACGTGTCCAGGTTCTGACCTCCTTGGTCAAAATAAGAAAAATGTTTGGCACACTATGGACCTCCGATTCACATGAGACTTGTTCTAACATGCTTATATATGAATAAAAACCTCAGAAAAATAGTTCGGGACTCGACCCGAACGTGTTGACTTTTTCGTTGACTTTGACCGACCAAAGTTTGACTTTTTGTCAAACTTAACCAAATGATTATGCAACCTTCCTAACTTGTTTCTATACTTGTATCTTGCATGAAACTTGACAATTTGATTCACATGCTACATAATCGAGTCGTAACGAGCCATAGGACTAATTGAACATCTTTGACCTATCGTGTTTACCGTTATTGATACGACCTATTTATTTAGGTCAAGACTAGCATTATCCTTTGCACACGTTACTTTGTGAAGTACTTTTCATACGTGCACTCAAGGTGAGATCATAGTCCCACCTTTCAAACAACTTTTATGCTTTAAACTATGGGATGAGAAACATATACGTATCATACTTTTACACTTGAACACAAGTACGAAAACGAACATTCCACGTACGGGTTTGAACGAAAATCCTCAATTCAATTATCATTAGTTACACTTGCAGGGTGTAAACGTGAACTTATATTATGTGATCACATGGGCTTGACAAGCCTCATTCGGACGGTTCGCTACCGTTAGCGGATGAAATATATTTTCGAGTCTAGTGTATGTTCTAACACTATGCAAAGGGTGCAAAACAGTTAAGTTTGATAATTGGGTACCCACGAAATAATTAACAACTTTGGAATGCAAATGACTTTGATAATCATATTATAATAAATCTTGTGGTTCAAATGCAACGTTTACTAAAACGCCTATGATTTCACCAACGTTTTCATTGACAGTTTTCTATATGTTTTCTCAAGTCCTTGAACGCTACTTGATACATGCTTCTGCACTCTTTTTGATACTTGCTTGGATGTCAAGTATACATGCATAGTTGGAGCGTCTTTTGACTACTTTAAATTGTGTCGCAAGGGTTTCATTCGTACGTTAAACATTGTAATGTAACTAGTCTTTTGAACTACATTTGTAAACTTGAAACATCCTTTTACTTATGAAATGAATGCGACATATTTTGGTCAAACGTCATGTTAAAGACTTATGACCACGTAACGGGACCTAAGTAGTCGGCGCCGTCAAACATGATTTGGTCGGGTCGCTACAGATGGTATCAGAGCCTTGGTTGTAGGGATTTAGAGTCCATTGGTGTCGACCTCGAGTCATAGGGTACATTGGTGAGTCTAGACTACAACCGGCATATAGACTTGAAGTAGGGATTACTTGACTACTTGTGCATTATACTCGAACTCGTCTATCATATCTAATTCTTATTCAATCTTAATCTCACGTTACTTGATTTAATTGACGCGCCACCTTGACTATATGAATTAGTGTCGAATGCACATATGAATTAGGGTAATATAATTTTCGAGATTATATTACGGTGACTCATATGAACATTCCGACATTATGACATAAATAATTTAAGGCGAGTCAAGGAAAATTTCTCTCTATCCTTATTCCATATCATGGTTAGTATTATTAAGAATACTAATCAACGGTATTCTTGTGTTTTGAAGGAACAATGCCTCCTTGTCGTGTGCCACGCCATGAGACTCCCGAACAAGCTCTACAACGAATGATAGCCACCGCTGTGGAAGCGACCATGGTCGATCACTCCTCCAACAATAACAACAACCACAACAACAACAACAACAATCAAGGGGCCGGTAACTCAAGCGAAGGGTGCTCCTACAAAGCCTTCATGGGGTGCAAACCTCACACTTTTGATGGAACCGGGGGACCGGTTGTACTCACTCGATGGTTCGAACAAACGGAAGCCGTTTTTAGCATAAGCGGTTGTCGAGACCAAGATAAAGTCAAATATTTCACCCACACCTTTGCCGGTATCGCCCTCATGTGGTGGAACACGTATGTACAATCGGTGGGTACCGACGAAGCTCACGCCCTCTCTTGGGCCGATTTAAGGGAAAGGATGATCGTCAAATTTTTCCCTCGTGAAGAAACCCGAAAGCTCGAACAAGAGCTAAGAACTTTAAAGGCGGTCGGAAACGATCTCAAGGCCTACAATCAACGATACGCCGAGCTATCCTTGATGTGTCCCAACCTCGTGAACCCCGAATCTCAAAGGGTTGAACTCTATATCGAATGTCTTCCAAAGAGCATCAAACAAGGAGTGATGTCATCCAAACCCGCTAACCTACAACAAGCTTTGAACATGGCCCACCAATTGATCGAAACGGTTGATGAAATCGTAGTTCCGGCACCTAAGGCCGAGGATAAATCGGGCGGTAACCAAAGAAAATGGGAAGCCCCCCAATCAAGCAACAACTACAACAACAACTTCACCAAAAAGCCTTTCACCTCCGACGCCAAGAAAAGTTATGGCGGAAATAAACCCTTTTGGCAACAAATGCCACAAACACCACTATGGTGAATGTAGCAATCTATTTTGCCATCGGTGCCAAAGGGGTGGTCATGTGGCCAACGATTGTAGAAGTGCCGCCCCCGTCGCTCAAAAGGTGCCCAATGCACCAAAATCGGGTACTTGTTATGAATGTGGCCAAACGGGTCATTTTAGAAATGCATGTTCGAAGAAGAAAGCCAACCCCAACACACGCGGTCGAGCTTTCAACATCAACACTGAGGAAGCCCGAGATGACAATGAATTAGTCATGGGTACGTTTCTCCTCAACAACACTTATGTTACTTGTTTATTCGATTCGGGTGCCGATAAGAGTTTTGTATCCAAGACTTTGACTCATTCTTTTAACACTCCACCATTTCCACTAGATACCACTTATACCATTGAAGTGGCCAACGAAAAACTATTGAGTGCCGACACATATTACCGAGGGTGTACGTTAAACATTTTGGATAATGAGTTTGAAATTGACTTGATACCCATGGAACTAGGAGGCTTCGATGTAATAATCGGCATGAGTTGGCTAGCTAAAACAAAATCTCACATCCTTTGTGATCTTAACGCAATCCGAATTCCTATCGAGAATGATGAACCTTTGATCGTCTATGGCGATAAGAGTTGCACCGGAATCAACCTCGTTTCATGCATTAAAGTTAGAAAACTACTCCGCAAGGGTTGTTTTGCGATCCTTGCTCACGTTAAGAAAGTCGAGTCTGATGAGAAGCACATCGATGATGTGCCAATTGTTAGTGACTATTCCGATGCATTTCCCGACGAATTGCCGGGTCTTCCACCTCATCGACCAGTTGAATTCCAAATCAATCTTATTCCAGGATCAGCACCCATAGCACGTGCACCATATAGACTCGCTCTATCCGAAATGCAAGAATTGAAAAGTCAAATCCAAGAACTACTTGATCGTGGTTTTATCCAACCTAGCCATTCACCTTGGGGCGCTCCGATTTTGTTTCTTAAAAAGAAAGATGGATCCCTAAAAATGTGCATTGATTATCATGAACTGAACAAACTGACGGTTAAGAACCGATATCCTCTTCCTCGCATCGATGACCTCTTTGATCAACTACAAGGGTTATGTGTATATTCGAAAATCGATCTCCGCTCGGGTTATCATCAATTAAGGGTTAAGGGGGAAGATGTCTCCAAAACCGCTTTCCGAACTCGTTATGGTAGTTATGAATTCCTTGTCATGCCATTTGGTCTCACTAATGCACCGACGGTGTTCATGGATCTTATGAACCGCGTGTGCAAACCGTATCTTGATAAATTCGTTATCGTGTTCATCGATGATATTTTGGTTTATTCTAAAAGCGAAGAAGAACATGAGGAACACCTCCAACTTGTGCTTGAACTTTTAAGACAAGAACGACTCTATGCCAAATTCTCCAAGTGTGAATTTTGGTTGAAGGAAGTTCAATTTCTTGGTCATGTTGTAAGTGATCAAGGTATTAAAGTCGATCCATCAAAAATCAAAGCCATTAGTAAATGGGAGACTCCTACTACTCCTACTCACATTCGTCAATTCTTGGGTCTAGCCGGATACTATCGTAGATTCATCAAAGATTTCTCTTTGGTTGCTCGTCCTCTAACCGCGTTAACTCATAAGGGAAGAAAATTCGTTTGGGCAACCGAACGTGAATCCGCATTCCAAATCTTGAAAACGAAGCTAACCACTGCTCCTATCTTGTCACTTCCCAAAGTCAATGATGACTTTGTTGTATATTGCGATGCCTCGAAACATGGTTTTGGGTGTGTATTGATGCAACGAATGAAAGTCATTGCTTATGCTTCTCGACAACTCAAAATTCATGAACGAAACTACACGATGCATGATCTCGAACTCGGAGCCGTTGTCTTTGCACTTAAAATGTGGAGACACTATCTTTATGGAACTAAGAGTACTATCTTTACCGATCACAAAAGTCTCTAACACATCTTCGATCAAAAGCAACTAAACATGAGACAACGAAGGTGGATTGAAACCTTAAACGATTACGATTGCGAGCTTCGTTACCATCCCAGAAAGGCAAATGTAGTAGCCGATGCCTTAAGTCGAAAAGAAAGAGCGGTGCCTCTTCGTGTCCGAGCCTTAAACATCACCATCCACACAAACCTTAATAGCCAAATTCGGGTAGCCCAAGATGAAGCTCTCAAGGATAAAAACGTTTCACACGAGCTCTTGAACATTCTCATCTCTCGATTCGAAACTAAGGAAACCGGACTCCGATATTTCGCCGGAAGGATTTGGGTGCCTAGTTATGGGGACCTACGAAGTCTTATTTTAGATGAAGCCCATAAGTCACGATACTCGATTCACCCTGGTGCCAATAAGATGTACCACGACCTTAAACAACAATATTGGTGGCCGAACATCAAAAGGGACGTAGCTACTTATGTTTCCAAGTGTTTGACATGTTCCAAAGTCAAAGCCGAACACCAAAGACTGTCTGGACTACTTCAACAACCCGAGATCCCGCAATAGAAGTGGGAAAGGATAACGATGGATTTTATCACCAAACTACCAAAAACGACAGGCGGTTATGATACCATTTGGGTTATTGTTGACCGTCTCATCAAATCCGCACACTTTCTAGCCATGAAGGAGACCGACAAAATGGAGAAACTTGCACAACTTTACATCAAGGAGATCGTAGCCCGGCACGGTGTACTTTATCAATTATCTCCGACCGAGATGGCCGTTTTGTTTCTAGATTTTGGCGTACCTTGCAAGAAGCATTGGGACCGCGTTTAGACATGAGCACCGCATATCATCCCCAAACCGATGGGCAAAGCGAACGTACAATTCAAACCTTGGAGGACATGTTACGAGCTTGCGTGGTTGATTTTGGAAAAGCTTGGGACAAGCACTTACCTCTCGCCGAGTTCTCTTACAACAATAGTTATCACGCGAGTATTAAAGCCGCACCTTTTGAAGCGCTATATAGCCGAAAATGTCGTTCACCTCTTTGTTGGGTCGAGGTAGGTGACGTGCAAATCACCGGACCCGAACTCATTCACGAAACCACCGAGAAGATCGTTCAAATCCGAGATAGGCTTCGGACGGCCCGGAGTCATCAAAAGTACTATAGCGACAAAAGACGCAACGACCTTGAATTTCAAGTCGGTGACCGCGTCATGTTAAAAGTCGCACCTTGGAAAGGTGTCATTCGTTTTGGAAAACGTGGGAAATTAAATCCGCGGTATATTGGTCCTTTTGAAATCTTGGAGCGTATTGGAACCGTTGCTTATCGTTTAGATCTTCCACCTCAATTGAGTTCCGTTCATCCTACCTTCCATGTATCTAACTTGAAAAAGTGTCTTGCCGAACCCGATATCGTCATCCCTCTCGAGGAACTTACTATTGATGACAAACTTCATTTTGTGGAAGAACCGGTTGAAATTGTGGACACCTCCGTCAAGACGTTGAAACAAAGCCGAATCCTAATTATCAAGGTTCGTTGGAATGCCAAAAGAGGACCCGAGTTTACTTGGGAAAGGCAAGATCAAATGCAAAAGAAATACCCTCACTTATTCCCGATTCCGGAAACGCAAAATTTCGAAGAAGAAACAACGACTACTACGCCTACTTAAATTTCAACGAGTAGGTAATGTAACATCCCACCTTTTTCCGTTTACTTTTCCGTTTAACTACTTAAATTCCGTTAAATGTTTATAACATCTCCCGTTAATACGCGTTTTAAAAATATCTCGTTTAGGTAATTCACGCACCCGCAACCGAACTCGAGGGACTAGTTTCGCCAAAGTGCTAAAGAGGTGACTAGCATTTGACTAGTCAACCCACCTCCTCTTTCTTTTCCATTTCATTTTCCTTTTCTTTCTATACTTCCCATTTTTCTCTCAAATCTTCAAACAAAGAATCATCATCTAAATTCAAGCTAGCGGGTGTCTTGCAAAACAAATTACATATTTGGAATCCTTGCAACTTCCTCTTTGATTCCATATCAATTTCATTACATTTGGATAACTTTCTAAAATCACTAGATTTTGTGTTCTTGATGTTTTTAACTTATAAAGTTGCTAATTAGTGTCTATGGCTCAAGTCTAACATGAATATATGATTTATATGTTCGATTTTGTTATTTGAAGTAACTAGCATGAACATAAACTTTGGTGTGTTTGATTTAGTTATTTGGTTGTTTGAATGATGTTAAATGTTATAAATGCATGTATTAAATGTGTTCCTAACATCACTAGCTTCAATTTGATGTGTAGGTTGCTTGAGAAAACTCCATAAACTTGATTAGTGATTTTGGTAAATTTGAGTTAGGGTTTGATAAGCTTGAAATGAATATTTGATGCATTGAATGCCATGAATTATTGTTAGTAAGTAGTTAGTTGTATTGTATGCTCGATTACCTACAAAACGGCGTGTTGTATGTATGCATTAAATGCCCGAATCATAAATGTGCACTTATCAAATTTGAGTATTAAATGTGTGCATTAATTGATTATTTATTTTGGAAAGCCGATTGTTACAAATAACATTTTTGGTTGGTGAAATGTATTTAGTTGTGTTCTTTGTCAAATTAGCTTTCCAACGATATAAAATACGTGTCGTAAGAGTTTACGGTTTGTGATTTATGTGAAAATGAAGTTTGATTTGAGACTTGGACAATTGAGACTGACCAGGTACCAGCAACCGTTGATCGCCGCGGCGCGGCCATCCTGGGTCGCGGCGCGACATATAACGTGTCCAGGTTCTGACCTCCTTGGTCAAAATAAGAAAAATGTTTGGCACACTATGGACCTCCGATTCACATGAGACTTGTTCTAACATGCTTATATATGAATAAAAACCTCAGAAAAATAGTTCGGGACTAGACCCGAATGTGTTGACTGTTTCGTTGACTTTGACCGACCAAAGTTTGACTTTTTGTCAAACTTAACCAAATGATTATGCAACCTTTCTAACTTGTTTCTATACTTGTATCTTGCATGAAACTTGACAATTTGATTCACATGCTACATAATCGAGTCGTAACGAGCCATAGGACTAATTGAACATCTTTGACCTATCGTGTTTACCGTTATTGATACGACCTATTTGTTTAGGTCAAGACTAGCATTATCCTTCGCACACGTTACTTTGTGAAGTACTTTTCATACGTGCACTCAAGGTGAGATCATAGTCCCACCTTTCAAACAACTTTTATGCTTTAAACTATGGGATGAAAAACATATACGTATCATACTTTTACACTTGAACACAAGTACGAAAACGAACATTCCACGTACGGGTTTGAACGAAAATCCTCAATTCAATTATCATTAGTTACACTTGCAGGGTGTAAACGTGAACTTATATTATGTGATCACATGGGCTTGACAAGCCTCATTCGGACGGTTCGCTACCGTTAGCGGATGAAATATATTTTCGAGTCTAGTGTATGTTCTAACACTATGCAAAGGGTGCAAAACAGTTAAGTTTGATAATTGGGTACCCACGAAATAATTAACAACTTTGGAATGCAAATGATTTTGATAATCATATTATATTAAATCTTGTGGTTCAAATGCAACGTTTACTAAAACGCCTATGATTTCACCAACGTTTTCGTTGACAGTTTTCTATATGTTTTCTCAAGTCCTTGAATGCTACTTGATACATGCTTCTGCACTCTTTTTGATACTTGCTTGGATGTCGAGTATACATGCATAGTTGGAGCGTCTTTTGACTACTTTAAATTGTGTCGCAAGGGTTTCTTTCGTACGTTAAACATTGTAATGTAACTAGTCTTTTGAACTACATTTGTAAACTTGAAACATCCTTTTACTTATGAAATGAATGCGACATATTTTGATCAAACGTCATGTTAAAGACTTATGAACACGTAACGGGACCTAAGTAGTCGGCGCCGTCAAACATGATTTGGTCGGGTCGCTACATTTACTGGATCTAAGCTAGCAAGAGTTCTTGTTTCCTTCCATTGACATAATCTAAAAGAATGTAACGAACTATACGTACTCAGCAATTATATGAATAACACCTAATCATTTAACATAAAATACTTGTATATTTATAAACCTTTTAGCTACATAAAAATAAAATTTAATAAAGAAAGCATAATACGCATTTTGGATGGTCCATACTCCACACATAATACGATGTTACATCTTTTCGTCGTCTTATGCTCAAAAAGATTTATAATTGGTTGGAAGTTAATTTAAGTTTATGGCTGTTTTTATTTAAAATGCTTGTTATTGGAAGTTAATTCTAAAGAGTAGTTGACTATTTTAAATGCACAATTAATCAAAGCATGACCGAATTTGTTAAAGACAACATTCTCATTAGAAACCTTCTTATATGAAGAACATCTATTCATTTAACGCAACAGAGTTATAAACAACTTTATATATGGAGTAGTTAGCAATAATGTTATAAACAATCTAAAAGAATCGTTAATAACATACAAGATAGATACTTGTACTGTGTTCGTTGATAAAAAAAGAGATAGCTTGAGTTCTTTGGTGAAAAAAGAGATAAGTGTGTTGTTTAAAAACCTTTTAGCTACCCCAATTTGATTTGGCACTTTGAATTTGGGAGGTGATAACATTTGATCCATCCACACCAAATTAATCCAAACTTCCTATTTTACCCTTAAATTACTATTTAGTCAATATACTATTTATAAGGGTAAAATTTGTAATTTATATTATTTTGCTGTGGATGGATCAAAACTAGTGTGTGTGACGACCCGAAAAATTTCGACTAATTTTAAACCAAACTCTCGATACGATTTAATATTTTTGACATTATAAGAAAAGTCTGTTAGGTTGAGTCTCAAAATTTTTGAACAGTTTTCTTGCATTAATTTAACTTCGACCATTTTCGACGATTCACGAACAATTATGTGTAAATAAATATGTATATACATATATATATACATATATATATATACATATATATATATATATATACATATATATATATACATATATATATATATATATATATATATATATATATATATATATATATATATATATATATATATATATATATATATATATATATATAAAATGTATGAGTATCAAATATTCAAATAATGTTATCATATAACGAATGATATAATTACATAATTAATAAATTATAATATTAATATATTAAATGTAGTTACAAGTTAAAATATAATATATATATATATATATATATATATATATATGTAATATATATAAAATGTATGAGTATCAAATATTCAAATAATGTTATCATATAACGAATGATATAATTACATAATTAATAAATTATAATATTAATATATTAAATGTAGTTACAAGTTAAAATATAATTGTTATACTAATATTATTATTACTTTCATTATTAATATAAAAATCAGTATTAGTTATTTTATTATGTTCAATATATAATATACATGAAATTTAACACATGTAATTTGTTATATCATTATTATTACTAAAAATTATCATTTTTATTCTAAAATTATTACTATCATTATTTCTATTAATTTTAATCATTATACTTATTATTATTAGTATCATTTGGATATTTTTAATATTATTATTATTAAAATACCTAATTATTTGTTAATACAAATTATATAAAGTAATGAAATATAAATACAGATATATATATATATATATATATATATATATATATATATATATATATATATATATATATATATATATATATATATATATAAACAGGTGTATATATATATATACTGATATATACAGATACATTATATGAATCAGTATTATTGTATTTAATAAAACAATTAACATAGAATAAAAATCAGTTTCATGTTACAATCATAATGTGTTTAATTTGTTTTTCCTGTCTCAAATTCGTACAAATCAAAGATTCAATCTTAAGAACAAAACAAATTCAGTTTCCAATCGCTATCTGTTTTTTAATTCCATTTCTTTTACTTCTATCTTCTTCTTCCTGAATGATTCTTCCTGTCTCTGAATCTGGTCACGGGTAGAAAAAATCAATCCATAATAAGAACAAAATTTGGTAGAATCAAAATGAGATATTATAATTCAGTAAGATATAAAGATTGCTAGATATTAATCAGATAATGAATAGAATTCTGTTGGGCATCAACATCAATTTCTCTTATTTACCTGTCCTTCTTGTCCGATAAGAATAAACCTGCCGATCTCAAATCAGATATAATACAAATTTGAATAGAAATCAGTAACAGAAAAATGTACGAATTTGTTACCTGTTATAATCTGATTTATTATTCTTGTTTTCTTCTTCTTGTTTGAAGAACCTTGTCTGCGTTTGATACATGTCGACTCTCCTTCCTTCCCCTGCTCAAGATTCTTAGACGACTTCAATTAAACACTACAAAACAATTTCAATCGAATTTGTTAGCTGTCAATAACAGTTAAAGCGTACGAATCTGTTTCAAGTCCCTATCTATTTTTATTTTCTTATTCCCTTCTTCCTGTTCGAGGTTCTCTGTCGACTACCTCCTTCGCTACAAAACAATCGAGATCAGATTCTTGACACGATATAATCATTCACTGGCAGCTATAAAATCACTACTTCTATTCGAGAGTGAAAAAGAGAAATAAGAAGATACATAAACATAGACATATATTACTTACACATATATAACACCACATAATCCACCAACCATTATTCCTTTCCACCACTTTGTTGAACCTCCTTCGGATCACTCTTTCATCGTGTTAGTTGCTACTGCTTACGTGCAAGTTTCTGTTTTAATCGTGAACAACAACAACACCATCATAAAACATAACCTTCTTTCATTCTTTTCTCTTTTTCTTTTCTTTTCATAACCATACAAATCACCACCACCACCACCACCACCAAGGCGGAACAACTATTTACCATTTTGAAGGACAGACACCACAACTCGAAACCAACACAAACGCCACCAACGAAACCCACAAACTGCACGATTTTCACTGTTTCTGTTTTTGCCATCTTCATCACCAAGAACCACTTAACCCTTCTTCTTCTTTGTAAACCCTCACCACCTCTCTCACTCCCTCTCTTGCAATTCACGATGGTTGCTGCTACAAGTTTTTACTGTTGCTACTATAACCATTCAACCACCTACTGGAAGATATTAGTGATAAAAGCTTTCGTTGGTGACATAATTATTAAAGGTCATAGGCTTAGGTTTTCAAAATGAAAGGTTAAGTTATGGGTTTAATAAATACCAACATGGGATTCCATATGTAAAAGCTATGGGGTCACACTTAAAAAAAATTAATTACTTTACAATAGATGGGTGCTATGTTTCAGTGCTAGAAGGCTAATGAAAGTTGGCGCAGGCCTCATTAATCAACAAGTGGTTCCTCATTTAATAATGAAAAACTTATACTTTGTGGAATCTATCCGAAGCATTTGGTTGATTAAACTGTGGTGAACCGAAAAGTCTTAAAGGTTTCAAATTGTTGGATCTAAATGGACTATTTTCCTTCTTGGCCGACAAAAGATGCCACCACTTGAGTCTATAGTGGGATAATATTAGCTGATATTAAAAATTCGCTGCATGATTCAGTAAGTCATTGACGTCTATATTTTTTTATTTAATGGCAGTCAATTTCTAAACCACTTGACATAATAAAGTGGTCACATGTTGCCAAGATGATATATAAAAATAATATAGATGAAAGTGATAGGATGAGACTTTGAATCAAAAACAAAAACAGATAATTTTCTAATTGGGACAACGGTTTCATCTATGGGCCATGTTTCAATTTATGTTGGGCCGATGAAGTTTCTGGGCCCTATGTTCAAGTTTTCTTGTTGGCCGATATGTATATTGATGATATTGATGGTGATATAATGGTGATGGATATGCATGATATTAATTAAAGATGATAATTGCTGTTACTTTCTGTTAGATCGTTAATGATACACGATAACGATGATAGGATAATTACGATAATGGTGATAGATGTGAAGTTATAATGATGATAAGATGATGATGATAGGATGATCATGTTGATGTATGATTATGGAGAATTTGGTTAAATTTTAAGAAAAAGAAGAAGAGACAGAAAAGGATTAAAAGAAATTAAGATGGTGATTATTTCAGAATTGAAACACATAGCGTAATGGTTAAGGATGTTATTGGGTTAGCCGGACGTCGCGGGTTCAAACCCGGACTTGGGCATTTTTTTTAAGGATTACTTCTTTGAGGTAGAATTTCTATTTACTTATTATTATTATTATTATTATTATTATTATTATTATTATTATTATTATTATTATTATTATTATTATTATTATTATTATTATTATTATTATTATTATTGATATTATTATTATTACATCATTATTATGATTAAAGATAAATATTTTTATCACCATTAATATTATTATCATTATTATTATTAACATTATTATTATTATTATTATTATTATTATTATTATTATTATTATTATTATTATTATTATTATTATTATTATTATTATTATTATCATTATCATGATTTATAAATATACATGATTATTATCATTATTTTGATTATCATTAATAATATTATTATTATCATGGTTATTATTACTATAATTATTTTTTTTAATAAGTATTATTACTATTATTATTATTATTATAAGATAATACAACTTTTATTTATTATTATTATTTAACCAAATAACAATTAGTTACATAAAATTATAATTAATACATATACCATATAATTTAACAAGTATATCATTAATAATATATATATTCGTTCGATTACCATTATATGTGTTAATACATATATAAATGATATAGGTTCGTGAATCCGAGGCCAACCCTGCATTGTTCAGTTTCGTCGTATGCATATTTTTACAACAATATATCGTATTGTGAGTTCATTTGCTCCCTTTTACTCTTTTTATTTTTGAGACTGGGAATACATGCGCTGTTTTTACAACTGCTTTATTAAATGCCTTTGAAAATATATTTTGAACTGAGAATACATGATATTCTTTGATAAATGTTTGACGAGATAGACACAAGCAAAACATTCCTCGAATGAATTATTATACAGACAGAAGTTCTGTTGATTATGATTGAACTAGTTGGACGTTATAATTGTCACTAATTGTTGTGTATATTTTTCCCCTGCTTATTATTGCTTGGTAACCTAAGAATTAGAAATGGGTATGGCCCTAATTCACGCGAATCCTAAAGGTAGCTACCTGGTTTAACACCCTCACCCAGAATGTTCACTAGACGGATTAGCTAATGGGCGTTGTGGTTAGTACTTCGAAGTTTATATATTATGCATACGAGATGTTCTGTTTTGGGGATATTATTGATGAGCATTATATGTTAAGTCGGTTACCATGTTGAGCAATGAAAGCAAAGTGAATGTTATGTAACGAGAGAATGATTTTTATACACAGGTTAGGTGTATTATATTTTGTACACGAGATATGTGTACGGTTACTACGATTTATGAAAAATGGTTTTGTACACGAGAAAGGTGTACTGTATTTAAAAGATATCGCATGTACATTACAGGTGGGTATAGGATTCGGGCCCATTTGTACCATGCACATTTAAATCTTGTGGTCTATCAAAATTATGATTTTATTGTTTACGATAAAGCTATGAACTCACCAACCTTTTGGTTGACACTTTTAAAACATGTTTATTCTCAGGTCTGAAAGAAATCTTTCGTTGTGTATTTGCTCATTTTAAAGATATTACATGTAGTCGTACATGGCATATAGAGGTCAGAACCTCGCAATGGGACCATCTGTTGAAGACTTCGTCCAGGTGGATTAGGACGGGTCGTTATAGGTGGTATCAGAGCGGTGGTATTAGCGAACCAGGTCTTGCATTAGTAAGTATGGACTTCGACCTAGTAATTGTTAGGATACATTAATGAGTTTAGACTTGGACCTTGTTTGCATGTCAAAAGTTTTGCATATCATTCCTTGTTGAAAAATATCTATTTATCATTTTCAGTCTCGACACGTCTTATTGAAATTATTGCATAGGTGGTGTACAAACGAATTCATATTCCATCACATAGACCTTGTCTGACACATTTCCTTAATTCCCTCCCTAATCTATGGGATCTTCTGTACCATATATAGGTATTCTATGTAATTAGAATATCACCCGATATCCTAAAATCATTTCATATTGAAAAATCCTTTATCTGACCGTACAAGAATGGAACTCACAACTAGTTCAAGTTCCTCGGATTCCGACAGCTATTCAGATATGGATTTCCACTCGAGCTTCGAATGCAGTGTAACCGGAATGGATCAACCAATCAGTCATCATCAACTCTGGATGAATTGGGGCTGAGTTCGTAGTCGAATTAACCAATGGAGACAAGAAGAAGGCGATCCTTTCCACCAATCACATTCACCTCTTGGTGAAGAACCTGAAGCACTTACCGGCGAACCAGTCCTAAACACCATTTCCACCCTCATTTCGAGAATAGCTCGCAACGATTACATAATATCTACCATTCCATATCTTATTTATTCCCTTGTTCAAACCGCCAATCATCCTGGAGTAATAGAAGAAGTCCACGAGCTCCGCGCCTAAGTAGTGGTTTTGGAGAATGTGGTGCAAAACTTACCAGCATCAGTAACATCACCGACACCAACAGTACCACCAGCATCAATAACCGTAAAACCTACAACACGAGCCTCAACTTCACAATCTATACCTCGAACCTAATCATCATTCTACTTATCGTTCTACATCATTTATATTCGTTCGACATGGTGATTATGTAATCTCTAAAGTTTTAGAGATTATGTATTCTAGTTCTAATGGTAAATTAAATGTGTTTAATATTATAGTAACTCATTAAATCCATGATTGCATCTGAAGAAAATATATATGTAAATATATTTTCATAAAGATTGTAATTAAAAATTCTTTTATACAAACTATTAATGATGAGAATATTTTAACGGGTAGGTAATGCCCTAGAAATATTTAAATTTCACATTAATATGTTACACTGTACATTCTTCAATTCTGACTCAACAGTCGTTAACTATCCTATTCAACTCCACAGATATACGTATCCGTTCACCGCAGAATAACCATTTTCATTCAAATTTAATTTCATATTTGAATTTTTGACCGATCATAATCCAAGTCAAGATTTGACTAGTGGCATAATGAAGAAAATAATGGACAAAATAAAATTGATTAGAAACCAATTAATTAACTACGTAAAACTTTAAACCTATACTAACCTTGGACAATTAAAAAGTATTAAAAGAGTAGGAAATATTAATTATAACACATTTTGATTTAAAATATCATTAATAAGATACATCCACTACAGTTAAATATTTCCTCAAGTTGCCACTTGATTTCATCTTAAACATCATATGTATCTTGACGAATACAATCTGCGTTCAAATCCTTTGAAATACTTGAAAACACCTCAGATTGGTAACCGATGAATCAGATTTGAGAATACTGATGAAGCAGTAAACACGATTAAAGTTCTTAGAACATGGAAGCGTGATAACAAAAGAATGGTACGTTGGAAAAGCTCAGAAAATAATCGAAATCTTCTTTCCACATTATGAATATCTTCCAATATTTCTATGATATCATTATATCATTCTTAACTTTGAATATACTGGACATTTCTGAATGTATTTTTGTATCGTTTTCATTCGTAATTATTTTCACATTCGTTTTATCCATAGTACCTCATATCGGAAACTGTTTTGACTTCTAAATTCTAGTGAAACCCTAGAAGTTTTAAATCCTTGGATATTCTTGAGTAATATTAGAATGAAAGCATGAGTTAATGTAATATAATGACACTTGATCAACGTAATTATATTACAGTAAGTCATGCGGAAGTTCTGATGGATTGTGATGATGGTAATACTTGATCAACATTACTGTCACCATGAACTGTGTTACTTGACTTTTATTCATCATGAAACCCAACTCAATCCGAGAAGGGCATTCATAAATCTATCTGCATATCAACCTCGAAGAAATCGGTAATCTTATCATTTTCTTCTTCGAATATACATTCTTAGATGACTAAAATCTTTCTATTAAAAATCTGAGTTCAAATATGGTACTAAAACATTCTCAATTTCAATTCCAACTGTCACCACTCAAATTTTGGGATGAAATTTCTTTAACGGGTAGGTACTGTGACGACCCGGAAAATTTTGACTAATTTTAAACCAAACTCTCGATACGATTTAATATTTTTGACATGATAAGAAAAGTCTGTTAGGTTGAGTTTCAAAATTTTTGAACTGTTTTCTTGCATTCATTTCACTTCGACCATTTTCGACGATTCACGAACAATTATGTGTAATTAAATATGTATATATATATATATATATATATATATATATATATATATATATATATATATATATATATATATATATATATATATATATATATATATATATATATATATATATATATATATATAAATGTAATATATATAAAATGTATGAGTATCAAATATTCAAATAATGTTATCATATAATGAATGTATAATTACATAATTAATAAATTGTAATATTAATATATTAAATGTAGTTACAAGTTAAAATATAATTGTTATACTAATATTATTATTACTTTCATTAGTAATATAAAAATCAGTATTAGTTATTTTATTATGTTCAATATATAATATATGAAATTTAACACATGTAATTTGTTATATCATTATTATTACTAAAAATTATCATTTTTATTCTAAAATTATTACTATCATTATTTCTATTACTTTTAATCATTATACTTATTATTATTATTAGTATTAATTGGATATTTTTAATATTATTATTATTAATATACCTAATTGTTTGTTAATACAAATTATATAAAGTAATGAAATATAAATACAAATATATATATATATATATATATATATATATATATATATATATATATATATATATATATATATATATATATATATATATATATATACAGTTATATAAAAACAGATATATATATATATATATATATATACAGATACATTATATGAATCAGTATTATTGTATTTAATAATACAATTAACACAAAATAAAAATCAATTTCATGTTACAATCATAATGTGTTTAATTTGTTTTTCGTGTCTCAAATTCGTACAAATCAAAGATTCAATCTTAAGAACAAAACAAATTCAGTTTCCAATCGCTATCTTTTTTTCAATTCCTTTTCTTTTACTTCTATCTTCTTCTTCCTGAATGATTCTTCCTGTCTCTGAATCTGGTCACGGGTAGAAAAAATCAATCCATAATAAGAACAAAATTTGTTAGAATCAAAATGAGATATTATAATTGAGTAAAATACAAAGATTTCTAGATATTAATCAGATAAAGAATAGAATTCTGTTTGGCATCAACATCAATTTCTCTTATTTACCTGTCCTTCTTGTTCGATAAGAAAAAACATGCCGATCTCAAATCAGATATAAAACAAATTTGATTAGAAATCAGTAACAAAAAAATGTACGAATTTGTTACCTGTCATAATATGATTTATTATTCTTGTTTTCTTCTTCTTGTTTGAAAAACCCTGTCTGCGTTTGATACATGTCAACTGTCCTTCCTTCCTCTGCTCAAGATTCTTGGACGACTTCAATTAAACACTACAAAACAATTTCAATCGAATTTGTTAGCTGTCAATAACAGTTAAAGCGTACGAATCTGTTTCAAGTCCCTATCTATTTTTATTTTCTTATTCCCTTCTTCCTGTTCGAGATTCTCTGTCGACCACCTCCTTCGCTAAAAAACAATTGAGATCAGATTCTTGACACGATATAATCATTCACTGGCAGCTATAAAATCACTACTTCTATTCTAGAGTGAAAAAGAGAAATAAGAAGATACATAAACATAGACATATATTACTTACACATATATAACACCACATAATCCACCAACCATTATTCCTTTCCACCACTTTGTTGAACCTCCTTCGGATCACTCTTTCATCGTGTTAGTTGCAACTGCTTACGTGCATGTTTCTGTTTTAATCGTTAACAACAACAACATCATCATCAAACATAACCTTCTTTCATTCTTTTTATTTTTCTCTTTTTTTTTCTTTTCATAACCATACAAATCACCACCACCACCAGGGCAGAACCACTATTTACCATTTTGAAGGACAGACACCACAACTCGAAACCAACACAAACGCCACCAACGAAACCCACAAACTGCACAATTTTCACTGTTTCTGCTTTCGCCATCTTCATCACCAAGAACCACTTAACCCTTCTTCTTCTTTGTAAACCCTCACCACCTCTATCACTCCCTCTCTCTTGCAATTCACGATGGTTGATGCTACAAGTTTTTACTGTTGCTGCTATAACCATTCAACCACCTACTGGAAGCTATTAGTGATAAAAGCTTTCATTGGTGACACAATTATTAAAGGTCACAGGCTTGGGTTTTAAAGGTTAAGTTATGGGTTTAATAAATACCAACATGGGATTCCGTATGTAAAAGCTATGGGGTCACACTTTCAAAAAAAAAATTAATTACTTTACAAAAGATGGGTGCTATGTTTCGGTGCTAGAAGGCTAATGAAAGTTGGCGCATGCCCCATTAATCAACAAGTGGTTCCTCATTTAATAATGAAAAACTTATGCTTTGTGGAATATATCTAAAGTATTTGGTTGATTAAACTGTGGTGAACCGAAAAGTCTTAAAGGTTTCGAATTGTTGGATCTAAATGGACTGTTTTCCTTCTTGGCCGACAAAAGATGCCCCTACTTGAGTCTATAGTGGGATAATATTAGTTGATATAAAAAACTCGCTGCATGATTCAGTAAGTCATTAACGTGTATATTTTTTTTATTTAATGGCAGTCAATTTCTAAACCACTTGACATAATAAAGTGGTTACATGTTGCCAAGATGATATATAAAAATAATATAGATGAAAGTGATAGGATGAGACTTTGAATCAAAAACAAAAACTGATAATTTTCTAATTGGGACAACAGTTTCATCTATGGGCCATGTTTCAATTTCTGTTGGGCCGATGAAGTTATTAGGCCCTATGTTCAAATTTTCTTGTTGGCCGATATGTATATTGATGATATTGATGGTGATATCATGGTGATGGATATGCATGATATTAATTAAAGATGATAATCGGTGTTACTTTTAGATCATTGATGATACACGATAACGCTGATAGGATAATTACGATAATGGTGATAGATGTGAAGTTATAATGATGATAAGATGATGATGATAGGATGATCATGTTGATTTATGATTATGGAGAATTCGGTTAAATTTTAGGAAGAAGAAGAAGAGACAGAGAAGGATTAAAAGAAATTAAGATGGTGATTATTTCAGAATTGAAACACATAGCATAATGGTTAAGGATGTTATCGGGACGTCGCAGGTTCAAACCCGGACTTAGGCATTTTTTAAGGATTACTTCTTTGAGGTAGAATTTCTATTTACTTATTATTATTACTACTTTTATTATTATTATTATTATTAATATTATTATTGATATTATTATTATTACATCATTATTATGATTAAAGATAAATATTTTTTATCACCATTAATATTATTATCATTATTATTATTAACATTATTATTATTATTATTATTATTATTATTATTATTATTATTATTATTATTATTAATATCATTATCATGATTTATAAATATACATGATTATTAACATTATTTTGATTATCATTAATAATATTATTATTATCATGGTTTTTATTGCTATAATTATTTTTATTAATAAGTATTATTACTATTATTATTATTATAAGATAATACAACTTTTATTTATTATTATTATTTTACCAAATAATAATTAGTTACATAAAACTATAATTAATACATATAACATATAATTTAATAATTATATCATTAATAATATATATATATTCGTTCGATTACCATTACATGTGTTAATACAAATATAAATGATATAGGTTCGTGAATTTGAGGCCAACCCTGCATTGTTCAGTTTCGTCGTATGCATACTTTTACTACAAAATATCGTATTGTAAGTTCATTTGCTCCCTTTTACTCTTTACATTTTTGGGACTGAGAATACATGCGCTGTTTTTATAACTGCTTTATTAAATGCCTTTGAAAATATATTTTGAACTGAGAATACATGATATGTTTGGTTAGATGTTTGACGAGATAAACACAAGCAAAACATTCCTTGAATAAATTATTATCCAGACAGAAGTTCTGTTGATTATGATTGAATTAGTTGGACGATATAATTGCCACTAATTGTTGTGAATATTTTTCCTCTGCTTATTATTGCTTGGTAACCTAAGAATTAGAAATGGGTATGGCCCTAATTCACGCGAATCCTAAAGGTAGCTACCGGGTTTAACACCCCCACCCAGAATGTTCACTAGACGGAAGAGCTAGTGGGCGTGGTATTTAGTACTTCGAAGTTTATATATTATACAAACGAGATGTTCTGTTTTGGGGATATTATTGATGCGCATTATATGTTAAAGTCGGTTACCATGTTGAGCAATGAAAGCAAAGTGAATGTTATGTAACGAGAGAATGATTTTTATACACAGGTTATGTGTATTATATTTTGTACACGAGATATGTGTACGGTTACTAAAATTTATGAAAAATGGTTTCGTACAGGAGAAAGGTGTACTGTATTTAAAAGATATTGCATGTACATTACATGTGGGTATAGGATTTGGGCCCATTTGTACCATACACATTTAAATCTTGTGGTCTATCAAAATTATGAATTTTATTGTTTACGATAAATCTATGAACTCACCAACCTTTTGGTTGACACTTTTAAAACATGTTTATTCTTAGGTCTGAAAGAAATCTTCCGCTGTGCATTTGCTCATTTTAAAGATATTACATGGAGTCGTACATGGCATATAGAGGTCAGAACCTCGCAATGGGACCATCTGTTGAAGACTTCATCCAGGTGGATTAGGACGGGTCGTTATAGTGTGGCAGGATCAACCCCAAATTTTATGAATTTACCACAATTTTTGAATGAAAATATTTGGATCAGCTTAAAAATTTGGCTCCAAAATCCGTGATATTGGCAGTAATGTTTGAGAGGTTAAATTTTGGTGAAAATTAATTAAGGATAACTTCTCTATCTTGGTGGTTGAGGTGAGAACCAAGGCTTTTGATTTGTTGCGACGCTGTTGGGTATTATTTAACCACCATCCTTTTGATGACGTCGCAACTTGCTGCATTATCAAGGGCCACAATGGTTATTTTCCACTTGACCTTGGGTGGAAAATTATATTGACTAAACCAGAATGCATGACTTGTGTTTGGTCCTATGAGTTGCGTGTTTTTGCTGAACGATTTGGGTTTAACTAGATTTGTTAGTATTTTATGTTTTCTATATTTTAGATTTTGTAAAAATTTTACTCATCAGTTAATGTAAATATTAGTAATTATGTCTATTACTGTATCATATACGGAGTATTAGTTTATTTCCATTTGCGATATTATATGTTAATTACGGAGTACTAGTACGTTTGTGATGTTAATGTATTTTTATAATCAATGTTAAGTATTACTGTAATATACAATACTGAGTGGAAAGTAAAATAATCATGACTTTAGATTATTACCTACATAATAGGTCAGAATTACCTGCATAATAGGCCATGATAGTATGTAACTTACTGTTATCTATAAAGTAAATTACAAGTTATAACACATACAAAACATTTCTGTATTTGTTGGATTTAGTCATTAGATAACCATTCTCATTATTATCTTAAAATTTATAAATAAATAAAAAACCATTCTCATTATTTTTTAAATGCACATTATTAATCTTATTAACTCACAACAAAAAAATTCTCTTTTTTTGACACTTGCATTATTTTTTTACGCCTTAAAATGTAAATAATTTGACATATTTTTGACACCTATAGGTGTTACTAAGTTTTTGACACTTAAATTGCCAAAAGAAAAATTTTTGACACTTTAAAAGTGTTAAAAGTTAATACAACTTCATATTTTTTTGACACCATATTTTTTGACACTTCAATTTTTTTGACATTATATTTTTCCACGCTTTCAACTTTTTAATACTTATAGGTGTCAAAAACATGTCAAATTTATTCCTGAGTTAAATGTCAAAAATAATGGAAGTATCAAAAAATGAATATTTATTTGTGGTGACTCAAAACAAATCTGTACAATCAGGGGTAGAAGCCCTCAACATATCCCACATGAAGGACAAAACACTAGAACAAGTGAGAAGAAGCAAAATACAATGGTTGTAATCTAACCATTCTCATTATTATCTTGAAATTTAAATTCAAAAATTAGATTTCAATCTATATACGTATATCTCATAGGGGTTTTATCATATATACCCCTCTTAATCTTTAAAATTACATATTTACTCACTTAAATATGTTACTTTTAGACATTAAAAATGGATATATATGACATTATTCACCTTAAGTGGGCAAATATGAGATTTACAAAATTAATACTAGTATATGATAAAAAACAACTATTTCGTAATATTGGCAAATATTTTATACTTAAATAAAATAAAATCAGCGCATTAAATGCACGTTCCAAAAATCACCTTTAAAGGTTAACATGGCAGACAAAAGGTTGAATATTTTCTCAAATATAGTCTTCTCTCAAGTACACCAAACACAAAAACTTAAAAAAATCCTTTTTATTTTTTAAAGAATACAAAAATGGAAGAAGTTACTCAAGCAAACATACTCGAAACTCTTCCACAAGATATGCTTGTGGAAATTTTATCTCGAGTTGATCAGGATTCATCCAAGCAGTTGTTCATACTCAAGTTAGTTTGCAAAAGCTTTTTAAATCTTTATGATGATCCTTTGGTTTGTAAAAGGATATTCTTAGATAGGTGGGATCTCGTACCTTAGAGAAAACCTAAGATGGATCATATTATCGGACGTTGTTATTTTTTTCGAAACCCTAACGCGATTTTTCACAGGGGTTTGACAAATTATTTTGATAAATCTTACACCGAGTTAGGGCTTCGTCTTTTAGAAGAAGCTGCGAACAGCCAAATTATAGAGGCGGTTTATGTTTATGGTTTGATCACGTTTGCCTCTCACCAAATAGAAGCAAAGCATTTCGGATTACAAGTTTTGAATAAAACATTCCCACCAGTGCCGAACTTGGTGGTTGCGGTGAAAACCAAGGTTTTTCATTTGTTGTATGAATTATGGTTACATAACCGCCGTCCTTTTGATGACTTGGCAATGCGTTGCCCTATCTCCGGCTACAAGGGTTATTTTCCATACATCCGAGGGAGTGAGTGTAGTGACCCTAAATTTTCCATGATTATATATTAAATGAAAACTATATTTGCATGATTAAATGTTTCCAACATGTTAAGCAATCAAACTTGTTAAGACTTGATTAATTGAATTGAGTTTATGTAGACAATTGACCACCCCGTTTGCCTGATGTTTCACGAACGTCATAACTTGTGATAATTATATAATCGTTTTATTTTTTTTTATGATGTAAGTTTTTGTTATATATATATATATATATATATATATATATATATATATATATATATATATATATATATATATATAAGAAGAAATACAATTAAATCAATGATGTACAACTAAAACACGATTTGCTACAGTAAAACCCTATTTGCTACAGTAAAACACTATTTGCTACAGTAAACACTATTTGCTACAGTAGATTTTCGCTTTGCTACAGTAAAATACTATTCGCTACAGTAAAAAATATTTGTTACAGTAACACTATTTACTCGTATTCAATCCGTATTCGTACTCGTACAATACACAACTTCTAAATGTATATACTATTGGTATATACACTTCAATGATCGGCTCTTAGCAGCCTTAATGAGTCACCTAAACATGTGGGAACCATCATTTAGCAACTAGCATGAAATATCTAACAAAAATACAAACTAATGGAACCTTATATTCAAGGGTAGGATCACGTTTTTCTTCACCAACCATAACACTTTCATTTTTCAACTTTCATGCATCAAACTTATCTATCTCAAGTTCTCTCTTGGTGTTCTAAGTGTTCTTCATCATCTTCAACAAAATCTAGCTCAATCTAGTTCATAAATCCTAACCTAGATCAACTTTGAAAACAACTACTCAAGTAAACTTCAAGAACACTTTCAAGTTTGCAAGTCTACTTTCAAGCTTTCTAATCCATTCTAAGTAATCATCTAAGATCAAGAAACCTCTGTTATTTACAGGAGGTTATCATTCTAATTCAAGGTAATACTCATATTCCAACTTTGATTCAATTTCTATAACTATAACAATCTTAATTCGAGTAGGAATCTTACTTGAATTTGTTTTCATGTCATGATTCTACTTCAAGAACTTTCAAGCCATCCAAGATCCTTTGAAGCTAAATCATTTCTTTTCACTTCCAGTAGGTTTACCTACTAAACTTAAGGTAGTAATGATGTTCATAACATCATTCGATTCATATATATAAAACTATCTTATTCGAAGATTATAACATGTAATCACTAGAACATAGTTTAGTTAATTCTAAACTTGTTCGCAAACAAAGTTAATCTTTCTAAATTAACTTTTAAAATCAACTAAATACATGTTCTATATATTTATGATATGCTAACTTAATAATTTAAAACCTGGAAACACGAAGAACACCGTAAAATCGGACATACGCCGGCATAGTAACACCGCGGGCTGTTTTGGGTTAGATAAGTAAAAACTATGATAAACTTTGATTTAAAAGTTGTCTTTCTGAGAAAATTATTTTTCTTATGAACATGAAACTATATCCAAAAATCATGGTTAAACTCAAAGTGGAAGTATGCTTTTCAAAATGGTCATCAAGACGTCGTTCTTTCGACTGAAATGACTACCTCTTACAAAAATGAGTTGCAACCTGTATTTATAACTATAAACTTATACTTTTTCTATTTAGTTTCATAAATTTTAGTTCATTATAAAACCATAGCAACTTGAATCACTCAAAACGGATTTAAAACGAAGAAGTTATGGGTAAAACAAAATTTGATATTTTTACTTGTTGTAGCTACGTGAAATTTGTAACAAATCTATTCTAACCATAACTTAACTAACTTATATTATATTATACATGTACTCTAACATATTATGTAACCTTGATAGACCATAGACACGTATACAATGTTTTGACATATCATATCGACCCATCTATATATATTATTTGGCAACAACCATAGACACTCTATATGCAGTAATGCTTGAGTTACCTATACAGGGTTGAGGTTGATTCCAAAATAATATATATACTTTGAGTTGTGATCGAGTCTGAGACTTGTAGAAACTGGGTCGTGTATTGATTCGAGATAATATATATTGATTTATTTCTGTACATCTAACTATGGACAACTAGTTGTAGATTACTAACGTTGGACCGCTATTTTAAAAAACTTAAATCATCAAAACGTAATAAAAAATGTTGTGAATATATTTTGATCATACTTTGATATATATGTATATATTTGTTATAGGTTCGTGAATCGATCCGTGGCCAAGTCTTAAATTCCGACGAAGTAAAAATCTGTGAAAGTGAGTTATAGTCCCACTTTTAAAATCTAATATTTTTGGGATGAGAATACTTGCAGTTTTATAAATGTTTTACAAAATAGACACAAGTACGTGAAACTACATTTTATGGTTGAATGATCAAAATCGAATATGCCCCTTTTAGCTTGGTAGCCTAAGAATTAGGGAACTGGCCCCTAATTGAAGCGAATCCTAAAGGTAGATCTACGGGAACTAACAACCCCCATTCTGGAATTTGGAATGCTTTAGTACTTCGATTTTATCATGTCCGATGGGTGTCCCGGAATGATGGGGATATTCTATATTCATCTTGTTAATGTCGATTACCAGGTGTTTACCATATGAATGATTTTTATCTCTATGCAGTGTGTAAAATGCCTGATATGAGATGGATGTTTATGAAAAGTGAAATCTTGTGGTCTATTATTACAAATTGATATACATATAGGCTAAACCTATAACTCACCAACATTTTTGTTGAAGTTTTAAGCATGTATATTCTCAGGTGATTATTAAGAGCTTCCGCTATTGCATGCTAAATTAAGGATAAGATTTGGAGTCAGCATGCTTGTATGATAATGTTTAAAGAAAAACTGCATTCGGGAAATAAATTGTTGTAATATATTATCGTAACCCATTATGTAATGGTCGTATGTAAACGTTGTACTTTAGATTACCATTATTTGGTAATATACGCTATGTCTTTTAAACCTTTATTGATAAAGTAAAGGTTATGGTTTGTTTTAAAAATTGAATGCAGTCTTTGAAAAACGTCTCATATAGAGGTCAAAACCTCACAAGGAAACCAATTAATATGAAACGTTTATAATCGATATGAACGGGACATTTCATTTGGTATCAGAGCATTGGTCTTAGAGAACCAGAAATTTGTATTAGTATGTCTTATCGAGTTCGTTAGGATGCATTAGTGAGTTTGGACTTCGACTGTGTTTACTTGAAAAATGATTGCTTAACTTTTTTTTTATTGGAAACTATATATTGTTAACATGTAAATATTATGTGATATATTAATCTCTTAACGTGTTTGATATTGTGTGATAGATGTCTACCTCTACTACAAATCCCATCGACTCACCTAATAATAATGAAGAGTCGAATATATATTGGGAAGATTCACAAATTCCCGAAGAGGAACTGGAAGAGGAGGAACCGGAAGAGGAGGAACAGGAAGAAGAGATTTCGGAGGGGGAAATATTATGAACCACAGAAAAACAGATAAATAAAAGAAAATCCTCAACCAATGGACCAAAGTTAAAAATGGTCAATGATGTTTCCGCCAAGGAAGCAAAATATTGGGAAAATTACCAGTTTTCTGATGAATCGGATCCCGATGAGGATTCCGATGATGTTATAGAAATTACCTCGACCCAATTTGAAAAACCAAAAGAAAACAATAAGGGAAAATGCATCAAAATAGAAAAACCCGAGCCCAAAAGCGATGAACTTTATGTTAACATGAAGTACCCTGATGGGGTGTACCGTAAACACCCGTATTTCTTAAACTTTCACTATAACCCGGGAACATCTAAGCCACCAGGTTTTTCTAGACCATTTGAGAAAAGAACGGATCGTATTAGGGGAGCACCATGTATCCCTAGGAAATTAGCAAAATGAACCAAGTCCGAAGAGGAAGAAACGAGTGAGTCGAAATAAAGAGTTGTAATCATGTTGTGTAATATATGTATTGTAGTGTGCTTGTATTTTCATGTTATATGTAAAAATTTCTTGTGTTGTTTGTTAATTATCTTTTACGAATCTAATCCTCGTCTATTTTACAGTATAAAAACACACAATGGACGTTAAGGATAGACAATCGAATATTTTAGAAGACCTACCCGGGGACATGATTGAAGAAATCTTGTCTAGAGTCGGTCAGAGTTCATTGGCACAATTATTTATGGCGAAATTAGTTTATCAAACATTTGAAAGACGTTTCAAGCATGCCTTAGTTTATAAAAGGCTTTTCTTTAATAGATGGGGTATATCACTGATAATGCTAAAAACGAACATATATTTCATAGCATTATTCCTCAAGAAAGACAAGCTTTTAGTTGCAATTGTTCTATTTACAAGTGATATTCGTTTAAATAATAAAAGGTGAAGACAAAAGACAGATTCGACGAATTGAAGACGCAAACGACCAAAAAGCTCAAAAGTACAAAAGACAATCAAAGAGGTTCCAATTATTGATAAGAAACGTCTCGAAATTACAAGAGTACAAGATTCAAAATGCAAAGTACAAAATATAAAATTGTACGCAAGGACGTTCGAAAATCCGGAACCGGGACATGAGTCAACTCTCAACGCTCGACGCAACGGACTAAAAATTACAAATCAACTATGCACATAAATATAATATAATATTTAAATAATTCTTATAATTATTTAATATATTATATATATTTATAAATCCATCGGCAAGAAAGACTCCAAACTGATATGAGCTGTAATTTCAAACTCCGCGACTCACGGAGTTTGAAGGCAAAAATGCCGCGAGTTGCGGAGCCCCAAAAGTCAAAAATCCCTATAAAAGCAACCGAATTCTGATCGCAAATCATCATCTTTTTCTTCTTCTCCTCATACGTAAAATATATATATATATTTATAATTTATATTTTAATTTTAATTATAATTCTAATAATAAGGGTATGTTAGCGAATGTTGTAAGGGTGTAAGTCGAAATTCTGTCCGTGTAACGCTACGCTATTTTTAATCATTGTAAGTTATGTTCAACCTTTTTACATTAATGTCTCGTAGCTAAGTTATTATTATGCTTATTTAAAACGAAGTAATCATGATGTTGGGCTAATTACTAAAATTGGCTAATTGGGCTTTGTACCATAATTGGGGTTTGGACAAAAGAACGACACTTGTGGAAATTAGACTATGAGCTATTAATGGGCTTTATATTTGTTTAACTAAATGATAGTTTGTTAATGTTAATATAAAGATTTACAATTAGGCGTCCCTATAAATTACCATATACACTCAATCGGACACGATGGGCGGGGTATTTATATGTACGAATAATCGTTCATTTAACCGGACACGGGAATGGATTAATAGCCACTAGTAGGATAATTAAAACAGGGGTGAAATTATGTACAAAGGACACTTGGTATAATTGATAACAAAATATTAAAACCTTGGGTTACACTCAGTCGACAACCTGGTGTAATTATTAAACAAAGTATTAAAATCTTGTTACAGTTTAAATCCCCAATTAGTTGGAATATTTAACTTCGGGTATAAGAATAATTTGACAAGGACACTCGCACTTTATATTTATGACTGATGGACTGTTATGGACAAAAATCAGACGGACATATTAAATAATCCAGGACAAAGGACAATTAACCCATGGGCATAAAACTAAAATCAACACGTCAAACATCATGATTACGGAAGTTTAAATAAGCATAATTCTTTTATTTCATATTTAATTTCCTTTATTTTATATTTAATTGCACTTCTAATTATCACACTTTTATTTATTGTTATTTAATTGCACTTTTAATTATCGTCCTTTTTAATTATCGCAAGTTTATTTTACCGCACTTTTATTATTCGCAATTTCATTATCGTTATTTACTTTATGCTTTAATTTAAGTCTTGTATTTATTTTACATTTGGTTTTAACTGCGACTAAAGTTTTAAAATCGACAAACCGGTCATTAAACGGTAAAAACCCCCTTTATAATAATAATATTACTTATATATATGTTTGTATTTTTATAAAAGTAAACTAATATAGCGTTGAGCTTTGTTTAAAAAAGATTCCCTGTAGAACGAACCGGACTTACTAAAAACTACACTACTGTACGATTAAGTACACTGCCTATAAGTGTTGTAGCAAGGTTTAAGTATATCCATTCTATAAATAAATAAATATCTTGTGTAAAATTGTATCGTATTTAATAGTATTTCCTGCAAAAATTTAATAGTATTTTATACCACTCCGCCACACCATCAATTGTATCGTATAAAGTTTCTTTATTTTTATTTTATAAAAACATAAGTTTTATTTAAGTATTTTGTTTTTATTTAAAAACATAAAAAAAATATATATATAAATCTAGTTTTAAGCATTTTATTTATTAAAATTATAAAGTAGTTCTATTTTATTTAAGTTTTTAAAATATAAGTTTTTATACACATATTTTTTTTTAACAGAAAAATTAAAAACAGAGAAAGAAAAAAAAATAAATAAATAAAGAAAAACGCGTCGAATTTAAATAACCTGTTAGCTGAATTTTGGAACCCCGCGAGTCGCGGGGTTTGAAGCTTTGAGTACCGCAAGTCGCGGAGACCATCTGACACAGCTGACCAGAACCCTAATCAAGCATTAATTACGGGAAATTATAATAATTATTAATATAAAACCCTAATTATCAATTATTATTAAAATTAAGTTTTATTTTAAAATTTCTTTTTATTTAATTTGTTTTATTTAGTTTAATTATTTTAATTAAATTGTAAAATTAGTAGTTTTATTAAATAAATAATATAAAAATAATATTTTTATAAAAATTGTACTTTTTACAACTTTTTGTATATTTTTATATTTTGTCCCTTTTTAATTGTTTTAGCGTAATATTTGTATTTTTAGCTCATATTTAGTTTTAAACTTAGATTTTGCCATAGTTATTTTTACTTCTAGATTTTTAGGCTTTGCCGTAGAATTCCTTAAGTGCTTTTTCTTTAGACTAAGATTTAGGTACTTTAGAATTTTGCGACGCCTTTTTAAGTTTTAGTTTCTTTTTAAGTTATTTCCATTTGGGATATAGTTTTTCCTATAAACTTTAATATTTTTAGACACCTTTTACTATGTATCAATTATCATTCCAATTAGTAATCTCAATTTGCGATTATAATTTTAAGTTAGTTGTAGTAATAAGGTTAGGTTAGTCAAGTGTTTTTAAGTTTTATAAGTTTCTTTTATTTTTCCGTCACCTTTTATTTTTCAACCATTTTTCTTTTTCAACCTTTTTCCGACGAACTCTTTTTCTTTCTTATTTCTCGCTATTCTAGTTTTAGGACATAGATTTTTATTCTACTTCTTATCTAAATTTCTTAAAATTACGAAAATTTATTTTAAGTGGTTAAATTAATAGACATCAAAATTTTCTGGTTCGTAGTAATAGTTGGATTTGTACGTGGACCGGGTTATTGGAGCCAAACAGTCCTCAATTATATTGAGACCAAACGAATCCTGCCCCTCTGCTGCATCTTTTGGCTATTCGAAACGTGGGCAAAATCAGAAAAGTCTATTGATTGGATAACTTATTATAATTTTTCTTTCCTTTTTAAAACTAATAGGATATTCAGTGAATGCACCGAGCAAGACATTCACCACCTTTTGTACGTTCACCACCTATAACTAGATCGAGACATTTAGCAAATATTACTGCCGTTGATTTTTCTTTAGAATCGTCATCCAGTCAACCAAGTACTTCAGTTCAAATTTCCGATAATCCATTTTTTGGACCCGACCTCACAATTGAGAATCCGGAGAATATTCAGGAACGATTCGTAGATCCTGAACCATTAAACTTTCCTCCGGAACCACCAATCATTCAAACAGAGATTGTTGAGGAACGAACCATTAAATCAGAATCCTCTAGTGATTCCGATTCAACAAATTCAATTATGGAGAATCTGGAACCTTTAAGTATGGAAGACCGAATGAGAGCTAAACGCACTGGCCAAGGTCACGCAATTACTCATCCCGACATTAATGCGCCAGATTATGAAATCAAAGGACAAATTCTACACATGGTGACTAATCAATGCCAATTTAGTGGTGCGCCGAAGGAAGATCCAAATGAACATCTACGTACCTTTAATAGGATCTGCACACTATTTAAAATCCGAGAAGTGGAGGATGAACAGATATATCTCATGTTATTTCCCTGGACTTTAAAGGGAGAAGCCAAAGATTGGTTGGAATCGTTACCTGAAGGGGCGATTGATACATGGGATGTTTTAGTTGACAAATTTCTTAAACAATTCTTTCCTGCATCTAAAGCCGTAAGACTTCAAGCAAAAATTGTTACGTTCACACAAAAACCGAATGAACCTCTATATGAGGCATGGACAAGATACGGAAAGTTGTTAAGAGGATGTCCGCAACATGGTTTAGACACTTGTCAAATAGTACAAATATTCTACCAAGGATGCGACATCACTACAAGGAAAGACATAGATATAGCAGCTGGTGGTTCTATTATGAAGAAAACCGAAACTGATGCTTACAAAATTATTGATAACACTGCTTCCCACTCACATGAGTGGCACCAAGAAAAAGACATCGTTAGATCATCTAAAGCAGCTAGAGCCGATTCTAGCCATGACTTAGATTCCATTTCCGCAAAGATAGATGCTGTGGAGAGACGAATGGAAAAGATGACTAAAGATATTCACTCAATACGAATTAGTTGTGAGCAGTGTGGAGGACCACATTTGACAAAAGATTGTCTCAGTATTGAATTAACAATGGAACAAAGAGAGAATATTTCATACATAAACCAAAGGCCTGGAAATAATTATCAAAATAATTATCAACCGCCAAGACCAATTTACAATCAAAACCAGAATTATAACAGAAATATTCCATACAACAACCAACAAGGTCCTAGCAATCAACAAGTATCCAATAATACTTACAATCAGCAACGACCTAATTTTCAAAACAAACCACCACAACAAACCGATGATAAAAAGCCGAATTTAGAAGATATGATGACGAAGCTAGTTGAAACTCAAACGCAGTTTTTCACATCTCAGAAACAAACTAATGAACAAAATGCGCAAGCATTTAGAAATCAACAAGCTTCTATTCAAAATCTGGAACAAGAAGTGAGTAACCTAGCAAGGTTAATAGGTGAAAGAAAACCAGGAAGTCTACCTAGTGATACAAATGCTAACCCCCGGAATGAAATAGCTAAAGCTATTACCACAAGAAGTGGTACAACACTTAAACCACCGGAAATACCTGTAACTTCTGATGAAACTATTCCTACTCCACAAGAACCACAACCTGATCAAGATAAGGAAAAAGAACCGGTAGTTGAGAAGGTTAATGAAGATAACACAGCTAAGGATAAACCTTATGTTAAACCATACCAACCACCACTTCCTTACCCGAGTAAAATGAAGAAAGAGAAACTTGAAGCCGAGCAATCCAAATTCTTGGATATGTTTAAACAGATAAATGTAAATCTTCCTTTCATTGATGTGATTTCAGGAATGCCTAGATATGCTAAATTCTTGAAGGATCTAATCTCAAATAGAAAGAAAATGGAAGAACTCTCGGCTGTTACTATGAATGCTAATTGTTCAGCAGTGCTGTTGAATAAGATACCAGAAAAACTATCTGATCCAGGAAGTTTCACAATTCCATGTTTTCTGGGTAGTCTTAGTTCAATAGAAGCATTGGCAGACTTAGGTGCTAGTATAAATCTAATGCCGTATTCACTATACACTAAACTAGACCTTGGAGAATTGAAACCAACCAGAATAAGCATACAACTAGCCGATAGATCAATAAAATATCCTAGAGGGATAATGGAGAAAATGCTAGTTAAAGTTGGTACTTTAGTATTTCCAGTAGATTTTGTTGTTCTGGACATGGAAGAAGATTCTCAAGTTCCTCTCATATTAGGAAGACCATTCTTAAACACGGCTAAAGCAATGATAGACGTGTTCGGTAAGAAACTGACCCTAAGTATAGAGGATGAGAGTGTTACCTTTTTAGTTGATAGAGCAATGCAACAACCACAATCTGCAGATGATACATGTTATTATATTCAAACTATAGATGCACATGCAGAATTATTAGAAGAATTTCCAGAATTACAAGGAACAGGAGAATGTTCTTTAGGAGAAGGTAATGAACCAATTGATGAAGCTGAAATGTTAGCTACACTTATAGCTAATGGTTATGAACCAACAACAGAAGAAATTCAAATGCTAAAAGAAGAAGACAGATATCGATACAAATCATCGATAGAAGAACCTCCGAAATTAGTGTTAAAGCCACTTCCAAACCATTTGGAATACGCTTATTTACATGGTGAATCTGAATTACCTGTAATAATATCGTCTTCTCTTACTGAAAATGAGAAATCACAACTCATTTCTGTGTTGAAAGCTCATAAACTAGCCATTGCATGGAAGATTCATGATATTAAAGGAATAAGTCCTTCGTATTGCACACATAAAATCCTTATGGAAGAAGGTCATAAAACGTATGTGCAACGCCAACGAAGACTAAATCCTAATATGCAAGATGTAGTTAAGAAAGAGATTATTAAACTGCTAGATGCAGGTTTAATTTATCCAATCTCTGATAGTCCATGGGTAAGCCCAGTTCAATGCGTGCCTAAGAAGGGTGGCATGACTGTCATTACAAATGAGAAAAATGAGCTTATTCCTACTAGAACTGTAACAGGATGGCGTGTGTGTATTGATTATAGAAAATTAAATGACGCCACCAGAAAAGATCACTTTCCCTTACCTTTCATAGATCAAATGTTGGAAAGATTAGCCGGAAATAGTTACTATTGTTTTCTAGATGGATTTTCCGGATATTTTCAAATTCCAATAGCACCCGAGGACCAAGAGAAAACCACATTCACGTGCCCTTATGG
Source organism: Rutidosis leptorrhynchoides (assembly GCF_046630445.1). Lineage (NCBI taxonomy): Eukaryota > Viridiplantae > Streptophyta > Magnoliopsida > Asterales > Asteraceae > Rutidosis > Rutidosis leptorrhynchoides. The sequence goes on along the minus strand of NC_092336.1, from coordinate 360,466,296 downwards.
TACTTTTGCTTACAAACGCATGCCATTTGGACTTTGCAACGCCCCTGCAACCTTTCAAAGGTGTATGATGGCGATTTTTCACGACATGATAGAAGAATGCATGGAAGTATTCATGGATGACTTTTCAGTCTTCGGTGATACATTTGAATCATGTCTAGTTAATCTGGAACGAATGCTTCTTAGATGCGAACAATCAAATCTAGTACTTAATTGGGAGAAATGCCATTTCATGGTTAAAGAAGGCATCGTTCTTGGACATAAAATTTCAAAAGAAGGAATTGAAGTAGATAGAGCTAAAGTAGATGTAATTGCTAAACTTCCCCATCCCACCAATGTTAGAGGAGTTAGGAGTTTTCTAGGGCATGCCGGTTTTTACCGACGTTTCATAAAAGATTTTTCTAAAATTGCCACTCCTATGAATAAACTCCTAGAAAAGGATGCTCCATTCATCTTTTCAGATGAGTGTATCAAATCTTTTAATATTCTTAAAGAAAAACTCACTAATGCACTGATCATGATAACACCAAATTGGAATCTACCATTTGAACTAATGTGCGATGCAAGTGATTTTGCAATGGGAGCCGTTTTAGGACAAAGGATTGAAAAACGATTTCAACCTATATATTATGCTAGTAAGACGTTACAAGGAGCACAAACGAACTATACAACTACTGAAAAAGAACTCCTTGCTATTGTCTTTGCTTTTGACAAATTTCGATCATATCTCGTTCTAGCAAAAACGGTGGTCTATACCGACCATTCTGCTCTTAGATACTTATTTTCGAAACAAGATGCTAAACCAAGATTAATCCGTTGGATCTTACTCTTACAAGAGTTTGATATTGAAATCCGAGATAAAAGAGGAGCAGAAAATCTCGCCGCTGATCATCTTTCTCGTCTTGAAAATCCTGAATTAGAAGTTCTAAATGAATCGGCCATACAAGACAACTTTCCTGATGAATATCTATTGAAGATAGATTATAATGAAATCCCATGATTTGCAGACTATGCAAACTACTTAGTTTGTGGATTCCTTGAAAAAGGATTATCGTACCAAAGACGAAAGAAATTCTTCAGTGATATAAAACACTATTTCTGGGAAGATCCACATCTGTTTAAAAGTTGTCCCGATGGAATAATACGCCGATGTGTATTTGGAGATGAAGCTAGTAAAATATTAAACCATTGTCACACAGGACCAACAGGAGGGCATTATGGGCCTCAACTAACAGCAAGAAAAGTTTATGAAGCTGGATTCTATTGGCCTACAATTTACAAAGACGCACACCTTCTTTGCAAATCCTGTGATGCATGTCAAAGGGCCGAAAAAATAAGTCAACGTGATGAAATGCCACAAAATGTCATCCAAGTATGTGAAGTATTTGACATTTGGGGTATTGACTTTATGGGTCCATTTCCAAAATCTCATAATAATCTATATATACTCGTAGCCATTGATTATGTATCTAAATGGGCGGAAGCACAAGCTCTCCCAACTAACGATGCATGAGTTGTAGTCAACTTTTTAAAACGTCTTTTTGCAAGGTTTGGAACACCGAAAGCTTTAATAAGTGATCGGGGTACTCATTTCTGTAATAATCAACTTGAGAAAGTTCTTAAAAGATATGGAGTAACTCATAAAATCTACACCGCATATCATCCACAAACAAGTGGACAAGTTGAAAATACCAACCGAGCTTTAAAATGTATTCTGGAGAAAACCGTAGGATCAAATCCGAAGGAATGGTCCATTAAATTGGAGGATGCACTCTGGGCTTTTAGAACAGCCTACAAAACTCCAATTGGAACCACACCTTTTAGACTTGTTTATGGAAAAGCATGTCATCTTCCAGTAGAAATTGAACATAAAGCATTTTGGGCCTTGAAGACATGTAATCTTGATTTACATGAAGCCGGACGTCTACGATTAAGTCAACTAAACGAATTAGAAGAATTAAGACATGAAGCATACGATAATTCGTTAATCTATAAAGAAAGAACGAAGAAATGGCATGATAAAAGAATCAGAAGTTCAAAAGAATTTAAAGAAGGAGACAGAGTTCTTCTTTTCAATTCACGATTCAAGCTATTTCCTGGAAAATTGAAATCAAGATGGTCTGGACCATTCATGGTCAAAAGAGTTTTCCCATACGGAACGATAGAATTAATAAATTCAAATGGGATTGAATTTAAAGTTAATGGTCACAGAGTTAAACATTACATACATGGTCCGATGGAAGTCGACAACGAAGTTAATCACAATTTCGACACCACAGTTAACTAAGTGTAGGGAGAATCAAGTCTTTAAAGGATAATATGTATTTCTGTTAGAGTTAGATTGTCTGTTTTCGTGTAGTTCTCGAAAATGGAACCCGAATGGTCTTTCCCTAGCAGACCCTAAAGAACTAGTCTTCTTCCCCCATTCTGAATTTTTATTTTTTTTAGGTTTTTACGAAATGAAGACTGCCTGTGAACTAAACCATGGTCTAATGCTACATGCTTTGATCACTAAACGTAATAATGACATACTACCGAGTGAATTAGTATCAGTAATCAGAGAAAGAATGGACGGAGTTAGAAAAGAATCCAGATGCGAAGATAATAAGTTACAATTTGGTAAAGGAAAATCAAAATCCGCAGCGAAAAGAAGAGCACGACACCTAAAACGATGTCACAAATGCGGAAAATGGTCACATGGAGGTAAATGTTCAAATAATCAAACCTATTCAAACACTGAATTTGTTACTTTATGCAGAGACGGACCGTTCATATGTTTAGAAGAAAAGACACTGAATGCTCGAGGTTACGCCTATGTAGCCATGGAAAACCAATTAAACCGACTATCTTATGAATGTGATAGATCATATAACTAAGAAATCTATTTCACAGGTATGTCTGTACAGTTTTTATTTTTATTTTTATTTTTAACCTTTTGATAATAAACGCTAATTTGTTCGCTAAAAAGTATTAAATTGGTATTGAATAAAATTAGGTTTGGCGACCGAAATTATTGATATCATACAAAAATTTATTACATCACTGCGAAATTTAACGTTTATTCTTAAGGTATAAATATCTTTAAACAATCAACACAAAATATTTCAAAAATTCGTCATGAGTTAAATTAGGTCTTGGAACCGAAATTACTTTACCGAAAAGAGGGGCGCATATTTTTGATAATATTTGATTGACTAAAGTGGGATAAAAAGCCAAAAAGATTTTTAATTTTATTTTTACCATGTTTTTTAAAATTAATATTTAAATCTTAAATTAATATTGTAAACTTTGTAAAAACAATATATTTAAAATTGTAAATATTTGAAAAATTAATATAAGTTTGGTATGAATTTATAAATTTTTAAATTAAGTTTGGTGTGAATTTTTAATTTTTAAAATATAAATTTTTAATTTTATGCATTTCAAATTTTAAGTTTGGTGTGAATTTTTAATATTAATTTTGAATTTTATATTTATGTTGTGTGAATTTAAAAACAAAAATTTACTTTATCTCATTAAGTTAAAAATATGATTTTTAAAATTCGTCGTAAGTTGAAGACTAGGTCTTTGAACCGAAATTGCTTTACCCGAGAGAGGGACGAGAACTTTTATTATCATTATTTTTAATCTCATTGAATTAAAGTATGCCAAAAACATTAAAAAACCCCAAAAATCTTAGCTTTTAAAATAATCGCTACAAAAAGACAAATTTTAAAATTTTGTCGAGGGACGGACTAGGACATCGATCCGAAACGACCTCGTCCTAAATAACAAGGGAAACAAAATTTTAAAATTAAGTACTTAATTGTTTTATAAGTTAATGATTATAAAAAAAAATATATATATATACCAAACTCCGCGACTCGCGGAGTTTGGAGGTTTAATCCCCGCGAGTCGCGGGAGGACCGGATTACAGAAAAAAAATAAAGAGCTGCAACAGCTCAGTTTCACTCCCCACAACAGAAAAAAACTGCGAATATCCATCGAAAAAACCCGAAAAATACACCCCAAAATCACAATTTTTAACCGTTAATCACCAAATCTTTTACTAAAATCATGTTGAAAAGGATGCTATCTAGGAATTACTCAAGAAAAACGGTAAATTTCTACACCTAAACACCATTTAATCCGAAATTTGGTGTTCTTGAGCAATTTTTTCCCCAATTTGATTTTGATGCTTTTTAGTGTAATTAGGCTTAAATTGTTTATGTATTATGCTTGTATAACCTAGATTGATGCTGTTTAACATGATTAGAAGCCTTAAAATTCAAATTTTGAGTAATCTAGGGTTTGTGTTCTTGAGCAAATTTGGGGCTTTTTGATATAAACAGGTTATGGCCAATTTTTGTCATGAATTGTTGCTAAATTAAGTAGTATAACATGTCTAGGTAGTTAAATGATCCAAACTTTGAGCCTAAACATGATTTTGAGAATTAAAGTGGACTTTTTCAAGTCTAAAATTCATGAACTTGATTTTTGAAAGATAATGCCATTTGAGACTTGTTTAATTGCTAGTAATGATTATTTTGACATGTTATTTGAGTTGAATGCTTATGAACTTGGCGAACATTTTCGTATATGCTTATTTGAAAAAGTGTAGATTTGATAAAAATGTGAAAATAAGCTTAAGTTTAATATAAATTGATAATGTCATTGTAATTATTTTGATTGATGATTTTGCTGACACTAATGCATATTTGGATGCACAAAAATTGTGTTTGATGTGTTTTGCAGACTGAAAGGGGTGAATCTTCATCCCAAGCCCGCAATGTTCCTGCTGAGAACGCGGAACAACAGGAGGTGGATAACTACTACAAGCAGGATATACCTCATCCAGTCATGACCTTTTCTGATATGCACTTGGAAGAGTTGCACCCGAACCTGAGATTTGACAGACTTTGGATAGATTATCCAAAATATCAAAGGGGTTTGCATACTCTTCATTCTAAGGTTGTTGAGGTACCGAGGGTCATAGAATAGGGACCCTTAGAAGCTGTAGAATTGGCCGGGCCAATTAGGGAATTACTTGTACAGAGGTATGGTAATTCTTCTTTTAATGACTGGGTACGTTTATTCACCATGCGTAGACCTGTATATAAAGTATGGTGTGAAGAATTGTTATGTAGTATAGAGTTGAATGATCGGGTAGCTAGTTTAACCGATCGTTCTTTTATTAGATTTTTGTTAGGCGGTTCGATGCGCCACATGTCTTTACTGGACATGGCTCAGGCTTTACGTATATATACGCCTGAGGAGTTAGCATCTGCCGATTGTAGAGGGTTGATACTAAACGGTAGAAAGATAGATGAAAATTTTGATACACACGGTGTGTGGAGTCAAATGACAAGCCATCACCGTTTCAAAGGGGGAAATTACTCTTATTTGGATATAGATAGAGCCGAATTAAGAGTGATTCATAGGTTTTTAGCTAATTCGATTACACAAAGGGGTAAGAACAAGGAAAAAGTAAATGAACAGGATTTGTTTTACCATATGTGTATTCGAGATCCACAAAGCGCTGTAAGTATACCATATTGTGTGGGTTATTATTTATCAGCTATGGTTCGGGGGATGCGACCGCATAGCATAATAGGAGGTGGTATTTTTATTACTTTGATTGGTGAATATCTCGGTGTGGATATAAGTCAGGGGGGATTATTAGTAGAAGAACAAGAACCCCGCGATACTATAGGTTTAAATGTATACCATGGTGCGAAAGTTTTGAAGAGGCAAAATAACGCCGCAGTACAATACCATGGTAGACATCCACAGGTTGAGAGAAACCAACAGCAAGGTAATGTAGGAGGGGGGAATGAGATGCAAGAAATGCAAAGGTTTATAGCTTCTCAGGAATACGAAAATGCTAGACAGAGAGCATTTGAAGATTGGCAAGTTCATCAGAACCAAATCATAGCTCATTGCCAACATATAGGTAGAAACTATATTCCTACACCGAAACCCATCTTCCCTCCCTGGTCTATAGAGATGCAGCCACCATATCCTACGTATAACCCTGCCGAAGCATTCTATAGCACCTATGGTTATGCCTGGAACCCCTATTGGTACCAGTATCATCCCTAGTATACTTAGTTTTATTTATTTTGTAATTTGTAATGATTGATACGTTTAATACTTTTGTTAATATTGTAATAGTTTTTATAATTGTCTAACTTTTATTCTTAGATTTTAATAATTTTTGAATGTGGGGTAATATACCAAACTTCAAAAATATGTATATATGTTTGCAGTTTATCTTATGTACACAAAAGGGTAAAACAACGCATTTTCAAAGACTGGCATTAAGTTCAGCAAAAGCAACTAATTTTGACGACAAGATGCAAAATATATGTGAAATAACAACAAGACGGAATGAACAAATGATGTGCACCATTTATCATTCAGCAAACAAACGCCAATATATTTGGAAACTTTGGTAAAAATTTAATCATTTTCACACAAATCACCCTCAATAATTTAAATTATTACTGATTTCTTGCAAATGAGGGCATTGCAAGATCTTAAGTGTGGGAAGGGGTTAAATTCTTTCGGATTTTAAAATTTTTTACTTTATACACTTGGTTACCATTAAAAATACTAGTAAAGCAGTAGTTGTATTAGAATCTAGTGCTCTCTGATAATAAAGAACAGCCCTGGTCTTATATACTGACTACCCGATTCTAGTAAAATTTTTCAAAATTTTCAATTAAATGAACTCAAAATCATGTTTATACATATTTATGAACGATAAAACTAGGTTTTAACACCGAAATTATCGTTACCTCGGAAAGGACATAAATTGAGAAACAACTAAAACGCTTGAATTTATTTATTAGGATATAAAAAGAAGCATGAAAAAAGCCAAGTGTGGGGAGAATGTACCAAGTTATTCAATTAAAAACTATCTATCACATGTTTCTGTAAAGTTATTGCAGGTGCTTTTGTTTTGGACTAAATTAACTGTTTTACCCGATTTATTGTAATACTTTTGAAAGAATAGATGGATCTACACGATGAATCAATTCCATCATTAAAAGGAAGTAAAGTCTTCTAAAAAAGACACGCGCTTCTTGATTTAGGTCATGAAGTTGTCGTCCAGACCAGCTGTAGGTTGACGAAAAATCTAGAAAAGTCATCACTAAAATCAGCAGGAAATCCACGGACCTCAGCATTAAACAGGGTCGCCAAGTGGTCAGATTTATCCTAACCATGAGAAGGATTTATCTCGTACAATGAGGGGGCACCATGCAAATTAGCCGGATAAGACTAATGAATCAGATCCCCAGAAAGGATAATCTCCTTAAAAATTAAAAATCAGCTTTTAAGACTGATATCACTCAATCCTTGAGATTGACCTTAAAGATTGAGAATTACAAACTCATGGAATTCAATGATATCTAAACTCGAGCTTGAACGAGAAAATATTTTGATCAAAATTACAAACCGATTTGTTTTCTGAAAACCCTATTTTCAATGCGTTCATTACCATTGAACATAAAATCCTAGGAATTCACCTGGAATTCATTAGGTCACCTGAACTAAAATGGGTGTCAACCGTAAGAACGGTGGTTGCATAGTGGTCAAAGACAGGACCTTGTGCCATACCGAAAAATTATAAGGGTGAGCTTTACTATTGCTCCTACCAAGGATAGTAATTGCGTCGAACACGTTATAGACCATAATCAAATACATGTCATTAGACATTGCCTTAACAGTTGCTTGTTCAACGCTTTCCTTTACAACCGGACGGTAGTTTACCGAAAGGTAATATACGGGACAAGTGAACTGGACGTGTTGCTTTCCAAATACAAGGTTAGCAAGTGGGTGACACAAAACCGCAAGTTTTGAGCTAAAATTTTCAAATCTGAAACCCACCAAACCCACAAAAATATTTTGCAAACACCGGTAAATGGTTATTCCGGAAAACTTATCTAGGGTAAAAACTAGATTTAATTTTCAAACGATCAAATGTTTTCATAAAGATCCAATTTCCTTAATGGATCTAAATTTTTATAGTCATGCGGGACTGTAAACCATATCGTTACTACCATTGTTTATACCGCCGTATAGAAAATCACTTATGTACAAAGTGTGAAGAATAAAGAAGTGATTCTAGTATTTCAAGACGATATTGCTTGAGGACAAGCAACGCTCAAGTGTGGGAATATTTGATAATGCTAAAAATGAACATATATTTCATAGCATTATTCCTCAAGAAAGACAAGCTTTTAGTTGCAATTGTTCTATTTACAAGTGATATTCGTTTAAATAATAAAAGGTGAAGACAAAAGACAGATTCGACGAATTGAAGACGCAAACGACCAAAAAGCTCAAAAGTACAAAAGACAATCAAAGAGGTTCCAATTATTGATAAGAAACGTCTCGAAATTACAAGAGTACAAGATTCAAAACGCAAAGTACAAAATATAAAATTGTACGCAAGGACGTTCGAAAATCCGGAAACGGGACATGAGTCAACTCTCAACGCTCGACGCAACGGACTAAAAATTACAAATCAACTATGTACATAAATATAATATAATATTTAAATAATTCTTATAATTATTTAATATATTATATATATTTATAAATCCGTCGGCAAGAAAGACTCCAAACTGATATGAGCTGTAATTTCAAACTCCGTGACTCGCGGAGTTTGAAGGCAAAAATACCGCGAGTCGCGGAGCCCCAAAAGTCAAAAATCCCTATAAAAGCAACCGAATTCTGATCGCAAATCATCATCTTTTTCTTCTTCTCCTCATACGTAAAATATATATATATATATATTTATAATTTATATTTTAATTTTAATTATAATTCTAATAATAAGGGTATGTTAGCGAATGTTGTAAGGGTGTAAGTCGAAATTCTGTCCGTGTAACGCTACGCTATTTTTAATCATTGTAAGTTATGTTCAGCCTTTTTACATTAATGTCTCGTAGCTAAGTTATTATTATGCTTATTTAAAACGAAGTAATCATGATGTTGGGCTAATTACTAAAATTGGGTAATTGGGCTTTGTACCATAATTGGGGTTTGAACAAAAGAACGACACTTGTGGAAATTAGACTATGAGCTATTAATGGGCTTTAGATTTGTTTAACTAAATGATAGTTTGTTAATGTTAATATAAAGATTTACAATTAGGCATCCCTATAAATTACCATATACACTCAATCGGACACGATGGGCGGGGTATTTATATGTACGAATAATCGTTCATTTAACCGGACACGGGAATGGATTAATAGCCACTAGAATAATTAAAACAGGGGTGAAATTATGTACAAAGGACACTTGGTATAATTGATAACAAAATATTAAAACATTGGGTTACACTCAGTCGACAACCTGGTGTAATTATTAAACAAAGTATTAAAATCTTGTTACAGTTTAAATCCCCAATTAGTTGGAATATTTAACTTCGGGTATAAGAATAATTTGACAAGGACACTCGCACTTTATATTTATGACTGATGGACTGTTATGGACAAAAATCAGACGGACATATTAAATAATCCAGGACAAAGGACAATTAACCCATGGGCATAAAACTAAAATCAACACGTCAAACATCATGATTACGGAAGTTTAAATAAGCATAATTCTTTTATTTCATATTTAATTTCCTTTATTTTATATTTAATTGCACTTCTAATTATCACACTTTTATTTATTGTTATTTAATTGCACTTTTAATTATCGTCCTTTTTAATTATCGCAAGTTTATTTTATCGCACTTTTATTATTCGCAATTTCATTATCGTTATTTACTTTATGCTTTAATTTAAGTCTTGTATTTATTTTACATTTGGTTTTAACTGCGACTAAAGTTTTAAAATCGACAAACCGGTCATTAAACGGTAAAAACCCCCCTTTATAATAATAATATTACTTATATATATGTTTGTATTTTTATAAAAGTAAACTAATATAGCGTTGAGCTTTGTTTAAAAAAGATTCCCTGTGGAACGAACCGGACTTACTAAAAACTACACTACTGTACGATTAGGTACACTGCCTATAAGTGTTGTAGCAAGGTTTAAGTATATCCATTCTATAAATAAATAAATATCTTGTGTAAAATTGTATCGTATTTAATAGTATTTCCTGCAAAAATTTAATAGTATTTTATACCACTCCGCTACACCATCAATCACATTGGGGAGACCATAAGTTACGCCGTGTTTTCTTTAAAGCATTGAATGCGGGGAACCCATATGTAATTTTACGCTACGGGTTGGGAGCCTATTTTGACTCTACCTATCTTAACATAGGACTTCGTTCTTTAGAAAGAGCTTCAAACATGCAACATAAATAAGCATGTTATGTCTACGGGTTAGTAATGTTCGCTTCTCACCAAATCGAGAAAAAGAACATAAGATTGCAACTACAAAATAAAACATTCCCACAAGTGACGGATTCAGTAGTTGGGGTGAGAAATAAGATTTTTAGATTATTACGGGGCTGTTGGGCATTACGTAACCCTCGTCCTTTTGAAAATGTTACAACATGCTGCCTAGCCAACGGTCACAACGGTTATTTTCCACAAGACCAAGGATGGGAAATAATAGTAGTAAAACCCGAATGCATGACTTGTTTCTTGACTTATGAATTACGTGTCTTTATTGCCTTTGCTGAACGACTTCCATATTAACTAGAATTGTCTTCACAACTGCCTTGTATCAAAGTTATTGTGTACTATATTTCATGCTATATGTAAAATAGCAGTATTGTAAGTTTATAAAATATTGTATAAAAGTTTGAATGCGAAATATTAATGTAATCAGTTTTTCATATAGAATTGTAGTAGTTGAATTATATGTTAGCTACTAAGTATGAACTTTAAGGGTAGGTACTACCCGAATGAAAAATTATAAAACGCTAATATAAAGAAAAAGCTTTTATAAATAAGTTCATATTATGCTACGAAATACTATTGACTACTCTTAAAAATTCTATGTGATTAACTCAATTCTTTTGGCTATTTTTGAAGGAAATGGCACCGACGACTCGTCAGAACTTGAACATGAGCGAGGAAGACTTATGTGCTTTCCTTGCAGCAAACATAGCCGCAGTACAGGCTGCAATGCAAAACAACAACAATAACTCAGGGTCTAGCAGTGGAGTTAACTCCACAGGAAACCGTGTAGGATGCTCCTACAAGGCTTTCACTGCCTGTAAACCTCTGGAATTCGATGGAACTGAAGGACCAATCGGACTGAAAAGATGGACCGAGAAGGTCGAATCTGTGTTTTCTATAAGCAAATGTGCTGAAGAAGAAAAGGTAAAGTATGCCACGCATACCTTCACAGGTACCGCGTTAACATGGTGGAACACCTATCTCGAACAAGTGGGACAAGATGCTGCTTACGCACTACCGTGGTCAGCATTCAAACACTTGATGAATGAGCAGTACCGTCCCAGAAACGAAGTCAATAAGCTCAAGACAGAGCTTAGGGAATTACGAAAGCAAGGATTCGATATTACCACGTACAAAAGATGATTCACCGAGTTGTGTTTATTGTGTCCAAGATTGTTCGAAGATGAAGAAGAGCAGATCGATGGGTTTGTAAAGGGGTTACCAGAGAGAATTCAGGAGGATGTGAGTGCGAGCGCGCCCACCTCAATGCAAAAGGCAATCCGAATGGCTCACAAACTTATAAACCAGTTCGAGGGAAGGAATAAAGAGTAGGCGGCCGAGGGGGCCAAAATGAAACAAGACAAGGGTCACCAAAATAATAATAGTAACTATCGCTTCAACAATCAACACAACAATCACAATTTCAATTGCACCATTTTTCGTAACAACAAACGCAACAACAACCATCACAACAACAACAACTACAACAACCATCCCAACAATAATAACAACTGTAACAACAACAAGAATCAGAAACAGCCATGCCAAAAGTGTGAAGAGTACCACCAGAATGAGTTCTGCACGACATTTTGCACCAAGTGTAAAAGAACTAGCCATGGTGCGAGAAAGTGTGAGGTCTACGGCCCAATGAATAACAGAAATAAAAGAACAGATAATGTCAGAACAAGTAATGCCGCCTTTGTTTGTTATGGATGTGGAAAACCAGGGCACATTAGGAGTAATTGCCCGAACCCAGGGAAAAATAATGGGCAAGGTCGTGGAAGAATTTTCAATATTAATGCGGCAGAAGCACAGGAAGACCCGGAGCTTGTTACGGGTACATTTCTCATTGACAATAAATCTGGTTATGTTTTATTTGATTCGAGTGCAGATAGAAGCTATATGAGTAGAGATTTTTGTGCTAAATTAAGTTGTCCATTGACGCCTTTGGATAGTAAATTTTTACTCGAATTAGCAAACGGTAAATTAATTTCAGCAGATAATATATGTCGGAATCGAGAAATTAAACTGATTAGCGAAAGAGGTGAAAGCAGAGATCGTTTGTTACAAAAATGAGATTCGCATCATGCGCAAAAAAGGAAAACCCTTAATGGTGTACGGAGAAAAGAGCAACGCAAAGTTAAATCTTATTACTAGCTTGAAGGTGCAAAAACTAATAAGAAAAGGTTGTTATATCATTCTAGCACACATCGAGGAAGTCAAACCTGAAGAAAAGAACATCAGTGATGTTCCCGTCGCAAAAGTATTTCCCGATGTATTTTCGAAAGAATTACCGGGACTACCTCAACACCGATCTGTTGAATTCCAAATAGACCTTGTACCAGGAGCTGCACCAATAGCTCGTGCTCCATACAGACTCGCATCCAAAGAAATGAAGGAACTCCAAAGCCAATTACAAGAACTTTTAGAACGTGGTTTCATTCAACCAAGCACATCACCGTGGGGAGCTCCTGTTTTGTTTGTCAAAAATAAGGATGGTACATTTAGGTTGTGTATCTACTACAGAGAGTTGAACAAACTTACCATCAAGAACCGTTATCCATTACCGAGAATCGATGACTTATTTGATCAACTGCAAGGCTCGTCAGTTTATTCGAAGATCGATTTACGTTCCGGGTATCATCAAATGCGAGTGAAGGAGGATGACATTCTGAAGACTGCTTTTAGGACACGTTACGGTCATTATGAGTTTATGGTTATGCCATTTGGGTTGACTAACGCACCAGCTATGTTCATGAACCTCATGAACCGAGTGTGTGGACCATACCTTGACAAGTTTGTCATTGTTTTCATCGATGACATACTCATTTACTCAAAGAATGATCAAGAGCACTAAGAACATTTGAGAAAAGTGCTAGAGTTGCTGAGAAAAGAAAAATTGTACGCTAAATTTTCAAAGTGTGCATTTTGGTTGGAAGAAGTTCAATTCCTCGGTCACATAGTAAACAAAGAGGGTATTCAGTGTGACGACCCGAAAATTTCTGACCAAATTTACACTTAATCTTTGTATAATTTCGACACGATAAGCAAAGTCTGTAACGTTGAGTTTCAAAATTTTTGAACTGTTTTCACATATTCAATTGACTCTCGACTGTTCTCGATGATTCACGAACAACTATTTGTAAATAGATAAATGTATATTTCAGTATATATAGATATGTATATATTTGAAGTCTAAATTTAAAATACTATATGCTTTAGTTAACTAGGTAAAATAAAAATAAAGTATAATATTATTACAAAAATGATTACATATATATAAAGTATATTAAAAAATAAATATTTAATGATTGTAATACTCGTTTGATGTTCTGATTAATATTAAACAAGATAAATTCAAACTTATATAATTTAAAAATAAACATTGATCCGAAAATACGTTATATAAACTATAGGCTTATTAACAATATAATTAAGAACTATTTGTTTAATTTTTTAAATTTTATATTTTACTTGGGGTTGAGAGTAAATAATTAATATGATTTTTATTTAATAATTTATGATCGAATTTTATATCATAATGACCAAAATAAATAAAAATAATTAATTTAAAAATATGGAATTTTTTCGAAGACTTTTATCCGTAACTAATTAACAACGGATCACGAAACCCGGTCCGTGATATAGTGTCGGTAGAATATAAACAAAGTAACTTTATGTTTTGTCGGTAGAATATCCGTAACTATTATATTACTGTGCTTGATTGTACCTGTTATTACTTTATGTTTTGTTTCATTACAATCACTTGATGTTAACAAGTACCAGATTCCTCTCCCGTGTTTCAACATTACTAATTGATCACAAGATATCAAATAACAATATTATATGTATATATGATATATACATTAAAGGAGTAATCATAATAAAAACACCAACTTATCTTCCCTCCCTCTTCTTGATTCGACAAGCTTCAACAAACTTAACCATGAAGATCCAACAATCACCACCACATCAAGCTCACCCTTCACCACCTTATTGCAGCTACCATCCACCACCTAAATCACTTTCCAACACCACAGCTCAACCACCTTAACATCCTTAGAAATAAACCACCACCCTTACCATAATCGCCACCACCAATGATCACTCATAGCTCACATTCACACACCTTCGGTTATCATCTTCACCATCGAACCCAAATTTATTTGCTACTCATGCTCGTCTTTAATCCATCAACATCACTATCTCTTTCATTATGAAACCCCACTATGATCATACTCCATCTTGAACCGCCACCACCGGATTACCCTCGCCACTTCATCACCACCATCGTTTATTTAATTCCTTTTGTTTCTGTTTAAATGAAACCCACTTTCCTTGCACCTGCTGCAACTGCAGCTAATTATGGTTCATCTTCCTCCTTCTCTCGCACTCTGTTTTCTCTCTTCTAAATTTATTCGAGACTACCTTTGTCTTCCTTTTAAAACCACGACCCAAACCACCATCTTCTTATTGCTAGTGCTACTGTTTTATGGTGCAAATTACCGCCACCTTGCTACAGTTACTGCTACGCTGTTGTTGCAGAAATGAAACCACCCTCAACCATCGCAAAACACCATCACCACACACTGCCATCATTACTGCTGCTATTATTATTTTCTTTTCCTACTAATCGTGAGCTGTTGCTATCCTTTTTCTCCTTCTGTCACATCGTAATTACCCAACAATCCATAATCATTGTTATTGTTGCTGCTACAGCAGTGTTGTTGTACTGTATCAGTCCAACGCGAAAAAAAAGAAGACAATGATAATATGTACGTAAAGATAATGTTGAAGTGGATGGCGACTTGCATAAGTGGGCAAGAAGAATTGTTTAATTATCAAATTGTAGGACCTGGTGGTTACATATTGTCGATAAGTACAAAAGGGAATGAGGGGAGTGGTATGCAACTTGCCGTTGCTTCATGTTTTATTTTTTTATATAAACCGAATCATAAATGGCTGTTATGATCTGTTGGGCTTAGTAAACAAACTTATCAAATTTAAACAAAGAGCCTGTTGGGCCAGAATAATCATGGGTTTGTATGAGGATGATATGGGTTATAAGGTTATATTTCGGTATTAGAACAAAAATATAAAACGGCTCAATGGTTTGGGAAGTGGTTTATTAAGCAGGAGGTCCAGGGTTCGATACTTGGTTGCTACCATTTTTTTTAATTATTCAAACAAAGCAATTAAGGCAGCCCATTTAACTTGGTTAAATTAAGATTGGGCAGAGATTTAACTAGTTTGTGATTGGGCCGTGATGATTCAGTTGGGCCGAAAGGATGGGGAGGGTGAAAAACCCATTTAGATCTTAAATGAGAGGACAACACAGATATAGGAATTTAAGGAGGGAGTAATGCAGGAAGTATTACACAGCGGATGGGTTTGATGTGTGATTGTTAGGCGAAAGGTCTTGAGTTCGAGCCCAGGCTGGGCAATGTATTTTTTTTTTAAAGAAGAAAAAGGGGAAACAGAAATGGGAGGTTAAGTTAAATTGAATTCCGCATAATTCAGAAAAATGTAAATGGAAGAGTGGTTAAGGATGTTATCGGGTTAGCGGGACGTCGCGAGTTCAAACCCGGACTTGGGTATTTTTCTTTTAAGGGCTACTTCATTGAGGTAGTTTACTTATTACTCATTATTATTATTATTATTATTATTATTATTATTATTATTATTATTATTATTATTATTATTATTATTATTATTATTATTATTATTATTATTATTATTATTATTATTATTATTATTATTATTAATATTATTATTATTATTATTATTATTGTTAGATTATTTATTATTATTAACAAAATTATATCATAATTATTAGTAGTATCATTAAACATTATTAGTATTATCATTACAAACAATTTTTATTATTAGTACTATCATTATCATTAATATTAAAATTATCAGTATTATTATTATTAGAATTATCATAATTTTTATCATAATTAGAATTATTTTTATCATAATTATTATTATTACTATTAATATATCAAATGATGATTTTTTTTATATAAAATATATTTATGACATAAAACCTAATCATATTAATACTTTTGTAATAAATGTTAATTATCTATACAAAGATAAATATATCTTATTAAGTTATTAATAAAACTCATGATATAAAATAACAAATAAAATCACTAATAATATATATATTTGTTCGATTACCATTACACGTATTAATATACATGATTGAATAATAGGTTCGTGAATCCGAGGCCAACCCTGCATTATTCAGTATCGTCATATGAATATTTTTACTACAAAATATTGTATTGTGAGTTTTATTTGCTCCCTTTTTAAATGCTTTTGCAATATATATATTTTTGGGACTAAGAATACATGTGCTTTTATAAATGCTTTACGAAATAGACACAAATAATCGAAACTACATTCTATGGTTGAATCATTATATCGAATATCGCCCTTATTGAACTTGGTAGCCTAAGAATCGGTGTTTAATATAATTGCCACCAATTGACACGAATCCTAAAGATAGATCTATGGGCTTTGACACGCCCCAGTCAGAGAATTTGAACTGCTTTAGTACTTCAATATTTATATATGGGGATATTCTAGATGTATTTTGTTAATGTCGGTTACCAGGTGTTCAATCCATACGAATGAATTTTTAAACACTTACGAGTGTATGATTATTGAAAAAATGAAATCTTGTGGTCTATTAAAATTATGGAAATGATTGATTACGATAAACCTATGACCTCACCAGCCTTTTGGTTGACACTTGAAAGCATGTTTATTCTCAGGTACAAAAGAAATCTTCCACTGTGCATTTGCTCATTTTAAAGATATTACACGGAGTCGTTCATGGCATATTTAGGATAGTACCTCGCAATGGGACCAAATGTTGAAGACTTCGTCCAGGTGGATTAGGACGGGTCGCTTCATGTGGTATCAGAGCGGTGGTCTTAGCGAACCAGGTCTGCATTAGTGTGACTAACTGATAGTTGTTAGGATGCATTAGTGAGTCTAAACTTCGACCTTAGTTGCATGTCAAAAGTTTTTGCTTATCATTTCTTGTCGGAAATTACCTGCGTATCATTCTTAGTCTAGACACGTTTTACTGTATTGACTGTATGAATAGTGTATAGACAAAATTCATATCTTAGCGTATCTGTTATTGTAGACTTTGCCTGACAGCTTCCGTAGATTCCTCCGTAACTTATGGGATTTTAGTATTATATATGCATATGTAAATTATGTATTGCAGGGTACTAATCTACATCCTATAATCTAATTATTATCAAAAATCATTCATCTGATCGTACGGGATGAATCCCTCAACTAGTTCCAGTCCCTCGAATTCCGACATGGAGTCCCACTCAAGCTCCGAAAGTAGTGTAACCGGAATGGATCAACCGATTAGTCATTATCTATTCTGGATGAATTGGGGCTGGGTTCGTAGTCTACTTAATCATTGGAGACAAGAAGAAGGTGATCCCTTCCACCAACCGAATTCACCTCTTGCCGAAGAACCTGAAGCACTTATCGGCGAACCTGTTCGAAACACCATTTTCTCTCTCATTTCTAGAGTATCTCATCATGATTATATTCTATCCACAATTCTAAACCTTATTCATCCGCTCGTTCTGACTGACAATCATTCTGGAATAATAGAAGAAGTCAACAAACTTCACGCTCGAGTAATCAATTTGGAGAATATGGTGAAATTTTACCAGCTTCAGCAACATCACCGGCACCAACAGTACCATCAATAACAGCACCAGTACCATCAACAATTCATGCCTCAACATCTCATTCTGTACCTCGAGTATAATCATCGTTCTACATATCGTTCTACATCGTTTATCTTCGTTCGACATGGCGATTTTGTAATCTCTAATGTTTTAGAGATTATATATTCTTGTTCTAACGGTAAATTAAATGAGTTTAATATCATATTGGCTCATTAAATCAATGATTACATCTGAATAAAATATATATGTATATATATTTTTCATAAAGATTGTAATTAAAAATTCTTTCGTACGAACTGTTAATGGTGAAAATATTTTAACGGGTAGGTAATACCCGAGGAATATTTAGATTTAACATTAATAAGTTACACAGTACATTCTTCGAATCTGATTCAACGGTCATTTACTATCCTACTTACATCCACAGATATACGAATCCGATTCACCACAGAATAACCATTTTCATTCAATTTCATATTTGGATTTTGACCTATCAGAATCCAACAAGTGGCATAATGAAGAAAACATTTGACAAAATAAAATTTGTTAGAAACAAATGAATTAACTATGAGAAATTTTGTTAAGAATCCACGCTAACAAAATCCTAGCTAACTGTTCCTAGCTAACTGTTAATTCCTTATTACATTTTATTTATCGCAATTTAATTATCGCAATTTATTATCGCAATTTTAATTCTAGTATTTTTATTTATTGTCATTTAATTTCTGTTATTTATTTTACGCACTTTATTTATCGTCATTTAAATACTGTTATTTACGCATTTTAAATATCGGGACACGTATACAATGTTTTGACATACCATATCGACGCATCTATATATATTATTTGTAATAACCATAGACACTCTATATGCAGTAATGATAGAGTTAGCTATACATGGTTGAGGTTGATTCTACAATAATATATATACTTTGAGTTGTGATCGAGTCTAAGACATGTACACGGGTCATGATACGTATTAATTAATTCAAATATTATATTAAACTATATATGAATTATTGGACTATTAACTGTGGACTATCGACTGTGGACTAATAAAATTGGACAATTAAAATGAATTAAAATATTGATTATAACATATGAAACTAAACATTTCTTTAAGTTTTCCACTTGATCTCATCTTAAACCTCATTTGTATCTTGACGATTACAATTTGCGTTCGCACCTTTCATGATTCTTGAAAACCCCTCAATCGATAGGATGAATCAACCGCACTTCATCTACGAAAGGAAAGATTTATGCATATAGATATGCACCTGAGAAACTCTCGGCAACAGAGTAAACATTTAACATGTAACTGTGCTAATTTCTTAGTGTTATTATTACCCAAAATAACTTGGTAATCCCTTTCAAAGTAGCAAATTTTGTCACAGCTCCAGCAAGTCAACTTCGACTTTTCATTCGAAACAACCTTATTATAACCTTGATATACATGAGTGCTCTGCCAATGGGGCTTTGCCTCATTGGTCACCATGTTAACATGGTGTTCGAGGAGACTAAGGGTTCGAGTCTCGGGGGGGGGGGATTTTCGTGAATTAACTCTAACCACTAACATTGCCTTTCAAAAAAAAAAAAAAAAAAAAAAAAAAAAAAAAAAAAAAAAAAAAAAAACATGAGTGCTCTTTTATTGTTACCAGGGAACCTTTTATATTTCGCCATATTACCAGCAGACGTACCAGCAACCTCGTTGCTTCTTGGATTAAATCTCTCTGATAAATCATTATATTTATTCATTGAAACCCTTTTATATACTCATCCGCATCTTGTAACGAGAATTGCCATACCAATTACCGGGAATCAGCAATCAGTACTTTGAAAACTCACAGCATTTCTACATCAACAGTTATATGTATAACATTTATCTCTTAGAATTATGATCTTTCATTCTGAAATTCTGAAAAGCACTCAGTCTACAAATCAATACTCATAATGTTGAAAAAGCTGAATGAAGCAGCAGAAACCGTAGACAACCGTAAATGACCTTAATCATCGAAAGTTTGATGATAAAGAATAGTATGTTGGTAAAGCTCGAAAAAGTTGGAACTGGAAAATGGATTGAGCTAACTACGAAGGAGACCAAGGACAAATACAAGGACCATACCCTATATTCAAAGAATCCAGGTAATTCTGGATCCTTTGAAATCTTTAGAGAATATCTTGCTCCAAAGTCATGTTAAAATCTTGCTGAAAATTTTCTTCATCAACCTTCGAACTTGAAAATTCCAAAATATCATCATAAATATTTTCGATATTTCTGAGGATATTTTCATAAATATTCTCATCCGAAATTATATACCTCTTCGTGCTTCCTGTGTTTCATTATATTGGAAACTTCTGTAAAATCTAAGTTTAATTTATGAATGAATTCTGGAGAAATGTAAAGAAATTGATGCATGAGTTAAAATAATATAATGACACTTGATCAACGTGATTATATTACGTTAAGTCATGCTGAGCTTCTAATGGAATGTGATGATTCACAGATTATAACGTCATCATGTGCCATGTTACACGACTCTTACATTCTATCTAATCTCCAAACATATTAAGAACATCTCTTCTTGATAGTTCTATTTTTCCGGATAGTCTGGTAATTTAACCAATCAAAATCGTGCTATTACAATCTCCTTCTTAGAACATTAGTCTTGTTCATTCGAAACTTCATATCTACGAATTCTGGACCATTATTTGCTTGACTTAAAGTAGGGAAGAGAAAACAAGAGCATGCAGCTCCAAGATATAAAGGAAATGAAGGGAATGGATTTACAGTGAAAATATTCGACAGAAAAATCGAAACATATTATTGCATTTAATCGAAGAAGACCCCATTTTATTAATTACCGAAGAATCAAATCTTATCACGAAGATTTTTCTTTAAATCCTTTGAATTCCGGAATTCAACCTGACTACGTCAAAAGCTAAGATAAATCTTTACTTCTTTATTTCACTCTTTTGTGATAACTTCACTCGTACTCTTCGAGTAATCGAATTATATTATCCATATTACTCAACAGTAATAAAAACTCTATTTATCAGCTCATATTCGTCAGGAAAACATTCTTATTATTAACTATGACGACCTCAATCAAATTTTGGGACGAAATTTATTTAACGGGTAGGTACTGTGACGACCCGGAAATTTCCGACCAAATTTAAACTTAATCTTTGTATAATTTCGACACGATAGGCAAAGTCTGTAATGTTGAGTTTCAAAATTTTTGAACTGTTTTCACATATTCAATTGACTCTCGACTGTTCTCGATGATTCACGAACAACTATTTGTAAATAGATAAATATATATTTCAGTATATATAGATATGTATATATTTGAAGTCTAAATTTAAAATACTATATGCTTTAGTTAACTAGGTAAAATAAAAATAAAATATAATATTATTACAAAAATGATTACATATATATAAAGTATATTAAAAAATAAATATTTAATTATTGTAATACTCGTTTGATGTTCTGATTAATATTAAACAAGATAAATTCAAACTTATATAATTTAAAAATAAACATTGATCCGAAAATGCGTTATATAAACTATAGACTTATTAATAATATAATTAAGAACTATTTGTTTAATTTTATAAATTTTATATTTTACTTGGGGTTGGGAGTAAATAATTAATATAATTTTTATTTAATAATTTATGATTGAATTTTATATCATAATGACAAAAATAAATAAAAATAATTAATTTAAAAATATGGAATTTTTCCGAAGACTTTTATCCGTTACTAATTAACAACGGATCACGAACTCGTTCCGTGATATAGTGTCGGTAGAATATAAACAAAGTAACTTATGTAATTCTATTATATTACTGTGCTTGATTGTACATGTTATTACTTTATGTATTGTTTCATTACAATCACTTAATGTTAACAAGTACCAGATTCCTTTCTAGTGTTTCAACATTACTAATTGATCACAAGATATCAAATAACAATATTATATGTATATATGTATAGATATATACATTAAAGGAGTAATCATAATAAAAACACCAACTTGTCTTCCTTCCCTCTTCTTGATTCGATAAGCTTCAACAAACTTAACCATGAAGACCCAACAATCACCACCACATCAAGCTCACCCTTCACCACCTTATTGCTGCCACCATCCACCACCTAAATCACTTTCCAACACCACAGCTCAACCACCTTAACATCCTTAGAAATAAACCACCAACCTTACCATAATCGCCACCACCAATGATCACTCATAGCTCACATTCACACACCTTCAGTTATCATCTTCACCATCGAACCCAAATTTATTTGCTACTCATGCTCGTATTTGATTCATCAACATCACTATCTCTTTCATTATGAAACCCCACTATGATCATACTCTATCTTGAACCGCAACCACCGGATTACCCTCGCCACTTCATCACCACCATCGTTTATTTAATGCCTTCTGTTTCTGTTTAAATTAAACCCACTTTCCTTGCACCTGCTGCAACTGCAGCTAATTATGGTTCGTTTTCCTCCTTCTCTCGCACTCTATTTTCTCTCTTCTAAATTTATTCGAGACTACCTTTGTCTTCCTCTTAAAACTACGACCCAAACCACCATCTTCTTGTTGTTAGTGCTACTATTTTTTGGTGCAAATTAATGCCACCTTGCTACAGTTACTGCTATGCTGTTGTTGCAGAAATGAAACCACCCTCAACCATCGCAAAACACCATCACCACACACTGCCATCCTTACTGCTACTATTATTATTTTCTTTTCCTGCTAATCGTGAGCTGTTGCTATCCTTTTTCTCCTTCTGTCTCATCGTAATTACCCAACAATCCATAATCATTGTTATTGTTGCTGCTACAGCAGTGTTGCTGTACTGTTTCAGTTTAAAGGAAAAAAAAGAAGACAATGATAATATGTATGTAAAGATAATGTTGAAGTGGATGGCGACTTGCATAAGTGGGCAAGAAGAATTGTTTAATTATTAAATTGTAGGACCTGGTGGTTACATGTTGTCGATAAGTACAAAAGGGAATGAGGGGAGTGGTATGCAACTTGCCTTTGCTTCATGTTTTTTTTTATATAAACCGAATCATAAATGGCTGTTATGATCTGTTGGGCTTAGTAAACAAACTTATCAAATTTAAACAAAGAGCCTGTTGGGCTAGAATAATCATGCGCTTGTATGAGGATGATATGGGTTATAAGGTTATATTTCGGAATTAGAACAAAAATATAAAATGGCTCAATGGTTTAGGAAGTGGTTTATTAAGCAGGAGGTTCAGGGTTCGATACTTGGTTGCTACGATATTTTTTTTTAATTATTCAAAAAAAGCAATTAAGGCAGCCCATTTAACTTGGTTAAATTAAGATTGGGCCGAGATTTAACTAGTTTGTGATTGGGCCGTGATGATTCAGTTGGGCCGAAAGGATGGGGAGGGTGAAAAACCCATTTAGATCTTAAATGAGAGGACAACACAGATATAGGAATTTAAGGAGGGAGTAATGCAGGAAGTATCACACAACGGATGGGTTTGATGTGTGATTGTTAGGCGAAGGGTCTTGAGTTCGAGGCCAGGCTGGGGCAATGTATTTTTATTAAAAAGAAGAAAAAGGGGAAATAGAAATGGGAGGTTAAGTTTAATTGAAGTCTGCATAATTTAGAAAAACGTAAATGGCAGAGTGGTTAAGGATGTTATCGGGTTAGCGGGACGTCGCGGGTTCAAACCTGGACTTGGGCATTTTTCTTTTAAGGGCTACTTCATTGAGGTAGTTTATTATTACTCATTATTTTATTATTATTATTATTATTATTATTATTATTATTATTATTATTATTATTATTATTATTATTATTATTATTATTATTATTATTATTATTATTATTATTATTATTATTAGTATTGTTAGATTATTTATTATTATTAACATAGTAGTATCATTAAATGTTATTAGTATTATCATGACAAACAATTTTTATTAGTAGTACTATCTTTATCATTAATATTAAAATTATCATTATTATTATTATTAGAATTATCATAATTTTTATCATAATTAGAATTATTTTTATCATAATTATTATTATTACTATTAATATATCAAATGAATATTTTTTTATATAAAATATATTTATGACATAAAACCTAATCTTATTAATACTTTTGTAATAAATGTTAATTATCTATACAAAGATAAATATATCTTATTAAGTTATTAATAAAACTCATGATATAAAATAACAAATAAAATCACTAATAATATATATATATTTGTTCGATTACCATTACATGTATTAATATACATGATTGAATAATAGGTTCGTGAATCCGAGGCCAACCCTGCATTGTTCAGTATCGTCGTATGAATATTTTTACTACAAAATATTATATTGTGAGTTTCATTTGCTCCCTTTTTAAATGCTTTTGCAATATATATTTTTGGGACTGGGAATACATGCACTTTTATAAATGCTTTACGAAATAGACACAAGTAATCGAAACTACAATCTATGGTTGAATCGTTATACCGGATATCGCCCTTTTTGAACTTGGTAGCCTAAGAATTGGTGTTCATTATAATTGCCACCAATTGACGCGAATCCTAAAGATAGATCTATGGGCTTTGACACGCCCCAGTCAGAGAATTTGAACTGCTGTGGTACTTCGATATTTTTATATGGGGATATTCTAGATGCATTCTGTTAATGTCGATTACCAGGTGTTCAATCCATACGAATGAATTTTTAAACACTTGCGAGTGTATGATTATTGAATAAATGAAATCTTGTGGTCTATTAAAATTATGGAAATGATTGATTACGATAAACCTATGAACTCACCAACCTTTTGGTTGACACTTGAAAGCATGTTTATTCTCAGGTATAAAAGAAATCTTTCGCTGTGCATTTGCTCATTTTAAAGATATTACATGGAGTCGTTCATGGCATATTTAGGACAGTACCTCGCAATGGGACCAAATGTTGAAGACTTTGTCCAGGTGGATTAGGACGGGTCACTTCATTCAGGTGGATCCGGCAAAGATTAAAACTGTTGAAAAGTGGGAAACCCCGAAAACTCCGAAGCATATACGCCAATTTTTAGGACTGGCTGGTTACTACAGAAGGTTCATCCAAGATTTTTCCAAAATAGCAAAACCCTTGACTGCATTAACGCATAAAGGGAAGAAATTTGAATGGAAAGATGAACAGGAGAAAGCGTTTTAATTGTTGAAGAAAAAGTTAACTACGACATCTATATTGTCATTGCCTGAAGGGAATGATGATTTTGTGATATATTGTGATGCCTCAAAGCAAGGTCTCGGTTGCGTATTAATGCAACGAACGAAGGTAATTGCTTATGCGTCCAGACAACTGAAGATTCATGAGCAAAATTATACGACTCACGATTTGGAATTGGGCGCTGTTGTTTTTTCATTAAAGACTTGGAGGCACTACTTATATGGGGTCAAAAGTATTATATATACCGACCACAAAAGTCTCCAACATATATTTAATCAGAAACAACTGAACATGAGGCAGCGTAGGTGGATTGAATTGTTAAATGATTACAATTTTGAGATTCGTTACCACCCGGGAAAGGCGAATATGGTAGCTGATGCTTTGAGTAGAAAAGACAGAGAACATATGCGGGTAAAAGCTATGAATATAATTATTCATACTAACCTTACTACTCAAATAAAGGAGGCGCAACAGGGAGTTTTAAAAGAGGAAAATTTGAAGAATGAAATACTTAAAGGATTGGAAAAACATCTTAATATTAGTGAAGACGGGACCCGGTATAGGGCTGAAAGAATTTGGGTACCAAAATTTGGAGATGTGAGAGAAATAGTACTTAAGGAAGCACATAAAACCTGATATTCGATACATCCCGGAGTGGGGAAGATGTACAAAGATCTCAAGAAACACTTTTGGTGGCCGGGTATGAAAGCCGATATTGCTAAATACGTAGGAGAATGTTTGACGTGTTCTAAGGTCAAAGCTGAACATCAGAAACCATCAGGTCTACTTCAACAACCTGAAATCCCGGAATGGAAATGGTAAAACATTACCATGGATTTGATTACTAAATTGCCAAGGACTGCAAGTGCTTATGATACTATTTGGGTAATAGTCGATCGTCTCACCAAGTCAGCACACTTTCTGCCAATGACAGAAGATGATAAAATGGAGAAGTTAGCACGACTATACTTGAAGGAAGTTATCTGCAGACATGGAATACCAATCTCTATTATCACTGATAGGGATGGCAGATTTGTCTCAAGGTTTTGGCAAATGTTACAACAAGCATTGGGGACTCGTCTAGACATGAGTACTTCCTATCATCCACAAACTGATGGGCAAAGTGAAAGGATGATATAGACCCTTCAAGACATTCTACGAGCATGTGTTATTGATTTTGGAAACAGTTGGGATCGACATCCACCGTTAGCAGAATTTTCCTACAACAACAGTTACCACTCGAGTATCGAGATGGCACCGTTTGAGGCACTTTATGGTAGAAAGTGCAGGTCTCTGATCTGTTAGAGTGATGTTCAGGATAGACAAATTACAGGTGCAGAGATAATCCAAGAAACTACCGAGAAAATCATTCAAATTCAACAACGATTGAAAACCGCCCAAAGTCGACAAAAGAGCTATGCGGACATTAAAAGAAAAGATATAGAATTTGAAGTTGGAGAGATGGTCATGCTTAAGGTTTCACCTTGGAAAGACGTTGTTCAATTTGGTAAACGGGGGAAACTAAATCCAAGGTACATTGGACCATTCAAGATTATTGATCGTGTCGGACCAGTAGCTTACCGACTTGAGTTACCACAACAACTCGCGGGTGTACATAACACCTTCCACGTCTTGAATTTGAAGAAATGCTTTGCTAAAGAAGATCTCACCATCCCATTAGCTGAGATTACAATTAACGAAAAACTACAATTCATTGAAGAACCCGTCGAAATAATGGATCGTGAGGTTAAAAGTCTTAAGCAAAACAAGATACTAATTGTTAAGGTTCGATGGAATACTCGTAGAGGACCCGAGTTCACCTGGGAGAGTGAAGATTAGATGAAGCTGAAATACCCGCACCTATTTCCAGAAGATGGTCCAACACCTTCAACTGCTTAAAATTTCGGGACGAAATTTATTTAACGGGTAGGTACTGTAGTGACCCTAAATTTTCTATATTTATATATTAAATGAAAACTATATTTGCATGATTAAATGTTTCCAACATGTTAAGCAATCAAGCTTGTTAAGACTTGATTAATTGAAATGAGTTTATGTATACAATTGACCACCACGTTTGCCTGATGAATCACGAACGTCATAACTTGTGATAATTATATAATCGTTTTATTTTTTTTATGATGTATATTTTTATTTTATAGATATATATATATATAGATATATATATATATATATATATATATATATATATATATATATATATATATATATATATATATATATATATATAAGAAATACAATTAAATCAAAGATGTACAACTAAAAACTATTTGCTACAGTAAAATACTATTTGCTACAGTAAAATACTATTCGCTACAGTAAAATACTATTTGCTACAGTAACACTATTTACAACAGTGACACTATTTACTAGTATTCAATCCGTATTCGTACTCGTACAATACACAACTTTTAAATGTATATACTATTGGTATATACACTTCAATGATCAGCTCTAAGCAGCCTTAATGAGTCACCTAAACATGTGGGAACCATCATTTGGCAACTAGCATGAAATATCTAATAAAAATACAAACTAATGGAACCTTATATTCAAGGGTAGGATCATGTTTTTCTTCACCAACCATAACACTTTCATTTTTCAACTTTCATGCATCAAACTTATCTCTCTCAAGTTCTCTCTTGGTGTTCTAAGTGTTCTTCATCATCTTTAACAAAATCTAGCTCAATCTAGTTCATAAATCCTAACCTAGATCAACTTTCAAAATAACTACTCAAGTAAACTTCAACAACACTTTCAAGTTTGCAAGTCTACTTTCAAGCTTTCTAATTCATTCTAAGTAATCATCTAAGATCAAAAAACCTCTGTTATTTACAGTAGGTTATCATTCTAATTCAAGGTAATACTCATATTCCAACTTTGATTCAATTTCTATAACTATAACAATCTTAATTCGAGTAGGAATCTTACTTGAATTTGTTTTCGTGTCATGATTCTACTTCAAGAACTTTCAAGCCATCCAAGATCCTTTGAAGCTAAATCATTTCTTGTCACTTCCAGTAGGTTTACCTACTAAACTTAAGGTAGTAATGATGTTCATAACATCATTCGATTCATATATATAAAACTATCTTATTCGAAGATTATAACATGTAATCACTAGAACATAGTTTAGTTAATTCTAAACTTGTTCGCAAACAAAGTTAATCCTTCTAAATTAACTTTTAAAATCAACTAAACACATGTTCTATACCTTTATGATATGCTAACTTAATGATTTAAAACCTGGAAACACGAAGGACACCGTAAAACCGGACATACGCCGTCATAGTAACACCGCGGGCAGTTTTGGGTTAGATAATTAAAAACTATGATAAACTTTGATTTAAAAGTTGTCTTTCTGAGAAAATGATTTTTCTTATGAACATGAAACTATATCCAAAAATCATGGTTAAACTCAAAGTGGAAGTATGCTTTTCAAAATGGTCATCAAGACGTCGTTCTTTCGACTGAAATGACTACCTCTTACAAAAATGACTTGCAACCTGTATTTCTGACTATAAACTTATACTTTTTCTGTTTAGTTTCAAAAATTTCAGTTCATTATAAAACCATAGCAACTTGAATCACTTAAAACGGATTTAAAACGAATAAGTTATGGGTAAAACAAAATTGGATATTTTTGCTT
The DNA here is from genome assembly GCF_046630445.1 of Rutidosis leptorrhynchoides. Classification (NCBI taxonomy): domain Eukaryota; kingdom Viridiplantae; phylum Streptophyta; class Magnoliopsida; order Asterales; family Asteraceae; genus Rutidosis; species Rutidosis leptorrhynchoides. The sequence continues at coordinate 360,437,291 of NC_092336.1, read as the reverse complement.
GTTGTAGCTACGTGAAATTTGTAACAAATCTATTCTAACCATAACTTAACTAACTTATATTGTATTATACATGTACTCTAACATATTATGTAACCTTGATAGACCATAGACACGTATACAATGTTTTGACATGTCATATCGACCCATCTATATATATTATTTGGGAACAACCATAGACACTCTATATGCAGTAATGCTTGAGCTATACAGGGTTGAGGTTGATTCCAAAATAATATATATACTTTGAGTTGTGATCGAGTCTGAGACTTGTAGACGCTAGGTCATGGAATGATTCGAGATAATATATTGATTTATTTCTGTACATCTAACTATGGATAACTAGTTGTAGATTACTAACGTTGGACCGCTAATTTAATAAACTTAAATCATCAAAACGTAATAAAAAATGTTGTGAATATATTTCGATCATACTTTGATATATATGTATATATTTTTTATAGGTTCGTAAATTGATCTGTGGCCAAGTCTTAAATTCCGACGAAGTAAAAATATGTGAAAGTAAGTTATAGTACCACTTTTAAAATCTAATATTTTTGGGATGAGAATACATGCAGTTTTATAAATGTTTTACAAAATAGACACAAGTATGTGAAACTACATTTTATGGTTGAATGATCAAAATCGAATATGCCCCTTTTAGCTTGGTAGCCTAAGAATTAGGGAACTGGCCCGTAATTGACGCGAATCCTAAAGGTAGATCTACGGGAACTAACAACCCCCATTCTGGAATTTGGAATACTTTAGTACTTCGAGTTTATCATGTCCGATGGGTGTCCCGGAATGATGGGGATATTCTATATGTATCTTGTTAATGTCGGTTACCAGGTGTTCACCATATGAATGATTTTTATCTCTATACATGATAATGCTAAAATAGACATATATTTCATAGCATTATTCCTCAAGAAAGACAAGCTTTTAGTTGCAATTGTTCTATTTACAAGTGATATTCGTTTAAATAATAAAAGGTGAAGATAAAAGGCAGATTCGACGAATTGAAGACGCAAACGACCAAAAAGCTCAAAAGTACAAAAGACAATCAAAGAGGTTCCAATTATTGATAAGAAACGTCTCGAAATTACAAGAGTACAAGATTCAAAACACAAAGTACAAGATATTAAATTATTCGCAAGGACGTTCTAAAATTCGAAACCGGGACCAGAGTCAACTCTCAACGCTCGATGCAACGGACTAAAAATTACAAGTTAACTATGTATATAAATATAATATAATATATAATTAATTCTTAAAATTAATATATATATTATAATATATTTATAATTCGTCGGCAAACAAAGAGCCAAAGCTGAGTGAGCTGTAATTTCAAACTCCGCGACTTGCAGAGTTTGAAGAAGGAAAATGCCGCGAGTCGTGGAGTTCCCCTGGACTCAATTCCCTATAAAAGCCAATGCAGTTCGACGTAAAAAAATATCCTAAAATCTCTCTTTCTCTATATGTAAACGTAATATATATATATATATATATATATATATATATATATATTAATTTTAATTTTAATTTTAATTTTAATTCTAATAATAAGGGTATGTTAGCGAATGTTGTAAGGGTGTAAGTCGAAATTCTGTCCGTGTAACGCTACGCTATTTTTAATCATTGTAAGTTATGTTCAACCTTTTTACATTAATGTCTCGTAGCTAAGTTATTATTATGCTTATTTAATCCGAAGTAATCATGATGTTGGGCTAATTACTAAAATTGGGTAATTAGGCTTTGTACCATAATTGGGGTTTGGACAAAAGAACGACACTTGTGGAAATTAGACTATGGGCTATTAATGGGCTTTATATTTGTTTAACTAAATGATAGTTTTTTAATGTTAATATAAAGATTTACAATTGGACGTACCCATAAATTACCATATACACTCGATCGGACACGATGGGCGGGGTATTTATATGTACGAATAATCATTCATTTAACCGGATATGGGAATGAATTAATAGTCTATGGAATTATTAAAACAGGGGTGAAATTATGTACAAGGACACTTGGCATAATTGATAACAAAGTATTAAAACCTTGGGTTACACTCAGTCAACATCCTGGTGTAATTATTAAACAAAGTATTAAAATATTGTTACAGTTTAAATCCCCAATTAGTTGGAATATTTAACTTCGGGTATAAGGATAATTTGACGAGGATACTCGCACTTTATATTTATGACTGATGGACTGTTATGGACAAAAACCAGACGGACATATTAAATAATCCAGGATAAAGGACAATTAACCAATGGGCATAAAACTAAAATCAACACGTCAAACATCATGATTACGGAAGTTTAAATAAGCATAATTCTTTTATTTCATATTTAATTTCCTTTATTTTATATTTAATTGCACTTCTAATTATCGCACTTTTATTTATTATTATTGTATTTAATTGCACTTTTAATTATCGTACTTTTTAATTATCGCAAGTTTATTTTATCGCACTTTTATTTATCGCAATTTCATTATCGTAATTTACTTTACGCTTTAAATTAAGTCTTTTATTTATTTAATATTTTACATTTTGTTTTAACTGCGACTAAAGTTTTAAAATCGACAAACCGGTCATTAAACGGTAAAAACCCCCCTTTATAATAATAATATTACTTATATATATTTGTATTTTTATAAATTTAAACTAATATAGCGTTAAGCTTTGTGAAAAAGATTCCCTGTGGAATGAACCGGACTTACTAAAAACTACACTACTGTACGATTAGGTACACTGCCTATAAGTGTTGTAGCAAGGTTTAAGTATATCCATTCTATAAATAAATAAATATCTTGTGTAAAATTGTATCGTATTTAATAGTATTTCCTGCTAAAATTTAATAGTATTTTATACCCCTTAGCTTTGACATCAATACAGTTTGCGAAATGCGTGATATGAGATGGACGTTTATGAAAAGTGAAATCTTGTGGTCTATTATTATAAATTGATATACATATAGGCTAAACCTATAACTCACCAACATTTTTGTTGACTTTTTAAGCATGTTTATTCTCAGTTGATTATTAAGAGCTTCCGCTGTTGCATGCTAAATTAAGGACATGATTTGGAGTAAGCATGCTTGTATGATAATGTTTAAAGAAAAAACTGCATTCGGAAAATAAATTGTTGTAATATATTATCGTAACCCATTATGTAATGATCATATGTAACGTTGTACTTTAGATTACCATTATTTGGTAATCTACGCTATGTCTTTTAAACCTGTATCGATAAAGTAAAGGTTATGATTTTTTTTAAAATCGAATGCAGTCTTTGAAAAACGTCTCATATAGAGGTCAAAACCTCGCAACGAAACCAATTAATATGAAACGTTTATAATCGATATGAACGGGACATTTCAGTGAGTTTGAAATGAGGATACCAGAATGCATGTCGTGTTTTTGGCCTATGAGTTGGGTGTTTTTGCATACCGATTTGGGTATGTTACCCGGTGAATGTAAATATTAGCAGAAAAACAACTAGATTTATGTTGGTATCTTTTAGATTTTGAATAAATATTACCCAATTAATTAATGTAAATGTTAGTAGTAATTGCTATTATCATATATATGATCAGTTGATTATATTGTTTCCATTTTTCCTTCGTATTTTATGGCTTGTGATGTTATTTATATTGCTATATGTAACATGACTATTGTCTATGTTAACAAAAGAAAAATACAGGCTAATTAAGTGCTTTTTGACAGTTATTTCAAACTAATTAAGTGCCTTCGAATCTTACAAGAGTCATATAAGAGGAAAAGAGCCTCTAATAAAATTGTCACCATTAGTCCCTTTCTATATTTTGATATGATGGAGAACACTTTCTTCTGATCCAAAATTTAACTACCTTAAAAGGAAGGATTCCATTTGTTTTGTTTGTTTATGTTCAGTATACTATAGTACGTAATACAGTATTTTTTATTTTTTTAAATGTAGAATTCAATATGGTAATTCTATCTAAATTAAGTAATGAGAAAATGGGTAGTATTCAATTCGCATCATGAGATCATTAACTAACATAATAAAATACATCATTAAATATGGGAGTGTTACTTTGTAATGTAAACTGAATGTACAATGAATACGCATTGAAAGAATTGCAAACCTTATCTTAGTTCATCTTGTTGTAACCAATTACTGCACTAATTGTCAAATTGAAACACATAATTTGAAGCTAAAAGACATAACAAGAACAGTCGCATACATTCATTTAACTATCAAAATAGCAACTACTACACACAAGAAACCACAATTGCTACCATAGTTAAAAACAACTTATCATAAACTTACAGCTTTTTCTTGAAAATAGCTAAGTCTTCTGTGAGTTTCGAATCTTCAACAACATGAATTCGAGGGTTCAATTTCTTAGTTTCTAAATACATTTTGTATAGCAGATCTTTGTAATGTTGGTTTGGAAGCTCATCATCAAAACACATAAAAAATTTACACTCTCTTTCTTATCCTGCAAAAGAAACAATCAATAGGGGAAAAAAATTAAAATCTTAAAATTAGGGCAAATTAAGCAGTTACAAATACTGGACACCCGACGAATCTTCTTCCTGGGTTTGCTCGTGTCCATGCAATTCCATCATATACTCGATACCCACAATCACAATATTTTCTTCCTGGCATTGGATTCTTGTTGTTTGAAGAGTACAACGAATGAGCAGCCATGGCTTGAGACTTGAGTTAGCTAGGTTTGAAAAGTACTGAGTAAATAAAAAAAAAGATAACAATGCTTTAACTATTGATCGATGATCATGTTTTTGGGCCATGTTGTTTGGGCCATACAAATAAAAAATGAATTCGTTAAATATGGCCTAACCACGGTTCCCAGCTGAAAGTCCGATCTGTTATACAAACATTTTTAGTTTTTGAAACAAAAATGACAAAAAAGGGATTTGAACCCAGGTAAATCAGTTGAAAAGGTCACATATAAACCACTAGGCTATCAATGCTTTTGAATATTGAATGGAAGTTCAATTATATAATAGTTGAATCATTTTTGTAACAAAAGTGAAATAATACGACTTAAATAGTAAATGTCATAAGTGCATATTTTCGCAACTACAAATTAAGGGTCATATGCTAATTAGGACCTTAAATACCCAAGCGTTCTATTTTTATGACCTTATTATCTTGTTGGTCACTCATTATGAGACACCAACACGATAATGTCCTAATAACTCCATTATTTTGCAACCATAATTTAAGGGTCCTATGATAATTTATACCTTAAATGCCCAAACGTCCTATTTTTATGACCTTATTATCTTGTTAGTCACTCATTATGAGACACCAATAAGATAATGTCCTAATACGTCCATTTTTTTAAAACCACAGTTTAAGGGTCCTATGATAATTAGGACTTTAGATACCCAAGCGTCCTATTGTTATGACCTTATATCTTGTTGGTCACTCATTTGGAGACACCAACAAAATAATGTCATAATAAGTGTAGCTTTATGCAACCACAATTTAAGGGTCCTATGATAATTAGGACCTTAAATACCCAAGCGTTCTATTGTTATGACCTTAAAATCTTGCTGGTCACGCATTATGCGACACCAACAAGATAATGTCCTAAGAAGTCCATTTTTATGCAACCACATTATGAGGGTCCTATGATCATTAGTACTTTAAATACTCAAGCGTCTTATTGTTATGACCTTATTATCTTGTTGGTCACTTATTATGAAACGTCAACAAGATAATGTCCTAATAAGGCCATTTTTACGCAACCAAAATTTAAGGGTCCTATGATAATTAGAACCTTAAATACCCTAGCGTCCTATTATTATGAACATGTGTATCAAATGAATGACTAAAGTGTCCTATGATAATATGACCAAAAAATTGTGTGTCCTTTTATATAGAGTTTATTACACCAGTTTATACAACCATTTTATAGTATGACTCACCTTCTAAATGTCCTATAAAAATATACAATAAGAGGACCCCAACAAATAATGTGTAATATTAAATAGCTTTTTAGGACCAAGATTATGAGCGTATCTAATAATATGACTCAAAAATCATGTGTCCTATTCTATAACTTTTTAGGACCCCACGTTATAAGTGTAACGCATTTTAGGAAACCACTACTGTTCCATATATCTAATGAGAACCCCAGAATTTCCCCGTCCCAATTTTTGATTTCTTAGGACGCTTTTTCAGCGGGGTCCCAGACAAGGGGTCCTATAGAGTCAGTTTTCTTGTAGTGAAAACAAATTCTATCAACCATTACCACATGTCTGGCACCACAAGTTCACATCGGTGAAGACCTAGCACATGAACTAAATGACTTAACCAACAAGTTTGTAACTAAATTAGACAACATTGAAAAGAAGTTAAAACTTGCTAAGTCAAAATCACTAGGTCACTAGGCTTTAGATCAAAAGGTAGAACCTACGGTTAAACCTAAGATAGAACCCAAGGCAGAATCTAAGGTAGAACCTTGTGAAGAAATATATACAAAGCCTAAGGAAAAGAGCTTACAACATCTAGTTGATCAACTTGAGAAAGATAATATTTAATTGCAACTTAGATGTAAGTCTCTTAAACAAATGCTTGACATGAGTGATAAATTGCCTCTATTTCTTAAGGTAGAATCTACTTATGCTTTTAGAGTTGGTGAAATCTTAATTTCTATGGAAGACTTATGCTTTGAGATTAAGAGCTTAAATAGAAAGATAGATCTACTTAGAAAGGCTAACACACATAAGTATGCTTCTCCGATTATACACAAAGAGCAAATAGATCATAAGAATGTGGAACATGTCTCTAAACCTGTTTCTACGCATCTTGTTGGGATTCGAAAGACGGTTAAAGGTAAAACTAAATCAGATTTAAAAACCATTACTATTTTTAAAAATCATTTATGATCTCAAAAAGAGAAAAGTATATCAAAAGATTCGTCTTCGAGAAAATTCATTGTTTAGAAGATTAATCCTCCAAATGGTTCTCAGTCAATTAAGAAGATTCCCATGATTTTAATGTCAAAACAAATGAGGAAAAGTCTTTTAAAGAAACCAGTGAAGTCTTCAAAACACACGAGTCCACAACATGATTTGAGTGAGTATGATGATATGGACGTAAAATCAAAATGGAGATTTTAGAAAATCAATCATCTCATGTGTCAACTGAAAAATTTGGACGTCTAACTAGCAAAGGTGTTTTTCGTGTCACAGGTTATAATCCAAACTTGAATTACAAGTCCAAATGGGTATCTAATTCGTGCTTAGAGCTAGTAGAAAATGTAGAAAACCATCCAAAGAAACTTGCTAGAGGACCTAGGAAACCTTCTCATGTATTTCATTTTACTTTTGTGAACAAAACATCCTCTTGGAATAATTTGTGTGTTAAGACTTCTGATGATTCTGTACAACTTGAGATTGCTTATGCTGATACATGTAATGTGCTTTTGAATGATGCTTTAAAGTCTAATTTTCATAATGCATTATGTATTACATATTTGTACGATCCAAAGTTTTTTACTGTTACTTACCGTGGAGGACCCAATTAGCTTTAGGTACCTAAACTCTAGGAAAATTAACATTTACAGGGTTTCAATGTTTATGTGTGGTACATCGACTCTGGTTATTCTCGACACATGAAGGACGATAAATCCTTGCTTGTCAATTACGTTGACAAATTCCTAGGAACGGTTACTTTTGGAAACGATGAAATTGTGGCGGTAACGGGTATGGAGATTATGTGAAAATGGCATAACAATAATACGGGTTTCATACATTGAAGGTCTGGGTTGTATTTTATTTAGTGTAAGCTAATTCCACAATGGAGATCTCAAAGTTATATTCGAACGTCTTCAGTGTGCGGTGCAATCCACCGATTGACACGATCTCCTAGTTGGTAAACGTATTTCTTCACTTTACACTATTAACCTTGATGATATGCCAATAAATGGTAATTTGTGTTTGGCTGCAAGATCTACAAAAGATAATTCGTGGTTATGGCATCATCGGATGTCTCACCTGAATTACAAGGGAATCAATCGACTAGTCTCTAAAGATTTTATTGATGGTATTCCTAGTTTTCATTATGATAAGCATCATGTGTGTCAACCATGTGCAATGGGTAAACTTATCCGGACTAATCATCTGCTTAAGCAAGTCCTACGTACTTCAACATCATTGAAACTTTTGCATATGGATTTATATGGACACATGCGAGTTTCAAGCCTCAGTTCCTGGAAACATGTGCTTGTCATAGTTGATGACTATACCCAATTTACATGGATTTTTCTTTTGCGGATTAAATCTGAGACACCCACCATTATAATTTAGTTCATCAAGAAAACTCAACACCCTTTTAACAAACATGTTAAGAACATCCAAACTAATATGGGACAGAATTTAAGAATGACATGCTTGATAGTTACTTAATAGACCAAGGCATTGAACATCGGTTCTTTGCTGCACGAACCCCCAACAGAATGGAGTAGTTGAACAACTTAAGTGTTTGTTGTGTGAGGCAGCACGAACGATGCTTGCCTACTCCAAATTACCTCTAAAATTGTGGGGTGAGGCCATTACGACTGCATGTTATACCCAAAATCGGTCTATCATAAACAAACATTTTGTTAAAACTCCTTATTAGTTGTTATATGGTAGACACCTAAACGTTAACTATTTTTGTGTTTTTGGTTGTATATGCTATGTTCTTAATGACTTTGACAGCCTCGATGCTCATGGCGATCATGCCATATTTCTAGGTAACTAATCTAACAAAGTGGCTTTCTTGTTTATCATAAAAGAACAAGGACAATAAAGGAAAGAATTAATGTTCGTTTTGATGAGTTATCTGGAATGGCTTTTGAATAAATCAGTTCAAAACCCGATCCGAACCTGGCTACTACTTCTTCCGCACGTAACTCAATTTTCTCGAAGAAGGGTGTTCCTACAGTAACTACAGAGGAACTGGATATCTTTTTTGATATTCTTTACTCTCCTCAACGGAACTCAAATGTCGTACCGATTATACCAAATCAATAAATTACAATTGAGACACAACCTAGTATCAATGATGAAGAAACATCACAAACTGATTCACATGTTGTTTCTTCATCCTCCTTCCCACCTCCTGATGTTAATCTTGACCCTCTTCAAGATGCATCATTTTATTCTATTCCAGTTGTTTCTCCAGGCATTCAAACAGACCCATTAGATAATGTTACTTCAGAATAAGAGGATCATGGCTCAACTTCAACATCGGTTGATGTTTCCAGTTGCAACTAGAAGAGCTACTCGGAATATGTGTTTGTATACTGCTTTTCTTAATAAGATTGAACCAACTTCGATTGCTCAAGCCTTACTTGATCCTAACTGGGTTATAGATATGCAAGAAGAGATAGGTCAATTTAAATGTTTAAAAGTATGACGGTTAGTTCCAAGACCAATATGTCAACGTCCAATCGGGGTTAAATGGATTTTCAAGAACAAGAAAGATTCTGATGGGGTTATGATTAGAAATAAGGCATGTCTTGTGGCCAAAGGATATCAACAACAAGAGGGTATTGACTATGATGAGACATTTGCTCCAGTTGCAAGGATTGAGGCTATTTGTCTTTTTCTTGCTTATACTTCTCACATGAAGTTCATGGTGTTTTAAATGGATGTCAAAACTGCCTTTCTAAATGGTCATCTTCAAGAGAAAGTTTATGTTAATCAACCTGAAGACTTCGTCGATCAAATTCATCCAAACTACGTATATTACTTGGAGAAAGCTTTGTACAGTCTATAGCAAGCACCGCGTGTATGGTACGAGAGCTTGACAAAGTATTTGCTAAAAAATGGCTTCTCTCGTGGAACAATTGATACAACACTTTTCATCCATAAAAATCACGGTCACATCCTTTTAGTTCATATTTATGTTGATGATATTATTTTTGGTTCTACGTCCCTAGCCCTATGCAAAGAATTTGGTGACCTTATGGCTAACAAATTCGAAATGAGCATGCTTGATCAGCTCAATTTCTTCTTGGGGTTCCAAGTCAAATAATTACCAAATGGCATTTTATCAGTCAAACAAATAACATTAACAAAATGCTAAAAAGTTTTAAAATGACAGGTTTGAAGACAATGTCAACTCCAATGAGGACTTTGCTGAATGCTGACGAAAATGGGAATGCTTTTATATAACTCTTTATCGAAGCATGGTTGGTTCTCTCATGTATTTGACTGCAAGTAGACTAGACATTACATTTTTTATAACTGTATGTGCTATGTTTCAGTCCAACCCTAAGAAATCACACTCCAAAGCGGTGGTTAGAAATTTTAATACCTTAAAGGTACACCTAACCTTGGAATCTGGTATCCTCATGGATCTGATTTCAATCTCACTGCTTACACGGATGTGGATCATGCCAGTTGCCATGTTGATAGAAAAAGCACATCTGGATCAATTCAGGCAATGGGGAATAGATTAATTGGTTGGTCATCCAAGAAACAAAACTGTGTTTCATTGTCCACAGCTGAGTCTGAGTATATTGCTGCAGCTCACTGTTGTTCACAAGTTTTGTGGATGCAAACTGAACTATTAGACTATCGCTTTAAGATCACTAAGACCTCATGATATCAGCTAAAAAGTCACGTTTTCACCCTGGTATTGAGGCCTAAAAATAATATAGTTCCGAGCTTTATCGCCAAAATACTCGCTTTTCGAAAGAAATTAAAGATCAAGTGATTACGAAGCCAGAGAGAAAAGAATCAAGAGAATCGGAGCTAAAACGAAGATTTTAGAGCGAAAAAGGTGAAAGACGAGAAACCAAGTTACGATCAAGGAAATCAAGTTACGATCCAATGAAAATATCTGACCAGGGCAGGACATACGGCTTACCATCATGCTTTCCATATGGCATGCAAGTATGTAAAACGGCCTGCAATACGGCCTTTGAAAATGGGCACACAATCCAGCTTGCCTGACCATACGGCCTGACCATACAGCCTGCCAGCCGTATGAAGGCAAATTTCTATTATATTTAAGGAGCTTTTGTCATCTATTTTTACACACACTTCAATTCACTTCTCTCTCTCTTTCTATAATAATATTCATACTTTCAAGGTCTTCGACTCTGTGCGGGAAACCTAGTCCCCGGAGAAGAACGCCTTGTATTAGAAGCGGTCTGGAGTTTGAAGTTGTCACTTTTTGTATTCGAAACTCGTTTAATCTACTGGTACTTCTATCCTTTGTGTTTATACAATGTCTTTCATTATTATGCTTTGTGATGTTGTTGCCATGATTAGCGAGTAGTTATCTTTAGTGTATGCTATGATGTAGTCAGTTATAATGCTGAAATAATATTATGGTTTGTGTATATTGTCAAGATGCTTTCCGATTATGCTTTAAATTCAATCGCTTTTCCAACTAATAGAACGTAGTTATCGGCTCTGTTATTTGGAAGTTGTGAACCCCGATTCAGAGTACACTATATGTGTCACCCCTTGGTAAGAGAAGTCTATTGGATACAACGTAAGTTTAACTGAGGCACACCGGTTGTAGTAAGTCCACCGAGCCTTGGATTCAGATGGAGGACTATTTCATAGTGAAACATCTAACTGGACCCTAGTACATTGTCAGTCCTAGACCATGCTAGTGTAGTCACCAAGCATATAAACTTCATATGTGCACGTTGAAGCACAATGGTTATTGTAAGCTATACCTCTGCTGAGTAAGGCCATGGAACCCTGTCAGTGCTGATTAGTACACTTCACCATAACGAGATCTCAAGCATTGCACCCCGCTTGAGGGATTCTTAGTTAATTAAGGAACTGTTTGTTTAAACACATAAAGGATTGGACAGTTAGGATAACCGAACGTGTTCATGAAAGTCAAACCTGACTTGGCCATGTGTTCTTTATGGTTGAACTTTTTTCAAGGGCCTAACTATCTTTCTAAACCCAATCATTAACGAAAGCATCGAAACACAGCAAGTCTCTCAGATATCGCACATCATGTATTCTATTATGCTTAAGAAAGTTTAGACCTTATGGAATGTTAATACGTCACCCAAACGATTCAATCAATTTGTTGAGCTATCTGAGCGTGTATGCATGTAGTCAGACTACACGGGCGTCGGGGGTAAGGCACGTTGCTGTCTATTCAGAATCTTCAAGCCTAACGCATTACCCAGTGACATGTCTTATGACAACGTCGTTTAGGACTAGTGTAATGAATACAAGGTCACTACCTATTCATGAGCCATCATTCCATAATCTCGGCAAAGTAACAGGAGAAACCGTAGTATTCACTTGTTTTAACCTTATATGAATTATAAATTTTATCGCATTTACTTTATTTTACATTCTAAAGTAGAAAACCCAAATTTAGGTAATTAACCACTACTACTTCACTTTAGGATTATCTTAAGCTTTAATTCTAGGTTCGATTCTACTAATATCTTACAAATACGACCCTAGGTCATACTTCCCTTACTCATCATAATAAGGAGTAGTACGATTTAGGCCCCGCTAAATATAAATTCAAAACTATTGCTGCACCTCTTAATAGCTGACTATGATGCCTTGCGGCCTAACGACACTGCATAAATAAAATCGTTCGTTTCAGTCATATCATAAGGAGAGTAAGTTTTTAGCGCAGCTGCCGGGAACTGGTATTAGACAATACTATTTCTATCAAACCTATTTGCAAGCATTTAGTGGTGTCTAAGAAAGACAATTATATACGGACTTGGTTGTTGGATTTTCCGAACAGTCTCTAATTATATTGGAACCAAAAGAATCCTGCCTCTCTGTAGTCGGCCTGGCCACTTGGTTTGTTAAGTAGTTTGTGTGAAGCTCTGTTATCGAAATACCAGGGAATCAGAAGCAAGAACCAAAAACCTAATTAAACCTAGGATAATTACCTTAGATTACCTTAGTTTACTTTAGATTACCTTAGATTACTTTAGATTATTTTAGATTAAGATTGCTCTAGTTTACTTTAGATTAAATTAGGTATCTTAGCTTATCTACCTAAAATATAAAACAAAAAGGGCATACTCAGTGTACAACCCAAACCCGATCTAGACCAGGGCTGTTGTTATTACCTGATCCAGACGCAATAATATCTAAAGCACGCAAAGAAGAATGAATCAGAAATCAAATGGCGTTACGCGTTACTCTAGCAGAGAACACCAAACCCTTGATTAAAGGTCGAGTAGGACCAATCAGATTCCCATAGATTCAAAGACACGCGTTTGCATTAAAGGATCATATTATACAACTCATACAAAATGGCTGTCAATTTCATGGACTACTGAATGACGATCCTAACTCTCACCTTGATAAAATGATATCTCTTTCGAACTCCTACAAACAGCCAGGGATAGGACAAGATATAGTCCGGCTATACTTGTTCCCATATTCTTTCACTCATCATGCACAAACATGGTTTGAAGGATTGGAAAAGGATTCCATGACGTCATGGACGGAGATGGCTACTAAATTCTTAATCAAATATTTCCCTCCTTCTGAACAAACTAAGCTTAAGAATGACATCATTAAATTTAAACAAAGTTATGATGAATCTCTTTACACTGCATGGGAGCGATTCAAAACCCTGCTGAAGAAATGCCCTAATCACTAGTTAGAATGGTCAGCCCAGTACTATACCTTCTACAATGGTCTTATGGTAAATCATAGGACGACGATCGATGCATCTGATCAAAGAAATTTGATGAACCAAACCACAGACGAAGTATGGGAGTTGCTCGAGAACATGACAATCCATCATCATGACTTGAACAGTGGTGAAACAACTTCATCATCTGCCGCACTCTCCACACTTAATAATCAAACGAAAGCCATCAAATCCCTCACAGACAAGATGGAGTCTCTTTCCAAATAACTCGGAGAATTGAAGACGCAACCCTAGCAGGTTAACTAGGTTCGGGCGTGTATTAACTGTACCAACCCGCAACCCAGTGAATATTATCAAGTTGAGTACAAGAATCCTGACGGTTCATTCTGAAACGTTCAATACCCTGCTCTGCAATCAAATCCCGGATTCAATCAACAACCTAGGGTTAACCAATTTCAAAGAAACAACCTGCCTTTTCGCTATCGTTACCCACCTTATCCACTCAACATTCTCAATTGACCTACGATTAACTACTTTCATTCACTGGACCACCAGCTGAGGAAAATTCCCCAACCACCCAAATTACGAAAGTAACCAACCCTGCTCTCGGGAATGATGATCAGTTGACTCAGTTCATTCAAGGACAACAATAGCTAAATCAGAGAACCGCGTCTAGACAAGACCAGACAGAGATACTTATGCGAAACCATTTGGCTCTTCTCAAAAGTCTAGAAACGCAGCTCGGACAGTTATCACAACGCCTTGAAACTCGACCACAACGAAGATTACCTAGTAATACTATCCAAAATCCCTACATAGAGGAAGCTAAGCAAATGGATTCCATAATCCTAGCAGAGGAACTACGGAGAAGGTCAGATAGGCTCAAGAACAATCAGACGTATACTCAGAAGTTGCCTACTAAAACTCCCGTTCGCATACCTTACCCTGGAAGGCTATAGGAAGAACCATCGAAGATTGATACCTACAAACTTGATGGAAGATTCCTGGACACCATGTCCAAAGTTCCCAACCAGAAGAGATATATTCGAAGGCTTCTCTATACAAAGAAAACGATACCAGATTCCAACAAAATTCCAATGAGTGAAGAATGCTCGGCATTACTCAGAAACTCTCTACCGCAAAAGCTAGGAGATACAGGCCAATTCATTTTCCCGTGTTCGATCTACCAATCTGTAACCATTGATGCACTAGCAGATTTAGGAGCAAGTATCAACCTGATCCCCTACTCTCTCTACAAGAGATTAGAGTTAGGAGACTTGTTACCAACTAAAATGACAATCCAACTTGCCGATCACACAATTCGATAACCAAAGGGCATAGTTGAGAATGTCTTGGTGAAAATCGACAAATTCTTGTATCATATGGATTTCGTAGTGATGGACATTAAGAAAGACCTATATACGCTAGGACTGTCATCGATGTGTACAATCCAACCTTGATCTTGCGATCACATGGGGAGAGTGTTACCTTCATAATTGACCGACCTATCGATCTTTCTGGATAGGCTATTTCCAACAGACAGATCACTTCTGATGATGAGTCCCCACCACTAGCTGATGATATCGAAATGGGTGTCGAATCATAATATGTTGACGACCCAGAAATGGAAGAAGAGGATCCCAGCGAATAAATAGAGGAAGAAGAAGCATCTAAGGAGGAAGAGGAAATGGGAGACGTAAAAGAAACTGCAATAGAACCTTGACATGGCCACAATGATATGGCCGAAAGGACGGTTTTATTTATGCGGTATGATCAAGTAGGACAGCGTCAGAATCAGCTGATCAAGGTAGCGATTAATAGTTTTAAATTTATATTTTGCGGGGCCTAAATCTTACTACTCCTTATTATGAGTAAGGGAAGTATGACCTTGGATCATTTTTTAAGATATCAGTAGAATCGAACCTATAAGTAAGGTTAAGATAATCCTAATGTGAAGGAGTAGTTGTTTTGTTACCTAATTTTGGGTTTTCTAGTTTATAAGATGAAGTAAAGTAAATGCGATAAAATTTGTAATTCAGATAAGGTTAAAACAAGTGCATGCTATGATTTAATCAGTTACTTTGCCGAGATTATGGAATGCTGGCTCATGAATAGGTAGTGGCCTTCTATTCATTACACTAGTCCTAAACGCCCCTGTCATAAGACATGTCACTGGGTAATGCAATAGGCTTGAAAATTCTGAATAGATAGCAACGTCCTTTACCCCCGACGCCCATGCAGTTTGACTACAGGCATACACGTTCAGACAGCTCATCCAATTGAGCGACTCGGTTAGGTGATGTATTAACATTCCACAAAGGTCTAAACTTTCTTAAGCATAATAGAATACATGATTTTCCATATCCGAGATACGTGATGTGCATTGATGCTTTCGTTAGTGATTGGGGTTAAAAGATAATTAGTGCCTTAAAGGAGTTCAACCATAAAGAACACCATGGCCAAGTAGGGTTTTGACTTCCATGAACACGTTCGGTTATCCTAACGGTCCAATCCTTTATGTGTTTAAACAAATAGTTCCTTAATTAACCAAGAATCCCTCAAGCGGGGTACAATGCTTGAGACCGCGTTATGGTGAAGTGTACTAATCAGCACTGATCGGGTTCCATGGCCTTACTTAGCTAAGGTACCACTTACAACAACCGCTGTGCAGCGTGCACGTACGAAGTTTATTTTCTTGGTGACTACATTAGCATGGTCTAGGACTGACAATGTACTAGGGATCTAGTTAGATATTTCACTACGAAAGAGTCCTCAGACGGAATCCAAGGCTCGGTGGACTTACTACAACCGGTGTGCCTCAGTCAAACTTACGTTGTATCCGATAGACTTCTCTTACCAAGGGGTGACACAGATAGTGTACTTTGAATTGGGGTTCGAGACTTCCCAATAACAGAGAATAACTACGTTCTATTAGTTGGAAAAGCGATTGAGTTTAAAGCATAATCGGAAAGCATCTCGACAACATACGCAAGCCATGATATTATTTCGTCAATATGACTGACTACATCATAGCATACACTAAAGATAACTACTCGCTAATCATAGCAAAAATATAACAAAGCATAATAATGGAAAACATTATATAAAGACAAAGGATAGAAGTACCAGTAGATTAAACGAGTTCTGAATACAAAAGTGACAACTTCAAACTCCAGACCGCTCCTAATACAATCTTCGGCGTTCTTCTCCGGGTACTAGGTTTCCCGACAGAGTCAAAGACCTTGAAAGTATGAGTAATAATGTAAAAAGAGAGAGAAAGAAGTGAATTGAAATGTGTATAAAAATGGATGACAAAGACCCTCTAAATAGAAGTGAAATTGGCCTGCAAATGGCTGGCAGGCCGTTTGGCAGGCCGTTTGCACAGGCCGTTTGTAAGGTGGCCCGTTTCTTGTGCCTGTTTGCCTTCGCCGTGTGGCAGGCCATTTTCCATAGTTTCAGGCCGTTTGGAAAGCCATTTGGCCTGCCCTGGTTTGCTGAATTCACTGGATCGTAACTTGATTTCTTGTTTTTCACCGTTTTGCTCTAGAATCTTCGTTTTAGCTCCGATTCTCTTGATTCTTTTAGCACCGTCTTCGTAATTACTTGTTCTTCAATTTTAATCAACGAGGTAGATATTTTGGAGATAAAGTTTGGAACTTTATTGTTTTTGGGCTTAATACCGGGGTGAAAACGTTACTTTTTAGCTGATATCAAACCTTCTCTAAGCTTGGAAGCAAATTCCAATCGTCATGAAGAATTAATGAGGCTAGAGACGGAGGATCATAGTTTAATTATTCATTTCAAGAAGATGACTGATAAGGCTGAGGTTAAAGATATAAAGATTGACTTTGGAAGTGTCAAAGTGAAACACCAGAATACTGAAAAAACCTGTTCATCAGACGAATCTACAGAAGAAAACTATACTGATGATGACGAGGAAGAGCAAAATGAAGACATTCTGGATGATTCATATTCTCCACCAGATCAAGTGGAGCCGGACTCTTCTCCGATCAGATTCAGGTCATATCTAATCACACCGACATGATAACCTTCATCAATAACACCGATTAATTAGAATATATTCTCGAAGCCATCCATAAATCAACAATTGATTTCACACATCGTTTAAAGGAACGGATCATGGCTATCGAAGATGAATACAACCGCTATCTATCGAGAGAAGACGATGATGTTGAAATCTTAGAAGAAACAATTCAAGACTCTATCAATACTCTTCACGATCATATCTACCAGGAAGAAAGGCAACGAGAGCACAATTTAGTGGTTCGTACTATTCTTGAGACAAAATTTTGTCAAGATCAGAAGATTATTTACTCTAAGGTTTACAATGCCTTAGCCGGATCTGCACTTTCGTTCTCAACAAACCAATGAGTACTACTAAGTCTCATCCGAAAGCATATGGATCTTTCTACTGGATGCCTGACTTATCACTCTGATTTCAAAATGATCGAAGATATTCACAGCCTCTTCATTATCTTAGAAAAAGATAATTTCGAAAGCACACCAAACAGGCGAGTGATTTACGTAACAATTGATCACCACGTTGATTTGATTATCAAGGGGTTACGAGATGTATTAGCGGAAGAAGGAAGACAAAACAATCCGTTCTCACACTTAGAACAAGACCGAGCCAACATTGCCACCTATGTTACGAAGCACATAACACGTATCTTCCACGAATCCAAGGATCCTAGTTTCACATTCAAGGCTGGATGTCGAGAGATATACTCCAAGACGGTGACATTAATGCTTGGGTCAGTATTGCTTTTCACTTCTTTTCAGCTTTGCCTCTTAACAAATTTGTGCAAAGCTACAGACTCCTACTGTGGAGATCACCGTTCAGAAGATTTTGAGATACTGAAGATACAATTTCTGACACTATTTGAAGACCTCCGAAATGATTGACATTCATGGATTAATCAGTAGAGACGTAGATTATATTCTCATCAGACTTCAAGATTTGTCACGAGCTGAAACCGCACATTATCTCTCGTTGTGAAGATCTTCAAGGGAAATACCTGATCTGCTACCACTTTTGGTCCGACACTTTCTTTGAATCTATCCACCAAGACTCACATTCCCTCGAGAAGACCACGATTACAACTACCAGAGGGAATGTCTACTTTTTAGGTATCATTATGTTCGAGCCAACGACCTTAAACAAAAGTGATTCTCGGGAGGCAACCCGTGCAATAAAGGAGATTAGAAGAATAAAGGATGGAAAATGAGCCGATCAATAAAGGACATAACTTCTAAGATTGCTGATACAACCTTTCTTCATAAGCCAGGCAGTTTCTTCAGAAGCAACCACGACCATCCGCTGGGGTACTCCTTTCTCCTTGTTACTAGCTCAAAATTAAATTATACCACATCCTAGCTTATCACTAAGTGTGGCATTCCAACCTAAATAAACACTAGACAAATATTCCCAAGTCGTTAACTAAAACTCCTAAGTGTGGGATGTTGGTATAATCTTTTTATGCTGTATTAAACCCCACTACAAAGATTCCGAATTCTTAAGCCAAATTTCAAAAATTTTAACAAAAGAAATCCTTTCTGAAAAAGTACTTTCAAAAACCTAGAATGTTTATAAATAAAATTAAGGCTTAAGTAAGGTAGAATTCTTGTTAGGATGAACCGAATCTCTAATAGAGCATTGCATGACTAGGCATTATCGACCTAAATTGATTATGGTGAGGCACCCCAAATAAGACCATATAAGTATTCATCTTTAATGCTTCACTATTTTCCGTTGAGAGTGCCGTCGTCTGTACTCAGAATCAGAACTTGCTCTAGATCTGCATTTAAAGTAACGAAATGTGATTCTTGTATAATCAGAAGTGCTAGCCATTTGGAAAGATAAGCCTCCACACCTTCACCACTTCTACCACACCAAACCCTCAATCCCATCATCTTTACTATCACTAAAAAAACCCAGAAAATGAGATTCCTTCTAAAAACCCAATGTTATGAACTTCTCAAGTATCACGGCAAAGGTCTTGCGAAAAGTTTACCGGCAGAAAGTTTCTCGAGATAAAATCTCAAAAAAATGTGTATTTTAAAAGTTCTGAAAAAAGAGCAGAGCTTATAAAGAGAAACACCGAAGAAGAACTTGACCGCAAATGCCTATCACTCTAAAATGAAAAAAGTTTGAAAGTGCCTCTAAAAAAATATCAGAACTCCTATCCATCTTACATTTTCAAAATTCTAAATGAAAGTCTTTAAAAAGACTACATTACCCTTTCTCACCCCTTAAAACAACTTCACCGACACTCTAAAATTCCATTCCATCATTCCAAATTGACAAATAACCTAGAAGATATGGTTATTACCGTTTTCACATTAGTAGAAAGGATTTGAGTCTTTATCAAGCCTATGACGATGGTACAACATTACTGGCTATGAGTGAATTCAATTCTTAGATCTGTAGGGAACCCTGAAACACTTGTGTAAGTTGAGTGACCCGTGAAAGCTAGCCTAAGTCATGTAACCTCCTCGCATGCTTCGAAAGATAGTTTCAACCCTAACATAGATAACCTACCTTATTTTTCGCTCTTATAATAAAAATCAAACTGCTTAGGCTAATAGAAAGGAAACTCCGTAAAGATTTCTTAAAGTAAAAACGAGGAGTTTGCTTGATGACAAACAAAGTCTAAGTGTGGGATATTTGATATTGGCTAAAAAGTCACGTTTTCACCCGGTATTGAGGCCCAAAAACAATAAATTTAGAAGCTTTATCGCCAAAATACTCGCTTTGTCAAAATAAATTAAAGATTAAGTGATTTCGAAGCCAGTGCAAAAAATAATCAAGAGAATCTGAGCTAATGCGAAGATTCTAGAGCGAAAACGGTGAAAGAAGAGAATTCAATTTACGATCAAGGAAATCAAGTTACGATCCAGTAAAAAAAGCTGACCAGGGCAGGCCATACGGCTTACCATACGGCCTGCCAGTATGTAATACAGTTTGCCATACGGCCTTGGCAAACGGGCATACAATCCGGCTTTCCTAGCCATACGGCCTGCCATACGGCCTGCCATACGGCCTACCAGCCGTATACAGGCAAATTTCAAGTCTATTTAAGGAGCTTTTGCCATCCATTTTTACACACACTTCAATTCACTTCTCTCTCTTTCTACAATAGTAGTCATATTTTTAAGGTCTTCGACTCTGTGCGGGAAACCTAGTACCCGGAGAAGAACGCCGAAGATTGTATTAGGAGCGGTCTGGAGTTTAAAGTTGTCACTTTTGTATTCAAAACTCGATTAATCTACTGATACTTCTATCCTTTGTCTTTATACAATGTCTTTCATTATTATGCTTTGCGATGTTGTTGCCATGATTAGCGAGTAGTTTTCTTTAGTGTATGCTATGATGTAGTCAGTTATAATGCTTAAATAATATTATGGTTTGTATATGTTGTCAAGATGCTTTGCGATTATGCTTTAAACTCAATCGATTTTCCAACTAATAGAACGTAGTTATCGGCTCTGTTATTGGGAAATCGAGAACCCCAATTCAGAGTACACTATCTGTGTGACCCCTTGGTAAGAGAAGTCTATCAGATACAATGTAAGTTTGACTGAGGCACACTGGTTGTAATAAGTCCACCAAGCCTTCGATTCCGACTGAGGACTCTTTCATAGTGAAACATCAAACTAGAACCCTAGTACATTGTTGGTCCTAGACCATGCTAGTGTAGTCACCAAACATATAAAATTCGTATGTGTACGCTGAAGCACAACGGTTGTTGTAAGTTGTACCTCTGCTAAGTAAGGCCATGAAACCCGGTCAGTGCTGATTAGTACACTTCACCATAACGCAATCTCAAGCATTGCACCCGCTTGAGGGATTCTTAGCTAATTAAGGAACTGTTTGTTTAAACTCATAAAGGATTGGACTGTTAGGATAACCGAACATGTTCATAAAAGTCAAACCTGACTTGGCCATGGTGTTCTTCATGGTTTAACTCTTTTCAAGGGCCTAACTATCTTTCTAAACCTAATCATTAACAAAAGCATCGAAACACATCGCGTCTTTTGGATATGGCACATCCTGTATTCTATTATGCTTAAGAAAGTTTAGACCTTGTGGAATGTCAATACGTCACCCAACCGAGTCGCTCAATTGGATGAGCTGTCTAAACTTGTATGCATGTAGTCAGACTGCAAGGGCGTCGGGGGTAAGGGACGTTGCTGTCTATTCAGAATCTTCAAGCCTAACGCATTATCTGTGACATGTCTTATGATTGGGGCATTTAGGACCAGCGTAGTGAATACAAGGTCACTACCTATTCATGAGCCAGCATTCATCTCGGTAAAGTAACTGAGAAACCATATTATGCACTTATTTTAACCTTATCTGAAATACAAATTTTATCGCATTTACTTTATTTTACCTTCTAAACTAGAAAACCTAAAATTAGGTAATAAACCACTACTCCTTCACTTTAGGATCATCTTAAGCTTTAATTATAGGTTCGATTCTACTTATATCTTAAAAATACGACCCTAGGTCATACTTCCCTTACTCATCATAATAAGGAGTAGTACGATTTAGGTCCTGCTAAATATAAATTTAAAACTATTGCTTCACCTCTTGATAGCTGACTCTCACGCCTTGAGGCCTAACGACACCTGATAAGGCTAAAAAGGAACATATATTTCATAGCATTATCCCCCAAGAAAGACAAGATTTTAGTTGCAATTGTTCCATTTTCAAGTGATATTCGTTTATATTAAATAAGTGCGAAGACAAAAGGCAGATTCGACAAATTGAAGACAAAAAGGTCCAAAAAGCTCAAAAGTACAAGATACAATTAAAAAGGTTCAAATTATTGATGAAGAACGTCTAAAAATGACAAGAGTACAAGTTACAAAACGCAAAGTACACGATATAAAATAGTACGCAAGGACGTTCGAAAATCCGGAACCGGGACATGAGTCAACTCTCAACGCTCGACGTAACGGTGTAAAAATTACGAGTCAACTATGCACAAGAATAAAATATAATATTTAAATAATTCATAATAAGAATAATATTAAATAACAAAAAGTTGTTAATTTAGCATAGTTCAGGGGTCGTAAATGAAAATTCAATTTCATATTTTGCCTATAAAAGGCAACGTATTACGATCAATTAAACACAACCTTTTTCTAACTTTTTCTTATTTATCAATATCAATTATCAATATCTATATTCTATATCTCTATCATAATGTTAACTTAATAAGATATAACAATAATCTTAATTTTAATTTTAAATTATGATAATAATAAGATTTATGATAGAGATCGTTTGAGTGTGTAAGTCGAAATTCTGTCCGTGTAACGCTACGCTATTTTTAATCATTGTAAGTTATGTTCAACCTTTTTACATTAATGTATCGTAACTAAGTTATTATTATGCTTATTTGAGCCGAAGTAATCGTGATGTTGGGCTAAAATATTAAGAAGGGGTTATTGAACTTTGGACCATAATTAAGGTTTGGGCAAAAGACCGACACTTGTGGAAATTGAACTATTGACTATTAATAGATGGGGGGTATTGTCTAATTGAGTGACAACTCATTGGAGTCTGTCGAACCTATCTTCAAATTAATTAACCTAATAATTAATAATGATTATGGTTGTCCTATTTAGTGATGTTCATATGGAATCTGTTATAATCATTTAATTAATCAATTGGGTTGGGTAATTGATTATTCATTCTGATCAAGTGGATGAATTAATATTCATAAACTAATTAAAACAGGGGTGGATTACATACAGTGATAACTGGTGTAATTGTTGACAGAAGTGATAACTGCGTCACAGTTTAAATCCTTAATCAGTTGGAATATTTGACTTCGGGTATAAGGGTAATTTGACGAGGATACTCGCACTTTATTTTTATGACCGATGGACTATTATGGACAAAAACCAGATAGACGTATCAAATAAACCAGGACAAAGGACAATTAACCCATGGTAATAAATTAAAATCAACACGTCAAACATCATGATTACGGAAGTTTAAATAATCATAATTCTTTTATTATATTTCTCATCGTATCTTTATTTACTGTCATTTTATTACTCGCAATTTTATTTACTGTCATTTTATTTATTGTCATTATTTTACGCACTTTAATTATCGTCATTTATCTTTACGCTTAAAATATAGAATCGACAAACCGGTCATTAAACGGTAAAACCCCCCTTTTATAATAATATTACTACTTATATAATTATATATATTTTGTATAAATATAGTTAAAAATATAGTAAGTATCACCAGCTCCCTGTGGAACGAACCGGACTTACTAAAAACTACACTACTCTACGATTAGGTACACTGCCTATAGTGTTGTAGCAAGGTTTAGGTATATCCCATCCGTAAATTAATAAAACTTGTGTCATATTTTGTAGTATTTTGTATTAAAAATAATACTATTTCGTACCCTCACGCTACATCATCAAGTTTTTGGCGCCGCTGCCGGGGAGCGCTAAAACGCTATATTTTTAATTATAATAATATTGAAATAAAATATAATAATATAATAATATTGAAATAGAATATAATAATATAATAATATTGAAATAGAATATAATAATATAATAATATAATAATATTTTAGAATATATTTTGAATCGTAAAAGTTTTAAAAAGTCGTATTTATTAAATACTTCAGGGGTATATTATGTAACTTATAATTAATAATTTCTATCATGTCGCTTTCATGTAAATAGTAAATTAATTAATTTATTTTCATTTACTATTCATGAATAGTAAATGAATTAAAAAAAAAAGTTTTGGAAAAAAAATTATAATTATAAAAAAATTATTAATTTGTAAAAAAAATCGTTTTTAAAAAAAAAAAAAAATCGTTTTTTTTTAAGAAAAAAAAATTTCGTTTTTAAAAAAAAAAAAAAAAAATTTGTGTAAAAAAAAAATCGTTTTTTTTAAAAAAAAAAATTCGTTTTTAAAAAAAAAATTGTAAAAAAAAATTGTTTTTTTTTAAAAAAAATTTAAAAAAAAAGTTTTAAAAAAAAAATTATATAAAAAAAAAAAAAAATTTAAAATCCTTAAAAAACGAAAAAAAAAAAATTAAAAAAAAAAGTTTTTTTTTTATTACCTTTAGATTTTTAGACTCTAGTTACAATTTTTAGTATTAAGTTTAGTTTTGCCATAGTTATTTTTATTTCTAGAATTTTTAGGTTTGCCGTAAAATCCCTTAAGTGCTTATTCCTTAGACTAAGATTTATGTGCTTTAGAATTTTGCGACGCCGTTTTTCGCGCTACTTTCTTATTTTTATTTTTCGACGCCTATTTTTCGACCTTTTATTTTTCGACCTTTTTCGACGCGCAATCTTTTTCTTTCTTATTTCTCGCTATTCTAGTTTTAGGATAAGATTTTTATTCTACTTCTTATCTAAATTTCTTAAAATTACGAAAATTTATTTTAAGTGGTTAAATTGATAGACATCAAAATTTTCTGGTTCGTAGTAATAGTTGGATTTGTACGTGGACCGGGTTATTGGAGCCAAACAGTACTCAATTATATTGAGACCAAACGAATCCTGCCCCTCTGCTGCATCTTTTGGCTATTCGAAACGTGGGCAAAATCAGAAAAGTCTATTAATTGGATAACTTATATAATTTTTCTTTCCTTTTAAAAACTAATAGGATATTCAGTGAATGCACCGAGTAAAACGTTCACCACCTTTCATACGTTCACCACCTATAACTCGATCAAGACATCTAGCCAATATTGTCGCCGTTGATTTTTCTTTAGAATCATCATCTAGTCGACCAAGAACTCCAACTCAAATTTCCGATAATCCATCTTTTGAACCCGACCTCACAATTGAGAATCCGGAGAATATTCAGGGACAATTCCAAGATCCAGAACCACTAATTATTCCTCCTGAGCCACAAACCATTAAATCAGAATCCTCTAGTGATTCGTATTCAACAAATTCAATTATGGAAGTAACGGAACCTCTAAGTATGGAAGATCGAATGAGAGCCACACGCACGGGCCAAGGTCACGCCATTATTAAGCCAGACATTAATGCGCCAGATTATGAAATCAAAGGACAAATCCTACACATGGTAACTAATCAGTGCCAATATAGTGGTGCGCCGAAGGAAGATCCAAACGAACATCTTCGTACGTTTAATAGGATCTGTACACTATTTAAAATCCGAGAAGTTGAGGATGAACAGATCTATCTCATGTTGTTTCCCTGGACTTTAAAGGGAGAAGCCAAAGATTGGTTAGAATCGTTACCTGAAGGGGCGATTGACACATGGGATGTTTTAGTTGAGAAATTTCTTAAAAGATTCTTTCCGGCATCTAAAGCCGTGAGACTTCAAGGAGAAATTGTTACGTTCACACAAAAGTCAAATGAAACTCTATATGAGGCGTGGACAAGATTCGGAAGGATGTTAAGAGGATGTCCTCAACACGGTTTAGACACTTACCAAATAGTACAAATATTCTACCAAGGTGTCAACGTTGCTACACGAAAAGACATCGACATAACAGCTGGTGGTTCCATTATGAAGAAAACCGCAACTGAAGCTTACAAAATTATTGATAACACAGCCTCCCACTCTCATGAGTGGCATCAAGAAAAAGATATTTTTCGTTCATCTAAAGCGGCTAGAGCCGATTCTAGCCATGACTTTGATTCCGTTTCCGCAAAAATAGATGCTTTCGAAAGACGAATGGAAAAGATGAATAAAGATATTCACGCAATACGAATCAGTTGTGAGCAATGCGGTGGACCACACTTAATGAAAGACTGTCACATTGAACAAACGATGGAACAACGTGAGAATGTTGTCTACATGAACCAAAGGCTGGAAAATAGTTATCAGAATAATTATCAACCGCCAAGGCCAAACTTCAATCGAAATCAAAACATTCTTTACAATCCAAAAGGACCCGACAATAACTCGTATAACCAACAAGGTCCGAATAACCAACCAACTCAAAACAACACTTTCAATCAACAAAGACCTGGCTTGTATAAACCACCACAACAAACCGACGAGAAGAAGTCAAATCTGGAAGAAGTGGTATTTAAGCTAGTTGAATCTCAAACACAATTTATTGAAACTCAAACCCAAACGAACGAGAGATTTGATCAGTCATTAAGAACTCAACAAGCTTCCATTTTGAATCTAGAAAAACACGTAGGTACTCTTGCTAGCATGATGAGTGAAAGGGAACAAGGAAAGCTACCGAGTAATAATGAAGTAAATCCTCGGAATGAAAATGTTAACATGATATCAACAAATTCTGAAAAACCAATACCAGAAGATGGGAAAGTTTTAGATGTAAGTAACAATGAAGAAGTTACACCACCACCACCACCCGAGTATGTAAAGCCAGTGGTGGCAACATACAGACCACCCATCCCGTTTCCAAGAAAAGGAGTTGAGTATGAGCAAGTAATAGGTAATAAAGTTTGTGATACCTCTGGAAAGAAGAAGAAGAATAAAAAAATGCAAGAAACAAAAACAGTAGAAGTAAACCCGGTGAAGACAGTTCCACCAAATCCTCCACCTAGGGTAGGTGATCCGGGTGAATTTATTGTTCCTTGTCTACTTAGTGACTGTGTCATGTATGATGCACTAGCAGATTTAGGTTCAAGTGTGAGTGTTATGCCTCTTTCATTATATAAGAGATTAGGTGTAGGTGAGTTAACTCCAACGGATATGAGTGTTCGACTCCTTGATCAAACCATTAAGCACCCAGTTGGAATTGCTGACAACCTACCCGTTCAAGTAGGTAATTTAACCTTTCTAGTCGAATTCATTGTCATTGACATAGAAGAGGACTCAAACGTTCCTCTAATTTTAGGTCGACCATTCTTAGCGTCCACCGGGGCGTTATTTGATGTAAGAAAGGGTAGAATGACACTTAGTAATGATGAGAAATCGATCACCTTTATGATTCGACAGTCTAAATATCCACAAACCAAAACCGTTGAACCGACAAAAACGATTGGTAAGAACCATGTTGTTTTACCAACTCCAACGGTAATGCTTAACAATAATAGAACGCCTAAGTGTGGGGAAAATGAAGTAACACCTAATGATGACTTGATAATAAAGAACCCCATAGTTGATACGAAATTAAATAACCCCGTTATTAACAGTTCAATGAAGAAACTTTTTAAACGGGTTATTGATGCTAAAAGTAAGGGAAACTTTAAGTTATATAACCGGTTAGTATCCAATCTGTCGCCTAAAGAAAAGGCGAAGCTAGTTGAATTTGTGGATATTACGGAAAAAGCTGGTCACTGGCTTAAAGCAAAAGTCACAGATATGCAAGTTGATTATGGACCAAGAGAAATTAACGATGAAGTTAATCACAATTTTGACACCACGGCTACCTAAGTGTGGGGAGATTCAAATGTTCTAAAAAGAAAATGCTATCTAGAGTTAGTTGTTCTGTTCTCGTGTAGTTCCGAGAATGGAACCCGATTGGTCTTTTCCGCTAGCAGACACTAAAGAACTAGTTTTCTCCCTCCATTCTGAATTTTTGTTTTGTAGTTTTTTTTATGAAATTAATATGCATTTTAATTTAAGTTTTTAAAAACCAAATTTACTTTAATTCATTAAGTTTAAAAAAATGATTTCTAAAATTCGTCGTGAGTTAAAGACTAGGTCGTTGAGCCGAAATTGCTTTACCCGAGGGCGGGGCGACTAATTTTGTTATCATTTAATTTTATTGATCTAAAGTATGCAAAAAAAAAAAATATTATATTAATTTTTGAACGTAGGGGTTATATACCAAACTTCAAAAATATGTATATATGTTTGTATTTTATGTTATGTACACAACAGGGTAAAACAGCGCACTTTCAAAGACTGTCATTAAGTTCAACAAAAAGCTACTAATTTTGATGACAAGGCGCAAAATATCAAATGTGATGTAAAATAATATGCTTACAAACTGGGTATTTTTAATCACTTTTCTACACTAATCACCCTCATGAATTTATAATTATAGTCTGATTTCATGCAAATGAGGGCATTGCATGATCTCAAGTGTGGGGAAGGGTTATAAATTCTTTCGGGTTTACACTTGTTTTAATTGCCAAATTTTGTGAAAATTTGAAAAAAATTTCAACTAAATGAATTCAAAATCATGTTTATACATATTTATGAACGATAAAACTAGGTGTTAATGCCGAAATTATTGTTACCTCGAGGACATAAATTGAGAAACAACCCAAAACGCTTGAATTCATTTAAAATGGGATAGAAGAGAATAAAAAGGCAAAGAAAAGAATAAATAAAAGCTAAGTGTGGGGAGAATGTACCAAGTTATTCAATTAAAAACTATCTATCACATTTTTGTACAAGATTATTGCAGGTACTTTTGCTTTGGACGATACTAATCAGTTTTACCCGGTTTACTGTAATACATTTGAAAGAAAGATGGATCTACACGATGAATCAATTCCATCATTAAAAGGAAGTAAAGTCTTCCGAAAAAGACACGCGATTCTTGATTTAGGTCATGAAGTTGTCGTCCAGACCAGCTGTAGGTTGACGAAAAATCTAGAAAAGTCATCACTAAAATCAGCAGGAAATCCACGGACCTCAGCATCAAACAGGGTCGCCAAGTGGTCAGATTTATCCTAACCATGAGAAGGATTTATCTCGTACAATGGGGAGGCACCGTGCAAATTAGCTTGATAAGACTAATGAATCAGATCCCCAGAAAAGGATAATCTCCTTAAAGATTAAAAATCAGCTTTTAAGACTGATAATACTCAATCCTAGAGATTGACCTTAAAGATTGAGAATTCAAACTCATGGAATTCGATGATATCTAAACTCGAGCATGAACGAGAAAATATTTTGATCAAAAATACAAACCGATTTGTTTTCTGAAAAACCATTTTCAATGCGTTCATTACCATTGAACGTAAAATCCTAAGAAATTCACCTGGAATTCATTAGGTCACCTGAACCAAATCGGGTGTCAACCGTAAGAACGGTGGTTGCATAGCATGGTCGGAGACAGGACCTTGTGCCAGACCGAAAAATTATAGGATGATCTTTACTATCGCTCCTACCAAGGATAGTTCTAGCATCCGACACGTTAATAAGACCATAATCATCTGCATTTCACGGGACATTGCCTTAACAGTTTCTTGTTCATCGCTTTCCATTACAACCGGACGGTAGTTTACCGAAAGGTAATATACGGAACAAGTAAACTGGATGTGTGCTTTCCGATACCGGGATAGCAGTGGATTACACGAACCTAAAAGTTTTAGCCAAAATATTGATCCACAAATATATTTTGCAACACCGATGATGGATCAAATCAGAAAACTTATCTAGGGTAAAAGCTAGAATGAATTTTCAAAAGATCAAATGTTTTCATAAAGATCCAATTTCCTTAATGGATCTAAATTTTTATAGTCATGTGGGACTGTAAACCATATCGTTACTACCATTGTTTATACCGCCATATCAAAATCACTGATGTACAAAGTGTGAAGAATAAAGAAGTGATTCTAGTATTTCAAGACTATATTGCTTGAGGACAAGCAACGCTCAAGTGTGGGGATATTGATAAGGCTAAAAAGGAACATATATTTCATAGCATTATCCCCCAAGAAAGACAAGATTTTAGTTGCAATTGTTCCATTTTCAAGTGATATTCGTTTATATTAAATAAGTGCGAAGACAAAAGGCAGATTCGACAAATTGAAGACAAAAAGGTCCAAAAAGCTCAAAAGTACAAGATACAATTAAAAAGGTTCAAATTATTGATGAAGAACGTCTAAAAATGACAAGAGTACATGTTACAAAACGCAAAGTACACGATATAAAATAGTACGCAAGGACGTTCGAAAATCCGGAACCGGGACATGAGTCAACTCTCAACGCTCGACGCAACGGTGTAAAAATTACGAGTCAACTATGCACAAGAATAAAATATAATATTTAAATAATTCATAATAAGAATAATATTAAATAATAAAAAGTTGTTAATTTAGCATAGTTCAGGGGTCGTAAATGAAAATTCAATTTCATATTTTGCCTATAAAAGGCAACGTATTACGATCAATTAAACACAACCTTTTTCTATCTTTTTCTTATTTATCAATATCAATTATCAATATCTATATTCTATATCTCTATCATAATGTTAACTTAATAAGATATAACAATAATCTTAATTTTAATTTTAAATTATGATAATAATAAGATTTATGATAGAGATCGTTTGAGTGTGTAAGTCGAAATTCTGTCCGTGTAACGCTACGCTATTTTTAATCATTGTAAGTTATGTTCAACCTTTTTACATTAATGTATCGTAACTAAGTTATTATTATGCTTATTTGAGCCGAAGTAATCGTGATGTTGGGCTAAAATATTAAGAAGGGGTTATTGAACTTTGGACCATAATTAAGGTTTGGGCAAAAGACCGACACTTGTGGAAATTGAACTATTGACTATTAATAGATGGGGGGTATTGTCTAATTGAGTGACAACTCATTGGAGTCTGTCGAACCTATCTTCAAATTAATTAACCTAATAATTAATAATGATTATGGTTGTCCTATTTAGTGATGTTCATATGGAATCTGTTATAATCATTTAATTAATCAATTGGGTTTGGTAATTGATTATTCATTCTGATCAAGTGGATGAATTAATATTCATAAACTAATTAAAACAGGGGTGGATTACATACAGTGATAACTGGTGTAATTGTTGACAGAAGTGATAACTGCGTCACAGTTTAAATCCTTAATCAGTTGGAATATTTGACTTCGGGTATAAGGGTAATTTGACGAGGATACTCGCACTTTATTTTTATGACCGATGGACTATTATGGACAAAAACCAGATAGACGTATCAAATAAGCCAGGACAAAGGACAATTAACCCATGGTAATAAATTAAAATCAACACGTCAAACATCATGATTACGGAAGTTTAAATAAGCATAATTCTTTTATTATATTTCTCATCGTATCTTTATTTACTGTCATTTTATTACTCGCAATTTTATTTACTGTCATTTTATTTATTGTCATTATTTTACGCACTTTAATTATCGTCATTTATCTTTACGCTTAAAATATAGAATCGACAAACCGGTCATTAAACGGTAAAACCCCCCTTTTATAATAATATTACTACTTATATAATTATATATATTTTGTATAAATATAGTAAGTATCACCAGCTCCCTGTGGAACGAACCGGACTTACTAAAAACTACACTACTCTACGATTAGGTACACTGCCTATAGTGTTGTAGCAAGGTTTAGGTATATCCCATCCGTAAATTAATAAAACTTGTGTCATATTTTGTAGTATTTTGTATTAAAAATAATACTATTTCGTACCCTCACGCTACATCATCAACATCGCAAGAATAAAACCGTCCGTTTCAGTCATATCAACCCAGTATAATGTGTGATTCACAAAGTGCAATTGTCATTACTAGCAACCTAGTCATGCACTCTAAAATGAAACACATAGACATTCCTTATCACCTTATCAAGGACCATGTTGAAAAAAGGGAGATGTAGAGTTATACTTTGTTACTACAAAGTAAAATTAGCCAACATGTTTACTAAACCTTTAGATGAGGTTAGGCTAAAGTTCTTGATTCAATAAATAGGTATGGTGAAGTATAGTGCTTGACTTCCTTAATCCATTTGGTACTTTATCCCGAGATCTTGTGTTTAGGGGGAGTATATATTTTCTAGGGGGAGCAACTGAACTTCAATGTTTTAGATAGTATCTTTCTAGGGGGAACTTTTGAATCTATGATAACTCCTCGTGTTTACATTTCAATAGTTATGATAGAGGAAGGTAATTGATTGATATCTTTCTTGATTTAAGGGGGAGTTAATAATTTTCTTTGAAAGGATCAAAATGATGATTTACTTAACTGTATATCACATTTTGAGGGGGAGAAAGGGAGAAAATGAAAAGAAAATTGATTCAAAAAGTGAATATATAAAACCTTAAGTTTTGTTTGATAAAATTCACTTAGGCTTGTATACCTCTCAGTATGAAACCCGTTTTACAATTGGTATCACTGATGATTTGTACATTGTTCAAAATTAAGAAGTACAGGTATTATTTTTGAAAAATCCAAAAAATTGGAAAAGTTCAAAATCCAAAAGAATTAATTTTTCTTGAATAAATGTTAATTTTAACATTTTACCGAATTTGACAGTCAAACAGTGCAGATTCAGTAGGTTCTAAATTTTTAGATTCACTCAATCCTAAATTCTGATGAAAAATGACAAACTTGTGATTAAAAACATTCTGATTCTCCAAAGTTTGAGTTAAAAATTATTAAAAGGCTTAATGGACTGTCATTCAATTTTAAGGTCCATTCGGTACCAGATTCGGTTAGGCCCAATTTTGACCCAGATTTGGTGTATAAATAGAAGAGTAAAAAGTCAAAATTTTACTTTTCCAAATCTAAAGCAACCCGAATCTGATATTCACCTACCGAATCTGAGACCAATTTCGAATCAATCTTTGGTAAATCCCTTTTTAATCAAGTTTTCTTTATTATTGAATAGATTTGAGTTGTATAAATGCTATTAAACCAAAAAATTTCCATATCTACATGAATAGATAATTTAAATGGTTGAATCTGAGAAAAATGAATCTGAAAATAAGATTACAAATCTTTCTACCGAATTAGATTTTTTAACTTAGATGATGTTATTTAGAGCTTAAATGATGAATGATATGTGAAGTTTACTTGAAAACGACTTAGATTGCATGTTTAATTCAAGTTTAATAGATTCTGTAATTACCAAATTTTTTATATCTACAGTAATCGAATCTGTTCTTGATTATATATGCTATTATGTTCATTGTGAGGTTGAATATGAATTTGATGATGATTCAAATGAACAAATGACTAGAATTGCATGTTTGGAGTTTATAAATGAAAGTTTAATGTTACCGAATCTACCATATTTTTACTTGAAAATTCAGATTCTCTTTCAATCGAATCTGATGACTTTTTGGTTAGATTTCAAACATTAATCATATGATTTGTATCTGAATATCTTGCATGTTAATCTAGTTCATGAATGTGAAGGAATAAGTAAATTTGGTAACAAAATCTGAAATTTTTCATGTTACCGAATCTTTTATTTTTTGAGAAAAATGCTAAGTGTTGTTTGATATTTGGATGTTTTGACTTACTTGAATCTTAATGTGTATGTAACTAAAGAGGAAAAGTCAATTGATCAATGCTTTAAAATGGGTTCCAAGATTTACAAACACTTGTAAATATTTTAGAATAAAAGATGTTTATAACTTATAAAATCCATAAAAATTTGTAAAATTAATAAATGAAAAAGATGTCAAAAGAAATAAGAATAAAGACATGTGATTATTCATAACATCTTGTGGTCTATTAATCTTATCCATCAGCAAATGGCGATTAATTACTTCACTAATTTTGAAACCAACATTCCTGGCAACTACTGGTTGGCCATTCTGGAACGACATCAGCTATGGGGTACATTAAGCTACACAGGGAGTGTACCAGAACTAGATCTTCAGCTACTCAACAGAACTATCAGATTTGTTGAGACTACACTGCCAAATTCTGAAAACCCTCAAGGGGAACCTGCTCATTTCTCTTTTGAATTGAGAGGAATTGCTGGGGGGAGAACTATTACTAAGGCTGATTTTAGGAGGATCTTTCATCTACCTATTGTTAACAACTCTCCAGCACTCCCATCAAATGCTACCATGCTGAACTCCATTTTTAACATGGGTTACAGTGGAGATACAAATATTTCTGTAGGTAAATTTCAAAAGAAATATTTCCATTACAGGTGGTATGTAATCTTTTCGATCATAAACAGGTGCCTTCTGACGACACCTAAGGGTTCTGACAGCATGACCATACCTATGCTTAGGTTGTTCTACTCTTTCACCAGAGTTGAGAATCTTAATTATGTGGAGCTGATATGCGATTTGGTTCATGCTCAAGTGGATAAATATCAAAATACGTACATTCCTTGTGAAAGGTTTTTCTGTCTTTTCATAAATGATGCACTAATCTCTTGCAGGAATGCCAATATACATGTTCCATCTGCTCATGGATTGAGAATGGTTAGATCCTCTGAGGTGAAGATGAACACACCTAACATTGCTGATAAAAGGTTCAATGAACCAATACCTGAATGGTTGTTGAGGATAGTTGATCCCATGGATACTACAATAGATACATATCTTGTAAGACTAGGATTACCTCTACCGAACTGGGTACAACAAGAACAGGTTGAACCAGCCACGGTTCCAGCCTAAGAGGTTAGAGAGGAACCTAGCAACTAACCTGGACCAGGTGAACCCTCACTTAGAGTAAACCTCAAACGACCTAGGGTAACCAGATAATCACAACCCATGAGGATCAGTGAGCCTAGTCCAACTAGGAATACACCTACCCTTTCAACTACACCAAAGGGTAGTGAAAACTATACATCAGCAACTGAATCATCTCCTTAAAAATGAAGAAGAAGATGCGTTACAAACCTGATGAGATGATTCAGACTCCACCAACAATCTGCATGACTAGATCTAGGACTTCGACTCCTATCCCTATACACCAAACTGTTACTGAATCTATTGGTGATACGGACCAAGACTTAGAGCCTTCTAGGACTGCATCATCGATCTCTGTATCACTTCCAACAATAACAGTAAGCCCTACACTAAATGTGACGACCCAGAAAATTTCCACTAATTTTAAATCAAACTCTCGATACGATTTAATATTTTGACACGACAGGCAAAGTCTGTTAGATTGAGTCTCGAAAAATTTTGAACTGTTTCATGAATTTCTTTCACCTTCGACTGTTCTCGACGATTCACGAACAACTATTTAAAAATAGATACATACATACATATATATATATATATATATATATATATATATATATATATATATATATATATATATATATTGGAAAAATAATTTAAAATAATATACGATTTAATTATTATAACTAAATATGTAAAATAACTTGTGATATAATAAAATTTGATATTGAAATGTATTTGTATGAATATAATGTACTTAGGATATAATTAGTTTTGAAAACACATAGAGACATTCATAATTATTGAGTATGCATTAGAGAGATGAGACTCGATCAACACTTGTAAACCTCAAATTTTAATCTACCAATACTATTAACTTAAAAATTGATAAATACTTATTTAACTTAACTTGCAACTACCGTATTTAACATTTATAATATATCTGATCTAATGTATATATTTTAACTTAAAACTATAACAAAACCCATATTTGTAAAGAGGGTTTTGATTGCTTTTCATTGTACAAAAACTTTGTGCAAGCTAACTCACCAAAACATAACTGTGTTTGTTGTATTCTTAACGTTTAACTTATATATTACATACAATCTGCATCTAGACAAGTGAATCATATAAATATATGGTTATATATTTGATTCTTTTGACAAACATAAATAGACACATATGTTACTATTTAAAAAGTTTCTCTAACGGTCTTTAATGAGAGGACAAAAATCAATACAGTTAAAAATTATTATCATTGTTGGCCACCATGAACATGGGTACACTACTTTTGCATACCAACATCTTGTCCTTAAACTTTAACATCTAATATACAGCTCACATCCATCTCATAAGTTTAACTCATGTCATTTGCCAACCCATACTCAAATATTCTCATATAACATAGAATCACAAGCTTTAAAAATTTAAAAGTCAGGATGAAGCCAAACACCCTTAAACTAATTGATCAACTATCACCACCTCACCACCCTTGGCTCACACCTCCGGACCACCATCAACCCTGCACCACCATAACCGGCACCTCCATGAACCCGTCACAATATCACCACCTTACAACCACTCTCTCTCCCTCTCTTCTTTGTGAAACCACAACCAACTTGCTCCCACTTCTATATTTTTTTTATCACCATGTTCAACCACTCTCGCCATCATTAAAAACCAAACCATTTATTTCTGTTTTCTTATTTGATCAAACAACCCTTGTAAAATTTCTTTTTGGTTTTCATTTAGGTTTCATTACCATCGACCACCATAAATATCATCATCATCTCGACTGTTGCTATATTGTTCTTATATATAGTTCGATCAAAACCTCAATTAAACCATCACCCATCTTGATTATCATAAACTTGCAATTACCACTATTACATCATCTCTTGCTACTACTAACAAGGCTCCATCATCACCATCATAACAAGAACCATCCCATGCTCCTATTTTTTTTCTATTCTTCGATCACCATCATCAATAATCATAAACCTGCAAACACTATAGAACTAATACCGCTGCTATGTCTCTTGTTCCTTACTGTTGCACATCGAAGAGCGGCTAGTACACTATCTCTATTTTGGTCACAATCTACACCACAGTCACTTGTTATTCATCTCTATTAATTTGATACTGCTCGTGTTGTAACCCAAACTAAACACCCCTTATTGTCGTAAGCTATTTTCTGACCAAGCACCACCACAAGTTCACAACGAACCAATTCTTGTTCACTGCTGCTATTGACAAATGAAACCACCAAGACTTCCTAATATTTCTGTTTTGATTCTAGTTCGGTTCAACACACACTAGTCATAGATTACCTATCTTCCTATATCATCATCATCATCAGGATCTAATTTTTTTTAATAACACTTACTAATCAACAAATTGTTGAAATCTTTGAAACAAACGGTTTAACATCAAATCAAATTACCGATTTATTTCGATTCCTGTAGGCTCGTTTACGCCTCATAAGGTATTGATCTTAATTGATATACACTTCTAAATCCAAGATTTTGAAGTCAACGAGAAAAGCTTTTCGGTCAACCTTTTAATTCATGAACTATAAAGTGTTCTGGAACAAATGATTGGTTACGAGTGTTTTATGGGAGATTCTAAACACTTTTCATGAAGGAATCTATACCTGAACCGCAATAGACTTTGATTTCTGACTTTAATATTGATCATCATCATCGCCATTGTTCTTAACCAAATTTGAGTTTGTTGATTGTTCTTGGCTTTGATTCCTTCACAAAATTTCTTAAACGCGGGTATAGGAAGCAAGATCATTTGATTTTGTGACATGATTTTATGGAAGTTATTTTGGAGATAAATTGGTGTTCATATGAGATATGAATTGAGTAGTGAACCGTCTGGCAAGATATCGAATGAATTAAGGCAGGCCATCGAGACACTTATTTATTGGGCTTCGATTAATTAAATTGTTGGGCCGAGATTAATTTAACTCTTGGGCCAAATTTTTTAGTCATGTTTTTGGGTCAGATTACTAGCAATTTAGAATAGGAAAAATGATACTGTTGTTATAGTTTTGTTTCTAATTCTTTTGATAATCATAATGATGATATTAAGATTGATGATGATAAGTTAGATGATGATCGAGCTGAGATGAAAGGATGATGATTATAAGGATAATGAGGATATACGGTGTATGTTAACTAGTTAATGATGTTATAGAGGTACGGGTAGAATGCTAGTCATATAACGGTGATGATGATAAGGATTAGGTTTATGGCGATGATAAAGAGATGAATGAAATAGAGGAATGGTCATGGGTGTTTGTGTTAAACGAGAGTTCTCGGGTTCGAGCCTGGGCTCGGGCATTATTTTTTTTAGAAAAAGAAGAAGAAGGATGCGGAAGTAAAGGTTAAAAACAATTTAAGTCGGGTGTTATTTCAGAATTGAAACATATAGCGTAATGGTTAAGGATGTTTTCTTGTTAGCGGGACGTCGCGGGTTCAAACCCGGACTTGGACATTTTTTTTAAGGGCTACTCCTTTGAGGTAGTTATTACTAATACTCTTATTATTATTATTTTATTATTATTTTAATATTATTTTATTATTATTATTATTATTATTATTATTATTATTATTATTATTATTATTATTATTATTATTATTATTATTAATATTATTATTTATTGTTATTATTATTATTATTATTATTATTATTTATTGATTATTATTAAGTAATTATTATTATTACCAATATTAGAAATAAGATTATTAGTATAATTAATATTATTATCATTATTATTATTATTAAAATATATAGTATTATTATTAATATGACTATTAAAATTTCAATTAGAATCATCATTTTTATTAAAAGTACCATTATTATTTAAAATATTATTTTTATGAAAACTAACATTTTTATCTTATCATTATTATCTTTTCATTAAAATTATTATTATTACTAACATTACTTTTATTATTAGTATTATTGTCAAGACTATTAATAGCAGTATCATTACTAAATCTAATTACTTTTAGTATTATTATTATTATCATAAAAAGATACAAATTTTTATTTATTATTATTGATATTATTTTAACAAATAAATTGCTATATAAGAATATATTTAAAATATATCGCATAACAACATTAATATTTTAATAATAAATACTAATTATTTATCTAAAATATTTAAAAAAAATAAATATAGTTAACATAGTTACCAATGAAACATACAAGTTGCTGAAATAACAATTAATAATAATATCTAAACTTGTTCGATTACAAGTATATGTTTTAATAAATATATGAATAATATAGGTTCGTGAATCCGAGGCCAACCCTACACTTGTTCAATGACGTCATATGTATTTTTACTACAAAATACAGTATAGTGAGTTCATTTGATTCCCTTTTACTCTTTACATTTTTGGGACTGAGAATACATGCGCTGTTTTTATAACTGTTTTACAACTGTTTTATTAAATGCCATTGAAATCTATATTTTTGGACTGAGAATACATGAGATGATTTTATAAATGTTTGACGAGATAGACACAAGCAAAACATTCCTCGAATGAATTATTATATAGACAGAAGTTCTGTGGATTATTATTGAATTAGTTGGACGCGATAATTGCCACTAATTGATGTGAATATTTTTTCCCTGATTATTATAGCTTGGTAACCTAAGAATTAGGAAACGGGTATGGCCCCTAATTCACGTGAATCCTAAAGGTAGGTACCGGGTTTAACACCCCCACCCAGAATGTTCACTAGACGGAAGAGCTAGTGGGCATGGTGTTTAGTACTTCGAAGATTATATATTGATTACAGACTGAAAGTTCTGTTTATTTTGGGGATATTTATGATGTGCATTAAATGTTATGGTCGGTTACCAAGCAACGAAAGCAAGTAATGAAAAGTGAATGTTATGTATCGAGAGAATAATTTTTATACACAAGTTATGTGTATTACTTTTGTGCACCAGATATGTGTACGGTTATTTCAAAAATCTCAAGGCAACCTACGGGGGAGAAAAGGATATGAACCTACTCTATTAAGCATTATGGAAAAAAATGGTTTTGTACACGAGATAGGTGTACTGTATTTAAATCTTGTGGACTATCAAAATGATGAATTTTACTGTTTTTGATAAACCTATGAACTCACCAACCTTTTGGTTGACACTTTTAAGCATGTTTATTCTCAGGTATGAAAGAACTCTTCCGCTATGCATTTGCTCATTTTAAAGATATTACATGGAGTCGTTCATTGCATATAGAGGTCAATACCTTGCAATGGGACCAACTGTTGAAGACTTCGTCCAGGTAGATTAGGACGGGGTATGACAGGTGGTATCAGAGTGGTGGTTGTAGCGAACCAGGTCTTGCATTGGTGTGTCTAACTGGTAGTTGTTAGGATGTATTAATGAGTCTGGACTTCGACCTAGTAGTTGTTAGGATACATTAATAAGTCTGGACTTGAACCTGGTCTGCATATCAAAAGTTTTGCTTATCATTTCTTGTCAAAAAATATCTACCTATCATTTTCAGTCTCGACACGTCTTATTGCAATTATTGCATAGATGGTGTACAGACAAATTCATATCCCATCATATTAGACTTTGTCTAACACATTCCTTAATTTCCTCCGTAATCCAAGGGATCTTTGGAATTATGTATATATATTCTGTATATAATTAGAACATCATTCGATATCCGAAAATCATTTCATATCAAAATCCTTTAACTGATTGTGAGAGATGGATCCTACACCTAGCTTGGATTCCATTAGTTCCGGAAGCAACTTCGTAATGTATATTGAAGTAAACTCTAGAGTCAATGAACCCGAAGTGTCTCAACCGTTTAGCTATTTTTCTTTCTGGAGGAAATGGGGGTGGGTCCGAGACTTACTCACTCGATGAAGGAATGAAGAAGGGGAACCCTACCGCGAACCAGACTTACCTCCTAACATCGGAGAAAATGATGTACTCACCGGTGAACCTATACGCAACACTGTTTTCACCCTTCTTGCCAAAATATTCCGCCTCGAAGGCCGCATTACTGCAATCTCAGGAAATATACAACATCTACTTCCGAATACCAATCGAAGGGGAATAATAGTAGAAGTCAGGGAGCTTCAAATTGATAATCAAGATCTATCGAATCAGATGAGTGGGCGGATAGAAATGATAGAGGGTAGGATAGAAACCCTGACGAGAATGGTGCGTGATTTACAAGCTATATTTATTACACCAACATCATCACCAACCTCAGCACCAACAACACTTGTACCACCGACAGCAACATCCACATCACTAGCCTCGACATCACCATCTGTACCGCGAGCATAATCTTCGTTCTACCTATCGTTCTATCTATTTATCTTTGTTCTACATATCAATCTGCATCGATTATCTTCGTTCTACATGTCGATTATGTAATCTCTAAAGTCTTAAAGATTATATATTCTCGTTCTAATGATAAATCAAATAAGATTAATATCTTATTGAGTCATTAAATCCATGATTACATCTGAAGAAAATATATATGTTAGTATATTTTCATAAAGATCGTAATTAAAAATTCTTCTGTACAAATTATTAATGATGAGAATATTTTAACGGGTAGGTAATACCCTGGAAATATTTAGATTTCGCATTAATATATTACACCGTACATTCTTCAAATCCGATTCAACAGTCATTTACTATCCTATATACAACCACAGATATACGTATTCGTTCACCAAAGAATAACCATTTTCATTCCAATTCCATATCATATGCAAGTTTCTGCCGATCAAAATCCAAGTCAAGATTTGACAAGTGGCATAATGAAGAAAATAATGAATAAACTAAAATTGATTAGTAACCAATTAATTAACTACGTAAAAATTTCTTCATCATCTTCTGATCTTAAATATTTTAAATTCTAAGATTATATATTGGACTATTAGACTATTCGACTAATAACCTTGGACAATTAAACAGTATTAAAAGAGTAGGAAATATTAATTACAACATTTTGACTTAAAATATCATTAATAAGTTACATCTACTACATTTAAATAATTCTTCAAGTTTGCCACTAAATTTTATCTTAAACATCCTTTGTATCTTGACGATTACAATCTCTGTTCAAACCCTTAGAAATTCTTGAAAACCCCTCGGATTGATAACCGATGATTTAGATCTGTTAACCTTGAGAATGCTGATGAAGCAGCAAAAGCTATAGATGGACTTAATGGCCAAAAGCTTGATAATAAAGAATAGTGTGTTGGAAAAGCTCAAAAGAGAATTCGGTACTGAAAAACGAATTGAGCAAACTATGAAAGAGACGGTGGATAAATCACAAGGACTAAATCAGTATTCGAAGAATCCAGATATTTTGGTTTCTGATGAAATCTTTAATGAATATCTTGCTCCTTGATTATTTCAAATCCTTGCGGAAAAGTTCTGCAACATCCTTTGATTCTAGATATTTTAAATTCTAAGATACCATCGTATTTTTCGTTATAAATATCTTCGATATTTCTGAAGATACCTTTATAAATATCTTTGTCCGAAATTATCTACTTCATCGTGCAATCTATGTTACATCATAAAAGAAACTGTTTTAGTTTCTATCCTTCTGTAAAATTTGAGTTTAAATTATGAATGTTTCTGGAGTAGTGTTGGGAATTGAAGCATGAGTTAGTATAATATAATCACGCCCGGCCAACGTGATTATATTATAGTAAGTCATGCTGAATTTCTAATGGAACGTGATGATTTACAGATTACACCCTCATCAGGTACCATGTTACATAACTCTTTCATTCTTTTTAACCTCTAAACATATCAAGAAAATATATTCTTAATAGTTCTATCCTCAGTGATTTTGGTAATTTGACAAATCAAATCGTACTATTACCTTTCTTTTCTGCATAGTATATTATGGTCATTTGAAACTTCATATCTACAAATCCGAGACGTCTTAATCACTTTACTTAAAGTGAGGAAGAGAAAACATAAGCATGGAACTCCGAAATATAATGGAAATTATGAAGCCCGATAATGACACATAAATTACAAACCGTGTATATCAATACGTATAGCAATATAAAGACACGGGAGAATTAAAAATACTATAAACCCAAGGTAATAGTAGAAGCGAATAGATTCTTCTGGTGGAAGATAGAAAAGAAGAATGACAGATATGATAGTCAGAAAAATATCGAGAATCAGAACTGGATTTAACATATTCAAAATCTTTTGGAAGTATGAATTGAGGGAAAAAGTATAAGAATTGGTGAAAATAATGGAACGGAAGAGGTTAACTTATAATGAAATATCAGACATAGTAATCGAGGCAGATTACCGCATTTAATTAAAGAGGATCCAAATTTTCTTAATTACTGAAGAATCAAATCTTATATAGATTTCGAAGATTTTCTTTAAATCCATTGAACCCCGGAAGATTAACTGTGACTACATCAAAAGTTAAGACGAATCTGTATTTCTTCAATTTACTCTTTTGTGATAGCTCAACTCGTACACTTCGAGTAATCGAATTGTTTTATTCATATTATTCAATGGTGATAAAACTCTATTTATCAACTCATATTCGTTATAAAAACATTCTTATTGTTAGCCATGACGATCTCTATCAAATTTTGGGACAAAATTTCTTTAACGGGTAGGTACTGTGACGACCCGAAAAATTTCAACTAATTTTAAATCAAACTCTTGATACGATTTAATATTTTGACACGACAGGCAAAGTCTGTTAGATTGAGTCTCAAAAAATTTTGAGCTGTTTCATGAATTTATTTCACCTTCGACTGTTCTCGACGATTCACGAACAACTATTTAAAATAATATACGATTTAATTATTATAACTAAATATGTAAAATAACTTTTGATATAATAAAATTTGATATTAAAACGTATTTGTATGTATATAATGTACTTAGGATATAATTAGTTTTGAGAACACATAGAGACATTCATAATTATTGAGTATGCATTAGGGAGATGAGACTCGATCAACACTTGTAAACCTCAAATTTTAATCTACCAATACTATTAACTTAAAATTTGATAAATAGTTATTTAATTTAACTTGCAACTACCGTATTTAACATTTATAATATATCTGATCTAATGTATATATTTTAACTTAAAACTATAACAAAACCCATATTTGTAAAGAGGGTTTTGATTGCTTTTCATTGTACAAAAACTTTGTGCAAGCTGACTCACCAAAACATAACTGTGTTTGTTGTATTCTTAACGTTTAACTTATATATTACATACAATCTTCATCTAGACAAGTGCAACATATAAATATATGGTTATATATTTGATTCTTTTAACAAACATAAATAGACACATATGTTACTATTTAAAAAGTTTCTCTAACGGTCTTTAATAAGAGGACAAAAATCAATATTGTTAAAAATTATTATCATTGTTGGCCACCATGAACATGGGTACACTACATTTGCATACCAACATCTTGTCATTAAACTTTAACATCTAATATACAGCTCGCATCC
Source organism: Rutidosis leptorrhynchoides (assembly GCF_046630445.1). Classification (NCBI taxonomy): domain Eukaryota; kingdom Viridiplantae; phylum Streptophyta; class Magnoliopsida; order Asterales; family Asteraceae; genus Rutidosis; species Rutidosis leptorrhynchoides. Next base: position 360,392,771 of record NC_092336.1, on the reverse strand, counting down.
ATCTCATAAGTTTAACTCATGTCATTTGCCAACCCATACTCACATATTCACATATACAATAGAATCACAAGCTTTAAAAATTTAAAAGTCAGGATGATGCCAAACACCCTTAAACTAATTGATCAACTATCACCACCTCACCACCCTTGGCTCACACCTCCGGACCACCATCAACCCTGCACCACCACAACCGGCACCTCCGTGAACCCGTCACAATATCACCACCTTACAACCACTCTCTCTCTCTCTCTCTCTCTCTCTCTCTCTCTCTCTCTCTCTCTCTCCCTCTCTTCCTTGTGAAACCACAACCAACTTGCTCCCACTTCTATATTTTTTTTTTTTGATCACCATGTTCAACCACTATCGCCATCATTAAAAACCGAACCATTTATTTCTGTTTTCTTATTTGATCAAACAACCCTTGTAAAATTTCTGTTTGGTTTTCATCTTGGTTTCATTACCATCGACCACCATCAATATCATCATCATCTCGACTGTTGCTATATTGTTCTTATATATAGTTCGATCACAACCCCAATTAAACCATCACCCATCTTAATTATCATAAACCTGCAATTACCACTATTACATCATCTCTTGCTACTACTAACAAGGCTCCATCAACACCATCATAACAAGAACCATCCCATGCTCCTGTTTTTTTTTCTATTCTTCGATCACCATCATCAATAATCATAAACCTGCAAACACTATAGAACTAATACCGCATCTATGTCTCTTGTTCCTTACTGCTGCACATCGAAGAGCAGCTAGTACACTATCTCTGTTTTGGTTACAATCAACACCACAGTCACTTGTTATTCATCTCTATTAATTTGATACTGCTCGTGTTGTAACCCAAACCACACACCCCTTATTGTCGTAAGCTATTTTCTGACCATGCACCACCACAAGTTCACAACGAACCAATTATTGTTCACTGCTGCTGTTGACAAATGAAACCACCAAGACTGCCTAATGTTTCCGTTTTGATTCTAGTTCGGTTCAACACAAACTAGTCATAGATTACCTATCTTCATATATCATCATCATCATCATCAGGATCTATTTTTTTAATAACACTTACTAATCAACAAATTGTTGAAATCTTTGAAACAAACGGTTTAACATCAAATCAAATTAACAATTTATTTCGATTCCTGGAGGCTCGTTTACGCCTCATAAGGTATTGATCTTAATTGATATACACTTCTAAATCCCATATTTCGAAGTCAACGAGTAAAGCTTTTCGGTCAACCTTTTAATTCATGAACTATAAAGTGTTCTGGAACAAATGATTGGTTACGAGTGTTTTATGGGAGATTCTAAATACTTTTCATGAAGGAATCTATACCTGAACCGCAATAGATTTCGATTTCTGATTTTAATATTGATCATCATCATCGCCATTATTCTTAACCAAATTTGAGTTTGTTGATTGTTCTTGGCTTTGATTCCTTCACAAAATTTCTTAAACGCGGGTATAGGAAGCAAGATCATTTAATTTTGTGACTTGATTTTATGGAAGTAATTTTAGAGATAAATTGGTGTTCATATGAAATATGAATTGAGGAGTGAACCGTCTGGCAAGATATCGAATGAATTAAGGCAGTCCATCGAGACACTTGTTTATTGGGCTTAGATTAATTAAATTGTTGGCCAAAGATTAATTTAACTCTTGGGCCAAACTTTTTAGTCATGTTGTTGGGTCTGATCACTAGCAATTTAGAATAGGAAAAATGATATTGTTGTTATAGTTTTGTTTCTAATTCTTTTGATAATCAAAATGATGATATTAAGATTGATGATGATAAGTTAGATGATGATGGAGCTGTGATGAAAGTATACGGTGTATGTTAACTAGTTAATGATGTTATAGAGGTACGGGTAGAATGCTAGTCATATAACGGTGATGATGATAAGGATTAGGTTTATGGCGATGATAAAGAGATGAATGAAACGGATGAATGGTCATGGGTGTTTGTGTTAAAAGAGAATTCTCGGGTTCGAGCCCCGGCTCGGGCATTATTTTTTTTAGAAAAAGAAGAAGAAGGATGCGGAAGTAAAGGTTAAAAACAATTTAAGTCGGGTGTTATTTTAGAATTGAAACACATAGCGTAATGGTTAAGGATATTTTCGGGTTAGCGGGACGTCGCGGGTTCAAACCCGGACTTGGGCATTTTTTTTAAGGGCTACTCCTTTGAAGTAGTTATTACTAATACTCTTATTATTATTATTTCATTATTATTATTATTATTATTATTATTATTATTTTATTGTTATTATTATTATTATTATTATTTATTGATTATTATTAAGTAATTATTATTATTACCAATATTAGAAATAAGATTATTAGTATAACTAATATTATTATCATTATTATTATTATTAAAATATATAGTATTATTATTAATATGACTACTAAAATTTCTATTAGAATCACCATTTTTATTAAAAGTACCATTATTATTTAAAATATTATTTTTATGAAAACTAACATTTTTATCTTATCATTATTATCTTTTCATTAAAATTATTATTATTACTAACATTACTTTTATTATTAGTATTATTATCAAAACTATTAATAGCAGTATCATTACTAAATCTAATTACTTTTAGTATTATTATTATTATCATAAAAAGATACAAATTTTTATTTATTATTATTGATATTATTTTAACAAATAAATAGCTATATAAGAATATATTTAAAACATACAGCATAACAACATTAATATTTTAATAATAAATACTAATTATTTATCAAAAGTATATAAAATAAATATAGTTAACATAGTTACCAATGAAACATACAAGTTGCTGAAATAACAATTAATAATAATATCTAAACTTGTTCGATTACAAGTATATGTTTTAATAAATATATGAATAATATAGGTTCGTGAATCCGAGGCGAACCCTACACTTGTTCAATGGCGTCATATGTATTTTTGCTACAAAATACAGTATAGTGAGTTCATTTGATTCCCTTTTACTCTTTACATTTTTGGGACTGAGAATACATGCGCTGTTTTTATAACTGTTTTACAACTGTTTTATTAAATGCCTTTGAAATCTATATTTTTGGACTGAGAATACATGAGATGCTTTTATAAATTTTTGACGAGATAGACACAAGCAAAACATTCCTCGAATGAATTATTATACAGACAGAAGTTCTGTGGATTATTATTGAATTAGTTGGACGCGATAATTGCCACTAATTGATGTGAATATTTTCCCCCTGATTATTATAGCTTGGAAACCTAAGAATTAGGAAACGGGTATGACCCCTAATTCACGCGAATCCTAAACGTAGCTACCGAGTTTAAGACCCCTACCCAGAATGTTCACTAGATGGAAGAGCTAGTGGGCATGGTGTTTAGTACTTCGAAGATTATATATTGATTACAGACTGAAAGTTCTATTTATTTTGAGGATATTTATGATGCGCATTAAATGTTAAGGTCGGTTACCAAGCAACGAAAGCAAGTAATGAAAAGTGAATGTTATGTATCGAGAGAATGATTTTTATACACAGGTTATGTGTATTATTTTTGTGTACGAGAAAAGGATATGAAAAAAGGATACGAACCTACTCTGCTAAGCAATATGAAAAAAAATGGTTTTGTACACGAGATAGGTGCATTGTATTTAAATCTTGTGGTCTATCAAAATGATGAATTTTACTGTTTATGATAAACCTATGAACTCACCAACCTTTGGGTTGACACTTTTAAGCATGTTTATTCTCATATATGAAAGAAATCTTCCGCTGTGCATTTGTTCATTTTAAAGATATTACATGGAGTCGTTCATAGCATATAGAGGTCAATACCTCACAATGGGACCAACTGTTGAAGACTTCGTCCAGGTGGATTAGGACGGGTCATTACACTAAATGAGGCTTCGGCTTCGGTAGGCAAGAGATTTAAAAGTAAGGATGGTAAAAAGACTACTAAGCCCATCCAATCTAATCAGGAACTAAGAATAAATCCTACCCAAGATGTTCCTACATCTAAAAAGGAAGTGAATTCGTCCACTGCAGTAAAGTCTCTGCGATGACTCAATTGATTGAGGAAACTCGATCATTGAAGTCCTGAACGGCTGAAGGGGAGCCAAAAAATTATGAACACGCACCCTACGTATCGGCTGGAAATCCTCTTGACATACTTCATCCAAGTGATGTTGTAGCTCCTCATTGTCAAACAGGGCCTGGAGGTCCGACTTATCTCGATGAGGGAGATATGTTGGGTCCCACAAAAATGAGTCAGCATGACATTCCTTCACGAAATTTATCAGACTTCCGGCAGACTAATCCTTTGGTTCAAGAAATTGATCCACTGGACCAAACCATTTCTCATCCGGATCTTGAAACTCAGGGTCTGGGTGTTGAGTCTTTAACTGAAAGAGATATATTATCTCATGATACATTGATGACTTCAGAAGTCGGAGATATAAATATCTCTGTGAGAGCTAAACCGATGGGTAGTTCTTCTACTACGTCAGAGTCCCATGAGACATATATCATGAAGGCGAATAACCCGAAAAGGTCCTCGCCGACTACAACTCCAGATGTTAGTCAATCTCCATCAGAAGGGGACAATCTGACTAGTAGTATGTATCAACCCACATATAAGAATAATACCACATCTACATCCTCGCCTACCCTCACGGACAGTCAAATACTTTCATCGACACGGAAGCTCTGACACCGGGGATTTTTCCGCCACCACTAGGCTACACGGTTATTAAAACAGTCACTTCTCGAACAACACGAACTTACGGTTTTGAACATCTCTCTAATGATGAGCTGGAGGTACTATACCTTTCTAAATTTTCTAGATGACCAGATCCTGACGAAATTTGTGAGACGATGATTCTATACACTGAACAAGCAAGGGTAGTGTTTCCTAATTCTACATGCAAGTTACCTGGACCAATGCACATGCCCGACCATGACGATTTTGATCCCGGAAATCTTCATGAGGGGGACAATAGAAATGGTTATGGGTTCGGTGCTTATCAATGCTCAACATATGAAGTCGGTTCATATAGTCAACATTGGGGAAATGATGATGTAGTTGTAATCTCCGACAGTTCTGAAAGCGATGAAATTGAGGAGATTAAATGAGATAACATTGATAGTTTTCTAGATGAAGTAGTTACAAAGAGAGAATGTGACTCGAAAATGTTAAGTATTTTGTATGCAGAGGAACAACATTAACAATAACAAACAGAGGATACATCAGTGCCTTAGGACAATCGTAATTTTGATGATATCGAGAACATTCTGAAGGGAAAGAGTGTAGTGAATGAATTTAATGAGCATCAGTTTCTCAACATTACAACTCTAACCATGGATTTCTGTATACATACTTAGTAGGAGATATATTTAAATGGTGATGAAGATAGCACATCACCTCAGATGGATGTCTGTTCTTGATTTTCAGATGGGGTTAGAGTCTGGACATAAAAAGATTGGAATCAAACCTCCGAATCAACTAATTGAAGAATTAAAATACATTTCCTTACTTGAAGTAAGTGATTGTCCATATGGATTTGTGTTTGTCAACTCCAATTATACAAAGATCTTCATCAGACTTACAAATTTTAGGAGATATTCTGACGGAACGTTAGTATATTCTCTCAAATATTTAAGATGGAGATTGGAGAATAAGTTCTACTCACTAGAGGACGCTGAAATCGTCAAAGTGCTTATTAAAAGATTGAAAAGTCATCTCAATACAAGAAGGAGTGTAAGAAGATACAAGAGACTTAGAGGATTCAAAACAAGAATACATTTTAGAGGAACAAAGTTCCTTTAGATGATTGTAATAAGATTACATTGTAATTTTCACAATTAACACTAAGGGGGATATTGTTTGGACCCTAAAGTTAGATATGGTATTGTGAAACAAACTTAATAGATGGTTCCTTATAACAGGGCTATATAAGGAACCTTAGTAGTCCTAATTAGATAGCCATTGCATTGTAATCGAGTTTAAGAAGCTGTGGAATACTTTGTAACCGAATTCCTCTCTAATACCGAATATGTTTACTGTTTACTGTTCACTTGAATCTCATTATATCTCTTGTTTCTTCGATTCTCATCATGATCTGACCTATCAAGAACTATTACTAAAATAATATTAAAAAACAAGAAATAGAAAGGTTGATGGAAACCTAGCATTGATCTTCAAAAATCTTCAACAAGGAACATAATTTGAGCGTGGATTTTGAGTAGATAATGAAATGCACCCAATTAGGGTTCCAAATCGTGCCCTTATTTCCAGATCTCCCAAATCAAACCGAACTTTTTCCTTTTATAGTTGGCTAAAAATCTAATGCTGTCAGAACGGAGGTACGCTGCAATAGGACTCTGGTTCGCCGCAATAGGCCTCTGGTTCACCGCAATACGCCTTTGGTGCGCTGCATTTAACTCAAGGTGCGCTGCACAGAATCCTGGGTCTTAGCTACTGAATTTGAAACCCCATTTTATAGCATTAAGGTGGGCTGCAATAGAATTCTGGTGCGCCGTAATAGGCTGCTGATTCTTCATTTTCAATTCAAACTTCACTTGGTTGAACCACTATTCACCAAACCAATAGACTAGCTTTATCACACCACAATTAAACATTGAGCTACAACCACCACTGATCACCAAAACAATAAAAATATAAGCCCCCAAGCTTGAACCAAACCTCCATAAAACCATAAATCATCAGCCAAACATCTAGAAACATCCATCGAGAAACCCGAAGAACACCGGCTCGAGACTAGCTAGCCGAAGTAAACTCTAAAAATAAATAAACCAAAGGAACCCACCAAAGAAGCACTGTGAACCATTGAGAACCGTCCCCAAGATAAATAATGACCATCTTGGTGGTTGAAACTCTTGAGCGACCTGTAACGACTCGGATTTTTCCGTTAATATATATAAGATTAATATTTACATAATTAAATGTTTCCAACATGTTAAAAAATCAAACTTGTTAAGACTTGATTAATTGAAATGAGTTTTTGTAGACCATTGACTACCCATTTTGCCGGATGATTCACGAACGTCATAACTTGTGATAATTATATAATCGTTTTATTTTTTTATAGTGTAAGTTTTTATTATATATATATATATATATATATATATATATATATATATATATATATATATATATATATATATATATATATATATAAAAGAAGAAATACAATTAAATCAAAGATGTACAGTAAAATACTATTTGCTACAGTAAACACTATTTACTACAGTAAATAATATTTACTCGTATTCAATATGTATTCGTACTCGTACCATACTCAGCTTCTAGATGTATATACTATTAGTATATACACATCAATTATCATCCTTGGCAGCCATGAATCAGCTACTTTTGTACTCTAGATTATATGATTAATCAATTTGGCAACTAACATGACTTTTATACAAAATAACAAACCATCCTTTGTTTTATATCTTGAATTATTAAGCTAAAATACAAATTTTGATAAAGTCCTTTAACCATATCCATAAACCACGACCTAAACCACTCTATATACTCATTCATTTCATCTAATTAACTCACATTCACTCTCATAATACTCACACACAAGAACTCCAAGTATTCTCTCCATTTCTTACTCTTTAGACACTCTTTAAACACACATACTTCAAGTACTAGCAAATCTTCATTACTTTGATCATGAACTAGCTTCAAGAACACCTTATTAACTTATCTACTCCTTTTTATCAAGGTAATAATCATATTCAAACTTTGGTTCAATATATATAATCATAACTATCTTAAATCAAGATAGAATTCTTATTCGTACTTTTGTTCATTCCATGATTTTACTTCAAGAATTCTAAGCTATCAAGGAGATCTTTAACCTCAAGATTATTATCTTGTTTTTCTAGCAACTTTGTTCATTTGATTTGAGGTAGTAACCTTATTCATATTCTTGTTTAATTCCTATCTTTATAGCTATCTTATTTTGAGTTTATAACTAATAACAACTAGAACATAGTTTAGTTAATTCTAAACTTGTTCGCAAATAAACTTAATCCTTCCAACTTTATTTTTAAAATACTTCAACACATGTATTATGATAGTATGTCAAGCTAACATAAGAATATAAAACTTGTAAATACGAAGAACACCTTAAAACTGAACATACGCCGTCAAAGATCATCGGGGGCTGTTTTGGGTTTAATTTTGAAAACCTATTTTAAATTTTGAATTAAAATTTTTTCTTCTGTAAGAAATGTTATTTCATATGAATATGAAACATATCCAAAATCCATGGTTTAACCCTAAGTGAAAGTATGTTTTTCAAAATGGTCATCAAGATGTCGTTCTTTCGACGGAAATGACTACCTCTTTCAAAAATGACTTGTAACATGTATTTCTGAAAATAAACCTATACTTTTTCTGTTAAGATTAATAATATTCGGTTCGATATGAAACCATGACAGTTTTAAACACTCAAAACGGATTTGAAATAAAAAAGTTACGGGTAAAACAAAATTGGATAGATTTGCTTCTTTTAGCTACATGAATATTTCTAACAAATCTATACTAACCTTATCCTAGCTAACTTATCGTATATCCTACATGTATTTATAACTGTCTTGATCCCGTCCTAGTAGAAATATAATTTATAGTAGTTGTAGTTAATTCTACGATAATATATTATAGCCTTAATAAAAATCGTAAGACACCATGTATATATATGACTTGATATCCATAGACACATATACAATGTTTTGACATATCATATCGACGTCATCTATATATATTATTTGGAATAACCGTAAGGCACTCTATATCGCGGTAATGCTCGAGTTAGCATATAAAGGGTCGAGATTGATTCTAAAATAATATACATACCATGGGTTGTGATCGAGTCTGAGACATGTATACAATAGGTCATGGGGTGATCAGACAATATATATATATATTATGTGTCTTAATTATATTAAGACAATATATAATAGTGTTAGTTAATTCTAACACGATATACATATTTATATATACATATATATATAAAAATATTATTGGGTTATTGGACTATCGGACTGTTGGACTACTAACGTTGGACTAATAACATTGGACAATTAAAAGCATCATAAGTATGGAATATTAATTATATATATTTTGACGTAAAATATTGTTATTAGGTTCGTGAATTGTCAAGGCCAAGTCGTATATCCATCTATTCGAAAACCATCATTACAAGTGAGTTATAGTCCCATTTTTACTATCTAATTATTTTTGGGATGAGAATACATGCTATTTTATAAATGTTTTTCGAAATAGACACAAGTACTTGAACTACGTTCTATGATTGATTGATTACACCGGATATTTCCCATTTTTCTGGTAACCTAAGAATTAGTGTTTATTATATACCCCTCATGCTGTAAAATGGTATGGGGCCTGTATAATAGCCACTAATTGACGCGAAACCTAAAGGTAGATCTACGGGCACTAACTCCCCTCATACTGGAAAATTGTATGCTTTAGTACTTCAAATTCTTGTATATTAGTTGCGCGCTGTATACTGGGGAATATTCTATATGCATGTTGCTAAGGCCGGTTACCAGGTGTTTATCATATGAATGATTTTTATACACATGATTTGTGTACATAATTTATAAAATGAAATCTTGTGGTATATTATTATTATGAATTATTATATAGGAATAAACCTATGACTCACCAACATTTTTGTTGACGTTTTTAAGCATGTTTATTTTCAGGTGATTATTAAACGCTTCCGCTGTTGCATGTTAACCCAAGGTCAAGATTTGGAGTCGGTATGCTTTTCATAATAAATAAACTTGCATTCGGAACTTGGGTTTATAATATATTGTCGACTGTTATGTAATGATGTATGTAAAATTATGTACTTTGAGGAGATTGTCTTTGATCGACAATCTAAATTTATGTCATTAGACCTTTATTCATATAATAAAGGTTATGGTTGTTTTTAAAACGAATGCAAGATTTGAAAAACGTCTCATATAGAGGTCAAAACCTCGCAAGGAAACCAATTAATATGAAACGTTTATAATCTATATGAACGGGGCATTTCACGACCACCTTATTAAACCTAGATTTTCGAAGCAATTACAAATCAACAACGTCAGCAACAACGTCGAACGCATCCGAAGGTAACGACGATGGGGAAGATGGAGTGAGCGAGAAAAAAGAAAATTTGACAAAAAATTCAGCTACGAACCAGCTAAAAGAATCGGCAGCAAATTTCGGCAACCACAACCCAAAGTCATTGACATACAAAAGGAACACGGGAGATGTAAACGCCTAAATTATACATATTTTATAAGAAATTTAAGGTGTTATCTTGGTTTTTAAACAACATTTGTAATACTTTTATATTTCAAAGTTAATAATTTTTGTAAAAAGGTATTTTGATGTATTTGTTTAGTGAATGTGATTAAACGAGAGAAAAACTGAAAAGACCAGAAAAGCAGCTGGAGCAGCCGGTTGGGGGACACCAGAGCCGCCGGCTAGAGTCTAAAATTCTAGAAAGTTCCAGAAAATCAAGTCAGAAATCGAAGAACTTGGAGCCAATAAAATACATTGGAGCCGTCGGCTAACATATATTTATCCACCGGCTGAAGAAGCTGTTTCTTGTACTTAAAGCCCACGTCAGAGATAACTAAGGAAATGAATATGTATCGAATTACAAGAGCTAGAGCCGCGAGCTGGATCACTATAGCCGCCGGTTAGACATGCAGAATGGCGATTTCTTGTGCTTGAAGAACAAGTTAGACACGTAAAAATAATTAACCGACTTATCTAGCTACCTGATAGACCTACCTTAGCTGCCGGCTAGGCTGTATTCTTGAGTCCTATAAGTAGATGTCGAAATCTATTGTTTTCAATACACATTCAGTTTTAGGGTTTAGCTACTAAAAGTTATGAATTATTTAGGGTTTTAATCATTCTTTCAAGTTGTAATCTTCATGTTTTCAATACAATTCAAGTTTATTTCATTCAATTGAGGTACTTTTACTTATCCATTCCCATTTATCTTTAATTATGTTTCAATTATTGTTCTTTTGTTGATGTTCGTCTACCATTATGAACTAAACGTTTATAGTGGTTTTTAGACGAAACTAAAAATTATCTGGGATTTATAGATGAAACCATCGACTGAGTTAATCCTAGTTGTTGATGGGATTACTCTAAGCCGCCAGCTTTCATGTTCGAATTGCACAGTTTTCGGTTTTTCCAGAACTGTGTAATTATGTTACTGTGATTATTGTTCTGTATGTTTATCTGCTGTCATGTTCTAGATCTTTATTTTCATGCTTAATGATTATGTAATAAGAACTAAGATTAACTAGTAATTAATTCTATATGACGACCCTCATTTTTCCACTTCTGTTTACTGTTCTACTATTAGGACTTTTTGTAATCATAAACTTTATTTAACAATACTTTGATTAAATAGTAATTTTTGATCAATATTTTCTATTAATATAAGTTTATGATTTGTGTGATACTTATATATATATATATAAACTATATATATTAATATAAATGTGACGTTTATATGAATTAAAAACTAATGTGAATTAATTAAAAATTAATAAAAGACATGGCTAGTAAATAAAGGATAAAAAATGTATTTTAAATAAATGTAACCTTAATAATAATAAAATATATAAAACATATAAATAAATAGTAATTGCGGGAAAAAAAAATAATACATATATATATAATTTAAGAATCGGCTATTTAATAAATAAAAAAGAAGCTTGATCCCTAATTCATTAATAATCGTTGTCTAACCCTTTCACCTTAAGAAAACCTTGATCTTCAAGTAATTCTGGTGGAATTAGGATTTCCAAATACACTCTATAAAAGGACCTCATGATTTTCCTTAAATTGCACCACAAATTAAATCGCAAAAACCTCCCTTTTGTTGCTTGCATTTAGTCGACAAGTTTCCTGCAACCTTTTTCCTCTTGTTGTCGACCAAAAAAAGTCCTCTAAACCCCTCAACCTGCATCTACTACAAAACCCAACAACAGCCTGCATTCGACCTTCTTCCACAGCTCAAAAACAACCTTCTGTTCGCCACCTTTTACAGCTTTTCTCTTGCTATAAACCGTCACCCTAACAGCCATTCTTTCTTGCTGTTTTGCTACTGCAATCATGATCAAAACAGCCCTTCAAAGTTGTCATACCCCCAAATAGGGTCGGGAAAATATGACTTCACAATACCACAACACAAGTATGTATAAACAAGAACGACTCTAAATGAGACGTTTTAACGAAGTTTGATTTGCAGCAGAAACATAATAATGTTTTACATAATGAAATTCAAATGATAAGTCTAATATGTGGACTCCAACACAACAGCTAACTTAGCATCATAGGCCAGCACATAAGCTAATCTTCACCTGAGACAAAATATGCTTAAAGTGTCAACCAAAAATGGTTGAGTGAACAACATAGGTCTAACAATCATAATAAGTTTTAGACCACAAGATTTAATTTAAAATATCAAAATATTCAATATTCCATGAGTTATAATATCGAACTAAACATTAACCCCTGACACTGTACGGGTATCGACAATCATTATTATGTACCCCCTTGACGATCACGCCAATGGGTAAATACGTCACTCTCAATAGGCCTACTCACAATAATTAAGCTTGAAAAATTCCAATTCCAGCAATTAACGATATTATGGCGGGGATTTGCATGTAATAATAAATACATGTTTAACAAAAGTCTCACGAAATTGCATATCAAACAGTTTAGATACTTGTGTCTAAATTGTAAATCATTTAAAAGCAAGCATGTGTCTCACCCCAAGATTTATAAAATTTAATAAATATGTGAAAACGGGACTATGAAGTTCACCTTAGTAGCAAGTAAGTAATTCTACGCAAGGAAGTATGAACGGAGTATGAAATCGGAGATCTCAACCTAGAGATATAACCTTTGATTAGTTAATGTCTAACAGACATAAAGTTTGTTTATTAATATAGCAAACTATATTAACAGTGAAGGTTTTCGAGAAAAGTTCCTATTTCTCAAAAGTTTCTATATTTGGAAACCTACTATTTATGGAAAGCTTCCACTTATAGTAAGCTTCTAGTTTAAAGAAGTTCGGGTTATAATTCTTAACAAGGAAGTTGTACAATCTCGCCCAAACTTTGTTGCTATCATGCAAGTCACTCGAATGATCTATTATTATCGGGCGCCCAGGATTCTTGATCCGAATCGAAGTCATGGCATTCGAAATCCACAAGCGGTTCCCATAAAGGTAATAAGGATCACCCTAGGCCACAAATAGCGGTGATGTTTATAGTCTTTGTACGTTATCTTTAATTATAACTTTCACGTTAGGTGTATACATATAACAAGTTATTAATGTTCTTATTAGTTATGTATATATAAGTGATAATATACTTAGTGTAATTAAGTGTTACTATATACTTAGGTGCATAAGTTATAATAATAATAATAGTATTATTTTTTAATTAATCAATTATGTAATCCTAACATTGTAGTGACCCGAACCTTTTCATGATTATATATTAATTGAAAACTATATTTTCATGATTAAATGTTTCTAACATGTTAAGCAATCAAACTTGTTAAGACTTGATTATTTGAAATGAGTTTCATGTAGACAATTGATCAGCCAAGTTGACCGGCGATTCACGAACGTTAAAACTTGTAAAAACTATATGATGACATACATATGGATATATATATATAGTTATCATGATATTATGATAATTATGTACCTCATTAAGTATTTTAACAATGAGTTATATACATAAAAATGAGACTATTGAATTAAGAAACTTGAAAACGGTATATATAACGATTATCGTTATAACAACGTCTTACTAATTACATATGAATCATTTTAAGATATTGATACACTATATATAAACATGTTAAATGATAAGTAAACATATCATTAAGTATAATAACAATGAACTACATATGTAAAAACAAGACTACTAACTTAAGGATTTCGAAACGAGACATATATGTAACGATTATCGTTGTAACGACATTTAACTGTATATATATCATATTAAGATATATTAATACATCATTATATCATGATAATGTAATAATTTAACATCTCATTAGATATAATAAACAATGTGTTAACAACATTTAACAAGATCGTTAACTTAAAGGTTTCAAAACAACATTTACATGTAACGACTAACGATGACTTAATGACTCAGTTAAAATGTATATACATGTAGTATATTTAGATGTATTAGTACGCTTTTAAAAGACTTCAAGACACATATCAAAGTACTTCTACTTAACCAAAATTCTTACGATTACATCCTCATTCATTTTCATCAATAATTCTACTCGTATGCACTCGTATTTGTACTTGTACAATACACAGCTTCTAAATGTATTTACTATTGGTATATACACTCCAATGATCAGCTCTTAGCATCTCATGTGAGTCACCTAACCATGTGGGAACCATAATTTAACATCTAGCATGACTTATGAGCAAGGAAACAAAAACAAGAACTCCTTTTAACCCCACTCACCTTCACCACTCACCACCTACTCCATTTCACTTCCAATTTTCTTCCCAATTCTTTCTCAAAATACACACACTCTTCCATGAACATCTAAGTTACAATTTTTCCAACAAAAATCATCAAATACAAGCTTTGGTTATTACCTATAATTATCATAAAAACAATTACTCAAGAACACATCAAGAACACTTCCAAGTTTACAAGTTTACTTCCAAGTTTCCTAATCCATTCCAAGCAATCATCTAAGATCAAGAAACCTTTGTTATTTACAGTAGGTTATCTTTCTAAATAAAGGTAATATTCATATTCAAGCTTTGATTCAATTTCTATAACTATAACTATCTTAATTCGAGTAATAATCTTACTTGAACTTGTTTTTGTGTCATGATTCTATTTCAAGAACTTCCAAGCCATCAAAGATCCTTTGAAGCTCAAGTTATTTTTTCATCATTTCCAGTAGGTTTACCTACTAAACTTGAGGTAGTGATGATGTTCATAACATCATTCAATTCATATATAAAAAACTACCTTATTCGAAGGTTTAAACTTCTAATCACTAGAACATAGTTTAGTTAATTCTAAACTTGTTCGCAAACAAAAGTTAATCCTTCTAACTTGACTTTTAAAATCAACTAAACACATGTTTTATATCTATATGATATGGTAACTTAATGATTTAAAACCTGAAAACAATAAAAACACCGTAAAACCGGATATACGCCGTCGTAGTAACACCGCGGGCTGTTTTGGGTTAGTTAATTAAAAGCTATGATAAACTTTGATTTAAAAGTTGTTATTCTGAGAAAACGATTTTTCTTATGAACATGAAACTATATCCAAAAATCATGGTTAAACTCAAAGTGGAAGTATGTTTTCCAAAATGGTCATCTAGACGTCGTTCTTTCGACTGAAATGACTACCTTTACAAACACGACTTGTAACATGTATTTCCGACTATAAAATTATACTTTTTATGTTAAGGTTTATAAACTTAAGTTCAATATGAAACCATAGCAACTTGAATCACTCAAAACGGATTTAAAACGAAGAAGTTATGGGTAAAACAAGATTGGATATTTTTGCTTGTTGTAACTACGTGAAAATTGGTAACAAATCTATATTAATCATATCCTAGCTAACTCATATTGTATTATACATGTATTCTAATATATTATGTAATCTTGGGATACCATAGACATGTATGAAAATATTTTGACATATCATATCTACCCATGTATATATATTATTTGGAACAACCATAGACACTCTATATGCAGTAATGTTGGAGTTAGCTATACAGGGTTGAGGTTGATTCCAAAAATATATATACTTTGAGTTGTGATCTAGCCTGAGACGTGTATACACTGGGTCGTGGATTGATTCAAGATAATATATATATATATTGATTTATTTCTGTATATCTAACTGTGGACAACTAGTTGTAGGTTACTAACGAGAACAGCTGACTTAATAAACTTAAAACAGTAAAACGGATTAAAAATGTTGTAAATATATTTTGAACATACTTTGATATATATGTACATATTTTTATAGGTTCGTGAATCGACCAGTGGCCAAGTCTTACTTCCCGACGAAGTAAAAAATATGTGAAAGTGAGTTATAGTCCCACTTTTAAAATCTATTATTTTTGGGATGAGAATACATGCAGTTTTATAAATGTTTTACAAAATAGACACAAGTGATCAAAATTACATTCTATGTTGAATTATCGAACCGAATATGCCCCTTTTTAGCTTGGTAGCCTAAGAATTGGTGTTTATTATAATTGCCACCAATTGACGCGAATCCTAAAGATAGATCTATTTGGTCCAACAAGCCTCATCCGAGTTACGGATGCTTTAGTACTTCGATTTATCATGTCCGATGAGAGTCCCGGAATGATGGGGATATTCTATATGCATCCTGTTAAGGCCGGTTACCAGGCGTTCATCATATGAATGATTTTTATGCAGATTGCATGTTGTTTATGAGAAATGGAAATATGAAATCTTGTGGTCTATTATTGTGATTTGATAAAAATGTAGGTTAAACCTATAACTCACCAACATTTTTGTTGACGTTTAAAGCATGTTTATTCTCAGGTGATTATTAAGAGTTGGAGTCAGCATGCTTGTATAATATTGTTTAAAAACTGCATTCGAAGACTTAAATTGATGTGTAATATTATTGTAAACCATTATGTAATAATCGTGTGAAAACGCTATATTTTAGATTATCATTATTTGATAATCGTCGTAATATTTTTAAACCTTTATCGATAAAATAAAGGTTATGGTTTGTTTTAAAATCGAATGCAGTCTTTGAAAAATGTCTCATATAGAGGTCAAAACCTCGCAACGAAATCAATTAATATGGAACGTTTATAAATCGATATGAACGGGACATTTCAGTTGGCATCCGAGCATTGGTCTTAGAGAACCAGAATTTTTGCATTAGTGTGTCTTACCGAGTTTGTTAGGATGCATTAGTGAGTCTGGACTTCGACCGTGTTTTTCTTCAAAAACAATTGCTTAACATTTTTTTGTTGGAAACTATATATTATTAACATGTAAATATATTAATCTCTTAACGTGTTTGATATTATGTGATAGATGTCTACCTCTAGTACAAATCCCTTCGACTCACCTAATAATAATGAAGAGTCAAATATACTTTGGAAAGATTCACAAATTACCGAAGAGGAACCGGAAGAGGAGGAACCGGAAGAAGAGGAACCAGAAGAAGAAGAGGTTCCGGGGGAAGAAATATTGATACCTACAGTAAATCGATTAAATAAAAGAAAATCCTCAACCAACGGACCAACCTTAAAAATGGTTAATGGTGTTTCCGCCAAGGAAGCAAAATATTGGGAAGATTACCAATTTTCCGATGAATCGGATCCCTATGAGGATTCCGATTGTCATAACCCAACATTAACCATAAGGATGAATACAATAACATATGATTTCATCGCGAGGTATTGACCTCTATATGCGACATTTTTCAAAAACTGCATTCGTTTTTACATTACAAACCATAGCTTTTATTACAAATACAAGGTTTAAACAACTTAATAATGATTATCGTTTAGCGATAATCTTAGACTTACAAACTTTACATGTGATAATAACAATACGACTTCCAACATATTTTACATTACAAATCCTCCGATATGCAGTTTTATTTTTGACACAAATATGCATACTCAAGATCTTGCTTAAATTCAACATGTTGCAGCGGAAGCTTTTAGTTATCACCTAAGAATAAACATGCTTAAAACGTCAACATAAAGTTGGTGAGATATAGGTTTAATGCCGGCAGCGTTATAAATATAGACCACAAGATTTCATATATAAATGTTCTAATAAAAATATTCTAAGTTGTTGAGCACTTGATAACCATACTTAACATTTAATCAACGTCGCATATTCCCTTTATTATGAAATCTTACTACACCGTACCAAGTGTAGTCACCGAAATGAAGTACTGTGCAACCGTTGAATACTGGTCGTCCAGTTCAGTTGGGGTTGTCAGGTCCGATAGATCTATCAACAGGATTCGCGTTTACAATACCTCATGTAAATAGTAGTTACCAAGTTACAGGGAAGTATGCCAGTGGTACAACTCAACGTAGAATATATATTTTTAATCACTTGTGTCCATAACGTAAATCATAAAATTCATGTATTCTCATCCCGAAATATTTAGAGTTTAAAAGTGGGACTATATACTCACTTTTGTCTTGAAGGTATTTAACTCGACTTGGTCTCCGATAGATATCACGAACCTAACCATATATATAATATATCAACATATTTTCTTTTTAAGTAATCGTTACATATATATATATATACACTTTTAATATTTTCTTAGTCCGTAGTTAGCAGTCCGATGTTAGTGGTCCACAATTAGTTGCTTAAATAAAATAAATAAAGACCCCATCGTATTCGTATTGATCAAAATTAATCTCGACCCATGGTACCATGTTGTCAAGTGACATGTTGCGTATATAAAGTACCGTGTTGTCAAATGACGTGTTGCGTACAATCATGAGGTCTTATGATTAATCTTCTCGTGTTGTTTACGGGTGGTCCTGAAATATATAAAATCAAATCATAAGTAAATATATATTAAATATTATGTTAATTAGCCAAGATATGATTAATCCGATTTTGTCATAATATGATATATTACAGGTCTTGAAGTGTTTTTAAAAATCAAATTAGAAGGATCTATTTAGTTTGCGAACAAGTTTGAAATCACTCAAACTATGTTCTTGTTGTTAAAATTTTACAACACAAAGTAAGATAGCTATATAAATATGAATCGAATAAGGTTATGAATAAGGTTACTACCTCAAGTTACTTGGACAAAGCTACTGGAAAAGGTAAGAAAAATCTTGGAATCAAAAGAGTGGTGGAGTGGGATTGAAAGATTGGAAGTAATCTCCTTGAAATCGGATGACTATATTGATACGTTCTTGAGTAGATAAATGAAGAGAGATTAGGGAGTGAATTAACTTGAAAGAAAATTGGAAATGAAATTGTATGTGTGTGTGTGTGTGCAAAATAGCATGATTATGGGATGGATATATAGGAGATTTAGTTTATTTTCTTGCACAAAAGTCACACATGAGGTTAAATGGCTGGTTCCCACATGTAACATCATGTCTAGTGGCTGATCATTGAAGTTTATTGTTGGTATATACCAATAGTAAATACGTATAGAAGCTGGGTATGATACGGTTACATATACCCTAGATATACTTGTAGAAATTTTGAGGAATCGGAACGAGAATTCAAATATGGACGGGTTTATAACTGTAAAAGAGGCTCAAAACTGGGCTTTTATTTTTGGGTCAAACCGGGCCAAAATAAAATTTTAAGACATTTTTAATAAACCAATGTTAGCCCATTATTTTTGGCTCTGCCCCTTGGACCCCGCCAGGGGTTGCCACCCCTTAGACCCCGCTTATCGGGGGCGCTGCCCCCGAACCCCCGTCATAATCAAGATAAGTTCAAACAAGTGTGCACTCTACACTTCCCCAAACTTTTTCGATATTTATCAAGATTATTTTGGTTACAAATTAATCCCATTACACTTAAATCATATTGGTGACATAGATCACCAACACATTATAGATTGTAAGTATATATGTCAAAGAACGTTACATATAGTTATCGTTTTGAAAACTTAAGTTAGTAGTCTCAAAGTATACTTATAACTCATTATTGTTAGTTCACAATGAAATGTTAAACCATCCTTAAATCATGTTAAATATGTATAGATATTTACATATACATAATCGTATAATTATCGTGTGTTATATAGTTCGTGATATCATCGGTCAAATTGGACGGTCAAACGTTGTGGGAAACACTTTTCAAAAACATAAGTCTCAACATTTTGGATTGCTTATCATGTTGGTAAGGTTTATTTTATGTAAATATTAATCTCATAAGTATAAATCGATCTAAAAAATCCGGGTCGTTACAGTACCTACCCGTTAAATAAATTTCGTCCCGAAATTTTAAAGTTGTACCTATTTTGCGTTGTCGGGAAACAAATGTGGATACTTTTGTTTCATATGATCCTCTCATTCCCAAGTAAACTCGGGACCATTCGAGCATTCCAACGAACCTTGACGATTGGTATGTTGCTCTGCTTGAGTTGTTTAACTTCACGGTCCATGATTTCGACTGGTTCTTCTATGAATTGTAGTTTCTCGTCGACTTGGATTTCTTCAAGAGGAATGGTAAGATCTTTCTTTGCAAGACATTTCTTGAGGTTTGAGATGTGAAATGAATTATGTACCCCGGCGAGTTGTTGTGGTAACTCGAGTCGATAAGCTACCGGTCCGATGCGTTCGATGATCTTGAACGGGCCTACATACCTTGGGTTCAGTTTACCCCTTTTTCCAAAACATATTACACCTTTCCAAGGTGACACCTTTAGCATAACCATGTCACCGATCTGAAACTCTAATGGTTTCCTTCGGACATCGGCGTAGCTCTTTTGGCGACTACGGGCTGTTTTCAATCTCTCCTTGATTTGCACTATCTTCTCAGTAGTTTCATGGATGATCTCGGGACCAGTTAATTGTCGATCTCCTACTTCATTCCAACAGATAGGGGATCTACACTTCTTTCCATACAGTGCTTCGAATGGTGCAGCTTTAATGCTCGCATGATAACTATTATTATACGAGAATTCTGCTAATGGTAGATATTTATCCCATCCGTTTCCAAAATCGATCACACATGCCCTGAGCATGTCTTCAAGAGTCTGAATTGTTCTTTCACTCTGCCCGTCAGTTTGCGGATGATATGCGGTGCTCATATCCAAACGGGTTTCCAGGGCCTCCTGTAGTGATTGCCAAAACTTTGATGTAAATCTACTATCACGATCGGATATAATGGAAATAGGTATTCCATGCATTGAAACAATTTCCTTTATGTATAATCGTAATAGTTTCTCCATTCTATTTGTTTCCTTTATAGGCAAGAAATGTGCAGATTTGGTGAGACGATCAACTATTACCCAAATGGTGTCATAACCCCAGGCAGTCTTAGGTAACATTGTGATGAAATCCATGGTAATACCATCCCATTTCCATTCTGGGATTTCTGGTTGTTGAAGTAACCCTGATGGCTTCTGGTGTTCTTCTTTGACTTTGGAACAAGTTAAACATTCCTCAACATATGTTGCAACATCTGTCTTTAAATTAGGCCACCAATAATGCGTCTTAAGATCTTGATACATCTTTCTAACTCCAGGATGTATTGAGTATCTTGTCTTATGTGCCTCGTTCAATATCAACTTCCTTAATCCACCCAACTTCGGTACCTAAATACGGTTTGCGAAATATCGAATTCCGTCTTCCCGTATAACGAGTTGCTTCTCATACTTCTTCATTATTTCATTTCCTATGTTTTCTTTAGTAAGAGCTTCTCGTTGAGCCTCTTTGATTTGTGATTTGAGATTCATGCGAATTTTTATGTTCATTGCTCGTGCTCGAATTGGTTCCCGTTCCTTTCTGCTTAGAGCGTCGGCCACTACATTCGCTTTCCCGGGATGATAGCGAATCTCACAATCATAGTCGTTTATCAGCTCGACCCACCTACGTTGCCTCATGTTCAACTGTTTCTGATCAAAAATATGTTGAAGGCTTTTATGATCAGTAAACACAGTGCATTTAACCCCATATAAATAGTGTCTCCATATCTTCAATGCAAACACTACTTCTCCCAATTCTAAATCATGCGTCGTATAATTCCGCTCGTGAATCTTCAATTGTCGGGATGCGTATGCTATAACTTTCTTCCGTTGCATAAGGACGCAACCAAAACCTTGTCGCGAAGCGTCACAATATATCTCAAAATCATCGTTCCCTTCAGGTAATGATAAAATAGGTTCTGTAGTCAACTTCTTCTTCAGTAATTGAAATGCACTCTCTTGCTCAGAAGTCCATTCGTACTTCTTCCCTTTTTGCGTTAACGCTGTTAATGATTTAGCTATTTGGGAAAAATCTTGAATAAACCTTCTATAATAACCAGCTAAACCCAAAAATTGGCGTATCTGCGTTGGTGTCTTAGGAGTCTCCCATTTTTCAATGGCCTCAATTTTAGCTGGATCAACCTGAATTCCTTTGCTACTAACAACGTGGCCAAGAAATTGCACTTCTTTCAACCAAAATGCACACTTAGAAAATTTGGCATATAACTGTTCTTTTCATAACAATTCTAATACCAACCTTAAATGCTGCTCATGCTCTTGCTCACTATTGGAATAGATAAGAATATCGTCAATGAAAACGATAACAAACTTATCTAAATACGGACTACAAACTCGATTCATGAGGTCCATGAATACAGCTGACGCATTAGTCAACCCAAACGGCATGACCAAAAATTCATAATGACCGTAGCGTGTCCGAAAAGCAGTTTTCGGAATATCTTCTTCTTTGACGCGTAGTTGATGATAGCCCGACCTTAGGTCGATTTTCGAGTAAACACATGATCCTTGCAATTGATCAAATATGTCATCAATTCTCGGTAGTGGATACCGATTCTTGATAGTTAACTTATTTAATTCACGATAATCTATACACATTCGGAAAGATCCATCTTTCTTCTTGACGAATAAAATCGGAGCTCCCCACGGTGAAGTGCTCGGTTGAATGAAACCACGGTCCAGTAATTCTTGTAACTGGCTTTGTAACTCTTTCATCTCAGATGGTACAAGTCTATATGGAGCACGAGCCACTGGTGCAGCTCCTGGTACTAGATCTATTTGAAATTCTACAGATCTAAATGGAGGTAATCCCGGCAACTCTTCCGGAAATACTTCAGGAAAATCTCTTGCCACAGGCACGTCGTTGATGCTCTTCACTTTTTCCTTCATTTCGACTTTATTAACATGTGCTAGGATAGCATAGCACCCTTTCTTCAAGCACTTTTGAGCTTTCAAACAACTAATGAGTTTTATCTTTGAGTTACTCTTCTCTCCATAAATCATTAATGGCATTCTATCCTTATGAGGAATGCGAATTGCCTTCTTGGCGCACACAACTTCAGCTCCTATTTTGGACATCCAGTCCATGCCGACTATTACATCAAAACTTCCTAATTCTACGGGTATCAAATCAATCTTAAATGTTTCTCCGGCTAAATTTATTTTACAATCACAGCAAATTTTATCGGCTTTAATTAGTTTACCATTAGCTCACTCAATCATGTACTTAGCATCTAGAGGTAATGATGAACAATTCAATTTAGCGTGAAAGTCTCTACACACGTAACTTCTATCGGCACCAGTATCAAATATAATAGATGTGGATAAGTTATTAATGGTAAATGTACCCGTAACAAGCTCCGGGTCTTCATACGCCTCTCTAGCATTAATAACAAATGCTCTTCCACGTGCAGATCCGTTATTCTTCTCTGGATTCGGGCACTGACTCTTATAATGACCCTGTTTCTCACACCCATAACAAGTAACAGTGGCCAAGGCAGTTTTATTTGCATTGGTGGCAGGAGTCTTGGTACCGTTTGTATTTGTAACGGGAACCCTACAATCTTCAGCAAGATGACCTTTTCGATTACAATTGTTGCACACCACATTACAATAACCAGAGTGATGTTTGTGGCATCTGTTACATAAAGGATTTCGTCCTTTGTAACCTGACTTTGAACCGCTACCCGCTCCTTGCGTGGTTTCTTGTTTCTTGTTGGATTGTTGATGATTACCTTCCCACTTTCTTTTATTTCCCGATGTCTTGACATCGGTGTTCTTATCCAGAATAATCTGGTCCATCAACTCGTTCGCCATGGTGATAGCTTCATGAATAGTCTTGGGTTTGGATGATGTAACAGTTGCCTTGACCTTTTTTGGCAAACCATCTTTGTACAGTTCAATCTTCCGTTCTTCGGTTGGTACCAATTCGGGACATAGCAAAGCTAATTCCATGAATCGCTGATTGTAGTTGGTGAGTTCAGTACCAACAACTTTCAGGCTTCGTAATTCAGCTTCCAACTTCCTAACCTCGTTCCTTAGACAATATTCATTGATTAGCATTGTTTTGAATTCTTCCCAAGGAGTATCATAAGCTACATCTCCTCCTACGGCCTTCACATAGTTTTTCCACCACGTAAGTGCACTATCTTGTAGGGTGCACGATGCATACTTGGTCATGTCCTTCTCAATACAACCACTGATTTTAAACACAGACTCAATCTTTTCGATCCACCGGGTTAAACCAACCGATCCTTCTGTTCCACTAAATGATGAGGGCTTGCAACCTTGAAAAGTTTTGTAAGTGCACCCCACACGAGGATTTAGGTTAACTGAGGTACCTCTTGCAGCCTCGACCTATAACATTCTGTCGTTCACTCGCTGATTGATGAGTTCCTGGATTTCTTGTTCCGTCATTCGGTTCAATCGCGCCATAATCTTCAACAAGAATGAAAAAAAAATAATTATTTACACGGAATATTATAGATGTAGTATGTATTTACAGTACATCGTAGCTTATTAATAATATGAACCAGTTATTATTATAAAAGCCTTTTCTTCTTATTAGCGTTTTATAATTATATCTAGGGTAGTACCTACCCGTTAAAGTTCATACTTAATAGCTTAGTACGAAAATCAATTACTACCACCCAAATAATACTTAACCATGGAAAATTATTGCATTTCACACTTCACTATTTTACATATGCTTATCTTACATCAAACATTAAGCAAACCACACTAGTAATATTATACAAAACATTATATGATCCCATGGTTTAAAACAACAGCGCATCATTTAACCCAAAGCGTTTGTGTTCAAAGAAATCGCTTAAAGGTTATCCTGGTTGTCTCCCTGTGTTTTGGCTGAGGTACCGAAGAACTGGATGTCGGGATAGAACTAATAGGAATAGCAGGAATAGGTGTGGAAGTATCTGGTGGAGTTGGTGCGACAACATTCTCTCTAGACTCGGGATTTGGATTTTCCATTTCAGTAGCCTTTCGTTTCTTTCCTCGTTCGAACTTGTCTTTCATAATTTCCTGTATTTCTTCCTCCTCAGGATCACTTTCTGGTTCCTCTTCAATTGATTCATCCGGAACTTGTGAGTCTTCCCCAAAGGTGTCGTTTTCATCATCGGATAGGTTAATGACTGGAACACCATCTGAAGATTCTGGTTCGGAGTCGCTGAATGTGATAATAAGTTCTAAGCCAGACATCAATCACATAACAACTAGCACGTTAATACCACATAATATTTACATATTAATATTTAACCCACAAGGATAAGCAATAGTTTTCAAAATCAAACACGGTCAAAGTCCAGACTCACTAATGCATCCTAACAAACTCGATAAGACACACTAATGCAAATTTTCTGGTTCTCTAAGACCAACGCTCTGATACCACATGTCATAACCCGACCTTAACCATAAGGATGAATACAATAACATATGATTTCATCGCGAGGTATTGACCTCTATATGCGACATTTTTCAAAAACTGCATTCATTTTTACATTACAAACCATAGCTTTTATTACAAATACAAGGTTTAAACAACTTAATAATGATTATCGTTTAGCGATAATCTTAGACTTACAAACTTTACATGTGATAATAACAATACGACGTCCAACATATTTTACATTACAAATCCTCCGATATGCAGTTTTATTTTTGACATAAATATGCATACTCAAGATCTTGCTTAAATTCAACATGTTGCAGCGGAAGCTTTTAGTTATCACCTGAGAATAAACATGCTTAAAACGTCAACATAAAGTTGGTGAGATATAGGTTTAATGCCGGCAGCATTATAAATATAGACCACAAGATTTCATATATAAACGTTCTAATAAAAATATTCTAAGTTGTTGAGCACTTGATAACCATACTTAACATTTAATCAACGTCGCATATTCCCTTTATTATGAAATCTTACAACACCGTACCAAGTGTAGTCACCGAAACGAAGTACTGTGCAACCGTTGAATACTGGTCGTCCAGTCCAGTTGGGGTTGTCAGGCCCGATAGATCTATCAACAGGATTCGCGTTTACAATACCTCATGTAAATAGTAGTTACCAAGTTACAGGGAAGTATGCCAGTGGTACAACTCAATGTAGAATATATATTTTTAATCACTTGTGTCCATAACGTAAATCATAAAATGCATGTATTCTCATCCCGAAATATTTAGAGTTTAAAAGTGGGACTATATACTCACTTTTGTCTTGAAGGTATTTAACTCGACTTGGTCTCCGATAGATATCACGAAGCTAACCATATATATAATATATCAACATATTTTCTTTTTAAGTAATCGTTACATATATATATATATATATATATATATATATATATATATATATATACTTTTAATACTTTTAATATTTTCTTAGTCCGTAGTTAGCAGTCTGATGTTAGTGGTCCACAATTAGTTGCTTAAATAAAATAAATAAAGACCCCATCGTATTCGTATTGATTAGAATTAATCTCGACCCATGGTACCATGTTGTCAAGTAACGTGTTGCGTACATAAAGTACCGTGTTGTCAAATGACGTGTTGCGTACAATCATGAGGTCTTATGATTAATCTTCTCGTGATGTTTACGGGTGGTCCTGAAATATATAAAATCAAATCATAAGTAAATATATATTAAATATTATGTTAATTAGCCAAGATATGATTAATCCAATTTTGTCATAATATGATATATTACAGGTCTTGAAGTGTTTTTAAAAATCAAATTAGAAGGATCTATTTAGTTTGTGAACAAAGTTTGAAATCACTCAAACTATGTTCTTGTTGTTAAAATTTTACAACACAAAGTAAGATAGCTATATAAATATGAATCGAATAAGGTTATGAATAAGGTTACTACCTCAAGTTACTTGGACAAAGCTACTGGAAAAGGTAAGAAAAATCTTGGAATCAAAAGAGTGGTGGAGTGGGATTGAAAGATTGGAAGTAATCTCCTTGAAATCGGATGACTATATTGATACGTTCTTGAGTAGGTAAATGAAGAGAGATTAGGGAGTGAATTAACTTGAAAGAAAAGTGGAAATGAAATTGTATGTGTGTGTGTGAAAAATAGCATGATTATGGGATGGATATATAGGAGATTTAGTTTGTTTTCTTGCACAAAAGTCACACATGAGGTTAAATGGCTGGTTCCCACATGTAACATCATGTCTAGTGGCTGATCATTGAAGTTTATTGTTGGTATATACCAATAGTAAATACGTATAGAAGCTGGGTATGATACGGTTACATATACCCTAGATATACTTGTAGAAATTTTGAGGAATCGGAACGAGAATTCAAATATGGACGGGTTTATAACTGTAAAAGAGGCTCAAAACTGGGCTTTTATTTTTGGGTCAAACCGGGCCAAAATAAAATTTTAAGACATTTTTAATAAAGCAATGTTAGCCCAATATTTTTGGCTCTGCCCCTTGGACCCCGCCATCAAGAACTGTTATCCACTACCGAGAATGACGACTTATTTGATCAACTACAAGGCTCTTCAGTTTATTCGAAGATCGATTTATGTTTCGGGTATCATCAAATGCGGGTGAAGGAGGATGATATTTCGAAGACTGCTTTCAGGATGCGTTACGGTCATTACGAGTTTATGGTTATGCCGTTTGGGTTGACTAACGCACCTGCTGTGTTCATGGACCTCATGAACCGAGTGTGTGGACCATACCTTGACAAGTTTGACATTGTTTTCATCGATGACATACTTATTTACTCAAAGAATGATCAAGAGCACGAAGAACATTTGAGAAAAGTGCTAGAGTTATTGAGGAAAGAAAAACTGTACGCTAAGTTTTCAAAGTGTGCTTTTTGGTTGGAAGAAGTTCAATTCCTCGCTCACATAGTGAACAAAGAAGGTATTCAAGTGGATCCGGCAAAGATTGAAACCGTTGTAAACTGGGAAACCCCAAAAACTCCGAAGCATATACGCCAATTTTTAGGACTGGCTGGTTACTACAGAAGGTTCATCCAAGATTTTTCCAAAATAGCAAAACCCTTGACTGCATTAACGCATAAAGGAAAGAAATTTGAATGGAAGGATGAGCAGGAGAAAGCGTTTCAATTGTTGAAGAAAAAGTTAACCACGGAACCTATATTGTCATTACCTGAAGGGAATGATGATTTTTTGATATATTGTGACGCCTCAAAGCAAGGACTCGGTTGTGTATTAATGCAACGAACGAAGGTAATTGCTTATGCGTCTAGACAATTGAAGATTCACGAGCAGAATTATACGACGCATGATTTGGAATTAGGCGCGGTTGTTTTTACATTAAAGACTTGGAGGCACTACTTATATGGGGTCAAAAGTATTATATATACCGATAACAAAAGTCTCCAACATATATTTAATCAGAAACAACTAAACATGAGACAGCGTAGGTAGATTGAGTTATTAAATGATTACAATTTCGAGATTCGTTACCACCCGGGGAAGGCAAATGTGGTAGCCGACGCCTTGAGCAGAAAGGACAGAGAACCCATTCGAGTAAAAGCTATGAATATAATGATTCACAATAACCTTACTACTCAAATAAAGGAGGTGCAACAAGGAGTTTTAAAAGAATAAAAATTTAAAGGATGAAATACCCAAAGGATCGGAGAAGCATCTTAATATACGGGAAGACGGAACCCGGTATAGGGCTGAAAGGATTTGGGTACCAAAATTTGGAGATATGAGAGAAATGGTACTTAGAGAAGCTCATAAATCCAGATACTCAATACATCCTGGAACGGGGAAGATGTACAAGGATCTCAGGAAATATTTTTAGTGGCCAGGTATGAAAGCTGATGTTGCTAAATACGTAGGAGAATGTTTGACGTGTTCTAAGGTCAAAGCTGAGCATCAGAAACCATCAGGACTACTTCAACAACCCGAAATCCCGGAATGGAAATGGGAAAACATTACCATGGATTTCATCACTAAATTGGTGCGATTATACTTGAAGGAAGTTGTCTCCAGACATGGAATACCGGTCTCTATTATCTCAGATAGGGATGGCAAATTTGTTTCAAGATTTTGGCAGACATTGCAACAAGCATTGGGGACTCGTCTAGACATGAGTACTGCTTATCATCCACAAACTGATGGGCAAAGTGAAAGGATGATATAGACCCTTGAAGACATGCTACGAGCATGTGTTATCGATTTCGGAAACAGTTGGGATCGACACCTACCGTTAGCAGAATTTTCCTACAACAACAGTTACCATTCGAGTATTGAGATGGCGCCGTTTGAAGCACTCTATAGTAGAAAGTGCAGGTCTCTGATTTTTTGGAGTGAAGTGGGGGATAGATAGATTACGGGTCCGGAGATAATTCAAGAAACTACCGAGAAGATCATCCAAATTCAACAACGGTTGAAAACTTCCCAAAGTCGACAAAAGAGCTATATGGACATTAAAAGAAAATATATAGAATTTGAGATTGGAGAGATGGTCATGCTTAAGGTTTCACCTTGGAAAGGCGTTGTTCGATTTGGTAAATGGAGGAAACTAAATCTAAGGTACATTGGACCATTCAACAACTCGCCGGGGTACATAATACTTTTCATGTCTCGAATTTGAAGAAATGTTTTGCTAAAGAAGATCTCACCATTCCATTAGATGAGATTACAATTAACGAAAAACTACAATTCATTGAAGAACCCGTCGAAATAATGGATCGTGAGGTTAAAAGACTTAAGCAAAACAAGATACCAATTGTTAAGGTTCGATGGAATGCTCGTAGAGAACCCGAGCTCACCTGGGAACGAGAAGATCAGATGAAGAAGAAATACCCGCACCTATTTCCGGAAGATACGTCAACACCTCCAACTTCTTAAAATTTCGGGACGAAATTTATTTAACGGATAGGTACTGTAGTGACCCGAACCTTTCCATGATTATATATTAATTGAAAACTATATTTGTATGATTAAATGTTTCCAACATGTTAAGCAATCAAACTTGTTAAGACTTGATTATTTGAAATGAGTTTCATGTAGACAATTGACCACCCAAGTTGACCGGCGATTCACGAACGTTAAAACTTGTAAAAACTATATGATGACATACATATGGATATATATATATATATATATATATATATATATATATATATATAGTTATCATGATATTATGATAAGTATGTACCTGATTAAGTATTTTAACAATGAGTTATATACATAAAAATGAGACTATTGAATTAAGAAACTTGAAAACGGTATATATAACGATTATCGTTATAACGACGTCTTACTAATTACATATGAATCATTTTAAGATATTGATACACTATATATAAACATGTTAAATGATAAGTAAACATATCATTAAGTATAATAACAATAAACTGCATACGTAAAAACAAGACTACTAACTTAAGGATTTCGAAACGAGACATATATGTAACGATTATCGTTGTAACGACATTTAACTGTATATAAATCATATTCAGATATATTAATACATCATTACATCATGATAATGTAATAATTTAACATCTCATTAGATATAATAAACAATGTGTTAACAACATTTAACAAGATCGTTAACTTAAAGGTTTCAAAACAACATTTACATGTAACGACTAACGATGACTTAAAGACTCAGTTAAAATGTATATACATGTAGTGTATTTAGATGTATTGGTACACTTTTGAAAGACTTCAAGACACATATCAAAGTACTTCTACTTAACAAAAATGCTTACGATTACATCCTCATTCATTTTCATCAACAATTCTACTCGTATGCGCTCGTATTTGTACTTGTAGAATACACAACTTCTAAATGTATTTACTATTGGTATATACACTCCAATGATCAACTCTTAGCAGCCCATGTGAGTCACCTAACCATGTGGGAACCATCATTTAACATCTAGCATGACTTATGAGCAAGGAAACAAAAACAAGAACTTCTTTTAACCCCGGTCACCTTCACCACTCACCACATACTCCATTTCACTTCCAATTTTCTTCCCAATTCTCTCTCAAAACACACACACTCTTCCATGAACGTCTAAGTTACTATTTTTCCAGAAAAAATCATCAAATACAAGCTTTGGTTATTACCTATAATCATCATAAAAACAATTACTCAAGAACACATCAAGAACACTTCCAAGTTTACAAGTTTACTTCCAAGTTTCCTAATCCATTCCAAGAAATCATCTAAGATCAAGAAACCTTTGTTATTTACAGTAGGTTATCTTTCTAAATCATGGTAATATTTATATTCAAGCTTTGATTCAATTTCTATAACTATAACTATCTTAATTCGAGTAATAATCTTACTTGAACTTGTTTTTGTGTCATGATTCTATTTCAAGAACTTCCAAGCCATCAAAGATCCTTCGAAGCTCAAGTTATTTTTTCAACATTTCCAGTAGATTTACCTACTAAACTTGAGGTAGTAATGATGTTCATAACATCATTCGATTCATATATAAAAAACTACCTTATTCGAAGGTTTAAACTTGTAATCACTAGAACATAGTTTAGTTAATTCTAAACTTGTTCGCAAACAAAATTTAATCCATCTAACTTGACTTTTAAAATCAACTAAACACATGTTTTATATCTATATGATATGCTAACTTAATGATTTAAAATCTGAAAACAATAAAAACTCTGTAAAACCGGATATACGCCGTCGTAGTAACACCGCAGGCTGTTTTGGGTTAGTTAATTAAAAACTATGATAAAATTTGATTTAAAAGTTGTTATTCTGTGAAAATGATTTTTCTTATGAACATGAAACTATATCCAAAAATCATGGTTAAACTCAAAGTGGAAGTATGTTTTCCAAAATGGTCATCTAGACGTCGTTCTTTCGACTGAAATGACTACCTTTACAAACACGACTTGTAACCTATATTTCTGACTATAAACTTATACTTTTTCTGTTAAGATTCATAAACTTAAGTTCAATATGAAACCATAGCAACTTGAATCACTCAAAACGGATTTAAAACGAAGAAGTTATGGGTAAAACAAGATTGGATATTTTTGCTTGTTGTAACTACGTGAAAATTGGTAACAAATTTATATTAATCATATCCTAGCTAACTCATATTGTATTATACATGTATTCTAATATTTTATGTAATCTTGGGATACCATAGACACGTATGCAAATGTTTTGACATATCATATCGACCCATGTATATATATTATTTGGAACAACCATAGACACTCTATATGCAGTAATGTTGGAGTTAGCTATACAGGGGTGAGGTTGATTCCAAAAATATATATACTTTGAGTTGTGATCTATCCTGAGATGTGTATACACTGGGTCGTAGATTGATTCAAAATAATATATATCGATTTATTTCTGTACATCTAACTGTGGATAACTAGTTGTAGGTTATTAACGAGGACAGCTGACTTAATAAACTTAAAACAGTAAAACGTATTAAAAATGTTGTAAATATATTTTGAGCATACTTTGATACATATGTACATATTTGTTATAGGTTGATGAATCGACCAGTGGCCAAGTCTTACTTCCCGACGAAGTAAAAATCTGTGAAAGTGAGTTATAGTCCCACTTTTAAAATCTATTATTTTTGGGATGAGAATACATGCAGTTTTATAAATGTTTTACAAAATAGACACAAGTGATCAAAATTACATTCTATGTTGAATTATCGAACCGAATATGCCCCTTTTTAGCTTGGTAGCCTAAGAATTGGTGTTTATTATAATTAGCACCAATTGACGCGAATCCTAAAGATAGATCTATTTGGCCTAACAAGCCTTATCCGAGTTACGAATGCTTTAGTACTTCGATTTATCATGTCCGATGAGAGTCCCGGAATGATGGGGATATTCTATATGCATCCTGTTAAGGTCGGTTACCAGATGTTCATCATATGAATGATTTTTATGCAGATTGCATGTTGTTTATGATAAATGGAAATATGACATCTTGTGGTCTATTATTATGATTTGATAAATATGTAGGTTAAACCTATAACTCACCAACATTTTTGTTGACGTTTAAAGCATGTTTATTCTCAGGTGATTATTAAGAGCTTCCGCTATTGCATGCTAATTTATGGACAAGAGTTGGAGTCAGCGTGCTTGTATAATATTGTTTAAAAACTGCATTCGAAGACTTAAATTAATGTGTAATATTATTGTAAACCATTATGTAATAATCGTGTGAAAACGCTATATTTTAGATTATCATTATTTGATAATGGTCGTAATATTTTTAAACCTTAATCGATAAAATAAAGGTTATGGTTTGTTTTAAAATCAAATGCAGTCTTTGAAAAACGTCTCATATAGAGGTCAAAACCTCGCAACGAAATCAATTAATATGGAATGTTTATAAATCAATCTGAACGGGACATTTCAAACATTATATGTTACATATATAAATATGCACCTATGTAATACATACCAATATATTCTTGATGATTATTATCATACATGTACATGTTTATAGCTATATGATATATATATTATGTGTATGTGTTACATATACATTGGCGTAAAGTTGGTACATATATATATAACTACTTATCATCTTTGTAACTTCTTATAATATATACACGATACATATACACACTCATATATACATACACACGTACATATATATACATATATATTCATACATATACACGTATGTATACATCTAAATATATACACAAGCATATACCTACTCATATATATATACATACATATGTATGCATGCATGCATGCACATGTATTATCGTCATTATCATTTATTATTCCACCATCAAAAATTACTAACCATTATTCATTCTCACATAAAATCATAACTTTTTTTGCATATTCAAGTCCATGAATCATAATACTTAATCATATTCATCAACCCTAATCTTTTTAATCATAATCATAAACCATAATAATTATTCTTATTCATAACCTTTACTTTTAATCACCATTATTTTTATATACAATAATCATGATCATAATATTTTAACTTATTATTATCTAGTTTCACTCATAACCTATAATTTTTCATAACCACTACCTATATAACTAACTTCAATAACATAATCATATTTAATTCATACTTGATCATATTAACTAGTTTTATAATTTATTCATAATACTTTTAATCCATCAAGCTCAATCTTATTAATCATATTCATGTTTATAACCCTTTTTAATCACAATACTTATATCATATTCAAATTCATAATCCTTTATCATAATACTTAATCATAATCTAACAACTTATACTTGTTAATCATCATTAACTCATTGATATCCATAATACTTTTACCCATTTATTTATCTTATCCATAATCTTATTAACCATAAACTTTTCTATTTTAATCATAATAACTAAAACAATTTAAGAGTACAATTAACACTAGGGTTTAGGGATAACTTTAGAAGATTAGGATAAACAAAAAGGGTGTTAATTGGAACCGAAACAGGAGCTGAGTTCACAGCAGGAAATCACGATCAAACAAACAGGTTTTGGGTCTTTTCTGGTCATGACAGAAAATAGCAAACAGCAGGAAAAACGCATCAACAATCACAACCCAAACGAAGGACTTTTGGGTCTATTTTGTCACGCAAGAACTAGCAGGAACCAGACGACATAAACACAACTACACAAGTCGATCTTAGGCTGTTCTTGATCATGATTTGCAGCAGGATAAAGGCTGTTTTGGTGGTCGAAAAGTACAGCAGAAACAGCAGCAGGAAAACAATCAACGAGCAGACTTTTGGGGCTGTTTTGGGTCACCTTCCATCACGAACAGCAGCAGCAATTTAGGGGTTGTTTTTGTTGCACAGATATAGCAAGAAGGGCTGTTGGTGGTGGCGAAATTACACAGTAACTAGGCCTCAAGAAATTGACTAAAAAGGCTGTGAATATGGAGAGTTACAGTAGGATAATTGCAGGTTTTTGTGGGCTGTTTTGAGGGGGTTATTAGTTGTCTATGGTAGTGGTATTATGGGTGCAAAAACTGTCGAGTAAATCAAGCACAAGAAAAAGGAAATTTTGTGGTTTAATTGTGGTGAAATTATGTGGATTACATGAGGCTTTTATAGAAGATTACAAGAATTATAATCTTATTAGGTCTCTAGGAAACTTGGTGCTCAAGAACTTGGATTTAGATTGGAATCCAAGTATTAGAATTTGGCTAAGATTTGTGATTAAGTCTCCCCATTTTTTTGTAAACCGTCCCATATCTAATAATACATATTATTATTTTTTTTAAATCGGCATTTTAAGTTTGTATATATATATTATATATTTTTTAAATAGTTATTATTATTATTATTATTATTATTATTATTATTATTATTATTATTATTATTATTATTATTATTATTATTATTAAAGTTACATTTTATTTAAATTACATTTTATTTAATTATTAGTCCCTAACTTTCATTAATTTTTAATTTGGTTCTAATTAGTTTATATTAGTTTTTAAAGGTTATATAATGTCACATTTAATATTACATACAGTTTATATTCTTTATTTAATATTAGGGTTAGGGTTTAAGGTTAATAAATTCAAGTATTAATTAAGATCATTAATTATGAACGGATAACAACCATAACTCAAATACACAAAACAACCTGGTGAAACCCTAAGGGCATTTTAGTCACTTCAGAATGGGAAAATGAGGGTTGTTATAAAAGTCGATTACTTTTGCTTGTTTTCTTGCTGTTTCTGTCGAGCAAATCAGACCCAAGAAACCCATCTGTTTTGGGTCAAAATTTGCTGCTGTGTTCTTGCTGTTTCTGTGCAACGAAATCAACACCCATTCTCTTGATCTTAATCTTTTAAAGGTATCCCTAAACCCTAACTAGATGTTACTTATTAATTAAATTACTTTAAGTATTATGTTGTTTAATGTGAACTTGTATATATGAATATAGAATGATTATAATGAATATGATTAAAGAATAAGGAAAGATTAATGATGAATAATAAGATTATGAACATAAAGATGATAATGAATATGATTAATAAGTTAAGGTTGTTGAATTATGATTATGATTATGAATAAAATATGAACTAGTTTATGAATGTGATTAATAAGATTGAACGTGTTGAATTAAAGGTATTAGGTTAAGTTATCAACTAGTTAATGATCAAGTATGAATAAGTTATGGTAGAAGTTTATGATTATGATTAGTTATTATAATAAAAGGTTATGATTTTATGTTAATGATTAATAAGTTATTAGGTTATGATTGATAAAAGGTTATGAGATAAACTAGAAAATATTTGGTAAATAAAAGTTATGATTTTATATGCATGAGTTTCGATTAGTAAGTAGTAATGATAATGATACACATGCATGCATGCATGCATGCATACGTACGTATATACATGTATACATTGTAGATATATGTGTGTGCGTATATGCAAATCTATACATACGTGTATATGTATGTGTATATATGTATGTATATGTACGTGTGTGTATATGTACGTGTGTGTATATGTATGTGTGTGTATATGTATTATGTATATATTATAAGAAATTTCAAAATGATGATAAGTAGTTATATGTATATATATGTACCACATTTACACTAATGTATATGTAACACATACATAAAATATATACATATATATTATAGCTTTAAACATATACATAATATAATAATAAAGAGTATATGTATATGTAACATGTAGGTATGGATATATATAACACATGTATGATAAGATTACATAATAGTTGATTAATTAAAGAATAATACTATTATTATAACTTATAAACCTATCTATACTGTAACACTTTAATTACACTAAGTTTATCACCTATATATATATATATATATATATATATATATAAGTACATTAATAATTTGTTATGTGTATACACCTATAATGTGAAGGTTATAATTAAAGATAAGGTACAAAGACTACAAACATCACCGCTACTTGTGGCCTATTTTGGTCCTTGTTGCCTAATGGGAACCGCTTGTGGATTTCAAATGCCATGACTTAGATTCTGGTCAAGAATCCCGGGCGCCCGGTAACAACAGATCATTCGAGTGACTTGCATGATAGCAACGAAGTTTGGGCAAGATTGTACAACATCTTTGTGAAAAATTATAACCCGAACATATTAAAACTAGAAACTTATATAAGTGGAAGCTTTCTGTAAATAAAAGGTTTCCAAAAATAGAAAATTTTGAGAAATAGGAACTTTTCTCAAAAACCGTCACTGTTAATATAGTTGCTATATTAATAAACAAACTTTATGTCTGTTAGACATTAACTAATTAAACGTTATATATCTTGGTTGAGATCTTCGATTACATTCTCCGTTCATACTACTTGCGTGGAATAACTTACTTGCTACTAAGGTGAACTTCATATCACCGCTTTTTAACTTGCTTTATATACTTATTTTGAACTTTTGAGGTGAGACACATGCTTGCTTTCAAACTGTTTTACGCTTAGACACAAGTACCCGAAAACTGTTTAACTGTGTTGCCATGCTTTGATTCCTACTAAATCCCTACCATGATATCATTAATTGCTACATATAAATGCAAACTTAGTTATTGTGAGTAGGACTATTGAGAGCAACGTCTCTAACCAGTTGACCGTTGGTCTTTGGTTACAAAATAATGATTAAACGACATCGACAGTTCAAGGTGTCATGAGGTAACTTTGTTTAGTTCGATATTATAACTTCAACACTACTTTTGATAACTAAATCTTGTGGTCTAAAACAATTATAAACCTATGAACAATTATTAACCTATGTTGTTCACTCAACCATTTTTGGTTGACACTTTAAGCATGTTTTGTCTCAGGTGAAGATTGCTAGAGATTGTTTGCTATTTGGACTTTGTTGCTTTTGAAGTCCGCATTTTTACATTCAAATTATTGCATTAAAACATTTAAGTTTACATTTACATTTTTAAGGATTCATTTGTACTGACTTATACTTTCAGCTGCTTTATATACATTGGTTTTTATTAAAAACGTCTCATTTAGAGTCGTTCTCGCTTTACACTTGTGTTATGATATTGGTTAGTCACATATGACCCCCGGTCCCATTTAGAGGGTGTGACAGATTGGTATCAGAGCCAGGTTGTTATAGAGAACCAGGATTGCATTTTATGTGTGCTTTTTGTGTTAGTTAGGGTGCCTTAGCGATCTTTAGGTCTATATTAGTTTTCTAGTGCTTTTCCCTTTGCATTTTATTCGTGCTTTTGCGTTTTCCTTAGAACCTACCTAACTTCTTTCTTTTGTGTCTTTTAGGATGTCTCGCCTTAACCCGATCATCATCTCCGACAACGAGTTTGAAGGATCCGTTAACTCACTGGTCTATACACCCGCTACTCCACCCGCATCATCGGTTTATGAACCTGCTACACCACCCGCATTACCTATTTACATGCCCGCTACTCCACCACACTCTCCTCCTATGGAATAATCTCACACAAATGCTAACTATGATGGGGATGATGAGGAGGAAGAGTTTGTGGAAGAGATGATTGAGGAAGAAGTGGATGAGGAGCCTTCCGAGGAAGAACTCGAGGAAGAATCCGAATTCGAACCCTCTGTTGTGTTACCTCCCTCTCTAAAGAGGAAGGAGCCTGAGACCCCCACTAATGATATCCCTGGTCCTTCCAAGAAATAAGACACCACTGACTTGGCAATGATTATTGAACGCCAAGAAAGGTTGGCAAAGGAACAAGAGAGCATATTCAATTTTATGTCTATTTTTATCAAGGACCAAAAGCAAAAGAACAAAGTGATTGAAGGTTTCATGAAGTTTGTTCAAGATCTACTATGGGATAAGGAGCAAGCGTCTGTTCATACCCGATTAGCTAAGGTCGATGAGAGCCAAGACCAATTGGGAAAGATGGTGGTCGACATGAAGGTGCTTCAAGATAAAACAATAAAGGACTTTGAAGATTTAATTGAAGTGTATCTTTAGATATTTGTACTTCTAGCATATGTTTTCCATTTTTCGCATTAGTGTTTTCCATTTATTGTAAAGGCTTTGCCTAAAACTTCTTTCCTAGTTTTGTTTCGTGTTATTCTAGTTTCGTTTCGTGTGTAACAAAAGCTGTTAGTTAACCTTGTGATGTTTAATAAAATTTAAGTGTTTTAATACATCTCGTTGTTTCTCTTATCTATTCATACATGTTGTGTGAAATTTGTGCATTTATTAAACAAACTTATAATTTACTAGCACCATAACTCTTCAACTAATACTGTTTTGTGTATAGAAGATCAATGTCTCATTCAACTCTTGGTGCCAACGCTCTTCCAAATGTTACTTTGACTCCCACACAATTTTAACAACTACTTGTTGCTGCTCATGGCAACAATAATCAAGGAAACAACCAAGGAAATCCACCTACATCATGCACCTACAAGGAGTTTATGAACTGTAAGCCTCCATCCTTCAATGGGAATGAGGAATCAGTCGAGTTAACTCATTGGTTCAAAAAACTCGAATCAATCTTTCGTATCTGTAACTGTGCAGAGGTCGATCGAGAGAAGTATGCCACTCACACACTAGGTGGCCTTGCTTTGACTTGGTAGAACGTTTATGCCCAAACTGTGGGACTAAATGCTGCTAATGCTATTCCATGGGCCGTTGTGAAAAGAATGATGACTGATAAGTTTTACCCAAGGAACCAAATCCAAAAGTTAGAAGTAGAGTTTTGGGAATTGAAGGTCAATGGTACCAATATTGAAGCTTCTACCAACAGGTTTACAGAGTTGGTTTCACTGTGCCCGGACATGGTACCCACTGAACAAAAGAAGATTGAGCAATACATAGAAGGTCATCCTGATGAGATTCAAGGAAATGTTATTGCTTCTAGTAAAGAGACCTTAGATGCAGTGATACTTATGGCTCAAAATTTGATAATGGCTAAGAGGAGAAAGGTCGCGGCTAATAAATAAGCCGAGACTAAGTCTAGTGAGGGAAAGAGGAAGTTTGAACCATCTTAAGGTTCAAGCCAAGGTTCAAACAAGAAAGCTACGGATAGTTCTAGAAGTGGTTATGCTGGGACAAGACCCAAATGTAATCGATGTGATAGACATCATTATGGGAAGTGTTTGGCCGAGTGCACCAAGTGCAAGAAGGTGGGTCATATAGCTAAGTATTGTAAAGTTCCCGTTACTCCTGCTACAAAGTCAAACACGATTGTTCCAACTTGCTATGGTTGTGGAGAAGTAGGACATTTCCACAATCAGTGTCGAAAGAATAAGGGTAATAATGGTAATGCTAAGAGCCGTGCCTTTGTGATGACTGCCGAAGAAGCCCGTGAGGATGATGAAGTGATAACGGGTACGTTTCTTGTTAACAACTTCTGTGATACTATTTTATTCGATTCTGGTGCTGATAGAAGTTATGTGACTACTGAATTTTGTGCCTTATTCACCGAAAAACCACAAGCCTTAGAAATTAAACGTCTTGTAGAAGTAGCAAATGGTAAGGTTATGAAAGTAGACAATGTATATAAAAACTGTGATCTAATTTTAGCCGACAAACACTTTAAGATCGACCTATTACCAGTTGAGTTAGGAAGCTTTGATGTAGTCGTAGGAATGGATTGGTTACGTCCATTAAAAGCTGCAATCATGTGTTATGAGAAAACCATTAACATTCCTCTAGAAAATGGTGAAACCCTAATCGTTCAAAGAGAGACGAGTGGTTCTAAACTTAATATCATCTCTTGTATCAAAACCCGTAAGTATCTAATGAAGCGATATCAAGCCATCTTGGCTCATGTTAAGAAAGTCGAACCTGAAGAGAAACGTATTGAAGATGTACCGGTGGTTAGAGACTTTCCCGAGGTATTTCCTGAGAACTCCCTGGTCTCCCTCCTCAACGACGGGTTGAGTTTCAAATTGATTTGACTCCCGGTTCTGCACCTTTTGCAAAAGCACCATACCGCTTAGCTCCATCCGAAATGAAGGAATTATCCAGCTAACTCCAAGAATTTTTGAAGAAATGTTTCATTTGTCCTAGCTCGTCTCTGTGGGGAGTGTTGAGTCCCTAAAATAATTAAGGATTTAATTATGACAAAACTGTAATTTATTTGCACTAAAATGTTATGTGCAGTCAGCACAAGTTTGTTTATGCCTAGACAGCAGATATTGCTGTGTCGAGTGTTTAGTTTGCTGCTCAGTCTACCAGCACAAGGTAGACAGTGTTCTTCAATCAGCATAGGATGTGTACTCAGCAAATCAAGAATATGAAGTGGCTCAGCAATGAAGAACCAGCACAGCTCGAATGCAGCTTACTACACAAGACAGCTATGCTCCATTATAAGCGTAGTAGTTTTCCGAGTGGTCTACATCATTGGTACTATTCAACAGAAGTCAAAGATAAAGTTGAAAAGAAAAGGACACGCGTTGGCGGCTGACAAGTGACCTTACAAGACTACGTG
The DNA here is from genome assembly GCF_046630445.1 of Rutidosis leptorrhynchoides. Classification (NCBI taxonomy): domain Eukaryota; kingdom Viridiplantae; phylum Streptophyta; class Magnoliopsida; order Asterales; family Asteraceae; genus Rutidosis; species Rutidosis leptorrhynchoides. Next base: position 360,351,254 of record NC_092336.1, on the reverse strand, counting down.
GGAATGCATAAGTTTAACGCATGTGCAGACATGGGTTATACCTTATCAACACCTAGGGAACACAACATTCTATTTGTTTAATCAAATAATGATGCCAAACCAAATTGGGGTGTTCCTACAAATAGCTACCAAAGATGAAAGAGGATAGAATGCTCTCTGATGTAGTTATCCCCATAAGTACAGACATCCTATGTACCAGTGGACAATAGAACCATTACACGGTTAATAGGACTACTATAAATTGTTGTATCCACTATTGTAACAACTAGTGGTGTTGGTTTATTTTTATAGAGTCAAAAACGTGTAATAGCTTTTAGTTTACCTCTCAGCTATAATCTAGGTAATCTGTATCAACCAACTATCATTCCGCCATGGATAGTTGTGATTCTTTGTGATTCAATCAATAAAGAATAACTGTTGAAAATTACCTGACTCTATTTATTTGCATGCTTGAATACTAATCGTGTTTAACTGTTAAGTTATTTTAAAAGAAATTGTATTCACCCCCCCCCCCTACAATACTCCTGTTATTATCAAAAGACCAACAACTGGTATCAGAGCGTCAGTCTTGATAATCAATATCTTGGATCTGAATTCTCTCATGGCTGCTTATTCAAATACAGCTTACCTTGAAAATGGCTCATCCAATAGACCACCCAAATTTGATGAAGATGAGTATGAAACTTGGAAGGCAAGATTCATGCTTCACCTTGAGTCTATTGACCCACTCATGCCTGGTATTGCCACAGATGGTCCATTTGTTCCCACTGAGACTATTGGTAGTGCTCCAGCTACAGCTGACGCTTTTGCTGTTCCTGGCAGAGAGGTCATTCTCACCCCTTCTAGATGGGATGCTGAGGATAAACGTCGTGTTGGACTTGACCCTAAAATCAGAACCTTGTTAGCTATAACTTTGCCTAACCTACTGTTCAAACTGATTAAGGGAAAAGAAAATGCCAAGCTTATGTTGGACTATCTAGATGTTACCTATGAGGGTATGGGAGAAGTTAGGCAGAATAGAATGATTACTTTAAAAAGAGAATATGAAATGTTCTTTGCCTACAAGAATGAAACCCTTAAGCAAACCTTCATTAGGTTTAACTCCTTGATTGCTGACCTGATCACTTTGAATGTCACCTATACTGAGTTTGAACAAGTAAACAAATTCATAGATTCACTGCCTACTAAATGGAAATCTGTAACTAACCATTTAAGAACCACTCAGACCCTAAAGAACTTTAACATGTCTTCTCTCTACAGTTCACTTTGGAACCATGAGAAGGCAGAGGCTAAATTTGAACTTAACTTGAAAGAAAACTTTAGGTCTGCCCCCACCACTTCAAAAACTTCTAAGACAGATGATACTGCAGCAATAAAAAGAAAGCTCAAAAGGCTTTACTGGTTTAAAAGTTGTTGGCAGAAGAAGAGACAGCTGAGAGTGATGTGGATAGTGGTATTGGATCTGAAGAAAGCAGTGATGATGAAAGTGATGCTGAAGGGTTTGCTGAAGGTATGGTTTTGCTGGCTAGGCAGTTCAAAAGGTTCAATCGTAAAAGAACCAGCAAGTCATACAAAGGGAGTAAGAAACCAAGTGCTAGGTATAACAGCAAGTCAGTCAAGGGTCCTAAATCTGAGTGTTATAATTGTAGGAAGGTTGGACATTTTGCTGCTGAATGCATGTCTAGGAAACTTTCAACTTCACATGCTAACTCTTTCTCAAAAGCTGATAAGTACAAGAACAAGTACAAAGCTATGAAAGCTCAGATGAAGGAAAGTGCTAAGACTGATAAGAAGGGTAAAAAGCCAGAAAAGGTTCTAGTTGCTGAGCATTATGATTGGGATGAAACCAGCTCGTCGTCTTCCTCTGATAGTGATACTGATGATGATGGTGCTGGTTATGCTCCAGATAAAAAGCTATGTTTAATGGCGAAGGAGGTCAAGGAGTCTGATGAGAATGATAGTGCTAGTAAGTTTTTGGCTGATATGAGGGAAGCTGATCAGAAAAGAGATTATCCTCAATGGAAAACTGAATTGATGTATAAGGTTGATAATTTTCAAACTTATACTGATAATGAAAAAGCCGAAATGTTTGACTACCTAAGATTTGACTTATGTAGAGGTAGCAAACGTGAAGAAGTTTTGAAAATTGACAACAAATCTTTAAATGAGAAACTTAAAAGCAAAAATGATGAAATTAAAATCTTGAAAGATGAAATTTCCAAACTTGAAAAACAAAACTTTGCTTTAAGGTCTCTTCACGTTGAGGTAGTAGAAGTCAAGAACCAGTTGGATAATCTTAAAAAGGTTGTCGCTTCGTGGTGTATATCTGCTCAACGTACAGCAAAGTGTGTTAACGAGCAGGTGCCTGCCCAAGTTGAAGCTTTCTTTGCTGGTGACTATGCTGCTGCTACTGCTATTGCAGAAGTTACTTTCATGGACCCAATTCTTGAAACTGATCCTGAAGCTGTCTTGTCAAATACTTTTGCCAAGATAGTTAAGGGTAAAAAGGTCTTGACAAATAAGTTTGTTAGACCTGCTGTGTCCCCACCACCTGCCATGAAAGAAATTTTGGAGGATGAAGTTAGAGCAAGAGAAGCCAGTACCTCAATTGATGAGACTACTGACCCCTCAAGCATCTACTACATGACTCCAAAAGAAAGATGTATTAAAAGGGAAATCACTGAAAATAATCTAAGAAAACTTAAACCAACTGATTCCCCTTCGTGTTCGAGTTCCAATTGTGCTGAGCCAGCTGATGACAAACTTACTGGTCAACCAGTAGCTGTAGACAAGCCAGTTAAACGTAATACTGGCAAGTCCAAGGCAGAAGAAAAAACTTCCTCTAGCTCATCAGCTTTAGTAGACAAGCCAGTAACTTCCCACGCTGGCTCGTCAAAAGATAAAGGCAAAGCAATACGTCATGACTATGGTACTGGTTCCAAGAAGAAAGCTGCCCTTAAGGGAAAAGCAAAAGTGGACTCGAATGATGAGCTGTCTAGCACTGAGATTATGACAGTCAAGCTTGACCAGCTAATTGAGGCAGTAAGCAAAAATCGACCCAATCTTACTGCACCCCTTTACTCAGTGTATGACCAGTCACCGATACCAAATGTGAGAAAATGCTACAAATGTGGCAGCAATTTTCACTTAGCCAACCGGTGTCCTTTTACCCGAACCCCATCTGCTGCTACCTCTTCAAGCAACCAAGCAGATAGGAAGAGATCATCAAAGATGACCCTTCCAGAATCGATCCTTGGATGGGTTCCCAAATAGAACTAATCTCTTAGCTACTGTGCAGGGCATTAAAAACAAGCAAATCTGGTATCTCGATAGTGGTTGTTCGAGACATATGACCGGATGTAAGTCCCTGCTGATGGACTATCAAGAAAAAGATGGTCCAGTTGTTTCATATGGAGATAATTCATTGGGTTACACAAAAGGTTTTGGTACTTTGACTAATGGGAATGTCACGTTCTCAAATGTTGCATATGTCGTTGGGCTCAAACATAATTTACTCAGCATAAGCCAACTGACAAGTAAGAATAAGATAGTCCAATTCAGAAGGAAAATTGGCACTATTTTTGATAAGACATGGAAGCCGCTGCTGACTGCAAAACGTCATGAAAACATGTATCAAATTGACATGAACACAGCAGTCACAACAACTTATACTTGTTTCTATTCAAAGGCAGCAGACAACCTGAAGTGGTTATGGCACAAGAGACTCTCACATCTCAACTTCAAAGATATTCACAAATTATCCAGTAGAAGTTTGGTGTCTGGGCTACCCACCATGTCTTATGTAAAGGACAGATTGTGTCCTGGCTGTGAAAAGGGAAAACATCACCATGCCTCATTCAAATCAAAGCAAATCTCATCTGTTGAGAAACCATTTCATTTACTTCATATGGATCTTTTTGGTGCTGTTAATGTGGCCAGCTGTAGTGGGAAGAAGTATACACTGGTTATTGTTGATGAATATTCTAGATACACCTGGGTATTCTTTTTGAAGCAAAAGAGTGAAGCTGCTGATGAAATTATCAATTTTATCAAAAGAATGGAGCTTTTAAATGGGCAACTGGTGAAACAGCTAAGAAGTGATCATGGTACAGAATTCGGAAATGCTACATTAGAAGAATTTTGTGCTGATAAAGGTATTTCACAGAACTTTTCTATTGTGAGAACACCTCAACAAAATGGTGTTGCAGAAAGAAGAAACAGAACTCTCATTGAAGCAGCAAGATCTATGTTAGCTGAGTCTGGGCTGAAAAATTCATATTGGGCAGAAACTGTGAACACTGCATGTTTTACCTAGAATAGATCTTTAATAGTGAAAAGACATCAAAAAACTGCTTATGAAGTTCTCAAAGGAAGAAAACCCTCAATCTCATTTCTTCATGTATTTGGCACTCCCTGTTTCATTCTAAACAATAGGGATCAGCTGGGCAAGTTTGATGCTAAGGCTGATGAAGGTATATTCTTGGGATATTCCAACATGTCAAAGGCATATATGGTTTTCAATAAAAGAAGGGGTTGTTTTGAAGAATCAATTAATGTTACATTTGATGAAACTGCCCCAGCCTCATCTTCCAGTCAAGAAGATGAAGAGTTATTGTTTGAAGAGCCTACTCAGCAAGCTCTTGATGATGAAGAAGAACTAGCTGTAAATCCCTCACCAATCCATATTGCTGAGTTTTCTGATGATGAGATGGAACACTCTGTTCCATCTGTGTCTAAACCAAGTGGACCTACTGGCTCTACTAAAGTCCTATAACTTGAGCATAGGACTACTGGTTCTGAAGGATCACAAGCTGGTACTGGTTACATTAATACTGAACAGCTGTCTCCAACTGCTGCTCATACCTTTGAACCAGCTAATGATCAAGATGATGTGTGTTCCACGACAAGCTCAACTGTTCATAACACTAGATGGACAAAAGAGCATCCAATTGAGCAAGTTATTGGTAATCTGGCTAGTGGTGTTAAAACAAAAAGGCATGCAACCAGCAATTTTTGTAAGCTTGTAAATTTTGTGTCTACCATTGAACCTAAATGTCCTAATGAAGCAATCAAAGATCCAAGCTGGGCAGGAGCTATGCAAGAAGAGATCTCCCAGTTTGATAGGAATAAGGTTTGGACATTGGTACCTAAACCTGATGATGAAACTAAGAAAATCATTGGTACCAAGTGGGTTTTCAAGAACAAGATGGATGAAGATGGGATTATGATCAGAAACAAAGCTAGATTGGTAGCTCAACGGGTTCAAATAGGAAGAAGGATTGGATTATAAAGAGACATATGCTCCAGTGGCTAGGATGGAAGCTATCAGATTGTTCTTGGCATATGCTGCTAAGATGAACTTTAGGGTATTCCAGATGGATGTTAAATCTGCATTTCTAAATGGGAAGCTGCAAGAAGAAGTTTATGTCAAACAGCCTCCTGGTCTTGTAAGCAGTAAATATCTAGACCATGTCTACAAGCTAGACAAAGCTCTTTATGGCCTCAAACAGGCTCCAAGAGCATGGTATGAGACACTTCATGTGTATCTCACTGGTATAGGTTTTAAAGTTGGAACAATTGATTCCACTCTATTCTCAAAAGAGACAGATGGTGATCTCTTGCTGGTACAGATATATGTGGATGATATTATTTATGGATCTACAAATGAGAAACATTATCAAGATTTTTCAAAACTTATGTCAAAGACATATGAAATGAGCTTACAAAGAGATTTGCAATACTTTTTGGGATTGCAAATTAAACAACTTGATGATGGAATTTTTATAAGTCAGGATAAATATATCAAAGATATACTAAAGAAATTTGGTCTGACCTGTTTAAAAGATATAGGGACCCCAATGGCAGCATCTATTAAAATAGATGTTGATCCCAATGGTGAACCAGTTAATATCATTGAATATAGAGGTATGATTGGATCCCTACTTTATATTACAGCCAGCAGACCAGATATTATGTTTGCCACATGTCTCTGTGCCAGATATCAAGCTGATCCTAAAGAGTCACACTTGCTAGCAGTAAAAAGAATATTTAGGTATCTGAAAGCTACTGCTAAACGTGGTCTTTGGTACCCCAAAGACCAGGATTTTGAGCTAATTGGGTATTCAGATGCTGACTTTGCAGGGTGTAAAATAGACACGAAAAGTACTATTGGTGGTTGCCAGTTACTGGGTGGTAGGCTAGTCAGCTGGACGAGCAAAAAGCAAAATACTGTGTCCACATCTACTGCTGAGGCAGAATACGTATCTGCTGGTAGTTGTACTGCTCAAGTACTATGGATGCAAAGCTGTAGGGACCCGTCCTAATTCATCCGGACGAAGTCCATATCGATTATAAATGATTCACAACAGTTGATTACATCGCGAGGTACTTGACCTCTATATGATACATTTTACAAACATTGCATTCGTTTTTGAAAAGACAATCTTTCATTACATCGAAAGTTGACGGCGTACATACCATTTTATAATATATCTAACTATAATTAACTTAATAATAATCTTGATGAACTCAACGACTCGAATGCAACGTCTTTTGAAATATGTCATGAATGACTCCAAGTAATATCTTTAAAATGAGCAATTGCACATCGGAAGACTTCTTTCATACCTGAGAATAAACATGCTTTCAAGTGTCAACCAAAAGGTTGGTGAGTTCATTAGTTTAACATAAATAATCATTTCATAATTTTAATAGACCACAAGATTTCATATTTCAATACACATCCCATACATAGAGATAAAAATCATTCATATGGATTGAACACCTGGTAACCGACATTCACAATATGCATATAAGAATATCCCCATCATTCCGGGATCCTCCTTCGGACATGATATAAATTTCGAAGTACTAAAGCATCCGGTACTTTGGATGGGGTTGTTGGGCCCGATAGACCTATCTTTAGGATTCGCGTCAATTAGGGTGTCTGTTTCCTAATTCTTAGATTACCAGACTAAAAAGGGGCATATTCGGTTTAATAATTCAGCCATATAATGTAATTTTAGATACTTGTGTCCATTTCGTAAAACAGTTATAAAAGCAGCGCATGTATTCTCAGTCCCAAAAATATATATTGCAAAAGCATTTAAAAAGGGATTAATGAAACTCACCATACTGTATTTTGTAGTAAAAATACATACGATGATATTTAACAACAGAACAATGCAGGGTTGGCCTCGGATTCACGAACCTATATCATTTATATATATTAAAACATATAATAATATTTAATCAAGTTTATATATACTATCTAGTAATAAATAACTTAATTATATCTATTTATATATATGTTTTAAATAAATACTTAGTATTTATATATTAGGTTCATATTGAACTGTTTTCATTATAATGTATTAAAATTTACATATATGATTATATTAAAATATGTTTATATATTATATGTAACATTAATTAATAATATTTTTGTTTTAAAAAAAACATGTTAAATAATATATATATATAATAACTATATATAAAAATATCATTTGTTTGTTAAAATAGTAGTTATTATAATACTAAAATAGTGACAGTAATAATAATAATGAAAATAAAAATGATAATACTATATATACAATCATGATAATGATAAAAATAAAAGTTGTATTATTTTTACAATAAACATAGTAATTTTGATAATAATTCTTAATACTAATATTACTAAAAATGATAATAATATTGATAATATTAATAAAAAATGATACTTTTAATAATAATAATAATAATAATAATAATAATAATAATAATAATAATAATAATAATAATAATAATAATAATAATAATAATTGAAGGTATTTCGTATGCCTGAGAGATATATTAAATTAATGTGGCTAAAATGTTATGATCCAAGTCGGGTCATACCCAATAACAAACTTACCGACACCTCATTCGTATTTGATCTTAACGATTGGATCATTGATCAGATACGCGACACTTGAACTTTAAGAAAAGTGGTTTTCTGAAATACTACTTGATGTGTACACATATATATATAAATTATGGAATGATTTATATTATATGGATTTAATTATTTATAGGTTAAATAATTAAATTTAGTTATGTCACATTTTATAAAATTGGTTTTATAAATAAATATGTACATGATTAATAATAATGTCATGGAAGTTTATAAAAGAGAAGGGTTTTATAAAATTAGTTTTATAAAAACTATTTTATAAAAAAAAGGGGAATGTGGCATGGGAGATGGGGGCATTGGGTTCATGAACTCATGCTTTTGACTACTTGGTTTTCCCATATATCTACATACACATGCCTAGCTCTCTTGGGACTTCAACACACATGCCATACACATCTTTTACTTGCAAAAAATTCTGCACAACCTTCTCTCTGTCTTGCTGCTGCCGTGAGCTTTCTTGAGGGAAAGAGAGTTCATTTCTTTTTTTTTGCAAGCTAATTCTAGTGTCATTAAATCCTAACTATTGCATAAGGTGTTGGTGAAGTGTTTGGGGTATTATCTCTTGAGGTTTCATTGCTTTGAAGCTCCATTAATCAACATCATCTTCACCATCTTCTTGCAACTAAGAAAACGACCCTCAACTAGCTTGAGGAGGTACATTTCTTATCTTCTCATCTTATTTGTAAACATATCTTTACAGACTTGATATTAACATGGAATTCAATCAAAATGGTTTAACATAAACATTTGTTTATAAATGAAATAATGCTTCCGCTTGACTTTACACTCATAAAATTGGTTTTGTGATTATATAAACATTATGAACTTGTTGTTGTGTTGAATTCCATCAATGGTATCTAGAGCCGAGGTCTTTAAAATATGCTTCTATTTATGACCTTAAAACCCATCATACTTGCATTCTAGTAACATGCATGAAAGTAGAATGTAAAAATATGTTCGGGTTTGTATGGTTCTTGGTTTGGCCGAATTTTAGGGAGTTCCAAAAGGGTTTGGAACTTGAAATTTGGTCAATTTTGTTGTATGTTGTAAGTTCACAATCTAGCCATGACCATGTGTTTGTATGAATGCTTATTTGGTTGATTTATTATTCAATTGATATGGTTGTAATATTCATTCATATGGTTTGTAAAATTAATTATTCATTTGGCATGTAATATTAATTTTGGTTATGTAATTTATTTCATATTTGGTATGTAAAATAGATTAGGTTATATTTTCATTTTTAGAAAAATGTATTAGGATATATTTTTTGTAAAAATGAACATGAAAGGAGGGAGTCAAAGGAAGAACACAAGAAGAATCTACTTGGATGCAAGATTAAGTGGGAGTGGTAAAATATCCTACTTTGTGTTATAACCCATTACCCGGTAGCATTTTGTTTTCGGCTAAACAAAATGTCTACCAAAAGGCTTGATTGTGAACATTTGTTTTACATGCGTGGTTGTTTTAATTTCTTGTATGATTGTGGATTGTGTATGTTACTACAACAAGTTATCACACAAGTTAACAACAAGCAAAACTACTATTTAATTGGTTAAATTATTAACAACATGAAATGTACCAAACTACAATTTAATCGGTTAAATTGAAATGGCAAAAGACGCTAATAAATGGTTATTAAGAACAAGAAACGGATTGCACATATAAAATGGTTTATATCAAAGTAATGAAATATCTTTATTACATGACATGTAAATGGATTTTCATAAATACCATACACTAAATGCATGTTGGTGTATGGCATAAAAGTTTTCTCCAACTAGAAATAATGAAACCTTAAAATCCCTTTAACAAACAAGGCAAACAAGTTAAACGCCATCCTTTTGTGCAAACACTTAAAAATATTAGGGAACTCTTAATGGGATAAAGGTCACCTAACCGTTATGAGCAAACTAATATGATTGAGGTAAATTTCGCACACTTGTGGGATAAAGGTCACCTAACCACTAGTATGTTGAATTTACACGTTAGCACAAGTAGGACGACTTGATTTGGGAATCATGAACTTAGGGTCACCGAAGCATGATGAACAAATAGGCGTTGATGGGATAATATGCCATGCAAAAGGATTGCATGATCCCATAATTTAGAAGTTGCAAAAGGATTGAAATTTTCATATAAATGACTACCTAGCTAAATCAAATAACGGGATAAAGGTCACCTAACCGAAATTTGATTTACCGTTGGATTCTAATATTTAATGAATCAATTAATTATAAAAGTGTATTGTTTATTAAATATAAAATCAATACTTAAATGAACTTTGTTAATTTTGTAGATGGCCACCAATAACAACAACATGCAAAATGCACCACTTAACCTAAACAACCTATCGTTAAGGTCTCTCCTCGAGAAAGACAAACTCAACCATACGAACTTTATGGATTGGTTCCGTAATCTTAGGATTGTCCTCAAACTTGAGGATAAAGCGTATGTGTTGGAGGACCCTATTCCCGACCAACCGGATGAGGAAGATCTAGAGGGCATAGCTTATTATGACAAGTATTGCGCCGATTCGGTGCAAGTCGCTTGCCTAATGCTTGGCACTATGATACCCGAACTCCAAAAGGATTTCGAACATCATAGTGCATATGACATGATTACGCAATTGAAGGAGATGTTCCTTCAACAAGCACGTGTCGAGCGCTTCGAAACGGTTCGAGCACTACATGCATGTCGTATGGATGACACCCAATCCGTATCCTCTTATGTCCTCAAAATGAAAAGCCTCATTGATCGCGCAAACCGTCTTAACCTCAACATATCTAATGAGCTAGCCACCGATCTTATCCTAAACTCCTTGTCAAAGAGGTTTGACCAATTTGTAATTAATTACAATATGAATGGGATGGATAAGACCATTGGCGAACTTCATGGCATGCTCAGGACGGCGGAAACTAGCATGGGTAAGAGGGCTTCACCCGTGCTAATGATCAATGATGGTGGGTCCAAAGGTAACAACACCTCTAAGCCAAAGGCGGCTAAGAGGAAAGGACCCGCCCATCAAGGCAAGGGAAAGGGGAGGATGGTTACCCCAACCAAAAACAAGAACAAGAAGCAAAAGGTTGCCGGACAAGCAAACCCCAAGGAAGACCCGTGCTTCGGTTGCGGTGAAATGGGTCACTGGAAATGTAATTGCCCGGTCTACCTTAAGGAGTTGAAGGAAAAGAGGGATGCAGGGCAATCCTCAGGTAACATATATATGGTATATATAGAGCTTAGTATTACTTCTTCTAATACATGGGTATTGGACACTGGATGTGGAACTCACATTTGCAATTCTTTGCAGGGGTTCAAAAGAAGTAGCAAGCAAACGGGAACATCAAGTCTCTTTATGGGTAATGGAGCCAAAGTGCAAGTGAAGGCTCAAGGAGACTTTGTATTAAAACTTCCAAGTGGTTTGGAACTTATTTTGAACAATGTTTTGTATGCACCGGATTTATGTCGAAACATTATTTCAGTTTCCCGTTTAAAACAATGTGGTCTTTATCTTAATTTTGTTAATGATGATATCCACGTTTATTTAGATAATGTATTTTATTTTAAGGCTTCGCCTTCAAATGGAATTTATGAATTGGTTCATGATGACACATCATCTAGTAGCTCAATATACCATACTAGCACCAAGAAACTCAAAAGGGATTTGAGTGATTCCTACTTATGGCATTGTCGCCTTGGTCACATAAACAAGAATCGAATGCATACACTCCAAAAGAATGGCCTTTTGAAATCAAATGAACTAGACTCATTTGATGTATGTGAATCTTGTTTACAAGGCAAGATGACTAAAGCACCTTTCAAAGGGACCTACGAAAGGGCTAAGGACTTATTAGGATTAATACATTCGGATGTATGTGGACCCTTTAAGCCCATAGCTAGGAATGGTGAAAGATACTTCGTTACTTTCATTGATGACTTCAGTCGTTTCGGATATGTCTACTTGTTAAGACATAAGAACGAAACTTTTGAAGCATTCAAAGAGTATCAAAACGAAGTACAAAATCAACTCAATAAGACAATTAAGGTACTTCGAACCGATAGAGGAGGTGAATACCTAAGCGATGCCTTCCAAGATCATCTTAGAAGTTGTGGGATTATCTCGCAACTTACTCCACCCGGGACACCACAGCTTAATGGTGTATCCGAAAGGAGGAACCGAACCCTAATGGATATGGTTCGATCTATGATGGCTAGAAGCTCGTTACCTCTATCATTCTGGGGTTATTGTCTATGCTCCGCGGCTCGTATTCTAAATATGGCCCCAACCAAGAAAGTGGAACGAACTCCTCGTGAGATGTGGTTTGGAAAACCTCCATCTCTATCATACTTAAAGGTATGGGGATGTGAAGCTTATCCTAAGCGTTACGTCCCTAATAAGTTGAATGCTCGATCCACGAAGTGTATCTTCATAGGATATCCCAAGGATGATATGGGATATTATTTCTATGATCCATCCGAGCAGAATGTATTTGTTGCTCGAAAGGCTGAATTCCTTGAAACTAAGTTCCTAATGGAAGGCAAAAGTGAAAGGAAGATAGATCTTGAAGAGGTTCAAGATCAAGTAGATGATACACAATTGGCTGACACTAGCACTCAACATGAAAATGTTGAGAGTGATCAGATGGATGATCAAAATACACAAGACGTTCGCAGATCTGGTAGGATTAGTAATCCTCCTGAGAGATATGGGTTTCTCATGGATGGTTGCTATGTGGTTGATTTGGATGAACTAATAAACTACCAAGATGCTTTATCAAGGATTGATAAAGATAAATGGCAGGAAGCCATGAACGCTGAGATGCAATCCATGTATGACAACCAAGTTTGGGAACTTGTTACGCAACCTCCTGGCTCTAGGCTAGTTGATTGTAAATGGCTGTTCAAAATGAAAACCGACATGCATGGAAACTTGGATACATATAAAGCTAGACTTGTAGCAAAAGGTTTCACTCAAACTCAAGGGGTTGACTATGATGAAACTTTTTCGCCTGTGGCGATGCTAAAGTCTATTAGGATATTACTTGCCATTGCTGAAAGGACCCGTTCATATACATTATAAACGATTCACAATAATTGATTACATCACGAGGTATTTAACCTCTATATGATACATTTTACAAACATTGCATTCGTTTTTAAAAGACAAACTTTCTTTACAATGAAAGTTGACGGCATGCACACCATTTCATAATACATCCAACTATAATTGGCTTAATATTAATCTTGATGAACTCAACGACTCGAATGCAACGTCTTTCAAAGTATGTCATGAATGACTCCCGGTAATATCCTTAAAATGAGCTAATGCACAGCGGAAGATTTCTTTAATACCTGAGAATAAACATGCTTTAAAGTGTCAACCAAAAGGTTGGTGAGTTCATTAGTTTATCATAATCAATAATTTCTGTAATAGTAATAGACCACAAGATTTCAGTTTCCATAAATATCCGTACACTCGCAAGTGTTTAAAAGTATTCTATAAGTTGTAGGCACCCGGTAACAAGCCTTAACTTTCATGTTTTACCCTCTGAAGTACACCAGATCAGGTGTGTTTAAAATAACCTCGAAGTACTAAAGCATCCCATAGTCGGGATGGGGTTTGTCAGGCCCAATAGATCTATCTTTAGGATTCGCGCCTACCGTACATAGACAAGTAGTTTAATGTTACCAAGCTAAGGGTATATTTCTGGTTTAAACCCACATAGAATTAGTTTTAGTACTTGTGCCTACTTCGTAAAACATTTATAAAACAGCGCATGTATTCTCAGCCTAAAAATATATATTGCAAAAGCAATTAAAAAGGGAGCAAATGAAACTCACAATACTGTATTTCGTAGTAAAAATACATATAACGTCATTTAACAAGTGCAAGGTTGGCCTCGGATTCACGAACGTATCAATATTGAGATTCAATATTGCAGGAAAGTACGTAGACACAACGGAGATGATAAACACTAGATTGACCTCACGAGCATACCCATGAACCATACCCATCACCTCCATAGCTATAACCCATAATTTCCTTAGCTTCGACTCATTCAAAAAAAACTATTTTGAAATCACTCGGAGAGCACTCCGTCGTAATATTTTATGTATACTAATAATATCTTGAAATAATACAGAGCAAATATATATATATATAAATCGATTGAGATAGTTTAGAGAAATATATTTTCAAGTTTCTATGAAATAATGAAACCTATTGAATTCTATTTATAATAGATTTTTGAATTATTAAAGTGAATTATTAAAGTATGAATTATTAAAGTGAATTATTAAAGTATGAATTATTAAAGTATGAATTATTAAAGTGAATTATTAAAGTATGAATTATTAAAGTGAATTATTAAAGTATGAATTATTAAAGTGAATTATTAAAGTTAAAGTAAAGTAAAAGTAAAGTAAAGGTAAAGTTAAAGTATAGTAAAAGTATAAAAACTATGTATATATAATACGCGTATAAATATATATAATATTAATTTAAATCGTTATATATATTTAATGAAATAAAATATAAATAGCGTTATATTTATTATACTGGTTAAGTAATGAGTTGTCAAAAGTGATTCTAGATATTTATAAAAGTTATATACATTTTAATAATAAAGTTCTTTTTAAACTGAAAACGTCTTTGTACGTTTGAAAATAGATTAATAGAATATTATGGAAACCAATTCTCCACTAAATTTTGTCTAACTTTCGTAAATGACACTTTTTGTTTTTATTTATAAATAGCTTTACAAATTATTCTGAATATCGTTAAGAGGAATAGATTTTCTCAAATCATAGTGGACCTCTCAACAGAGACTTGTAATCATAATTCAATGTTTCTGATAATTCAATCATTTAATATATTTTTTTTAATTTCGTCGAAAATCATATTGAAACAAATACGTTCATGTAAAGTATCATATATCTAATACTTTGTTAATGTTTTCAGTTAATATTATATATTATATATACATATCTATATACTCATAATTGTTCGTGAATCGTCGAACACGGTCAAAGGGTAATTGATTACATGAATGTAGTTCCAAAATTTTTGAGATTCAACATTACAAATTCTACTTATCGTGTCGGAAACATATAAAGGTTAAGTTTAAATTTGGTCGAAAATTTCCGGGTCGTCACAGTACCTACCCGTTAAAGAAATTTCGTCCCCGAAATTTGATAGAGGTCGTCATGACTAACAATGAGAATGTTATTATAACGATTATAGAGTTTTATCATGTTCAAGAAGAATGGATAAAATAATTCGATTTCTCGAAACGTGTGATTGAAGTTATCGTAAATGAATGAAATAAGATAATAGTGATTCGTCGTATCTTTTGACGTCATCATGATTGATCTCCGAAAAGAAAATCTTTGTAATCTATATTGGATTTGATTATTCGGCGATTAAGGAAATTATGATCCTCTTCGAATTAATGCGATAATCCATTTTGATTTCTCTGTCATATATTTCACTATAAATCCACCTCATTTGTTTTCTTACAACTCACACCTTCTCAACTCATATTTTAAAGTATTTGTTAATATGCTTCATCCAGTGCTGATTCTTGATATACTCCTCACTTTCATATCTGTCGCTCTTCTTTTTCATCTGCCTCCGGAAGAATCTATTTACTTCTACTATACTCTTGGTTTTATAGTGTTTTTAGTTCTCCCGTGTCTTTATATTGCTATATGCATCGATATATACGGTTTATAGTTTCTGGGTTGTTGTTGGTTTCATATCTTCCCTTATATTTCGATATCCCTGCTTCTGTCTTCTATAATCATTGTCATCCCCAATTAATGCTTTCTTTTATTTACTGCGATTTATACCCCAATTTCTATTTCGGAGTTTTGTCCTTTCGTTTCTTCTTCTTGCGATTAAGCACCGCTTGTGATGGTCCATAATTTGCATATATGAATTTCGGAATGAACATTGTTAATGTTCTAAGAAGGAAATTGTAATGGCACGATCTTGACTTGTCAAATTACTAGAATACCTTGGAAAAGGCCGAATCATCAAGAAATATTTTCTTGATATTTTAGAGGTTAAAGAGAATACAAGAGTCGTGTAACATAGCACATGATGACGTTATGATCTGTGAATCATCACGTTCCATTTAGAAACTCAGCATGACTTACTGTAATATAACCACGTTGATCAAGTGTCATTATATTATACTAGTTCATGCTTCAGTTCCCAACACTACTTCAAAGATATTCCTATTTTAAATTCGAAAGTTTCAGAATTTAGAAACTAAAATAGTTTCTTTTATGATGTAATACAGACAGCACGAAGAGGTAAATGATTTCAGATAAGAATAATTATGGAAATATCTTCAGAAATATGGAGGATATTTATAATGAAATATACGATGATATCTTAGAATGTCTAATATCAGAGGATGATGAAGAATATTGTCCGTAAGGGTTTAGAGTCAGGAGCAAGGTATTCGTTAATGACTTCAACAAGTACAGAATCATTTGGATTCTTTGAAGGCCGGTTCAGCCTTTGTGATTTGTCCACAGCCTCCTTCATACTTTGCTCAATCCGTTTTCCAGTTCCAAAGCTTCTCTTTTTCTGAGCTTTACCAATATACTATCCTTTATCATCCAACTTTTTACTGTTAAGGTCGTTTACAGTTTTTGCTGCTTCATCAATATTTTACAAAATTTCGAGAACTGGTTCGCAGTTTAGGGTGTTTTTCAGAAATTTCTCATTAAAAGTATATAAGTCCAGAAGATAGACACATATAATTGTTGGCGTAGACATGCTGCGAGATTTCAAAATACTGATTGCTAATTTCCGATGATTCGTATGGAAATTCTCGTTACAAGATGCAGATGAGTAAATGATGGGGTTTTGATAAATATAAAGATTTTTCGGAAAGTCAAAGATCAATGAAGTTGTTAATAAGTTTATTGCTAATGTGGCGAGATATGAAAGGTTCCCCGGAAATAATGATGAAAGGGTAATCATTATAATAAGGCTTATTCGATTGAACAATTGAAGTTGGTTTGCTGGAGCTGTGACAAAACCGTCTATTTTTAGAAGGGATTAAAAAGTTATTTTAGCTAGTAAATGCCAAAAGGTCTGACATGGATACATGTTAAATTATGACTTTGGTTTCAAGAGTTTTTCAGGTACGTAACTGTGGATAACATGTGGTTGGATTATCATCTCGATTGTTCATTATTTGAAGTGTCTTCAGGTATTTCGAAGGGCTTGAACACAGATTATAATCGTTAATATACATACGATGTCCAAACACAGTTTTGAAGTTAAAGTATAGCTTTGAAAGATATAGGAATCTAAGAGTGATGATACTGGTTATATTTCGAATCGAATTATGCGATTTCAAAATCAGAATATGTAATTGAATTTGAATGAGTATGATTGTTTTGATTTATATGAAAGAATGGATATTGTTGTGAAAGTAGGGAGTATAGTTGATGATTGCTGAATCAGTTTCGAAAAATGTAATATATTAATTGTGAATTTATATATCTCTCGGGTATTACCTACCCGTTAAAAAAAATTTCACAATTAATATTTTGTACAAAAGAAGTTTATTACAGTCTTTATGAAAATATATGTGTATATTTTCTTTAGATGGAATATAGATTTAATGAGTTAATATTAAATTAGACTCATTTGTTTTATGGTTGGAACTAGAATTGAGTAATCCCTAAAACTTTATAAATTGCATAAGTATTTCTTCAATAATATTGAAATTATGAATCATTACTTTGTTATTTGTTGGTTTTCGTGAAATTCTTGTGAACTTTGCAAGGTACGAATGATGTTATTTGAAAAGTTTCGAGTACATCGATGATGAAAGTGTAAAATCAAACATATATTCGAATAATACACTTGATTTATTATGAATTGGATTTTTATTGAATTGAGACAGAGATTGTAATTAACGATGGTTAAGTTGCGGACGAAGGACGTACATCATTGCATATTTGTAATATGAATTAACTGAGTAGTTAATATTCACACATAATAGCTTAGTACGGGAAGATTTATCATGGTTTAAAAATTTATACATATAAAATATACATATAATTCTTTCGATTGGAAATGAGTTAATACTTCATAACTCGTTGATACAATATATTTGTTGTTGATTCGTAATGATGTCCACAATGATTCTTGAACTGACAGAGTTTATGATGTTACAGGTGCTGTTGATTCTGACGATACTGACGGCACTGACTGTGTTGATGATGCTACAGTCCTGTTGATGCTGTTGGTAAAACAATTCTAGCTTGTAAATCGTACACCATTTTCGATCAAAGTTTCTACTCTACCCTCCCCGTTCACTCATCCGATTTACGGTCAGAATTAAATAATCTCTAAGATTTTGGAGATTACATAACTGCCGCAGAGATATCTCTTCAATGAAGTTTATGAATTAATACTTCATTGTTTGTTGTTGTTGATATTCCTGGATATTTACAGGGCGTATGACGTTGATGTTTGAGATACAGATTGTGATGTTGTGGTGTGGGATGTGGATGTTGTTGTTGGTGGTAGTGATGGTACTGTTGGTGTTGCTGATGGTGGTACTGTTTATGCTGCTGGTGCTGCTGCTGGTGTTTGTAACCTTTGCACCATATTCTCCAAAGCCACTACCCGAGCGCGAAGCTCGTTGACTTCTTCTATTACACCGGGGTGATTGTCGGTTCGGACGAGCGGATAAATAAAATCTAGAATTTGGTGTAGTATGTAATCGTGACGAGATACTCTAGAAATAAGAGAGAAAATGGTGTTTCGAATAGGTTCGCCGGTAAGTGCTTCTGGTTCTTCGCCAAGAGGGCAATGTGGTGGATGGAAGGGATCACCTTCTTCTTGTCTCCAATGATTAAGGAGGCTACGAACCCATCTCCAATTCATCCAGAATAGATGATGACTAATTGGTTGATCCATTCCGGTCACACTGCTTTCGGAACTTGAGTGGGATTCTATTTCGGAATCCGAGGGACTTGAACTAATGACGAATTCTATTTCGTACGACTGAATAAAGAATTTTTCGATATGAAATAATTTTTCAGCTATCGGGTGGTATTCTAATTATATAGAGCAAAAGGTTTCGTAGATTACGGAGGAATTTACGGAATATGTCAGGCAAAGTTTACGGTAATAGATACGATAAGATATGATTTAGCAGATACGCTAAGATATGAATTTTGTCTATACACTATTCATGCAATCAATGCAGCAAGACGTGTCTAGACTAAGAATGATAAGCAGGTAATTTTCTAAGGATGGTAAGTAGATGATTTCTGACTAAAAATGATAAACAAAACTTTTGACATGCAGACACGGTCGAAGTCCAGACTCACTAATGCATCTTAACAACTATCAGTTAGACACACTAATGCAAGACCTGGTTCGCTAAGACCACCGCTCTGATACCAACTGAAAGGACCCGTTCATATACATTATAAACGATTCACAATAGTTGATTACATCGCGAGGTATTTAACCTCTATATGATACATTTTACAAACATTGCATTCGTTTTTAAAAGACAAACTTTCTTTACAATGAAAGTTGACGGCATGCACACCATTTCATAATACATCCAACTATAATTGGCTTAATATTAATCTTGATGAACTCAACGACTCGAATGCAACGTCTTTCAAAGTATGTCATGAATGACTCCAGGTAATATCCTTAAAATGAGCTAATGCACAGCGGAAGATTTCTTTAATACCTGAGAATAAACATGCTTTAAAGTGTCAACCAAAAGGTTGGTGAGTTCATTAGTTTATCATAATCAATAATTTCCGTAATAGTAATAGACCACAAGATTTCAGTTTCCATAAATATCCGTACACTCGCAAGTGTTTAAAAGTATTCTATAAGTTGTAGGCACCCGGTAACAAGCCTTAACTTTCATGTTTTACCCTCTGAAGTACACCAGATCAGGTGTGTTTAAAATAACCTCGAAGTACTAAAGCATCCCATAGTCGGGATGGGGTTTGTCAGGCCCAATAGACCATCTTTATGATTCGCGCCTACCGTACATAGACAAGTAGTTTAATGTTACCAAGCTAAGGGTATATTTCTGGTTTAAACCCACATAGAATTAGTTTTAGTACTTGTGCCTACTTCGTAAAACATTTATAAAACAGCGCATGTATTCTCAGCCCAAAAATATATATTGCAAAAGCAATTAAAAAGGGAGCAAATGAAACTCACAATACTGTATTTCGTAGTAAAAATACATATAACGTCATTTAACAAGTGCAAGGTTGGCCTCGGATTCACGAACGTATCAATATTGAGATTCAATATTGCAGGAAAGTACGTAGACACAACGGAGATGATAAACACTAGATTGACCTCACGAGCATACCCATGAACCATACCCATCACCTCCATAGCTATAACCCATAATTTCCTTAGCTTCGACTCATTCAAAAAAAACTATTTTGAAATCACTCGGAGAGCACTCCGTCGTAATATTTTATGTATACTAATAATATCTTGAAATAATACAGAGCAAATATATATATATATATATAAATCGATTGAGAGAGTTTAGAGAAATATATTTTCAAGTTTCTATGAAATAATGAAACCTATTGAATTCTATTTATAATAGATTTTTGAATTATTAAAGTGAATTATTAAAGTATGAATTATTAAAGTGAATTATTAAAGTATGAATTATTAAAGTATGAATTATTAAAGTGAATTATTAAAGTATGAATTATTAAAGTGAATTATTAAAGTATGAATTATTAAAGTGAATTATTAAAGTATAAATTATTAAAGTGAATTATTAAAGTTAAAGTAAAGTAAAAGTAAAGTAAAGGTAAAGTTAAAGTATAGTAAAAGTATAAAAACTATGTATGTATAATACGCGTATAAATATATATAATATTAATTTAAATCGTTATATATATTTAATGAAATAAAATATAAATAGCGTTATATTTATTATACTGGTTAAGTAATGAGTTGTCAAAAGTGATTCTAGATATTTATAAAAGTTATATACATTTTAATAATAAAGTTCTTTTTAAACTGAAAACGTCTTTGTACGTTTGAAAATAGATTAATAGAATATTATGGAAACCAATTCTCCACTAACTTTTGTCTAACTTTCGTAAATGACACTTTTTGTTTTTATTTATAAATAGCTTTACAAATTATTCTGAATATCGTTAAGAGGAATAGATTTTCTCAAATCATAGTGGACCTCTCAACAGAGACTTGTAATCATAATTCAATGTTTCTGATAATTCAATCATTTAATATATTTTTTTTAATTTCGTCGAAAATCATATTGAAACAAATACGTTCATGTAAAGTATCATATATCTAATACTTTGTTAATGTTTTCAGTTAATATTATATATTATATATACATATCTATATACTCATAATTGTTCGTGAATCGTCGAACACGGTCAAAGGGTAATTGATTACATGAATGTAGTTCCAAAATTTTTGAGATTCAACATTACAAATTCTACTTATCATGTCAGAAACATATAAAGGTTAAGTTTAAATTTGGTCGAAAATTTCCGGGTCGTCACAATTGCTGCTCATTATGATTATGAAATATGGCAGATGGATGTCAAGACCGCTTTCCTAAACGAACATCTTGAGGAAGATGTCTATATAGTTCAGCCTGAGGGTTTTGTTGATCCGAAATATCCTAAAAAGGTATGCAAGTTAAAGAAGTCAATCTACGAATTGAAACAAGCATCTAGAATGTGGAATCATCGTTTTAATGAGGAGGCCAAGAAATTTGGCTTCATTAAAAATGGTGATGAAGCTTGTGTATACAAGAAAGCTAGTGGGAGCACTATCATGTTCCTTGTACTATATGTGGATGATATATTGTTATTTGGAAATGATATTCCGGCAATGCAAGGTGTTAAAACTTGGTTAAGCAAATGCTTCTCCATTAAGGATCTTGGAGAAGCACAATACGTTTTGGGGATTGGGATCTACAGGGATAGATTCAAGAAACTGATAGGTTTAAATCAAAGTGCATACATTGAAAAGATCTTGAAAAGGTTCAAGATGGAGAACTCTAAGAAAGGTTTGGTACCTATTCAAAAGGGAACACTTCTCAGTTCATCTCAGGAGAGAATGAAGAAAGTCCCATATGCTTCTGCCATTGGGTCAATCATGTATGCAATGATATGCACTAGACCGGATGTGTCATGCGCTCTTAGCCTGACAAATAGATACCAGAATAACCCAGGAAACAGTCATTGGATTGCTGTTAAAAGTATATTGAAATACCTTAGGAGGACTAAGGATATGTTTCTGATATATGGGTCTGGTGAGGAGGAACTCGCTGTAAAAGGTTACGTGGACGCGAGTTTCCAAACTGATCGTGATGATTCTCGATCACAATCCGGTTATGTCTTCACATTAAATGGAGGTGCGGTCTCTTGGAAGAGTTCAAAACAGGATGTTATTGCTCTATCCACTACAGAGTCGGAGTACATCGCCGCATCATTGGCAGCTCAGGAAGCTGCATGGATGAAGAAATTCATCGACGACTTAGGAGTAGTCCCTTCCATTCAGGACCCTCTTGAGATCTTTTGTGACAATGAGGGTGCGATTGCTCAAATCAAGGAACCTCGTGCTCATCAAAAGACCCGTCACATTGAGCGGAGATTCAACTACATAAGGGATGAAGTTGAAAAGGGAAAGATATGTATTCGCAAAGTTCACACAGATCTTAATATAGCGGATTCTCTCACGAAGCTCTTACATGGATCAAAACATGCTGGACATGTTTGTGCATTAGGGCTTCGATATTCTAGTGATTGGTCATGATCTGTTTTAAGTATTGTAATGGAACGAAATTGTTCAAACTCACTAATATAATTATGGTATTAATTTATTTTGAGTCATGTTCCTATTTTGCATATTTTATCCATGAATAAGTAATTATTCTAAATTCCGTAGTCGATCACATTCGTGGGAATAAGTGTGAGGTTTAGACTATTATGAACTTGGATTGGTATACATTTACGGACTGAATATGGGGCAAGGTTGCTACCAAGGTTCATAGATATTTGTGGGATGCAAATATTGGAAGACCCGCCATCAAGATTTACTAAATGGAGCCTTTGTGGTTGATCACATGTAATCTTGAGTAAAGGCGAATATCATTGTATCCTCTGACCTGAGGTACATACTGGGTTCGGATATTCACCAAGTGTTGTGCCTTGATTCTTTCCTTCGCTATTCTGAAATATGGTAGCTCATAAGGAAGAGCTCAGGTATAATGCAAGGTGTATATATAGGACGTATGTAGTCAAGATGGAATTTGTCCCTCTTATTCGTTGAGAGTCAGATGTCTAAGGCCTGATAAAGTTGAATCTAAAAGGGAGTGATCACTCTGTATCCCTTGGATTTAACATGACATCTAGGATGAAAGGATAAATGAAAGATTCACCTATTCATATTCGAGATGGGAACTCGAAAGGGATGATGTTATTGAATGGCACAAAGTCATAACATATTGGGGGTGATGGACGGTCGTTAGGTGGTATCCATCGCTTGCATTAATTTCTTATGTTTCTCGTGCAAGTGGGAGATTGAAGGTATTTCGTATGCCCGAGAGATATATTAAATTAATGTGGCTAAAATGTTATGATCCAAGTCGGGTCATACCCAATAACAAACTTACCGACACCTCATTCGTATTTGATCTTAACGATTGGATCATTGATCAGATACGCGACACTTGAACTTTAAGAAAAGTGGTTTTCTGAAATACTACTTGATGTGTACACATATATATATAAATTATGGAATGATTTATATTATATGGATTTAATTATTTATAGGTTAAATAATTAAATTTAGTTATGTCACATTTTATAAAATTGGTTTTATAAATAAATATGTACATGATTAATAATAATGTCATGGAAGTTTATAAAAGAGAAGGGTTTTATAAAATTAGTTTTATAAAAACTATTTTATAAAAAAAGGGGAATGTGGCATGGGAGATGGGGGCATTGGGTTCATGAACTCATGCTTTTGACTACTTGGTTTTCCCATATATCTACATACACAGGCCTAGCTCTCTTGGGACTTCAACACACATGCCATACACATCTTTTACTTGCAAAAAATTCTGCACAGCCTTCTCTCTGCCTTGCTGCTGCTGTGAGCTTTCTTGAGGGAAAGAGAGTTCATTTCTTTTTTTTTGCAAGCTAATTCTAGTGTCATTAAATCCTAACTATTGCATAAGGTGTTGGTGAAGAGCTTGGGGTATTATCTCTTGAGGTTTCATTGCTTTGAAGCTCCATTAATCAACATCATCTTCACCATCTTCTTGCAACTAAGAAAACGACCCTCAACTAGCTTGAGGAGGTACATTTCTTATCTTCTCATCTTATTTGTAAACATATCTTTAAAGACTTGATATTAACATGGAATTCAATCAAAATGGTTTAACATAAACATTTGTTTATAAATGAAATAATGCTTCCGCTTGACTTTACACTCATAAAATTGGTTTTGTGATTATATAAACATTATGAACTTGTTGTTGTGTTGAATTCCATCAATAATAATAATAATAATAATAATAATAATAATAATAATAATAATAATAATAATAATAATAATAATAATAATAATAATAATAATAATAATAATAATAATAATCATAATAATGATATTATAATAATCATAATGATAATGTTTATCACAATTATATATTATTTTGTGCTTATATTTATTTTCATCATTTTCACCGTTAACATTTAAATCATATTAACTTTTTTAATAAATTAATCATCCTTTATGTCCTAAGATCCTAACCATATTATTAATATTAATAATGATACTAATAATAATTATAAATTAATAATTAACCTAGTACAAATATCAATAATTAATACTAATTAATAATAATAGTTGTATGAAAGTAATTATACCTAAAAAAATAAGTTTGACACAGGCATGGTTCGAACTCGCGACCCTTCGAATAACAAACACCCACTAAACCATGGAACCATTCGATACATTCTTGTATTACTTCACAGATTAAAGTTTTTAACTATAAGAAACAACTTTTCATCTTCTTCACAACCTCAGTAATAATCATCATCATTCTTTCTCGTTACTTCATTAACGATCACTATAATCATTATCATATATCATCGTTAAGTATCATCAGATCATCATGTCTTCATTGACATCATCCCATCATCAACTTCGTGTACCCATCATCTTCTTCTTCGATCATAATCATTATTGTGATGACCATCATCATACTCGCATCATAACATCATCATTTATAATAAATATTTATCATGGATCCTCCATCTTCATCTTTATCATCATTTAACATCATCGTCGCTACATCTAAGCTGTAACTTTCATTATGAAATCACCCTAATCATCATCTTGATTACGTACAACTATCCTCATTCGTGTATCACCCCTTCATCACCATTAACATTTATCCTAAATAGTGTGTTGTTGTGTTGTCGAATAGGAATGAGGAAAGAATGATGGGCTTGCAAGTCTCGGCCCATGATTACTTTGAGCCCATCGGAAATACAGAAAAACTCACAGCCTAAGTTACACTTAAATTAAGTCCAGGAATTTACTACTAAGCTCGATTGAATTAAAAGAAGGGAATGCAGTAGTTGCACAAAATCGGACCTCAATAATTACGTGGAATGTTGATTAGGATCCCACTAATAGCCATACTTTGTACATGTGTGGTTTGTTTGGAATATAAAACACCACACATCCACACTTTAATCATTCTTAACATAATCATATAGTTTTTAAAAAAAATAGAACGACCCTTTTATTTTCAAGTGGCTCAAGTGTATTAAAAAAAATCATGGTGATCTTTGATTATAGAAACCTCACGCAGTAGCACTCACCTACGATGAAGATTAAAACACACGTTAGTAGCAGTGTTCAAGCAGAAAAAAATAACATCATCATCATCATTCACCCATCGTTTCACAGTTTCAAAGAAGGAAAAGAATTTGCAACAGTAGGGTTGTGGGTTTGGTGATGGAGTTGATGGTAGAGGTTTAAAGGTGGCCGATGGTTGTGAGGCTTAGGTGGTGGTGTCGTTCGACTATGATGGCCGGTGGTAGTGGTATAGATGTTAAAGATGGCGGTTTAGTAATAGTAATGAAGTACTAGTTTATCAAGCTTTGTTGGTGATCGTTTGTTGGATCTTCGATCATGGTTAAGAGAGATGGATCGAGAAAGAGGTGAAGGTGGTGCATGTTGGCTGGGTTGTGGTTGCTATTGATGATTCTTTTAAACAAGAAGCATGAAGGACTAGATGTGGTTGTGGTAGTTTCCGGATGAGAAGAGGAGATTGTTGCAGTGATGCTTACACTCAAGTAACAGGAAAAAAATAAAATAAGATGGTGTGTGTTTGTGGAGGTGATTAGGCACAAGTAAAATAATACATATATTGTAGATAGTGGAATCGATTACTGTATCAAGATTCGATTAAAACTTGTTTTGTAGCTTAATCGACTCGACAGAATCAATCACAAGGACAGAAGGAAAGATAAGTAAAAACAACAAGTTGTTATCAATCTGTAAATTGATTCTTGGTAATTGGAATGGACTGTATCCCTTTTGCAGACAAAACCCATAATCAAATAAAGTTGGATAATGACTTGAAACTGATTCAATTATAAGTTCACTTGTTGTATCTTTTTTTATATATATAATAATAAGTACAATAATAATAATAATTCTATAAATAATAATAATACTGATAATAATAAATATAATTATAAAAGTAATAAAAAATAATGATAATAATAATTTTAAATGACAATTATAATAAATAATCATGAAAATAATTAAAATTATATATTTAATCTTCCTTATAATAATTTTCTATTTAACATCTTAAATTTAATAATCATAATAATAATTTTTTTAAATAAAAAAATTTATAAAATTCATAATAACGTTAATATTAATAATATTGATTATTGATAATACTTAAGTATTCTGTTTATTATTTTACATAATTAATTCTAATTGGTTAAAGGTATTTTATTAACTCAAAATGTTATATACATACTTATATTTATAATTATATATATTTTTTACACATTCGTTATACGCAATTGTTCGTGAATCGTCGGGAGTAGTCAAAGGTTAAGTGAATATTTTAAAACAGTTCAAAAATTTTGAGACACACATTACAGATTCTGCTTATCGTGTCGAAATCATATTAAGATCAAGTTTAAGTTTGGTCGGAAATTCCCGGGTCATCATAGTACCTACCCGTTAAAGAAATTTCGTCCCAAAATTTGAATGAGGTCGTCATGGCTAACAATAAATATGTTTTCCTGACGAATATGAGTTGATAAAATAGAGTTTTATCATTATTGAGTAATATGGATAAAAAATTCGATTATTCAAAGAGTACGAATGAAACTATCGTAAGAGAGGTCCCAACGGCTCAATTTTTAGCCTTTAGTAAAATAAAACTAAAAAAAAAAATCCCAACAGCTATCCCAACGGCCACTTTTATACTATATAAATACCAACCATATACTTCATTTTATACACTCAAACATATATTTCTTTTATATTTCCACCTTTCTCAAAATCAAAATCAAACACTCCCAAACTGCAAAATGCTAACACTTTCCCCAATGAAGGAATAAAATGAAGGAATATGAGTGGGGCGACAGTATTTCGTTTGAAGATATCGACATTCGTGATGTTGGTGTACAAGACTTGCTATCCTTTCTGAAGGAAAAAGTTCCGTGTGAATTTACGTCTGTGTTCTTTTATAAAGACGATTATGATGCGGATTGTAGGGCAAGTTTTCTGTGTACCGATGATCAATGGTACTTTATAAAAGATACCATTGAAGATCACGGTAAACGCATTTCTTTGTATGCGGTTCTTGAAGATGAAGAGACGTTGGGTTATCGTTACCTCGATGAATCAGCTGAAGCAGCAGTTGAGGCATCAAGAGAAATACCGATGTCTCCAGAGTACCTTACGGATGGTGAAATGACTGGTGAACGCTACTTTACAGATGATAATTGACGACGACGAGTAGTTTGATTGTAATCTTTTAATTTTTAATTATCGTGATGTTTTAATTTTTAATTATTGTAATTTCAGTGTTGTTGTCGAGTTTTATATCTTCCTTTATGTTTCAGAGCTCTTCGTCTTTTTAATCTCCTCTCGATCTCTAGTAAAACAAGTAATGGTATAGAATTTGTAAGTATGGAGTTTCGAGTGAATTTAATGTTATAATCAAGAAAGAACGTAATAGCACGATTTGATTCGTTAAATTACCAGAATCATTGAGAATAGAGCTATCAAGAATATACTTTCTTGATATGTTCAGAAGTTAATTAGAATGAAAGAGTTATGTAACATGACACATGATGGTGGTATGATCTACTGTGAAGCACCATGTCCCATTAGAACTCAGCATGACTTACTGTAATATAATCACGTTGATCAAGTGTCATTATATTATACTAACTCATGCATCAGTTCCCAACATTACTTCAATAACATTCATATTTTAAGCTCGAAAGTTTACAGAATATAGAAACTAACAGTTTCTATATGATGTAACACTGATAGCACGAAGAGATAAATGATTTCAGATAGTATTAGTTATAAAAATATATTCAGAAATTTCGAGGATATTTATAATGAAATATACGATAATATTTTTGAATATCTAAGATCAGAGGATGATGGAGACTATTGTCCGCAAGGGTTTAGAGTAAGGAGCAAGATATTCACTAAAGACTTTAGCAGACATTGAATCATTTGGATTCTTTGAAGTCAAACTTATTCTTTGTGATTTGTCCACGGCTTTCTTCATAGTTTCGCATAATCTGCTTTTCGGTACTAAATTTTCTATTGAATGTTTCCAATATAATGATACACAGGAAACACGAAGAGGTATATAATTTCGGACGAGAATATTTATGAAAATATCCTCAGAAATATCGAAGATATTGATGATGATATTTTGGAATTTCTAAGTTCGATGGTTGATGGAGAAAGATTTTCCGCAAGATTTTAACATTACTTCGAAGCAAGATATTCTCTAAAGATTTCAACGGATCCAGAATTATCTAGATTCTTTGAATATAGGGTATGGTCCTTGTATTTATCCTTGGTCTCCTCCGTGGTTAGCTCAATCCGTTTTTCAGTTTCAACTTTTCTGAGCTTTACCAACATACTATTCTCTATCATCAAACTTTCGATGATCAAGGTCGTTTACGATTGTCTACGGTTTCTGCTGCTTCATTCAGCTTTTTTAACATTCAGAGTATTGATTCGTAGACTGAATGCTTTTCAGAATTTCAGAATGAAAGATCATAATTCTAAGGGATAAATGTTATACATATAACTGTTGATGTAGATATGCTATGAGTTTTCAAAGTACTGATTGCTGATTCCCAGTAATTGGTATGGCAGTTCTCGTTATAAGATGCGGATGAGCATATGATAGGGTTCCTATGAATAAATATAATGATTTATCAGAGAGATTTAAGCCAATAAGCAACGAGGTTGCTGATACGTCTGCTGGTAATATGGTGGAATATAAAAGGTTCCCCGGTAATAATAAAAGAGCACGCGTATATATCAACATTATAATATGGTTGTTTCGTACAAAAAGTCGAAGTTGTCTTGCTGGAGCTGTGACAAAACTGCCTATCTCGAACAGCAGATGCAAAGTTCTTTTTGGTAATAATAACGCTAAAGGAATTAGCACAGCAACGTGTTAAACGTTTACTCAGTTTCCGAGAGTTTTCAGGTGCATAATTATACGCATCAATCTTTTCTTCCGTAAATGAAGTGCGGTTGGTTCATCTTCTCAATTGATGTGTTTTCAAGAATCATGAAAGGTTTGAATGCAGATTAGAATTGTCAAGATACAAATGAAGTTTACAATGAAATCAAGTGGCACACTTGAAGAATTGTTTAGTTTCATATGTTATAGTCAATATTTTAATTCATTTTAATTGTTCAATGTTGGTAGTCCACAGTTGATAGTCCACAATTAGAAATTTAATAATTTACGTATAGTTTAATATATAATATTCGAATTAATTAATACGTGTTGTGACCCGTATACGTCTCAGACTCGATCACAACTCAAACTATATATATTATTGTAGAATCAACCTCAACCCTGTATAGAGAACTCGATCATTACTGCATATAGAGTGTCTATGGTGATTCTAAATAATATATATAGATGCGTCGATATGATATGTCAAAACCTTGTATACGTGTCCTGATAGTTAAAGTGCGTAAAATAAATAACAGAAATTAAATAACGATAAATAAAATGCGTAAAGTAAATAACAGAAATTAAATGACGATAAAAAAAATTGCGAGAATGTAAATTGCGATAATTAAATTGCGATATATAAAGTGTAATAATTTAGCTGGGAACAATTAGCTAGGAACAGTTAGCGTGGATTCTTAACAAAATTTCTCATAGTTAATTTATTTGTTTCTAACAAATTTTATTTTGTCCAATGTTTTCTTCATTATGCCACTTGTCGGATTCTGATAGGTCAAAATCCAAATATGAAATTGAATGAAAATGGTTATTCTGTGATGAACGGATTCGTATAGCTGTAGTTGCAAGTAGGATAGTAAATGACTGTTGAATCAGATTCGAAGAATGTACAGTGTAACTTATTAATGCGACATCTAAATATTCTTCGGGTATTACCTACCCGTTAAAATATTTTCACCATTAACAGTTTGTACAAGAGAATTTTTAATTACAAACTTTATGAAAACATATATACATATATATTTTCTTCAGATGTATTCATGGATTTAATGAGTTAATATGATATTGAACTCATTTGCTTTTCGGTTGGAACTAGAATAAATAATCTCTAAAACTTTAGAGATTACATATTCGCCATGTCGAACGAAGATAAATGAGGTAGAACGATACGTAGAACGAAGATCATACTCAAAGTACAGATGATGATATTGAAACATGGATTGTTGATGGTACTGGTGCTGTTATTGATTGTACTGTTGGTGCCGGTGATGTTGCTGAAGCTGGTACATTTTGCACCATATTCTCCGAATTGATTATTCGAGCACGAAGCTCGTTGACTCATTACTCCAGGACGATTTTCGGTCGGAACGAGCGGATGAATAAGGTTCAGAATTGTGGATAGAATACAATCTTGTCGAGTTACCCTAGAAATGAGACTGAAAATGGTGTCTCGAACAGGTTCGCCGGTAAACGCTTCAGGTTCATTGTCAAGACGTGAATTCGGTTGGTGGAAGGGATTGCCTTCTTCTCGTCTCCATTAATTAAGTCGACTACGAACTAATCATATGAATTGAGGATGGTTGGTTGGTTGATTCATTCTAGTGACGCATGCTTTCGGAGCTAAGGTGGATATCCATATCGGAATAGCTGTCAGAATAACTATCGGAATAGCTATCGGAATCTGAGGAATTCGAACTGGTTGAGGGATTCATCTCGTACGATCAGATGAAGGATATTCGATAAAAAAAAATAGATTATAAGATGTCGATTAGTACCCTGCAATACATAATTTACATATGTATATGTAATACTAAAATCCCATAAGCTACGGAGGAATTTACGGAAGTTGTCAGGCAAAGTTACAGTAATAGATACGCTAAGATATAAAGTATCAGATACGCTAAGATATATTTTTTTTTCTATACACTATTCATGCAGTCAATGCAGTAAAACGTGTCTAGACTAAGAATGATAAGCAAGTGATTCCCTAAGAATGATAAGCAGGAAATTTTCGACACGAAATGATAAGCAAAACATTTTGACATGCAGGCACGGTCGGAGTCCAGACTCACTAATGCATCCTAACGACTTATCAGTTAGACACACTAATGCAGACCTGGTTTACTAAGACCACCGCTATGATACCAACTGTAGGTACCCGTCCTAATCCATCCGGACAAAGTCCATATCGATTATAAATGATTCACAACAGTTGATTACATCGCGAGGTACTTGACCTCTATATGATACATTTTACAAACATTGCATTCGTTTTTGAAAAGACAATCTTTCATTACATCGAAATTTGACGGCGTGCATACCATTTTATAATATATCTAACTATAATTAACTTAATAATAATCTTGATGAACTCAACGACTCGAATGCAACGTCTTTTGAAATATGTCATGAATGACTCCAAGTAATATCTTTAAAATGAGCAATTGCACAGCGGAAGACTTCTTTCATACCTGTGAATAAACATGCTTTCAAGTGTCAACCAAAAGGTTGGTGAGTTCATTAGTTTAACATAAATAATCATTTCATAATTTTAATAGACCACAAGATTTCATATTTCAATACACATCCCATACATAGAGATAAAAATCATTCATATGGATTGAACACCTGGTAACCGACATTCACAATATGCATATAAGAATATCCCCATCATTCCGGGATCCTCCTTCGGACATGATATAAATTTCGAAGTACTAAAGCATCCGGTACTTTGGATGGGGCTTGTTGGGCCCGATAGATCTATCTTTAGGATTCGCGTCAATTAGGGTGTTTGTTCCCTAATTCTTAGATTACCAGACTAAAAAGGGGTATATTCGGTTTAATAATTCAGCCATAGAATGTAATTTTAGATATTTGTGTCCATTTTGTAAAACAGTTATAAAAGCAGCGCATGTATTCTCAGTCCCAAAAATATATATTGCAAAAGCATTTAAAAAGGGCTTAATGAAACTCACCATACTGTATTTTGTAGTAAAAAAACATACGACGATATTTAACAACAGAACAATGTAGGGTTGGCCTCGGATTCACGAACCTATATCATTTATATATATTAAAACATATAATAATATTTAATCAAGTTTATATATACTATCTAGTAATAAATAACTTAATTATATCTATTTATATATATGTTTTAAATAAATACTTAGTATTTATATATTAGGTTCATATTGAACTGTTTTAATTATAATGTATTAAAATTTACATATATGATTATATTAAAATATGTTTATATATTATATGTAACATTAATTAATAATATTTTTGTTTTAAAAAAAAACATGTTAAATAATATATATATAATAACTATATATAAAAATATCATTTGTTTGTTAAAATAGTAGTTATTATAATACTAAAATAGTGACAGTAATAATAATAATGATAATAAAAATGATAATACTATATATACAATCATGACCATGATAAAAATAAAAGTTGTATTATTTTTACAATAAACATAGTAATTTTGATAATAATTCTTAATACTAATATTACTAAAAATGATAATAATATTGATAATATTAATAAAAAATGATACTTTTAATAATAATAATAATAATAATAATAATAATAATAATAATAATAATAATAATAATAATAATAATAATAATAATAATAATGATATTATAATAATCATAATGATAATGTTTATCACAATTATATATTATTTTGTGCTTATATTTATTTTCATCATTTTCACCGTTAACATTTAAATCATATTAACTTATTTAATAAATTAATCATCCTTTATGTCCTAAGATCCTAACCATATTATTAATATTAATAATGAAACTAATAATAATAATAAATTAATAATTAACCTAGTACAAATATCAATAATTAATAATAAGTAATAATAATACTTGTATGAAAGTAATTATACCTAAAAAAATAAGTTTGACACAGGCATGGTTCGAACTCGCGACCCTTCGAATAACAAACACCCACTAAACCATGGAACCATTCGATACATTCTTGTATTACTTCACAGATTAAAGTTTTTAACTATAAGAAACAACTTTTCATCTTCTTCACAACCTCAGTAATAATCATCATCATTCTTTCTCGTTACTTCATTAACGATCACTATAATCATTATCATATATCATCGTTAAGTATCATCAGATCATCCTGTCTTCATTGACATCATCCCATCATCAACTTCGTGTACCCATCATCTTCTTCTTCGATTATAATCATTATTGTGATGACCATCATCGTACTTGCATCATAACATCATCATTTATAATAAATCTTTATCATGGATCCTCCATCTTTATCTTTATCATCATTTAACATCATCGTCGCTACATCTAAGCTGTAACTATCATTATGAAATCACCCTAATCATCATCTTGATTACGTACAACTATCCTCATTCGTGTATCATGAAATGTCCCGTTCTTATTGATTAAAAATCTTCCATATTAATTGATTTCGTTGCGAGGTTTTGACCTCTATATGAGACGTTTTTCAAAGACTGCATTCATTTTTAAAACAAACCATAACCTTTATTTCATAAATAAAGGTTTAAAAATCTTTACGTAGATTATCAAATAATGATAATCTAAAATATCCCGTTTACACACGACCATTACATAAAGGTTTACAATACAAATATGTTACATCGAAATCAGTTTCTTGAATGCAGTTTTTACACAATATCATACAAACATGGACTCCAAATCTTGTCCTTATTTTAGTATGTAACAGCGGAAGCTCTTAGTATTCACCTGAGAATAAACATGCTTTAAACGTCAACAAAAATGTTGGTGAGTTATAGGTTTAACCTATATATATCAAATCGTAACAATAGACCACAAGATTTCATATTTCAATACACATCCCATACATAGAGATAAAAATCATTCATATGGTGAACACCTGGTAACCGACATTAACAAGATGCATATATATAAGAATATCCCCATCATTCCGGGACACCCTTCGGATATGATATAAATTTCAAAGTACTAAAGCATCAGATACTTTGGATGGGGTTTGTTAGGCCCAATAGATCTATCTTTAGGATTCGCGTCAATTAGGGTGTCTGTTCCCTAATTCTTAGATTACCAGACTTAATAAAAAGGGGCATATTCGATTTCGATAATTCAACCATAGAATGTAGTTTCACGTACTTGTGTCTATTTTGTAAATCATTTATAAAACCTGCATGTATTCTCATCCCAAAAATATTAGATTTTAAAAGTGGGACTATAACTCACTTTCACGGATTTTTACTTCGTCGGGAAGTAAGACTTGGCCACTGGTTGATTCATGAACCTATAACCATATATACATATATATCAAAGTATGTTCAAAATATATTTACAATACTTTTAATACATTTTGATGTTTTAAGTTTATTAAGTCAGCTGTCCTCGTTAGTAACCTACAACTAGTTGTCCACAGTTAGATGTACAGAAATAAATCGATAAATATTATCTTGAATCAATCCACGACCCAGTGTATACATATCTCAGTATTGATCACAACTCAAACTATATATATTTTGGAATCAACCTCAACCCTGTATAGCTAACTCCAACATTCACATATAGAGTGTCTATGGTTGTTCCGCAATATATATATAGATGGGTCGACATGATAGGTCGAAACATTGTATACGTGTCTATGGTATCTCAAGATTACATAATATACAATATAATTTGATTAGGTTATCGTTGGAATAGATTTGTTACTAACTTTCACGTAGGTAAAATGAGTAGTTTTTATCAATCTTGTATTACTCGCCATTTCTTCGTTTCTAATCCGTTTTAAGTGATTCTAGTGGCCACGGTTTCGTATTGAACTTAACTTTATGAATTTAAATAGAAAAAGTATAAGTTTATAGTCGAAAATATACAAGTTACAAGTCGTTTTTGAAAGAGGTAGTCATTTCCGTCGAAAGAATGACATCTTGATGACCATTTTGAAAAACATACTTTCACTTTGAGTTTAACCATGATTTTTGGATATAGTTTCATGTTCATAAGAAAAATCATTTTTCCAGAAGTATAGCTTTTAAATCAAATTTATTCTTAGCTTTTAATTATCCCAACCAAAACAGCCCCTGGTTTTACTACGACGGCGTATATCTAGTTTTATGGTGTTTATCGTGTTTCTGGGTTTTAAATCATTAAGTTAGCATATCATATAGATATAGAACATGTGTTTAGTTGATTTTAAAAGTCTAGTTAGAAGGATTTGTTGGGTTTTAACAAGTTTCATAGTACTTAAAACCTTTTAAGAAACTTATCAAAGCGGAAGCATGTTAATAATTATCATTAAAACTTGTATATCTTTAACCAATTAAAGTTAAAACCCAATAAGGATCAAGTTGTGATATATACTTACAAACTACAAGATAGTAAGGAGGTTATACCTATTCCAAGCTAGGTAATGAATGATGATGAAGATGATGATGAATGGAGCTCCAAAACAATGAAACCTCAAGTTGTTATACCCCAAGCTTATTACCAACACCTTGTACTTTGGTTAGGATTTAATTGACACTTCAAATTAGCTTCCAAAAACCAAATTAAGAATCCCTTTTGTGCTCCAAAACCCCACGGCTGGACAGCAAGAAAAGAGAGAGTTGTGCAGTTTTTTTTTCAAGTATTTTGATGTGTAAATGCATGTGTGTTTGGTCTCCAAGAGAGCCTTGGTTAATATGCACTTTGAATGGAAGTAACAAGGTAAAAGACAAGTCAAAAGAGCATGCCTACTCCATACTCCCATGCCACTTCCAATTCTTTTAAATAAAATGGTTTGTTTTATAAAATTAGATTTTATAAAACACATTTTATAAAACTTCCATTTATTTTATACATTTTATTATATAAAACCAATTTATATATAAAATGTAACATAAATAAATTAATTATTTAACCTATAAATAATTAAATCCATAATATATAAATTATTCCATAATTTATATAAATACACATCAAGTAATATTTAAGAAAACCATTTTTCTTAAAGTTCAAGTGTCGTGTATTTAATCAACGATCCATTCGCTAAGATCAAATACGAATAAGGTGTCGGTAAGCTTGTTATTGGGTATGACCCGACTTGGATCATAACATATTAGCCACATTAATTTAATATGTCTCTCGGGCATACGAAAAACCTTCAATCTCCCACTTGCACGAGAAACATAAGAAATTAATGCAAGTGATGGATACAGCCTAACACACTGTCCATCACCCCTAATATGTTATGACTTTGTGCCATTCAATAACATCATCCCTTTCGAGTTCCATCTCGAATATGATTAGGTGAATCTTTCATTATATCCTTTCATCCTAGATGTCATGTTAAATCCAAGAGATACAGAGTGATCACTCTCTTATAGATTTAACTTTTCAGGCCTTAGACATCTGACTCTCAACGAATAAGAGGGACAAATTCCATCTTGACTACATACGTCCTAGATATACACTTTGTAATATACCTGAGTTCTTCCTTATGTACTACCATGTTTCAGAATAGCGAAGGAAAGAATCAAGGCACAGTACTTGGTGAATATCCAAACCCAATATGTATCTCAGGTCAGAGGATACAATGATATTCGCCTTTACTCAAGATTACATGTGATCAACCACAAAGGCTCTATACAGTAATTCTTGAGAGCGGGTCTTCCAATATTTGTTTCCCACAAATATCTATGAACTTTGGTTGCAACCTTGCCCCACATTCAACCTATGAATGTATACCAATCCGAGTTCATAATAGTCTAAACCTCACACTTGTTCCCACAAATGTGATCGACTACGGAAATTTAGAATAATTGCTTATTCATGGATGAAATATGCAAAATAGGAACATAACTCAAATAAATTAACACCATAGTTATATTAATGAGTTTGAATAATTTCGTTCTGGTACAATACATAAAATAGATCATATCCAATCACTAGAATATCGAAGCCCTAATGCACAAACATGTCCCTCATGTTTTGGCCCATGTAAAAGCTTCGTGAGTGGATCCGCAACATTATGATCTGTATGAACTTTGCGAATACATATCTTTCCTTTTTCAACTTCATCCCTTATGTAGTTGAATCTCCTCTCAATGTGACGGGTCTTTTGGTGAGCACGAGGTTCCTTGATTTGAGCAATCGCACCCTCGTTGTCACAAAAGATCTCAAGAGGGTCCTGAATGGAAGGGACAACTCCTAAGTCGTCGATGAATTTCTTCATCCATGCAGCTTCCTGAGCTGCCAATGAGGCGGCAATGTACTCTGACTCTGTTGTGGATAATGCAACAACATCCTGTTTTGAACTCTTCCAAGAGACCGCACCTCCATTTAACGTGAAGACATAACCGGATTGTGATCGAGAATCATCTCGATCAGTTTGGAAACTCGCGTCCATGTAACCTTTTACAGCGAGTTCCTCCTCACCAGACCCATATATTAGAAACATATCCTTAGTTCTCCTAAGGTATTTCAATATACTTTTAACAGCAATCCAATGACTGTTTCCTGGGTTGTTCTGGTATCTACTTGTCAAGCTTAGAGCACATGACACATCCGGTCTAGTACATATCATTGCATACATGATAAACCCAATAGCAGATGCGTATGGGACTTTCTTCATTCTTTCTTGTTCATCTTTCGTGGTAGGACACTGAGATGAACTGAGAACGGTTCCTTTTTGAATAGGTACCAAACCTCTCTTGGAGTTTTCCATCTTGAACTTTTTCAAGATTTTATCAATGTATGTACTTTGACTTAAACCTATCAATCTCTTGGATCTATTCCTATAGATCCCTATCCCCAAAATGTATTGTGCTTCTCCAAGATCCTTAATGGAGAAGCAACTCTTTAGCCAAGTTTTGACCTCTTGCATTGTGGTTATATCATTCCCAAATAATAATATATCATCCACATATAGCACAAGGAACATTCTAGAGCTCCCACTAGCCTTCTTGTATACACAAGCTTCATCACCATTTTTAATGAAGCCAAATTTCTTTGCCTCTTCATTAAAACGATGATTTCACATTCTAGATGCTTGTTTCAATCCGTAGATTGATTTCTTTAACTTGCATACCTTTTTAGGATTTTTCGGATCAACAAAACCTTCGGGCTGTACCATATAAACATCTTCCTCAAGATATCCATTTAGGAAAGCGGTTTTGACATCCATTTGCCATATTTCATAGTCATAGTGAGCAGCAATGGCAAATAATATCCTAATAGACTTTAGCATTTCCACTGGCGAAAAAGTTTCATCATAATCAATCCCTTGAGTTTGAGTGAAACCTTTTGCTACAAGTCTAGCTTTGTATGTATCCAAGTTTCCATGTATGTCGGTTTTCATTTTGAAAAGCCATTTGCAATCAACTAGCTTAGAGCTAGGAGGTTGCTCAACAAGTTCCCACACTTGGTTTTCATACATGGATTGCATCTCGGCGTTCATGGCTTCCTGCCATTTATCTTTATCAATCCTTGATAAAGCATCTTGGTAGTTTGTTGGTTCATCCAAATCAACCGTATAGCAACCATCTATGAGAAACCCATATCTCTCAGGAGGATTGCTAATCCTACCAGATCTACGAATGTCTTGTGTATTTTGTGTAGTGACCCGAACTTTTCCATGTTTATATATATTAATTGAGATTGATATTTACATGATTAAATGTTTCCAACATGTTAAGCAATCAAACTTGTTAAGACTTGATTAATTGAAATATGTTTCAAATAGACAATTGACCACCCAAGTTGATCGGTGATTCACGAACGTTAAAACTTGTAAAAACTATATGATGACATATATATGGATATATATATATAGTTAACATGATACTATGATAAGAAAACATATCATAAAGTATATTAACAATGAACTACATATGTAAAAACAAGACTACTAACTTAATGATTTTTAAACGAGACATATATGTAACGATTATCGTTGTAAAGACATTTAATGTATATATATCATATTAAGAGATATTCATACATGATAATATCATGATAATATAATAATTTAAAATCTCATTTGATATTATAAACATTGGGTTAACAACATTTAACAAGATCGTTAACCTAAAGGTTTCAAAACAACACTTACATGTAACGACTAACGATGACTTAACGACTCAGTTAAAATGTATATACATGTAGTGTTTTAATATGTATTTATACACTTTTGAAAGACTTCAATACACTTATCAAAATACTTCTACTTAACAAAAATGCTTACAATTACATCCTCGTTCAGTTTCATCAACAATTCTACTCGTATGCACCCGTATTCGTACTC
Source organism: Rutidosis leptorrhynchoides (assembly GCF_046630445.1). Taxonomy (NCBI): domain Eukaryota; kingdom Viridiplantae; phylum Streptophyta; class Magnoliopsida; order Asterales; family Asteraceae; genus Rutidosis; species Rutidosis leptorrhynchoides. The sequence goes on along the minus strand of NC_092336.1, from coordinate 360,311,198 downwards.
GTACAATACACAGCTTTTAGATGTATGTACTATTGGTATATACACTCCAATGATCAGCTCTTAGCAGCCCATGTGAGTCACCTAACACATGTGGGAGCCATCATTTGGCAACTAGCATGAAATATCTCATAAAATTACAAAAATATGAGTAATCATTCATGACTTATTTACATGAAAACAAAATTACATATCCTTTATATCTAATCCATACACCAACGACCAAAAACACCTACAAACACTTTCATTCTTCAATTTTCTTCATCTAATTGATCTCTCTCAAGTTCTATCTTCAAGTTCTAAGCGTTCTTCATAAATTCCAAAAGTTCTAGTTTCATAAAATCAAGAATACTTTCAAGTTTGCTAGCTCACTTCCAATCTTGTAAGGTGATCATCCAACCTCAAGAAATCTTTGTTTCTTACAGTAGGTTATCATTCTAATACAAGGTAATAATCATATTCAAACTTTGGTTCAATTTCTATAACTATAACAATCTTATTTCAAGTGATGATCTTACTTGAACTTGTTTTCGTGTCATGATTCTGCTTCAAGAACTTCGAGCCATCCAAGGATCCATTGAAGCTAGATCCATTTTTCTCTTTTCCAGTAGGTTTATCCAAGGAAATTAAGGTAGTAATGATGTTCATAACATCATTCGATTCATACATATAAAGCTATCTTATTCGAAGGTTTAAACTTGTAATCACTAGAACATAGTTTAGTTAATTCTAAACTTGTTCGCAAACAAAAGTTAATCCTTCTAACTTGACTTTTAAAATCAACTAAACACATGTTCTATATCTATATGATATGCTAACTTAATGATTTAAAACCTGGAAACACGAAAAACACCGTAAAACCGGATTTACGCCGTCGTAGTAACACCGCGGGCTGTTTTGGGTTAGTTAATTAAAAACTATGATAAACTTTGATTTAAAAGTTGTTATTCTGAGAAAATGATTTTTATTATGAACATGAAACTATATCCAAAAATTATGGTTAAACTCAAAGTGGAAGTATGTTTTCTAAAATGGTCATCTAGACGTCGTTCTTTCGACTGAAATGACTACCTTTACAAAAACGACTTGTAACTTATTTTTCCGACTATAAACCTATACTTTTTCTGTTTAGATTCATAAAATAGAGTTCAATATGAAATCATAGCAATTTGATTCACTCAAAACGGATTTAAAATGAAGAAGTTATGGGTAAAACAAGATTGGATAATTTTTCTCATTTTAGCTACGTGAAAATTGGTAACAAATCTATTCCAACCATAACTTAATCAACTTGTATTATATATTATGTAATCTTGAGATACCATAGACACGTATACAATGTTTCGACCTATCATGTCGACACATCTATATATATTTCGGAACAACCATAGACACTCTATATGTGAATGTTGGAGTTAGCTATACAGGGTTGAGGTTGATTCCAAAATATATATAGTTTGAGTTGTGATCAATACTGAGATACGTATACACTGGGTCGTGGATTGATTCAAGATAATATTTATCGATTTATTTCTGTACATCTAACTGTGGACAACTAGTTGTAGGTTACTAACGAGGACAGCTGACTTAATAAACTTAAAACATCAAAATATATTAAAAGTGTTGTAAATATATTTTGAACATACTTTGATATATATGTATATATTGTTATAGGTTCGTGAATCAACCAGTGGCCAAGTCTTACTTCCCGACGAAGTAAAAAATCTGTGAAAGTGAGTTATAGTCCCACTTTTAAAATCTAATATTTTTGGGATGAGAATACATGCAGGTTTTATAAATGATTTACAAAATAGACACAAGTACGTGAAACTACATTCTATGGTTGAATTATCGAAATCGAATATGCCCCTTTTTATTAAGTCTGGTAATCTAAGAATTAGGGAACAGACACCCTAATTGACGCGAATCCTAAAGATAGATCTATTGGGCCTAACAAACCCCATCCAAAGTACCGGATGCTTTAGTACTTCGAAATTTATATCATATCCGAAGGGTGTCCCGGAATGATGGGGATATTCTTATATATGCATCTTGTTATTGTCGGTTACCAGGTGTTCACCATATGAATGATTTTTATCTCTATGTATGGGATGTGTATTGAAATATGAAATCTTGTGGTCTATTGTTACGATTTGATATATATAGGTTAAACCTATAACTCACCAACATTTTTGTTGACGTTTTAAGCATGTTTATTCTCAGGTGATTATTAAGAGCTTCCGCTGTCGCATACTTAAATAAGGACAAGATTTGGAGTCCATGCTTGTATGATATTGTGTAAAAACTGCATTCAAGAAACTTATTTTGTTGTAACATATTTGTATTGTAAACCATTATGTAATGGTCGTGTGTAAACAGGATATATTAGATTATCATTATTTGATAATCTACGTAAAGCTTTTTAAACCTTTATTGATGAAATAAAGGTTATGGTTTGTTTAAAAATGAATGCAGTCTTTGAAAAACGTCTCATATAGAGGTCAAAACCTCGCAACGAAATCAATTAATATGGAACGTTTTTAATCAATAAGAACGGGACATTTCAGTTGGTATCCGAGCGTTGGTCTTAGAGAACCAGAAAATTTGCATTAGTGTGTCTTATCGAGTTTGTTAGGATGCATTAGTGAGTCTGGACTTCGACCGTGTTTTCTTTAAAAATGATTGCTTAACATTTTTGTTGGAAACTATATATTTTTAACATATGAATATTATGTGATATATTAATCTCTTAACGTGTTTGATATTATGTGATAGATGTCTACCTCTAGAACAAGTCCCATTGACTCACCTAATAATAATGAAGAGTCAAATGTAAATTGGAATAATTTGTGGACTGATTCACAAGTTCCCGAAGAGGAACCGGAAGAAGAGTCGGAACCGGAAGAAGAATCGGAACCGGAAGAAGAATCGGAACCGGATGAAGAAATAGAACCGGTGGGGGAAATAATAAAACGGTTAAGTAAAAGAAAATCCTCAACCAACCGACCAAAGTTAATTATGGTCAATGGTGTTTCCGCCAAGGAAGCAAAATATTGGGAGGATTACCAATTCTCCGATGAATCGGATTCCGACGAGAATTCCGATGATGTTATAGAAATTACCCCAACTGAATTTAAAAAGGCAAAAGAAAATAATAAGGGAAAGGGCATAAAAATAGAGAAATCTAATTCCAACCCCGATGAACTTTATATGTATCGTCAACCCCCGAAGTCCTTAAGTTGTAACAATGACCCGGGAACCTCTAAACCACCAGGTTTTTCTAAACCAATGTGGACAACGACGGTTCGTATTAGGGGAACATCATATATCCCTAGAAACTTGGCAAAACGAACCAAAACCGAAGAAGAAGAAACGAGCGATTCGGAATAAGATAGTTGTATTCGTGTGGTGTAATATATGGAATATAGTGTTCTTATGCTTTATGATATATGTAAAAATTGCTTGTATTAATAAGTATTTTTTTTATGAATCTAACTCTTGTCTATTTTACAGTTTAAAAATACAAAATGGATAGACAACCCAATATTTTAAGAGACCTACCCGGAGACATGATTGATGAAATCTTGTCTAGAGTCGGCCAGAATTCTTCGGCACAACTATTTAAGGCGAGATCAGTTTGTAAGACATTCGAAGAACGTTCCAAGAATGTCTTGGTTTATAAGAGACTTTCGTTTGAAAGATGGGGGATATCACATTGGGAAACCCATAAGTTACGATGTGTTTACTTTGACGCATATATTGCGGGGAACCCAAATGCTATTTTACGCAACGGGTTAAGAAATTATTTTGACTCAGTATATCCTAATATAGGACTTCGTGATTTAGAAAAAGCGGCTAACATGCAACATAAAGAAGCATGTTATGCTTACGGGTTAGTAATGTTCGCTTCTCACCAAAGTGAGAACAAGAACATCGGGCTACAACTATTAAACAAAACGTTCCCACAAGTAACGGAGTCGGTAATTGGGATAAGAAATGAGGTTTTTAGGTTATTACGAGACTGTTGGTCATTACGTAACCCTCGTCCCTTTGACGACGTTACAACACGCTGTCTTATCAACTGCCATAACGGTTATGTTCCACAAGACCAAGGATGGGAAGTAGTCCTAGTAAAACCAGAATGCATGACTTGTTTCTGGACGTATGAATTACGTGTCTTTATTGCCTTTGCTGAACGACTTGTGTACTAGCTAGAATTATCTTCACAACTATCTTGTATCAAAGTTATCGTGTGCTATATTTCATGCTTTATGTAAAATAAGCGGTATTGTAAGTTTGTAAAATATTGTATAAAAGTTTGAACGTGAAATATTATTACAATCAGTTTTTCATATAGAATTGTAGTAGTTGAATTGTATATTAGCTACTAAGTATGAACTTAACGGGTAGGTACTACCCGAATTTAAAATTATAAAATGCTAATATGAAGAAAAAGCTTTTATAAATGAGTTCATATTATGCTACGAAATACTATTAACTACTCTTAATATTCTGTATGATTAACTTGTTCCATTTGACTATTTTGAAGGAAATGGCACCGACTACTCGACACACCGTGAATATGAATGAAGAGGAATTCCGTACTTTTCTAGCTTCAAACATAGCCGCAGTACAGGCTGCGCTACATACCAATAATAACCTTGGATCTAGCAGTACAGGAAATCGTGTAGGATGCACCTACAAAGAATTCACTGCCTGCAAACCTTTGGAATTTGATGGAACCGAAGGACCGATCGGATTGAAACGGTGGACCGAGAAGGTCGAATCGGTGTTTGCCATAAGTAAGTGTACTGAAGAGGACAAAGTGAAGTACGCTACGCATACCTTCACAGGTTCTGCGTTAACATGGTGGAATACCTATCTAGAGCAAGTGGGACAAGATGATGCTTACGCACTACCGTGGTCAGCATTCAAGCACTTAATGAACGAGAAGTACCGTCCCAGAACTGAGGTCAATAAGCTCAAGACAGAACTTAGAGGGTTACGAACCCAAGGATTTGATATTACCACGTACGAAAGACGATTCACAGAATTGTGCCTATTGTGTCCGGGAGCATTCGAAGATGAGGAAGAGAAGATCGACGCGTTTGTGAAAGGATTACCGGAAAGAATCCAAGAAGATATAAGTTCACACGAGCCCGCCTCCATACAACAGGCATGTAGAATGGCTCACAAACTAGTGAACCAGATTGAAGAAAGAATTAAAGAACAGACTGCTGAAGAGGCCAATGTGAAGCAAGTCAAAAGAAAGTGGGAGGAAAACGGTGATAAGAATCACCAATACAACAACAACAGCAATTACAACAATAATCGCAACAATTATCCCAACAATCGCAACATCAATCGCAACTACAACAAACGGCCCAACAACAACAACAACAACAACAACAGCAACTACAACAATCATCCCAACAACAACAATAACCGCAACAACAACAACAATCAGAAGCAGCTATGCCAAAGGTGTGAAAAGAATCACTCGGGGTTCTGCACCAAATTTTGCAACAAGTGTAAAAGAAATGGTCATAGCGCGTCCAAGTGTGAGGTCTACGGACCAGGGGTTAATAGAACGAAAGGAACAAATGGTGTCGAAACGAGTAATGGCGGAGCAAGTAGTGTCGGAGCAAGTTATGCCAATGTAGTTTGTTATAAATGTGGAAAACCAGGCCACATTATTAGAAATTGCCCGAACCAGGAGAACACGAATGGACAAGGCCGTGGAAGAGTTTTCAATATTAATACGGTAGAGGCACAGGAAGACCCGGAGCTTGTTACGGGTACGTTTCTTATTGACAATAAATCTGCTTACGTTTTATTTGATTCGGGTGCGGATAGAAGCTATATGAGTAGAGATTTTTGTGCTAAATTAAGTTGTCCATTGACGCCTTTGGATAGTAAATTTTTACTCGAATTAGCAAATGGTAAATTAATTTCAGCAGATAATATATGTCGGAATCGAGAAATTAAACTGGTTAGCGAAACATTTAAGATTGATTTGATACCAGTAGAGTTAGGGAGTTTTGATGTGATAATCGGTATGGACTGGTTGAAAGAAGTGAAAGCGGAGATCGTTTGTTACAAAAATGCAATTCGCATTATACGAGAAAAAGGAAAACCCTTAATGGTGTACGGAGAAAAGGGCAACACGAAGCTACATCTTATTAGTAATTTGAAGGCACAAAAACTAATAAGAAAAGGTTGCTATGCTGTTCTAGCACACGTCGAGAAAGTACAAACTGAAGAAAAGAGCATCAATGATGTTCCCATTGCAAAAGAATTTCCCGATGTATTTCCGAAAGAATTACCGGGATTACCCCCACATCGATCCGTTGAATTTCAAATAGATCTTGTACCAGGAGCTGCACCAATAGCTCGTGCTCCTTACAGACTCGCACCCAGCGAGATGAAAGAACTGCAAAGCCAATTACAAGAACTTTTAGAGCGTGGTTTCATTCGACCAAGCACATCACCGTGGGGAGCTCCTGTTTTGTTTGTCAAGAAGAAAGATGGTACATTCAGGTTGTGTATCGACTACCGAGAGTTGAACAAACTTACCATCAAGAACCGCTACCCACTACCGAGAATCGATGACTTATTTGATCAACTACAAGGCTCGTCTGTTTATTCAAAGATTGACTTACGTTCCGGGTATCATCAAATGCGGGTGAAAGAAGATGATATTCCAAAGACTGCTTTCAGAACACGTTACGGTCATTACGAGTTTATGGTCATGCCGTTTGGTTTAACTAATGCACCAGCTGTGTTCATGGACCTTATGAACCGAGTGTGTGGACCATACCTTGACAAGTTTGTCATTGTTTTCATTGATGACATACTTATTTACTCAAAGAATGACCAAGAACACGGTGAACATTTGAGAAAGGTGTTAGAAGTATTGAGGAAGGAAGAATTGTACGCTAAGTTTTCAAAGTGTGCATTTTGGTTGGAAGAAGTTCAATTCCTCGGTCACATAGTGAACAAAGAAGGTATTAAGGTGGATCCGGCAAAGATAGAAACTGTTGAAAAGTGGGAAACCCCGAAAACTCCGAAACACATACGCCAGTTTTTAGGACTAGCTGGTTACTATAGAAGGTTCATCCAAGACTTTTCCAGAATAGCAAAACCCTTGACTGCATTAACGCATAAAGGGAAGAAATTTGAATGGAATGATGAACAAGAGAAATCGTTTCAGTTATTGAAGAAAAAGCTAACTACGGCACCTATATTGTCATTGCCTGAAGGGAATGATGATTTTGTGATTTATTGTGATGCATCAAAGCAAGGTCTCGGTTGTGTATTAATGCAACGAACGAAGGTGATTGCTTATGCGTCTAGACAATTGAAGATTCACGAACAAAATTATACGACGCATGATTTGGAATTAGGCGCGGTTGTTTTTGCATTAAAGACTTGGAGGCACTACTTATATTGTAACATCACCATCAGCCCGTAGTATGATATTGTCCGCTTTGGACACAAGCCGATCACCGACAGGCCAACTTGCCCCGGATCGCACCTACCCGCACGGCTTTAAACGCGTCTTCACAGAGTGCGCAGCACAACTGGTATGATACTGTCCGCTCTGGGCCACAGGCCGATCACCGACAGGCCAACTTGCCCCGGATCGCACCTACCCGCACGGATTTAAACGCGTCATCACAGAGTGCGCAGCACAACTGGTATGATACTGTCCGCTCTGGGCCACAGGCCGATCACCGACAGGCCAACTTGCCCCGGATCGCACCTACCCGCACGGATTTAAACGCGTCTTACCAGAAGAGGTATCCACACCCTTATAAGGAGTGCTTTGTTTTCCTCTCCCACCGATGTGGGACGAGTCTGTTACAACTCCCCCCCCCCCTTCGGGACACTGCGTCCCCGCAGTGCACATCGATGCGGGCCCCAGCTCTGATACCATATGTAACATCACCATCAGCCCGTAGTATGATATTGTCCGCTTTGGACACAAGCCGATCACCGACAGGCCAACTTGCCCCGGATCGCACCTACCCGCACGGCTTTAAACGCGTCTTCACAGAGTGCGCAGCACAACTGGTATGATACTGTCCGCTCTGGGCCACAGGCCGATCACCGACAGGCCAACTTGCCCCGGATCGCACCTACCCGCACGGATTTAAACGCGTCATCACAGAGTGCGCAGCACAACTGGTATGATACTGTCCGCTCTGGGCCACAGGCCGATCACCGACAGGCCAACTTGCCCCGGATCGCACCTACCCGCACGGATTTAAACGCGTCTTACCAGAAGAGGTATCCACACCCTTATAAGGAGTGCTTTGTTTTCCTCTCCCACCGATGTGGGACGAGTCTGTTACATATATGGGGTCAAAAGTATTATATATACCGACCACAAAAGTCTTCAACACATATTTAATCAGAAACAACTGAATATGAGGCAGCATAGGTGGATTGAATTATTGAATGATTACGACTTTGAGATTCGTTACCACCCGGGGAAGGCAAATGTGGTAGCCGATGCCTTGAGCAGGAAGGACAGAGAACCCATTCGAGTAAAATCTATGAATATAATGATTCATAATAACATTACTACTCAAATAAAGGAGGCGCAACAAGGAGTTTTAAAAGAGGGAAATTTAAAGGATGAAATACCCAAAGGATCGGAGAAACATCTTAATATTCGGGAAGACGGAACCCGGTATAGGGCTGAAAGGATTTGGGTACCAAAATTTGGAGATATGAGAGAAATGGTACTTAGAGAAGCTCATAAAACCAGATACTCAATACATCCTGGAACGGGGAAGATGTACAAGGATCTCAAGAAACATTTTTGGTGGCCGGGTATGAAAGCCGATGTTGCTAAATACGTAGGAGAATGTTTGACGTGTTCTAAGATCAAAGCTGAGCATCAGAAACCATCAGGTCTACTTCAACAACCCGAAATCCCAGAATGGAAATGGGAAAACATTACCATGGATTTCATCACTAAATTGCCAAGGACTGCAAGTGGTTTTGATACTATTTGGGTAATAGTTAATCGTCTCACCAAATCAGCACACTTCCTACCAATAAGAGAAGATGACAAGATGGAGAAGTTAGCACGACTGTATTTGAAGGAAGTCGTCTCCAGACATGGAATACCAATCTCTATTATCTCTGATAGGGATGGCAGATTTATTTCAAGATTCTGGCAGACATTACAGCAAGCATTAGGAACTCGTCTAGACATGAGTACTGCCTATCATCCACAAACTGATGGGCAGAGCGAAAGGACGATACAAACGCTTGAAGACATGCTACGAGCATGTGTTATTGATTTCGGAAATAGTTGGGATCGACATCTACCGTTAGCAGAATTTTCCTACAACAACAGCTACCATTCAAGCATTGAGATGGCGCCGTTTGAAGCACTTTATGGTAGAAAGTGCAGGTCTCCGATTTGTTGGAGTGAGGTGGGGGATAGACAGATTACGGGTCCGGAGATTATACAAGAAACTACCGAGAAGATCATCCAAATTCAACAACGGTTGAAAACCGCCCAAAGTCGACAAAAGAGCTACGCTGACATTAAAAGAAAAGATATAGAATTTGAAATTGGAGAGATGGTCATGCTTAAAGTTTCACCTTGGAAAGGCGTTGTTCGATTTGGTAAACGAGGGAAATTAAATCCAAGGTATATTGGACCATTCAAGATTATTGATCGTGTCGGACCAGTAGCTTACCGACTTGAGTTACCTCAACAACTCGCGGCTGTACATAACACTTTCCACGTCTCGAATTTGAAGAAATGTTTTGCTAAAGAAGATCTCACTATTCCGTTAGATGAAATCCAAATCAACGAAAAACTCCAATTCATCGAAGAACCCGTCGAAATAATGGATCGTGAGGTTAAAAGACTTAAGCAAAACAAGATACCAATTGTTAAGGTTCTATGGAATGCTCGTAGAGGACCCGAGTTCACCTGGGAGCGTGAAGATCAGATGAAGAAGAAATACCCGCATCTATTTCCAGAAGATTCGTCAACACCTTCAACAGATTAAAATTTCGGGACGAAATTTATTTAACGGGTAGGTACTGTAGTGACCCGAACTTTTCCATGTTTATATATATTAATTGAGATTGATATTTACATGATTAAATGTTTCCAACATGTTAAGCAATCAAACTTGTTAAGACTTGATTAATTGAAATATGTTTCAAATAGACAATTGACCACCCAAGTTGATCGGTGATTCACGAACGTTAAAACTTGTAAAAACTATATGATGACATATATATGGATATATATATATATATAGTTAACATGATACTATGATAAGAAAACATATCATAAAGTATATTAACAATGAACTACATATGTAAAAACAAGACTACTAACTTAATGATTTTTAAACGAGACATATATGTAACGATTATCGTTGTAAAGACATTTAATGTATATATATCATATTAAGAGATATTCATACATGATAATATCATGATAATATAATAATTTAAAATCTCATTTGATATTATAAACATTGGGTTAACAACATTTAACAAGATCGTTAACCTAAAGGTTTCAAAACAACACTTACATGTAACGACTAACGATGACTTAACGACTCAGTTAAAATGTATATACATGTAGTGTTTTAATATGTATTTATACACTTTTGAAAGACTTCAATACACTTATCAAAATACTTCTACTTAACAAAAATGCTTACAATTACATCCTCGTTCAGTTTCATCAACAATTCTACTCGTATGCACCCGTATTCGTACTCGTACAATACACAGCTTTTAGATGTATGTACTATTGGTATATACACTCCAATGATCAGCTCTTAGCAGCCCATGTGAGTCACCTAACACATGTGGGAACCATCATTTGGCAACTAGCATGAAATATCTCATAAAATTACAAAAATATGAGTAATCATTCATGACTTATTTACATGAAAACAAAATTACATATCCTTTATATCTAATCCATACACCAACGACCAAAAACACCTACAAACACTTTCATTCTTCAATTTTCTTCATCTAATTGATCTCTCTCAAGTTCTATCTTCAAGTTCTAAGTGTTCTTCATAAATTCCAAAAGTTCTAGTTTCATAAAATCAAGAATACTTTCAAGTTTGCTAGCTCACTTCCAATCTTGTAAAGTGATCATCCAACCTCAAGAAATCTTTGTTTCTTACAGTAGGTTATCATTCTAATACAAGGTAATAATCATATTCAAACTTTGGTTCAATTTCTATAACTATAACAATCTTATTTCAAGTGATGATCTTACTTGAACTTGTTTTCGTGTCATGATTCTGCTTCAAGAACTTCGAGCCATCCAAGGATCCATTGAAGCTAGATCCATTTTTCTCTTTTCCAGTAGGTTTATCCAAGGAAATTAAGGTAGTAATGATGTTCATAACATCATTCGATTCATACATATAAAGCTATCTTATTCGAAGGTTTAAACTTGTAATCACTAGAACATAGTTTAGTTAATTCTAAACTTGTTCGCAAACAAAAGTTAATCCTTCTAACTTGACTTTTAAAATCAACTAAACACATGTTCTATATCTATATGATATGCTAACTTAATGATTTAAAACCTGGAAACACGAAAAACACCGTAAAACCGGATTTACGCCGTCGTAGTAACACCGCGGGCTGTTTTGGGTTAGTTAATTAAAAACTATGATAAACTTTGATTTAAAAGTTGTTATTCTGAGAAAATGATTTTTATTATGAACATGAAACTATATCCAAAAATTATGGTTAAACTCAAAGTGGAAGTATGTTTTCTAAAATGGTCATCTAGACGTCGTTCTTTCGACTGAAATGACTACCTTTACAAAAACGACTTGTAACTTATTTTTCCGACTATAAACCTATACTTTTTCTGTTTAGATTCATAAAATAGAGTTCAATATGAAATCATAGCAATTTGATTCACTCAAAACGGATTTAAAATGAAGAAGTTATGGGTAAAACAAGATTGGATAATTTTTCTCATTTTAGCTACGTGAAAATTGGTAACAAATCTATTCCAACCATAACTTAATCAACTTGTATTATATATTATGTAATCTTGAGATACCATAGACACGTATACAATGTTTCGACCTATCATGTCGACACATCTATATATATTTCGGAACAACCATAGACACTCTATATGTGAATGTTGGAGTTAGCTATACAGGGTTGAGATTGATTCCAAAATATATATAGTTTGAGTTGTGATCAATACTGAGATACGTATACACTGGGTCGTGGATTGATTCAAGATAATATTTATCGATTTATTTCTGTACATCTAACTGTGGACAACTAGTTGTAGGTTACTAACGAGGACAGCTGACTTAATAAACTTAAAACATCAAAATATATTAAAAGTGTTGTAAATATATTTTGAACATACTTTGATATATATGTATATATTGTTATAGGTTCGTGAATCAACCAGTGGCCAAGTCTTACTTCTCGACGAAGTAAAAAATCTGTGAAAGTGAGTTATAGTCCCACTTTTAAAATCTAATATTTTTGGGATGAGAATACATGCAGGTTTTATAAATGATTTACAAAATAGACACAAGTACGTGAAACTACATTCTATGGTTGAATTATCGAAATCGAATATGCCCCTTTTTATTAAGTCTGGTAATCTAAGAATTAGGGAACAGACACCCTAATTGACGCGAATCCTAAAGATAGATCTATTGGGCCTAACAAACCCCATCCAAAGTACCGGATGCTTTAGTACTTCGAAATTTATATCATATCCGAAGGGTGTCCCGGAATGATGGGGATATTCTTATATATGCATCTTGTTATTGTCGGTTACCAGGTGTTCACCATATGAATGATTTTTATCTCTATGTATGGGATGTGTATTGAAATATGAAATCTTGTGGTCTATTGTTACGATTTGATATATATAGGTTAAACCTATAACTCACCAACATTTTTGTTGACGTTTTAAGCATGTTTATTCTCAGGTGATTATTAAGAGCTTCCGCTGTCGCATACTTAAATAAGGACAAGATTTGGAGTCCATGCTTGTATGATATTGTGTAAAAACTGCATTCAAGAAACTTATTTTGTTGTAACATATTTGTATTGTAAACCATTATGTAATGGTCGTGTGTAAACAGGATATATTAGATTATCATTATTTGATAATCTACGTAAAGCTTTTTAAACCTTTATTGATGAAATAAAGGTTATGGTTTGTTTAAAAATGAATGCAGTCTTTGAAAAACGTCTCATATAGAGGTCAAAACCTCGCAACGAAATCAATTAATATGGAACGTTTTTAATCAATAAGAACGGGACATTTCATTTTGATCATCTATTTGATCACTATCAACATTTTCATGTTGAGTGCTAGTGTTTACCAATTGTGTATCATCTACTTGATCTTGAACCTCTTCAAGATCTATCTTCCTTTCACTGTTTCCTTCCATTAGGAACTTAGTTTCAAGGAATTCCGCCTTCCGAGCAACAAATACATTCTGCTCGGATGGATCATAGAAATAGTATCCCATATCATCCTTGGGATATCCTATGAAGATACACTTCGTGGATCGAGCATTCAACTTATTAGGGACGTAACGCTTAGGATAAGCTTCACATCCCCATACCTTTAAGTATGATAGAGATGGAGGTTTACCAAACCACATCTCGTGAGGAGTTCGTTCCACTTTCTTGGTTGGGGCCATATTTAAAATACGAGCCGCGGAGCTTAGACAATAACCCCAAAATGATAGAGGCAACGAGCTTCTTGCCATCATAGATCGAACCATATCCATTAGGGTTCGGTTCCTCCTTTCGGAAACTCCATTAAGTTGGGGTGTTCCGGGTGGAGTAAGTTGTGAGATAATCCCACAACTCCTAAGATGATCTTGGAAGGCATCGCTTAGGTATTCAACTCCTCTATCGGTACGAAGTACCTTAATTGTCCTATTGAGTTGATTTTGTACTTCGTTTTGATATTCTTTGAATGCTTCAAACATTTCGTCCTTGTGTCTTAATAAGTAGACATATCCGAAACGACTAAAGTCATCAATGAAAGTAACAAAGTATCTTTCACCATTCCTAGTCATGGGTTTAAAGGGTCCACATACATCCGAATGTATTAATCCCAATAAATCTTTAGCCCTTTCATAGGTCCCTTTGAAAGGTGCTTTAGTCATCTTGCCTTGTAAACAAGATTCACACACATCAAACGAATCCATTTCATTTGATTTCAAAAGTCCATTCTTTTGAAGTGTATGCATTCGGTTCTTGTTTATGTGACCAAGGCGACAATGCCATAGATAGGAATCACTCAAATCCCTTTTGAGTTTCTTGGTGCTAGTATGGTATATAGAGCTCGATGATGCGTCATCATGAACCAATTCATAAATTCCATTTGAAGGCGAAGCCTTGAAATAGAATACATTATCTTTAGAAATATGAATATCATCATCAATAAAATTAACAACGTAACCACATTGTTTTAAGCGAGAAATAGAAATAATGTTTCTACACAAATCCGGAGCATACAAAATATTTTCTAAAATAAGTTCCAATCCGCTTGGAAGCTTCAAAACAAAATCTCCTTGAGCTTTAACATGCACCTTTGCACCATTGCCCATATAGAGACTTGATGTTCCCGCCTTATGATCACTTCTTTTGAACCCCTGCAAAGAATTGCAAATATGAGTTCCACATCCCGTGTCTAATACCCATGTATTAGAGGAAGTAATACTAAGCTCTATATATACCATATATATATTACCTGAGGTTTGCCCTGCATCCTTCTTGTCCTTCAACTCCTTAAGATAGACCGGACAGTTTCGTTTCCAATGACCCATCTCACCGCAACCGAAACATGGGTCTTCCTTGGGGTTTGCCTTTTCGGCTACCTTTTGCTTCTTAGCCTTGTTGATGGTTGGGGTGACCATCTTCCCTTTCCCTTTGCCTTGATAGGCGGGTCTTTTTCTCTTAGCCACCTTTGGCTTAGAGGTGTTACCTTTGGACCCACCTTGATCGATTGCTAATACGGGTAAAGCCCTTTTACCCATGCTAGTTTCCGCCGTTCTAAGCATACCGTGAAGCTCACCTATGCTCTTATCCATCCCATTCATATTGTAATTAATTACAAATTGATCAAACCTCTTTGATAGGGAGTTAAGGATAAGATCGGTGGCTAACTCATTAGATATGTTTAGGTTAAGACGGTTAGCACGATCGATAAGGCTTTTATCTTAAGTACATAAGATGAAACCGATTGGGTATCGTCCATACGACAAGCATGAAGCGCCCGAACCGTTTCGAAACGCTCAACACGCGCTTGTTGGAGGAACATCTCCTTCAATTGCGTTATCATGTCGTATGCACTATGATGCTCGAAATCCTTTTGGAGTTCGGGTATCATAGTCCCAAGCATTAAGCATGAGACTTGAAGGGAGTCATGGTAATACTTATCGTAAGAGGCCATTGCCTCCACATCATTCTCATCCGGTTGATCGGGAATGGGGTCCTCAAGCACATACATTTTATCCTCTTGTTTGAGGACAATCCGAAGATTGCGGAACCAATCCATAAAGTTTGTATGGTTGAGTTTGTCTTTCTCTAAGAGAGACCTTAATGATAGGTGGTTTAGGTTAAGTGGTGCGTTTGGAATGTTGTTGTTGTTATTGGCGGCCATCTACAAAATTAACAAAGTTCGTTTTAAGTATCGATTTTAATTTAACATTCAATACCCTTTTAAATTTTAATTGACTTATTAAATATTAGAATCCAACGGTAAATCAAATTTCGGTTAGGTGACCTTTATCCCGTTATTTGATTTAGCTAGGTAGTCATTATATGACAATTGCAATCCTTTTGCAACTTCTAAGTTATGGGATCATGCAATCCTTTTGCATGGCATATTTATCCCATCAACGCCTATTTGTTCATCATGCTTCGGTGACCCTAAGTTCATGATTCCCAAATCAAGTCGTCCTACTTGTGTAAACATGTAGACTTAACATACAAGTGGTTAGGTGACCTTTATCCCACATGTATGCGAAGTGTACCTTATTCATATTAGTTCGCTCATGATGGTTAGGTGACCTTTATCCCATCAAGAGTTTCCTAATACGTCTAAGTGTTTCCACAAAAGGATGGCGTTTAACTTGTTTGCCTTGTTAATAAGGGATTTTAAGTTTTCATTAATTCTAGTTTGAGAAAACTTTTGCACCATACACCAACATGCATTTAGTGTATGGTTTATTTGAAATCCATTTTCATGTTTTGTAATTAAGCCAATTACTTGATATAAACCATTTTATATGTATGATCCTTATCATGTTCTTAATAACCGTTTATTAATGTCCTTTTACCATTTCAATTTAACCATTTAAATTGTCGTTTTGCATGTACTTAGAACGTCTAATTTAACCGATTAAATAGTCATATTGCTTGTTGTTATCAAGTGATTAATTGTATCATCCAAATCACACAAACATAATAAACATACAAGCAACCTCACATGCAAAATAAGTATGTTCACAATCAAGCCATTTTTGGTAGACATTTGTTTAGCCGAAAACAAATGCCACCGGTTAAGGGTAATAACACAAAGTAGGAGATTTTAAATCTCCCACTTAATCTTGCATCCAAATGCTTCTTCTTGTGTTCTTCAAGTCTTCATCATCTTCATCATTTTACAAAATATATCCTAATACATTTTGTCTAGAAAATGAAATACAACCTAATCTATTTTACATGCCAAATATAAAATAAATTACATAACCAAAATAATATTATTACAAACCAATTGAATAAATATTATTACAAACCAAATGAATGAATAATAAATCAACCAAACAAACATCCATTCAAACACAAGGTCTTGGCTATGATTGTGAACAACAACATACAACTAAAATTGACCAAATGGCAAGTTCCAAACCTATATGGAACCTCCAAAATTCGGCCAACATATGAACCCACCCAAAAATCAAAGTTTTTGCATTTTACTTGCATGCATGTTCATAAAATGCAAAAATATAGTGGATTTTATAAATCATCTCGAAGCATATTTCAACAACTTCAGCTCTAGATACCATTGTTGGGTTTTAACAAGTTTCATAGTACTTAAAACCTTTTAAGAAACTTATCAAAGCGGAAGCATGTTAATAATTATCATTAAAACTTGTATATCTTTAACCAATTAAAGTTAAAACCCAATAAGGATCAAGTTGTGATATATACTTACAAACTACAAGATAGTAAGGAGGTTATACCTATTCCAAGCTAGGTAATGAATGATGATGAAGATGATGATGAATGGAGCTCCAAAACAATGAAACCTCAAGTTGTTATACCCCAAGCTTATTACCAACACCTTGTACTTTGGTTAGGATTTAATTGACACTTGAAATTAGCTTCCAAAAACCAAATTAAGAATCCCTTTTGTGCTCCAAAACCCCACGGCTGGACAGCAAGAAAAGAGAGAGTTGTGCAGTTTTCTTTTCAAGTATTTTGATGTGTAAATGCATGTGTGTTTGGTCTCCAAGAGAGCCTTGGTTAATATGCACTTTGAATGGAAGTAACAAGGTAAAAGACAAGTCAAAAGAGCATGCCTACTCCATACTCCCATGCCACTTCCAATTCTTTTAAATAAAATGGTTTGTTTTATAAAATTAGATTTTATAAAACACATTTTATAAAACTTCCATTTATTTTATACATTTTATTATATAAAACCAATTTATATATAAAATGTAACATAAATAAATTAATTATTTAACCTATAAATAATTAAATCCATAATATATAAATTATTCCATAATTTATATAAATACACATCAAGTAATATTTAAGAAAACCATTTTTCTTAAAGTTCAAGTGTCGTGTATTTAATCAACGATCCATTCGCTAAGATCAAATACGAATAAGGTGTCGGTAAGCTTGTTATTGGGTATGACCCGACTTGGATCATAACATATTAGCCACATTAATTTAATATGTCTCTCGGGCATACGAAAAACCTTCAGGATTAACTTTATTTGCGAACAAGTTTAGAATTAACTAAACTATGTTCTAGTGATTACAAGTTTATAACGTTGAATAAGACAGCTTTTTATGTATGAATTGAATGATGTTAAGAACATCATTACTACCTCAAGTTCCTTGGATAAACCTACTGGAAATGAGAAAAATGGATCTAGCTTCAAAGGATCCTTGGATGGCTTGAAAGTTCTTGAAGCAGAATCATGACACGAAAACAATTTCAAGTAAGATTTCCACTCGAAATAAGATTGTTATAGTTATAGAAATTGAATTAAAGTTTGAATATGATTATTACCTTGTATTAGAAAGATAACCTACTGTAAGTAACAAAGGTTTCTTGAGGTTGGATGATCACCTTACAAGATTGGAAGTGTGCTAGCAAACTTGAAAGTATTCTTGATTTTATGTAACTAGAACTTGTAGAATTTATGAAGAACACTTTGAACTTGAAGTTAGAACTTGAGAGAGATCAATTAGATGAATAAAATTGAATAATGAAAGTGTTCGTAGGTGTTTTTGGTCTTTGGTGTATGGATTAGATATAAAGGATATGTAATTTTGTTTTCATGTAAATAAGTCATGAATGATTACTCATATTTTTGTAATTTTATGAGATATTTCATGCTAGTTGCCAAATGTTGGTTCCCACATGTGTTAGGTGACTCACATGGGCTGCTAAGAGCTGATCTTTGGAGTGTATATACCAATAGTACATACATCTAAAAGCTGTGTATTGTACGAGTACGAATACGGGTGCATACGAGTAGAATTGTTGATGAAACTGAACGAGGATGAAATTGTAACCATTTTTGTTAAGTAGAAGTATTTTGATAAGTGTCTTGAAGTCTTTCAAAAGTGTATGAATACATATTAAAACACTACATGTATATACATTTTAACTGAGTCGTTAAGTCATCGTTAGTCGTTACATGTAAGTGTTGTTTTGAAACCTTTAGGTTAACGATCTTGTTAAGTGTTGTTAACCCAATGTTTATAATATCAAATGAGATTTTAAATTATTATATTATCATGATATTATGATGTATAAATATCTCTTAATATGATATATATACATTAAATGTCGTTACAACGATAATCGTTACATATATGTCTCGTTTCAAAATCATTAAGTTAGTAGTCTTGTTTTTACATATGTAGTTCATTGTTAATATACTTAATGATATGTTTACTTATAATAATATCATGTTAACTATATATATATATATATATATCCATATATATGTCATCATATAGTTTTTACAAGTTTTAACGTTCGTGAATCACCGGTCAACTTGGGTGGTCAATTGTCTATATGAAACCTATTTCAATTAATCAAGTCTTAACAAGTTTGATTTCTTAACATGTTGGAAACACTTAATCATGTAAATAACAATTTCATTTAATATATATATAAACATGGAAAAGTTCGGGTCACTACAGTACCAACCCGTTAAATAAATTTCGTCCCGAAATTTTAAGCAGTTGGAGGTGTTGACGTATCTTCTGGAAATAAATGCGGGTATTTCTTCTTCATCTAATCTTCTCATTCCCAGGTGAACTCGAGTCCTCTACGAGCATTCCATCGAACCTTAACAATTGGTATCTTGTTTTGCTTAAGTCTTTTAACCTCACGATCCAATATTTCGATGGGTTCTTCGATGAATTGAAGTTTTTCGTTGATTTGGGTTTCATCTAATGGAATAGTGAGATCTTCTTTAGCAAAACATTTCTTCAAATTCGAGACGTGGAAAGTGTTATGTACAGCCGCGAGTTGTTGAGGTAATTCAAGTCGGTAAGCTACTGGTCCGACACGATCAATAATCGTGAATGGTCCAATATACCTTGGATTTAATTTCCCTCGTTTACCAAATTGAACAACGCCTTTCCAAGGTGCAACTTTAAGCATGACCATCTCTCCAATTTCAAATTCTATATCTTTTCTTTTAATGTCAGCGTAGCTCTTTTGTCGACTTTGGGCGGTTTTCAACCGTTGTTGAATTTGGATGATCTTCTCGGTAGTTTCTTGTATTATCTCCGGACCCGTAATCTGTCTATCCCCCACTTCACTCCAACAAATCGGAGACCTGCACTTTCTACCATAAAGTACTTCAAATGGCACCATCTCAATGCTTGAATTGTAGCTGTTGTTGTAGGAAAATTCTGCTAACGGTAGATGTCGATCCCAACTGTTTCCAAAATCAATAACACATGCTCGTAGCATGCCTTCAAGCGTTTGTATCATCCTTTCGCTCTGCCCATCAGTTTGTGGATGATAGGCAGTACTCATGTCTAGACGAGTTCCTAATGCTTGCTGTAATGTCTACCAGAATCTTGAAATAAATCTTCCATCCCTATCAGAGATAATAGAGATTGGTATTCCATGTCTGGAGACGACTTCCTTCAAAAACAGTCGTGCTAACTTCTCCATCTTGTCATCTTCTCTTATTGGCAGGAAGTGTGCTGATTTGGTGAGACGATCAACTATTACCCAAATAGTATGAAAACCACTTGCAGTCCTTGGCAATTTAGTGATGAAATCCATGGTAATGTTTTCCCATTTCCATTCCGGGATTTCGGGTTGTTAAAGTAGACCTGATGGTTTCTGATGCTCAGCTTTGACCTTAGAACACGTCAAACATTCTCCTACGTATTTAGCAACATCAGCTTTCATACCCGGCCACCAAAAATGTTTCTTGAGATCCTTGTACATCTTTCCCGTTCCATGATGTATTGAGTATCTGGTTTTATGAGCTTCTCTAAGTACCATTTCTCTCATATCTCCAAATTTTGGTACCCAACTCCTTTCAGCCCTATACCGGGTTCCGTCTTCCTGAATATTAAGATGCTTCTCCGATCCTTTGGGTATTTCATCCTTTAAATTTCCCTCTTTTAAAACTCCTTGTTGCGCCTCCTTTATTTGAGTAGTAAGGTTATTGTGAATCATTATATTCATAGATTTTACTCGAATGGGTTCTCTGTCCTTCCTGATCAAGGCGTCGGCTACCACATTTGCCTTCCCCGGGTGGTAACGAATCTCAAAGTCGTAATCATTCAACAATTCAATCCTCCTACGCGGCCTCATATTCAGTTGTTTCTGATTAAATATGTGTTGAAGACTTTTGTGGTCGGTATATATAATACTTTTGACCCCATATAAGTAGTGCCTCCAAGTCTTTAATGCAAAAACAACTGCGCCTAATTCCAAATCATGCGTCGTATAATTTTGCTCGTGAATCTTCAGTTGTCTAGACGCATAAGCAATCACCTTCGTCCGTTGCATTAATACACAACCGAGACCTTGCTTTGATGCGTCACAATAAATCACAAAATCATCATTCCCTTCAGGCAATGACAATATAGGTGCCGCAGTTAGCTTTTTCTTCAATAATTGAAACGCCTTTTCTTGTTCATCCTTCCATTCAAATTTCTTCCCTTTATGCGTTAATGCAATCAAGGGTTTTGCTATTTTGGAGAAATCTTGGATGAATCTTCTGTAGTAACCAGCCAATCCTAAAAATTGACGTATATGCTTTGGAGTTTTTGGGGTTTCCCACTTTTCAACGGTTTCGTTCTTTGCTGGGTCCACCCGGATACCTTCTTTGTTCACTATGTGACCGATGAATTGAACTTCTTCCAACCAAAATGCACACTTTGAAAACTTAGCGTACAGTTTTTCTTTCCTCAATAATTCTAGCACTTTTCTCAAATGTTCTTCGTGCTCTTGATCATTCTTTGAGTAAATAAGTATGTCATCAATGAAAACAATGACAAACTTGTCAAGATATGGCCCACACACTCGGTTCATAAGGTCCATGAACACAGCTGGTGCGTTAGTCAATCCAAACGGCATAACCATAAACTCGTAATGATCATAACGCGTCCTAAAAGCAGTTTTTGGAATATCATCCTCCTTTACTCGCATTTGATGATATCCAGAACGTAAATCGATCTTCGAATAAACCGACGAGCCTTGTAGTTGATTAAATAAGTCATTAATTCTCGGCAGTGGATAATGGTTTTTGATGGTAAGTTTGTTCAACTCTCTATAGTCAATACACAACCTAAATGTACCATCTTTCTTCTTGACAAACAAAACAGGAGATCCCCATGGTGATGTGCTTGGTCGAATGAAACCACGTTCTAATAGTTCTTGCAGTTGGCTTTGCAGTTCTTTCATCTCGCTGGGTGTGAGTCTATAAGAAGCACGAGCTATTGGTGCAGCTCCTGGTACAAGATCTATTTGAAATTCAACAGATCGATGTGGAGGTAGTCCCGGTAATTCTTTCGGAAATACATCGGGAAATTCTTTTGCGACGGGAACATCATTGATGCTCTTTTCTTCAGTTTGTACTTTCTCGACGTGTTCTAGAACAGCATAGCAACCTTTTCTTATTAGTTTTTGTGCCTTCAAATTACTAATAAGATGTAGCTTCATGTTGCCCTTTTCTCCGTACACCATTAAGGGTTCTCCTTCTTCTCGTACAATGCAAATTGCATTTTTATAACATACGATCTCTGCTTTCACCTTCTTCAGCCAGTCCATGCCAACTATTACATCAAAACTCCCTAACTCTACTGGTATCAAATCAATCTTAAATATTTCACTACCCAGTTTAATTTCTCGATTCCGACATATATTATCTGCTGAAATTAATTTACCGTTTGCTAATTCGAGTAAAAATTTACTATCCAACGGCGTCAATGGACAACTTAATTTAGCACAAAAATCTCTATTCATATAGCTTCTATCCGCACCCGAATCAAATAAAACGTAAGCAGATTTATTGTCAATAAGAAACGTACCCGTAACAAGCTCCGAGTCTTCCTGTGCCTCTACCGCATTAATATTGAAAACTCTTCCGCGGCCTTGTCCATTCGTGTTCTCCTAGTTCGGGCAATTTCTAATAATGTGGCCTGGTTTTCCACATTTATAACAAACTACATTGGCATAACTTGCTCCGACACTACTTGCTCCGCCATTACTCGTTCCGACACCATTTGTTCCTTTCGTTCTGTTAACCCCTGGTCCGTAGACCTCACATTTCGCCGCGCTATGACCATTTCTTTTACACTTGTTGCAAAATTTGGTGCAGAACCCCGAGTGATACTTTTCACACCTTTGGCATAGCTGCTTCTGATTGTTGTTGTTGTTGCGGTTGTTATTGTTGTTGGGATGATTGTTGTAGTTGTTGTTGTTGTTGTTGTTGTTGTTATTGTTGTTGTTGTTGTTGTTGTTATTGTTGTTGTTGTTGTTGTTGTTGTTGTTGTTGTTGTTGTTGGGCCATTTATTATAGTTGCGATTGATGTTGCGATTGTTGGGATAATTGTTGCAATTATTATTGTAATTGCTGTTGTTGTTGTATTGGTGATTCTTATCACTGTTTTCCTCCCACTTTCTTTTGACTTGCTTCACATTGGCCTCTTCAGCCGTCTGTTCTTTAATTCTTTCCTAAATCTGGTTCACTAGTTTGTGAGCCATTCTACATGCCTGTTGTATGGAGGCGGGCTTGTGTGAACTTATATCTTCTTGGATTCTTTCCGGTAATCCTTTCACAAACGCGTCGATCTTCTCTTCCTCATCTTCGAACGCTCTCGGACACAATAGGCACAATTCTGTGAATCGTCTTTCGTACGTGGTAATATCAAATCCTTAGGTTCGTAACCCTCTAAGTTCTGTCTTGAGCTTATTGACCTCGGTTCTGGGACGGTACTTCTCGTTCATCAAGTGCTTGAATGCTGACCACGGTAGTGCGTACACATCATCTTGTCCCACTTGCTCTAGATAGATACTCCACCATGTTAACGCAGAACCTGTGAAGGTATGCATAGCGTACTTTACTTTGTCCTCTTCAGTACACTTACTTATGGCAAACACCAATTCGACCTTCTCGGTCCACCGTTTCAATCCGATCGGTCCTTCGGTTCCATCAAATTCCAAAGGTTTGCAGGCAGTGAATTCTTTGTAGGTGCATCCTACACAATTTCCTGTACTGCTAGATCCAAGGTTATTGTTGGTATGTAGCGCAGCCTGTACTACGGCTATGTTTGAAGCTAGAAAAGTACGGAATTCCTCTTCATTCATATTCACGGTGTGTCGAGTAGTCGGTGCCATTTCCTTCAAAATAGTCAAATGGAACAAGTTAATCATACAGAATATTAAGAGTAGTTAATAGTATTTTGTAGCATAATATGAACTCATTTATAAAAGCTTTTTCTTCATATTACCGTTTTATAAGTTTAAATTCGGGTAGTACCTACCCGTTAAGTTCATACTTAGTAGCTAATATACAATTCAACTACTACAATTCTATATGAAAAACTGATTATAATAATATTTCGAGTTCAAACTTTTATACAATATTTTACAAACTTACAATACCGCTTATTTTACATAAAGCATGAAATATAGCACACAATAACTTTGATACAAGATAGTTGTGAAGATAATTCTAGCTAGTACACAAGTCGTTCAGCAAAGGCAATAAAGACACGTAATTCATACGTCCAGAAACAAGTCATGCATTCTGGTTTTACTAAGACTACTTCCCATCCTTGGTCTTGTGGAACATAACCGTTATGGCCGTTGATAAGACAGCGTGTTGTAACGTCGTCAAAGGGACGAGGGTTACGCAATGTCTAACAGTCCCGTAACAATCTAAAAACCTTGTTTCTCACCCCAACTACTGAGTCCGTTACTTGTGGAAATGTTTTGTTTAATAGTTTTAGCCCGATGTTCTTGTTCTCACTTGGTGAGAAGCGAACATTACTAACCCGTAAGCATAACATGCTTCTTTATTTTGCATGTTAGCCGCTTTTTCTAAATCATGAAGTCCTAGGTTCGGATACATTGAGTCAAAATAATTTCTTAACCCGTTGCGTAATATAGCACTTGGGTTCCCCGCAATATATGCGTCAAAGTAAACACATCGTAACTTATGGGTTTCCCAATGTGATATCCCCCATCTTTCAAACAAAAGTCTCTTATAAACCAAGGCATTCTTGGAACGTTCTTCGAATGTCTTACAAACTGATTTTGCCATAAATAGTTGTGCCGAGGAATTCTGACCGACTCTAGACAAGATTTCATCAATCATGTCTCCGGGTAAGTCTTCTAAAATATTGGGTTGTCTATCCATTTTGTGTTTTTATACTGTAAAATAGACAAGAGTTAGATTCATAAAAGATACTTATTAATACAAGCAATTTTTACATATATCGTAAAGTATAAGCACACTATATTACATATATTACACCGCACAAATACAACTATCTTATTCCGACTCACTCGTTTCTTCTTTTTCGAACTTGGTTCTTTTTGCTAAGTTTTTAGGGATATATGATGTTCCCCTAATACGAACCGTCGTTTTCCACATTAGTCTAGAAAAACCTGGTGGTTTAGAGGTTCCCGGGTTATTGTTACAACTTAAGAAATACGGGTGTTGACGATACATATAAAGTTCACCGGGGTTGGAATCAGATTTCTCTATTTTTATGCCCTTTCCCTTATTGTTCTCTTTTGCCTTTTTAAATTCAGTTGGGGTAATTTCTATAACATCATCGGAATCCTCGTCGGGATCCGATTCATCGGAGAATTGGTAATCCTCCCAATACTTTGCTTCCTTGGCGGAAACACCATTGACCATAATTAACTTTGGTCGGTTGGTTGAGGATTTTCTTCTACTTAACCATTTTATTATTTCCCCCATTGGTTCTATTTCTTCTTCCGATTCCGATTCTTCTTCCGGTTCCGATTCTTCTTCCGGTTCCGACTCTTCTTTCGGTTCCTCTTCGGGAACTTGTGAATCAGTCCACGAATCATTCCAATTTACATTTGACTCTTCATTATTATTAGGTGAGTCAATGGGACTTGTTCTAGAGGTAGACATCTATCACATAATATCAAACACGTTAAGAGATTAATATATCACATAATATTCACATGTTAAAAATATATAGTTTCCAACAAAATTTGTTAAGCAATCATTTTTCAAGTAAACACGGTCGAAGTCCAGACTCACTAATGCATCCTAACAAACTCGATAAGACACACTAATGCAAATTTTCTGGTTCTCTAAGACCAACGCTCGGATACCAACTGAAATGTCCCGTTCTTATTGATTAAAAACGTTCCATATTAATTGATTTCGTTGCGAGGTTTTGACCTCTATATGAGACGTTTTTCAAAGACTGCATTCATTTTTAAAACAAACCATAACCTTTATTTCATAAATAAAGGTTTAAAAAGCTTTACGTAGATTATCAAATAATGATAATCTAAAATATCCTGTTTACACACGACCATTACATAATGGTTTACAATACAAATATGTTACATCGAAATCAGTTTCTTGAATGCAGTTTTTACACAATATCATACAAACATGGACTCCAAATCTTGTCCTTATTTTAGTATGCAACAGCGGAAGCTCTTAGTATTCACCTGAGAATAAACATGCTTTAAACGTCAACAAAAATGTTGGTGAGTTATAGGTTTAACCTATATATATCAAATCGTAACAATAGACCACAAGATTTCATATTTCAATACACATCCCATACATAGAGATAAAAATCATTCATATGGTGAACACCTGGTAACTGACATTAACAAGATGCATATATATAAGAATATCCCCATCATTTCGGGACACCCTTCGGATATGATATAAATTTCGAAGTACTAAAGCATCTGGTACATTGGATAGGGTTTGTTAGGCCCAATAGATCTATCTTTAGGATTCGCGTCAATTAGGGTGTCTGTTCCCTAATTCTTAGATTACCAGACTTAATAAAAAGGGGCATATTCGATTTCGATAATTCAACCATAGAATGTAGTTTCACGTACTTGTGTCTATTTTGTAAATCATTTATAAAACCTGCATGTATTCTCATCCCAAAAATATTAGATTTTAAAAGTGGGACTATAACTCACTTTCACAGATTTTTACTTCGTCGGGAAGTAAGACTTGGCCACTGGTTGATTCACGAACCTATAACAATATATACAAATATATCAAAGTATGTTCAAAATATATTTTCAACACTTTTAATATATTTTGATGTTTTAAGTTTATTAAATCAGCTGTCCTCGTTAGTAACCTACAACTAGTTGTCCACAGTTAGATGTACAGAAATAAATCGATAAATATTATCTTGAATCAATCCACGACCCAGTGTATACGTATCTCAGTATTGATCACAACTCAAACTATATATATTTTGGAATCAACCTCAACCCTGTATAGCTAACTCCAACATTCACATATAGAGTGTCTATGGTTGTTCCGAAATATATATAGATGTGTCGACATGATAGGTCGAAACATTGTATACGTGTCTATGGTATCTCAAGATTACATAAT
This sequence comes from Rutidosis leptorrhynchoides, assembly GCF_046630445.1. Taxonomy (NCBI): domain Eukaryota; kingdom Viridiplantae; phylum Streptophyta; class Magnoliopsida; order Asterales; family Asteraceae; genus Rutidosis; species Rutidosis leptorrhynchoides. Next base: position 360,283,800 of record NC_092336.1, on the reverse strand, counting down.
ATACAATACAAGTTGATTAAGTTATGGTTGGAATAGATTTGTTACCAATTTTCACGTAGCTAAAATGAGAAAAATTATCCAATCTTGTTTTACCCATAACTTCTTCATTTTAAATCCGTTTTGAGTGATTCTAGTGGCCACGGTTTCGTATTGAACTTAACTTTATGAATATAAATAGAAAAAGTATAAGTTTATAGTCGGAAATAGAAATTACAAGTCATTTTTGAAAGAGGTAGTCATTTCCGTCGAAAGAACGACATCTTGATGACCAATTTGAAAAACATACTTTCACTTTGAGTTTACCCATGATTTTTGGATATAGTTTCATATTCATAAGAAAAATCATTTTTCCAGAAGTATAGCTTTTAAATCAAAGTTCTTCTTAGCTTTTAATTATCCCAACCAAAACAGCCCCCGGTTTTACTACGACGGCGTATATCCAGTTTTATGGTGTTTATCATGTTTCCGGGTTTTAAATCATTAAGTTAGCATATCATATAGATATAGAACATGTGTTTAGTTGATTTTAAAAGTCTAGTTAGAAGGATTAACTTTATTTGCGAACAAGTTTAGAATTAACTAAACTATGTTCTAGTGATTACAAGTTTATAACGTTGAATAAGACAGCTTTTTATGAATGAATTGAATGATGTTAAGAACATCATTACTACCTCAAGTTCCTTGGATAAACCTCCTGGAAATGAGAAAAATGGATCTAGCTTCAAAGGATCCTTGGATGGCTTGAAAGTTCTTGAAGCAGAATCATGACACGAAAACAATTTCAAGTAAGATTTTCACTCGAAATAAGATTGTTATAGTTATAGAAATTGAATTAAAGTTTGAATATGATTATTACCTTGTATTAGAAAGATAACCTACTGTAAGTAACAAATGTTTCTTGAGGTTGGATGATCACCTTACAAGATTGGAAGTGAGCTAGCAAACTTGAAAGTATTCTTGATTTTATGTAACTAGAACTTGTAGAATTTATGAAGAACACTTAGAACTTGAAGTTAGAACTTGAGAGAAATCAATTAGATGAATAAAATTGAATAATGAAAGTGTTTGTAGGTGTTTTTGGTCGTTGGTGTATGGATTAGATATAAAGGATATGCAATTTTGTTTTCATGTAAATAAGTCATGAATGATTACTCATATTTTTGTAATTTTATGAGATATTTCATGCTAGTTGCCAAATGTTGGTTCCCACATGTGTTAGGTGACTCACATGGGCTACTAAGAGCTGATCATTGGAGTGTATATACCAATAGTACATACATCTAAAAGCTGTGTATTGTACGAGTACGAATACGGGTGCATACGAGTAGAATTGTTGATGAAACTGAACGAGGATGTAATTGTAAGCATTTTTGTTAAGTAGAAGTATTTTGATAAGTGTCTTGAAGTCTTTCAAAAGTGTATGAATACATATTAAAACACTACATGTATATACATTTTAACTGAGTCGTTAAGTCATCGTTAGTCGTTACATGTAAGTGTTGTTTTGAAACCTTTAGGTTAACGATCTTGTTAAGTGTTGTTAACTCAATGTTTATAATATCAAATGAGATTTTAAATTATTATATTATCATTATATTATGATGTATAAATATCTCTTAATATGATATATATACATTAAATGTCGTTACAACGATAATCGTTACATATATGTCTCGTTTCAAAATCATTAAGTTAGTAGTCTTGTTTTTACATATGTAGTTCATTGTTAATATACTTAATGATATGTTTACTTATCATAATATCATGTTAACTATATATATATATATATATATATATATATATATATATATATATATATATATATATATATATATATATATATATATATATATATATATATATATATCCGTATATATGTCATCATATAGTTTTTACAAGTTTTAACGTTCGTGAATCACCGGTCAACTTGGGTGGTCAATTGTCTATATGAAACCTATTTCAATTAATCAAGTCTTAACAAGTTTGATTGCTTAACATGTTGGAAACACTTAATCATGTAAATAACAATTTCATTTAATATATATATAAACATGGAAAAGTTCGGGTCACTACATATCACCCCTTCATCACCATTAACATTTACCCTAAATAGTGTGTTGTTGTGTTGTCGAATAGGAATGAGGAAAGAATGATGGGCTTGCAAGTCTCGACCCATGTTTACTTTTAGACCATCGGAAATACAGAAAAACTTACGGCCTAAGTTACACTTAAATTAAGTCCAGGAATTTACTACTAAGATCGATTGAATTAAAAGAAGGGAATGCAGTAGTTGCACAAAATCGGACCTCAATAATTACGTGGAATGTTGATTAGGATCCCACTAATAGCCATACTTTGTACATGTGGGGTTTGTTTGGAATATAAAACACCACACATCCACACTTTAATCATTCTTAACATAATCATATAGTTTTTAAAAAAAAATAGAACGTCCCTTTTATTTCCAAGTGGCTCAAGTGTATTAAAAAAATCATGGTGATCTTTGATTATAGAAACCTCACGCAGTAGCACTCACCTACGATGAAGATTAAAACACACGATAGTAGCAGTGTTCAAGCAGAAAAACAATAACATCATCATCATCATTTACCCATCGTTTCACAGTTTCAAAGAAGGAAAAGAATTTGCAACAGTAGGGTTGTGGGTTTGGTGATGGAGTTGATGGTAGTGGTTTAAAGGTGGCCGACGGTTGTGAGGCTTAAGTGGTGGTGTCGTTCGACTATGATGGCCGGTGGTAGTGGTATAGATGTTAAAGATGGCGGTTTAGTAATAGTAAAGAAGTACTAGTTTATCAAGCTTTGTTGGTGATCGTTTGTTGGATCTTCGATCATGGTTAAGAGAGATGGATCGAGAAAGAGGTGAAGGTGGTGCATGTTGGCCGGGTTGTGGTTGCTATTGATGATTCTTTTAAACAAGAAGCATGAAGGACTAGATGTGGTTGTGGTAGTTTCCGGATGAGAAGAGGAGATGGTTGCAGTGATGCTTACACTCAAGTAACAGGAAAAAAATAAAATAAGATGGTGTGTGTTTGTGGAGGTGATTAGGCACAAGTAAAATAATACATATATTGTAGATAGTGGAATCGATTACTGTATCAAGATTCGATTAAAACTTGTTTTGTAGCTTAATCGACTCGACAGAATCAATCACAAGGACAGAAGGAAAGATAAGTAAAAACAACAAGTTGTTATCAATCTGTAAATTGATTCTTGTTAATTGGAATGGACTGTATCCCTTTTGCAGACAAAACCCATAATCAAATAAAGTTGGATAATGACTTGAAACTGATTCACTTATAAGTTCACTTATTGTATCTTTTTTTTATATATATAATAATAAGTACAATAATAATAATAATTCGATAAATAATAATAATACTGATAATAATAAATATAATTATAAAAGTAATAAAAATAATGATAATAATAATTTTAAATGATAATGATAATAAATAATCATGACAATAATTAAAATTATATCTTTAATCTTCCTTATAATAATTTTCTATTTAACATCTTAAATTTAATAATCATAATAATAATTTTTTTTAAATAAAAAAATGTATAAAATTCATAATAACATTAATATTAATAATATTGATTATTGATAATACTTAAGTATTCTGTTTATTATTTTACATAATTAATTCTAATTGGTTAAAGGTATTTTATTAACTCAAAATGTTATATACATACTTATATTTATAATTATATATATTTTTTACACATTCGTTATACGCAATTGTTCGTGAATCGTCGGGAGTAGTCAAAGGTTAAGTGAATATATTAAAACAGTTCAAAAATTTTGAGACACACATTACAAATTCTGCTTATCGTGTCAAAATCATATTAAGATCAAGTTTAAGTTTGGTCGGAAATTCCCGGGTCATCACAAAAGCCAGCTGAAAGACTATGGTGTTCATGTTACAAAGACTCCAATCTACTGTGACAACACAAGTGCAATTGCTATCACCAACAATCCTGTGATGCATTCAAGAACAAAGCACATTGACGTTCGATATCATTTCATAAGGGATCATGTTCAAAAAGGAGATGTGGAGCTACATTTTATTTCAACAGACTAGCAGTTAGTAGATCTATTCATAAAGCCCTTAGAAGAGAAACGTTTTAACTATCTCATCTCTGAGCTGGATATGTTTGAACTTTAAATAAAAGACTATTTTTTGTTGGTGTGCTGGCTCTACAACATGTAGGACAAATCAGTAAGTCATTTTTTTTGTTAACTTACTGCCTACATGTAAAACACTCAGTACAACAAGGTCTTTTATACTTTAGTTACTCAAAATGTTTTTAATTGAAATAATAAATAGCTCACAAAATTAAATGATTCCTTAAATCTGAAACTCATTTACTCCCATTGATTTAAATTAAATTTATGACATATTAAATGTAACAAAGTATTTTGTATTTAATACAAAACTTATTTTGTGATTTTTAAATCATTTTTTGAATTAAAACCTGATGCATTTAATGTTGAATGGGAGGTATGAGTGTTCAAGCCGTATATACGTCAAGTCAACAGTCTGTGTCCCCTCGAAAGTGTGCCAGTCTGTCACATCTGCCCACGCGCCTGCTAATGACAGTTGCCATTTTCTCTCTCCTACACTTTTTTCATCCAATCACAACGGTTAAAAGAGTGTTTTATCTTCCATAATAACCTTCGGTTATTCAGTATTCAAATTCACATACTCTTTTATCCCAAAATCTTCAAATCTTCCAACCTTCACAAATTCATATTTTCATCCTTACATTTCATCAATGGCAGACCAACCTCAATCACCACACGTTGAACACCAGCCAGAGGAACAATAGCAGCAACAACAACCGGCACAACAACCTGATCAACAACCACCACCGGCACCAGAGGAACAAGTTGTTAAAGAACCACTGTTCAATCTTCATCCAGCTCTTGTTAGGGCTAATAATGCACTTTATCACACGACTATTCGCCTATCAAGAGGTAATGCTGCTCATTCACTCTCCATCCCCAAATCAAAGGTCAATATGGGGTATGAAACGCTCATTGACTACATCCGGCAATCCCCTCTGGCTACGACTATCACTGGTGTACCTTCACGCCTTTATGGTGCCTGCTTGGTAAGATTCTGGTATACTGCTACCACTGCCACCACTCCCCAGAATGTTCCATGTATTCGTGGCATGGTAACCGAAACCCTAACTTGCTCCGTCACCGCTGAAGCCATCCACCGTGCCCTTCAATTACCAGATGGACCGTTTGTCGATTCACCAACCAGTGATGTATTCAGAAGAGAGGTGCTAGAAATCATTGGGTTTACTCAACCGATTGCTAATACACCTTTGAGGAAGCATATCCCACGTCTTTGGTACTACTTCTTTGGGCTGCTGACCCAGTGCATCAGCCAAAAATCTGAAAGTTTTGATCAGTGCTCAGACTTTGAGCTTAAAATTGGTCATGGTTTGTTGTTCAACAGGAACATTGATTATGCCGGGAAAATTTATTTGTGGCTAAGGGAGATGGTGCAAGCACCTAAATGAACACATTTAATCCCCTTCCCAAGGTTCTTAAGCATGGTTTTTGAAAGTGAGCTGGATGAAGCTTACCAGCAGATTGCTGATCAATCATATGACCTGCCTCTAAAACAAGGGGGTATGCCAAAAGATGCACCTGCTGCTCCATATACTGGTTTAACACCAGGCATGCTCGAGTATCTTGCTGCTCGGGGTAGAGCTAACCAATCAACTGTCTCTGGTTCTGCACCAGCTGAGGGGGAGGGTTCTCAGCGTAAGCCAGCTACTCGTAGGAAGCAGCCAGCTACCTCAACTAGAACAGCCACCGTCTAACATACTGGTAAAGCAGTAGTTGTATTAGAATCTAGTGCTCTCTGATAATAAAGAACAGCCGTAGTCTTATATACTGACTACCCAATTCTAGTATTGGAATCTATTGCTTATCTATTTCTTGGTAACAGGCAAATCCAAACGTGCAAAGGCTGGCTCCAAGCAAACCAAAGGGGAGATTGCACCAGTCTCAACTGCTGCTCCTGCAAAGGATGTGGCTATGGAACCTGGTGCGTTTCTAGACCAAACAGCAGAAAATTCTAACTTAATTAAAAATCTTTTAACTGCTGACTTGAAAAATGAAAGTGGAGTTAAAGGTATAACCTTGGCCCCCAAGCTGACTGGTTTTAAAACTAGTGTTAAGAAGAGTAGCAACCCATACTCTTCTAGCCAGACACTTCCATTTGTTTTTAAATTGAACTTAATACTATATCCTCTGCTGACAGTACAACCAACAGAGCACATACCTGACCCCCAAAGCAAACTTGAGATGGGTCCTCATCGTGTTGAACCAGCTCAGGATACTACATAGCCATTATGTTACTCGGATTATGATAAGAGTCTCACTCCTACATCAATACCAGCCAGAACTCCTACACTATCTGGGTCAACATGTGTCGCCAATGAGTCAGCAGAGTCATAGCTGTACTTACAGACACCTTATTCTGTCTCATTCGAAGGGCTGACCAAATCACCAGTATGTCCCCCGAGACCAACAACAGATACAATTGTTGAGTCAAATTTATTTGGTTCTACAGTTGTTAACATAAAATGTTCTATTGTTTCAGTTCTTAGCCGGGTATATGCACAGGCAGAGGGGGAGCAAGTTAACGATGTTATCATTCCTACTGATAAGATTGCTGCCTCTGCTACTGGTGTTGGTGCTACTGTTTCTCCTACTGGTGGTGCTGATGCTGGTACTGTTGCTTCTACAGCTGTTGGTGATACTGGGAAGTTAGTTCATGCTGGTTCAACTGTTGTTTCTGAGGAGCTGGTTTCTGATATTGCTCCTACTGTTACTCCTTAAGCTCCCAGTATTGCTGCTTCCACTACTGAACCTGAAGTGGAAGATGAAATCATAATAGATCCTCCTGTTCTTAAAAAGGTAATTGACAATATTGTCAAGGATGTTCTACTTGATGAACCTGTCACTGAACCAAAGGGTGACATTGCGCTTGGTGTTGATAAAGCTGCTGATTTTGCTGCTGATTCTACTGATGCACAGAATGTTATTGTGGATGCTAGTACTTGTGCTACTTTTCCATCTGATTCTAATGTACAGGATGTTATCATGGATGCTGGTACAAGTGCTACTTTTCCATCTGACTCTGCTGCACAGGGTAATATTGTTCAGGAGGTTCTTAATATTGATGATGCTGCCACTACCACTGTTACTACAACTGCTGTTACTACTGAAGTGGTTACTAGTGGTGGCTTGCATGCTGTTGATGATTCTTGGACTTCATTTCTTCAGGATGTTGGCTATGCTCCCAAAGAGCCAAAGGTGGATACTGCTGCTACTAATGTTATTCCGGATGTTTCTGATCTTCAATCGCGACAATTTATTACTGTGGATTCCACTGGTAATCTACAGGTTTCTGACTCAACAATTTAAAGGTGCTGCAGATGCTGCTTTTTCACCTACTGCACGGTCACCTACTACTGCTACTGGCTCTGCGGAACCCATTTTGGATGCTGGTACCTCTGCTACTATCACTACTGATTCATCACAGGCTACTGCTTCTACTGAGCAGCAGCCATATGTGTGCTAGGTACCAGATCCTGATGAAGTTGTACCTAACTTCATTTTTAGGGGAGCATCCATTACTCCCCGAGTTTCCTTGTTGGTGGATCAACTGACTATTGATCCCCAAAGTGCTCTGGTGTCAGCCAATAAACTACGTAGGGAAGAGTTGACTGAACTATTGTCTCAGCTTGATCGACCAGCAAGAGAAGAGGTATTGAGAGGCTGGCTACTTTAGAACAGATCAACGAGCAGCCATATTATCACTATTTTGGTATGGCTTCAGCTGCTTCTCCATGGCCTAGTACATGGAGGCCTCTCAAGTTCATCAGAGATCCCTCTACTGGTAGATACGTTATGCAGAATATTCATGATTCGCCAGTACCTTCTAATTCATCAGCTTCTTCCTCATCATCTTCTTCTTCTGATGGTGATGCTGATAAAGGTACTGGTAAGGATGAACCAGTCACTCATGATAATGTGACTGGTACCAAAGACAAAACAGTGGATCTCACTGATGCCGCTGATAATGATGCTAACAAGGATACCAGTTGTTCTAAACCTTCGGGTGAAGGTAAAAATGATGGTGATCATGGTGACGAGTCAGACTCTGACCTACCACCTCCACCACCCCACGGAGGTAGTCCTGTGTTAGCTGCTACTCACCACCCCTCAACCAGCTATATTAAATTTAATGCTGATGAGGTGGCTGACATCTCCACCCTGGCTGTCTATAAGACACTCACCGAAGTTACACCTGATCTACAAAACACCATTTTCCCTGCTATTGTTGATAGCGTGACTGAAGCCATACGCAAAGCTGGGCAAGTTACCACTTCCAATATTGAAGCCCAGCTCAGACAAGTATGTGCCTTTACAGATCTTGCGGTGGATGCTATTGTCAGACAACATGAAGAGGAGGAGGATTTAAAGAAATGCATCATCTCTCACAATGAGTATACTTGTAACAACCCAAACCAAACCACGACAATTCCCGTTAAATTTTACAACAAAAAAAAAAAATTCTGGTGCAGTTCAATTGCGCGGCGCGCCAAACCACCTGGACAGCCCGCTGTCCCCGGAAGTCAATTTAACGAAAATGTTCGACTAGTTCCCGACATTTTTAGCCAAAACGCTTTCAACCATGAATTCATATATATAAAACTAGCACGTTTAATTAATAAAATTAAGTTTACGGAGTGGGTCCGACATCGACCCATATTACCACCTTAAGTACCAAAAATACAATTTTCGACTTTAAGATTTTAATACAAAACAAAGCCGAGCATGGCGATCGGGAATACACTACCCAATCCTAAACAATCCAAAAGCAAGTCACTAAAGCAACTATGCAAGTCTTCTAGTCCTCGCGCTTACCCGAGCCACCATCCGCATGCAATCTATAAAAAGAGTCAACAACAAGAGGGTAAGCTAATGCTTAGTGAATGATAATATACTACATACATATATATGTATAAAATGAATACGCCACACAAAACAAATACCGCATACCGAAGCATCCAAGTATAAAGCATCTACACTAAGCATACCGTACGATCTAAGCAACGAGCTAAAGATACAACACAAAAGATAGTCCACCAACGACAAAGTAAACATCGCCAAATAGCTACACCCGGAGGGTTAGCTACAACACAACAACACATTAATATAATACAATAATAATAATACACAAGGTTAACCTCTTAACCTCAATCACACGAACATTGGCCGAACAACCCGAGCCTTGTGAATTCGCACAACCCGAAATTCACTTCTCAACCATAAGATGACCGAACAACCCGAGTCATCGTGAATCCGCACTACCCGAGATCCACTACCTCAATAAGGTGACCGAACAACCCGAGTCACCATGAATCCGCACTACCCGAGATTCATTTCTCATTACTAAAGCCCACGGTCACGGGATTATAAAATCCACCACATCGGGGTCATCCACAACACAACCATATCAACCCTTCGCCATTAGGGTTATAACAACCAAATCACAACCATGTGTGATAATGTGCACACAAAATGTGCACCTCGCCAAAGATGGTCAACCAAAACGCACAACCATGCCAATTGGACTTATACACAAGTCCATCAAGTCCACCTATATGTGAAGTGAGCTCTATAACCGAGAATCACTTCACCCGACCCGCACCCATCCTACACATACATATGCACATAGGATATTATCACTCACCTTGAAGTCTTGAAGAAAGCTTCCAAGTAATCCGCAACTCGTCAATGGAAAGTACCTATTCCATTATCACAAATAGCACAACACAATTAGGATGGATTTACAAACCACCCAATTCGACCCTTAGTGCAATTTCGACCCAAATGCACTTCCAAGCACAAACCGTATCCGAACTAACCAATAATCACTAACACAAGTGAGAATGGTCATAATATGCTAAATAAACCCGAACTCAAGTGTTAAACACGTGTCATACCCATTTTGACACTTAAACCCTAATTTTGACCCATAAAGGTCAAAATCTCATCCTTTACAAGTTTGACACCAAAACACATTTAACTCGGTTTAATACTTCAACTTAATCCATTTTAAGTTTATAAACCTCCTTAATTCACCAATCGGGTCATAATTACCACCAAAACCTAATTTGACCCAAAGTCACAATTAGTCACCCAAATTACCCTAAATGGGTTCCAATACTTCCATAATCACTAATCCAAGTGATTAAACTCCAAACCAAAGCCTAATCAAGGCCAAAACGTCATCCAACCCAAAACCCGCCAAGTGACAAGAATAACTAGTCACCATAAACCCATTTCATCACCTAAGTGGGTTACTCAACAAATTAACTCAAAACCCTAAATTGAATATCAAGTTAAACAAATGAAATTCGGAGTTTGGGCTTACCAATACCACCACAACGTAGCTAGGAACGAGGAGAACAACTTTAAAACCCGAGACTTTGAACGATTCGAGCTTCTTCCTCACCAAAACCTTCAATCTCTCTCTAAGCCTCTCTCTCTCTCTAAGAATGGATGAAGATGATGAGTGGATGTGAATGGGATCCAAAACTGATCCAAACTAGCTCATAAGCCTCACAAATCCGGCCCCATGTGATTTTACCCTTTTACCCCTCATTAAAGCAATTAAAAATAAAGAGGGTTCTGTCAGCAGCAATCGGCGCGGCGCGCCCCAACCCTGCGCGGCGCGCAACACAGCTGAACCAGATTCCTTTGCATATTAATTCCATATAAATATTAAACGAAGCCCGATCTCATATGTCTTTTATAAACAAGTATACAAAATAAATATTCGGGTCTTACAACTCTCCCCCACTTAAACTCGATCACGTCCTCGTGATCCTCATCACTTGACCAAACGGACTCCACTTTACGGTCCTCAACATAAGTCTAATCCGACTTTCCTAAGCAATTTTTCCCAACGAATCGCCTTCCACAACTAAATCGTCACCCGCGATTTATCAAATCCACAATCCGAGCACTAACACCATGCTCATTTCCTAACACTGGGAAAAACCCAACCAATCTCATACCGAGATATTAATTCCTTAGTGTACTATTACCGAGTACAACGCTAAAAGCAACCAAGTCTCAACCTAAAGTCAACAATCCGAAACGATGAAGACCGAACCAAACGAATCCATGCGGATAACACCAATCACTAGACATCCTTTGTAGTGCGCTATACGACCAATACGCCACTACTGTAACATCATAATCCAACGGTTAGAAACCGATAGCGTCCAAAACGACTATGGCAACGCTAAACCCGAAGGTGTACAAAATCAACTCTCGTCACACCCGTGACAACATGTGAGCAAAACACGGCTATCGCATCACTAATCACACAACATGGTCCTCACGACCCCACTACCGGCGTATAAAACAACCAATAGATCAAACCACACGGTCCTCATGACCCCACCATCGGTGTATAAAACAACCGATAGATCACAACTCAACATGGCCGAAACAACCCGAGCCAAAACACATATGGAGGATGGTCGAAACAACCCGAACCTTAGTGAATTCGCACAACCCGAAATCCACCAACCCAATCCATATATCTCACAACAGAATGACCGCACAACCCGAGTCATCGTGAATACGCGCAAACCGATATTCACTACCACTGCCACATAGTGTAACCGAGGATGGCCGTACAACCCGAGCCTTAGTGAATCCGAACTACCCGACATTCACTACCTCAAACTATGAGCCCAACCAACAGGGACAATCGTACTACCCGAAATATTGTGAATACGAACAACCCGATATTCACGTCCCACAACACAACTCTCTTGATGAAGTCAGCGGACCCCGAAGGTCATGCTCCACCAATCTCAATACCGGATGAAGTCAGCGGACCCGAAGATCATGCTTCACCGATCTCAACACCACGCTCATGACGAAGTCAGCGGACCCTAAAGATCATGCTCCATCAATCACGTACTCCCATGATGAAGTCAGCGGACCCTAAAGATCATGCTCCATCAATCAACCATACCATAATGAAGTCAGCGGACCCGAAAGTCATGCTTCATTAATCGTCAATCCCATGATGAAGTCAGCGGACTCCGAAAGTCATGCTTCATCAATCACATACCATAATCGAGCAAAAACCACCTATATCAAGCATAGGTACCGAACAAGAATTCTCCAAAAGAGAACCCGACACACACCTTCCTTAACCGAAGGATTTCACCTTGCTCACCAAACACGTCCATTATCTCTCAACGAGATTTACCACATTACCACGTCGGTGGTAATTCCAATCCAAACCATAAGTACAATTTATCCGAAATCGTACCCTACCACAAATCGACCAAAACTAGGTCTCGACAAAAATTTCCGGATCTACCAAAAGCATCATCCGAAATATCACACTAAAACTTCCTCGTGCGGGAGTGCGACTCCCCCACTTGGAACCACGTTCCTATCTCACAACTCGTACAACCGTACAATGCTACCAAAGGTAGACTTTACCGACGATTGGGTACACACGACCCATCACTACACCTTGCTCCAACCTTGAGCATACAAAGGATTTCAATCAATCCTTAAACACTTCGAACGAAAAGTGTAGCACGATTACACAAACCATACCCTCGCAATTATCCAATTGCTTTAGTTTGTCAAGTTTCACTTAGTCACTCATGTACCTAAGGGTTTCTCCCGGGACCCTAAGTACAATGTAACCACAACAAAATCGGAGTCGACACCACGCTAGTAGGTATAAAAGAGGCACCTAATGTCGCGCCATAAAGACTCCATTACCAACATACGTCAAGATTTTAAACACTCGATCTCAAAGGTTCCAATCACCCGACGAACCCCATGGTTCATCACTTCAACACAGAAGCGAACACGCGCTTAACAATCGAACACCAAATCCATTTCCGTGGCTTGGTAGTAACATTTCCCAAATACTAAGGAATGCTTGGTTGCACCAAGTCTTACGCCCTTCGTCCCAAAAATCAAACATCATCACAGGGTACTTCCATTAGGAACGTCACCCTTAACAATAACATGCACAACACAATGCATCTAACAAATCCGAACCTAAACGCCACATAAATAAATATTCAAAAGACATAGTTATTAAAACGAAACGTACCTCAACGTCTCCTTGCGGCATTCGCCGCCGCCAACTCGGGACAATCCGGCTTGCGATGTCCCTCTTTATGACAATAGTAGCACATTCCGTCATCACTTCTCGGCATTGTGCATTCCCACAACTTGTGACCCCTAACGCCACAATTGAAACACCTAGGCGCACGAGAATCCACTGCGCCCTTTACCACATTACTCGTACTCGCACTCGGACCCTTAGTCCTCTTACTCGGAGCACCATAAGAAATAACCCTTCTCTCACTTGAAGGTTCGGCCTTTTTCGATCGCGTATAAGACTCGAAACCTCTAGCCACCGCAAATAACTCCGCAAACGACTTCGCGTAACCCCGGCTAATTTTGCTTTTCAAGTCATCGCTCAAAGTTCGATAGAAATCCTCCATCAACAAACGATCGTTCCCCAAATATTCCGGGCAAAAACGAGCCTTCGACATAAAAGTTGTCTTTAAAGTATTCAAGTCCATAGAACCCTGTTGCAAATTTCGCAACTCACAACGCAATTCCGATAAATCGGCTGAAGTTCGGAACTCCTCGAAGAATTCCTCCTTAAATTCGTCCCATGATAATGCCATAAACGTCTCACCACCGACAAGATCAATCTTGCCATCCAACCAATCCTTCGCCCTACCTCGCAACAAACTAGTAGCGAGTCTCGTCTTTTTCTCGGGTGGGCATTCCATAGTACGAAAACACCCTTCGACATCCGAAACCCAAGTCGTACTCACCAAAGGATCCGGTTTCCCATCATACATAGGGGGTTTAGTCCTCATGAAGCTCTTAAGACAACGCTCCATTCACCCCTATTTTGGAATTCGGAATACTTCCCATCCATTTCTTCTCGAAACGCCCTCATTTGCTCCGCAACGGCGGCCGTAACTCTAGCGTTAAATTCCGTGTCGTTCGTCTCGGTCTCGTTTCGCGTCGTCATTCTAAAGAATGCAAAACGATTAGTCCACGCACGTATAAAACGACACGCACAACACCCTCCCATCTTGCTAAACACTCGTCGTACATCACTTGTTAGACACGATTTGCACCCGTAATAAGGTCTGCAAGTTCTTATTACGCACGCACGCCGCATCGACTCGTTAGTACAACGACCGCCTCACTCGATGCTATAAACAAACACAAACAAAATTCTACGCGATAGAAGCACACGCGAGAATTACACCACAACACAAATAATATATTAATAATATCCGCATTACTAATATAAACGTTAGTCGACCTATAAACAAGGCACTAACTAAACCCGTTCCTGACCCGTAATCCTACAAGTCCCGCAACAATTTACGCGCACACAAAAGTCTAAGTCTAGGCACCTATCTCAAGTCACCTAAATCCCTTAGACCATGCTCTGATACCACTTGTAACAACCCAAACCAAACCACGACAATTCCCGTTAAATTTTACAACAAAAAAAAAATTCTGGTGCAGTTCAATTGCGCGGCGCGCCAGGTGGGTGCGCGGCGCGCCAAACCACCTGGACAGCCCGCTGTCCCCGGAAGTCAATTTAACGAAAATGTTCGACTAGTTCCCGACATTTTTAGCCAAAACGCTTTCAACCATGAATTCATATATATAAAACTAGCACGTTTAATTAATAAAATTAAGTTTACGGAGTGGGTCCGACATCGACCCATATTACCACCTTAAGTACCAAAAATACAATTTTCGACTTTAAGATTTTAATACAAAACAAAGCCGAGCATGGCGATCGGGAATACACTACCCAATCCTAAACAATCCAAAAGCAAGTCACTAAAGCAACTATGCAAGTCTTATAGTCCTCGCGCTTACCCGAGCCACCATCCGCATGCAATCTATAAAAAGAGTCAACAACGAGAGGGTAAGCTAATGCTTAGTGAATGATAATATACTACATACATATATATGTATAAAATGAATACGCCACACAAAACAAATACCGCATACCGAAGCATCCAAGTATAAAGCATCTACACTAAGCATACCGTACGATCTAAGCAACGAGCTAAAGATACAACACAAAAGATAGTCCACCAACGACAAAGTAAACATCGCCAAATAGCTACACCCGGAGGGTTAGCTACAACACAACAACACATTAATATAATACAATAATAATAATACACAAGGTTAACCCCTTAACCTCAATCACACGAACATTGGCCGAACAACCCGAGCCTTGTGAATTCGCACAACCCGAAATTCACTTCTCAACCATAAGATGACCGAACAACCCGAGTCATCGTGAATCCGCACTACCCGAGATCCACTACCTCAATAAGGTGACCGAACAACCCGAGTCACCATGAATCCGCACTACCCGAGATTCATTTCTCATTACTAAAGCCCACGGTCACGGGATTATAAAATCCACCACATCGGGGTCATCCACAACACAACCATATCAACCCTTCGCCATTAGGGTTATAACAACCAAATCAAAACCATGTGTGATAATGTGCACACAAAATGTGCACCTCGCCAAAGATGGTCAACCAAAACGCACAACCGTGCCAATTGGACTTATACACAAGTCCATCAAGTCCACCTATATGTGAAGTGAGCTCTATAACCGAGAATCACTTCACCCGACCCGCACCCATCCTACACATACATATGCACATAGGATATTATCACTCACCTTGAAGTCTTGAAGAAAGCTTCCAAGTAATCCGCAACTCGTCAATGGAAAGTACCTATTCCATTATCACAAATATCACAACATAATTAGGATGGATTTACAAACCACCCAATTCGACCCTTAGTGCAATTTCGACCCAAATGCACTTCCAAGCACAAACCGTATCCGAACTAACCAATAATCACTAACACAAGTGAGAATGGTCATAATATGCTAAATAAACCCGAACTCAAGTGTTAAACACGTGTCATACCCATTTTGACACTTAAACCCTAATTTTGACCCATAAAGGTCAAAATCTCATCCTTTACAAGTTTGACACCAAAACACATTTAACTCGGTTTAATACTTCAACTTAATCCATTTTAAGTTTATAAACCTCCTTAATTCGCCAATCGGGTCATAATTACCACCAAAACCTAATTTGACCCAAAGTCACAATTAGTCACCCAAATTACCCTAAATGGGTTCCAATACTTCCATAATCACTAATCCAAGTGATTAAACTCCAAACCAAAGCCTAATCAAGGCAAAAACGTCATCCAACCCAAAACCCGCCAAGTGACAAGAATAACTAGTCACCATAAACCCATTTCATCACCTAAGTGGGTTACTCAACAAATTAACTCAAAACCCTAAATTGAATATCAAGTTAAACAAATGAAATTCGGAGTTTGGGCTTACCAATACCACCACAACGTAGCTAGGAACGAGGAGAACAACTTTAAAACCCGAGACTTTGAACGATTCGAGCTTCTTCCTTACCAAAACCTTCAATCTCTTTCTAAGCCTCTCTCTCTCTCTCTAAGAATGGATGAAGATGATGAGTGGATGTGAATGGGATCCAAAACTGATCCAAACTAGCTCATAAGCCTCACAAATCCGGCCCCATGTGATTTTACCCTTTTACCCCTCATTAAAGCAATTAAAAATAAAGAGGGTTCTGTCAGCAGCAATCGGCGCGGCGCGCCCCAACCCTGCGCGGCGCGCAACACAGCTGAACCAGATTCCTTTGCATATTAATTCCATATAAATATTAAACGAAGGCCGATCTCATATGTCTTTTATAAACAAGTATACAAAATAAATATTCGGGTCTTACAATACTGAGGATATTGCGCGTCTTCAAGCTGATTTGGACGCTGCTAATCGCAGAATTCTTTTTCTTAATGAAGAAAATACGGTGCTACATGAGAGATTGGATTCGCAGGAACAGCAAATGGCTAACATGATTCCTGCTTCTGCCTATGTTCAAATGGTAGAAAATATGCAACGACTGGCTGCCCTACAGGGTGATGTTAGGGCCATTGTTGAACAGATGGCTATGGGTGTTGCAAGGAATGAAGTTAGGTCTTCCAACCTCCTTCTTCGACAATTTGGTGTGGATCCTGATGCCCATCTTACTCCTGAACTTGCTAACTGGAACAATTTTGCATTCTCTGTTCCAGATTCAGATAGTGACCTTGATGCACAGGTCTCCCCTGTTCACCATTCTGCCCCTGCTGATGACAAAAAAGGGGAGAAGACATCTAAAAAGAAACTCAAAAAGAGAAAACAATCAGAGGGGGAGTATGAGCATGAAAAGGTTCCAAAACAACTAAGGAGGGATGGTGATGGTGATGGTGATGGTACTACTGGTCAAAACTCTGGCACTAAGCTCAGGAACGCTCATACTGAAGCTGGTGTACAGGTAGCTGGTGAATCTCAACCCAGTGTGTCTGCCACATCAGTGGATGATATTGGTTCTAGCAGTAAGCCCAATGATGTTTCTGAATTGGCTGTTGCTGAAGCTTTTGTTGTCTCTCAAACTATTGAAAGAAGAATGAAAAGAAAACTGGAGAGACATCAGAAGAGACAGCAAGATTTAAATGATGCCTTCAATGTCAAATGGGATGCCTATGTTGCTCTTAAACGCCACAGAATTGAGCATAGGAGATGGCTGACCCCAAAAAAGAGGGACATTGATGATGACCTGATTAGCATTGACAAATTCAAAAAGGATGCACGAAAAAGAAATGCTAAGTTCATGGTCAAATAAGATAAAAAGAGGGCAAAGTTGTATGCTGAGCGAGCAGACAGGATCAAACGGATGACTCCTGAAGAAATGAAAGATTATCTTGCATCTACTGAGTCAGGGGGAGGAGTTAGAGCTGACTTTTTTATGAAGTGGTTAGATGCTATGTTAGAAACCAGCTCATCTTCTCGACCAACATCTTCTGCACAGCCAGCTACACAACAACAGCCAGCAGAAATAATCAATCTTGATGATGATGATGATGTTCAGGGGGAGCATCTTGCTATTGTTCCCTACCTGCCTCTAGAAGAACCAGTATCAACACAAGAACCATCAGCTGAACCCAAGCCTATTGACAAACAAAGGGTGAAATCCACTCCTAGGGACAACCAGCCCCTCAGGAAAGGACCCCTATTTGAGGCAGCTGATCAAGGTACTGTGGCAGTTGTGCCAGCTGATACTAATCAGTCAGCTGGTACTGAAGATATAGTAAGGAGTGCTGTGAATGAAGACCCAGCCAGTACTGTGCTGCTGGGTGAAACAAGTGTTAAAGACCCAGCAAAGGTGGATGTGCTAGGAGATAATCAAGATGATGATACGGTTAATCCTGCTGACTTTACAGTATGGGGTAGTGGAGATCACTTATTTGTTCAATCACCTATCTCTCCCCAGACCCTCACTTATTTTAACAGAACACAGGATAATCGTGTTAATCAGTTTCCAGTGAGTTCATCTGGCATAGGTGAATCAATCATGTATCCTCCATCTTTCTCAAAACGTCATGGTAAACACAGAACTTGGGAAGATGATTCAGTTACCCATGGTGAGCCAGACTTATTTAAAATGAATCCAGATGAAAGAGATGCTTACAGGATGGAGATCATTGTACAAGAATTGCTTGAGCAAAGACAAGCTGCTATTAATGAAAGGATACGCCAAGTTATATTGCTGCATCATCCCCTTGATCAGTCACTCTACATCACTGCCTTGACTTATGGCATTGAAATTGGTGTATACTTAAACAACAGTGGTCAAAGGCTCTCTACTGATGAGGAGAAAGCTCAATTTCGAGAGGCTCACCAGCTGGGTATGGATCTAAGGGAGTATCGTGCTGCCCTTAGAACTGAAGAGGGTAGAAAGATGATTGAAACAGCAAAATCTCTGAAAATTACTGCTGACAATTATTTGTTGGGATTACGAGCTGAAATTCAAAGAAGGGAGGCTACTGATGCTGAACTCGCTGAGAGGGTAAGGCTTCAGGAGATAGAAGACAAATTGGCTGCTGATAGAAAGCAAGAGGCTGAGTCCCTAAAATTAGCCAAAGCCATTGTCAAAGAACAGGATAAGGCACTTGATGAGATGGAAGCTGCTGAGAAAGCACCTGCTACTGCTCCTATAGAATCTGTTCGTACCATTGAATTTCCTGATCATTATTATAGGAGTAGGTATGGTGATGTGATGAATAGAAGATCCAATCCCAGCAGGATCATCAAAGTGAATAAAGGGTCAAAAAGAGCTTTCAATGTCATAAGGGGGAATAATGTTCAAGAAAGAATAAACTATGACGAGTTAAGATCCCTAGGATTTAGTGAATGGATGGAGATCTTGGAGTATTTCATTGGTAAAGGTGAAAGCGCTATCAAAAATACACTTAAATCTGAACTCCAACAGCTCTTCAAGAAAGCAACAAGGTTTAGGAATGCACCAGTAGTGAATGTAGAAGAAGTTCTTTCTCAAAAGCCTAAAGGAAAGCAATCTACTGGTGAAGGACCAACCGAAAGAGGCCCCATCATTCTACCTCCTCATATCCCTGTATTTGACCCTGCTGATGTACCTTATCTGTTCCCTGAAGCCTGGAGAATCAAACAAGAGGAGCTATCTGAAGAATAACGAGATAAAGATAAAGATAGATAGTCTCCTATGTGCTCAAATTATATCTTTTGTTTAATTCAATTTTCATTTTGCTGTTGCTGTAATTACTGTACATACTCTGTTGTATTGAAAGTGAAATGAGTTTATCATCAAAATCATATCAAATTATAAGATATGGATAACTCAACAAAAGATCCCAAAAAACAAACTTAAAAAGGGAGAAATTTACTGCCTATTTTTCATTAGGTCCCTCGGTGCTGACTTTAGTGTTTTCTCTATATGTCATAGGTTTTGTCATCATCAAATAGGGGGAGATTGTTGAGTCCCCAAAATAATTAAGGATTTAATTATGACAAAACTGTAATTTATTTGCACTAAAATGTTATGTGCAGTCAGCACAAGTTTGTTTATGCCTAGACAGCAGATATTGCTGTGTCGAGTGTTTAGTTTGCTGTTCAGTCTACCAGCATAAGGTAGACAGTGTTCTTCAATCAGCACAGGATGTGTACTCAGCAAATCAAGAATATGAAGTGGCTCAGCAATGAAGAACCAGCACAGCTGGAATGCAGCTTACTACACAAGACAGCTATGCTCCATTATAAGCATAGTAGTTTCCCGAGTGGTCTACATCAATGGTACTATTCAACAGAAGTCAAAGATAAAGTTGAACAGAAAAGGACACGCGTCGGCGGCTGACAAGTGACCTTACAAGACCACGTGGGAATGCAGAAGTTTAACGCATGTGCAGACATGGATTATACCTTATCAACACCTACGGAACACAACATTCTATTTGTTTAATCAAATAGTGGTGCCAAACCGAATTGGGGTGTTCCTGCAAATAGCTACCAAAGATGAAAGAGGATAGCATGCTCTCTGATGTAGTTGTCCCTACAAGTACAGACATCCTATGTACCAGTGGACAATAGAACCATTACACGGTTAATAGGACTACTATAAATTGTTGTATCCACTATTGTAATAACTAGTGGTGTGGGTTTATTTTTATAGAGTCAAAAACGTGTAATAGAATTTAGTTTACCTCTCAGCTATAATCTAGGTAATCTGTATCAACCAACTATCATTCCGCCAAGGATAGTTGTGATTCTTTGTGATTCAATCAATAAAGAATAACTGTTGAAAATTACCTGTGACTCTATTTATTTGCATGCTTGAATACTAATCGTGTTTAACTGTTAGTTATTTTAAAAGAAATTGTATTCACCCCCGCCCCCCCAACAATACTCCTGTTGTTATCAAGGGACTAACAGGGAACACCAGTTCTATTTGTTAAGAAGAAAGATGGCACGTTGAAAATGTGTATTGATTACCGAGAACTCAACAAGCTAACCATCAAGAATCGTTATCCACTCCCGCGCATTGATGACCTATTTGACCAACTGTACAGGTCATGTATTTATTCGAAGATTGATCTTAGGTCAGGTTATCATCAATTGAGAGTCAAGGAAGTTGATGTTTCTAAGACTGCTTTCCGAACTCATTACGGACACTATGAGTTTCTTGTCATGCCTTTTGGTCTAACAAATGCTCCTAATGTATTCATGGATCTTATGAACCATGTATGCAAACCTCATCTTGATAAATTCGTGATCGTTTTCATCGATGATATTCTAATCTATTCCAAGAACGAGAAAGAACATGAGCAACATTTGCGATTGATTCTAGAGCTCTTAAAGAAGGAACAACTGTATGCCAAGTTCTCTAAATGTGAATTTTGACTGCGAACCGTACAATTTCTTGGACATGTACTTGATAGTGAAGGAATACATGTCGATCCGGCAAAAATCACTGCTCTTCGAAACTGGGAAGTACCTAAGAGTGCGAAACATATTCACTAATTTTTGGAACTTGCTGGTTATTATCGAAGGTTCATCAAAGATTTCTCTATTCTAGACAAACCTCTCACTAAGCTAACTCACAAGTGGAAGAAGTTTGAGTGCTCTGAAGAACAGGAATCTGCTTTTAAGGTTCTAAAGGATAAATTGACCACAGCCCCGATTCTATCATTCCCTGATGGCAACGACGATTTTGTAGTCTATTGTGATGCCTCAACCCAAGGTTTCGGATGTGTCTTAATGCAACGTAACAAAGTTATAGCTTATGCATCTAGACAATTGAAGAAAATTGAGAAGAACTATACCACGCATGACCTAGAGTTAGGAGTTGTGGTATTCACATTGAAGATGTGGAGACATTATCTCTACGAAATAAAATTCACGGTGTTTACCGATCATAAAAGTCTTCAACATATATTTGATAAAAAGCAACTGAACATGAGACAAAGGCGTTGGGTCGAGTTATTAAATGACTACGACTGTGAGCTTAAATATCATCCTGGTAAGGCGAATGTAGTTGCCGATGCCCTTAGTAGAAAGGATCATGTCAAACCGATCCGAGTCCCAGCGTTAAATATACGTATTCGTACGAATCTTACATCTCAAATCTGTGAAGCACAACTTGAGGCAATGAAGGAAGAGAATGTCCAACTCGAGGGACTTAAAGGTCTCGTAAAGCAACTTGAACTCAAGGGAAACGGGATAAGGTATTTCAATAACCGAATTTGGGTCTCAATCTTCGGAAATCTTCGAGAACTAGTCTTGGATGAAGCACATAAGACTAGGTATTCTATTCACCCGGGCTCTCGTAAAATGTATCACGACGTGAAAGAGTTTTATTGGTGGCCTAATCTTAAATCTGATATTGCCGATTATGTGAGCAAGTGCCTTACTTGTTTGAAAGTTAAGGCCGAGCATCAAAAGCCGTCCGGTTTACTTCAACAGCTGGATATTCCGCAGTGGAAGTGGGAATGCATCACTATGGATTTCATTACTAAGTTGCCCAAGACTTTAAACGGCAATGATACTATTTAGGTCATAGTGGATCATCTTACTAAATCTGCACACTTCTTACCGATCAAAGAAAGTGACAAGATGGAGAAATTGTATCAACTTTATATCAAAGAGATTGTCTCATGTCATGGAGTCCCTATATCAATCATTTCAAATCACGACATTCGATTCATTTCTAGATTTTGGAAAACTTTACAATCTGCTCTTGGAACTCAGCTCCACATGAGTACTGCTTATCGTCCGCAAACTGATGGTCAAAGTGAACGAACCATTCAAACATTAGAAGATATGCTTCGTGCTTGTGTTATCGATTTTGGTAAAGGTTGGGATAGACACTTGCCTTTGGCTGAATTTTCTTACAACAACAGCTATCACTCAAGTATTAAGGCTGCACCTTTTGAAGCCTTGTACGGATGAAAATGTAGATCCCCACTATGCTGGGATGAACTAGAGGACAGACAGTTGACTGGTCCTGAAATTATTCATGAAACTACCGAAAAGATCGTTCAGATTAAGAAGCGATTAGAAACTGCCCGTAGTCGACAGAAGAGCTATGCTGATATTCGTCGGAAAGATTTAGAATTCCAAGTTGGTGATAAAGTTATGTTGAAAGTATCCCCTTGGAAAGGCGTCGTTCATTTTGGCAAACGAAGCAAACTAATTCCGCATTTTGTTGGACCTTTCAAGATTATCGAAAGGATCGGACCCGTGGCTTATCGATTAGAACTACCTATTGAGCTTAGTAATGTACACGACGTGTTTCACATCTCAAATCTGAAAAAGTGTCTTGCTGATGACACACTCGTTATTCCTTTGGATGACATTCGCATTGATGATAAGATGCACTTCATAGAAGAACCAATTGAGGTCGTGGATCAAACTGAAAAACGCTTGAAACAGAGCACTATACCTATTGTTAAAATCCGTTGGAATTCACGACGAGGCCCCGAGTATACCTGGGAATGTGAAGACCAAATGAGACGGATATATCCCCATCTCTTCTCAACTGTAGATGCATCCGAGAAGTCTACCTAAAACTTCAGGACGAAGTTTTTATTAACGGGGAGGTACTATGACGACCCTCATTTTTCCATTTCTGTTTACTGTTCTACTATTAGGACTTTTTGTAATCATGAACTTTATTTAACAATACTTTAATTAAATAGTAAATTTTGATCAATATTTCCTGTTAATATAAGTTTATGATTTGTGTGATACTTATATATATATAAACTATATGTATTAATATAAATGTGACTTTTATATGAATTAAAAACTAATGTGAATTAAGTAAAAATTAATAAAAGACATGGCTAATAAATAAAGGATAAAAAAAGTATTTTAAATAAATGTAACCTTAATAATAAAAAAATATATAAAATATATAAATAAATAGTAATTTCCGGAAAAAAATAATACATATATATAAAATTTAAGAATCGGCTATTTAATAAAAAAAGAAGAAGCTTAATCCCTAATTCATTCCTAATCATAGTCTAACCCTTTCACCTCAACAAAACCTTGATCTTCAAGTAATTCTAGTGGGATTAGGATTTCCAAATACACTCTATAAAAGGACCTCATGATTTTCCTTTAATTGCACCACAAATTAAATCACAAAAACCTCCCTTTTGTTGCTTGCATTTAGTCGACAAGTTTCCTGCAGCCTTTTTCCTCTTGTTATTGACCAAAAATGGTCCTCTAAACCCCCCAACCTGCATCGTCTACAAACCCCAACAACAGCCTGCATTCGACCTTCTTCCGCAGCTCAAAAATAACCTTCTGTTCGCCACCTTTTACAGCTTTTCTCTTGCTGTAAACCGTCACCCTAACAGCCATTCTTTCTTGTTGTTTTACTGCTGCAATCGTGATCAAAACAGCCCTTCAAAGTCGATTACTTTTGCTTGTTTTCTTGCTGTTTCTGTCGAGCAAATCAGACCCAAGAAACCCATCTGTTTTGGGTCAAAATTTGCTGCTGTGTTCTTGCTGTTTCTGTGCAACAAAATCAACACCCATTCTCTTGATCTTAATCTTCTAAAGGTATCCCTAAACCCTAACTAGATGTTATTATTAATTTAATTACTTTAAGTATTATGTTGTTTAATGTGAACTTGCATATATGAATATAGAATGATTATAATGAATATGATTAAAGAATAAGGAAAGATTAATGATGAATAATAAGATTATGAACATAAAGATGATAATGAATATGATTAATCAGTTAAGGTTGTTGAATTATGATTATGATTATGAATAAAATATGAACTAGTTTATGAATGTCATTAATAAGATTGAACATGTTGAATTAAAGGTATTAGGTTAAGTTATGAACTAGTTAATGATCACGTATGAATAAGTTATGTTAGAAGTTTATGATTATGATTACTTATTATAATAAAAGGTTATGATTTTATGTTAATGATTAATAAGTTATTAGGTTATGATTGATAAAAGGTTATGAGATAAACTAGAAAATATTTGGTAAATAAAAGTTATGATTTTATGTGCATGAGTTTCAATTAGTAAGTAGTAATGATAATGATACACATGCATGTATGCATGCATGCATATACATTGTAGATATATGTGTGTGCGTATATGCAAATATATACATACGTGTATATGTATGTATATATATGTATGTATATGTACGTGTGTGTATATGTATGAGTGTGTATATGTATTATGTATATATTATAAGAAATTTCAAAATGATGATAAGTAGTTATATGTATATATATGTACCACATTTACACTAATGTATATGTAACACATACATAAAATATATACATATATATTATAGCTATAAACATATACATAATATAATAATAAAGAGTATATGTATATGTAACATGTAGGTATGGATATATATATATATATATAACACATGTATGATAAGATTACATAATAGTTGATTAATTAAAGAATAATACTATTATTCAGTGTTGTAAAAAACGGCCGAAATGGGCGCCGAAACGGGCGCCGCAACGGATTTGCCTTAGTATCGTTGCAACGGGCCTTGAAACGGTAAAAAAGACGGTCAACGCTTAAAAACGGTCAACAACGCTAAAAAACGGTAAAAACGGTCAAAGACGGAAAAAACGGTCAAAAACAGTCAAAGACGAAAAAAAACGGTCAACTTTATATTTATATATATATAAATATATATTTTTATATATTTATATATAAGTCAACGTTAGTCAACATCCGTTTCGACCCCGTTTCGACCCCGTTTTTTCCGTTGCGACGTTTTGAGGTCGCTAACGTTTCGGCCCCCTCTCACGTCTTCTTCAACCTTGCTATTATTATAACTTATAAACATATCTATATGGTAACACTTTAATTTCACTAAGTATATTATCACCTATATATATATATATATATATATATATATATATATATATATATATATATATATATATATATATATATATAATAAGTACATTAATAATTTGTTATGTGTATACACCTATAACGTGAAGGTTATAATTAAAGATAACATACAAAGACTACAAACATCAGCGCTACTTTTGGCCTAGGGTGGTCCTTGTTGCCAAATGGGAACCGCTTGTGGATTTCGAATGTCATGACTTAGATTCTGGTCAAGAATCCTTGGCGCCCGGTAACAACAGATCATTCGAGTGACTTGCATGATAGCAACGAAGTTTGGGCAAGATTGCACAACATCTTTGTGACGAATTATAACCCGAACATATTAAAACTAGAAACTTACTATAAGTGGAAGCTTTTCATAAATAGTAGGTTTCCAAAAATAGAAACTTTTGAGAAATAGGAACTTTTCTCGAAAACCGTCACTGTTAATATAGTTGCTCTATTAATAAACAAACTTTATGTCTGTTAGACATTAACTAATTAAACGTTATATCTCTAGGTCGAGATCTCCGATTACATACTCCGTTCATACTACTTGCGTGGAATAACTTACTTGTTACTAAGGTGAACTTCATAGCCCCGATTTTTAACTTGCTTTATATACTTATTTTGAACTTTTGGGGTGAGACACATGCTTGCTTTCAAACTTTTTTACGCTTAGACACAAGTACCCGAAAACTGTTTAACTGTGCTGCCATGTTTTGATTCATGCTAAATCCCTGCCATGATATCGTTAATTGCTACGTATAAACGCAAACTTAGTTATTGTGAGTAGGCCTATTGAGAGTGACATCTCTAACCAGTTGACCGTTGGTCTTTGGTTACATAATAATGATTAAACGGCACCGACAGTTCAAGGTGTCATGGGGTAACTTTGTTTAGTTCGATATCATAACTTCAGCACTACTTTTGATAACTAAATCTTGTGGTCTAAAACAATTATAAACCTATGTTGTTCACTCAACCATTTTTAGTTGACACTTTAAGTATGTTTTCTCTCAAGTGAAGATTGCTAGAGATTGTTTGCTATTTAGACTTTGCTGCTTTTGGAGTCCGCATTTTTACATTCATATTATTGTATTAAAATGTTTAAGTTTACATTTACATTTTTAAGGATTCATTAGTAATGACTTATACTTTCCGCTGCTTTAAATACATTGGTTTTTATTAAAAACGTCTCATTTAGAGTCGTTCTCGCTTTATACTTGTTTTATGATATTGGTTAGTCACATATGACCCCCAGTCCCATTTAGGGGCTGTGACATTCTAAGTATTTTTACTTGATTCATCTAGCTTTTAAAATTAATCACATCAAACAAAGTTTTTGAAATGCATGAAATCTAGTTAAAGATCATGTGTAGTAATAAATTATATAAACAATAATTATACTCGTATAATAAATTCACTATTTTTAGGCTTAAATGAAGAACCCTATTTTATGTGGATTCAATTAGTTTTTGCATGAAAAGTTAGTTAAGATTGAGTTTCAGCTAGTAATTTGAATTGATCTGATTAGGTTTATTAGCTTATCTATTTGTCATTCTAATTGAATGCTGTCTTCGTCCACACCACTAGATTAAGATGTTATTCATCATGTGATTATTTCAATACTATAAGTTAGGATATTAACTTTGAATCCCCACTTAGTTAATATGTGCTTTAAGTCCTACTTTGTGAACTTTATGTGATATCTAGTTTAACCTTATTTAAGGAATATTAATTGGTCTATGATTATTGTTTTGCTAATTATCAATTTGAGTAATGAAAATATAAAATTAATAGTTGAAAAACAAATTAAAAACTTCATAGCACACACTTTTGCACATCAGGAGACAAAGAGAAACATGCCAAGTCAACCGGCCAAATTTCCGGCCGACAATTCGGCAGAAATTCTGGATGGACAACCGACAAGAAAACCGCAAACAAAAGGGTACAAATACGCCATTTTTGAAAGAAAAAAAAAGAAACATGCCATCACCTAAGATCAGAGATCAAAAAAAAAAAAAAAAAACCTTCTAACCCGTAGTTATCCACAGAACATCTATGGATGTTCGTCGCGTGTGCCTGAAAGAAGTGGAGGTCGGAGTAGATCTCCGGCGAGATAAAGAAAAATCCGACGAAAAGCAACCCAACACCGGGAAGAGATGCGCAGGTAGGGACGAAGGAGAAAAAGAAGAAGAAATCAAAAGCAGGAAAATATAAGCAAAATCAGACCTCCGATGAGGTAACGAAGGCCGTTGACGACGCTAGAGTTCTCTAGGTTCCAGTGGAGATTTGAGAGAATTGAGTGTGTGTAAGAGAAATGTGTTTTTTAGTGAGTGCTTTTCTAAATCATACATCTCCTCAAAACAATAGCATTATTCAATCTCTTACAGGTGAGATATGGAGAATATGATGTACACAGTCATGCACTTAGTCGAAGGATTGACATTAGACCACATATGAATCGGATGATGTCATATCTACATTCAAATTCATATTATTTTTTTCAGTCCATATTCATACTATTTAATTTGAATTCATCCATCCATGTGCATATCTGACGGATTAAGTGTGTTGATGGATATCATCCATATCCATATTAATTGTTTTTACTTTGTACGATCAAAACTAATATTCTATTTACTAGGATTAAAATTTATGCTTCTTAATAGTTTATATAACCATAAGTCACAGTTTTTACGAACTTTTACAATCAAAAATCAATTGACAACTTGTTCTTAATATGTTTACCGACTTATGTATGCATTTTAATTTGTTACAAGTTAGAAATATAAATTAATAAATAAAAGAGTTAAGACTACTCAGTAGCTATATATATTTTGTTTGTTTTAATGTAGGCTATATATACTCAGAACAATACTAGTGTAGGCCATAAACTTTAAAAAAATATGTTAATGTAAACTAACTTAACTTGTTGACCTAATAAACAAGGTAATTCGTTTAACTTTTTTTCCGAAACTTTGACTTCAAAATTCGGATTCATTTCTTCCATTTAAGATCTGTAAATTTACAAATAGTTTCACGAGGAGATTTTAATCACATCTGTATTATTACATTTCGCTATAACCTCCTAGATTGATCCGGAGCTCA
Organism: Rutidosis leptorrhynchoides; assembly: GCF_046630445.1. Taxonomy (NCBI): domain Eukaryota; kingdom Viridiplantae; phylum Streptophyta; class Magnoliopsida; order Asterales; family Asteraceae; genus Rutidosis; species Rutidosis leptorrhynchoides. Next base: position 360,254,687 of record NC_092336.1, on the reverse strand, counting down.
AATCGGGCACGGTTTCGGTGAAGGATGAACTTGAGATCAAACTCTATGAATTTGTTGTCGATTATCAGTTATGATGATGTACGAAACTTGGTTTAATGTTATGATTCACTAATCTGAAGTCAATTTGTTGAGAGAATCATCCTTGAACGATTATGTATATTTTTTTGTTACAATGCATGCTATATACCCCAAAAAATACTAATGTATGTCACATACTTTCAAAAACTGTATCGATGTAAACAAAAGGTAACATGTTTAGCCGGTAACAAGTTACCTTTTGTTTAATCGATACACTTTTTAAAGTATGTGACCTACATTAGTATTTTTTGAGTATATAATCTACATTGAAAATATATATATATATATATATATATATATATATATATATATATATATATATATATATATATATATATATATATGGCTATTGAGTAGTCTAAACCCTAATAAAAATGCAATTAACATAAATATTTAGATATGCGGATTTATTGATATTTACACGACTATATCTTTCATAATTCTTAATTTCGTTAACAAATTAATAATTTATAGTTTATATGTGTATAGACGTGTAAAATATATTTCTTGTATAGTATATACAAGAAATAGTATGTATATACATATACATATACATATACATATAAACTATAAATTATTAATTTATAGTTTATAATACATAAATTGTAAATTAATAATTTATAGTTTATATGTATATGTATAGTATGTATATGCATATATTTTAGTACGTAGGTATGTATGTATAGATCTGTTTTAAGTGGTAATGAATATATTAATGGATGTTAAATTTCCATTCATATCCAATCTACATATTATATATATCATCCGCATCCATATCTATCTATGTCGATTTTGATCATCTATATTCACCATAAATGAATCAGATCTGTGAAAATTTAATGGATCAAACGTCTATCGCCATCCTTTCTTACCCGTAGATAAGTGATATACATCGACATACCTTTACCACCAGAAAGTAAAAGAAACTTTTTTATTAAAAAAAAAAAATCCTTCCATAAAAATCTTACATCCTTTGCCCATATTTATTTTCTCTTAAAAGTTGCTATAACTTATTACTCCCCCGTTTCAATTTATTAGTTCTCTGACAAAAAATACACAATTATAGAAAAAGTTACTGTCGCATGTTCCTTTTTGTCTGTTTTTCAGTTTTACCCCTTAACTTTTACTTAATTTTTGTCTTACTTAAATAAAGCAATTGGTATAAATGTACGCTAACTAGTTATTCATATTCATATTCATATTTTATCTATTTATGGAAATATACTAGTCATTTGAAACGGAATAAAAAAAAACTATTAATATGAGAGAGAGAGTGAGTATAATGGACAACTTATCGTTCACTTTGGAGGTTTGGACACGTACATTTTTTGTAGATGATAATTATTGTATTATTGTATCAAAATCAAATCAAAATCAAAATTATAATTATAACAAAGTGCATTGGTTGTTATACTTTAAGGTTTTATTATGTTTATCGTACGTTCTATTAAGAACTAGAATACATTCGGCTCGATGATGATGCTCAAGACGAATAAGCTTCCCAACGACATGAAATCTCGACCTAAGTTTCACACGAACGACTAAAGAGAGGTCTTTCCCAGAGTCTAAAATGTCTTGCATACTTCTTCCCGCACCATACATAGGCTTATTTGACGTTCCCACGTATAACAAGAATGACGTTGGGCCATTACTTGACGCATAGAGTTCTTGTGGTTCCTGCAAATGTAATTTCGCAAATAATGTTTAAAATGTTTTCGACATTTAAAGTCAAAATATGATTTCGTATTAATGAGTATATGATTGACCATGAAAGTGGATTCTCACCCTTGAGGTTGCGAAAGGGACGTTGTTGAAAGAGAGAGTTAGAACAACGGGATGAATATGAAGACCATAAAGCTTAGACTTGATGTTTACGACTAGTTTTAACGTAGAATTACAAGTCAAAAATTTAGTAGTAACGCCGGTATTATCCACGCCTTCCCCTAGCTCAAATTCCTTCAGTTTTTCAGTCTATGTTAATCAATATTAAATCAAATCAATTCAGAAATAAAATTATGCAGATACAAAATTAAATTCTCTTTAATTAGTTGTAGAAAGAAAATTGCTCGGATCATCCACGCGTGGCAAAAGAGCTGAAAATGGTCACGATATAACCTATAGTTTAAATAATCATATCGTTATGCATCCTTATATTCGTAGTTTTATGTAGTTACTCGTCCAGTTAACAAAAATTGTTAGTTTCTCCATTAGAGCGTAACTGCGTAATAATATAACCTTTCATATCACAATTAGAAAATAACGTAACAAAGGATGGTTTGATCATTTAAACTGATTTATTTAAAGGAGAAACCTAACTAAATTTATTAGTGGATGATTAGCATAGATAACGGATGAGTAAACATTATTAAGATTTAACATATGAAATGTAAATTTTGTGACTTGCGAGGTATTTTGACATTTTTTTTTTTTTTTTTTTTTTTTTTTTTGACGAATTGTTATAGTTCGTTAAAAGAATAATCGTTTTGAACCTTTTAAAAATCAACCAATAAACTTGCTAGAAAGAAAGGTTATTTTGCAATATGGGTTTTGGATCAGAACTTAAAAATGTTTTAATGGGCTCAGCTAATTCAATCTCATTTGCCCAAACATTAAAGTATGGGCATGGGTCATATTCAATAATTAAAGCTTCAATTTCACGATATCTATATCATTATATGTTTCCCAAAATACTTTTCTAGTTTCATTAGTCACAAAACACGTTCCTTTATGAAGTAAAATTACCCATGTAATTTGTAAAAGAAAAATTTATTCAAAATTTCACTCGGGTAAAAATATGAAATTGATGGTGCAGTAGGACATTTGATTTGATACATTATGTTAAAAGTGATCACACAAAATAAAATAGTGTACGTGTATAACATTTAACAATTAAGATTAGTTTGAGACGGATGATATATAAACGTTACTGTTTGATCTAATTTTCAAATTCTTATCATTACTATCACATAAGAAATATGCAAGTAATATATACCTATATATGCACGAATTAGAAAAAGAGATATTTATAACCTTGAGAGAGATGATTGGAGAAGGAGGCTTAGTAATAAGATAGAAGAAAAGCAAAGCAACTCCAAAACTAACCAACAATCTTAAACTTATTTGAAACCAAATCCAAACATATGAATCATACTCCGAAAATGAAACTAAATCCCACATTTTCTTTCCAAAACTTTTCACTTCTTCCTCTTCTTCGTCGTCTATTTCACAACACTTTTCAGTACCCATTTTCACCACCAATACCCCATGATCCGGGCTTTCGTAAGGGATCATATTCTTGATTCTATTGTCATGCAAGATTATCGAGTTAGTGGATCCTCGAGAAGAAGAGTAACGAGAAAGTGTGAGTTGGCGCTGTGTCGTTGGAGAGTGGAATGAGAGTGTGGTGGTTGGGCTTTGGACTAAGTATGTCGGGTATGATCGGAACAATGCTTCTTCTTCCGATGATTCCATTATTGGATTAGAAAGACAAATTGATATTGTGGTGTAGTTGAGTAGAGTGTGGTTTGAAGGGTTCGTTTTGGTGGTTTATACAATTACAATTTAACAATATATAAAGGTAGAAAAGGTATAAATAAACTTTTATATATGTTAACCAAAAAAAAATCGATAGAATTATGAAGATATACGATTGAGCACTTTTCAACCAATACATAGATATAAAGCTATTACTTAATAAGAAGATTAATGATTTAGCACAATCTCATATATATATATATTTATATATATATATATATATATATATATATATATATATATATATATATATATATATATATATATATATATATATATAGTGGTAGGATTAAGAGGGAAGTAACTAATCGGGGGAAGCGGGGGGAAGCAAAAACTATTTTTTTTCATTTTTTTGAAAAAACTTTGTTCACGAACATTATAGATGGGATGAAAATATGAACATTTAATAGAGACACTTGGTGATAAATGTTTTTATTTTGGCGGGAAAACGCTCGAAGAAGTAATATATAACAATTATCGTGTTTTTCGAGCATATGTTGAGGTTTTAGCTATTGGGGTTTAGATATTAGGGTTTAGATATTAGGGTTTATAGGGTTTAGATATTAGGGTTTAGAAATTTAGGGTTTAGGGTTTAGATTTAGGGTTTAGATTTAGGATTTAGATTGAGTTTTTAACACGAACGGTTTAGAGTTTAGGGTTTAGGGTTTAGGGTTCGGTGTTTTGGATTTATGGAATAAACCCAAAACACCAAACCCTAACCCCTAAACCCTAAACTCTAAATCGGGCTAAATTTTACTTCACAAAACATGAAGAAGAAAAAAACGTTCATATTATGCAAGAACAATATTATCTTAAATGTTATTTTTGTCGATCGTTTTCCCGCCTAAATAATAACATTCATCACGAAGTGTCTCTTCTAAATGTTCATATTTTCATGTGATCTTGATGCCGGGAAAAAAAATTCCAAATAAGAACGAAATTTTTTTTTTTTTTGCTTTCCCCCGCTTCCCCCCGATTGGTTACTTCCCCATTAATCCTGCCCCTATATATATATATATATATATATATATATATATATATATATATATATGGAATTTTGTGAGTAACGATTCTAGGATTAAAACTCGTTGGAGTTCTATACAATTTGCATGGTACTTCGATAATTTTTTTCTAAAGAATGGCTATTTACTTACATAAAAATCAATAATTTCAAAAATATATATGAGATCCTATCTATCAATTTAGTAGTGTCCTATATAATTTGATTAGTATTTTACTATAACAATATTTTTTAAATAGGTTCATTTATCCCCACTTGCTTGTGCATGGAGCCACCACTAAATATTCTAATCATAGGTATTTTTCATTTTTTATTTTTTTTAACAAAATATGAAAAACTTATATTGAACCTAGGCCTTTCATCAAAGATATTAGAGCCCTTCAAAGAACACGATACAAAACTGAATCGAACAACGCCTCATCCAAAGAAAACATGACCGAACTACACTACCAACACAAAAGACATATAACTATCTTTGAACGAGCCGCAATCGAGCAAAAATCACACAAATACAACAATAGCAAACCAAAGACTGAACAATCCAAAATAAATATCGAGAACCTAACGACACCTACAACAACAAAATAAAAACGTCAAGAAGCTAAAATGTCGCATCTATTGCCTTCTATCCTTGATGATCCGGTTTACCGAAATTTCTCTCGACTTGCCTAAAAGAAACCGCCTTGCCGGGTCATTGTAACTCACCATCCACAGAATCTTGAAGCCCCTTAAAGGACCCCGTACAATCCCCGACTCGGGAACCCGAAACCAAACAGGAGCCAACTTCAACTTCATTAATGCTCGCAATTGAACACAAGCTCGTCACTCCCTTTGTGAAGAAAACATGAACCCGTAACCATACTCGAATCCTCCTCCACGGGCTTCTTTTTTTTGAAAGTTTTTTCTTGTGCCCGACACTCGAACGCTACCTTGTGTTCTCTAGCAAATTTCCATGCCTTTAAACAAATATTTTCACACGATTTGCCATAGCACGGACACGCTATTTTCAAATTTTCATGCCTTTAAACGGTTTTTTATAGTGCCCTAAACTCGAAAGCTACCTTGATGATCCTCCTTTAAACATATATTTTTCTTGTCACAAAAATATTATCTCATACTTTAAATAACAATAAAAATTCACTCCATTTTCAATTAAACCCTTTTTATAAATGTAACATAGAAACAAATTTACTAATTAGTCTTTTTAATAAATTTCTTTTACTCAAAATAATTCATTCAAATAAAGACAACTCACAAAAATATTTTAAATTCAAATAAGTCAACCCAGACAATAATTTGGGGTCAGGAAGAGTGTTAATATACAAGAAAATTATGAATGTTCTAAAATTTTAAAGATAACGTTTAGGACCTATTTTTAGAAAATTCCTAAAATGTATTTGATTAACTGATACATAACATAACTAGACTAGCCTTTAAGAGCCCGTGCATTGCACGACGACTCTTAATCAAACAAACTGAAAACGTATATGTTATATCAGTTAACGGTATGATAAAGAGAATATCACAAGTATTGATGTGGATGAAATAACCATAATATGGTTAAGTTTTTTTTTTTGCTTTACACAAAGCACATAGATTAAGTCTACTAATTCCGACATTAATAAAACACATGACCAAGAGTAACAAATTTATATTGGTTGTATAAAAGCTCTAAGTACTAAGAGGTTAAAAATGTCTTTGATCTAACGTTTAAACATATAAGTTGTAAGTGAAATTCTTCCTCAAGTACTAATATGTTAAAAGCTCTTTGATCTAACGTTTAAACATATAAGTTGTAAGTGAAATTCTTCCTCAAGTACTAATAGGTTAAAAGCTCTTTGATCTAAGCTACAGAACATATCAGTGATTTTTTCATATAAGGTGAATGGTTGAGTAGTTCTTGTTCTAAGTGTTACCGGATGCTTTCATGGAACAACTATGATGACTAAGTGTAAGTTAGTAACTATACTGATACGTGTGTAGTTCATGAACACATTTATGTACAACATCAAGACATCCAGCTATCTTACTTTTAGAAACCCTGAATTGGCTGAAATTAAAATGATACTCCGTAGTAAGTTAAACCCCGAAGACAAAAGTACATATTTCAAGTTCCAAAACTCAAACTAAATTCTGTAGACGAACTACAAATTACCCAAAAAAATGTATAATGATGGATAGTACCAATTGGCAATAACATGAGCATATAAATCATATAAGTGGATATTCTTTTTGTTCGCAAAATTTATAAAGAAAAATTAACATTTTGGGGCAGCCCAGAACTATTTGTTTCCACTTTTTAGCTTGACCCTCCCATTTTGTCACCTACACACAATAAAAAAATATGTAAACTAAAACAAAAAAATGAATTGAATCTTATAGTTGAACAATTTTAGCGATATGTTTACCAAATTAGAATCCACTAAAGGATTAATTCAAGAATTTCGTTTCCTAACTTCCTCACCATGAGCAGCCAAAATATCCTCAATACTCCCCTTCTCTCCAGATATCCCCAAATGATCAGCAATCAAATGATAGTTATTTTGGGGCAGCCAGGAATTTTATTTGTTTCCACTTTTTAGCTTGACCCGCCCATTTTGCCACCTACACACAATAAAAAAAGATGTAAACTAAAACAACGTAAAATGAATGAATTGAACCTTAAAGTTAAACAACTTTAGCAATAGGTTTACCAAATTAGAATCCACTAAAGGATTAATTCAAGAAGCAACAGGTTTACGTATATTAGAATCCACTAATGGAGTAATTCAAGCAACTCAACACCTTAATTCAAGAAGCCCGACCCGTTAATCTGGATGAGAAAATACTTCCTCTAGTTCCCATGAATCTAGCCAATAGTTTACCTTCATCATCAAACACAAATAAATATCAATAATCAGTATGCGAAGGACAAAAAAAAAAAAGAATTACCTCATCTAAAGACCTCAAGTTATTATATATAATATGTCACTACATTAAAGTAGAGTGTTTAACTTGCGCCCAAGTTTAACCAGGATAGGCACAAAAGCGGCCAAATCAGGCGTCAGCAAAGCCCTTGGCACTCCTTGGCGTCTGACTCGTGGGCCCCACTTGTTTATTCCTTTGTTTCTTCTATTTTTGGTGTATAAAGTTACTGGCAAACAACTACACATTTGCAGCTTGTTTTGTATAATCCATTTCCTAAAAATAAGCATATTAATATTCACTAATAAAACCCCATCTTATAAATTAGTACATTATTTATACACTATAAGTGAATCATTTGATCCAACACCATTTGATCCAACAACGTTATAAATAAAGTTACCCATTTGTGTGTCAATTAAAACATATAAGTCAGTATGTACTTTTACAGTAAGCGTGTTAATGCATATTATCAAATAAGTATAGGACTCAAGTAAATAAGGCATATTATCCATAATGTGATGCTCATGACTCAAATATCTATTGTTATAGAATAAGTATAGGACTCAACTAAATTGATTATAAAAACAACTCTTTAAAATAAGTTATATGTGCATATGTGTAACTTTATTGACACGTACATGGCCCAATTGGGACATGAAAAGTTCAATTGGATACCTGTGAAATTATATAGCTAATAGTACTTGCTTCTTCTTTAGCAGCCTATACTAAAGAATCCTGCAATTATATAAAAGCAACAAAATGGCATTTTATACTTGGCAGTAATTAATCAATGCTAAACATATTGTCAAATATGAATGATAATAGTTTTTTACATTAAATTACAGTACTTTATGTGGGCGGTTTTAAGTATAATAAATTCACTTTGGATGAGTTTCAACCTCATTTACCCATTGTCTTGTAAGTAATTTTTATGTACTTGTTTGACCCGCCAAAGATAAAGCATAACCCAAATCAGCCCATTTGTAATTAGAAGGCCAACATTTCCACCAAACCAAAATATATGCTTTAACATTTTTACCTGTGCATCTATTAAGCTGTAAACTGTCTTCTTGCTTGATTCTTGAAGTTCACCATCTAATTAATCCAGATTAATTAGAGAGGGTGGACACATGGAAGCAATTAACATACATTTGTAGGATTGAGTACCGAAACCAAAACCTTACCATGTACCCCAAGGACAAAAGAGATTTTTGATGCAATCTGACCTGTTACCCAAACAAACCAAACTGTTAAATTAAGGTTTGTCACACTTTTAAAAAATGAATTATCTTGAGTAGAGATTTCAAAAGCTCCAAGGACAAAAGTAAACCGCCTGGATTCTAGAGGCTCAGAACACAAAGATGTAGTGACCCGAACATTTCCATGTTTACATATATTAAATGAAATTGATATTTACATGATTAATTGTTTCCAACATGTTAAGCAATCAAACTTGTTAAGACTTGATTAATTGAAATAGGTTTCATATAGAAAATTGACCACCAAAGTTGACCGGTGATTCACGAACGTTAAAACTTGTAAAACTATATGATGACATATATATGGTTATATATATAGTTAACATGATATTATGATAAGTAAGTATCTCATTAGGTATTTTAACAATGAGTTATATACATAAAAATGAGACTATTGAATTTAAAAAACTCGAAAACGATATATATAACGATTATCGTTATAACAACGTCTTACTAAGTACATATGAATCATATTAAGATATTGATACACTTGGTTAATTATGTTAAATGATAAGTAAATATATCATTAAGTGTATTAACAATGAACTACATATGTAAAAATAAGACTACTAACTTAATGATTTCGAAACGAGACATATATGTAACGATTATCGTTGTAACGACATTTAACTGTATATATATCATACTAAGATATATTATATATCATAATATCATGATAATGTAACAATTTAACATCTCTTTAGTTATAATAAACAATGGGTTAACAACATTTAACAAGATCGTTAACCTAAAGGTTTCAAAACAACATTTACATGTAACGCCTAACGATGACTTAACGACTCAGTTAAAATGTATATACATGTAGTGTTTTAATATGTATTCATACACTTTTGAAATACTTCAAGACACTTATCAAAGTACTTCTACTTAACAAAAATGCTTACAATTACATCCTCATTCATTTTCATCAACAATTTTACTCGTATGCACTCGTATTTGTACTCGTACAATACACAGCTTCTAAATGTAATTACTATTGATATATACACTCCAATGATCAGCTCTTAGCAGCCCATGTGAGTCACCTAACCATGTAGGAACCATCATTTAACATCTAGTATGAAATATCTCACAAAATAACAAACTAACGTAGCCTATGTGACACCTCCATATTCACATGAATTAGGTAGTCCACAAACACTTTCATTTTTCAACTTACATGCATCAAACTACTCTCTATCAAGTGTTCTTCCATTGTTCTATATGTTCTTCATCATCTTCATCAAAATCTAGCTCAATCTAGTTCATAAATCCATACATAAACCAAGTTATAAAACAACTACTCAAGAACACACCAACAACACCTCCAAGTTTGCTAGCTTACTTCCAATCTTGCAAATCCACTTTGAGTGATCATACAACCTCAAGAAATCTTTCTTATTTACAGTAAGATATCTTTCTAATATAAGGTAATACTCATATTCAAACTTTGATTCAATTTCTATAACTTAAACAATCTTATTTCGAGTGGAAATCTTACTTGAACTTGTTTTTGTGTCATGATTTTGCTTCAAGAACTTTCAAGCCATCCAAGGTCCTTTGGAGCTAGATCTAATTTTATCATTTCCAGTAGTTTTATCCACAAAACCTGAGATAGTAATGATGTTCATAACATCATTCGATTCATATATATAAAACTACCTTATTCTGTACCATCCAGACTTCAATTCACCAAAAACACACTAAAAAAAAAATTCTGCTGTAGCACAACTGGACGGCGTCCAGATTTCTGGACGGCGTCCAGATTTCTGGACGGCGTCCAGTACTTAAGACCTGGACGGCGTCCAGCATATCTGGACGGCATCCAGATTGCCTGGAAGCTGCTGTCCCCCGGGTCCAACTCACGTGAGCGGAAATCCAGCTTCCCGACACCTTTAAACGAAAACCTTTTTACAACGTATCACAATGTAATAAAATAAGAGGCTTCCATCATCAAAACAAGTCTTACAACATCGGGCCCACATCGGCCCGTCTTACGCGTTTCGATCAAAAATACGAGTTTCGACCAATACAAGTTTAATTTCCAAACGACACTAGAGCATGGTATTTGGGGTTAAACTACCCAAATCTTGGCCGAACTTCCAAAAGCTAACCAAAAGCATCCCCTATCAAAATAAGCGGGAGACCACTAATCCAACCGAATACCTTTGCCTTTGTCCACGCCGGAGCCTAAAAAGGTAAACAACGAGAGGGTAAGCTAACGCTTAGTGAATGCAATAGTTATACACGTACATATAGAAAATACCTACTTGCACACTTACACAATACTGCATACATGCTAGCAACACAAAAGGGCTTAACATCTCAAGTACAAGGCTATCAACCTCCTATATCACAAGCTAGCATAACAAGGCATATATATATGTATATAACTCGAACCATATAATATGCTTACAACTCAACACAATAACCATGGTTAACCAATCGTACAAGGGAATGGCGCCCGCGAAAGGCCATCGGAGTTCACAACATCCATTAGTATACCTAGCATCTCGTATAACTAACCCCCGGGTGGCATCTTAACACCTCGATACTTCACCCTCGGGTGGCGTCTTAACACCTCGACACTTCACCCTTTATTATGGAGTGGCGTCTTATCACCTCGACACTTCACTCCTAGGTGGCATCTTAACACCTCAATGCTTCACCTCGAGTGGCATCTTAACACCTCGATGCTTCACTCGTCACGTGAAACGTGGTGTCTTAGCACCTCGACACTTCACATTTCATGCTACAACAAATAGATACATTATATACCTACGCATATAATTATTCCGCTCACCTTAGAGTCTTTTGCAAAAGATAACCGAGCTTGCAACTTTAATGTAACGTACCTATCACATTTAGTACATAATCAATCACAACACAAGTTGGTCAACCAACTTACTCCCCATTCTAGTGCCATTTTGACCCAAGATGCAATTCCGACCCATTTGCACCTCTAACCCTAATGTTTGGGTCAACACCAACAAAACCCTAACACTAGTCAAATATGGTCTTAAACACTTTATAATCACAAGTTTAGTGTATTCTCATACACATTTAACAACCTAGGTCGCCCAAGACCCATTTGACCCATTTCGAGGTCAACACTCCCATTTGGGTCACCCACAACCCAATGACACCCACTATCATTAACTACAAAAGTGCTAGTGATTTACTAAGCCTTTAAGACTCATTTACACCCTTTAACTTTTCAAAACCCTAGGTTAGTCATCTTTTGGGTCTTCATGACCCAAACTTACCTAAAACCCCCAAATCACTATTGGGTTATCAGTATTGGGTTAGGGAAAGGTAATTATGCTTATGTTATGACTATGCTTGGATTGATGTTGATCTGGTTGGATGAGCCAATTACATAGACCTACTTATCTCTGAACTCTCGAAGTTCTCTTTGAGCAGTGAGAAGTATATCACTTGGTCGTATAACTGAAGTGTAACAATACCTCGGAGGTTATCCTCAGTAGCGTACTAGGTTTATTAGTGAGTTAAGCTCTAATCCTAACCCTCGTTATCAGTTCAGATAACTGAATAATAACGTGCCGTGTTGATTGAACACTGATCACAAACGGAAGGAGTCCGTCGGTTTAAGTTGGTAAAACCTTAAATGAAAACTAACAACCATTTCATCATACTAGTGAGATCACATCAAATCAAACATTATACAACATTACAGTTAATATACTGATAGTAAAGCAGATAGAAACCTAATAAGTACCTAAACAGTTGATATGACTAAGACCTAAGGCAACAATCAGACAAGAACATATAATAGGCTTGGGTCATACAGTAGAGGCACTAACTAGATCTTAACAGCTCCTAAGAGGTCTCTTCAGAACAGTCAATAGGCATACTAGGTCATTCATGTCTCAATTCCTAGGTTTCGTGTCCTAAAAGTGCATTAGATGCCTCTCGGAAACTCCGGCCATACCGAGTTCATAGAATCTTCAGATACAGTATAACCAGGGGTTTTAATCCTATGAAGTAGCTAATTTCATATAGGTGGACAAGTCCTGATCACAACCTAAGTTGGTCAATCCTTAAGATGCTAGCATACAAATCTATCAGACTTCCTAATTCAGTATTATATCAGTAATCGTACTATATTAACATAATTACGCTAACCCAAACTTCTATCATGGCAACATATAGATAAATTAAGCTATCATGGAAATATCAGAACGCATTATTAAACATAAAAGATAAGAATACATGTTTAATACAAAAGACAAGCCTTTCGAATAAAACCTGAAAAAGCCGAACTAATCTGCCCGGGATCGCAGTGACTCGCCGGGATATCATCCGGAAAATAAAAGCTAAGCTAACTACTACTAAAAACTACCTAAAAATATTGAAAATATAAATTGTATTTCAAGTTGAGTGTGTGTTGGAATGGATGGAGAAAGGACCTTTAAATAGACTTGAAATTTGCCTGCATACGCCTGGCAGGGCGTATAGCAGGGTGTATGGCAGCCCGTTTTTGGCAGGTCGTATGTTTGGCAGGCCGCATGGTGGCTCGTGTGGTGGCACGTATTTGGCAGGCCGTTTCCATAATGGTAGGCCGTATGGCAGGCCGTATGGCAGGCGTATGGCTTGCTTGGTCAGGCTTGATTCACTGGATCGTAACTTGAGTTCTTTTCTTTCACCGTTTTCGCTCTAGAATCTTCGTTTTAGCTCCGTTTTACTTGATTCTTTTTGCATCGCCTTTGTAATTACTCAATCTACAAAATCAACCAAAAAACGATAATTTTTCCGACAAAGTTTTAATCTTTATTGTTTTAGGGCCTGATTTAGGGGTAAAAACGTGACTTTTTGCCCGATATGAAATACCCCACACTTAGCTTTGCTTGTTCTCAAGCAAGAAAGCGGGAATATCGGGATCTTTCTAATAGATTTTTACTTGCCCCACCCGTAGATCTTTTTATTATGCCTTCATCAGAAGTCGGTTCATCTTTCGAAAGTTTTAGAAAAAGTTTCGAACTTTGATGATTTGGTCGCTAGATTCCAATTGCGTCCATAGTGAAAATGGCGTACTTTCTAACTCTCAGATGTAGAGTATACATGATCAGGCTCCTCACTGACAGATCACTCATATCGCTCAAGTGTTTAGTGTGTCCTATTCTAATTGTATTGTCGCTCAGAAGCCAGTCGTGTAACAGTTCTCATCATAGGCTTGGTAAAGCATCGATATCTCCACCGGTTAAGTAAGAACGACCCTGATCTTCTTCCTAAGCATTCTTTTAAGAGGAAGACGGGTTATAGGGTTTGGTTGGAAATTTATAAGTTTTGGTGAAAGGTATCTAGATCTTTTGATTTTGAGAGAATTGATAGACTTTAATTCTTCAGAGTATCCATTTTGGATAGATAATGGCTGAGAATTCCGTAAAGGTTTTCTTCGGAAGAGGCGGATTATGCTAAGACTTTGTCTAGAATTTTCTTTTGCTCTTCCTTCATTCTTCTTCAGGGCATCTCCTTGGGTTTCTTTTTTCCTTATTAGAGACTTTGCTCTTAGAGACTTTGCTCTTTCATCATTTTTTTTTTGACATACCCTTTATTTTTAACTTTTTTCTTTCGTTCCTGGTGCCCAGAGAGGAAGTGATAATCCACTGAAAATAGGTCTTTGACCTAACAAAAACAATCAGGGGTTCGGAATCTTTCAACTAGTGCTTTTAAAGCGAATTCGATCATCTACCTCTTCATTGATCTCTGGATCTTTGGTGAATGGAAAGGGGAATGAAATGTGAATGGTGTATTTTGGGAATGAATTTGGGGTGAATATTTCTGATTCATCAACTCTTCATGTGAGTTGGTCGGGTTGAAATACGTGGAGTGAAAACGGAATGGATGGCTTTTTGTCTTCTCTATTTAGAATGATTTCGGAAGGAGTATCGCATCTGCACCACGTATGGCTCTCACTAACCATTGGCTTTGAAACGTATGACTGAACTAAGTTCTAACTTGAACCGTACACCAGCACGCTCATCAATTGAAATAACAAAGTACTGTAGATTTGATGGGTCATACAGATACTTTGGGTCCAATATTCCTCACTTTTTAGAGTAGGGGTCGTTCTTGATCATGTGTAGCCTTTAACATATTTTCTTAAAAGAAATCTTTTGACACAAAACATTAGTTTCAGCTTAATCGTTCCGTTCTAATAAATGTTCCGAAAACCGATTTCTAGCAATTTTATTAGATCTTTTGGGCAAAAACAAAGTAAGAATTTTTCAAAATTACCCAATATCCATTGCTTAATTACTTTTGGACAAAAGAATTTTTCAAAACCTGGCATTTTATGGTTACTTGACTTAAAACTTTCGACCTTAAAAACCTTACCCATTACCCCACACTTAGAAGAACACTGTCCCTAATGTTCTCTCGAAAGAATATTTTGATACTATATGAATTAAGGACATAACTTCTAAAATTCTAAGTTTGTTGCGGGGGTTACCCCACACTTAGAGATTTTAGTACGTTATAATTGAAATAGGTTTGAGGAAGGATTACTTTCCTATGGTCGTGTTACTTTCCTAGTGTTGGGCCTTCCTATGGTCCATCTCCTACATACCAGTCTCTTTTAATAATATTTCTGCATGAAGAACACAAAGAGAAAGGCAGCATTTCCACTATATATAACTTTTTATACAATGCTTCAAAAAGATAAAAAAACTAAAACATAAAATAAAGATAAAGTAGTCTATGGGATACTATCCTGGTCAATGTGTGTCGGCTCTGCAAAGTATCTGAAAATGTCATCCTCCAGGTTCTGCATGTGCTCGAAAGGCTGCCCTATATCCATCTCAGGGCCTAGTAAAGACTCTAGACATAAGTCTGTCGGTATCTCCAGGTGGGATAAGTCTGGGAAAAGTTCCTCGTCAGGTATGCTCCCAGTGATCTCAAATGCCTGGGCCGTTGGCGGCTCCACTGAAATAGGAATAGTGACTAAATGACAACCCTCTGGAATCTCAGCAACTGGAACTGGCTCTGTAACTGGGGCATGCGGCACGATGGGAGTAGGAGTAGCGTGTGCAGGCATGGCAACAGAGTGAACTGAAGCTGGTGTAGAATGCCCGGGCGTAGACTGTCATGTCGGCTGAACACGGCGTGCTAGCCTAAATGAAGATGGGCCCAGAGTACGTGGCATCCCCTCACGCTGGAGGTATGCTCTTAGAGCTTTGTAAAGGCTCCGCTGATCTCTGAGTAGTGCCCATGCAACATCAGGGTCACTCAAAGTAGCTCCGTAATGAATCACCATCTGAGGCTCATGCGCCTCTGGCAACGGTGTATGCTGGACCGGTCTCCTGGCTAGATGTCTAGACCGTCGGACGGGAGGAGATGGCGGTGCTGTGCCGATGTCTTCCTCAACGCTCTCTAATACTAATCTCCTTGGGCCTAATTGCCCTGTTGATGGCCTGTTCTGATCAGCACTGCTTCCGGATGAGTAAACTACAGGAGTCCTCCTCCTGCGAACGGGAATGTAAGCTGATGCTCCTGAACTTGGCATTGCGCCTAAACACATTCAACAAACTTGTAAGCACTAAGTGCAAGTATGGCACTTAGTTTGTTAGTACAGAAATAATATCTTAAAACTGAAAATAATTAAAATGAAAATAAATAATAAAAAGGATAAGCAAGGGGTGCCTCCCAAGAGCGCTTTGTTTATCAAGTCATTACAGCTCTACTTTTCCTTGTCAGATCTTCAGAATGGATCGAAGGAAAAGAGGTGCTCCTCCTTATCGTGGTCTTCTAAATAGGCTTTCAACCGGTGGCCATTGACTTTGAAATTACCAGTAGGTCCTTCCAACTCCATGGCTCCGTGTGGAAAATCGTGTACAACTTTGTATGTGCCACTCCATCTGGATCTAAATTTTCCCGCGAACTTCTTGAACTGAGAATTGAAGAGAAGAATTTTATCTCCAGGGGCGAACTTTGTAGGGATTAATTTGGCATCATGTGTAAGTTTCGTCGTTCCTTGTAAATGTATGACGTTTCATATGCTTGGTCTCTCAATTTGACGAGTTCGTTCAATTGCATTTTTCTATGTCTTCCGGTAACTGAGGGATCGAGGTTGCAGGTCTTCAGCGCCCAGAGAGGTTTGTATTCAAGTTCTAACGGAAGGTGACAAGCTTTTTCATAGATCATTCGGTAGGGTGTAGTTCCTAGAGGATTCTTGTAAGCAGTCCGGAATGCCCACAGAGCATCATCTAGCTTCTCGGCCCATTTATTTCCATGATGGCCGACAGTGCGTTCTAAGATTCTTTTGAGTGCTCTGTTTGTGACCTCTGCTTGTCCGTTGGTCTGCGGATGATAGGTAGTGGACATCTTGTGGGTAACTCCGTATTGTTGCATCACCTTCATATCTCCACCGGTTAAGTAAGAACGACACTGATCTTCTTCCTAAGCATTCTTTCAAGAGGAAGACGGGTTATAGGGTTTGGTTGGAAATTTATAAGTTTTGGTGAAAGGTATCTAGATCTTTTGATTTTGAGAGAATTGATAGACTTTAATTCTTCAGAGTATCCATTTTGGATAGATAATGGCTGAGAATTCCGTAAAGGTTTTCTTCGGAAGAGGCGGATTATGCTAAGACTTTGTCTAGAATTTTCTTTTGCTCTTCCTTCATTCTTCTTCAGGGCATCTCCTTGGGTTTCTTTTTTCCTTATTAGAGACTTTGCTCTTAGAGACTTTGCTCTTTCATCATTTTTTTTTTGACATACCCTTTATTTTTAACTTTTTTCTTTCGTTCCTGGTGCCCAGAGAGGAAGTGATAATCCACTGAAAATAGGTCTTTGACCTAACAAAAACAATCAGGGGTTCGGAATCTTTCGACTAGTGCTTTTAAAGCGAATTCGATCATCTACCTCTTCATTGATCTCTGGATCTTTGGTGAATGGAAAGGGGAATGAAATGTGAATGGTGTATTTTGGGAATGAATTTGGGGTGAATATTTCTGATTCATCAACTCTTCATGTGAGTTGGTCGGGTTGAAATACGTGGAGTGAAAACGGAATGGATGGCTTTTTGTCTTCTCTATTTAGAATGATTTCGGAAGGAGTATCGCACCTGCACCACGTATGGCTCTCACTAACCATTGGCTTTGAAACGTATGACTGAACTAAGTTCTAACTTGAACCGTACACCGGCACGCTCATCAATTGAAATAACAAAGTACTGTAGATTTGATGGGTCATACAGATACTTTGGGTCCAATATTCCTCACTTTTTAGAGTAGGGGTCGCGCTTGATCATGTGTAGCCTTTAACATATTTTCTTAAAAGAAATCTTTTGACACAAAACATTAGTTTCAGCTTAATCGTTCCGTTCTACTAAATGTTTTGAAAACCGATTTCTAGCAATTTTATTAGATCTTTTGGGCAAAAACAAAGTAAGAATTTTTCAAAATTACCCAATATCCATTGCTTAATTACTTTTGGACAAAAGAATTTTTCAAAACCTGGCATTTTATGGTTACTTGACTTAAAACTTTCGACCTTAAAAACCTTACCCATTACCCCACACTTAGAAGAACATTGTCCCTAATGTTCTCTCGAAAGAATATTTTGATACTATATGAATTAAGGACATAACTTCTAAAATTCTAAGTTCGTTGCGGGGGTTACCCCACACTTAGAGATTTTAGTACGTTATAATTGAAATAGGTTTGAGGAAGGATTACTTTCCTATGGTCGTGTTACTTTCCTAGTGTTGGGCCTTCCTATGGTCCATCTCCTACATACCAGTCTCTTTTAATAATATTTCTGCATGAAGAACACAAAGAGAAAGGCAGCATTTCCACTATATATAACTTTTTATACAATGCTTCAAAAAGATAAAAAACTAAAACATAAAATAAAGATAAAGTAGTCTATGGGATACTATCCTGGTCAATGTGTGTCGGCTCTGCAAAGTATCTGAAAATGTCATCCTCCAGGTTCTGCATGTGCTCGAAAGGCTGCCCTATATCCATCTCAGGGCCTAGTAAAGACTCTAGACATAAGTCTGTCAGTATCTCCAGGTGGGATAAGTCTGGGAAAAGTTCCTCGTCAGGTATGCTCCCAGTGATCTCAAATGCCTGGGCCGTTGGCGGCTCAACTGAATTAGGAATAGTGACTAAATGACAACCCTCTGGAATCTCAGCAACTGGAACTGGCTCTGTAACTGGGGCATGCGGCACGATGGGAGTAGGAGTAGCGTGTGCAGGCATGGCAACAGAGTGAACTGAAGCTGGTGTAGAATGCCCGGGCGTAGACTGTCATGTCGGCTGAACACGGCGTGCTAGCCTAAATGAAGATGGGCCCAGAGTACGTGGCATCCCCTCACGCTGGAGGTATGCTCTTAGAGCTTTGTAAAGGCTCTGCTGATCTCTGAGTAGTGCCCATGCAACATCAGGGTCACTCAAATTAGCTCCGTAATGAATCACCATCTGAGGCTCATGCGCCTCTGGCAACGGTGTATGCTGGACCGGTCTCCTGGCTAGATGTCTAGACCGTCGGACGGGAGGAGATGGCAGTGCTGTGCCGATTTCTTCCTCAACGCTCTCTAATACTAATCTCCTTGGGCCTAATTGCCCGGTTGATGGCCTGTTCTGATCAGCACTGCTTCCGGATGAGTAAACTACAGGAGTCCTCCTCCTGCGAACGGGAATGTAAGCTGATGCTCCCGAACTTGGCATTGCGCCTAAACACATTCAACAAACTTGTAAGCACTAAGTGCAAGTATGGCGCTTAGTTTGTTAGTACAGAAATAATATCTTAAAACTGAAAATAATTAAAATGAAAATAAATAATAAAAAGGATAAGCAAGGGGTGCCTCCCAAGAGCGCTTTGTTTATCAAGTCATTACAGCTCGACTTTTCCTTGTCAGATCTTCAGAATGGATCGAAGGAAAAGAGGTGCTCCTCCTTATCATGGTCTTCTAAATAGGCTTTCAACCGGTAGCCATTGACTTTGAAATTACCAGTAGGTCCTTCCAACTCCATGGCTCCGTGTGGAAAATCGTGTACAACTTTGTATGGGCCACTCCATCTGGATCTAAATTTTCCCGCGAACTTCTTGAACCGAGAATTGAAGAGAATAATTTTATCTCCAGGGGCGAACTTTGTAGGGATTAATTTGGCATCATGTGTAAGTTTCGTCGTTCCTTGTAAATGTATGACGTTTCATATGCTTGGTCTCTCAATTCGACGAGTTCGTTCAATTGCATTTTTCTATGTCTTCCGGTAACTGAGGGATCGAGGTTGCAGGTCTTCAGCGCCCAGAGAGGTTTGTATTCAAGTTCTAACGGAAGGTGACAAGCTTTTTCATAGATCATTCGGTAGGGTGTAGTTCCTAGAGGATTCTTGTAAGCAGTCCGGAATGCCCACAGAGCATCATCTAGCTTCTCGGCCCATTTATTTCCATGATGGCCGACAGTGCGTTCTAAGATTCTTTTGAGTGCTCTGTTTGTGACCTCTGCTTGTCCGTTGGTCTGCGGATGATAGGTAGTGGACATCTTGTGGGTAACTCCGTATTGTTGCATCACCTTCATAAACTGAGTGTTACAGAAGTGTGTGCCTCTATCACTTATTATCGCACGGGGAGCTCCAAATCTGCAGAATAGTCTCTTCAGGAAATTTGTGACGACTTTGGCATCATTAGTTGGAAATGCTTAAGCTTCGACCCATCTGGAGACGTAATCTACTGCTACGAGGACGTATTCTTTCCTGTTAGACTTTGGGAATGGGCCCATGAAGTCTAATCCCCATATATCGAAGATCTCGCAAGCTTGGATATTAGTCCGAGGCATCTCGTTCTTCATAGAGATATTGCCTTACCTTTGGCATGCGTCGCAACGCTTTACAAGCTCTTGCGCATCTTGAAATATAGATGGCCAGTAGAATCCTGATTCGTAGACTTTCCTTGCGATTAAATTTGCTCCATGATGACCTCCAGTTGGTCCATGGTGACATTGGTGAAGAATCCCTGCTGCTTGCTTCTCATCTACGCACCTCCTGATTATTTGATCACGGCAAATTCTAAACAGGTAAGGATCTTCCCAGTAGTAGTACTTGGCATCCCTGAAGAACTTCCTTCTTCGGGAGGTACTCATGCCCTTTTGTACTACTCCGGCAACTAGGTAGTTGGCCATGTCGGCATACCAAGGAGTGTCATTAAACTGTGATCCTATGTGAGTTTGTCCTAAACTCATAAGCTGTTCTTCCGGTAATTTATCTTTGATATCTTGTTCTGCAAGTTTTTCCATCGTTGGGTTTTCCAAATGACTAAGATGATCTGCTGCGACGTTCTCTACTCCTTTCTTGTCTTTAATCTCGATGTCGAATTCTTGAAGGAGTAAGATCCATCGTAGGAGTCTTGGGTTCGCGTCTTGCTTAGTGAATAGATATTTGAGGGCTGAATGATCTGTATAGACCGTAGTTTTGGACAAGATAAGATAGGAACAAAATTTTTCGAAGGCGAATACTACGGCTAGCAGCTCCTTCTCCGTGGTAGTGTAATTCTCTTGAGCTCCGGTTAAGGTTTTGCTGGCGTAATAGATTGGATGAAAGTGTTTATCTACCCGTTGTCCAAGCACTGATCCAACTGCGAAATCGCTCGCATCACACATGATCTCAAATGGTAGACTTCAATCAGGAGCTATCATGATCGGTGCATGTGTTAGCTGTTCTTTTAGATAGTGGAATGCTTTTCGACATTCTTCATCGAAGACAAACGGGACTTCCTTTCCTAGGAGATGAGTGAGAGGTCGTGTGACCTTTGAAAAATCCTTAATGAAACGTCGGTAAAAACTGGCGTGTGATGTGTGCGAGGTGTACTAGGAAATAATATTATTTTTATAACGAAATACTATTAAATACAATACAATTTTACACAAGATATTTATTTATTTATAGAATGGATATACCTAAACCTTGCTACAACACTTATAGGTAGTGTACCTAATCGTACAGTAGTGTAGTTTTTAGTAAGTCCGGTTCGTTCCACAGGGATCTTTTAAACAAGCTTAACGCTATATTTTTAACTTATAATTATAAAAATACAAAAAAATATATATAAGTAGTATTATTATTATAAAAGGGGGTTTTTACCGTTTAATGATCGGTTTGTCGATTTTAAACTTAAGTCACAGTTAAAACCTAATGTAAAATATTAAAAATAAATATAACTTAATTTAAAGCGTAAAGTAAATAACGATAATGAAATTGCGATAATTAAAAGTGCAATTAAATATAATGACAATAAATAAAAGTGCGATAATTAAAAGTGCAATTAAATATGAAATAAAGGAAATTAAATATGAAATAAAGGAATTATGCTTATTTAAACTTCCGTAATCATGATGTTTGACGTGTTGCTTTTAGTTTATTCTCATGGGTTAATTGTCCTTTGTCCTGGATTATTCGATATATCCATATGGATTTGTCCATAATAGTCCATCAGGCATAAATATAAAGTGCGAAAGTCTTCGTCAAATTATTCTTATTCCCGAAGTCAAATATTCCAACTAATTGGGGATTCGAATTGTAACAAGGTCTTAATACTTTGTTTAATGAATACACCAGGTTATCGACTGCATGTAAACTAAGGTTTTACTACTTTATTAACAATTACACCAATTACCCTTGAATGTAATCCACCCCTGTTTCAACAAGTCTATTAACTATTAATCCAGTTCCGTGTCCGGTAAAATGAACAATTATTGGTATTTATAGATATCCCGCCCACCGTACCCAGTCAAGCGTACGTGGTTATATATAAATACGTCATATTATAAGTCTATATATTAAATTAACGAGGTATCGTTTAGTTAATATAAAACCCATTAATAGCCCATAGTCTAATTTTCACAAGTGTCGTTCTTTTGTCCAAACCCCAATTATGGTACAAAGCCCAATTATGGTACAAAGCCCAATTACCCAATCTTAATATTTTGAGCCCAACATCATGATTACTTAATCTTAAATAAGCATAATAATAACTTAGCTACGAGATATTAAATTAAAAATAACATTAACCATAACTTACAGTGATTAAAAATAGCGTAGCGTTACACGGATAGAATTTCGACTTACACCCTTACAACATTCGCTAACATACCCTTATTATTAGAATTTAAAATTAAAATTAAAATTAAAATATAAATATAAATATATTTACGTATATAGATAGAGAGATGGATGATATTGATGATTAAAAACTGAGCCAAAACCGCGAATTTATAGGACCTGGGCTGTCACCTACTGCCATGCGATCGCATGGCTTTTTGCCTTCCAGGCCATGCGATCGCATGGCCACTTTTTCCAGCTCACAAGACTTTGTTTCTTTGTATGCCAACGGTTTTTATAAATAAATATAATATATAAATAATTATAAGAATTATTTAAATATTATATTATATTTATGTGCATAGTTGACTTGTAATTTTTAGTCCGTTGCGTCGAGCGTTGAGAGTTGACTTTGGTCCCGGTTCCGGTTTTTCGAACGTCCTTGCGTATAATTTAATATCTTGTACTTTGCGTTTTGCGTCTTGTACTCTTGTAATTTTGAGATGTTTCTTATCAATAATTGGAACCACTTTGATTGTATTTTGTACTTTTAAAGCTTTTTGGTCGTTTGCGTCTTCAATTTGTCGAATCTGTCTTTTGTCTTCACCTTTTATTATTTAAACGAATATCACTTGTAAATAGAACAATTGCAACTAAAAGCTTGTCTTTCTTGAGGGATAATGCTATGAAATATATGTTTGTTTTTAGCATTATCAAATATTCCCACACTTGAGCGTTGCTTGTCCTCAAGCAATATAGTCTTGAAATAAAAATACTAGAATCACTTCTTTATTCTTCACACTTTGTACATCAGTGATTTCTATACGGCGGTATAAACAATGGTAGTAACGATGTGGTTTACAGTCCCACATGACTATAAAATTTTAGATCCTTTAAGGAAATTGGATCTTTATGAAAACATTTGATCTTTTGAAAATACAATCTAGCTTTTACCCTAGATAAGTTTTCCGGAATAACCCTTCACCGGTATTTTCAAATTGTTTTTGTGGGTTTGGGGGGTTTCAGATTTGAAAATTTTGGCTCAAAACTTGAGGTTTTGTGTCACCCACTTGCTAACCTTGTATTGGGAAAGCAACACGTCCAGTATACTTCCTTCGTATATTACCTTTCGGTAAACTACCGTCCGGTTGTAAAGGAAAGCGTTGAACAAGCAACTGTTAAGGCAATGTCCCCTGACATGCTTTTAATTATGGTCTATAACCTGTCGGATGCAATTACTATCCTTTGTAGGAGCAATAGTAAAGCTCACCCTATAGTTTTTCGGTCTGGCACAAGGTCCTATCTTTGACCATATTATGTAACCACCATTCTTACGGTTGACACCCGATTTGGTTTAGGTGACCTAATGAACTCCAGGTGAATTCCTAGGATTTTATGTTCAATGGTAATGAACGTATTGAAAATGGATTTTCATAAAACAAATCGGTTTGCAATTTTGATCAAAATATTTTCTCGTTCAAGCTCGAGTTTAGATATCATTGAATTCCATGAGTTTGAATTCTCAATCTTTCAAGTCAATCTTAAGGATTGAGTAATATCAGGCTTAAAAGCTGATTTTTGATCTTTTAAGGAGATTATCCTTTCTGGGGATCTGATTCATTAGTCTTATCCATCTAATTTGCACGGCGTCCTCCCCATTTTACGAGACAGATCATTTCATGGTTAGGATAAGTCTGACCACTTGGCGACCCTGTTTTATGCTGAGGTCCGTGGATTTCCTGCTGATTTTAGAGATGACTTTTCTAGATTTTTCGTCAACCTACAGCTGGTCTGGACGACAACTTCATGACCTAAATTAAGAAGTGTGTTTCTTTTTCAGAAGACTTTACTTCCTTTTAATGATGGAATTGATTCATCGTGTAGATCCATCTTTCTTTCAAATATATTACATTAAATTGGGTAAAACTGTTTAGATTAGTCCAAAGCAAAAGTATCTTCAGTTATTTGTACAAACATATGTGATATATGTTTTAAATAACTTGGTAAATTTTCCCACACTTGGCTTTTATTTTCCTTTTTATTGTCCTCTATTCTATTTTAAATAAATTCTAACATTTTGGTTTGTTTCTCAATTTATGTCCTTTCCGAGGTAACAATAATTTCGGTGTTAACACCTAGTTTTATCGTTCATAAATATGTATAAACATGATTTTGAGTTCATTTAATTGAAAATTTTGAAAATTTTTACTAGAATTGGGTAGTCAGTATATAAGACTAATGCTGTTCTTTATTAACAGAGAGCACTAGATTCTAATACAACTACTGCGTTACTAGTATTTCTAATGGTAACCAAGTGTATAAGTCAAAAATTTTTAAAATTCTGAAAGAATTTAACCCCTTCCCACACTTAAGATCTTGCAATGCCCTCATTTGCAAGAAATCAGTAACAATTTAAATTATTGAGGGTAATTAGCGTAGAAAAATGATTACATTTTACCAAAGTTTTCAAACATATTGGAGTTTGTTTGTTGAATGATAAATGGTGCACATCATTTGTTCATTCCGTCTTGTTGTTACATCATATTTGTTTTTCGTTTTATCGTCAAAAGTACTAGCTTTTGCTGAACTTAATGCCAGTCTTTGAAAATGCACTGTTTTACCCTGTTTTGTACAATTGACAATATACATACATACAAATATAAACAAGCATGGCAATTTGAAATGGGACTTAAAATCCAACTTTCAAATCAAATATGAAACATTAGTACAACAAATAAAAATATTAAACATTACAATAAAAGTATCATAATATAATGTGTTTAAACATAAATAAACAGAAATAATAAAAATTAAAAGTCATAAAAATTACCAACAGGAACTAAATCAATCTGGATAGGGGTTCCAGTTCATGTCATCGTTCGGGTTCCATGGTTGGTGATAGGTGTACTGGTATGCCTAATTAGGGTCGTAGAGAGTATAAGGTGGTCTCATCTCGGGCTGGTGTTGAGGATAGTAAGCGGGTCGGGTCGGAACGTAGTGATCCTGAGGTGACAGCCGGCTCATAATCTGACGCTGATGATAGTCCCATCTATCATGCTGTCATTGCCTGGAATGCTCGTAATCATTTCGGGCTTGCCACTGCTCCATCCGATGAAATCTCTCCGCGTTTGTCATGTCTACCTCATCTACATGCTGGTAAACATCAGTCATAGCCTCCCGAATGACATCTCTAATGTCATCCGCTTCCTCCATCTCCTCATCTGAGCCTCTCTCTACCTGAGGGTGACTACCTTCATAGGGTATTTCCTGGGTGCGTCTACTCTTTAATACCTTAGCACCCGCATAAACCCTCATTCCTAAAAGCTCAACCTGCTCCCTACATTCCAAAAGTGGACCCCATTGGTCCTTATCTACACCTAAATACTCTCCAATGAGAGTAATAAAAATACGTCCTACAATTATCCCCCCTTCCTGTATTCCTTCAACCATCTTAGATAAATAAAAACCAACACAGTAAGGGATATTAACAAAGCCTCTTGGGTCTCGAATACACTTTAGGTAAAATAAAGCATGTAAGGTCAATTTTTCCTTGTTGTGACCTCTCTGTGTAATCGAGTTAGCCAAAAATCTATGAATTATACGAAGCTCGGCTCTGTTAATATGTAATTAGGTATGTGTTCCTCCCCGCCCAAAAACATTATAATCTGACATACGCCTCCAGACGGCGTTCGCATCAAAATTCCTATCTACCCTTTCACCACGATAAATCAAATTCATACAATCGGTTAGTAGTAATTCAGCGGGTGTATATATCTGCAAAGCCCTGGCCATGTCCAGCATGGACATCCTGTACATCCTACGGCCAAGTATAAGCCTAAGAAAACTTCTATCATCTAATCTATCTACATTTATATTTAACGCTATAGTACTCATCAGCTCAACACACCATTCCTTATATACAGGTCTACGAATGGTGAATAAACGTTCCCAATCAGTAAAAGAAGTGCTGCCATACCTTTGAATCAAATGCTCCCTAACACGGTCAGCAAGTTGGACCCTTTCCAAAGGATTCCAATCAATTACCCTAGGCACCTCTAGATCTTTCATTACAAATTTGAATTTATTACTTTGATATGCCGGGTAATCTCTCCAGCTGCTGTCAAATCTTAGATTAGGATGCAATGTATGTTCAGGAATCGTTGGGTATTCTAGTGGCGGATGCATCGGTACTACTATGAATTCATTATCAAACTGTAGCGGATCATAATAAGGTACATGTTGATCAGGCTGATGTTGTTGTTCCTGTTGTAGCTCTTGTTCGTGTTCTGGCTCGTATTGCGGCTCATATTCTGGTTCAGGTTCTTGCTGTGGTTGTCTAGATGATGATGAAGCACCAGCAGTATCGGTTTTCTGCAAAACACATTAAACACAAAATTTGTGCATCCAAATATGCATTAGTGTTAGTAATATAACAACTTAAATTAACCACAATAACATGTTCAATCAAAATTAAACTTATACACATGGCAATTATACAAAGTTCATAAGCATTTAACTCAAATAACATGTCAAAATAGTCATTACTAACAATTAAATAAGTCTCAAATGGCAATTATATCAAATTAATCAAGTTCATGAATTTTAGACTTAAAAAGTCTACTTTAATCTCCAAAAATCATGTTTAGGATCAATGTTTGGATCATTTAGCTACCTAAACATGTTACACTACTTAATTTAGCAATAATTCATGACAAAAATCGGCCATAACCTGTTTATATCAAAAAGCCCCAAATTGCTCAAGAACACAAACCCTAGATTTCTAAAATTTTTGAAGTTTTTGGCTTCAAATCATGTTAATTAGCATCAATCTAGGTTATACATGCATAAAATACTAACAATTTAACTCTAATTACACTAGAAATTAACAAAATTGCATTAGGTAAAATATTTGTAATTATCACAAAACCTAGGAAATTTTAGAGTTTAGGGTGTAATTTTTACCTTTTTGTTGAAGTATCCGAACCTAGGCATGATTAGAGCAAGAAATTTGACGAATTACGGTGAAAAATTGCAAATTTTAGAGATTATTTGGGAGTATTTTCGTGTATGTGTGTGTATATTGTGGAGAGAGCAGAAGCAGTCGACTGCTTTTGTTCCTGAGCTGAAATCCAGCTTCATGCGATCGCATGGAGTTGAAGTTCAAAACCCATGCGATAACATGGGTCTAGTACTTTTTTTTTTTTTTTTATAAAAACCTTACACTTTTAAAACATATAATTAATTAAATTTAAAATTTTTTTTCTTTTTTAGGATGAGGGCATTTCGGATCGTTGTCCTAGTCCGTCCCTCAACAAAATTTTAAAATTTGTCAATTCAAAGCACCGTTTTAAAAGTAAAGATTTTTGGGTTTTTTTTTTACATGTTTTTGACATACTTTAATTCAATAAGGTTAAAAATAATGATAATAAAAGTTCTCGTCCCTCCCTTGGGTAAAGCAATTTCGGTTCAACGACCTAGTCTTCAACTCACGACAAATTTTAAAAATTATATTTTTAACTTAGCGAAATAAAGTAAATTTTTGTTTTTAAATTCACACCAAACTTAAATTTAAAATGCATAAAATTAAAAATTCATATTATTAAAATTAAAAATTCACACCAAACTTATATTATATTTTTGTTTTTATACATACAAACTTATATTAAAAATATTAATTTTTCAAATATTTACAAACTTAAATATATTGATTTAAAAAAAATTCACAATATTAATTTAATTTTTAAATATTAATTTTAAAAACATGGTAAAAATTAAAATTAAAAATCTTTTTGGTCTCTTATCCTACTTTAATCATTCAAATATTATCAAAAATATACGCCCCTCTTTTTGGTAAAGTAATTTCGGCTATATTACCTAGTTTTACTCCTGGCAAATTTCTGAAATATTTTGGTTTGATTGATTAAAGATATTTATACCTTAAGAATAAACGGTAAATTTCGCAGTGATGTAATAAATTTTTGTATGATATCAATAATTTCGGTAGCAAAACCTAATTTTATTGAGTACCAATTTAATACTTTATAGCGAACGATTTAGCGTTTATTATCAAAAGGTTCAAAGCAATAAAAATAAAAATAAAAACTGTACATACTTACCTGTGAAATAGAATTCTTAGTGACCTGCTTTAGCCCACTCATAAGATAGTCGGACTAATTGGTTTTCCATAGCTACATAGGCGTAACCTCGAGCATTCAACGTTTTTTCTTCGAAACATATGAACGGTCCATCTCTGCATAAAGTAACGAATTCGGTATTGGAATATGTCTGATTCGTTAAACATTTTCCTTCGTGGGACCATATTCCGCATTTGTGACATCTTTCAAGGTGTCGTGCTCTTCTTTTTGCTGCGGATTTTGATTTTCCTTTACCAAACTGTAACTTATTATTTTCGTTCCTGGATATTTTTCTTACTCTGTCCAATTTATCTCTGATTAATGATACTATTTCACTTGAAAGGGTGTCATTATTATGTTTAGTGATTAAAGCGTGTAGCAATAGACCATGGTTTAATTCACATGAAGTCTTCATCTCGTAAAACCTAAAAAAAATAAAAATTCAGAATGGGGGGAGAAGACTAGTTCTTTAGGGTCTGCTAGGGAAAGACCATTCGGATTCCATTCTCGAGAACTACACGAAAATAGAAAATCTAACTCTAACAGAAATACATATTACCCTAAAAAGATTCGAACCTCCCCACACTTAGTTGAAATTGTG
The DNA here is from genome assembly GCF_046630445.1 of Rutidosis leptorrhynchoides. Taxonomy (NCBI): domain Eukaryota; kingdom Viridiplantae; phylum Streptophyta; class Magnoliopsida; order Asterales; family Asteraceae; genus Rutidosis; species Rutidosis leptorrhynchoides. The sequence goes on along the minus strand of NC_092336.1, from coordinate 360,225,091 downwards.
ATTAACGTTATTTTCAATTGGATCATCAACAACTTGTATATTTTTGACTTTTACTTCAATCCATTTGTTGATTTCCTTCGTAACTTTCACAAGTTCAACTAACATCGCCTTTTCTTTTGGCGATAAATTGGATATTAATCGGTTACATAACTTAAACTTTCCCTTAATCCTAGCATCGTGAATCCGTTTATAAAGTTTCTTCGTTGAACTGTTAAAAACGGGTTCATCTAATTTCGTATCATCAACGGGGTTCTTTGTGATTGGATCATCATTAAGTGTTTCTTCATCTTCCCCACACTTATGCATTTTTATTGGTTTAACAGTTTTGATTGGTGGAGATTTAAACTTTCGGTTCACAAAGGTAATCGATGTATCACCATCCCTAAGTGTCATTCTACCTTCTCTTACATCAATGAATGCCCCGGTGGTTGATAAAAATGGGCGACCTAAAATTAGAGGAATATCAAGGTTTTCCTCCATATTAATCACTATGAAGTTTGTAACAAATGTCAAACTTCCCACGTTAACAAGTAAATTATTTGCTATTCCAACTGGGTGTTTAATGGTTAGGTCAAATGATTGAACACCTATTTTGGTTGGTTTTAATTTACCCATACCTAATCTTTTGTATAAAGAAAGAGGCATAATATTTGCACTTGCTCCTAAATCTGCGAGTCCATTATATACAGCACCATCATTAAGCAAGCAAGAAATGATAAATTCACCCGGGTCTCCTACTTTAGTAAGTCGAGTTGGTTTGTAAACCTTTTTTGGGTGTTCTTTTCTTGGTTCTTTCACTTCTATTTGAACTTCTTGTTCACATTTTTCTTCGTTTCTTAGAATGGGAGGTTTGTATAAGAATTCTTCTTCATCACTCAAATTTGAATCCTCCTTATTTTCCAATTTTGATTTTTCATATGTTGTTGATAACATATTTATGTTTTCATTTTGAAGGTTTTCTTGGGTGGTGAAATTATGATTGACTTCATTCTCAACTTCCATCGGACCATGTATGTAATGTTTAACTCTGTGACCATTAACTTTAAATTCAATCCCATTTGAATTTATTAACTCTATTGTTCCGTATGGGAAAACTCTTTTAACTATGAATGGTCCAGACCATCTTGATTTCAATTTTCCAGGAAATAGCTTGAATCGTGAATTGAAAAGAAGAACTCTGTCTCCTTCTTTAAATTCTTTTGAACTTCTGATTCTTTTATCATGCCATTTCTTCGTTCTTTCTTTATAGATTAACGAATTTTCGTATGCTTCATGTCTTAATTCTTCTAATTCGTTTAGCTGACTTAATCGTAGACGTCCGGCTTCATGTAAATCAAGATTACATGTCTTCAAAACCCAAAATGCTTTGTGTTCAATTTCTACTAGAAGATGACATGCTTTTCCGTAAATGAGTTTAAAAGGTGTGGTACCAATTGGAGTTTTGTAGGCTGTTCTAAAAGCCCAGAGTGCATCCTCCAATTTCATGGACCATTCCTTCGGATTTGATCCTACGGTTTTCTCTAGAATACGTTTTAAAGCTCGATTGGTATTTTCAACTTGTCCACTTGTCTGTGGATGATAAGCAGTGGAGATTTTATGAGTTACTCCATATCATTTGAGAACTTTCTCAAGTTGATTATTACAGAAATGAGTACCCCGATCACTTATTAACGCTTTCGGTGTTCCAAACCTTGCAAAAAGACGTTTTAAAAAATTGACTACAACTCGTGTGTGATGACCCGGGAATTTCCGACCAAATTTAAACTTAATCTTTATATATTTCCGACATGATAAGCAAAATCTGTAATGTTGAGTCTTAGAAATTTTGAACTGTTTCATATATTCAAGTACCTTTCGACTGTTCCCGACGATTCACGATCATTTAATTGTAAATAGATATGTATATATATATATATATATATATATATATATATATATATATATATATATATATATAATAATAATAATAATAATAATAATAACTCGAAATATAATTTTAAATATTATAATATGTAATTATTAGAAATAAGTTGTAAAATAAAATAATATATAGATATGAAATTTGATACATATAATTTGTTATATAAATATTATTATTATCATTAAACTTAGTATTTTTTTATCATTATCATTATTATCTTTATCAATAATATTATTGTTATTATTAACATTATTATTGATAAATATCATTATACTTGTTATTTATATTATTATTATTATTACTCTTATTATTATTAATAATATTAAAAGAATTATTATTATTAATGAATTTATGTTTATTAATTATTAATATTAATTATATATAATTTATAATTCAATTAATCATTTGAGTTTGTTTAATTTCACAATCACACTTTACTAAATTTTTGTTTCTATCTGACAGTTTGTTAGATGTCTAATTCGCTTGGCAAATACAAACAATTATGATCAACTTTTGTTACATCATCACTCACGCAATTACACTATACAATTCACTATCACTTTTGTAACTTGTTTTCTTTTGATTGTTTTAACTTGCCCACTATCTTATTCTTATTCTATGTTCATGATACAAATGCATACATAGGGAGCACCTGCAAAACTCTCATCACCACACACCATCTTCCAGATGCTTCAAAATGGTCGAGCACCACTAGACCAACACCATCCTTCACCTCCATTACCACTAAATCACCACCTTGTCACTCCTCTAAACCAATCCGTAAACAATTACCATGAGCCACCACCATCTAACTTATCATTAAATTGATTATATTTTTCTCGTTTCATGTTTCTTCTTGAATCACAAACTCGCCACTTCCATCATGAACAACACGCCACCACCTTAGAACACCTCAAAGGTTACTACTCCTATTTTTTTCTTGTCTTCTATATCTCTTTTTCTTGTTTTAGTTCGTGAACCCATCTCCAACCCGAAAACCCCCTTAGTATTCGAGCAAGCTCTATAGTAAACTACTTTCTATTTTGTTTGACAAACCACCATCGGCTTTATTACCAACACCTTGCAAATAACCTCATCAACCAATCACCACGACTGCTACACCTGCTGCAATTCGAATTTCTGTTGTGGCTGTTACCTTTCTTGATCCAAAACACACCACTACCTCCTTCACTCTCATCCTCTCTCTTATTTTTTTTTATCCGAGACAAATGCTGTAAAGGGGTGAGAACAAATTTATGGCTCGTACAACTTGGATATAATTAGAGTATATAAAGCGTTTTTATTAAACAAATGGACAAGTCCTCCCTTGTGGTCGACAAACTCAAAAGAAAGTAAACTCCACTTGGAATTAAAAAAAAAATGCACAAAGGGGTTCCACACAAAAGGATTCTTGTGGGTATTTTTCTCTCATTGTTTTCTTCTTTTTGTTACTACTGTCAATCAATCCCCACACCATCGGTGGGATTTAATTAAAAACAACCTGTGTAAGTGGGGATTCGTTAATGTATTTGGTCAACCACTGTCAAGTAATGAATTATTATTTTAATCATTAGTGGGTTTAGGATATAGATTAATGGGCCGAGATATAAGTTGTAAAGAATGATGCGGATATGTAGATAATCATACGCGAGTAAATGTGATGATGAAGATGGCTATAAACGATGATGATATATATTGATACATAAAATCACGAGTAAACAAGTGATGAATATGATTAGGGTTAGTGTTATAATTAATGGGAGTATTTTTATGTTTTTTTGTAATTGACTGATTTGATTATGAAGAAGAAGAGGTAGCAGCAGACTTTGGTTATAAGGATTAGAGTAGTAATTAAATCAGAAAAGCAGAAATAGTGGAATGGTTTGGTGTGTTGTTGGGCTAACGAATGGTCTTGAGTTCGAATCTTGGTTACTACAGTCATTCTTTTTTTTCAAATAACTGCACCAGTCGATTAAGTATTGGGTCGTGTATACGTTGATGGCTAAGTGTGACTGCACTAATCCGACTTGAAATTTAAAACGGTTTATAAGGAAATAAACTGAATGTAAATCAGAAAAACAATATAGATCAGAGGGTTTAAGAGTGTTTGGTTTAACTAAGAGGTCAAGGGTTCAAGCCCGTGCTGAGGCAGTTTATCTCTTTTTGAGCCGTTTCTTGTGAGGTAGTATTATTTTTACTCTTATTATTATTATTATTATTATTATTATTATTATTATTATTATTATTATTATTATTATTATTATTATTATTATTATTATTATTATTATTATTATTATTATTATTATTGTTATTATTATTATTTACTAGGTATTAAGTATTAGTATTATTAAGTACTATTATTAATATATAAGTATTATTATTAATATCATTACCATTATCATATTTTTTTAAAAAATTTATCATTTAGATTATTATTAGTATCCATATTAGTATTATTAATATTATTATTACTATCATTATTACTTTCATATTAACAAAATTATTATAACAAATAAATATTTTCTTTATAAAAGTATATTTATTACAACTATCATAATATTTCATATAATTAAATATATTAGGATTATTTATATAAATATTTACATATAACAAATTATTTATTTTAATATAATATTAATCATATATATATATATATATATATATATATATATATATATATATATATATATATATATATATATATATATATATATATATATATATATATATATATATATATATAACTATATAAATATTAACTATTTTAAATATACATACAAGATATATAATTTGAGTCATAACATATAAAATTTGTGTGATTACCATTATATGTGTTAATATATATAGTATTGATATAGGTTCGTGAAACCGAGGTCAACCCTATATTTGTTCAATGTCGTCATATGTATTTTTACTACAAAATACAGTACGGTGAGTTTCATTTGCTCCCTTTTACTCTTTACATTTTTTTGGGGCTGAGAATACATGCAAATGTTTTATTAACTGTTTTACAATAATTATATGCGTGAGTTTTCATTACTCTCTTTTATATATATTTTTGGGACTGAGAATACATGCGCTGCTTTTATAAATGTTTTACGATATAGACACAAGTAATCAAAAATTACATTCTATGGTTGAATTATCGAAATCGAATATGCCCCTTTTTATTAAAGTCTGGTAATCTAAGAATTAGGGAACAGACACCCTAATTGACGCGAACTCTAAAGATAGATCTATCGAGCCCAACAAGCCCCATCCAAAGTACCGGATGCTTTAGTACTTCGAAATTTATATCATGTCCGAAGGAGGATCCCGGAATGATGGGGATATTCTTATATGTATCTAGTTAATGTCGGTTACCAGGTGTTCACCATATGAATGATTATTTTGTCTCTATGCATGGGACGTATATTCATGAGAATTGAAAATGAAAATCTTGTGGTCTATAAAAATGATGGAAATGATTATTTATGTTAAACTAATGAACTTACCAACCTTTTGGTTGACACTTTAAAGCATGTTTATTCTCAGGTACGAAAGAAATCTTCCGCTGTGCATTTGCTCATTTTAGGGATATTATTTGGAGTCATTCATGACGTATTTCAAAAGATGTTGCATTCGAGTCATTGAGTTCATCAAGATTAATATTAAATCAATTATAGTTAGGTATATTATGAAATGGTATGCATGCTGTCAACTTTCGATGTAATGAAATATTGTCTTTTCAAAAACGAATGCAATGTTTGTAAAATGTAGCATATAGAGGTCAAGTACCTCGCGATGTAATCAACTATTGTGAATCGTTTATAATCGATACGGACTTCGTCCGGATGGATTAGGACGGGTCCTTTCAGTTGGTATCAGAGTGGTGGTCTTAGCGAACCAGGTTTGCATTAGTGTTTCTAACTGCTAAATCGTTAGGATGCATTAGTGAGTCTGGACTTCGACCGTGTCTGCATGTCAAAAGTTTTGCTTATCATTTCGTGTCAAAAATCACTTGCTTATCATTCTTAATCTAGACATATCTTACTGCCTAGATTGCATGAATAGTGTATAGACAAAATTCATATCTTAGCGTATCTGTTAATGTAACTTTGCCTGACATATTCCGTAGATTCCTCCGTAACTTATGGGATTTTAGTATTATATATGCATATGTAAATTATGTATTACAGGGTACTAATATACATCCTATAATCTATTTCTTATCGAAAATCCTTCATCTGATTGTACGAGAAGAATCCCTCAACCAGTTCGAGTCCCTCAGATTTCGATATTCCGATAGTTATTCCGACAGCTATTCTGACATGGATATTCACCTAAGCTCCGAAAGCGGTGTCACCAGAATGAATCAATCAATCAGCCATCCCCAATTCATCTGATGCATTCGTAGTCGACTTAATTAGTGGAGACGCGAAGAAGGCGATCCCTTCCACCAACCGAATTCACCTCTTGACAATGAACCTGAAGCGTTTATCGGTGAACCTCTTCGAGACACCATTTTCTCTCTCATTTCCAGAGTCTCTCGTCACGATCATATACTATCTCAGATTCTAAACCTCATTCATCCGCTCATCCGAACCGATAATCATCCCGGTATAATAGAAGAAGTCAACGAACTTCACGCTCGAATAATCAATTCGGAGAATATGATGCAAAATGTACCAGCTTCAGCAACATCACCGGCACCAACAGTACAATCAATAACAGCACCAGTACCATCAACAATCCATGTTTCAATATCATCATCTGTACTTTGAGTATGATCTTCGTTTTACGTATTGTTCTACCTCATTTATCTTCGTTCGACATGACGAATATGTAATCTCTAAAGTTTTAGAGATTATTTATTCTAGTTCTAACCGAAAAGCAAATGAGTTTAATATCATATTAACTCATTAAATCCATAACTACTTCTAAAGAAAATATATATGTATATATGTTTTCATAAAGATTGTAATTAAAAATTCTTTTGTACAAACTGTTAATAGTAAAAATATTTTAACGGGTAGGTAATACCAGAGGAATATTTAGATTTCGTATTAATAAGTTACACTGTACATTCTACGAATTTGATTCAACTGTCATTTACTATCTTACTTACAACCACAGCTATACGAATCCGTTCACCACAAAATAACCATTTTCATTCAATTTTAAATTTGGATTTTGACCTATCAGAATCCAACAAGTGGCATATTGAAGAAATAATGGACACAATAAAAATTGATTAGAAACAGACTAATTAACAATATGAAATTTTGTTAAGAAACCACGCTAACAAAATCCTAACTATCTGTTCCTAGCTAACTGTTAATTCCATATTACATTTTATTTATCGCAATTTAATTATCGCATTTAATTTATCGTCATTTAATTTCTGTTATTTATTAATTAATTCGAATATTATATATTAAACTGTATATAAATTACTAGACTGTTAACTGTGGACTATCAACTGTAGACTACCAACACTGGACAATTAAAATAAATTAAAATATTGATTATAACATATGAAACTAAACAATTCTTCAAGTTTGCCACTTGATTTCATTTTAAACCCCATTTGTATTATCACAATTACAATCTGCGTTCAAACCTTTCATAATTCTTGAAAACACCTCAATTGATAGGATGAATCAACCGCACTTCGTCTACGGGAGAAAAGATCGATGCATTTAGTTATGCATCTGAAAAACTCTCGAAAACTGGGTAAACGTTTAACACATAGTTGTGCTAATTCCTTTAGTGTTATTATTACCCAAAATAACTTGGTAATTCCTTTCAAAGTAGCAAATTTTGTCACAGCTCCAGCAAATCAACTTCGACTTTTCGTTCGAAATAACCTTATTATCACCTTGATTTATATGTATGCTCTTTTATTATTACCGGGGAACCTTTTATATTCCACCATATTACTGTCAGCGTTTAATCATCTAAAAACACAATTCTCTTGAAATCACCTCAGATCGATAACCAATGATTCAGATATGGTAGCAGTAAATGTAGAAGAATCGGCAAGCAGTACTTTGAAAACTCACAGCATATCTACATCAACAGTTATATGTATAACATTTATCTCTTAGAATAATGATCTTCCATTCTGAAATTCTGAAAAACACCCAGTCTGCGAACCAATACTCTGAATTTTGAAAAGTTGAATGAAGCAACAAAAACTGTAAACGACCCTAATCATCAGAAGTTTGATGATAAAGAATAGAATGTTGGAAAAGCTCAGAAAAGTTGGAATTGGAAAACGGATTTAGCTAACCACGAAGGAGACCAAGGGCAAATACAAGGACCAAACCCTATATTCAAAGGATTCAGGTAATTCTGGATCCGTTGAAATCTTTAGAGAATATCTTACTCCGGAGTCATGTTAAAATCTTGCGAATTTTTTTTTTCCCATCAACCATCGAACTTAGAAATTCCAAAATATCATCATCAATATCTTTGATATTTTTGAGGATATTTTCATAAATATTCTCGTCTGAAATTATATACCTCCTTATGCTTCCTGTGTATCATTATATTGGAAACATTCAATAGAAAATTTAGTACCGAAAAGTAGATTATGCGAAACTATGAAAGAAGCCGTGGACAAATCACAAAGGATAAGTTTGACTTCAAAGAATCTAAATGATTCAATGTCCGCTGAAGTATTTAGCGAATATTTTGCTCATTACTCTAAACCCTTACGGACAATAGTCTCCATCATCCTCTGATCTTAGATATTCAAAGATATTATTGTATCTTTCATTATAAATATCCTCGACATTTCTGAATATATTCTTATAGCTAATACTATCTGAAATCATTTATCTCTTCGTGCTATCAGTGTTACATCATATAGAAACTGTTAGTTTCTATATTTTGTAAACTTTCGAGCTTAAAATATGAATGTTATTGAAGTAATGTTAGGAACTGATGCATGAATTAGTATAATATAATGACACTTGATCAACGTGATTATATTACAGTAATTCATGCTGAGTTCTAATGGGACATGATGGTTCACAGTATATCATACCACCATCTTGTGTCATGTTACATAACTCTTTCATTCTAATTAACTTCAGAACATATCAAGAAAGTATATTCTTGATAGCTCTATTCTCAATGATTCTAGTAATTTGACGAATCAAATCGTGCTATTACGTTCTTTCTTGATTATAACATTAAATTCATTCGAAACTCCATACTTACAAATTCTAGACCATTACTCGTTTTACTAGAGATCGAGAGGAGATTAAAAAGACGAAGAGCTCTGAAACATAAAGGAAGATATAAAACTCGACAACAACACTGAAATTACAATAATAAAAAAAAAAATTAAAAACATCACGACAATTAAAAATTAAAAGATTACAATCAAACTACTCGTCGTCGTCAATTGTCTTCAGCAAAGTAGCGTTCACCAGTCATTTCACCATCCGTGAGGTACTCTGGAGACATCGGTATTTCTCTTGATGCCTCAACTACTGCTTCAGCTGATTCATCGAGGTAACGATAACCCAACGTCTCTTCATCTTCAAGAACCGCATACAAAGAAATGCGTTTACCGCGATCTTCAATAGTATCTTTTATAAAGTACCATTGATCATCAGTACACAGAAAACTTGCCCTACAATCCGCATCATAATCGTCTCTATAAAAGAACACAGACGTGAATTCACACGGAACTTTTTCCTTCAGAAAGGATAGCAAATCTTGTAAACCAACATCACGAATGTCGATATCTTCAAACGAAATACTGTCGCCCCACTTATATTCCTTCATTTGATTACGGAAATCACCTCCGTAATGAACAACGAATGAAACAATCATTGGGGGAAGTGTTAACATTTTGTAGTTTGAGAGTGTTTGATTTTGATTTTGAGAAAGGTGGAAATATAAAAGAAATATATATCTGAGTGTATAAAATGAAGTATATGGTTGGTGTTTATATAGGGTAAAGGTGACCGTTGGGATAGCCGTTGGAAATTTTTTTTACTAACGGCTAAAAATTTGGGCAAGTTTTTGGGCGAAGGTGGACGATGCCCGTTGGGACCTCTCTCATGATAGTTTCATTCGTTCTCTTCGATTAATCGAATCATTTTATCCATATTATTCAATGATAATAAAACTCTATTTATCAACTCATATTCGTCGTGAAAACATTTTTATTGTTAACCATGACCACCTCACTCAAATTTCGGGACGAAATTTCTTTAACGGGTAGGTACTGTGATGACCCGGGAATTTTCGACCAAATTTAAACTTAATCTTTATATATTTCCGACACGATAAGCAAAATCTGTAATGTTGAGTCTCAGAAATTTTGAACTGTTTCATATATTCAAGTACCTTTCGACTGTTCCCGACGATTCACGATCATTTAATTGTAAATAGATATGTATGTATATATATATATATATATATATATATATATATATATATATATAATAACTTGAAATATAATTTTAAATATTATAATATGTAATTATTAGAAATAAGTTGTAAAATAAAATAATATATAGATATGAAATTTGATACATATAATTTGTTATATAAATATTATTATTATCATTAAACTTAGTATTTTTTTATCATTATCATTATTATCTTTATCAATAATATTATTGTTATTATTAACATTATTATTGATAAATATCATTATACTTGTTATTTATATTATTATTATTATTACTCTTATTATTATTAATAATATTAAAAGAATTATTATTATTAATGAATTTATATTTATTAATTATTAATATTAATTATATATAATTTATAATTCAATTAATCATTTGAGTTTGTTTAATTTCACAATCACACTTTACTAAATTTTTGTTTCTATCTGACAGTTTGTTAGATGTCTAATTCGCTTGGCAAATACAAACAATTATGATCAACTTTTGTTACATCATCACTCACGCAATTACACTATACAATTCACTATCACTTTTGTAACTTGTTTTCTTTTGATTGTTTTAACTTGCCCACTATCTTATTCTTATTCTATGTTCATGATACAAATGCATACATAGGGAGCACCTGCAAAACTCTCATCACCACACACCATCTTCCTGATGCTTCAAAATGGTCGAGCACCACTAGACCAACACCATCCTTCACCTCCATTACCACTAAATCACCACCTTGTCACTCCTCTAAACCAATCCGTAAACAATTACCATGAGCCACCACCATCATTAACTTATCATTAAATTGATTATATTTTTCTCGTTTCATGTTTCTTCTTGAATCACAAACTCGCCACTTCCATCATGAACAACACGCCACCACCTTAGAACACCTCAAAGGTTACTACTCCTATTTTTTTTCTTGTATTCTATATCTCTTTTTCTTGTTTTAGTTCGTGAACCCATCTCCAACCCGAAAACCCCCTTAGTATTCGAGCAAGCTCCATAGTAAACTACTTTCTATTTTGTTTGACAAACCACCATCGGCTTTATTACCAACACCTTGCAAATAACCTCATCAACCAATCACCATGACTACTACACCTGCTGCAATTCGAATTTCTGTTGTGGATGTTACCTTTCTTGATCCAAAACACACCACTACCTCCTTCACTCTCATCCTCTCTCTTATTTTTTTTTTATCCGAGACAAATGCTGTAAAGGGGTGAGAACAAATTTATGGGTCGTACAACTTGGATATAATTAGAGTATATAAAGCGTTTTTATTAAACAAATGGACAAGTCCTCCCTTGTGGTCGACAAACTCAAAAGAAAGTAAACTCCACTTGGAATTAAAAAAAATGCACAAAGGGGTTCCACACAAAAGGATTCTTGTGGGTATTCTTTTCTCATTGTTTTCTTCTTTTTGTTACTACCGTCAATCAATCCCCACACCATCGGTGGGATTAAATTAAAAACAACTTGTGTAAGTGGGGATTCGTTAATGTATTTGGCCGACCACTGTCAAGCAATGAATTATTATTATAATCATTAGTGGGTTTAGGATATAGATTAATGGGCCGAGATATAAGTTGTAAAGAATGATGCGGATATGTAGATAATCATGCGCGAGTAAATGTGATGATGAAGATGGCTATAAACGATGATGATATATATTGATACATAAAATCACGAGTAAACAAGTGATGAATATGATTAGGGTCAGTGTTATAATTAATGGGAGTATTTTTATTTTTTTTGTAATCGACTGATTTGATTATGAAGAAGAAGAGGTAGCAGCAGACTTCGGTTATAAGGATTAGAGTAGTAATTAAATCAGAAAAGCAGAAATAGTGGAATGGTTTGGTGTGTTGTTGGGCTAACGAATGGTCTTGAGTTCGAATCTTGGTTACTACAGTCATTCTTTTTTTTCAAATAACTGCACCAGTCGATTAAGTATTGGGTCGTGTATACGTTGATGGCTAAGTGTGATTGCACTAATCCGACTTGAAATTTAAAACGGGTTATAAGGAAATAAACTGAATGTAAATCAGAAAAACAATATAGATCAGAGGGTTTAAGAGTGTTTGGTTTAACTAAGAGGTCAAGGGTTCAAGCCCGTGCTGAGGCAGTTTATCTCTTTTTGAGCCGTTTCTTGTGAGGTATTATTATTATTATTATTATTATTATTATTATTATTATTATTATTATTATTATTATTATTATTATTATTATTATTATTATTATTTACTAGGTATTAAGTATTAGTATTATTAAGTACTATTATTAATATATAAGTATTATTATTAATATCATTACCATTATCATATTTTTTAAAAAAATTTATCATTTAGATTATTATTAGTATCAATATTAGTATTATTAATATTATTATTACTATCATTATTACTTTCATATTAACAAAATTATTATAACAAATAAATATTTTCTTTATAAAAGTATATTTATTACAACTATCATAATATTTCATATAATTAAATATATTAGGATTATTTATATAAATATTTACATATAACAAATTATTTATTTTAATATAATATTAATCATATATATATATATATAACTATATAAATATTAACTATTTTAAATATACATACAAGATATATAATTTGAGTCATAACATATAAAATTTGTGTGATTACCATTATATGTGTTAATATATATAGTATTGATATAGGTTCGTGAATTCGAGGCCAACCCTATATTTGTTCAATGTCGTCATATGTATTTTTACTACAAAATACAGTACGGTGAGTTTCATTTGCTCCCTTTTACTCTTTACATTTTTTTGGGGCTGAGAATACATGCAAATGTTTTATTAACTGTTTTACAATAATTATATGCGTGAGTTTTCATTACTCCCTTTTTATATATATTTTTGGGACTGGGAATACATGCGCTGCTTTTATAAATGTTTTACGATATAGACACAAGTAATCAAAAATTACATTCTATGGTTGAATTATCGAAATCGAATATGCCCCTTTTTATTAAAGTCTGGTAATCTAAGAATTAGGGAACAGACACCCTAATTGACGCGAACTCTAAAGATAGATCTATCGAGCCCAACAAGCCCCATCCAAAGTACCGGATGCTTTAGTAATTCGAAATTTATATCATGTCCGAAGGAGGATCCCGGAATGATGGGGATATTCTTATATGTATCTAGTTAATGTCGGTTACCAGGTGTTCACCATATGAATGATTATTTTGTCTCTATGCATGGGACGTATATTCATGAGAATTGAAAATGAAAATCTTGTGGTCTATAAAAATGATGGAAATGATTATTTATGTTAAACTAATGAACTCACCAACCTTTTGGTTGACACTTTAAAGCATGTTTATTCTCAGGTATGAAAGAAATCTTCCGCCGTGCATTTGCTCATTTTAGGGATATTATTTGGAGTCATTCATGACGTATTTCAAAAGATGTTGCATTCGAGTCATTGAGTTCATCAAGATTAATATTAAATCAATTATAGTTAGGTATATTATGAAATGGTATGCATGCCGTCAACTTTCAATGTAATGAAATATTGTCTTTTCAAAAACGAATGCAATGTTTGTAAAATGTAGCATATAGAGGTCAAGTACCTCGTGATGTAATCAACTATTGTGAATTGTTTATAATCGATACGGACTTCGTCCGGATGGATTAGGACGGGTCCTTTCATCGTGCATCGTTAGTTGGGAGAGCTTGTGCTTCCGCCCATTTAGATACATAATCAATGGCAACGAGAATGTAGAGATTATTATGAGATTTTGGAAATGGACCCATAAAGTCAATACCCCAAATGCCAAATACTTCACATACTTGAATGACATTTTGTGGCATTTCATCACGTTGACTTATTTTTCCGGCCCTTTGATAAGCATCACAGGATTTGCAAAGAAGGTGTGCGTCTTTGAAAATTTTAGGCCAATAGAATCCAGCATCATAAACTTTTCTTGCTGTAAGTTGAGGCCCATAATGCCCTCCTGTTGGTCCTGTGTGACAATGGTTTAAAATTTGACTAGCTTCATCTCCGAATACACATCGGCGAATTATTCCATCGGGACAACTTTTAAACAAATGTGGATCTTCCCAGAAATAGTGTTTTATACCATTAAAGAATTTCTTTCGTTTTTTGTTACGATAACCCTTTTTCAAGGAATCCACATACTAAGTAGTTTGCATAGTCTGCAAACCATGGAATTTCATTATAATCTATCTTCAATAGATATTCATCAGGAAAGTTGTCTTGTATGGCCGATTCATTTAGAACTTCTAATTCAGGATTTTCAAGACGAGAAAGATGATCAGCGGCGAGATTTTCTGCTCTCTTTTTATCTCGGATTTCAATATCGAACTCTTGTAAGAGTAAGATCCAACAGATTAATCTTGGTTTAGCATCTTGTTTCAAAAATAGGTATCTAAGAACAGAATGGTCGGTATAGACCACCGTTTTTGCTAAAACGAGATATGATCGAAATTTGTCAAAAGCAAAGACAGTAGCAAGGAGTTCTTTTTCAGTAGTTGTATAATTTGTTTGTGCTCCTTGTAACGTCTTACTAGCATAATATATAGGTTGAAATCGTTTTTCAATCCTTTGTCCTAAAACGGCTCCCATTACAAAATCACTTGCATCGCACATTAGTTCAAACGGTAGATTCCAATTTGGAGTTATCATGATTGGCGCATTAGTGAGTTTCTCTTTAATAATATTAAAAGATTTGATACATTCATCTGAAAAGATGAATGGAGCATCCTTTTCTAGGAGTTTATTCATATGAGTGGCAATTTTAGAAAAATCTTTTACGAAACGTCGGTAAAAACTGGCATGCCCTAGAAAACTCCTAACTCCTCTAACATTGGTGGGATGTGGAAGTTTAGCAATTACATCTACTTTAGCTCTATCTACTTCAATTCCTTCCTTTGAAATTTTATGTCCAAGAACGATGCCTTCTTTAACCATGAAATGGCATTTCTCCCAATTAAGTACTAGATTTGATTGTTCGCATCTAATAAGCATTCGTTCAAGATTAACTAGACATGATTCAAATGTATCACCGAAGACTGAAAAGTCATTCATGAAAACTTCCATGCATTCTTCTATCATGTCGTGAAAAATCGCCATCATGCACCTTTGAAAGGTTGCAGGGGCATTGCAAAGTCCAAATGGCATGCGTTTGTAAGCAAAAGTACCATAAGGGCACGTGAATGTGGTTTTCTCTTGATCCTCGGGTGCTATTGGAATTTGAAAATATCCGGAAAAACCATCAAGAAAACAATAGTAACTATTTCCGGCTAATCTTTCCAACATTTGATCAATGAAAGGTAAAGAAAAGTGATCTTTTCTGGTGGCGTCATTTAATTTTCTATAATCAATACAAACATGCCATGCTGTTACAGTCCTAGTAGGAATAAGCTCATTTTTCTCATTTGTAATGATAGTCATTCCACCCTTCTTAGGTACGCATTGAACTGGGCTTACCCATGAACTATCAGAGATTGGATAAATTAAACCTGCATCAAGCAGTTTAATAATTTCTTTCTTAACAACATCTTGCATATTAGGATTTAGTCTTCATTGGCGTTGCACATATGTTTTATGACCTTCTTCCATAAGGATTTTATGTGTGCAATATGAAGGACTTATTCCTTTAATATCATGAATTTTCCATGCAATAGCTGCTTTATGAGCTTTTAGCACAGAAATAAGTTGAGATTTTTCATTTTTAGTAAGAGAAGACGATATTATTACAGGTAATTCAGATTCACCATGATTCACCATGTAAATAAGCGTATTCCAAATGGTTTGGAAGTGGCTTTAACTCTAATGTCGGTGGTTCTTCTATCAATGATTTATATCGATATCTGTCTTCTTCTTTTAGAATTTGAATTTCTTTTGTTATTGGTTCATATCCATTAGCCATAAGTGTAGCTAACATTTCAGTTTCATCAATTGGTTCAGTACTTTCTCCTAAAGAACATTCTCCTGTTCCTTGTAATTCTGGAAATTCTTCTAACAATTCTGCATGTGATTCTATAGTTTGAATATAATAACATGTATCATCTGCAGATTGCGGTTGTTGCATGGCTCTATCAACTGAAAAGGTAATACTCTCGTCCTCTATACTTAGGGTCAGTTTCTTACTGAATACGTCTATTATTGCTTTAGCCGTGTTTAAGAATGGTCTTCCTAATATGAGAGGAACACGAGAATCTTCTTCCATGTCCAGAATAACAAAATCTACTGAAAATACTAAAGTACCAACTTTAACTAGCATGTTCACCATTATCCCTCTAGGATATTTTACTGATCGATCGGCTAGTTGTATGCTTATTCGTGTTGGTTTCAATTCTCCAAGGTCTAGTTTAGCGTATAGTGAATACGGCATTAGATTTATACTAGCACCTAAATCTGCCAATGCTTCTATTGAACTAAGACTACCCAGAAAACATGGAATCGTGAAACTTCCTGGATCTAATAATTTTTCTGGTATCTTATTCAATAGCACTGCAGAACAATTAGCATTCATTGTAACAGCCGAGAGTTCTTCCATTTTCTTTCTTTTTGTGATTAGATCTTTCAAAAATTTAGCATATCTAGGCATTCCTGAAATCACATCAATGAAAGGAAGATTGACATTTATCTGTTTAAACATATCCAAGAATTTGGATTGCTCGGCTTCAAGTCTCTCTTTTCACATTTTACTCGGGTAAGGAAGTGGTGGTTGGTATGGTTTAACATAAGGTTTAGCCTTAACTATGTTATCTTCATTAACCTTTTCAACTACCGGTTCTTTTTCCTTATCTTGATCAGATTGTGGTTCTTGTGGAGTAGGAATTGCTTCATCAGAAATTACAGGTATTTCAGGTGGTTTAAGTGTAATACCACTTCTTGTGGTAATGGCTTTAGCTGTTTCATTCCGGGGGTTAGCATTTGTATCACTAGGTAGACTTCCCGGTTTTCTTTCACCTATCAACCTTGCTAGGTTGCTTACTTCTTATTCCAGATTTTGAATAGAAGCTTGTTGATTTCTAAATGCTTGAGCATTTTGTTCATTGGTTTATTTCTGAGATGTGAAAAACTGTGTTTGAGATTCAACTAGCTTTGACATCATATCTTCTAAATTTGGCTTTTTATCACTGGTTTGTGGTGGTTTGTTTTGAAAAATAGGTCTTTGCTGATTGTAAGTATTATTGGATACTTGTTGATTACTAGGACCTTGTTGATTGTTGTATGGAACATTTCGGTTATAATTATGGTTTTGATTGTAGTTTGGTCTTGGCGGTTAATAATTATTCTGATAATTATTTCCAGGCCTTTGGTTTATGTATGAAACATTCTCTCTTTGTTCCATTGTTAGTTCAATACTGAGACAATCTTTTGTTAAATGTGGTCCTCCACACTGCTCACAACTAATTCGTATTGAGTGAATATCCTTAGTCATCTTTTCCATTCGTCTCTCGACAGCATCTATCTTTGCGGAAATGGAATTTAAGTCATGGCTAGAATCGGTTCTAGCTGCTTTAGATGATCTAACGATATCTTTTTCTTGGTGCCACTCATGTGAGTGGGAGTGTTATCAATAATTTTGTAAGCGTCAGTTGCGGTTTTCTTCATAATGGAACCACCAGCTGCTATATCGATGTCTTTTCGTGTAGTGATGTCGCATCCTTGGTAGAATATTTGTACTATTTGACAAGTATCTAAACCATGTTGCGGACATCCTCTTAATAACTTTCCAAATCTTGTCCATGCCTCATATAAAGTTTCGTTTGGCTTTTGTGTGAATGTAACAATTTCTCCTTGAAGTCTCACGGCTTTAGATGCTGGAAAGAACTGTTTAAGAAATTTTTCAACTAAAACGTCCCATGTATTAATCGCCCCATCAGGTAACGATTCTAACCAATCTTTGGCTTCTCCCTTTAAAGTCCAGGGAAATAACATGAGATAGATCTGTTCATCCTCCACTTCTCTTATTTTAAATAGTGTGCAGATCCTATTAAAGGTACGAAGATGTTCATTTGGATCTTCCTTCGGCATACCACTAAATTGGCATTGATTAGTTACCATATGTAGGATTTGTCCCTTGATTTCATAATCTGGCGCATTAATGTCAGGTTGAGTAATTGCGTGACCTTGGCCAGTACGTTTAGCTCTCATTCGGTCTTCCATACTTAGAGGTTCCAGATTCTCCATAATTGAATTTGTTGAATCTGAATCACTAGAGGATTCTGATTTAATGGTTGGTTCCTCAACAATATCTGTTTGAATGATTGGTGGTTCCGGAGGAAAGATTAATGGTTCAGGATCTCGGAATCGTCCCTGAATATTCTCCGGATTCTCAATTGTGAGGTCGGGTTCAAAAAATGGATTATCGGAAATTTGAATTGGAGTACTTGGTCGACTGGATGACGATTCTAAAGAAAAATCAACAGCGACAATATTTGCTAGATGTCTTGATCGAGTTACAGGTGGTGAACGTACAAAAGGTGGTGAACGTTTTGCTCGGTGCATTCACTGAATATCCTATTAGTTTTTAAAAAGAAAGAAAAATTATATAAGTTATCCAATTAATAGACTTTTCTGATTTTGCCCACGTTTCGAATAGCCAAAAGATGCAGCAGAGGGGCAGGATTCGTTTGGTCTCAATATAATTGAGTACTGTTTGGCTCCAATAACCCGGTTCACGTACAAATCCAACTATTACTACGAACCAGAAAATTTTGATGTCTATCAATTTAACCACTTAAAATAATTTTTCGTTTAAATTTAAAGAAATTTTAGATAAGAAATAGAAAAAATATAAGTCCTAAAAACTAGAGCGTCGAGAAATAAGAAAGAAAAAGTGCGCGTCGAAAAACGTCGAAAAAAATAAAAGGTCGAAAAATAATAAAAAGAACGTAGCGCGTCGATACTTAAAAAGGAACTAAAAACTAATAATTAAACGTTACGTCTAAAAATATTAAAGCTTAGAGAAATACTATATCCCAAAACGGAAATAACTTAAAAAGGTACTAAAATATAAAAACGGCGTCGCAAAATTTTAAAGCACCTAAATCTTAGTCTAAAGAAAAAGCACTTAAGGAATTTTACGGCAAATCTTAAAAATCTAGAAATAAAAATAACTATGGCAAAAACTATATCTTAAAACTAAATACGAGCGAAAAATACAAATATTACGCTAAAACGAATAAAAAGAAACAAAATATAAAAATATACTTAAAGTTGTAAAAAGTAAAATTTTTATAAAAATATTATTTTTATATTATTTATTTTATAAAACAATTAATTTTATAATTTATTTAAACTAACTAAAACAAATTAAAACTAAAAACTAAACTAAATAATTAAATAAATATAACCTAATTAGGGTTTTAATAATAATAATAATAATTAATACACTGTAATTAATGCTGAATTAGGGTTAACTGTGGCGTGTCAGACAGCTTCATGCGATCGCATGAAGTTTTGCCTTCGGGCTCATGCGATCGCATGAGCTAGGGTTTCGGGCCAGTATATGGGCTGCTACAATGATCGGGCCGAGACTTTTATATTTTTTTTTCTGTTTTGCTATTTTTATATTTATAAAAAGTATTTATATAAATTAAATAAAACTTATATTTTTACAAACTAAAATAGAAATAGAGAAAATTTATAAAACTTATAAATTTAACAAACTATTAAAAATATATAATTTTTTTGTTTTTCTTTTTATATTTTTGAATATTTAAAACGTATTTTTACAAAAGCATATTTTTATAAAAGTAAACTACAAATAAATAAATTTTTTTTATAGCGTTGCGCTTCCGACGTGTAAGCAAGAATGTCCCCGGCAGCGGCGCCAAAAATACTTGATGTGTGCGAGGTGTACTAGGAAATAATATTATTTTTATAACGAAATACTATTAAATACAATACAATTTTACACAAGATATTTATTTATTTATAGAATGGATATACCTAAACCTTGCTACAACACTTATAGGCAGTGTACCTAATCGTACAGTAGTGTAGTTTTTAGTAAGTCCGGTTCGTTCCACAGGGATCTTTTAAACAAGCTTAACGCTATATTTTTAACTTATAATTATAAAAATACAAAAATGTATATAAGTAGTATTATTATTATAAAAGGGGGTTTTCACCGTTTAATGACCGGTTTGTCGATTTTAAACTTAAGTCGCAGTTAAAACCTAATGTAAAATATTAAAAATAAATATAACTTAATTTAAAGCGTAAAGTAAATAACGATAATGAAATTGCGATAATTAAAAGTGCAATTAAATATAATGACAATAAATAAAAGTGCGATAATTAAAAGTGCAAATAAATATGAAATAAAGGAAATTAAATATGAAATAAAGGAATTATGCTTATTTAAACTTCTGTAATCATGATGTTTGACGTGTTGTTTTTAGTTTATTCCCATGGGTTAATTGTCCTTTGTACTGGATTATTCGATATGTCCATACGGATTTGTCCATAATAGTCCATCAGGCATAAATATAAAGTGCGAAAGTCTTCGTCAAATTATTCTTATTCCCGAAGTCAAATATTCTAACTAATTGGGGATTCGAATTGTAACAAGTTCTGAATACTTTTTATAATGAATACACCAGGTTATCGACTGCGTGTAAACCAAGGTTTTACTACTTTGTTAACAATTACACCAATTACCCTTGAATGTAATCCACCCCTGTTTCAACAAGTCTATTAACTATTAATCCAGTTCCGTGTTCGGTAAAATGAACAATTATTGGTATTTATAGATATCCCGCCCACCGTACCCAGTCAAGCGTATGTGGTTATATATAAATACGTCAAATTATAAGTCCATATATTAAATTAACGAGGTATCGTTTAGTTAATATAAAACCCATTAATAGCCCATAGTCTAATTTCCACAAGTGTCATTCTTTTGTCCAAACCCCAATTATGGTACAAAGCCCAATTATGGTACAAAGCCCAATTACCCAATCTTAATATTTTTAGCCCAACATCATGATTACTTCGTCTTAAATAAGCATAATAATAACTTAGCTACGAGACATTAAATTAAAAATAACATTAACCATAACTTACAGTGATTAAAAATAGCGTAGCGTTACACGGACAGAATTTCGACTTACACCCTTACAACATTCGCTAACATACCCTTATTATTAGAATTTAAAATTAAAATTAAAATATAAATATATTTACGTATATAGATAGAGAGATCGATGATATTGATGATTAAAAACTGAGCCAAAACCGCAAATTTATAGGACCTGGGCTGTCACCTACTGCCATGCGATCGCATGGATTTTTGCCTTCCAGGCCATGCGATCGCATGGCCACTTTTTCCAGCTCACAAGACTTTGTTTCTTTGTATGCCGACGGTTTTTATAAATAAATATAATATATAAATAATTATAAGAATTATTTAAATATTATATTATATTTATGTGCATAGTTGACTTGTAATTTTTAGTCCGTTGCGTCGAGCGTTGAGAGTTGACTTTGGTCCCGGTTCTGGTTTTTCGAACGTCCTTGCGTATAATTTAATATCTTGTACTTTGCGTTTTGCGTCTTGTACTCTTGTAATTTTGAGACGTTTCTTATCAATAATTGGAACCACTTTGATTGTATTTTGTACTTTTAAAGCTTTTTGGTCGTTTGTGTCTTCAATTTGTCGAATCTGTCTTTTGTCTTCACCTTTTATTATTTAAATGAATATCACTTGTAAATAGAATAATTGCAACTAAAAGCTTGTCTTTCTTGAGGGATAATGCTATGAAATATATGTTCGTTTTTAGCATTATCAGCGTGTTCTAGGAAACTCCTTATTGCTCTTACCTTGGTAGGTTCTGGAAGTTTAGTGATGGTCTCAATCTTAGCCTTATCAACTTCTATTCCTGCTTTAGAGATCTTATGTCCTAAAACTATCCCTTCTTTTACCATGAAATGACATTTTTCCCAATTAAGAACTAAATTTGACTCTTCACACTGGGTGAGCATCTTGTCAAGGTTTAATAGGCATGAATCAAAGGTACTACCAAAGACTGAGAAGTCGTCCATGAAGACTTCCATACAACGTTCAATCATGTCATGGAATATTGCTACCATGCATCGCTAAAATGTAGCTGGTGCATTGCATAACCCAAAGGGCATACGTCGATAGGAAAATGTTCTATAAGGACGGGTGAAGGTTGTTTTCTCTTGGTCCTTTGGATCGAGGGGAATTTGAAAGTAGCCGGAAAAGCCGTTTAGGAAACAGTAGTACTCATTTCCTGATAGACGTTCCAACATTTGATCAATGAAAGGTAATGGAAAATGATCCTTCCGGGTTGCATCGTTTAATTTACGATAATCTATGCAAACCCTCCAACCGGTAACTTCCCGAGTTGGAATAAGTTCATTATTCTTATTTTGAATTACGGTCGTCCCTACCTTTTTGGGTACCACTTGAACAGGACTGACCCATGGTGAATCAGAGATGGGATAGATCAGACCGGCGTCCAGAAGTTTGATTACTTCTTTCTTGACGACTTCTTGAATCATAGGGTTGACCCTTCTTTGCCTCTGAACTGATGGCTTGAAATCATCTTCTAAGAAGATCTTATGGGTGCAATAGTTGGGGCTGATCCCTTTGATGTCGGAGATCTTCCAAGCAATTGCCTTCTTATGTGATTTCAGCACTTGAATCAATTTCGCCTTCTCTTGTGGCATGAGGTCTTTTGATATAATCACAGGGAGTTGCAATTCTCCTTCTAAGAATGCATACTCCAGATTGTCAGGTAACTTCTTCAATTCTAATTCCGGAGGCTCCTCGATAGATGGCTTCATTCTAGCTATCTCCTTACAGTCTAACTAGTCGTACCTCTCCTGGAATTCTGATTCTTCAGTAGCGGTCACTGATGCTATCTGTTCTTCATTTCTGGAAATTGTCCTTCTTAATGCTTCCTCTTTAGAAACGTCTTCTTTAGTTTCGAAGGTAGGTTCAGAAAATTCCTCACAGTCTTCCCTTGACTGGGGTTCCTGATATACCGGAATGAAATCTGTCTCTTCATTCGGTCTTCTCCTTAGTAGAGGTAAAGTAATGCCTTGTCCTAGCGGTGCTATTTGAATAGTATGGCCAAGAAGGTTACTTTCAGAGAGGGGAGATATGGGATGACTAAGGTCTATGGCTGAATGGTTGTCGAGATTTCCTTCAGGAGGTGTAAAGAACATATCCTTAGAAATTTGATCTTGACTGCAAATAGCCATAGTCTCTTCCAGGTATTCGTTGACGAGTTCTTGAAAAGAATCAGAAAGATTCACATTCTCTTCCGCAGGATGGTTCATGAGGCGATCAACATTGAATGTGATTTCTTCTCCTCCAACCCTTAACTTTAATGATTTCTCGTGAACGTCAATTACGGCCTTGGCAATATTTAGGATTGGTCTGCCAAGAATGAGTGGGACATTCGTGTCTTCCTCAATATCCATAATGACAAAATCAACGGTAAATGCGAACTTATCCACTCTAACTAGGACATCTTCAGCTATTCCCCGAGGAATCTTAACTGATCTGTCCGCGAGTTGGATAGTCATTCTGGTTGGCCTTAAGTCATTTAATCCTAGCTTCTTGAATAATGAATAGGGCATTAGCTTTACACTGGCTCCTAAGTCTGCTAACGCATTGCTAATCTGGACATCTTGCAGGTAGCAAGGTACCGTAAATCTTCCTGTATCTCCTAACTTAGGGAGAATTACATGTTGTAACACTAACGAGCATTCTTCACTTAAGGGCAAGCTAACTATCTCTCTTAATCTCTCTTTATTTGAAAGCAGTTCTTTGAAAAATTTAGCGCAGTTTGGCATTTCTACTAAAGCATCTACTAGACGTACATTCAAATGTAAATTCTTAATAATATCCCAATACTTAGCAAATTGTGCTTCTTGTTTTTCCTTCCTAAGCCTACCTGGGAAAGGTATGCGGGCGCGCGGAATAATTTCCGGGGCCTTAGGAGAGATAGGTTCCGGTGGATTGACGACTGGGTCAATTGGCACAGGTTCCTTATCGGAAAAATCTTGTATGGGTATATTGACAGTTGTTTCTTTTCCTCCTCTAGTAATTACTAGGGCATCAAACTCACTACACTCTATATCAATTTTAGTGGTTAAACGTTTAAGCGTAAGCTGAAAATTAGTGATTAATTCTTCAAAAGTCTTTATCAACGTGTCGAACTTATTCTGGCATTCTATGACTTGAAGGTTTATCATGTATTGTTTTTTCATAAATTCAGCTAAAATTTCCTTAGAGTGGAGAGTAGGTTTGTGCAATGGAAAAATTATATTATGATCCGAGCTATTTTGCTGTTTGTGTGCCCATCTAGGGTAAGGATACCTTAGATTGGTTCTAGTAGCATCAGAGTTCTTAGGAGTTTGTAAACTTTGAAGAGTGAGGGTGAGATCTTGTAACCTGGTTTCCAGCATTTTTACCGTATGAGCGAAGACATCATCCTTCTCAGCAGCTTCATTGTTCCAGTCTTCCTGTTGTGCAGCTATTGTGTCCCAGAGATCCCATGCTTCATCTGCTGTTCGAGACATGAAATTTCCTTGCGAGGCCATGTCTAGGAGAGACTTATAATCCTTGGTCAAACCATTGTAAAGTGTACAAACTATGTCTGCCCAACTTAACAAATGATTCGGACATCTTTTAAGCATCATCTTTACTCTATTCCATGCTAGACACAATGACTCATTTTCTTTTTGGGAAAAGTTAGTGATTTCATTTCTTAAACAGGTTTGTAGGGAGGGTGGATAATATTTATTTAGAAATTTAGTGGCTAAATCCTCCCATGTATGAATTGAATTCGGGTTAAGTGCGTCAAACCATGCTGAAGCGTGTTTAGAAAGTGAATATTGAAAAAGATGAAGTTTTAAAATGTTTTTCTCGTTTGATTCCTTCTTAAAAGAGTCAACCAGACTTATAAATTTGTTTAAATGAAAATTAGGATCGTCAGTCGGTAATCCTTGAAATTTACAGATCATACTGACTAGTTTAATCATGTGTGAACTGATTTCAGGAATTTCTTCGGTTCCTAAGGGTATCTTGTTGTTCCATTTTTTTTTTCTAATTTTCTATTAATAAAAAGACTTAAAAGTAACTTTTAGAAAATATTAATTTACTAAAAGGATCGATAATTTAATAAAAACAATTATTCTTGAAATTCGGTCGCTAACCAGATCATATATCTTAACTGATAGGACTTCTCACAGATTACTTGTATCGAGGTGGCCAGGCCGACTACGGAGAGGCAGGATCCTTTTGGTTCCAATATAATTGGAGACTGTTCAGAAAATCCAATAACCAAGTCCGTGTATAATTGTCTTTCTTAGACACCACCAAACAATACTTTGTCTGTTTAAAATCTTTCTCGATCAAAATATTCGATCCCCGGCAGCGGCGCCAAGAAGAAGGTTACCTACTGATATGCCACTAACGGACGGTTTTTATTTTGTGCGGTGTCGTTAGGTCGCACGGTGTCCGATTCGGTAGCACACATCGTCTTCGTTTATTTATATTTTACGGGGCCTAAATTTACTTCACTTTCTAAGTTGTAGAAGGTGTAAGTTAACCTAGTGTCGAATTTTATGCTGATTAACGAATTGAAGATCAAGTGGATAATTGTCTTTTAGTTAAATTACCTGGATAAAAGATAGTAGTTGATTTTAGCTAAAGGTCCTAAATGCAGAAAAAGTAAATAAAGTGGGAGGATATCCGGAGTATGCAGATCAAGAAAATGTTGACCAAGATATCAGTATTGGGTTAGGGAAAGGTAATTATGCTTATGTTAAGACTATGCTTGGATTGATGTTGATCTGGTTGGATGAGCCAATTACACAGACCTACTTATCTCTGAACTCTCGGAGTTCTCTTTGAGCAGTGAGAAGTATGTCACTTGATCGTATAACTGAAGTGTAACAATACCTCGGAGGTTATCCTCAGTAGAGTACTATGTTTATTAGTGAGTTAAGCTCTAATCCTAACCCTCGTTATCAGTTCAGATAACTGAATAACAACGTGCCGTGTTGATTGAACACTGATCACAAACGGAAGGAGTCCGTCGGTTTAAGTTGGTAAAACCTTAAATAAAAACTAACAACCATTTCATCATACTAGTGAGATCACAGCAAATCAAACATTATACAACATTACAGTTAATATACTGATAGTAAAGCAGATAGAAACCTAATAAGTACCTAAACAGTTGATATGACTAAGACCTAAGGCAACAATCAGACAAGAACATGCAATAGGCTTGGGTCATACAGTAGAGGTACTAACTAGATCTTAACAGCTCCTAAGAAGTCTCTTCGGAACAGTCAATAGGCATACTAGGTCATTCATGTCTCAATTCCTAGGTTCCGTGTCCTGAAAGTGCATTAGATGCCTCTCGGGAACTCCGGCCATACCGAGTTCATAGAATCTTCAGATACAATATAACCAGGGGTCTTAATCCTATGAAGTAGCTAATTTCATATAGGTGGACAAGTCCTGATCACAACCTAAGTTGGTCAATCCTTAAGATGCTAGCATACAAATCTATCAGACTTTCTAATTCAGTATTATATCAGTAATCGTACTATATTAACATAATTACGCTAACCCAAACTTCTATCATGGTAATATACAGATAAATTAAGCTATCATGGCAATATTGGAATGCATTATTAAACATAAAAGATAGGAATACATGTTTAATACAAAAGACAAGCGTTTCGAATAAAACCTGAAAAAGCCGAACTAATCTGCCCGGGATCGTAGGGACTCGCCGGGATATCCTCCAGAAAATAAAAGCTAAGCTAACTACTACTAAAAACTACCTAAAAATATTGAAAATATAAATTCTATTTCAAGTTGAGTGTGTGTTGGAATGGATGGAGAAAGGCCCTTTAAATAGACTTGGAATTTGCCTGCATACGCCTGGCAGGGCGTATGGCAGGACGTATGGCAGCCCGTTTTTGGCAGGCCGTATGCTTGGCAGGCCGCATGGTGGCTCGTGTGGTGGCATGTATTTGGCAGGCCATTTCCATAGTGGCAGGCCGTATGGCAGGCCGTATGGCAGGCCGTATGGCTTCCTTGGTCAGGCTTGATTCACTGGATCGTAACTTGATTTCTTGTCTTTCACCATTTTCGCTCTAGAATCTTCGTTTTAGCTCCGTTTTACTTGATTCTTTTTGCATCGCCTTTGTAATTACTCAATCTACAAAATCAACAAAAAAAAAACGAAAATTTTGCCGACAAAGTTTTAATCTTTATTGTTTTAGGGCCTGATTTAGGGGGTAAAAACGTGACTTTTTGCCCGATATCAACACCCACTATCATTAACTACAAAAGTTCTAGTGACTTACTAAGCCTTTAAGACTCATTTACACCCTTTAACTTTTCAAAACCCTAGGTTAGTCATCTTTTGGGTCTTCATGACCCAAACTTACCCAAAACCCCCAAATCACTAACAAATGGGTTTTAAGTGCAACACTAACCCAAACTCTAACCCTTAACACAATTTAAGTAAATAAATTAGGTTTTATAACTTACCAACACAATCACCACGTAGCTAGCGACTAGATGAACAACTTTAGAACTCGCGCTAAGACCCGATTCAACCTCTTTCTTCCTTTAATGGAGCTCTCTCACTCTAGAACCTCCTCTCTCTCTAGGATTTAATGAAAGATGATAAAGTAGATGGAAAAGGAGTAATTAGGCTCACCAAAACTGAGCTAGGGCCTTAAAGTCGTCCACCAAGTGAAATTACCAAACTACCCTTTTTTAAATAACAAAAGCCAAAGCTGGCTCGTCAGGCCATCTGGACGGCGTCCAGATTTTTGGACGGCGTCCAGCCCTTCAAAACTGGACGGCATCCCACCAAGTTGGACGGCGTCCAACTCAACTGATAAAACTGGATCTTACATATTCGAAGGTTTAAACTTGTAATCACTAGAACATAGTTTAGTTAATTCTAAACTTGTTCGCAAACAAAAGTTAATCCTTCTAACTTGACTTTTAAAATCAACTAAACACATGTTCTATATCTATATGATATACTAACTTAATGATTTAAAACCTAAAAACACGAAAAACACCGTATAATCGGTTATACGCCGTCGTAGTAACACCGCGGGCTGTTTTGGGTTAGTTAATTAAAAACTATGATAAACTTTGATTTAAAAGTTGTTCTTCTGGGAAAATGATTTTTCTTATGAACATGAAACTATATCCAAAAATCATGGTTAAACTCAAAGTGGAAGTATGTTTTCCAAAATGGTCATCTAGACGTCGTTCTTTCGACTGAAATGACTACCTTTACAAAAATGACTTGTAACCTATATTTCTGACTATAAACTTATACTTTTTCTGTTTAGATTCATAAACTTAAGATCAATATGAAACCATAGCAACTTGAAACACTCAAAACGGATTTAAAACGAAGAAGTTATGGGTAAAACAAGATTGGATATTTTTGCTTGTTGTAACTACGTGAAAATTGGTAACAAATCTATATTAATCATATCCTAGCTAACTCATATTGTATTATACATGTATTCTAATATATTATGTAATCTTGGGATACCATAGACACGAATACAATGTTTTTACATATCATATCGACCCATCTATATATATATTTCGGAACAACCATAGACACTCTATATGCAGTAATGTTGGAGTTAGCTATACAGGGTTGAGGTTGATTCCAAAATATTATATACTTTGAGTTGTAATCTAGCCTGAGGCTTGTATACACGAGGTTGTGGATTGATTCGAGATATTATATATTGCTTTATTTCTGTACATCTAACTTTGGACAACAAGTTGTAGATTACTAACGTGGACAGCTGACTTAATAAACTTAAAACAGTAAAACGTATTAAAAATGTTGTAAATATATTTTGAACATACTTTGATATATATGTACATATTTGTTATAGGTTCGTGAATCGACCAGTGGCCAAGTCTTACTTCCCGACGAAGTAAATCTGTGAAAGTGAGTTATAGTCCCACTTTTAAAATCTAATATTTTTTGGGATGAGAATACATGCAGCTTTATAAATGTTTTATAAAATAGACACAAGTACATGAAACTACTTTCTATGATTGAATGATCGAAGCCGAATACATGCAGCTTTATAAATGTTTTATAAAATAGACACAAGTACATGAAACTACTTTCTAAGAATTAGGGAACATCACTAATTTTGAGAATTAGTGCACGCCTAATTGACGTGAATCCTAAAGATAGATCTATTGGGCCTAACAAACCCCATCCAAAGTACCGGATGCTTTAGTACTTCGAGTTTTATATCATGTCCGATGGATGTCCCGGAATGATGGGGATATTCTTATATGCATCTTGTTAATGTCGGTTACCAGTGTTCACCATATGAATGATTTTTATCTCTATGTATGGGATGTATATTGAAATATGAAATCTTGTGGTCTATTATTATGATTTGATAAATGTATAGGTTAAACCTATAACTCACCAACATTTTTGTTGACGTTCAAAGCATGTTTATTCTCATGTGATTATTAAGAGCTTCCGCTGTTGCATGCTAATATATGGATAAGATTTGGAGTCAGCATGCTTGTATAATATTATTTAAAACTGCATTCGAAATTTACTTTGTTGTAACATATTAATATTGTAAACCAATATGTATTGGTAGTGTGTAAGTGTGATATTTTTAGATTATCATTTCTGATAATCTAGGCGGTGTCCTTTTAACCTTATCGATAAAATAAAGGTTATGGTTTGTTTTAAAAATGAATGCAGTCTTTGAAAAACGTCTCATATAGAGGTCAAAACCTCGCAACGAAATCAATTAATATGGAACGTTTATAATCAATATGAACAGAACATTTCAGTTGGTATCTGACCTTTGGTCTTAGAGAACCAGAAATTTGCATTAGTGTGTATTATCGAGTTTTTTAGGATATATTAGTGAGTCTGGACTTCGACCGTATTTTCTTTAAAAACGATTGCTTAACACTTTTGTTGGAAACTATATATTATTAACATGTAAATATTATGTGATATATTAACCTCTTAATGTGTTTGATATTGTGTGATAGATGTCTACCACTAGTACAAATCCCATCAACTCACCTAATAATAATGAAGAGTCGAATATACTTTGGGAAGATTCACAAATTCTCGAAGAGGAACCGGAAGAGGAGGAACCGGAAGAGGAGGAACCGGAAGAGGAGGAACCAGAAGAAGAAGAGGTTCCGGAGGAAGAAATATTGATACCTACTATAAATCGATAAAATAAAAAAAATCCTCAACCAACGGACCAAAATCAATAATGGTCAATGGTGTTTTCGCCAAGGAAGCAAAATATTGGGAAGATTACCAATTTTCCGATGAATCGGATCCCGATGAGGTTTCCGATGATGTTTTAGAAATTACCTCGACCCAATTTAATAAAGCAAAAGAAAATAATAAGGGAAAAGGTATAAAAATAGAGAAACCTGATTCCAACCCCGATGAACTTTATATGTATCGGCAACGTCCGTATTTCCTAAATTGTAACAATAACCCGGGAACCTCTAAACCACCAGGTTTTTCTAAACCATTGTGGAAAACGACGGCTCGTATTAGAGGAACACCATATATCCCTAGAAAATTAGGAAAACGAACCAAGTCCGAAGAAAAAGAAACCAGTGATTCAGATTTGAGGGTTGTAATCATGTTGTGTATTATATGTATTGTAGTGTGCTTGTACTTTTATGTTCTATGTAAAAATTGCTTGTATTATTTAGTAATTATCTTTTACGAATCTAATCCTTGTCTATTTTACAGTATAAAAACAAAATGGACGTTAAGGGTAGACAACCGAATATTTTAGAAGACCTACCAGAGGATATGATTGAGGAAATCTTGTTTAGAGTCGGTCAGAATTCATCAGCACATTTAGTTATGGCGAAATTAACTTGTCAAACATTTGAAAGACTTTCCAGAAATGCCTTAGTTTATAAAAGGCTTTCCTTTGAAAGGTGGGGTATATCACATTGGGGATACCGTAAGTTACGCCGTGTTTTCTTTAAAGCGTTAAATGCGGGGAACCCAAATGCAATTTTACGCTACGGGTTAAGAACCTATTTTGACTCAACATATCCCAACATAGGATTTCGAGAGTTAGAAAGAGCTTCTAACATGCAACATAAAGAAGCATATTATACTTACGGGTTAGTGATGTTCGCTTCTTACCAAAGTGAGAAAAAGAACATCGGATTACAACTTTTAAATAAAACCTTCCCACAAGTGACGGATTCAGTAATTGGTGTGAGAAACAAGGTTTTTAGATTATTACGAGGCTGTTGGACATTACGAAACCCTCGTCCTTTTGACGACATTACAACATGCTGCCTAGCCAATGGTCATAACGGTTACTTTCCACAAGATCAAGGATGGGAAGTCGTCTTAGTAAAACCTGAATGCATGACTTGTTTCTGGACTTATGAATTGTGTGTCTTTATTTCTTTTGCTGAATAACTTGCGTATTAACTAGAATTGCCTTCATAGCTACCGAGTAGCAAAGTTATTATGTGCTATATTTCATCCTATATCTTTATTATCGGTATTGTAGGTTTGTAAAATATTGTATAAAGTTTGAACGCGAAATATTATTGTAATAAGGATTTCATATAGAATCGTAGTAGTTGAATTATATAATAGCTGCTAAGTATGAACTTAACGGGTAGGTACTACCCGAATTAAAACTATAAAATGCTAATATGAAGAAAAAGCTTTTATAAATAAGTTCATATTATGCTATGAAATACTATTGATTACTCTTAAATTCTATATGATTAACTCAATTCTTTTGGCTATTGTTGAAGGAAATGACACCGGTGACTCGTCAGAACTTGAACATGAGTGAGGAAGACTTCCTGTTTTCCTTGCTGCGAACATAGCCGCACTGCAGGCTGCGATGCAAA
This sequence comes from Rutidosis leptorrhynchoides, assembly GCF_046630445.1. NCBI lineage: Eukaryota > Viridiplantae > Streptophyta > Magnoliopsida > Asterales > Asteraceae > Rutidosis > Rutidosis leptorrhynchoides. Next base: position 360,192,772 of record NC_092336.1, on the reverse strand, counting down.
ATAACAATAACTCTGGATCTAGCAGTGGAACTAATTCCGCAAGAAATCGTGTAGGATGCTCCTACAAAGAATTCACTGCCTGCAAACCCTTGGAATTTGATGGAACCGAAGGACCAATTGGATTGAAACGGTGGACCGAGAAGGTCGAATCGGTGTTTGTCATAAGTAAGTGTACTGAAGAGGACAAAGTTAAGTACACTACGCATACCTTCACAGGTACGGCATTAACATGGTAGAATACCTATCTCGAGCAGGTAGGACAAGATGCTGCTTACGCACTACCATGGTCAGCATTCAAGCAATTGATGAACGAGCAGTATCGTCCCAGAAACGAGGTCAATAAGCTCAAGGTAGAGCTTAGAGGATTACGAACACAAGGTTTCGATATCACCACGTACGAACGACGATTCACAGAATTATGCCTATTGTGTCCCAGAACGTTCGAAGACGAAGAAGAGAAGATCGACACATTTGTAAAAGGGTTACCGGAAAGAATTCAAGAAGATGTGAGTTCACACGAGCCCCCCTCCATACAAAAGGCAAGTCGAATGGCTCACAAATTAGTGAACCAGATCGAAGGAAGGATTAAAGAGCAGGCGACCGAAGAGGCTTACATGAAATAAGTCAAGAGAAAGTGGGAAGAAACCAATGACAAGAGTCACCAATACAACAACAACAATCACAACCACAATCGCAATAACTATCCCAATAACCGCAACATCAATCGCAACAACAACTTCAACAAACGTCCCAACAACAAGTATAATAATCGTCCCAACAACAATAACAACCGGAACAACAACAATAATCAGAAACAGCAATGCCAAAGGTGGGAAGAGAATCACCCGGGGTTCTGCACAACATTTGTCAACAAGTGTAAAAGAAATGGTCATAGCGCGACAAAGTGTGAGGTCTACGGACCAATGTATAACAGAACTAAAGGAACAAATAATGCCAGAATGAGTAATGTCAGAACAAGTAGTGTCAGAGCAAGTACTGCCAACGTAGTTTGTTATAAATGTGGAAAACCGGGCCACATTATTAAAAATTGCCCGAATCAGGGGAATACTAATGGGCAGGGCCGCGGAAGTGTTTTCAATATTAATACGGCAGAAGCGCAGGAAGACCCGGAGCTTGTTACGGGTACGTTTCTCATTGACAATAAATCTGCTTATGTTTTTTTTTATTCGGGTGCGGATAGAAGCTATATGAGTAGAGATTTTTGTGCTAAACTATGTTGTTCACCGACGCCCTTGGATAATAAATTTTTACTCGAATTAGCAAACGGTAAATTAATTACAGCAGATAATATATGTCGGAATCGAGAAATTAAACTGGTTAGTGAAACATTTAAGAATGACTTGATACCAGTAGAGTTAGGGAGTTTTGATGTGATAATCGGTATGGACTAGTTAAAAAAAGTGAAAGTAGAGATCGTTTGTTAAAAAAATGCAATTCGCATTATACAAGAAAAAGGAAAACCCTTAATGGTGTACGGAGAAAAGAGCAACGCGAAGTTAAATCTTATTAGTAACCTGAAGGCACAAAAACTAATAAGAAAAGGTTGCTATGCTGTGCTAGCAAACGTCGAGAAAGTCAATTCCGAAGAAAAGAACATCAATGATGTTCCCGTCGCAAAAGAATTTCCGGATGTATTTTTGAAAGAATTATCGGGACTACCTCCACACCGATCCGTTGAATTTCAAATAGATCTTGTACCCGGAGCTGCACCAATAGCTCGTCCTCCATACAGACTCGCACCCAGCGAAATGAAGGAACTTCAGAACCAATTACAAGAACTTTTAGAGCGTGGTTTCATTTGACCAAGCACATCACCATGGGGAGCTCCTGTTTTGTTTGTCAAGAAGAAGGATGGTATATTTAGGTTATGTATCGACTACCGAGAGTTGAACAAACTTACCATCAAGAACTGCTACCCATTACCGAGAATCGACAACTTATTTGATCAACTACAAGGCTCATCGGTTTATTCTAAGATTGATTTACGTCCTGGGTATCATCAAATGCGGGTGAAGGATGATGATATTCCAAAGACTGCTTTTAGGGCGCGTTACGGTCATTACGAGTTTATGGTTATGCCGTTTGGGTTGACTAACGCACCAGCTGTGTTCATGGACCTCATGAACCGAGTGTGTGGACCATACCTTGACAAGTTTGTCATTGTTTTCATCGATGACATACTTATTTACTCAAAGAATGACCAAGAGCACGAAGAACATTTGAGAAAAGTGCTAGAGTTGTTAAGGAAAGAAAAACTGTACGCTAAGTTTTCAAAGTGTGCATTTTGGTTGGAAGAAGTTCAATTCCTCGGTCACATAGTGAACAAAGAAGGTATTCAGGTGGATCCAGCAAAGATTGAAACCGTTGAAAAATGGGAAACCCCGAAAACTCCGAAGCATATACGCCAATTTTTAGGACTAGCTGGGTACTACAGAAGATTCATTCAAGATTTTTCCAGAATAGCAAAACCCTTGACTGCATTAGCGCATAAAGGGAGGAAAATTGAATGGAAGGATGAACAAGAAAAAACATTTCAATTGTTAAAGAAAAAGTTAACTACGGCACCTATATTATCATTGCCTGAAGGGAATGATGATTTTGTGATATATTGTGACGCTTCAAAGCAAGGTCTAGGTTGTGTATTAATGCAACGAACGAAGGTAATTACTTATGCGTCCAGACAATTGAAGATTCACGAGTAGAATTATACGATGCATGATTTGGAATTAGGCGCGGTTGTTTTTGCATTAAAGACTTGGAGGCACTACTTATATGGGGTCAAAAGTATTATATATACCGACCACAAAAGTCTTCAACACATATTTAATCAGAAACAACTGAAGATGAGGTAGCGCAGGTGGATTGAATTGTTGAATGATTACGACTTTGAGATTCGTTACCACCCGGGGAAGGCGAATGTGGTAGCCAACGCTTTGAGCAGAAAGGACAGAGAACCCATTCGAGTAAAAGCTATGAATATAATGATTCACAATAACCTTACTACTCAAATAAAGGAGGCGCAACAAGGAGTTTTAAAAGAGGAAAATTTAAAGGATGAAATACTCAAAGGATCGAAGAAGCATCTTAATATTCGGGAAGATGGAACCCGGTATAGGGCAGAAAGAATTTGGGTACCAAAATTTGGAGATATGAGAGAAATGGTACTTAGAGAAGCTCATAAAACCATATACTCAATACACCCTGGAACGGGGAAGATGTACAAGGATCTCAAGAAACATTTTTGGTGGCCGGGTATGAAAGCGGATGTTGCTAAATACGTAGGAGAATGTTTGACGTGTTCTAATGTCAAAGCGGAGCATCAGAAACCATCAGGTCTACTTCAATAACCCGAAATCCCGGAATGGAAATGGGAAAACATTACCATGGATTTCATCACTAAATTGCCAAGGACTGCAAGTGGTTTTGATACTATTTGGGTAATAGTTGATCGTCTCACCAAATCAGCACACTTCCTGCCAATAAGAGAAGATGACAAGATGGAGAAGTTAGCACGACTGTATTTGAAGGAAGTCATCTCCAGACATGGAATATCAATCTCTATTATCTCTGATAGGGATGGCGGATTTATTTCAAGATTCTGGCAGACATTACAGCAGACATTAGGAACTCGTCTAGACATGAGTACTGCTTATCATCCACAAATTGATGGGCAGAGTGAAAGGACAATACAAACACTTGAAGACATGCTACGAGCATGTGTTATTGATTTCAGAAACAGTTGGGATCGACACCTTCTATTAGTAGAATTTTCCTACAACAATAGCTACCATTCAAGCATTGAGATGGTGCCGTTTGAAGCACTTTATGGTAGAAAGTGCGGGTCTCCAATTTGTTGGAGTGAAGTAGGGGATAGACAGATTACGGGTCCGGAGATAATACAAGAAACTACCGAGAAGATCATCCAAATTCAACAACGGTTGAAAACCACCCAAAGTAGACAAAAGAGCTACACTGACATTAAAAGAAAAGATATAGAATTTAAAATTGGAGAGATGGTCATGCTTAAAGTTGCACCTTAGAAAGGCATTGTTCGATTTGGTAAATGATGGAAATTAAATCCAAGGTATATTGGACCATTCAAGATTATTGATCGTGTCGGACCAGTAGCTTATCGACTTGAGTTACCTCAACAACTCGCGGCTGTACATAACACTTTACATGTCTCGAATTTGAAGAAATGTTTTGCTAAAGAAGATCTCACTATTCCGTTAGACGAAATCCAAATCAACGAAAAACTTCAATTCATCGAAGAACCAGTCGAAATAATGGATCGTGAGGTTAAAAGACTTAAGCAAAACAAAATACCAATTGTTAAGGTTCGATGGAATGCCCATAGAGAACCCGAGTTCACCTGGGAACGAGAAGATCAGATGAAGAAGAAATACCCGCACTTATTTCCAGAAGATACGCCAACACCTCCAACTGCTTAAAATTTCTGGACGAAAGTTATTTAACGGGTAGGTACTGTAGTGACCCGAACTTTTCCATGTTTACATATATTAAATGAAATTGATATTTACATGATTAAGTGTTTCCAACATGTTAAGCAATCAAACTTGTTAAGACTTGATTAATTGAAATAGGTTTCATATAGACAATTGACCACCCAAGTTGACCGTTGATTCACGAACGTTAAAACTTGTAAAACTATATGATGACATATATATGGTTATATATATAGTAAACATGATATTATTATAAGTAAGTATCTCATTAGGTATTTTAACAATGAGTTATATACATAAAAATGAGATATTGAATTTAAGAAACTCGAAAACGATATATATAATGATTATCGTTATAACAACGTCTTACTAAGTACATAAGAATCATATTAAGATATTGATACAGTTGGTTAATTATGTTAAATGATAAGTAAATATATCATTAAGTGTATTAACAATGAACTACATATGTAAAAATAAGACTACTAACTTAATGATTTCGAAACGAGACATATATGTAACGATTATCATTGTAACGATATTTAACTGTATATATATATATCATACTAAGATATATTATATATCATAATATCATGATAATGTAACAATTTAACATCTCTTTAGTTATAATAAACAATGGGTTAACAACATTTAACAAGATCGTTAACCTAAAGGTTTCAAAACAACATTTATATGTAACGCCTAACGATGACTTAACGACTCGGTTAAAATGTATATACATGTAGTGTTTTAATATGTATTCATACACTTTTGAAATACTTCATGACACTTATCAAAGTACTTCTACTTAACAAAAATGCTTACAATTACATCCTCATTCATTTTCATCAACAATTCTACTCGTATGTGTACTCGTACAATACACAACTTCTAAATGTATTTACTATTGGTATATACACTCCAATGATCAGCTCTTAGCAACCCATGTGAGTCACCTAACCATGTGGGAACCATCATTTAACATCTAGTATGAAATATCTCACAAAATAACAAACTAATGGAGCCTATATGACACCTCCATATTCACGTGAATTAGGTAGTCCACAAACACTTTCATTTTTCAACTTACATGCATCAAACTACTCTCTCTCAAGTGTTCTTCCATTGTTCTAAGTGTTCTTCATCATCTTCATTAAAATCTAGCTCAATCTAGTTCATAAATCCATATATAAACCAACTTATAAAACAACTACTCAAGAACACACCAACAACACTTCCAAGTTTGCTAGCTTACTTCCAATCTTGCAAATCCACTTTGAGTGATCATCCAACCTCAAGAAATCTTTCTTATTTACAGTAAGATATCTTTCTAATATAAGGTAATACTCATATTCAAACTTTGATTCAATTTCTATAACTTAAACAATCTTATTTCGAGTGGAAATCTTACTTGAACTTGTTTTTGTGTCATGATTTTGCTTCAAGAACTTTCAAGCCATCCAAGGATCCTTTAGAGCTAGATCTAATTTTCTCATTTCAAGTAGGTTTATACACAAAACCTGAGGTAGTAATGATGTTCATAACATCATTCGATTCATATATATAAAACTATCTTATTCGAAAGTTTAAACTTGTAATCACTAGAACATAGTTTAGTTAATTCTAAACTAGTTCGCAAACAAAAGTTAATCCTTCTAACTTGACTTTTAAAATCAACTAAACACATGTTCTATATCTATATGATATGCTAACTTAATGATTTAAAACCTGAAAACACAAAAAACACCGTAAAACCGGTTATACGCCATCGTAGTAACACCGCGGGCTGTTTTGGGTTAGTTAATTAAAAACTATGATAAAATTTGATTTAAAAGTTGTTCTTCTGGGAAAATAATTTTTCTTATGAACATGAAACTATATCAAAAAATCATGGTTAAACTCAAAGTGGAAGTATGTTTTCCAAAATGGTCATCTAGACGTCGTTCTTTCGACTGAAATGACTACCTTTACAAAAATGACTTGTAACCTGTATTTCTGACTATAAACATATACTTTTTCTATTTAGATTCATAAACTTAAGATCAATATGAAACCATAGCAACTTGAAACACTCAAACCGGATTTAAAACGAAGAAGTTATGAGTAAAACAAGATTGGATATTTTTGCTTGTTGTAACTACGTGAAAATTGGTAACAAATCAATATTAATCATATCTTAGCTAACTCATATTGTATTATACATGTATTCTAATATATTATGTAATCTTGGGATACCATAGACACGAATACAATGTTTTGACATATCATATCGACCCATCTATATATATATTTCGGAACAACCATAGACACTCTATATGCAGTAATGTTGGAGTTAGCTATACAGGGTTGAGGTTGATTCCAAAATAGTATATACTTTGAGTTGTGATCTAGCCTGAGGCTTGTATACACGAGGTCGTGGATTGATTCGAGATATTATATATTGCTTTATTTCTGTACATCTAACTGTGGACAACTAGTTGTAGGTCACTAACGAGGACAGCTGACTTAATAAATTTAAAACAGTAAAACGTATTAAAAATGGTGTAAATATATTTTGAACATACTTTGATATATATGTACATATTTGTTATAGGTTCGTGAATCGACCAGTGGCCAAGTCTTACTTCCCGACAAAGTAAATATGTGAAAGTGAGTTATAGTCCCACTTTTAAAATCTAATATTTTTTGGGATGAGAATACATGCAGCTTTATAAATGTTTTACAAAATAGACACAAGTACATGAAACTACTTTCTATGGTTGAATGATCGAAGCCGAATATGCCCCCTTTTTGCTTGGTAGCCTAAGAATTAGGGAATATCACTAATTTTGAGAATTAGTGCACGCCTAATTGACGCGAATCCTAAAGATAGATCTATTAGGCCTAACAAACCCCATCCAAAGTACCGGATGCTTTAGTACTTCGAGTTTTATATCATGTCTGATGGATGTCCCGGAATGATGGGGATATTCTTATATGCATCTTGTTAATGTCGGTTACCAGGTGTTCACCATATGAATGATTTTTATCTCTATGTATGGGATGTATATTGAAATATGAAATCTTGTGGTCTATTATTACGATTTGATAAATATATAGGTTAAACCTATAACTCACCAACATTTTTGTTGACGTTCAAAGCATGTTTATTCTCAGGTGATTATTAAGAGCTTCCGCTGTTGCATGCTAATATATGGACAAGATTTGGAGTCAGTATGCTTGTATAATATTGTTTAAAACTGCATTCGAAATTTACTTTATTGTAACATATTAATATTGTAAACCAATATGTATTGGTAGTGTGTAAGTGTGATATTTTTAGATTATCATTTCTGATAATCTAGGCGGTGTCCTTTTAACCTTGTCGATAAAATAAAGGTTATGGTTTGTTTTAAAAATGAATGCAGTCTTTGAAAAATGTCTCATATAGAGGTCAAAACCTCGCAACGAAATCAATTAATATGGAAAGTTTATTCAATATGAACGGGGCATTTCAAAAGACTGGTTAGACATAGATTAATCAAATGACTTCTCAACTAAGTATCTGACCCATTACGCCACCCACCTAACCCGACTAATAATGTAATCTGACCCATTACAGACATTTTCACAATTCAGTTATAATGGATTCAAGGTATAAAAAATAATTAGAACTTATTAGCTGATAGATGGAGAATTCTAAGAAATAAGTAATGATCACTCATTTAGACGAACATGCCAAAAGTGCTCCATAGTCAAACCAAGTATAGTAAAAGTGTTATTTGAATCTCTTGGTTGGTTTAATGTTTCAACAATTTATACTATTTTCATTTGTTTGATATGAACAGTTAACATTTTGATTATAAAAACATTTTAGACAAAAAATTATATCTAACAATAGATCATCATATCATTAGTAACTATGTAATCCAAAACAACTCCTCTAACTGACATCAGTATACAAAAATACAGTGTACGTATTTAGAACTTAAATACATACACTCTGACTTTTCAACGTTGGATATAAACATGATAAACAAATACAGCCTTCGTACATTCTTACCACAACTTGTAGCTGTGTTTATCAGAATGATTAAGAAACCTTAATATATAATTGAAATAAAAAAGAGAAAAATTACAAACCTGAATCTGTTGTGTATATTGACCGTAAATTACCAGTCAACGTGTAACAACCTATAATTATTAATATTTATTATCAATACTTGCGTTTTAATAAACGTGTTCTTATACGTGTTACTTGTTACCGTATTTAACTTTCCAATGCCCGACTTGTCTTTGTGACACACGTACTTTTCACGAATAATATTTTGAATATTATTTACCTTCATGATTAACTATTATTAATCATTTTTAATTAACTAATGTTAGTAGTTAATCACTTGGGCTTTTTATTTATTTGTTGGTTACTTGTACTTGGGCTTTTATTATATGGACTTGGAAGCTCACCCTACACACTTAATGGACTAGTAAGCCCATCTTATATGATAGTATTTCATTAAGACTAAACTTAGATTAATTAACATAAGTAAGGAGACAAATATGCAAGCATGCTTACACCTCTTCCCCATGAAGTTAACTTATTACCCCTCCTAGCATTCTACAATCTCCCACACATGAAAACAACACTTTGACTTCCCTTATTTGCCTCCTTGGCCATTGGTTTTTGATGGGTGGAGGGAATTCATTTTTTTCATTTTTACTTGTTACTTATTAACTAGTTTCACTTCATTTCACACACTTCACTACTTGCACTTTCTTTCTCTTATCTCTTTTTTCTCTCAAAACTTAGTAAGTAACAACATTTTTCTTCTTTCTTTTTCTTTCTAAAAACCGATTTCTAGCACAATATATCATCATCATTTACTTGTTTAGTTACTTGTTGTTGTTTGTTGTTGTTAAAGATCAAGTTATTTAACTTGTATCTGCATGTAATCTTGCTTTCTTCCATCTTTTGTTTGATGAAGAACCAAGAACAAGAATCTAAACTTGTTAGTTTATGGTTCTACACTTAAATGTTATAAAGATCTAAAAGTTCATAAGTTTCATAATCATACTTGTGTTCATGTTTTGTAGACTTAAATCCTAAGATTCAAACTTTGATTTAAATCTTCTCAAGAATGAAACAAACATGAACATAATACTTGTAACTTTAATTTATTTTCTTTCTTTTGAAAGTATTTTAATTATTACTTTGATCAAGTATTACTAGTTAATCTTGATCTCATTATTCTTGAAACTTTGTAAGTTCAAGAACATGGAAGTTTAACTTTCTAGTTATAACTTCAAACACTTATGTTAGATCTAAGTTTCTGTAGCTTATGGTCTTCTAATTTTGTTGTAAACAAAAGCTTATAAGCTTATATACATTTTACAATATTAAAATCTAAGTTTCATAACTTATGGTTTCATTAAAGTAAAGATCCAAGTTCTATAACTTAGGATATAACTTAAGAACACTAGATCTAGACTTTCTAGTCTAGGATCTTTAAGATCTAACTAAGATCTAAGTTCTACAACTTAAGATCTTGTTTATTTAGTTTACTTTCAAGTTTATAGCTTAATATTACTATTAGAACTCTTGTATGTGTCGGATCTAAGATCTTGATGTAACTTTGGTTCATCAAACTACTTACAACCCTTAATTGAGTTGTGCTACATATCTTAGACTTGTACTAGTGTTATGATGGTCAAAACTTGGTAAATATGATGCAAACACATCAACGAGTTGTACACTTGAAGCTATAAGCATCAAGGATGAGAACCGTGATGAACATCAAGCACCAAGAACCCACTGGAACACCTTTCTTTCTGTTTTAAGGGTCTGATCAGACCACCTGGGCTATTGGAAAGTTGATTTTCAGTTATTTCGGTTCGATTAGATGATTTTCCGTTTAGATCTTGTCTTAATCCGAGTTACGGTTTAGGATCTATGGCCTCCCGAAAGTCACTACACCCTATTAACGTTGTGCTGAAATTTCTGACCTACTCGCACTTAAACCGTCATTACGGTCAAACGAAGATGATTTTGATTCTGAAAATTGGTCAGTACCTAGGGGACTCATATACGGAGCTATGTCCACTGGTCTCACCCCATTTAAGTATGTATAGAGGTCGTGGCGACTGAATGAAGTCAGCTCTTGTTTCAAACCCTAGTCTTGACTTAAAACTTACTTTACACTTTTTGTCTAATGATGAATGATGATGATACTTAAGACCTAATTTACATACTTTTAAACCTTTGGGAACGATTTACTGACTTAATAAATTTTGACTTAGGTTGAGGACCTTTCGGACCAACTACTTTGCTTACTTTTCCGCGTATCGAATTTTACTACTTTCCATTGTGAGTTATAGCATCCCTTTTTACTTTAACTATTTTGGGAACTGAGAATACATGCACATTTTACATTTTACATACTAGGCACGAGTACTTAAACTTTATATATGTGTGGGTCATACAACGGCATAAACTTTCCCCTTAGCTCGGTAACGTTTAGTCATTGGTCTTTGAACCGGTGAACGCGAATCTTAGATATTGATCCATAGGATTTGGCATCCCTACTCGGGCTAGTAGCGCTAGCATTTAACAGGTGTTTAATACTTCGTAAACTTACGCACTCGCCAAGTATACTCTTAGGGGGTGTTATTTACATTAAGTTAGTTACCAAGTGCCCACGGTTATACATATACTTTTCATACTGTTTTGAAACACTGAAATCTCGTGGCCTACCTTACATTACTGTTATAAATAAACTATAGCTCACCAACCTTTGTGTTGATGTTTTTAAGCATGTTTTTCTCAGGTGCTTAAGGTTTGATTGCTTCCGCTGTAGTTGCTATGCTTTGTAGACTCCCGCTCCGCTTATTAGAGATGTCTTCGCATGAAACGTTTATTTTGCATTCAAACTTTATTACTTTTGAACAATGTATTCGTAACGACCATTGGGACACGTACTATCATTAATTGCTTCTATTCATAGAAGCATACTTTCGTTGTAAAACATTTGATGTTGGTTAAGACATCACCTTTTCTTATGAATGCAAACTTCTTTTAAAACAGCATATAGTGTTTGACCTTGTAATGACCCTGTTGTTGATGAACCATACACGATGGTTTTATACGGGGCATCACATTTGGTATCAGAGCATTGGTTGTAGGGAATTAGGTTGCATTAGTGAGTCTAGACTGGACCGAGTAGGATTCACTAATAGGACTAATCTACAACTTGCAAGTTTACTTGTTTCTGCAGAACTTGCTGCATGCTGCTGCTTACTTTTGCTGCTATATGCCGTATACTGTTACTTGCTTTCACTACTGCATGCTATTATCTGCTTTCGATTGCATGATACTTGTCATTATTTCCATGCTACTTACTGCTATAGATGATCTAGACTGTCGTAGTTACTTTGCCTAATACGTGCTTGCTATATGACTTACTGACATGGAAAAAGTTATTTTTTCTTGTTCAGATGTCGGATATTCCACCTGTTATCATCTTGGAGAGCGACTCAGACTCATTCGCCATGTCACCTGTTGCTGATGCCGATTCACAGATCCCGTCGTCACTACCTTCCAGCGACTCTGGTGCTTCGTCCTCTGGAGCCAGTAGCCATGCACCCGACCCAGTGATCATCTCAGACGGACATGAGGATCCATCGGAGATTCCAACTCCACTCATCCTAGGACCCTCGGAGCCACAGCACCGTTCTGGTGGTGCTGTGATTCCTGGGGAATATGGGGACGTTTCATTCCGTAATGAGCATAATCATTGGGCTAGACGCCTTCCTGACGGACGTGTGGTGCCGATTCCACCTGGCAGATACCGACTGATGACTACAGGCCAAGCACACCACCTTCCGATAGTTCAGATGACTCATCATCCGATGACTTCAGCGAGGATGATTCCGATGAGGATTCCGACGAGGACCCTGAGGAGGCACCCGTACATCCACCCACTATCCCGCCGAAGAAGCGGTATCATTTTGAGTTTACCGTTATTCCAGGGGTTAACGGAGGTAGATCATTCGTTAACGCATGTGGACTGAAGGTTAGAGTTACTGCCCGTAAGCGGCTTGTGCCGTATCCTGCTGATCCATTCATACGTAAGGCTCCCCATTACACAGCATCTACTTCTGGTGCTGGATCGTCTGCATCACCAGCTCCACTAGCATCATCTGCACCACCGGCACCACCTGCACCATCAGCACAGCCTGCTCCACCAGCATCTCCCTCTGTCGAGGAACTGACGAGGGAGGTGGATACCTTCCGTGCTCGGGTAATGGCTCGAGGACCAGATGTATCACATAATGGACATCCTTTACCCACCATCACCGTAGGGCTTTTGTATTAGATTTCTTTATGTAATCTCGGTTGTAGTTTCATGTATTACTCATGTATTGTATGAACCTATGCGGATGTATGCAACCTTTTTTATTAATGAATGGAACTTAGTGTTGTTTAATTTTTGCACGGTGTTCTATTTACGTTACTGTATGATGATTTTGTGGTATCTGAAATCTATTTGCGTTAGTTAATTAGCATGTGTTGTGTTGATTCCATGTTGGTTACCATATACTGTATCATTATTATTTGAATACTGGATTTTGACTTGAGTCAAAAATTTTGTTTAGAAGATCAATGGCCAACGGAAGATCAACGCCCACAACAGCACAGATCGAAGAAATGATCACTGAACGAGTAGCCGCAGCTTTAGCGGAAATGAACCCCCAAGCCCCACCAGTCAACCAGCCCATTCGTAATGGGTGTACTTATAAGGAATTCCAAAGCTGCAAGCCCCACAACTTTAGTGGTACTGAGGGGCCAGTTGGTCTCACTAGGTGGTTTGAGAAATTAGAATCTGTGTTCCGTGTAAGCAACTGCTCAGAGATGAACAAAACAAAGTATGCCTCATGTACGCTGTCGGACGGCGCACTAACCTGGTAGAACACACTTGCTCAGGCCAAGGGTATTGACGAGGCTTATGCCACTCCGTGGGAAGAATTTAAAGGGGCCATGATTGAGGAGTATTGCCCTAAGACAGAGATACAGAAAATGGAGACCGAGTTTTGGCAGTTGAAGGTTGTGGGAAATGATCTTGATGGTTACAACCGTAGGTATCTGGAATTAACTCTGATGTGTCCCACGATGGTTACCCCGGAGTTTAAGCGAATGAAAAGGTACTTGTGGGGACTTCCCAAGTCCATTCAGGGAAATGTTACCACTTCAAAATCAGCTGATATCCCGGAAGCTATGCGCATGGCTCACACCCTGATGAATCAAATTACCCAACAAGAACCAGAAAAGGCTAAATTCGGATCGGGTAGTAGTGAGAAGCGTAAGTGGGACAACAACAAGGGGAGGGTCTTTGAACAAAACCCTGCTAAAAGGCACAACGACGAAAGGAACCCCAACCCGAACCCTAGCTCGAACTCTAAGTAGTCTGCCGCAGTGCAAGAGATGCTATAAGCATCACACCGGGTACTGCAACGTAGTCTACGAGAAATGTAAAAGGACTGGGCATATTGGCAAAGACTGCAAGATCACCACCCTGAATGTGAAGACAAACTCCACTGGACCAAGAAAGTGCTATGAATGCAGACAACAGGGCCACTTCAGAAATGAGTGTCCCAACAAGTGATAGGATGGCGGACCACCGCGTGGCAGAGCTTTCAATGTAAATGCAAGGGATGCCCGTGAGAACCCTGACTTGGTTACAGGTATATTCACTATCAACAATCTATTAGCTTCTGTCCTATTTGATACTGGTGCCGATAGAAGTTATGTATGTAGACACTTTTACTCTAAGATAAATTGGTCGTTAGTTCCTTTAAAGGAGAGTATGCTTGTAGAGGTAGCCAATGGAAAACTTGAGAAAGTTGATCAAATTAGCCAATGAGCTATTATCAACATAGCTGGTGTGGATTTTGAGATTGACTTGATACCCATCAAATTGGGAAGTTTTGACGTGATTGTCGGTATGGATTGGTTGACCAAGGTAAGGGCCGATATCCTCTGTGGAGATAAAGCTCTTCGTATACCACACGGAGATGGTGAGCCACTGATTATTTACGGAGAGAGATGTAGCTTGAAACTGAATCTCATTAGTTGCATGAAAGCACAAAAGATCATGAAGAAAGGACGTCTTATTGTTTTAGCACATGTGAAAACGTTAGAAACTGAGGTGAAGAGCGTGGATGATGTACGAATTGTGAACGAATTTTCCGATGTCTTTCCAGAAGAATTGCCTGGATTACCGCCACCGAGAGCAGTGGAGTTTTAGATCGATTTAGGGCCAAGGGCTGCACCTGTAGCTCGCGCACCTTATCGACTCGCACCTTCCGAAATGCAAGAGTTGCAGAGCCAATTACAAGAACTGCTAGACCGTGGATTTATCCAACTAAGTTTCTCGCCTTGGGGTACACCTGTTTTATTTGTGAAGAAGAAGGACGGATCATTCGGCATGTGTATCGACTACCGTGAACTCAACAAATTGACGATCAAGAATCGGTATCCTCTTCCCAGAATTGACGATCTTTTTGATCAACTACAAGGATCGAGCATTTACTTTAAGATCGATTTGCGATCCGGTTATCACCAGTTGAGGGTGAAAGAGAGCGACGTGATGAAGACTGCATTCAGAACTCGTTATGGTCATTATGAGTTTCTCGTGATGCCATTCGGTTTAACCAACGCACCTGCCGTGTTTATGGACCTCATGAATCGTGTATGCAAGCCATACCTGGATAAGTTCGTTATCGTCTTCATAGATGATATCCTCATCTACTCCAAAAGTCAAGAAGAACATAAATAACATCTTCGTCTAGTGTTGAAACTCTTGAGACAAGAGCAACTTTATGCAAAATTCTCTAAGTGTGAGTTTTGGTTGAAGGAAGTCCAATTTCTGGGTCACGTTGTGAGTGACCAAGATATCAAAGTTGATCCTGCAAAGATCGAAGCTATCAGCAAGTGGGAAACCCCCACTACTCCAACTCATATCCGCCAATTTTTAGGCCTCGCCGGTTACTACCGAAGATTTATTGAAGGTTTCTCTCTGATTGCGCGTCCTTTGACCGCGCTGACTCACAAAGGGAAGAAGTTCATTTGGGAACCCGAACAGGAATCAGCATTTCAAACCTTGAAAGATAAGTTAACCACCGCACCTATCTTATCACTTCCTGAAGGTAGTGACGATTTCGTCATTTATTGCGATGCTTCGAAAAGTGGTTTTGGTTGTGTACTGATGCAACGCACAAAGGTTATCACTTACGCCTCCCGACAACTGAAGATTCACGAACGAAATTACACAACGTACGATCTCGAGCTTGGATCCGTTGTCTTTGCATTAAAGATGTGGAGACACTAACTTTATGGAACAAAGAGCACTATTTTCACCGATCATAAAAGGCTCCAACACATCTTTGATCAGAAGCAACTGAATATGAGAGCGTCGATGGATCGAGATGTTGAACGACTATGATTGTGAAATTCGTTATCACCCTGGCAACGCCATTGTTGTAGCTGACGCTTTGAGCCGAAAGGAGAGGATGGAACCTCTTCGTGTTCGGGCTCTAAACATCACCATTCATTCGAACCTCAATAGTCAGATCCGAGCAGCCCAAGATGAGGATCTCAAGGAGGAGAATATATCTCATGAATACTTGAACATTCTCATTTCTCGATTTGAGGTTAAGGAAACTGGACTCCGATGCTATGCCGAAAGAATTTGGGTACCACGTTATGGAGATTTACGGAGCCTTATATTAGATGAAGCCCACAAGTCGATATATTCAATTCATCCCGGGGCGAGCAAAATGTACCACGATCTCAAGGAACATTATTGGTGGCCTAATCTTAAGAAGGAAGTTGGAACTTATGTTGGGAAGTGTTTGACTTGCTCGAAAGTTAAAGCCGAACATCAGAAGCCCTCTGGATTACTTCAACAACCGGAAATCCCGCAATAGAAGTGGGAAAGGATAACAATGGATTTCATTACGAAGCTACCAAAGAAGGTGGGCGGATACGATACCATCTGGGTTATTGTTGACCGTCTTACTATATCTGCACACTTCTTAGCCATGAAGGAAACGGATACGATGGAGAGACTCACTCAACTATACATAAAAGAGGTTGTATCTCGTCATGGTGTGCTCTTATCGATCATCTCAGATCGCGATCCCCGTTTTGCTTCTAGATTTTGGCGTTCTTTGCAAGAAGCCTTGGGGACTCGTCTCGACTTGAGTACTGCATATCACCCACAGATCGACGGACAAAGCGAACGCACGATTCAGACTTTGGAGGACATGTTGCGTGCTTGTGTTATTGATTTCGGAAAGGCTTGGGAAAGGCATTTGCCGCGAGACAAATTCTCTTACAACAACAGTTATCATTCGAGTATTAATGCCGCACCTTTTTAAGCGTTGTATGGCCGCAAGTGCCGCTCTCCTATTTGTTGGACCGAAATAGGCGAAAAACAAATCACCGGACCCGAGGTAGTCCATGAAACAACGGAGAAGATTGCTCAAATTCAAGCGAGACTCAAGACGGCCCGTGATCGTCAAAAGAGTTATGCCGACCTTAAACGTAAGGACTTTGAATTCAACGTAGGTGACCGCGTAATGTTGAAGGTCGCACCTTGGAAAGGTGTAATCCGTTTTGGAAAACGTGAAAAGTTAAACCCGCGATACATTGGTCCTTTTGAAATCTTGGAGCGTGTTGGACCCGTTGCTTACCGTCTGGATCATCCGACTCAATTGAGCTCAGTTCATCCTAATTTTCACGTATCGAATTTGAAGAAGTGTCTTGCTGAGTCGGAACTTGTCATACCACTGGAGGAACTTACAACTGATGACAAACTCCACTTCGTGGAAGAACCTGTCGAGATTATGGACCGTGAGGTCAAAACATTGAAACGCAACATGATTCCGATCGTCCGAGTTCGATGGAATGCCAAATGAGGACCTGAGTTTACCTGGGAACGAGAGGATCAAATGATGCAGAAGTATCCTCACCTTTTCCTAACTCCTCCATCTACCTCATCTTAAAATTTCGGGACAAAATTTTCTTTAACAGGTGGGTAATGTAACAACCCTGGATTTTCTAACGTATAATTATTAATATTTATTATCAATACTTGCGTTTTAATAAACGTGTTCTTATACGTGTTACTTGTTACCGTATTTAACTTTCCAATGCCCGACTTGTCTTTGTGACACACGTACTTTTCACGAATAATATTTTGAATATTATTTACGTTCATGATTAACTATTATTAATCATTTTTAATTAACTAATGTTAGTAGTTAATCACTTGGGCTTTTTATTTATTTGTTGGTTACTTGGACTTGGGCTTTTATTATATAGACTTGGAAGCCCACCCTACATAATTAATGGACAAGTAAGCCCATCTTATATGCTAGTATTTCATTAAGACTAAACTTAGATTAATTAACATAAGTAAGGAGACAAATATGCAAGCATGCTTACACCTCTTCCCCATGAATTTAACTTATTACCCCTCCTAGCATTCTACAATCTCCCACACATGAAAACAACACTTTGACTTCCCTTATCTGCCTCCTTGGCCGTTGGCTTTTGATGGGTGGAGGGAATTCATTTTTTTTCATTTTTACTTGTTACTTATTAACTAGTTTCACTTCATTTCACACACTTCACTACTTGCACTTTCTTTCTCTCATCTCTTTTTCTCTCAAAACTTAGTAAGTAACAACATTTTTCTTCTTACTTTTTCTTTCTAAAAACCGATTTCTAGCACAATATGTCATCATCATTTACTTGTTTAGTTACTTGTTGTTGTTTGTTGTTGTTAAAGATCAAGTTATCTAACTTGTATCTTCATGTAATCTTGCTTTCTTCCATCTTTTGTTTGATGAAGAACCAAGAACAAGAATTTAAACTTGTTAGTTTATGGTTCTACACTTAAATATTTTAAAGATCTAAAAGTTCATAAGTTTCATAATCATACTTGTGTTCATATTTTGTAGACTTAAATCCTAAGATCCAAACTTTGATTTGAATCTTCTCAAGAATGAAACAAATATGAACATAATACTTGTAACTTTAATTTATTTTCTTTCTTTGTAAGTATTTTAATTATTACTTTGGTCAAGTATTACTAGTTAATCTTGATCTCATTATTCTTGAAACTTTGTAAGTTCAAGAACATGGAAGTTTAACTTTCTAGTTATAACTTTAAACACTTGTGTTAGATCTAAGTTTCTATAGCTTATGGTCTTCCAATTTTGTTGTAAACAAAAGCTTATAAGCTTATATACATTTTACAAGATTAAAATCTAAGTTTCATAACTTATGGTTTCATTAAAGTAAAGATCCAAGTTCTATAACTTAGGATCTAACTTAAGAACACTAGATCTAGAGTTTCTACTCTAGGATCTTTAAGATCTAACTAAGATCTAAGTTCTACAACTTAAAATGTTGTTTATTTAGTTTACTTTCAAGTTTATAGCTTAATATTACTATTAGAACTCTTGTATGTGTCGGATCTAAGATCTTGATGTAACTTTGGTTCATCAAACTACTTACAACCCTTAATTGAGTTGTGCTACATATCTTAGACTTGCACTAGTGTTATGATGGTCAAAACTTGGTAAAGATGATGCAAACCCATCAACGAGTTGTACACTTGAAGCTATAAGCATTATGGATGAGAACCGTGATGAGCATCAAGCACCAAGGACCCACCGGAACACCTTTCTTACTGTTTTTCGCGTCTGATCAAACCACCTGGGCTAGTGGAACCTTAATTTTCAGTTAGTTCGGTTCGAGTATATGATTTTCCATTTAGACCTCGTCTTAATCCGAGTTACGGTTTAGGATCTATGGCCTCCCGAAAGTCACTACACCCTATTAACGTTGTGCTGAAATTTCTGACCTACTCGCACTTAAACCGTCACTACGGTCAAACGAAGATGATTTTGATTCTGAAAATTGGTCAGTACCTAGGGGGCTCATATACGGAGCAATGGCCACTGGTCTCACCCCATTTCAGTTTTTATAGAGGTCGTGGCGACTGAACGAATTCAGTGCTTGTTTCAAACCCTAGTCTTGACTTAAAACTTACTTTACACTTTTTGTTTAGTGATGAATGATGATGAACGATTTACTGACTTAGTAACTTTTGACTTAGGTTGAGGACCTTTCGGACCAACTACTTTTCTTACGTTTCTGCGTATCGACTTTTACTACTTTCCACTGTGAGTTATAGCATCCCTTTTTAATTTAACTATTTTAGGAACTGAGAATACATGCGCATTTTACGTTTTACGTACTAGGCACGAGTACTTAAACTTTATATATGTGTGGGTTATACAACGGCATAAACTTTCCCCTTAGCTCGGTAACGTTTAGTCATTGGTCTTTGAACCGGTGAACGCGAATCTTAGATATGGATCCATAGGGTTTGACATCCCCACTCGGGCTAGTAGCGCTAGCATTTAACGGGTGTTTAATACTTTGTAAACTTACGCACTCGCCAAGTGTACTTTTAAGGGGTGTTATTTACGTTAAGTTAGTTACCAAGTGCCCACGGTTATACATATACTTTTCATACTGTTTTGAAACACTGAAATCTCGTGGCCTACCTTACATTACTGTTATACTTAAACTATAGCTCACCAACCTTTGTGTTGACGTTTTTAAGCATGTTTTTCTCAGGTGCTTAAGGTTTGATTGCTTCCGCTGTAGTTGCCATGCTTTGTAGACTCCCGCTGCGCTTATTAGAGATGTCTTCGCATGAAACGTTTATTTTGCATTCAAACTTTATTACTTTTGAACAATGTATTCGTAACGACCATTGGGTCACGTACTATCATTAATTGCTTCTATTCATAGAAGCATACTTTCGTTGTAAAACATTTGATGTTGGTTAAGACATCACCTTTTCTTATGAATGCAAACTTCTTTTAAAACAGCATATAGTGTTTGACCTTGTAATGATCATGTTGTTGATAAACCGTACACGATGATTTTGTACGGGGCATCACACAACGATTAGCATTTGGATATTACCTACAATTACACGAAGAAGCAGTAAGTCAGTAACTACAATTATGTTTTTGTTAGTATAGTTGGTTAACAATGATAGTGATAATGAAGATAGCATTCACATATTTCCTGAAGAAATGACATCAAAATATTAATAATAAGAACATGTACAAAAAAAACTCAAACATATACTGCCACAAAAACTTCAACCACCGCCACTACGACAACCGAAACCGCCACATCGATATACAGTGATCAAATATGTTCAAAATCGATTTAAATAAAATTTTGGATCTTGCAAATCGAATACCTGTTTATATCATTGAATCCACCGGTTCTGCTTCGTGAAATTGGTTCAACGTCGAATTAAAAGGTTCTATTCCATTCCGTTTTGCATATGAACATCGATTTAAATTTGGCGTCTTAAATTTCTAAGAAATCGTATAATCGATGGAGATATAAAATAACTAAATTAATCAAAAACTAAGAAATACATATGAACAAATTAGGGTTCATGAGTAACACATACAATGTATCAAAACGGTAAAGGATCGGAGCAAATGGTGTCGACGTGAATCGTTTGAGACCAAATTTAACATGTAAAAATCGATGATCCGTAAAAATATAGATTGGATTAGTATGATGTTGTCATATGATTGTCAAAGCTTATAGTTAAAGAAAAAAGAAAAATGGCTTTAGATTTAGATGTGTGGTGATTGAAAAGATAGAAGAACAATTAGATTAGGGTAAATGAGAGAATCCTATTGAATTCGTATAGGTGTGAGATATTTTATTTCCTTTGTTTTTTTATACAATTTATGGTTTTTTTTTTTTTAAAAAAAAAACGTCTGAGAATATTGCTAGGGGATGACACGTGTAAGATGAGTAGGGGTATTCTTAGGGTGTGACACATAGGATGTATAGGTCATGCTTTATGTGATGTAGGGGATATGATGAAAAATTATTATTATTATTATTATTATTATTATTATTATTATTATTATTATTATTATTATTATTATTATTATTATTATTATTATTATTATTATTATTATTATTATTATTATTATTATTATTATTATAATAATAAACTTAAAAGTTTTAAAACTTACAAAAAATTATTGGGAAGCCTAGAGACAATCTGGGCCCCCACACCTCTAGCAATAGCAAAACCTATCCTAGTAAAAATATGAGCAGCAGCACCGGCACCAATATCTTGCGCCATCGAACTCTTCTGAACCCGCTTTAGCAAAGAAACAGCCTCCTTCTCTAATTCCCCAAGGGAAGAAAATGAGAAAGGAATGAAACCATAACCAATCGCCAGACAACTAGATTCGTACTTGACCCGCTTCCGACGAGCCGCATTAATCATAGCACGTCCAGGGACAAAGTCAGAAAGCCCAGACTGTGTCAAAGGAGAAGACCCTGTCAAGTCAACACAAACATCGCGACCACAATCCCAGGAATAAAGTAACACATCTGCAGGTCTGAGGGCCCTGTCGTTCCCTCCAGACAACCCAATGTCAACCTCCTTTCTCGCTGAAATCCCAGATCGATAACAAACATCAACAAGGGAATCCCGGACAATATTATGTCGATGCTTAATACCCACCATACCAGCACAAGACACCGCGTGATCCCCGAAAATATCCCCAGTAAAAACCCTTGAACAGGCAGAACATGCCGTCGAGATAGAGAACAATGGAACACCTAACCGGTAGCACAACACACATCGGTAAGTCTTTGCGTTCATCGTCTGACCCAACCCCAAAATAGGGACTGCCCTTAGCCAAGCAGAGGTGTGATCACTCTGCTGTGATTTCCATAAGGCTGATTGTCGGGGAGATAACGAAAAAGTGGATTCTGCAGAAGCGGTAACCTTTGTGAAATAAACATCTGCCAATTTCTTCATGAGTATTGGGGCAGCGACCTCACTCGGATTACCTAAAATATCAAACCCAACCGTTTTATTAAACAGACCCAATGCATCTTCAAAAGCACGACCAAGACCAACAATACCCGCATGACGTAGGAGCTTGGTCTACAATCCAGCAGACTGTAATCGAGAAGCCAGAAAAGCATAATGACGAACATCTCCCGCAGAATAAACACCAAGCCCTCCAAATGCAAATGGCAAGGTGGCAAGCCGCCACTGCCAATCACCAAACCCAGGCCCTGAAGCAGTAACAATACGCTCCAAGGAAGATCGAAGGGCTCCATCGAAAGCGCGTTGAGCCGCCTCAAATATACTAGGAGGACAAGTACGCAAGGAAAAGTAGAGTTTAGAAACTCCCGTACATGCCCTAAGCAACAACAACTCACACTGAGGATCATTAAGCTTAGCAACCTTATCCATAAGCGCAATGGACTTGGTCACCCTTTGCATCACCAGTTCACTACTAAAACCAGGATCGGAACTTGCGGGGGCCCCAAGCAACTTAACACCATTTAAAGGCCGAGCAATATTAGGAGGAAAGACACCTACTTGCCTGCTGCGAGGGTCCTCCGTAGGCCAGAAAATTTCTGTTTTTTCAACGTTGAGATGCAGCCCAAAACGAGGCCCATCCTCCATAATCAAATGCAAAACCTTCCCCACCACCAAAGTGTCCCCAATAATAGTACCATCATCCAAATACCACGCCTGAAGACAAACCTCAAAATTATCTCTGATTTTAGAAACCAAGGGTTGTAGGACCAAAGCAAAAAGTAGCGGACCAAGGGGATCACCCTGTTGTACCCCCTGAGAAGACCATAATGTGTGGTTCCCATAATACAATCTGGCTGGATTAGAGTAGCAAAATTCAACCCACCGAGAAATGCTCGGACAAAGGTGGCGAACTTCACGTAACATGACCGTACGATCAACTAGATTGAAGGCATTTTGAAAATCAACTAATAAAATAGAGAGACCAACATCAGAGCCACGATCCTCAATAAGCCGATTTACATCATGAAGAATAGCCTCACCACCTGAAGAAACACCAACACCAAACTGAAGACCATCGAAGTAACTTCCCAAAGACTGGCCAACCATAGCAGCGCCAACCTTCGAAACAAGACGTCGCCAAACAGTACCCACAGCTATAGGACGAAGACCACCGCCGGGCTTGACAAGCAGTGTGAGGGGAGCACTAGCAATATACTCTCCTAATTCCATAGGGCACCTTCCAGCTAGAAAGAGATTAACGACTCCGGTAATAGAGCCAACCAACTCATCCGAGACTGCCACAGCAGCACCACTCAAGCAATCCATAAGGTGTTGTGCACGTAAACCATCCCTACCACATGAAGTGCCCCGAGGAAAACTTTTAATCTGGCCCAAAACAACAGCAGAAGTCGTAACGAGGTGAAGGTGATCAACCGTCATATCAGGCAAGGAAGGAGCGATATGTAACATCCCGCGTTTTTCCGTTAAATTTATTTTTAACACCGTCTTTTTTTTTTAAAATAATATCTTTCGCTATTTAAATTCCCAATTTCCGTTGACTAACGTTTATAATATTCTCGTTATTTAATTATAACATCACTCGTCTACTCGAGCGTTTTTAAAACATTTCGTTTGGTTAATTTCCGCACCCGACTACAAACATGAGGGACTTAAGTTGACAAGTGGGCAAAGTGGTGACTAGGTCAACTAGTCAACCACTTCACCTCCTCCATTCATTTCCACCAACACCTCTTCCTCTTTTTCTCTCTACTTCTCTTTTATGAACATAAACACCAAAATCACAAAATCATCATCTAAGTCCGATTGGAGAAGCAAACATCAAAACAAATTGTACTTTTGGAATCCTCGTTTCATCCTCTTCGATTTGATACTAGTCTCATGGCATGGGGTAAGAATTTCTCATGAAACCCTAACTTGTTAAATTCGTTTTTAGACTTGTCAAGTGGTTAATTAGTGTCTATGGCTCGTAGGGATGTCGTGTATGTAATTTGTATGCTCGTTCTTCGTGTTTTGAAAATATGACATGAACACCCAAATGGGTCTAGCTTAATCTTGAGTTTTGGTTGCTCAAATGATGTTATAAGATAAAGTGTATGTGTTAAAAGTGTTAGTTACTTCATTAGCTTCGTTTT
Source organism: Rutidosis leptorrhynchoides (assembly GCF_046630445.1). NCBI lineage: Eukaryota > Viridiplantae > Streptophyta > Magnoliopsida > Asterales > Asteraceae > Rutidosis > Rutidosis leptorrhynchoides. The sequence continues at coordinate 360,168,184 of NC_092336.1, read as the reverse complement.
GATGTGTGGGATGATGATAAACTAGCTCAATAACATGAAATGTGTTTTTGGTGAATCGATTATCGTTTTGGTAGGAACTTGATGCGGTTGAATGCTAGTTAAGACACTTGTTTGAATGTATGCTAGTTAACTAGTTAAATTGTATGCGTAAATAGCTTCGAAATGGTGTGATGTATGCTAGCGTTTGATTAGTGAATCATAAGTCTCATTTGTGTCGAAATTGATTTTGAAACGATAACGTGACTAGTGATTTTGACGTAGTAAATGTTTATTGAAACTTGGAATATGCGTCTAGTTGCAATGTATGCGTTATTACCTTCAAAACGGCATATCGTATGTGTAAATTGGATTCCCGAATCATAAAATACGTTTTACGAACTTGAAACTTTGAAAATAAACCTTTCTTGATCAATTGACGAGTTTTCGGTTATTGTAAATGATGTTTTTGATTGATGATATGTGGTTAGTTGTATTCCTCGTCAAAATACCTTTTCGACGATATATGATAGGCATTATAAGTGTTTGCGGGTCAAGAGTTGGGTTGGAAAATGTTTTGGTTCGTGCACACTTGGAAAAACTGACCAGAATTCTCTGCCCAGGTAGTGGCGCGGCGCGCCACATCCCCGCGCGGCGCGCAGAATCGCCTTTGTCATATTTCACGCGAAATGTTTGACTAGTTACCGACCTCTGATTCACATGAAACTTGTTCTAATATGCTTATATATGAATAAAAACCTCAGAAAATAGTTCGGGACCGAACCCGAACGCGTTGACTTTTTCGTTGACTTTGACCAAGTTTGACTTTTAGTCAAACTTAACCAAACTTTTATGCAATCATTCTAACATGCTTTTATACTTGTTTCTTGTATGAAACTTGACAACGTGATTCACATGCTATACTTAATCGAGTCGTAACGAGCCATATGAAACTTGACAACGTGATTCACATGCTATACTTAATCGAGTCGTAACCGGTTAATTGATATAACTTACTTGTTTAGGTCAAGGCTAAGCAACTTTCATGCACACGTTTACTTTGTGAAGTACTTTTATACTCGTGCACTCGAGGTGAGATCATAGTCCCACCTTTTCAACAACTTTTATTCTTTTAAATCGTGGGCTGAGAAACATATACATTACATACTTATATACATTTCACATGTATATATACTTTTCATACTTTTATACTTTGAACACAATACGAATACAAAGATACAGACGAGTTAGAACAAAAGTCCTCAATCCAATTATCATTAGTTCCACTTGCAGGGTGTAAGTGTAAGCGAGTGATTATGTTGTGTGGCCATACGGGTTTAACGAACCCTCATTCAGACGGTTCGCTACCGTTAGTGGATGAAATATAATTTCAACGTGCATAGTGTATGTTCTAACACTATATTCAAAATTCAGAGGGAAGATTCAGTTAAGCTTTGGTAATTGGGTGCTCGCAATACAAACTACATTCTTCGGAATAAATACGATTTGGATAATCATCTATACAGACTATTGTGGTTCAAAATATACTTTTACAAATACATTTATGATCTCACCAACGTTTTTCGTTGACAGTTTTCTATATGTTTCTCAGGTTCATACATGGCTATTTGATACATGCTTCCGCGTACATTCATACTTGCTTGGGGTCAAGCATACATGCATACGCTCTAATTTTATGCTTGGAGTCAAGCATACATACATGCATACGCTAGTGATAGCACCTTTGGATTCAAACATATTGTTTACATACTTACGCTATTTATAGCAACTGTGGTTTCAAACTAATTATGTCGCAAGTTATTTCATTCATACTTTATGACTTTGTAAACTTAGACTTGTTGTCGAACGGTTTTGTAAACTAAACTTGCAAGTCTTGTACCTTTCAAATGGATGCGACATAATTTTGGTCAAACGAGTCTCATATAGGGACTACGACCACGCAACGGGACCTAAGTTAACGGCGCCGTCAATAACGGTTTTGGTCGGGTCGTTACACGATAGAAGAAGGGTGCTTAGACAGCAAGTCCGCCAGTGTGGCGTCATTATAAGGAGCAACGCCTGATGAAGAAAGAACACGAGCTGCAGCGGTGTAATGGCCATCACAAATCTTCCTACGACACTGCTTAATATTACGCTCTTCCAAATCAAGGACCTCATCATCAACCACTGAGAACATAGGAGAATCCTCTGCCAAATACTCCCTCACAAGCTGTAAACTCCCACCCGCTGTCCCCCAAGAGCAAATAGCACGGGAAATATTCTCTTCCTGATGCCGACGCTTTATCGAAGACCTAGACTCACGACTACTCCGTGGCCGAAAGGTTTTAAGGGTACAAAGGGGTAACACCAACAAAGAGACCCAACTTGAAATGTCATCAGGCTTAGAGATCACCTTATCAAGAGCACCTTTCAAAACCCGAGAAAACCCCAAACGACACTTGGGAGGGATAGACTTAACCGTACGAAATCCCTTAGAGAACAACTGATCCAGGAGAGCCACGTCAAAACCATCATTATGATCACGCACCGAACCATCCTCAATACAAAGTCGAGCAGGAGAAGAGGGAGCTAGTGGCTTGGAAAAATTATGAAGCACAAAACGAACAACACCATTTCCCTCATCGGGGGGCGGCACATCCGGGCCCCTACCATGACGGCACTTAGCACGTACCGTGTGTGTTTTGAAGCAAACACCACATAACCAAATCCCCATACGCCTAAAAGTAACATCAGCCTCAGTATAAACACCCAAATTAGAAGTAAGAGAATGTCGAGTGATATCCCGCGCATCGATACCACAATGACGATCACTAAGATGCTTGATAAGAGAACTTCTAACAAGCCCATTTCCACTCCCATTTTGACAGCCACTAAGACCCACAAAGGGACAATGAAACTTCACTGTGGCATGCGACATAACTGCACACAACCTTTAGTTGTAGTGCATAGCTATAATGACAGAGACAAAATCCCCATACACCAATAAAATTATAACCATGAAGCCAAGAAAAAACCGGGGACTTTTAACAAACACCTTGTGGGCACAAATTCAATTGAGTAATGATACAGACTCTATCTTCTCCCAAAATCTTCCCCGTAGTTAACTAGAAAATGAAAAGCTTATAATCAGATTCTGTAAAGAATAAAAATTAGAACAGTGATTCATTTGTTCATCTTGATATCTATAGCCTACAACACTAATTACTCTTTAACATTTAGATCCAGATCTAAAAAAAAATGCATATCTGAAAGCAGAGTAAGCAGCGGTTCAGATGAAGAGTATAGTCGCCGATCACCATCTAACAACCGCAGCAATCCAAATCCGGCCAAAACGATGTTGACCACCGACAGAGGTTGGAGATGATTTGCTGCAGAAAATCTTCTTCTTATAATTGATAATCACAATCAACCCCAACATTTGCAAGGTTCTAGCTTCAATTCCTTCACTACACAAGATTTTCACTTGCAACCCACCACCGTCGCTACTTTCAATTCCTTTGCTGTCAAACTGAAAAAGTGTCTGTCAATAAGCTGTAAAATCTTCTTCTTCTTCTTCTTCTTCTTATTATTATTATTATTATTATTATTATTATTATTATTATTATTATTATTATTATTATTATTATTATAATAATAGCGAAATAAGTTAATACAATTTCGTTTCTTTAAAGAAATAAATGAATATATATATATATTGAAAAATTACTCAACATTATTAGAACCTATTCCTTAGTTTATCAAATTAAGGGCACTTGCCTTATCCGGATCCCTTATGGTAAGTTTTATTATCCGATGCATTTAGATATAAATATTTGTGATCGCGATATGTGTAGGGACACTCATATTTTCTTTAAAAAACCATCAAACTCATTTCGTAAAATCGGTGCATGTAAAATGACTCCATCAAATATTCCCACATGTGCTCCAAATACTCCCACATGTGCTAGGAATAAGTATCAACTAAAAAAAGAGTTTCATTGTCGTCGTTTTTATTATTTTCATTATTTTTACATTTTCAATATTTTTGACATTTAAAAATGTCACAAAATTATGACACAAACATCAAACAAAATCCAATGGCACTTAAAAATGTCAAAAAATTAATAACACATAAAACTTTGATTCCATATTCCACGCTTCAAAGTTTCTGACGCAAAAATTTTTCATGCTTCTAGCTAGGGGTGTGCACGGTTCGAGAAAAATCAAAGAACCGAACCGAAAATGAGAAACCGAGTGGATCTCGAACCGAACCGAGCTATTTGCTTCGGTCCTCGTTCCATACGGGCTGAATATGACCAAACCCGAAAATAACACTAAAACTAACCGAACCCAATCTTTCTAAATTTTTTTTAACTTATACTAACATTTTTAAACGTGAAAAACTCATTTAAAAAGGGTTAAAAACTACTCCATAAAAATTAGTTGTAAGACCACCCCCTATGGTTAGTTACCCGCTCATTACCCGTTCATTACCCGTAACTAACCATAGGCACCACTTAGTTACCCGCGTTAGTTACCCGCTTTCACCATAGATTTAACGGAAGAGTTATAGGAATTGCGAGTCCCAGTGCTTTTTATTGTTGGACTTGATGTTTTATTGCTTGTACGTTGTATATTAAGAGGAGTATTGTTTTAGCCATGATAGGGAGTGTTTAATTATGAGTTAGTTATAGGATATTGGTGTTGATGTGGCGCTGATGTGGAAGGTTAAGAGGATGAATAGTTTAGTTACAATAGAGAGTGGCCTAATGATCATTCCACTTGGTCTATGGTTGTAAGTTACCGAGTATATATTATATAAATATATTAAAAGTCAAAGTCGAGTATTATTCTATTTGTCCTCACATGTCAATGTACCTCTTTTCTATTTTTTTAATTTTTCATTTTTTATTTATCAACCAATGATATAATCCTTTCACCACAAATTTATTGTCTCAGACAAAAAACACACAGCTTAAGAAAAAATACTTGACACATGTAGTTTTGTATTAACTTTCCAGATTTACATCTTACTTTTTACATACTACGTATTTTTTTGTCTTACATGTATAAAGTAGGTGCACAAAAGAAATTTATCACATTATTCTTTTCCGTTTATGAAAGTGAATAATTAATTTGAGACATTTAAAAAAAATACTGGACAATAAATATAGAACGGAGAAGTAGTTGTTACAAGCATAAATTGATAAACTTGCCCTTCTAATCCTTTATAAGCATAAATTATAACATATGTGATGCAATCATGTGACATTTCTTTTCTTCTTTTAATATTTATTTTGACATTTTGTTATTTAAGAACATTTAATTTTCTTTAATTTTATTTTGACATGTTTGTTTTCAATTTTCAATTTTTGTTACATTTTTATTTCATTTGTTCTTACATTCTTTTAATCATGTCACATTTTTTTAATATTATTTTGACGTTTTTTTTAAATTATGTCACACCGTTTTCAAACCATATGATTTATAAAATGCATTTCAACCATCTTTACTGGTTATGAATGTATTTAGCTATTTACGTATTTACTTGTTACAATTGAAAAATATTTTAAAATTTATTATAAATTTGATACAATGAAAAGAAAAAAAAAATGTTACACCGCTGCAACGCGCGATGTCACTTTACTAATTCTTGCCAAGAATGAGAGTTGAACTTGCGCCCATTTTGACAAAGGCTTTCACATGTTTTTTTCCTTTTTTTTTTTTGAACAACAATTCGGGATCATACGCGGGGACTAAGCTACCCACGCGTTCATCTCTCGCAGTTGTAAATCTCGTCCCCAACTGTTGCCCAGGAGAAAACTCAGATCAATCTGAGGGCATGGGCGGTAGACCCCCACCCTCACGTCCCCTGCAACGCATTGTGCGAAAGACACTCTTAGATAGAATTCAAAGGTTAAGGGGCAACCTTGTGTGCAATGTTGCACCCCACAGGAGTCAAACTTCTGACCTCTTATTAAGAAGAGCAAGCTATTATTAAATAAGCTACAAAACAAGATTAAAACTTTCCACATGTTGAGCTTCACCTTCTAAAGCAACGAGACCAGTGACTATCTCTTATATACGCACATAGAAGTCATTTATGCGGGGTAACCCGGTTATACTCCGGTAGTCTGAATAATAGAGAAAACTTTAGCTATACTACGAACAAGGAAAAATTCAAGAGTAAGTTTTTGAATAGCACCGTATTCCTTTGATCGGAGATTCTTCGCCTGCGGGATCAAACGCCGGATATCTCCAATTCCCTTTCTGCTACTATCCGATACTGCTCTTTTTTCCTCACGATTTCGATGGCTCCCTACGATGAAGCCGAAAGGTACTCAATATGAATAGAAGTTGGTTCAATGCAAGAAAAGTGACCCACAACGAGAATCAGAGAAGGTATTCACGTCGTTTTACGTTACTAATTTCCCTAATCATGTTACTAAGGATGATTTGTGGAAACGATTTGAAACCCTAGGTTGTTTGGGTGATGTTTTTGTTGGAGTATGATACAAATTCAAAGCGAGCGGAAGCATTTTTAAAACTTTACAAAATCATACTCTTCCACGGATCATTGTACAAAACTTTAGCAAACAAAATAAATTAACGAAACCGAACAAGAGAAGATTAGAATACAACCTTTGTAGCCTTTTGAAGATCGAATTTGAAAACCCAAAGAAGAGTTCCTCTAAACGGTAGACACCCAAAGTTTCAACCTTGCTTCTATCTATACCTTCTACTTAACGGATATTTTCTTCTTCGTTATTTCCATCAAAAACCGAACCCAATTATAGATTCCAAGTATTTTTGGTTACTTGAAAATAAGAAAGAAAAATAGCATTTTTGTATGTGTGTTTTTGTATCTTTTTTTATATGGCTTTTCCAATACCAAGACTTGGTATTATATATTACATAATTGATACAATTAATACATCTAGTATAAATGTAATAAATAAAGATTTGGAAAGATTTGCAAAATCAAATCTTTATATAAAATAAGATTTACAAAATAAATCATATTTTATAAATTAAATCAAATCTTATATCTTATATAAAATATGATTTGAAAAATCTAATCAAATCTCTACATATTTAGATTTGTAAGTATATGTATACACATAAATAAAACTTACTTAATTTATTAAACCATTAACTAATGATTAATAAATTAATTTCCGATTAGAAGGTATATCAAACAATTTTACGATTGGCCTTTGTGTGTGACCGAATAGGATAAATGCACTTTTATTATTTAATGTCATGGGCATATCTTCGGAATATATGTACCACGGTCAAACCACGGTCGAACCGTAGCCAACCCGAGAACATATTTCCAACAGACTCCCACTTGCACTGACATTAATAATATTGGTCTGTCTTAAAAGACACACCATGTGTAACAACTAGTCTGCTACGTTACACTTCTATATTTTGATTTATATCAATCATCCTTTTGTTCAAGATATCTATATGAACGTGTGGCATGGTTAAGTGTCAATCATCATCGTTCAAGATTATGTTTCCCGATGGAGATTTGTGGTGATCAAATAGACTGCAATTGCATTAATTCAGTCGTAGCATGGCCATGCATTTAATTCAGCACAAATCAACGAGGGGCCCAGAGATATCGCTTAAACTAGCTTAAAGAAGAAGGAACAAATTGCTTCAACTGTATAGACATCCACCACATTCCATGATATACCCAATCTGCTCCCTTATGACCGGCATTTACGCACAGCGTTAGAAACAGGTCAAAGTATAACATAGTTTGTGTCAGGATTTCTCATACATATCCACTCTAGGATAAATGATGTTGCCATCTTAGAGCTTACCTTTTGACTTAAAACCATGAAGTAATGTCTAAGTGTGGTCATTCCAGAACCTTGAATCAACTATCAAGTTCCTCATGAATGTAGTTTCATATAAGCCTATATTACTAACCTTCATAGCAGCCTTAATTCAATTATCTCTTCCTTAGAGAATGATCGACTGTGGAAGTTTATGAAATGATATTCATTGGAAGTTAAAACATGCAAAATGAAACATGGCAATATACAATGAAATGATCGCATCGTGCGTATAATATATTATCAATATATTAATCATCAGATCAATTGCAACATATATTATTACCCAATGTTTAAAGTTTCAAACTTAACATAAAAATACAATTAAACTTTATCATTAATGACACGAATACCAATAGACATGCTATGAGCATCATGCTTAGTCTGTGGCAAAGGCTTGGTGAAAGGATCAGCCAAGTTCTTAGTCATGTCTACTCTACTTAATAATATATCATTTTCTGCTACAAGTTGACGGATGTAATGGTACTTTTTGAGTATGTGCCGTGTGCGCTTTTGTGACTTCGGTTCTTGAGCCAAGACAACCGGACTCACATTGTCGCAAAAAATCTCAACAGGATCATGGATTGTAGGAACCACGCCCAGATACCCGATGAATTTCTTTATCCACATGGCCTCTTTAGAAGCTTCATTTACCGATATATACTCGGCTTCTGTCGTAGAATCAGCAATAGTACTTTGCTTGCCACTTCTCCATGTGACGGCTCCACCGTTCAACAAAAATACAAATCCTGATTGTGAAGAGCAATCATCTCTATCTGATTGGAAACTAGCGTCAGAGTATCCTTTGACGCTCAGCTCTTCATTCCCACCATAGACCAAGAACATCTCTTTAGTCCTCCTAAGATACTTTAGAATGTTCTTGACTGCTATCCAATGAGCTTCACCAGAATTGGCCTGATAACGACTAGTCATGCTTACTGCATACGACACGTCAGGCCTAGTGCATCTCATTGCATACATGATCGATCCTATAGCTGAAGCATATGGAGTCCGACTCATGGTAGCTGACTCCAAGTCAGAATTAGGACATTGAGACTTGCTCAATATCATTCCAGGGTTCATAGGAACGCACCCTTTCTTGGAGTTATGCATACCGAATTTCTTCAGTATCTTATCTATATATGCACTTTGGTTTAGTCCAATTAATCTCCTTGACCTATCTCGATAGATCTTTATTCCCAAAATATATGATGCATCTCCTATGTCTTTCATAGAGAAACATTTCCCTAGCCAAGCTTTGACATCTTTCAATGTCGGGATATCGTTTCCCATGAGTAATATGTCATCGACATATAGTACAAGGAAGACTACAACACTCCCACTAGACCTAACATAGACACATGGCTCATCTTCGCCTCTAATAAAACCAAATTCTTTGATTTTCTCATTAAAGCAAAGATTCCAGCTACGAGAAGCTTGTTTAAGTCCATAAATGGACTTTTGAAGCTTGCACACACTATTAGGATACTTAGGATGTACATAACCCTCAGGTTGTGTCATAAACACATCCTCTGTTAGCTTGCCATTAAGGAAAGCTGTTTTTACATCCATTTGCCATATCTCATAGTCATAAAATGCAGCTTTGGCAAGAAGTATTCTAATGGATTTTAACATAGCTACTGGTGAAAAAGTTTCATCATAGTCTACACCATATTGTTGCGTGTAACCCTTAGCCACCAGTCTCGCTTTGAATGTGTGTACATTTCCATCCATATCGGTCTTCTTCTTGAAGACCCACCTACACCCAATGGTTTTAGTACCTGGTATATGATTAATCAAGGTCCAGACTTGATTATCATGCATGGATTGGATCTCGTTGTCCATAGCCTCCTTCCATTTGACAGACTCGGGGCCTGTCATTGCTTCCTGATAGGTAATAGGTTCATCAGAATCTATATTTTCGTTGTCACCCTCAAATATGTGTAAATTATATTTCTTTGGTGTTCGACGCACTCTATCAGATCTACGTATGGGTGGTGGCTGTAGGTCAGTTTCTCTTTCAACTGCAGGCTCGTCAACCTCTTGAGGAGAATCAGTTCCAATATCGATTTCCATGTCGGTTGATTCTTGAATTTCTTCAAGGTCAATTTTGCTCCCACTGGTTCCTTTTGATATGAGATCCTTTTCAAGGAAGACTCCACTTCGGGACACAAAGACTTTGTTCTCAGTAGGGTTATAAAACAAATATCCAAAAGAATCAGTCGGGTAACCAACAAATAAACACTTTTCAGATCTGGGTTCAAGTTTATCTTGAGCTTCACGACGAACGTAAGCCTCACAACCCCAGATTCTTAGATATGAGAGAGACACAGTTTTACCATGCCATATCTCATAAGGTGTTTTAGAAACTTTCTTGGTTGGGATGAGGTTAAGGATCCTTGCGGCAGTTTGTAGGGCATAGCCCCAAAAACTAATTGGAAGCTTCGTGCGGCTCATCATGGATTGAACCATATCAAGTAATGTTCGATTCCTCCTTTCAGCCACACCATTATGTTGTGGTGTTCTAGGAGGAGCTAATTGTGAGATTATCCCACAACCCCGTAGATGATCACGAAATTCATCATTAAGATATTCACCACCTATATCAGATCGGAGAATCTTAATTCTTTTGTTCAGTTGATTTTCTACTTCATTTTGGTATGCCTTGAACACTCCCAAAGTTTCAGACTTTTGTTTAATTAAATAAACATAACCATATCTACTGAAGTCATCAGTAAATGTAACGAAGTATCGTTCCTGGTGTCTAGTAGGCGATCTGAATGGACCACACACATTAGTGTGTACCAACTCCAACATATCATTACCCCTTTCACAGTTTCCTGTGAAAGGTGCTTTTGTCATTTTTCCTAACAAGCAAGATTCACATTCGTCATATGATGTAACATTAAATTATTCTAAAATTCCATCTGACTAAAGTTTTGTTATGCGTTTCTTGTTTATATGGCCTAAACGACAATGCCATAGATACATTTTATCCAACCAGTCTTTGGATGAATCAACATTGTAGATTGAACTATCATTTAGCTTTACTGTGGTTTTTAAGATGCCTTTACAAGGAATAACCTTGAAATAAAACATCCCATTTTTGTGAACAAGTATTGATCCATTATCAAAACTAAAATCAAAACCATCATTAAATAAAGCATTAAAAGATATAATGTTTCTTGCCATTTCGGCACTGTAGCAAATATTAGATAAAACAATACATAGACCAGAATCAAAAGAAAGCTTGTATTCTCCAATCATGTTAACAGAGGCAACGTTCTTATTTCCCATGATTAGATTGAGCTCTCTGGTCTTCAGCTTCTTACTTCTTGTGAGTCCCTGCACATTTGTACAAATGTGAGTACCACATCCTGTGTCCAATACCCAGGAATTAGAAATAGTAGTATTGTTTAGTTCAATCATGAACAAACCTGAAGGTACGACGACTCCCTTAGCCCGTAGTTCATTAAGTTCCTTCAAGTACTTGGTACAATTGCGCCTCCAATGTCCTTTCTCCCCACAATGAAAGCATATTGCTTATTTAGGAGACTTGGTTTGCGGGATCTTTGAAGTAGAAGAGTTAGCAATGCCCTTAGATTTAGGTTTGAAGTTGGACGTGCCAACCTTACTCTTGCCCTTGTTCTTGCCCTTTGTTTTGTTTTTCTTCTTCTTAATCCCACCTTCACGAATGGCTAGAACAGTAGTTGCGGGTTTAGCTTTGGCCATGTTAGCCTCAACGGTTTTCAACATGCCATGGAGCTCCATGATTGTTTTCTCCATATTGTTCATATTATAGTTCATAATGAATCCTTCATATGCACTAGTCAGCGAGTTCAGGATAAAATCCGTTGCAAGCTCCTGACTTATAGAAAAACTGAGGCGCTCCAGTCAGTCTATGTACCCTTTCATTTGTAGTACATGGACACTAACGCTACTTCCCGTTGCCATTTTACAAGATACGAGAGCTTTCACTGTGTCAAACCTTTCTTGCTTTGCTTGTTGTTGAAACATGTCTTTGAGTTGGTTAAGCATGTCATACGACCCCAAGCTCTCCATGCCCTTATGGAGCTCCGGAGACATGGTCGCCAACATCAAGCATGCTACCTCATTAGACTCGGAATGACGTTTTTCAAACTCGTCCCTAGCCGCTTGAGTAGCTCTTGATCCGGGTTCTGCCGGTAAGGGTTCCTCAATTGCCCTGATCTTTCCTTCCATCCTAAGAGCAATTCTTAGGTTGCGAAGCCAGTCCATGTAGTTCAAGCCCGTAAGCTTGTCCTTTTCGAGGAGCCCTTTAAGGCAGAAATTAGTGATTGATGACGGAGTAGGATTTGTGTTTGTTGCAGACATCTATCATATTTTTAAAGTAAGTTGTATTAGTTAGTTTGATATGTTTAATCCTTGTTAAGAAAATTACCCAAGTGTGTTCAATATTCAAACAATTATAATTAACAAGGTTAAGATCCATATTTCACTTATGGTAATGACGGGTTTACCGCGGATCGCCAATCATCAGCTATTTAGGTAGGTAACTATATTACCAATTTCATCCATTATGAAATTCTTAGGTTCTGCGGAATTTAGTGATAATCAGTTATTTCACTTGGCATGTTTAATCCCTTCTACGCTAATCCTTCCTCGTGGCGGATTTGCCGCGAACCACGATTTCAGATTGTAAACCGTCCGTGATAGATACACGTGAAATCCGGCCCAAGACTCTCAGGTATCGCGAAATTCACCTCACCCTTCCCAACACCCAACTAAAGTCCGGCCCAAGACTCTCAGGTATCGCGAACTCTAATAGGTAGAAGGTTCGGATGTGTGTATTACTCATGGGTAGCGTAAAGTTTACATTTAAAACGGGGTTTTGTTTTCTTTAGCAAAAGTAGTTTATTCCATTTTAAAACATTTGCTAATTATGTATTGCGTGTTGCGTTTGTTAAACTAATTTTACCAAATCATTTTAAGTGATTATTGTCTTTTGTTTATATACTAATTTTCTAGCTAGCATGGCATAGACAAATAAGAACCCAATATTAATCATGACACGCAATTATCGGTAGTATGCCTTGAGTCCTATGCGTTTTTCCGGTGAGCCAACACACGGAAAAACATGGTCAACTAGGGACATAACCTTGTGTGAGAATTGGCTCCCACTAAAACCGCCATCTCCATTATATGCTCAGATGGGCCGCCTTGTGAACATCGTCTTCTTGATTCCAATCTTGGTTGCATTATTTTACAAAATAACTATTCTATTTTCTATATTATTACAAATACAATATAAATTGAAAGACGACATAAGTCGTTTAATAAATTATTACATTCATCCCGAATAAATAATAAACACGAAATGCAAGCCGTTTAATAAATTATTACATTCATCCCGAATAAATAATAAATTAAATCATACAACCAAACATCCACACAAGGGTTTTATAGAGGCAAATACTACCGATTTCATACAACAATCATATACATTACAAATGGAGGGCCAAACATCCATTTTATGAAACATGTTTCGATAAGGATTGATTTAAACAACACTTAATGGCACATAACAAATATCAATCCTTGTTTACATAACTTATGTATGTAAACCCACTTCATATTTTGTAAGTATGGTTTTCATGCCAAAACCATCTAAACAAACATATTAATTGAATTAAAACATGTTGGAGATTTATCCACTTTAACAAAGCATAAAGTCTAAAATTAACAATTTTAATTTTCTCATTTCATGTAAAACATGAATATAATTTATGTACTTCATTTTCCTAAACTTTGAATCACTTTTAGTCAACATTCAAGTTACCTTATCAAATTTTTGGATTTTGGCAGATTCATACATGCAACTTCAGATGGTCATAACTTACTCATTTCTAGTCCGTTTTTGATGAATTTTTTTTTCAAATTTAAGTTCTTTCAGTTAGCTTTCAAATGAAATTGGTCTCATACAATAATATTGAGTTAAAAGCCCCGAAACAGTCCATCAAAGATGGACTGTACAAGCTGAAAAAAATTTCTTAAATGAAAAAAAAATGAGTTTAACCCATTTTACATTTTGCCAAAATCCAAGATTCAAATTAGTATATAGGAAACATAAATACACAAATCATGATAATAGTTTTGCATGTTTGTTATGCATAATCATCTCCAAGAATCATGCACAACACATTCATCAAAAACGATTATCATAGAGTACATTAGTTTGCTAAAACTTGTACAAGATGGCTCGGATACCACTGTTGGAGTATGATACAAATTCAAAGCGAGCGGAAGCATTTTTAAAACTTTACAAAATCATACTCTTCCACGGATCATTGTACAAAACTTTAGCAAACAAAACAAATTAACGAAATCGAACAAGAGAATATTAGAATACAACCTTTGTAGCCTTTTGAAGATCGAATTTGAAAACTGAAAGAAGAGTTCCTCTAAACGGTAGACACCCAAAGTTCCAACCTTGCTTCGATCTATACCATCTACTTAACGGATATTTTCTTCTTCGTTATTTCCACCAAAAACCGAACCCAATTATAGATTCCAAGTATTTTTGGTTACTTGAAAATAAGAAAGAAAAATAGCATTTTTGTATGTGTGTTTTTGTATCTTTTTTTATATGACTTTTCCAATACCAAGACTTGGTATTATATATTACATAATTGATACAATTAATACATCTAGTACAAATGTAATAAATAAAGATTTGGAAAGATTTGCAAAATCAAATCTTTATATAAAATAAGATTTACAAAATCAAATCATATTTTATAAATCAAATCAAATCTTATATCTTATATAAAATATGATTTGCAAAATCTAATCAAATCTCTACATATTTAGATTTGTAAGTATATGTATACACATAAAAAAAAACTTACTTAATTTATTAAACCATTAACTAATGGTTAATAAATTAATTTTCGATTAGAAGGTATATCAAACAATTTTACGATTGGCCTTTGTGTGTGACCGAATAGGATAAATGGACTTTTATTATTTAATGTCATGGGCATATCTTCGGAATATATGTACCACGGTTAAACCACGGTCCAACTGTAGCCAACCCGAGAACATATTTCCAACAGTTTTCATTGCGGATAAACCTTCAAAGCTTGGTAAAAGATTTGGTTTTATTCGGTTTCTTGGTATTAAAGATCCTGAGAAGTATGTTAAACATCTCAATGATGTCTGGTTCGACAACTACCATGTTTTTGTCTCCGTTGCATTTCTTCTGCACCAAAACATCCTCCTGTTATTTTAAAAAGGGTTGTGCAAACGCCTTCTGTTCCGGCTGATGTGTTTCCTCCTTTAGTTGTAGATGACAAGATTTCTTATACCTCGATCGCCACAGGTAAATCACCCCAACATATCCCAGCGATTTCTGTTGGGGAAATATTGAATTAGTGGGTAAAGAATCAACAACCGGATTGATACTAGAATCGTGAAACACTTTCTTAATAGAGTATTTCAACCCACTTGGTCACGGGTTACACAAAATCACTATTAGGATAAGACTAGTATGAACAATCGTCTTGACCAAAAGCTAATTGTTCCTTGCAATTGTAGATTGCATAAATCTGTAAGTTTTGTGTTGAAAGTGTGTTAGACATGTCCAAAAATCTGAAACATTGTGTAAAAAGTCTAACCCTTCATATGGAAATGAATCCATATATTTATAATGGGTCAAAAGGTGTCTTTGAAAAGTCACACCTTTTCATATGAACCCATACAATGCTTGGAAGATAATACCCATGTATTTGTGCTTAAACAAGTCCAAATACATATAAAAACTGTCCTTAAATGTCCTGGAACAACCCCATAATGTTTGGGGTTCAAATGTGCCTTTTGGGTTGAAAAGACACATTTTCAGCGAACCAGTGTTAAGCCGCGACGCGGGCCTGAGAGCCGCGCCGCGGGCTAACAAAGAATCACACTTGAAAACAGGCCAAAAAGCTCGACCTCAAAACCAAGCTTTAAGCCGCGCCGCGGGGGATGAGGCCGCTCCGTGGCCTAACACTACCCAGCAAATCAAATTTCCAGTTTAAGGATTTTCGCGCGTATGGCCTTTTCAAGTCTCGTTTCGCATTCCTTATGTTCCAAATGTTATTTCCAAGCTCACTAACATAACCTCAAACCATTTTACGCTTTACGAACGTGTACTCCACACTCCCCAAATTCGTGTAGCGTTTCAATGGTTCGATCACTTTCAACTTAGCAATCCAATCAACTAAAATGACGTTGGATCATGCTAAAATCACCAACAATTCCCCCCCATTTTAGTATGATCCTTGATTACTAAAATACCAACTAACAGATAACTAGTGCATAAGTGTAAATGTCACATGGATTGAATTTACACATAGTATATTACACGTGCAAGAATTCGAAAATCAGGGTGCTCTAATAGTTTGAACCCATCAATTCATTTGAAAACCTATCGATAATATACACACTAGCTCCATGCTTTCTACAATTAACCCGACACTATTATAAGCCATGTATCCTAATCCTCTCATGAACATATCAAAAGCTAAGTCCCAAGCTTTCTTGAGGCGGCTTAACCTCGTGTTCACATAGGTAGTTTCTTTAATCTTGCTCCCGCGATGCAATTTTTCAAGACAACTATTAAGAAGTATTTAACTTCAACCTCCTTTATCTCACGGGTCCGAACACATACTTTGGGATCATATATTTAAATGTGTTCCAATCTTCAGATAGTAGGCTTTCCTCATTGAATTCAGCTCCTAGCGTTGTACTAGAAGGGAATTGGGTATCCCACTATGGAAGATTTAAATGGACTTTAATCCCACAACATTAGCCATCTTTTGCTGGCTTCCGGCTAATGCTTTTCTCAAGTGATTTAGTCGAACTTTGTTGTAACCCAACAAAATCCACATACATCACTTCATTCGTGTTTAACCCACGAAATACAATTTGTCTAAGGCATAAGTGTCTAGACTTTCACTTGTAAAAGTACATGCCTTAGTCAAAGACATCTCATCACTAGGGATCACCATGAACTTTCATCTCATTCATTATGACTTCAATCAATTTCCCTTTTGCAATCCTTTAAACTAAGGATTTACCAAGTTCTTACTATACCATAAGAAACTTAAGAGTACTCAAACCAATTGATTGATTAGTCCTAGCATATGTCCACCTCTCACAAGTAATCAATGTAACCTATAATTCATACACCCTTGATAATATATCCCCATTATCCTTGTGTACACAATCATTAACATTACATTAGGCATGAGATTATGATTACAAACCTACCCTAGTCAATCCACTTCTAAAACCAAGAAGTAATGATAACAAGTTTATGGTATCCATAATCTCAACATCAACCTTTTTGATCCAAGATACCTCATCTATACCAAGTGTAGATCCAACAACTTGTAGATGTATAATCTTCATGATCAATAGTAAACTCAATATCATTTAATATGCATTAAGGATTTCACATTGTGAATTAAACCATAGCCCATGGTTGTCCTTTACAAGTACTAAAGTACTTAAGCTCCATCACAATAAATTCAACTAGACCATGCTTAATCTTTCTAACACCATGCTAAATTAGTCACTTGATGTAGTCACATACACCATACCACCAATTTTCATAGCATACCGGTATTTAGAAGCAATTAAACAACATCTAATCCTATTCCATATTAATATATTAGTTTCACCAACTTGTACCAATTTGATAAATCATCAAATAGTCATGGACATACTTCATCAATGAACAAATATTTCATGGGCATTTAATTGGCAACAAAACAGTCACTTCACAATCATAAAGATTGTTTTGTAACACTTCCAACGGATTATTACCACCCGTTAATTTGTCCAACAATTGTTATCCATAGTCTTAACAACAATCACAATTATTAACACTCATGAAGGAATTTCATGTCAATACACAAAAGAATATCTTTAAAACCTTCTTTAATTGACATCACAATTTATCAACCCATAACCACAACTTGTAGATGTTAATCATTATTTTGAATAATGATCCAAATTGTGTCAGTACATGACATAACCCATCGTCTCAAATTTAATCCATTACAAATTTGCAATACATTACTAAATAATCAAATGATTGATTATTTAATCTAGTACATGCAAATATGATATTCAAATGATTTAATCCAATTGCAATGTCAGTTATTCAATCATACACTCATGTGATTATTAATTTACATGCCACACACCATGTAAATTGTGGTTGAATAAATTTAAATTAATTAACACGAATTCAAACTATTATGTAATTACAGGAATTCATAGTGTCATTACCAACAAAAGGAGCAATTAAATCACACTATTAATTAATTGGTGACATAAAATAATTCCATGTTATAACTAGAAACCACATAAATGATGACAACGTTGGGTCACTCTATGGTTTAATTTCTTGACAACAACATGCATGATAATGGAAACATTAACCGACATTTAAGTATTTAACCATCATTTCAACCGTTACAAAAGAGGATTCATGGTCACCCACAATTAATTCATAAATTTGTTCATATTTAACCAATTGCAAATTCATAATGGTCAACTTGTGACAAACCCATGCAATTTTGTATGAAATAAATTTGATACCGTGATGTATCCTTGGACCAAAAGAGATTAACGATATATATAGTATTTGCAATATTTCAATCCCTTTTGTTTCCACAGTAGCATACCATTTCATGATGCCAATGGTACCGAATGGGATTTACAATTACCCACACATCTCATACTCACATGAATTAATTTATCCATGCCGGTTACCCGTTGAATAACATGTACTTATCATCATATCATAATTATAATGATTTAATAATCTGAAAAGGATACATACCAGATTTGTTACTTAAGAAATGTAACAATTTTCAGTACCTCTTCCAATGTACTCCTTCGAAAATGATGTCCCCATATCATGAATATTCCATATCATATCCGTTGATTATTCCACTGATTCCAAGTTGTATATTATTCCTTATCCTTCCCAGAATAAACCTCATAACTTTCACGATTCACACCGGTCTTAATTCTTGAAATACTCTATTAAATTGTTGGGGAAATATTGAATTAGTGGGTAAAGAATCAACAACCGGATTAATACTAGAATCATGAAACACTTTCTTAATAGAGTATTTCGACCCACTTGGTCACGGGTTACACGAAATCACTATTAGGATAAGACTAGTATGAACAATCGTCTTGACCAAAAGATAATTGTTCCTTGCAATTGTAGATTGCATAAATCTGTAAGTTTTGTGTTGAAAGTGTGTTAGACATGTCCAAAAATCTGGAACATTGTGTAAAAAGTCTAACCCTTCATATGGAAATGAATCCATATATTTATAATGGGTCAAAAGGTGTCTTTGAAAAGTCACACCTTTTCATATGAACCCATACAATGCTTGGAAGATAATACCCATGTATTTGTGCTTAAACAAGTCCAAATACATAGAAAACCGTCCTTAAATGTCCTGGAACAACCCCATAACGTGTGGGGTTCAAATGTGCCTTTTGGGTTGAAAAGACACCTTTTCAGCGAACCAGTGTTAAGTCGCGCAGCGGGCCTGAGAGCCGCGCCGCGGTCTAACAAAGAATCACACTTAAAAACAGGCCAAAAAGCTCGACCTCAAAACCAAGCTTTAAGCCGCGCCGCGGGGGATGAGGCCGCGCCGCGGCCTAACACTACCCAGCAAATCAAATTTCCAGTTTAAGGATTTTCGCGCGTATGACCTTTTCAAGTCTCGTTTTGCATTCCTTATGTTCCAAATGTTATTTCCAAGCTCACTAACATAACCTCAAACCATTTTACGCTTTACGAACGTGTACTCCACACTCCCCAAATCCATGTAGCTTTTCAATGGTTCGATCACTTTAAACTTAGCAATCCAATCAACTAAAATGACGTTGGATCATGCTAAAATCACCAACAATTTCTAATGAAGAAGTGATCATACAGGACTCATACTTAATTGACATTGGTGATTCATCAAAATCAATTTTAGCTAAGGTCAGGCATTTGGATACTATTTATTCCTTGTTTCGGGTCTGTAGGAATGAAGGTTTTGTGGACATCAAGATTACTTATGTTGGTGGTTTATGGGTTTGGATTTCTTTCGCTAACGTTGCTGCATGTAATGCGTTTCCTATTAATGCATGTATGGGCTCACTGTTTTCGACTATGAAATCCCCATCTGGTAACTTTGTTGTGGATGAGCGAATCATTTGGATTGAAAAATTGATGCTCCCGTTATGTGCTTGGGGTTCAGGGGCTTATAAAAAAGTTGCCTCGTGTATTGGCCGTGTCATGTTCTATGAGGGAGATTCAAATTGTCCTTCAAGTTGTGCAAAAGTTGGTGTTCTCGTGAAACAACAACAACTGATCCCTAAGAATGTTGTTGCCAAAATTAGGGGTACCTTGTGTACTGCTCAAATTAAAGAGGTTGGTACATGGACTACTACTATTGTTGATGATGCTTCTTCGGTTGAATCGGATGATGACTTTAAAGGTGAAGATTGTAACTCACTTATTGGTGATCTGCAACAAGATGATGTTTTCCCACCTCCTGAACATGATGAGCAGGTCGATGTTGAGAAGGTAAATGTTGAAAAGGTTAAGGTGAATCAAGAATTGGAGGCCAACCAACTAGATGAGAATGTTGTAAATATTACTACTGAAGCGACAACAGTTCCTAATACTGAATCGGGGCAGCCATCTTTTGAAGAAACAATTATACCTAATTCTGACCCGGAAGCTGTAGCTCCTTATTTTGACCCGAAAGATACCGAACCACTGGATAGTAGATCCTCAGGCCCATCGGAGGCCCCGGGATTTGAATCAACGCCGGTTACTTTGAAGTATGAACAAGCTAATGTATATGTTACTGTGCGCAAAAATAATCCAAGTGGGTATTCAA
Organism: Rutidosis leptorrhynchoides; assembly: GCF_046630445.1. Classification (NCBI taxonomy): domain Eukaryota; kingdom Viridiplantae; phylum Streptophyta; class Magnoliopsida; order Asterales; family Asteraceae; genus Rutidosis; species Rutidosis leptorrhynchoides. The sequence goes on along the minus strand of NC_092336.1, from coordinate 360,147,411 downwards.
TGCTTCATGAATTGTCTTCTATAGCAGATATTGGGGCAAAGCTTGGTTTTAATTCTAACCATTGTGATGACACTGTTACGAACTTGATCGATCAATTTGGGAAAGCATTTTTGGATAAATGAATGTGTTGTCTCTAAATATTTGTGGTACCAAGAAAAGGAGGAAACCAGAATGGGTCAATGAACTTTGCTTTCGTCATAATATCCACTTTTTAGGTATGCAAGAAATGAAGATGTCGAGGTTTGATTTAGTGTGATTGTGCGAGTTAAAGCCCTTTGGGGTAATTATCGTTTCGATTTTGCTTGTAGCCTAGCTCAAGGAATATCGGGGGTATCATTTTCATTTAGGATACTTCCTCTTTCACTCGCTCTCGTATTTGGTGTCACCAGAATTATGTTATTGTGAAAGGTTCTTAGAATCATTACGAAGGTGACTACTATTTCATCAATGTCTATGCACCACAAGACACGATGGCAAAGGCTACACTCTAGAATATTCTCCTTGATTTCATGCATTCTCATACGGGAAATTTTATGATCTTTGGTGATTTTAACGTTGAGCGGAAAGATCTAGTTCTGATTTAAACTCCATAGAAGCGGATGCTTTCAACTCGTTTATTGATAATGCTAACCTTGTGGACCTCCCGCTTGGGGGAAGAATGTTCACCTTGATGAATACCCCAGGAACTAAGCTAAGTAAACTCGATCGATTCTTGCTCTCATCTGATTGTGCAGATTCCCTTCAAGATGGCCATGTGACTGTATTAGATAAGGGTTGTTCGGATCATAACCCTGTGTTGTTTCATCTTAAAAAGGTGGATTACGATCCTTTGCCTTTTAAATTCTTCCGCTCATGGCTTCTTCAAAACGGTATTGATGAGCTGATTAATCACGAATTTTCTGCTGGCCAAAATATTTCTTTTTGTGCCAAACTTAAAGTTTTAAAACATGCCATTAAATCGTGGAACATTTTGGTCAGGAATAACGTATAACACCCCTGATTTTTTTTAATAGACCTGGTTATAATATATATATCATATAAAATCCACTTGATTATAATATACACGTTAATATTTAAAAGTCTGGGTGTTATATTAAATATTACAACAACTTTCAATATAAAGGATACGACATCAGAGTTTTCGGCTTTTGTCAAACATATCTTCCAACATCCTATCTCCACCCTGATAACTAGCACACAACAAATCCATAACTTGCAGGGAAGATGTGGGGGGATTAGCACGAAGCTAAGTGAGTGCAACTAACAACATGCAATAGTATACATGAACCGTCATACTAATCATGTCACATAGTCTAACACATAAACATCACCCAAGTGCCGTCTACAGAGACTCTGGCGGCTCGACCAAACCATTAACCACTAGTTGATCGGATTGGGGCTTACCAGAAGTTCCTCCACCACCGTGTGTATATATATAATCCACACGCAACGGATGCGTCATTCATATATATATACACCTCGATTGTCTAGGCTACCACATGAGGAACCCAACCCGCAGGTTGATCTCTCCTACCGAGGCTACCACACAATAGGGACACACTGGGCTCTAGCAGACAAGCATCAACTAAAATGCAGTCATCATAACGTACTAACTAAGCACAACAGTAAGTGTATCTAACAAGCATGGCAATCATAATATAACATGCTACTCTATACTATATTATCCAATTAGTCCCACTCACCGATACCGATATCACTCGGTAGTCTAATGTCACCGAGTTTTCTCCTCGTTTGTATCACCTGAAGACAATACTCACAAGTTAGTTATAATATCATGATCATCAATATACAAACGGGCATCATAACGGCTAAAAAATCAACACTTAGTAAAATATTTCACTGCCAAAGACACTCGGTCGACTGTCAGAGACGGCCGGCCAACTGTCTACACTCACTCGGTCGAGTGTCTAGTCACTCGGTCAATGGTCTCTCACAGACACATTCGGCCGTGGGTCTCACACACTCGGTCGATGGCCGAGTTGGTCGGTCGAGTGTCTAGAGACCCTCGGCCAACTGTGTTTATTTGCAGGAGCTGAAGAACAAGGCTACGGGTTTCACCCAAAATCAACCAATTCTTACTCTAGAGCTCGATTACAACCTCAAAACTGACCAAGTCGAAGACACTAAGCATGAAGAAACATAAACCCACTAGATTTTGACTGAAACAACATCAAATCTAATCATTTTTTCCCAAATTACACACTTTGTAAAAACTAGCACAAAAACCCATTTTTCTCAAAGATTGGAGCATGAAAGCTTGAGATTCTTACCTTGATAGAATCACTAAATCACAAAGAACAAGATAATGTAAAAGATTTGAGCTCAAGAACAAGGATTTAAGATTAGGGTTTGATGTGGGTGAGGATGAACATACGAGTGTGTTTGTGTTTATGTGTGTGAATGTTCACCTTGATGAATACCCCAGGAACTAAGCTAAGTAAACTCGATCGATTCTTGCTCTCATCTAATTGTGCAGATTCCCTTCAAGATGGCCATGTGACTGTATTAGATAAGGGTTGTTTGGATCATAACCCTGTGTTGTTTCATCTTAAAAAGGTGGATTACGGTCCTTTGCCTTTTAAATTCTTCCGCTCATGGCTTCTTCGAAACGGTATTGATGAGCTGATTAATCACGAATTTTCTACTGGCCAAAATATTTCTTTTTGTGCCAAACTTAAAGTTTTAAAACATGCCATTAAATTGTGGAACATTTTGGTCAGGAATAATGTATAACACCCCTGATTTTTTTAATAGACCTGGTTATAATATATATATATATATCATATAAAATCCACTTGATTATAATATACACGTTAATATTTAAAAGTCTGGGTGTTATATTAAATATTACAACAACTTTTAATATAAAGGACACGACATCAGAGTTTTCGGCTTTTGTCAAACATATCTTCCAACATCCTATCTCCACCCTGATAACTAGCACACAACAAATCCATAACTTGCAGGGAAGATGTGGGGGGGATTAGCACGAAGCTAAGTGAGTGCAACTAACAACATGCAATAGTATACATGAACCGTCATACTAATCATGTCACATAGTCTAACACATAAACATCACCCAAGTGCAGTCTACAGAGACTCTGGCGGCTCGACCAAACCATTAACCACTAGTTGATCGGATTGGGGCTTACCATAAGTTCCTCCACCACCGTGTGTATATATATAATCCACACGCGACGGACGCGTCATTAATATATATATACACCTCGATTGTCTAGGCTACCACATGAGGAACCCAACCCGCAGGTTGATCTCTCCTACCAAGGCTACCACACAATAGGGACACACTGGGCTCCAGCAGACAAGCATCAACTAAAATGCAGTCATCATAACGTACTAACTAAGCACAACAGTAAGTGTATCTAACAAGCATGGCAATCATAATATAACATGCTACTCTATACTATATTATCCAGTTAGTCCCACTCACCGATACCGATATCACTCGGTAGTCTAATGTCACCGAGTTTTCTCCTCGTTTGTATCACCTGAAAACAATACTCACATGTTAGTTATAATATCATGATCATCAATATACAAACGGGCAGCATAATGGCTAAAAAATCAACACTTAGTAAAATATTTCACTGCCAAAGACACTCGGTCGACTGTCAGAGACGGCCGACCAACTGTCTACACTCACTCGGTCGAGTGTCTAGTCACTCGGTCGATGGTCTCTCACAGACACATTCGGCCATGGGTCTCACACACTCGGTCGATGGCCGAGTTGGTCTGTCGAGTGTCTAGAGACCCTCGGCCGACTGTATTTATTTGTAGGACCTGAAGAACAAGGCTACGGGTTTCACCCAAAATCAACCAATTCTTGCTCTAGAGCTCGATTACAACCTCAAAACTGACCAAATCGAAGACACTAAGCATGAAGAAACATAAACCCACTAGATTTTGACTCAAACAACATCAAATCTAATCATTTTTTTCCCAAATTACACACTGTGTAAAAACTAGCACAAAAACCCATTTTTCTCAAAGATTGGAGCATGAAAGCTTGAGATTCTTACCTTGATAGAATCACTAAATCACAAAGAACAAGATAATGTAAAAGATTTGAGCTCAAGAACAAGGATTTAAGATTAGGGTTTGATGTGGGTGAGGATGAACTTACGAGTGTGTTTGTGTGTGTGAATATTATAGAAACAAAATGAAGAAAATGGAAGCACTAGTCATCTAAAGTGGGTTAAAATCCCACACTGTGCAACACACGGGTATTTATCAGTTATCTCTGATATCTTTTGTACTTAATTTGACTACCCTAACGGAGTCCAAATTAAATAAACAAACCTGATCTGTGACCATTGTCACAACCTGGTCCTCTGCACATCATTAAATAATAATAAATATAAAATTAAAATAAAAGCATATAATAACACCACACTACCTGAGGGCAAAATAGTAATCTAACAGCTAGGCCCGCTTCGAGGATGTTACACAATGAGTCGAACCGTATGAAAGAGATTAAAACTCTTCTTGCAACGTTAGAGATCATAATTGAAAACGGAACTGCTTCGGAGGAGGATTGAAGTAACTATGCTAATCTTATCCTTGAAAAGGAATCGTTAGATGATTTACATAATCTTGATGTTTTGCAAACGTCTCGTGTTAAATGGTTGAAGGAAGTTGATGATGTGACAACCCGAAAATTTCCGACCAAATTTAAACTTAGTCTTTATATGATTTCGACACGATAAGAAAAGTCTGTAAGGTTGAGTCTCAAAAAATTTGAACTGTTTCATATATTCAATTGACCTTCGACTGCTCTCGACGATTCACGAACAATTAATTGTAAATAGTTATGGGTGTATGTATGTATAAATAATAATTCGAAATATAATTTGAAGTATTATATGTTGTTGTTATTAAAAATTAATAAAATAAAAATATGATATTATAATAATTATTATTTAAAATATATCTCTATATATAAATAATGTATATTAAAAATAAATATTAAATGATTGTAATACTCGTTTGATGTTCCGATTGATGTTAAGCAAGTTAAATTCAAACTTATGTAATTTTAAAATAAACGGTGATACGAAAATGAGTTCTATAAATTTAGATTTATTAAAAATGTATTTAGGAACTATTTGTTAAGTTTTAACACTTTTTATATTTTACCCTGAATTGAGAGGGACAGTTGATGTAATTTTTATTTAATAAATTAATGATCAGATTTTATACCATAATGACCAAAATAAATAAATATAGTTAAATTAAAAATATGAGATTTTTCTGAAAGACTTTTTATCCACCACTAACTATCAACGGGATAAAAACTAGTAGTCCGGGAAAACTGTCGGCACATAATTCTAATTCATTCGGCTGCTTCATTATTAATCACTGTACAAGATTGAATCATGATTGAGTACGTTTATTATTATATATTATTAATATTATTATATATATATATATATATATATATATATATATATATATATATATATATATATATATATATATATATATATATATATATATATATATATATATATATATATATATATATATATATATTTCTATTCTAAAATGATAACAGTGAATTAAAAATTGAGGTTACTAGTGGATGATTTACTGTGTGATTTTGACCTAAAGTGTACTATTTTTGTTTCTCTTGCTTCACAAATAATAAGCTGACCATGTATATATATATATATATATATATATATATATATATATATATATATATATATATATATAACTATTATTACATGTATTATTAACCACCTCAATCCATTTCTAGTTTCATGGCTAAATACTTCCTTCACATTTCTATTTTCGATGATCACCATCGGCCTCCAAACACCCGACGCCACTGCTAGACGATCACTTCGACTCAAACCCGAACACAAACACGATCATAAAACAACCACCCTCCCAAGACCACCACAAACCCGCTACCACTCTCTCTCTTCTTATATTCAGTGTCTGTTTGAAAACTCCCCAAACAAGAAATAAACGTGCATCAAACATTAATGTTGCTGCCATTTTTCTATATTACAATACAATCACTGCTATGCGTAATTGCGTATGTTTATGACCAAATAGTTAATGATTACAATATTTAAAGATGAAATGATATTATGGTAAGTGATGTACGGGACTGTGATGACAAGGGTGATACGTAAAACCATTTGATGTTGATGTCATGAAAAAGGTGATGATGCGTATGATTTTGAGATGGTGAATTTGTACATAATACATGTTAATAAAGATGAGTATTATGATGATGATTATGTTTAAGGTGATTGTATGATGATGAATTAGTTTATTCATAAACGAAGTGTTATGATAATCACGAGTATGATGATAGTCACGATAATAAGATAATGATATTGACGATGATGATGTTCATGAAATGGGTTTAGAAAGAAGAAGGGAATAGATTGATGGGATAAATAGATTTAAGATAGGATATAAAACAAGAAAACATAAGTAGATCAGATGGTTAGGCACATTTAGTTTAACCGAGAGATTGCGGGTTCGAAACCAGGCCATGACATATTTTTTTTATATTTTATCAACATTAAAAGCTGTCACTTGGGCTGTGACCATGTTGGACCGAGTATTACGTAGTTGGGCCAAGAGGAAAGCTGGTTCAGATGATGACAACGGGTTAAAGTAATATAGGGCCAAGGTTAAATCAGAAAAACAAATGACGGATCAACGGTTAGGAGTGTTATCGGGACGTCGCGGGTTCAAACCCGTACTTGGGCATTTTTTTAGGACTACTTCTTTGAGGTAGTTTACTTATTACTCATTTTTATTATTATTATTATTATTATTATTATTATTATTATTATTATTATTATTATTATTATTATTATTATTATTATTATTATTATTATTATTATCATTTTTATATAAGTAGTATTATTGTTGAAACTAATTTTTCTATCAAAATTATCATTTTTATTATTAGAATTATCATTATTTTTATTATTAGAATTATCATTATTTTTTATCATTATTATTTTTATTAACATTTTTATTATTATTTCTAACACTAATATTATTATTTTTATTAGTATTATTAATATATCAAATAAAGATTTTCTATATAAAAATATATTAATTACACAAAACATAACTATATTAATATGTTTATAATAAATATTAATTATCTATTTAATGTATATAAAAAAAATAAATATAGTTAATTTAGTTATTAATGAAACGTAAAGATTACTAAAGTAACAATTAATAATAACACCTAAATTTGATTGATTATCATTATACGTGTTAATATACATATAAATGATATAGGTTCGTGAATCCGAGCTCAACCCTGCATTGTTCAGTATCGTCGTATGAATATTTTTACTACAAAATATCGTATTGTGAGTTTCATTTGCTCCCTTTTTACTGATTACATTTTTTGACTGAGAATACGTGCAAATGCTTTATTAACTGTTTTAAAATATTTATATGTGTGAGTTTCATTACTCCCCTTTTAAATGCTTTTTCTATATATATTTTTGGGACTGAGAATACATGTGCTGTTTTTTTAAAACTGTTTTATTAAATGCTTTTGAGATATATTTTTGAACTGAGAATATATGAACTGCTTTTATAAATATTTGACGAATAGACGCAAGTATTCAAAACTGCATTCTATGATTGAATTATTTGGATTCAGAGGTTCGATTTCTATAAGATTGTATTATCGACCATCGGTGAGATGATTTTGTCATTGCACTACGCATTACCTACCAAAATGGTTCGATTTTGTAACATCCCGACTTCAATTCACCAAAAACACGCAAAAAAAAAAATCTGCTGTAGCACAACTGGACGGCGTCTAGATTTCTGGACGGCGTCCAGCACTTAAGACCGGGATGGCGTCCAGCATATCTGGACGGCGTCCAGATTGCCTGGAAGCTGCTGTCCCGACACCTTTAAATGAAAACCTTTTTACAACGTATTACAATATAATAAAATAAGAGGTTTCTGTAACGACCCTGGAATTTCCAACGTTTACTTATTAATAATTATTGTTATTAATATGTGTGATTAGACGAATGTATGTTATTACATTTACGTGTTGCCATGATTGCCCGTACTTGACTTTTAAGAGCTCGAAACGTCTTTGTGACACACGAAACTTCACGAATAATATTTTCAAGTATTATTTACATTCATGATTAATTTTATTAATCATTTTAATTAACTATGGTGACTAGTTAGTTACTTGGGCTTTATTTGTCTTAACTTGTTATAATTGGAACTTGGGCTTGTTTTAAGCTAATGGACTCTTGAACTTGGGCTTATAAGCCCACCCTACATTTATTAATGGACCTTTAGCCCACTCTTGCAACTTGTAAGTACCATTTAACATGTAACTAGTTAGTTACTTCCTTTAGAATCTTGTTATCATATAATCCCCATGTAAGCACCCTTATTACCCCACTTTTGTAAGACTTTACACACTAGTGACCAACAAACAAAGCCATCCTCCCTCCCCCACCCAAAAACCGTCGGCTAGGAGCCCTCTAAGGGGTGTCTTGACTTCATTTTTCTTCATTACTCTCACTTGTATGCTCTCTCAAAAACACACACACTTTACTTGCAAATTCCCTCAAACTTTCTTCTCTTTTTCTCTCATACTTGTAAGTGTTTGAAACAACTTCTTTCTTTCTCTTTTTCTTTCAAAAACCGTGGGCCTTGTGCTCTAAATCATCATCATCATACTTTGTTTCTTTTAATCTTTTGTTACTTGTAGATTGATTACTTGTTATTGTTAGTTTGTTTCATGAAATTGTTAGTTAATCTTACTTAGTTCCAAGAATCTAACTTCCTAGTCTTGATTCTTCATAATATCTTGTATTCATCAAGAACACAAGAACTAAACTTACTAGTTTATGTTCTACATATTGTTTCAAAAGATATAAGTTCATTGTTGTTGAAATCATACTTGTAAGTCATGGAAGTAAACTTAAAGTTTACTTTACTTAAAGATCAACTTTGGTTGAATCTTTAAAGTATGAGCAACCCTTGAACTAATTACTTGTTTAATTAACTTGTTTCTTTATTTTATACACTTTAATTTCATGTAGTTAGTTTATATGGTCAAGTACTACAAGTTAGTCTTGATCTCATATCTCTTGAACAAATTAAGTTAACTTTGAAAGTTCAAGAACACACAAATAAGTTTTCCTTAAATATAACTTTGGATCTAGACTTTTGAGTCTTGGATCTTCAAAATCAAACTAAGAACTATGTTCTACTACTTATTATCTTGATTAGTTAGTTTACTTTCAAGTTTGTAACTTGTTATTAGCTTTAAAGTCCATGTATGTGTTAGATCTAAGACCTTGATGCAACTTTGGTTCATCAAACTTCATACAACTCTTAAGTGAGTTGTGCTTCATGTCTTAGACTTGCACATGGGTTATGATGGTAAAGACTTGGTTGAGATGATGTAGATACATCAATGAGTTATACACTTGAAGCTATATGCATCAAGGATGAGAACCATGATGAACATCAAGCACCAAGACCACCGGAACCCTTTTAAACTCACTGTTCTGTCCAAAACCTACTGACCTGATGATTCTGGAACAGACCAGTAGACCTGGGCTGTTCTAACCTTTATTTTTAGATAGAAATTTTCGAGTAGATAACTTTTCATATAGGACTCGTCTTAATCCGAGTTACGGTTTAGGATTTATGGCCCTCCGATCGTTACTATGTCCTTTAACGTTGTGCAGAAATTTCTCACCTACTCGCACTTAGACCGTCGCCACGGTCAAACCAAGACGAGTTTGCTTCTGTAAATTTTACCACACTTAAGGGACTCATAGACGGAGCCATAGCCACTGGTCTCACATTAATTCAGTAAGGGTAGAGGCCGTGGTGACTGACTGAAATCAGACTTTGTTGAAAACTACTTTCATAAACGAAACTTACTTTACGCCTTTTGTTTGATGATGAATGATGATGACCCTTAAGACCTTAATTACATACTTTTAAACCTATTAAGGCAATTTACTGACTTAGTACTATTTGACTTAGGTTTAGGACTTCGGACCATTTACTTGCACACCTTTCACTACTACTTTACCGCTACATATCATTGTGAGTTATAGCATTCCCTTTTTACTTTAACTATTTTGGGAACTGAGAATACATGCGGATTTTATGTTTTACATACTAGGCACGAGTACTTAAACTTATATATGTGTGGGTTATATAACGGCAGAAACATTCCCTTTAGCTCGGTAACGTTTAATCATTGGTTTTTGAACCGTGAAAGCGAATCTTAGATATGGATCCATAGAGTTTGACATCCCCACTCGGGCTAGTCGCGCTAGCAGTCAACGAGTGTTTAATACTTCGTAAACATACGCACTCGCCAAGTGTAATTTCAGGGGGTATTTTAAACGTTAAGTTAGTTACCAAGTGCCCACGGTTAACATATACTTTATCATACTGTTTTGAAACGCTGTTTGTAGCACTGAAATCTCATGGCCTACCTTACATACTGTTATACTTAAACTATAGCTCACCAACCTTTGTGTTGACATTTTTAAGCATGTATTTCTCAGGTGCTTGAGGTTGCTTCCGCTGTCTTACTTGTCGCACTGTAGAACCCGCTGCTTAGAGTTGTTATCGCATGACTACTTATCTTGCATTCAAACTTATTTACTTTTGAAACTATGTTATGTAACGACCTTTGGGGTCACGTACACTTATTTATTTGCTTCTACTTAGTGAAGCATGCTTTTGAAATGTAAAACATTTGATGTTGGTTATGACATCACCTTTTTATCGTAAATGCAACTTCTTTAATTACAGCATATAGTACTTAACCTTGTAATGATCCTGTTATTGATGGTCCGTACATGATGATTTAGTACGGGGCATCACATTTGGTATCAGAGCATTGGTTGTAGGGAATTAGGTTGCATTAGTGAGTCTAAGACCGACCCGAGTAGGATTCACTAATAGGACTAATCTACAACTTGCTAGTTTACTTGTTTCCGCTGAACTTACTGCATGCTGCTGCTTACTTTTTCCGCTATATGCCGTATACTACTACCTGATTTCACTACTGCATGATGCTACTTGCTTTCGATTGCATGCTACTTTCATATGAATTACTGTTATTGCCCTGCTAGTTACCGTTATACATGATTTAAACTGTTGGCCTATTATTTGCTTGCTTTATGACATACTGACATGGAAAATTTATTTTTCCTTGTTCAGATGTCGGATGTTTCACCTGCTGGCATTTCAGGCAGTATAGACTCAGACCCCGTCGCCTTACCTACTGCTACACCTGCTGCTGCTGCTGCCGATACACCGGCCCCGACACCCTCTAGTGATCCCGGCGCTTCCACTTTCGGAGCTGGTACTAGTGCACCTGCCCCAGTGTCTGCTCCCGGACCCTCGAGGTCACAGCCCCGCATTGGTGGTATTGAGATCCCCGTGGAGTTCGGGGAAGGGCCGTTTCGTAACCACATGCGCATACCTTGCCGACGCACTCCCGATGGATGTTTAGTCGTGATTCCGCCAGGCAGACACCGACAGATGTTGGCCGCCTTCGGACGCTTTGGATTACCAGCTCAGCCACCAGTGTCACCACCACACGATTCGGATGACTCATCATCCGCCGATTCTTCATCATCAGACGACTCCAGCGATGATGAGGATCCTGCTGATAGACCTATTCAGGCACCCTCCACCCCGCCGAAGAAGCGGTACCATTCCGACGGCACCGTCATTCCAGGGGTGAATGGAGGTCGTGCTTTTACTGACGCATTTGGCCATCGTCGTAGGGTTACTGCTCGTAAACGAGTTGTGCCATACCCTGCCGACCCACAGATACGTAAGGTTCCCCGTTATGTATTGACCATTCCTGGAACCGTACCACCTAGATTCAGATACGCACCACTTACATCTAGGGACGTACCGTCTACATCCGGAGCCGGACCATCTACATCAGCACCACCGGCACCACCCGCACCACCCGCCCCACCTGCACCGCCTGCCCCACCAGCTCCCTCTAAAGAGGAACTGATGAGGGAGGTTGAGACTCTCTGAGCTCGAGTCACTGAGCTTGAGGAGCAGTTGGCCCGAGGAGCAGTTCACCCGCCTTCACCGTAGGACTTTGTATTTAGATTTCATGATGTAATCTAGATATAGTTTCATGTATTTCATATCTATTGTACGAACTTATTCAGATGTATGAAACTTATTATTATTAATGAATGGAACTTTGTGTTATTTAATTCTTGCACGATGTTCTATTTACATTGCTGTACGATGATTCTGTGGTATTTGTACCTAGATGCATTATTTAATAACATGTAATGTTTTAATTCCATGTTGGTCACTATATACTGTATTACTACTACTTGCATGCTGGATTTTGACTTGGGTCAAAAATTTTGTTTAGAATACCATGGCTAACGGAAGAACCACACCTACCGCCGCCCAGATTGAGGACATGATCAGCGAACGGGTCGCTGCAGCCCTAGCAGAAAGAAATCTCCAAGCTCCACCGCCACCACCACCAGTTATCCCACCCGTTTGAAATGGGTGTACATACAAGGAATTCCAGAGCTGCAAACCGCATAACTTCAGCGGCACCGAGGGACCAGTTGGTCTCACCAGATGGTTCGAGAAACTTGAATCAGTATTCCGAGTTAGCAACTGTTTGGAGGATAATAAGACCAAGTTTGCATCTTGCACGCTATCTGACGGCGCGCTAACATGGTGGAACACGTTAGCTCAAGCAAAAGGGATTGATGAGGCGTATGCTACGCCTTGGGAAGAGTTTAAGTGTGCTATGATTGGTGAGTATTGTCCAAGAACCGAAATTCAGAAGATGGAAATTGAATTCATGCAGTTGAAGGCCGTAGGGAACGACCTTAACAGTTACAATCGTAGGTTTTTGGAGTTAGCATTAATGTGTCCGACCATGGTCACCCCCGAATTCAAGCGCATGGAGAAATACTTCTCGGGACTCCCTAAGTCCATCAAAGGAAATGTCACCTCATCCAAACCACCGAATGTTCCCGAAGCAATGCGCATGGCGCATACTCTCATGAATCAGATCCTTATTGATGAGCCGGAGAAGGCTAAGTTTGAAGCTGGTAGTAGCGAAAAGAGGAAATGGGATAACAACCACAACAACCACAACAACAATAACAACAACAGGGGTAGAAACTATGATCAAAACCCGGCGAAGCGACATGAAGGGTTCAGGCAAAACAACAACAACCCCAACCCCAACAACAACAACTCCAACCCGAACTACAAAGGTACGCTACCACAATGCAAGAGGTGCTACAAGCACCACACCCGGTATTGTAATGCTGTTTGTGAGAAGTGCAAGAAGAGCGGGCACATCGATAGAGACTGCAAGACTACCACGGTGACAGGGTGGCCGAACACCAACGGGCCGAAAAAGTGTTATGAATGCGGGCAGACGGGCCATTTCAGAAACGAGTGCCCGAACAAACGAAAGGATGGCGGACCACCGCGTGCTAGAGCTTTTAATGTTAATGTAAGGGATGCACGCGATAACCCCGACTTGGTGACAGGTATATTCAAAATCAACAATCTTTTAGCTTCTGTCTTGTTTGATACTGGTGCGGATAGAAGTTATGTATGTAGACATTTTTGTGATAAGATTAATTGGTCATTAGTCCCGTTAAAAGAAAGTATGCTTGTCGAGGTCGCCAATGGAAAACTTGAAAAGGTTGACCATATTAGTCGTGGAGCTATTATCAACATAGCTGGTGCAGATTTCAAAATTGATTTGATACCTATCAAACTGGGAAGTTTTGACGTGTTCGTCGGTATGGATTGGTTGAGCAAGATAAAGGCCGATGTTATCTGTGGAGATAAAGCACTTCGCATACCACAAGGAGATGGCGAACCACTGGTTATCTATGGAGAGAGATGTACCTCGAAGTTGAACCTCATTAGTTGCGTGAAAGCGCAAAAGATTATGAAGAAGGGACGCTTTTCTGTCCTAGCACATGTGAAAGTGGTAGAAACTGAGGTAAAGAGCGTGAACGACGTTCGAATTGTGAACGAATTTTTCGATGTCTTCCCAGAGGAATTGCCTGGATTACCACTGCCGAGAGCCGTAGAATTTCAGATTGATTTAGTGCCAGGAGCTGCACCTATAGCTCGCGCACCTTATAGACTCGCACCTTCCGAGATGCAAGAATTACAGAGTCAACTACAAGAGCTATTGGATCGAGGGTTTATCCAACCAAGTTTCTCGCCTTGGGGCGCACCTGTTCTGTTTGTGAAGAAGAAGGATGGATCCTTTCGTATGTGTATCGACTACCGTGAGCTCAACAAATTGACAATCAAGAATCGGTATCCTCTTCCGCGAATTGATGATCTTTTTGATCAACTACAAGGATCGAACGTTTATTCAAAGATCAATTTTTGATCCGGCTATCACCAATTGAGGGTGAAGGAAAGTGACATGATGAAGACTGCATTCAGAACCCGTAATGGTCATTATGAGTTCCTCGTGATGCCATTCGGTTTGACAAATGCACCTGCCGTGTTCATGGACCTCATGAATCGTGTCTGCAAGCCTTACTTGGACAAGTTTTTTATCGTCTTCATAGATGATATCCTCATCTACTCTAAGAGCGAAGAAGAACATGAGCAACACCTCCGATTAGTGCTTGAACTCTTAAGACAAGAGCAACTTTACGCCAAATTCTCTAAGTGTGAATTTTGGTTGAAGGAAGTACAATTTTTGGGTCATGTTGTAAGCGACCAGGGTATCAAAGTTGATCCCGCCAAGATTGAAGCCATCAGCAAGTGGGAGACCCCCACTACTCCGACTCATATTCGCCAATTCCTAGGTCTCGCCGGTTACTATCGAAGATTCATCGAAAGATTTTCTCTGATTGCGCGTCCTTTGACCGCGCTGACTCACAAGGGCAAGAAGTTCATTTGGGAACCCGCACACGAATCAGCATTCCAAACTTTGAAGAAGAAGTTAACCACCGCACCTATCCTATCACTTCCTGAAGGCAGTGAAGAATTTATTATTTATTGTGATGCATCGAAGAGTGGTTTTGGTTGTGTACTGATGCAACGATCAAAGGTTATTGCTTATGCCTCCCGCCAATTGAAGATTCACGAGCGGAACTACACTACACATGATCTTGAACTTGGAGCCGTTGTCTTTGCACTCAAATTGTGGAGATATTATTTGTATGGAACTAAGAGCACTATCTTCACCAACCACAAGAGTCTCCAGCACATCTTTGATCAGAAGCAACTGAATATGAAACAGAGTCGATGGATCGAGACGCTCAACGACTACGATTGTGAACTCCGTTATCACCCTGGCAAGGCCAATGTTGTAGCTGACGCTTTAAGCCGAAAGGAGAGGACGGCACCTCTTCGTGTTAGGGCTCTGAACATCACCATCCATTCGAACCTCAACAGCCAGATCAGAGTAGCCCAAGTTGAGGCTCTCAAGGAGGAGAACATATCTCACGAACATTTGAACATACTTGTCTCTCGATTCGAGGTTAGGGAGTCTGGACTCTGATGTTATGCCGGAAGAATTTGGGTACCTCTTTATGGAGATCTACGGAACCTTATACTTGATGAAGCACACAAATCGAGATATTCGATTCATCCTGGAGCGGGAAAAATGTACCACGATCTTAAAGAACAGTATTGGTGGCCGAATCTTAAGAAGGACGTTGCAACTTATGTTGGGAAGTGTTTGACTTGTTCGAAAGTTAAGGCCGAACATCAGAGACCTTCTGGTTTACTTCAACAACCGGAAATCCCATAATGGAAGTGGTAAAGGATAACAATGGACTTCATCACCAAGCTACCAAAGACGGTGGGCGGATACGATACCATCTGGGTTATTGTTGACCGCCTTACCAAATCTGCACACTTCCTGGCGATGAAGGAAACTGATACAATGGAAAGACTTGCTCAGCTGTACATCAAAGAGGTTGTATCTCGTCATGGTATACCTTTATCGATCATCTCCGATCGCGATCCCCGTTTTGCTTCTAGATTTTGGCGTTCCTTGCAAGAAGCCATGGGAACTCGTCTTGACATGAGTACTACTTATCACCCTCAGACTGACAGGCAAAGTGAACGCACGATTCAGACCTTGGAGGACATGTTGCGTGCATGTGTCATTGATTTTGGAAAGGCCTGGGAAAGACATTTGCCACTCGCCGAATTCTCGTACAACAACAGTTATCACTCTAGCATTAATGCTGCACCTTTTGAAGCATTGTATGGCCGTAAGTGCCGATCTCCTATTTGTTGGGCCGAAGTAGGCGAAAAGCAAATCACCGGACCCGAGGTAGTCCACGAAACCACGGAGAAGATTGCTCAGATCCAAGCTAGACTTAAGACTGCCCGTGATCGTCAAAAGAGTTATGCCGATCTTAAACGTAAGGACTTTGAATTCAACGTTGGTGATCGTGTAATGTTAAACGTTGCACCTTGGAAAGGTGTGATCCGTTTTGGAAAACGTGGGAAGTTGAACCCACGATACATTGGTCCTTTTGAGATCTTGGAACGTGTTGGACCCGTTGCTTACCGATTAGATCTACCAGCACAATTGAGCTAAGTTCATCCTACCTTCCATGTGTCAAACTTGAAGAAGTGTCTTGCTGCACCTGAACTTATCATACCACTTGGGGAGCTTACGATTGACGACAAACTCCACTTTGTGGAAGAACCAGTTGAGATTATGGATCGTGAGATCAAAACTTTGAAACGCAACAAGATTCCGATCGTTCGAGTACAATGGAATGCCAAACGAGGACCTGAGTTTACTTGGGAACGAGAGGATCAAATGATGCGGAAATATCCTCACCTTTTCCCGACTCCTCCATCTACCTCAGCTTAAATTTCGGGACGAAATTTTCTTTAACAGGTGGGTAATGTAACGACCCTGGAATTTCCAACATTTACTTATTAATAATTATTGTTATTAATACGTGTGATTAGACGAATGTATGTTATTACATTTACGTGTTGCCATGATTGCCCGTACTTGACTTTTAAGAGCCCGAAACGTCTTTGTGACACACGAAACTTCACGAATAATATTTTCAAGTATTATTTACATTCATGATTAATTTTATTAATCATTTTAATTAACTATGTTGACTAGTTAGTTACTTGGGCTTTATTTGGCTTAACTTGTTATAATTGGAACTTGGGCTTGTTTTAAGCTAATGGACTCTTGAACTTGGGCTTATAAGCCCACCCTACATTTATTAATGGACCTTTAGCCCACTCTTGCAACTTGTAAGTACCATTTAACATGTAACTAGTTAGTTACTTCCTTTAGAATCTTGTTATCATATAATCCCCATGTAAGCACCCTTATTACCCCACTTTTGTAAGACTTTACACACTAGTGACCAACAAACAAAGCCATCCTCCCTCCCCTACCCATAAACCGTCGGCTAGGAGCCCTCTAAGGGGTGTCTTGACTTCATTTTTCTTCATTACTCTCACTTGTATGCTCTCTCAAAAACACACACACTTTACTTGCAAATTCCCTCAAACTTTCTTCTCTTTTTCTCTCATACTTGTAAGTGTTTGAAACAACTTCTTTCTTTCTCTTTTTCTTTCAAAAACCGTGGTCCTTGTGCTCTAAATCATCATCATCATACTTTGTTTCTTTTAATCTTTTGTTACTTGTAGATTGATTACTTGTTATTGTTAGTTTGTTTCATGAAATTGTTAGTTAATCTTACTTAGTTCCAAGAATCTAACTTCCTAGTCTTGATTCTTCATAATATCTTGTATTCATCAAGAACACAAGAACTAAACTTACTAGTTTATGTTCTACATATTGTTTCAAAAGATATAAGTTCATTGTTGTTGAAATCATACTTGTAAGTCATGGAAGTAAACTTAAAGTTTACTTTACTTAAAGATCAACTTTGGTTGAATCTTTAAAGTATGAGCAACCCTTGAACTAATTACTTGTTTAATTTACTTGTTTCTTTATTTTATACACTTTAATTTCATGTAGTTAGTTTATATGGTCAAGTACTACAAGTTAGTCTTGATCTCATATCTCTTGAACAAATTAAGTTAACTTTGAAAGTTCAAGAACACACAAATAAGTTTTCCTTAAATATAACTTTGGATCTAGACTTTTGAGTCTTGGATCTTCAAGATCAAACTAAGAACTATGTTCTACTACTTATGATCTTGATTAGTTAGTTTACTTTCAAGTTTGTAACTTGTTATTAGCTTTAAAGTCCATGTATGTGTTAGATCTAAGACCTTGATGCAACTTTGGTTCATCAAACTTCATACAACTCTTAAGTGAGTTGTGCTTCATGTCTTAGACTTGCACATGGGTTATGATGGTCAAGACTTGGTTGAGATGATGTAGATACATCAATGAGTTGTACACTTAAAGCTATATGCATCAAGGATGAGAACCATGATGAACATCAAGCACCAAGACCACCGGAACCCTTTTAAACTCACTGTTCTGTCCAAACCCTACTGACCTGATGATTCTGGAACACACCAGTAGACCTGGGCTGTTCTAACCATGATTTTTAGATAGAAATTTTCGAGTAGATAACTTTTCATATAGGACTCGTCTTAATCCGAGTTACGGTTTAGGATTTATGGCCCTCCGATCGTTACTATGTCCTTTAACGTTGTGCAGAAATTTCTGACCTACTCGCACTTAGACCGTCGCCACGGTCAAACCAAGACGAGTTTACTTCTGTAAATTTTACCACACTTAAGGGACTCGTAGATAGAGCCATGGCCACTGGTCTCACCTTAATTCAGTAAGGGTAGAGGCCGTGGTGACTGACTGAAGTCAGACTTTGTTGAAAACTACTTTCATAAACGAAACTTACTTTACGCCTTTTGTTTGATGATGAATGATGATGACCCTTAAGACCTTATGCAAGATCCTGTTTTCTTTTTGGGTTTGGACGCCGCCCAAATATTTGGGACGCCGTCCCAGATTGAAGACCTGGACGCCGTCCAACCTTTTGGGACGCCGTCCCATATTGAAGACCTGGACGCCGTCCAACATTTTGGGACGCCGTCCAAGATGGCTGGCAGGCATGTCTTTTTGCTTTTAAATATTTTAGATGGGTAAATTGGTAATTTCACTTGGTGGACGAATTAAAGGCCTTAGGATCAGTTTGGTGAGCTCATTACTTCATTTCTCAACCACCAAACATCATCCATTCATTCTAGAGAGAGAGAGAGGGTGGTTAAGTGTGAGAAAGCTTAAATCGGGGAAGAAGAAGCTCATTTCGGGTTAGAACTCGGAAATTAAAGTTGTTCATCTCCTCCTTAGCTACGTCTTGATTGTTGTGGTAAGCCCTAAACTTGATTACCTTAGTTAAAGTGTTTAAGGGTTAGGGTTTGGGTTAGTATTGCACATAAAACCCATTTGTGAGTAATTTGGAGTTTTTGGGTAAGTTTGAGTCATGAAGTCCCAAATGGTGACTAACTTAGGGCTTTGGAAAGGTTGAAATGTGTAAATGGGTCTTAAAGGCCTAATAGATCACTAGTACACCTATAGTTAGTGTTAGTGGGAGTCATTTGGGTTGTGGGTGACCTAAATGGGTATGTTGACTTTGAAATGGGTCAAATGGGTCTTTGATGACCTAGGTTGTCTTGCATATATGAAAACGAATTAACTTTGTGGTTAAAAGTGTGTTAATACCTTAATTGGCTAAAGTTAGAGTTTTTGGTGAAGTTAACCCTTTATTAGGGTTAAAGGTGCAAAATGGGTCGGGATTGCACTTAGGGTCAAAAGACTCTAGATTGTTAAGTGAGTTGCTTGACCGACTTGAGTTGTGAATTGATTATGTGCTAAAATGTAATAGGTATGTTACATTGACGTTGCAAGTTCGGTTATCTTACACGAAGACTTTGAGGTGAGTGGAATAATTATATGCGTATGTATATAATGTATCTATTTGTTGTAGCGTGAAAGGTGTAGTGTCGAGGTGTTAAGACACCACGTTTCACGTGAAGAGTGTAGCATCGAGGTGTTAAGATGCCACTCGGGTGTAGCATCGAGGTGTTAAGATGCCACCTAGGAGTGTAGTGTCGAGGTGTTAAGACACCACTCCATAAAATAATGAGTGTTGCATCGAGGTGTTAAGATGCCACTCGGGGTGATGTGCCGAGGTGTTAAGGTGCCACCCTAGGGGTTAGTGGTGCGAGGTGTTAAGTGCCCTAACGGATGTTACGAACACCGATGGCGTTTTCGCGAGCGCCGTTTCCTTGTACTATTGGTTAACCATGGTTATTTGTGTTGTAAGCATATTATATTATTCGAGTTACATTTATATGCGGATGTTATGCTAGCTTGGGGGTATTGGTGAATTATAGCTTGTTATTGCGACGATAAGCTAATGTTGTTTGCTAGCATGTTTGCGGTTGTGTAAGTGTATGCAAGTAGGTATAATTATATATGTATTCGTATAATTATTGTATTCACTAAGCTTTGCTTACCCTCTCGTTGTTTACTTTTTATAGGCTCGGGCGTTGACAAGGGTAAGAGCGTTCAATTGGATTAGTGATCTCCCGCTTGTTTTGTTAGGGGATGCTTTTGGGTGTTAGCTTTTGGAGTTCGACCGAGATTGGGTAGTTTAACCCCAAACACCATGCTCTAGTGTCGTTTGGAACTTAAACTTATATTTGGTCGAAACTTTTATTTTAGAACGAAACTCGTAAAATGGGCGATGTGGACCCGTTGATGTAAAACTTGATTTGATGATGAAAATCTCTTAGTTTCATTTATATTGACTTGTGGTAAAAAGGTTTTCGTTTGAAAGTGTCGGGAAGCGGGTTTTCCGCTCATGTGAGTTGGACCCGTGATCAGTGGCTGGAAGGCCATTGGGACGCCGTCCCAATTCCTTGGACGCCGTCCCAGTTGGTTAAGCTGGACGCCATCCCAAAACTCTGGACGCCGTCCCACCTTTCTAAGCTGGACGCCGTCCAGGATTCTGGACGCCGTCCAGATACACTGCCTTAAATTTTTTTTTTTTGGTACGCGTTTTTGGGTTTATGAAGTCGGGTTGTTACAAGTGGTATCAGAGCATGGTCTAAGGGATTTAGGCGACTTGAGATAGGTGCCTAGACTTAGACTTTATTGTGTGAGCGCCTTATGCAGGACTTGTAGGACTTTGGGTCTAATCGGGAATTGTTAGTGCTTTGGTTTATGAGAATTAACCTTGTGCTAATTGTTTTGTGTTGTGTTTAGCAATCATCAAGCAAGACGGACGTTGTACTAGCAAGTGAATGCGACGTGCTCACGTAACAACGAGTAGCTACCGTTGTTACGGGTGCAAATCGTGTTAAACAAGCAATGTACGACGATTGTTGAGCGAGATGGAGTAGTGTGGCATATATGTATATACATATGTAATTTGTCCTTTCGTTTTTGTGGTTTAACCTATTTCGTTTTATAGAATGAAGACGAGAAACGGTCCCGATCATGATAACGGAAGTACAAGCGAGGACGCCGAGTTTTCGGCCAGGGTTGAGGCCGTCTTTAAAAAGTTAAAAGTGGATTTTCTTACGGACGTCCGAAAGGTCTTTCAAGATTCGGTCGATGGGCAGGTGACCGATTTGATAAATGAACGAATGAAGGCCACTATCGAAGAGGCCCTTGACGCTAGGAATATCTACCCTCGCGGTGAAGGAGGTGAAGGAAGGCGGGACTTCCACTACAAGAACTTCAAGGATGCTCAACCCCCGATGTTTAATGGGGTGCGGGATCCTTTAAAAAGTACATGTTGGATCTCCGATATTGAGGGAGCTTTCCGTACCTCGGAATGTCCTCCCGAGAAGAAGGCGAGATATGGCTCTAGCATGCTACGAGAAGAGGCTAAGTTATGGTGGGATGATAAAATCAACTTGTATGGTGAGGAACAATGTATGGGCTTGACGTGGGAAGAGTTTAAGAAGGAGTTTTTAAAGGAATACCGAACTTCTTCCGATCTCGATAGAATCCGGGACGAGTTGCACCATTTGCAACAAGGCTCAATGGACTTAGTTACTCTTAAGTCTACATTCTTGGCAAAGACTCGTTTTTGCCCGGAATATGTGGGTGATGATCATAAGCTCATGAAAGATTTCTACCGTACTTTGAATGATGAGTGCAAGGGGAAGATTAGTCGGGGTATGGCTAAGTCTTTTGATGAATTGTTCGAGTTGGCTCGGGGTTTTGAGCCGGAGGTTCCAAGAAAGAGTGATTTCATGTTTTCCAAAAGAAAATTTGAGGGTTTTAGTTACTCTAACGCCTCAAGCAAGAAGAGCAAGAGCAAGAGGGGAGCCGAAAGTGTCAATAGTGCAAAGAAGGGCACTACCAGCGGGTTTTCTTATACGTGCTACAATTGTGGACAACTGGGTCATATGGCTCGTGAGTGTCCGAAACCACGTTCCGGAAACAAAGTCACTTGTTTTAATTGCGGCAAAGAGGGGCAAAAGAAGCCGGAGTGTCCCGATTTGCGAAATGATAATGTGAAGCGGTTAGAGAAGGCGGCGGGTACGGCTAGGGGTCGCAACTATTTGATGACCAATGATGAAGCCAAACAATCGCATGAAGTTGTCTCAGGTACTTACATGGTTAATTCTAATCCGGCAAGGATTCTTTTCGATAGCGGTGCAAATTTGTCGTTTGTGTCTCCTAAATTTGTGCCTAAACTTAATAGACCGTTAGCTAAGTTAAATCGTCCGATAGAAGTCGAAATAGCGGACGGCAAGACGGTGCTAGTGGTTGATGTGTGTGAAAATTGTGATGTTGTTTTTGGTGCCGAAACCTTTAAAATTGATCTTATTCCAATGACCTTGGGCGACTTTGATATTGTCGTTGGTATAGATTGGCTCGATCGATATAGAGCCGATATTGCATGCCATGATAAGTTTATTCGTGTGAAGGCCCTAAGTGGGGGAGAGTTAATTATTCATGGTGATAAGCGAAGGAGACAGGTGCCGATATGCACTTTTGCACGGGCACGTCGTTTTGTTGTTACCGGTGGCATGGCTTTCCTTGCACACGTTGTTGATACTCGCAATGAGCCACCACCTATTCATGAAATTCCGGTTGTTAGTGAATTCGAAGACGTTTTTCCGGACGAATTACCGGGTGTTCCGGCGGAAAGACAAGTTGAGTTTCGTATTGAGTTGGTTCCGGGAGCTACTCCCATTGCTAAAACTCCTTATCGTTTAGCACCAACGGAAATGCAAGAGTTGTTAAATCAAACCCAAGAGTTGGTTTATGTCATAACCCGTCCTTAACCATAAGAACGTGTTAGATAACGTATGATTTCATTGCGAGGTATTGACCTCTATATGCGACATTTTTTTTAAAGAAAAACTGCATATATTATACATTACAAACCATGATCCTTATTTTTGATACAAGCTTTGGACAAAATAAAGATGATTATCGTTTAGCGATAATCTTCGACTTACAAACTTTACAAATGATAATAACAACCCGATTTCTAGCATATTTTACAACACAAGTTCTTGGATATGCAGTCTTATTTTTGACACAAATATGCGTACGCAAGATCCTGCTTAGATTCAACATGATGCAGCGGAAGCTTCTAATTATCACCTGAGAATAGACATGTTTAAAACGTCAACATAAAGTTGGTGAGATATAGGTTTAATGCCGGCAGCGATATAAATATAGACCACAAGATTTCATATAAAAACATTTTAATAAAAATATTCTAAGTGGTTGAGCACTTGGTAACCATACTTAACATTTAATCACGTCGCATATTCCCTTTAATATGAAATCTTACTACACCGTACCAAGTGTAGTCACAAAACGAAGTACTGTGCAACCGTTGAATACTGGTCGTCCAGTCCGGTTGGGGTTGTCAGGCCCGATAGATCTATCAACAGGATTCGCGTTTACAATACCGCTGTAAATAACAGTTACCAAGCTACAGGGAAGTATGCCAGTGGTACAACTCAACGTAGAATATATTTTTCAGTTACTTGTGTCCATAACGTAAAACATAAAATACATGTATTCTCATCCCGAAATATTTAGAGTTTAAAAGTGGGACTATATACTCACTGTTGTCTTGAAGATATATATAATTTGACTTGGTCTCCGGTTGATATCACGAACCTATCCATATATAATATATCAATACCTTTTCTTTTTAAACAAACATCACATATATATACTTGTTATACTTTTAATACTTTGAATAATTCCTTAGTCCGTAGTTAGCAGTTCGTTGTTAGTAATTCAATTTTAATGGTTCATTTTTAGATGTTTAATATACCCGCAATGAAATAAATAAAACCCCCTAACGAAATAAATAAAACCCCATCGTATATGTATTGGTCGAGATTAATCTTGACCCACGGTACCGGTGTTGTCAAATGACGTGTTGCGTACATAAAGTACCGGTGTTGTCAAATGACGTGTTGCGTACAAACATGGGATCTTATGATTAATCTTCTCGTGTTGTTTGCGGGTGATCCTGAACCATATAAAATTGAATTATAAGTACATATATATAAAATATCATGTTAACTTAAAAAGATGTGATTTATTTAATTTTTCCCAATTATTTTCGTGGCTAAACTAGTCTTGGATATCCGATTTTGTTTCGGTCATAGTTTCTTCGTTACAACTCCGTTTTCGTTGATTCAACTTGCCATCTCCTTGGATCGAGTCCCTCTTTAAGACTATGAACTGTAAATACCTTAGTTTGTATTCAAAATCACACGGCATAGGTCAAACTTTAGTGAAACTTATGAAGTTAATCATTTTCCATCATGTAAACAACCTTAAATGATTATTTTTCTAAAAATACTTATACTTTGAGTTAAATCATGAAATTTTTATGTGTTATCATATTCATAGTAAAAATCATTTTTCCAGAAAATAAACCTCCAATTCAAAGTTTAAGATGGTTTTTAATTATCCAACCCAAAACAGCCCCCGGTTGCACTCCGACGTCGTAAATTCAGTTTTTAAGGTGTTCTTTGAAAAACCAAGTTATACCTTGTTAAGTTAGCATATAATTAAGATATGTTACAGGTCTTGAAGTATTTTAAAAGTTAAGTTAGAAGGATATATTTAGTTTGCAAACAAGTTTGAAAACATTCAAACTATGTTCTTGTTGTTAAAATTTTATACCACAAAATAAGATAGCTATATATATATGAATCGAATAAGGTTATGAACATAGATTCTACCTCAAGTTCCTTGGACAAGGTTGCTGTAAAAGAGGAGTAAAAAGCTAGAACCAAAAGGGTGATGGAATTGGATGAAAGATTGGAAGTAAGTTTGTGTTCTTGGAAGGATTTCTTGAAGTGTTTTTGTATGGTTTTCTTATGGTGATTAAGTAAGGTTTTTGAAGCTAAATGATGGGGAAAATGCTTGGAGATGATCAAGTATGAAGTTAAGAGTATTTTGAGAGAGAAATGGAAGTGTAAGTATGAGAAAATGGGGTGAAGAAATGGTGTGCATGCATAAAAACGTTTTTAGGTTATAAAGGAAAAAAAAGATACCTAACTTTGTTTTCTTGCTAAATAATTCATGCTACTTGACAAATGGTTGGTTCCACATGTTTCTTAATCATTTAAGGCTGCTAAGGAGCAGATTTTTATTGGTATATACCAATAGTAAATACATCTAGAAGCTGCGTATAATACGGGTACATATACTCTAGGTATACGTATAGAAATCTTTGAGGAAACGGAACGAGGATTCAAATATAGCTATCTTTTGTAAATATACTTATATTGTTTTATGTATGTAAGCCCTTTAAAAGTGATAAAATACATATCTATACGATGCATGTATAAGTAATATAGGTTATAAGTATTTACGTCGAAAAACATTACGTATAGTTATCGTTTTGAAAACTTAAGTTAGTAGTTTTAAAATATACTTATAACTTATTGTTATTAATACAAAATGAGATATTAAAACATTCTTAGATCATGTTAAATATGTATATATACATATATATACACAAACGTATAATTATCATATGTTATATAGTTCGTGATATCATCGGTCAAACTAGACGGTCAAACGTTGTGTAAACTCTTTTCGAAAATATAAATCTCGACAATTTGGATTGCTTATCATGTTGGTAAGGTTTAATTTATGTAAATATTAATCTTATAAGTATAGAACGATCGAAAAAGTGCGGGTCGTTACATTACCTCCCCGTTAAATAAATTTCGTCCCGAAATTTTAAAATTGTACCTATTTTGCGTCATCGAGAAACAAGTGTGGATACTTTTGTTTCATCTGATCCTCTCGTTCCCAAGTAAACTCAGGACCTCTTCGAGCATTCCAACGAACCTTAACGATCGGTATGTTGCTCTGCTTGAGCTGTTTAACTTCACGGTCCATGATTTCGATTGGTTCTTCGATGAATTGTAGTTTCTCATCGACATGGATTTCTTCAAGAGGAATGGTGAGATCTTCCTTTGCAAGACACTTCTTAAGGTTCGAGACGTGAAAGGTATTATGTACTCCGGCGAGTTGTTGCGGTAACTCGAGTCGATAAGCTACCGGTCCAATGCGTTCAATAATCTTGAACGGGCCTACGTACCTTGGGTTCAGTTTACCCCTTTTGCCGAAACGTATTACACCTTTCCATGGTGACACTTTTAACATAACCATGTCACCGATCTGAAACTCTAATGGTTTCCTTCGAACATCGGCGTAGCTCTTTTGGCGACTACGGGCTGTTTTCAATCTCTCCTTGATTTGTACAATCTTCTCAGTCGTTTCGTGTATGATCTCGGGACCCGTTAATTGTCGATCTCCTACTTCATTCCAACAGATAGGAGATCTACACTTCCTTCCATACAATGCTTCGAATGGCGCAGCTCCAATGCTCGCATGATAACTATTATTATACGAGAATTCTGCTAACGGTAGATATTTATCCCATCCGTTTCCAAAATCGATCACACATGCCCTGAGCATGTCTTCAAGAGTCTGAATTGTTCTTTCACTCTGCCCGTCGGTTTGCGGATGATATGCGGTACTCATATCCAAACGAGTTCCTAGTGCCTCCTGTAGTGATTGCCAGAACTTTGAGGTAAATCTACTATCACGATCAGATATAATGGAAATAGGTATTCCATGCCTTGAAACTATTTCCTTTATATATAATCGTAATAATTTCTCCATTCTATCTGTTTCCTTTATAGGCAAGAAGTGTGCAGACTTGGTGAGACGATCAACAATCACCCAAATGGTGTCGTATCCCCAGGCAGTCTTTGGTAACTTCGTGATGAAATCCATGGTAATACCATCCCATTTCCATTCTGGGATTTCTGGTTGTTGAAGTAACCCTGACGGCTTCTGGTGTTCAGCTTTGACTTTGGAACAAGTTAAACATTCCCCAACATATGTTGCAACGTCTGTCTTTAAATTAGGCCACCAATAATGTGTCTTAAGATCTTGGTACATCTTTCCAACTCCAGGATGTATCGAGTATCTTGTCTTATGTGCCTCATTTAATATCAACTTCCTTAATCCACCCAACTTCGGTACCCAAATACGATTTGCAAAATATCGAATTCCATCTTCCCGCATAACGAGTTGCTTCTCATACTTCTTCATTATTTCATTTCCTATATTTTCTTTAGCAAGTGCTTCTCGTTGAACTTCTTTGATTTGTGAGTTGAGATTCATGCGAATTTTTATGTTCATCGCTCGTACTCG
Organism: Rutidosis leptorrhynchoides; assembly: GCF_046630445.1. NCBI lineage: Eukaryota > Viridiplantae > Streptophyta > Magnoliopsida > Asterales > Asteraceae > Rutidosis > Rutidosis leptorrhynchoides. The sequence continues at coordinate 360,119,642 of NC_092336.1, read as the reverse complement.
AATTGGTTCTCGTTCCTTTCTGCTTAAAGCATCGGCCACCACGTTCGCCTTCCCGGGATGATAACGAATTTCACAATCATAGTCGTTTATCAGCTCGACCCACCTACGTTGCCTCATGTTCAGCTGTTTTTGATCGAAAATATGTTGAAGGCTTTTATGATCAGTAAACACAGTGCATTTAACCCCATACAAGTAGTGTCTCCATATCTTCAATGCAAACACGACTGCTCCCAGTTCTAGATCATGCGTCGTATAATTCCGCTCGTGAATCTTTAATTGTCGGGATGCGTATGCAATAACTTTCTTCCGTTGCATAAGAACGCAACCAAAACCTTGTCGTGAAGCGTCACAATATATTTCAAAATCATCATTCCCTTCTGGTAACGATAAAATAGGCGCCGTAGTTAACTCCTTCTTTAGTATTTGAAATGCGTTCTCCTGCTCAGAGGTCCATTCATATTTCTTCCCTTTTTGCGTTAACGCTGTCAACGGCTTAGCTATTCGGGAAAAATCTTGAATAAACCTTCTATAATAACCGGCTAAACCCAAAAATTGGCGTATCTGCGTTGGTGTCTTAGGAGTCTCCCATTTTTCAATGGCTTCAATTTTTGCTGGATCAACCTGAATTCCTTTGCTACTAACAACGTGGCCAAGAAATTGCACTTCTTTCAACCAGAAAGCACATTTAGAAAATTTAGCATATAGCTGTTCTTTTCTTAACAACTCTAATATCAACCTTAAATGCTGCTCATGCTCTTGCTCACTCTTGGAATAGATAAGAATATCATCAATGAAAACGATAACAAACTTATCTAAATATGGACTACAAACTCGATTCATGAGGTCCATGAATACAGCTGGCGCATTCGTCAATCCAAACGGCATGACCAAAAATTCGTAATGACCGTAGCGTGTCCGAAAAGCAGTTTTCGGTATATCTTCTTCTTTGACACGTAATTGATGATAGCCCGATCTTAGGTCAATTTTCGAGTACACACATGATCCTTGGAGTTGATCAAATAAGTCGTCAATTCTCGGTAGTGGATACCGATTCTTGATAGTTAACTTATTTAATTCACGATAATCTATACACATTCGGAAAGATCCGTCTTTCTTCTTGACGAATAAAATTGGAGCTCCCCACGGTGAAGTACTTGGTCGTATGAATCCACGATCCAGTAATTCTTTTAACTGACTCTGAAGTTCTTTTAACTCGGACGGTGCAAGTCTATATGGAGCACGGGCAACCGGTGCAGCTCCTGGTACAAGATCTATTTGAAATTCTACAGATCTAAATGGAGGTAATCCCGGCAACTCTTCCGGAAATACTTCAGGAAAATCTCTTGCCACAGGCACGTCATTGATGCACTTCTCTTTTTCTTTCTTTTCGACTTTATTAACATGTGCTAAGATAGCATAGCACCCTTTCTTCAAGCACTTTTGAGCTTTCAAATAACTAACGAGTTTTAGCTTTGAGTTACCCTTCTCTCCATAAATCATTACTGGCGTTTTATTCATACGAGGAATGCGAATTGCCTTCTTGGCGCACACAACTTCAGCTCCTATTTTGGACATCCAGTCCATGCCGACTATTACATCAAAACTTCCTAATTCTACGGGTATCAAATCAATCTTAAATGTTTCTCCGGCTAAATTTATTTTACAATCACGGCAAATTTTATCGGCTTTAATTAGTTTACCATTAGCTAACTCAATCATGTACTTAGCATCTAGAGGTAATGATGAACAATTCAATTTAGCGTGAAAGTCTCTACACACGTAACTTCTATCAGCACCAGTATCAAATATAATAGATGCGGATAAGTTATTAATGGTAAACGTACCCGTAACAAGCTCCGGGTCTTCACATGCCTCTCTAGCATTAATAACAAATGCTCTCCCACGTGCAGGTCCGATATTCTTCTCTGGATTCGGGCACTGGCTCTTATAGTGACCTTGTTTTCCACACCCAAAACAAGTAATGGTAGCCAAAGCAGTTCTATTTGCATTGGTGGCAAGAGTCTTGGTACCATTTGTATTTGTAACGAGAGCCCTACAATCTTCAGCAAGATGACCCTGTCGATTACATTTGTTGCATACCACACTACAGTAACCAAAGTGATGTTTGTGACATCGGTTGCATAAAGGACTTTGTCCTTTGTAACCAAAGCTTAAACCACTACCCGCACCTTGCGTGTTTCTTGTTTCTTAAAAGATTGTTGTTGATTACCTCGATCATAACTTCCATTCCACTTTCTTTTGTTACCTGATACCTTCACATCAGTATTGGATGCTTTCTTATCCAATATGACCTGATCCATTAGCTCGTTTGCCATGGTTATAGCTTCATGAATTGTCTTAGGTTTCGATGCTGTAACATTTGCCTTGACCTTTTTGGGCAAACCATCTTTGTACATTTCAATCTTCCGTTCTTCGGTTGGAACCAATTCAGGACATAGCAAAACTAATTCCATGAATCGCTGATTGTAGTTGGTGATTTCAGTACCAACAACCTTCAGGCTTCGTAATTCATCTTCCAACTTCCTAACCTCGTTCCTTGGACAATACTCGTTGATTAACATTGTTTTGAGATCTTCCCAAGGAGTATCATAAGCTACATCTCCTCCTACAGCCTTCACATAATTTTTCCACCACGTGAGTGCACTATCTTGTAAAGTGCACGATGCATACTTGGTCATGTCCTTTTCAACACAACCACTGATTTTAAACACAGTCTCCATCTTTTCTATCCACCGGGTTAAACCGATCGGTCCTTCTGTTCCACTGAATGATGAGGGCTTGCAAGCTTGAAAAGTTTTGTAAGTGCACCCCACACGAGGATTTGGGTTAACTGCAGCACCTCTTGCAGCCTCGACCCATAACATTCTGTCGTTCACTCGCTGATTGATGAGTTCCTGGATTTCTTGTTCCGTCATTCGGTTCAATCGCGCCATATTCTTCTATAAGAATGAAAAGAAAATAATTATTCACATGGAATATTATAGATGTAGTGTATATTTACAGTACATTATAGCTTATTAATAATATGAACCAGGTATTATTATAAAAGCCTTTTCTTCTTATTAGCGTTTTATAATTATATCTAGGGTAGTACCTACCCGTTAATGTCCATACTTAATAGCTTAGTACATAATCAATTACTACCATCTAAATAATACTTAACCATGGAAAATTATTGCATTTCACACTTCACTATTTTACATATGCTTATCTTACATCGAACATTAAGCAAACCACACTAATAATATTATACAAAACATTATATGATCCCATGGTTTAATACGGCAGCGCATCGTTTGGTCTATTTTCTAGGACGTTTAGGTTCAAAGAATCGCTTAACGCTTATCCTGGCTGTCTGCCTATATTTTGGCTGTGGGACTGAAGAACTGGATGCCGGGATAGAACGAATAGGAATAGCGGGAATAGGGGTGGTAGTGTCTAGTGGAGTTGGTGCCACATCATCCTTACTAAACTCGGGATTTGAATTTTCTAATTCATTAGCCTTTCATTTCTTTCCTAGTTCGAACTCGTCTTTTGTAATTTCTTGTATTTCTTCCTCGGGTTCACTTTCCTCCTCGGGTTCACTTTCCTCCTCGGGTTCACTTTCCTCCTCGGGTTCACTTTCCTCCTCGGGTTCACTTTCCGGGTTCTCTATAGTCGGTTCATCCGGAATTTGTGAGTCTTCCCCAAAGATATTATTTTCGTCATCGGATAGGTTAATGACTGGAACACCATCTGAAGATTCTGGTTCGGAGTCGCTGAATGTGATAATAAGTTTTGAGCCCGACATCTATCACACCACAACTAACTCATTAGTACTACATAATATTTAAATATAAATTTTAACCAACAGTGATAAGCAATGGTTTTTGAAATCAGACCCGGTCAAAGTCCAGACTTACTAATGTATCCTAACGACTTATCAGTTAGACACACTAATGCAAACCTGGTTCGCTAAGACCACCGCTCTGATACCACATGTCATAACCCGTCCTTAACCATAAGAACGTGTTAGATAACGTATGATTTCATTGCGAGGTATTGACCTCTATATGCGACATTTTTTTTAAAGAAAAACTGCATATATTATACATTACAAACCATGATCCTTATTTTTGATACAAGCTTTGGACAAAATAAAGATGATTATCGTTTAGCGATAATCTTCGACTTACAAACTTTACAAATGATAATAACAACCCGATTTCTAGCATATTTTACAACACAAGTTCTTGGATATGCAGTCTTATTTTTGACACAAATATGCGTACGCAAGATCCTGCTTAGATTCAACATGATGCAGCGGAAGCTTCTAATTATCACCTGAGAATAGACATGTTTAAAACGTCAACATAAAGTTGGTGAGATATAGGTTTAATGCCGGCAGCGATATAAATATAGACCACAAGATTTCATATAAAAACATTTTAATAAAAATATTCTAAGTGGTTGAGCACTTGGTAACCATACTTAACATTTAATCACGTCGCATATTCCCTTTAATATGAAATCTTACTACACCGTACCAAGTGTAGTCACAAAACGAAGTACTGTGCAACCGTTGAATACTGGTCGTCCAGTCCGGTTGGGGTTGTCAGGCCCGATAGATCTATCAACAGGATTCGCGTTTACAATACCGCTGTAAATAACAGTTACCAAGCTACAGGGAAGTATGCCAGTGGTACAACTCAACGTAGAATATATTTTTCAGTTACTTGTGTCCATAACGTAAAACATAAAATACATGTATTCTCATCCCGAAATATTTAGAGTTTAAAAGTGGGACTATATACTCACTGTTGTCTTGAAGATATATATAATTTGACTTGGTCTCCGGTTGATATCACGAACCTATCCATATATAATATATCAATACCTTTTCTTTTTAAACAAACATCACATATATATACTTGTTATACTTTTAATACTTTGAATAATTCCTTAGTCCGTAGTTAGCAGTTCGTTGTTAGTAATTCAATTTTAATGGTTCATTTTTAGATGTTTAATATACCCGCAATGAAATAAATAAAACCCCCTAACGAAATAAATAAAACCCCATCGTATATGTATTGGTCGAGATTAATCTTGACCCACGGTACCGGTGTTGTCAAATGACGTGTTGCGTACATAAAGTACCGGTGTTGTCAAATGACGTGTTGCGTACAAACATGGGATCTTATGATTAATCTTCTCGTGTTGTTTGCGGGTGATCCTGAACCATATAAAATTGAATTATAAGTACATATATATAAAATATCATGTTAACTTAAAAAGATGTGATTTATTTAATTTTTCCCAATTATTTTCGTGGCTAAACTAGTCTTGGATATCCGATTTTGTTTCGGTCATAGTTTCTTCGTTACAACTCCGTTTTCGTTGATTCAACTTGCCATCTCCTTGGATCGAGTCCCTCTTTAAGACTATGAACTGTAAATACCTTAGTTTGTATTCAAAATCACACGGCATAGGTCAAACTTTAGTGAAACTTATGAAGTTAATCATTTTCCATCATGTAAACAACCTTAAATGATTATTTTTCTAAAAATACTTATACTTTGAGTTAAATCATGAAATTTTTATGTGTTATCATATTCATAGTAAAAATCATTTTTCCAGAAAATAAACCTCCAATTCAAAGTTTAAGATGGTTTTTAATTATCCAACCCAAAACAGCCCCCGGTTGCACTCCGACGTCGTAAATTCAGTTTTTAAGGTGTTCTTTGAAAAACCAAGTTATACCTTGTTAAGTTAGCATATAATTAAGATATGTTACAGGTCTTGAAGTATTTTAAAAGTTAAGTTAGAAGGATATATTTAGTTTGCAAACAAGTTTGAAAACATTCAAACTATGTTCTTGTTGTTAAAATTTTATACCACAAAATAAGATAGCTATATATATATGAATCGAATAAGGTTATGAACATAGATTTTACCTCAAGTTCCTTGGACAAGGTTGCTGTAAAAGAGGAGTAAAAAGCTAGAACCAAAAGGGTGATGGAATTGGATGAAAGATTGGAAGTAAGTTTGTGTTCTTGGAAGGATTTCTTGAAGTGTTTTTGTATGGTTTTCTTATGGTGATTAAGTAAGGTTTTTGAAGCTAAATGATGGGGAAAATGCTTGGAGATGATCAAGTATGAAGTTAGAGTATTTTGAGAGAGAAATGGAAGTGTAAGTATGAGAAAATGGGGTGAAGAAATGGTGTGCATGCATAAAAACGTTTTTAGGTTATAAAGGAAAAAAAAAGATACCTAACTTTGTTTTCTTGCTAAATAATTCATGCTACTTGACAAATGGTTGGTTCCACATGTTTCTTAATCATTTAAGGCTGCTAAGGAGCAGATTTTTATTGGTATATACCAATAGTAAATACATCTAGAAGCTGCGTATAATACGGGTACATATACTCTAGGTATACGTATAGAAATCTTTGAGGAAACGGAACGAGGATTCAAATATAGCTATCTTTTGTAAATATACTTATATTGTTTTATGTATGTAAGCCCTTTAAAAGTGATAAAATACATATCTATACGATGCATGTATAAGTAATATAGGTTATAAGTATTTACGTCGAAAAACATTACGTATAGTTATCGTTTTGAAAACTTAAGTTAGTAGTTTTAAAATATACTTATAACTTATTGTTATTAATACAAAATGAGATATTAAAACATTCTTAGATCATGTTAAATATGTATATATACATATATATACACAAACGTATAATTATCATATGTTATATAGTTCGTGATATCATCGGTCAAACTAGACGGTCAAACGTTGTGTAAACTCTTTTCGAAAATATAAATCTCGACAATTTGGATTGCTTATCATGTTGGTAAGGTTTAATTTATGTAAATATTAATCTTATAAGTATAGAACGATCGAAAAAGTGCGGGTCGTTACAGTTTATTCGACCGAGTGCTTCGCCGTGGGGCGCTCCGGTGTTATTTGTGAAGAAGAAATATGGTAGTATGCGTATGTGCATTGATTACCGTGAGTTGAATAAAGTGACGATCAAGAATCGTTATCCATTACCTAGGATTGACGATTTATTTGATCAACTTCAAGGTGCAACGTATTTCTCTAAGATCGACCTACGGTCCGGCTATCACCAAATGCGGGTCCGTGAGGAAGACATAGAGAAAACGGCTTTTCGAACGCGTTACGGGCATTTTGAGTTTGTAGTTATGCCCTTTGGTCTTACGAATGCACCGGCGGCATTCATGGATCTTATGAACCGAGTGTGCCAACCTATGTTGGACAAGTCGGTAAGAGTGTTCATTGACGACATAGTAGTCTACTCGAAAAGTATGAACGAACATGAACATCATTTGCGTGAAGTATTGAAGACGCTACGAAAGGAGAAGTTGTATGCAAAGTTCTCCAAATGTGAATTTTGGCTAAGGGAAGTTCAATTCCTTGGTCATATTGTGAACGAAAACGGTATTTAAGTACATCCGGGGAAGATCGAAACGGTGAAGAGTTGGGGACGACCGACTACGCCTACGGAAATCCGAAGTTTTCTCGGATTGGCCGGTTATTATCGTCGGTTTATCCAAGATTTTTCTAAGATCGCTTCTTCGTTGACGAAATTGACAAGGAAGAATGTGAGGTTTTGTTGGGAGAACGAACAAGAAATTGCTTTTCAATTGTTAAAAGAGAAGTTGTGTCAAGCTCCGGTGTTAGTGTTACCGGAAGGTGTTGAAGACATGGTGGTTTATTGTGATGCTTCCTTAAATGGTCTCGGGTGTGTTCTAATGCAAAGAGGTAAAGTTATCGCTTATGCCTCTCGACAATTAAAGGAACATGAAACGAGGCATCCGACTCATGATCTTCAGTTGGCGGCGGTAGTGCATGTGTTGAAAATTTGGCGCCATTACTTGTATGGTGTCAAGTGTACGATTTATTCGGATCATAAGAGTTTGAAACATCTCTTTAATCAACGAGATTTGAATTATCGCCAACGTAGGTGGATGGATGTGGTGAAAGACTACGATTGTGAAATACTTTATCATCCGGGTAAGGCGAATGTGGTCGCGGATGCGTTGAGTTGAAAGAGTCAACATCCGGCGATAAAAGTGGGGTCGTTACGTTTGATTATTACCAACGATTTTCTTGAAAAGCTTGGTGAGATTCAAATAGAGGCTTATGTTCACAACAAGCATACGGAGCGAATCGTGGGCCAATCAGAGTTTATTACTATGGGTCCGCGTGGTTTGTTGTCTTTCCAAGGAAGGGTGTGGGTGCCTAAGATGGGTGATTACCGACGAGTGCTACTTGATGAACCACATATGTCAAAATACTCCATTCATCCGGGCGCGACGAAAATGTATCTTGACTTGAAGAAAGATTATTGGTGGCCGGGCATGAAGCGTGATGTTGTGAAGTATGTTGAGCAATGCGTCACGTATTTGCAAGTAAAAGCCGAACACCAAAAGCCGTATGGTAAATTGCAACCGTTAGAAATTCCGAAATGGAAATGGGAGAACATTACCATGGATTTCATAACAAAGTTACCTAAGACGGCGAGAACCCAATTTGATACGATTTGGGTGATAGTTGACCGGTTGACGAAAAGTGCTTTGTTTCTTCCCATTAAAGAAGCAATATCGTCGGAGACCTTGGCTAAGTTGTTTATCAAGGAAGTGGTCGCTCGACATGGGGTTCCTATATCTATTATTTCGGATCGAGATACCCGTTTTACATCTCGATTTTGGGAAAAGTTTCATGAGGATATGGGTACATAATTGAAGTTGAGCACGGCGTATCATCCTCAAACGGACGGTCAAACCGAACGTACGAATCAAACTTTGGAAGATACGTTACGGGCGTGCATCATTGACTTTGGTGGTAGTTGGGACGAGCATTTGCCTTTGGTGGAATTCTCGTACAATAATAGTTATCATACTAGTATCGGGATGCCACCTTATGAAATGCTTTATGGGCGTAGGTGTCGAACTCCCGTTTGTTGGGGAGAAGTGGGTCAAAGAGAGATCGGGAGTACCGATTTGGTTTTATAGACAAATAGCAAGATCGATTTGATTCGGGAACATTTGAAGAAGGCTCAAGATAGGAAAAAGTCGTATGCCGATAGACGTAGGCGATTGATTGAGTTCCAAGAAGGCGATATGGTGATGCTTAAGGTTTCACCATGGAAGGGTATTATTCGATTTCGAAAACGGGGAAAGTTAGCTCCTCGGTTTATTGGGCCGTTCAAGGTTTCAGCTCGTGTTGGTGAAGTTGCATATCGATTGGAATTACCCGAAGAGCTTACGGGGATCCATAATACATTTCATGTTTCCCACCTCCGTAAGTGTCTTGCGGACGATTCCTCATGGATGCCTTTAGACGAGATCGAGCTAAACAACAAGTTAGAATATGTCGAGGAACCGACTGCTATCCTTGACGAGAAGGTGAAAATGTTGAGGAATAAAGAGGTGAGAACTTTTAAGGTTCAATGGCGGCGAAGTAAAGGTTCCGAGTTTACTTAGGAGCCCGAAGAGTTTGTCTTGGTTTATCTTATTGCTTGTCATGCGTCGTGGATTGCGAGGTCGCAATCCGGTTCAAGTGGGGGAGAGTTGTAAGATCCTGTTTTCTTTTTGGGTTTGGACGCCGTCCAAATATTTGGGACGCCGTCCCAGATTGGAGACCTGGACGCCGTCCAACCTTTTAGGACGCCGTCCCATATTGAAGACCTGGACGCCGTCCAACATTTTGGGACGCCGTCCAGGATGGCTGGCAGGCATGTCTTTTTGCTTTTAAATATTTTAGATGGGTAAATTGGTAATTTCACTTGGTGGACGAATTAAAGGCCTTAGGATCAGTTTGGTGAGCTCATTACTTCATTTCTCAACCACCAAACATCATCCATTCATTCTAGAGAGAGAGAGGGTGGTTAAGTGTGAGAAAGCTTAAATCGGGGAAGAAGAAGCTCATTTCGGGTTAGAACTCGGGAGTTAAAGTTGTTCATCTCCTCGTTAGCTACGTCTTGATTATTGTGGTAAGCCCTAAACTTGATTACCTTAGTTAATGTGTTTAAGGGTTAGGGTTTGGGTTAGTATTGCACATAAAACCCATTTGTGAGTATTTTGGAGTTTTTGGGTAAGTTTGAGTCATGAAGACCCAAATGGTGACTAACTTAGGGTTTTGGAAAGGTTGAAATGTGTAAATGGGTCTTAAAGGCCTAATAGATCACTAGTACACCTATAGTTAGTGTTAGTGGGAGTCATTTGGGTTGTGGGTGACCTAAATGGGTATGTTGACTTTGAAATGGGTCAAATGGGTCTTTGATGACCTAGGTTGTCTTGCATGTATGAAAACGAGTTAACTTTATGGTTAAAAGTGTGTTAATACCTTAATTGGCTAAAGTTAGGGTTTTTGGTGAAGTTAACCCATTATTAGGGTTAAAGGTGCAAAATGGGTCGGGATTGCACTTAGGGTCAAAAGACTCTAGATTGTTAAGTGAGTTGCTTGATCGACTTGAGTTGTGAATTGATTATGTGCTAAAATGTAATAGGTACGTTACATTGACGTTGCAAGTTCGGTTATCTTACACGAAGACTTTGAGGTGAGTGGAATAATTATATGCGTATGTATATAATGAATCTATTTGTTGTAGCGTGAAAGGTGTAGTGTCGAGGTGTTAAGACACCACGTTTCACGTGAAGAGTGTAGCATCGAGGTGTTAAGATGCCACTCGGGTGTAGCATCGAGGTGTTAAGATGCCACCTAGGAGTGTAGTGTCGAGGTGTTAAGACACCACTCCGTAAAATAATGAGTGTTGCATCAAGGTGTTAAGATGCCACTCGGGGTGATGTGCCGAGGTGTTAAGGTGCCACCCTAGGGGTTAGTGGTGCGAGGTGTTAAGTGCCCTAACGGATGTTACGAACACCGATGGCATTTCCGCGAGCGCCGTTCCCTTGTACTATTGGTTAACCATGGTTATTTGTGTTGTAAGCATATTATATTATTCGAGTTACATTTATATGCGGATGTTATGCTAGCTTGGGGGTATTGGTGAATTATAGCTTGTTATTGCGACGATAAGCTAATGTTGTTTGCTAGCATGTTTGCAGTTGTGTAAGTGTATGCAAGTAGGTATAATTATATATGTATTCGTATAATTATTGCATTCACTAAGCTTTGCTTACCCTCTCGTTGTTTACTTTTTATAGGCTCGGGCGTTGACAAGGGTAAGAGCGTTCAATTGGATTAGTGATCTCCCGCTTGTTTTGTAAGGGGATGCTTTTGGGTGTTAGCTTTTGGAGTTCGACCGAGATTGGGTAGTTTAACCCCAAACACCATGCTCTAGTGTGGTTTGGAACTTAAACTTATATTTGGTCGAAACTTTTATTTTAGAACGAAACTCGTAAAATGGGCGATGTGGACCCGTTGATGTAAAACTTGATTTGATGATGAAAATCTCTTAGTTTCATTTATATTGACTTGTGGTAAAAAGGTTTTCGTTTGAAAGTGTCGGGAAGCGGGTTTTCCGCTCATGTGAGTTGGACCCGTGATCAGTGGCTGGAAGGCCATTGGACCGCCGTCCCAATTCCTTGGACGCCGTCCCGGTTGGTTAAGCTGGACGCCGTGCCAAAACTCTGGACGCCGTCCCACCCTTCTAAGCTGGACGCCGTCCAGGATTCTGGACGCCGTCCAGATACACTGCCTTAATTTTTTTTTTTTTGGTACGTGTTTTTGGGTTTATGAAGTCGGGTTGTTACACTTTAATTACATACTTTTAAACCTATTAAGGCGATTTACTGACTTAGTACTATTTGACTTAGGTTGAGGACTTCGGACCATTTACTTGCACACCTTTCCCGACTACTACTTTACCGCTACATATCATTGTGAGTTATAGCCTTCCCTTTTTACTTTAACTATTTTGGGAACTGAAAATACATGCGGATTTTATGTTTTACATACTAGGCACGAGTACTTAAACTTATATATGTGTGGGTTATATAACGGCAGAAACATTCCCTTTAGCTCGGTAACGTTTAATCATTGGTTTTTGAACCGTGAACGCGAATCTTAGATATGGATCCATAGGGTTTGACATCCCCACTCGGGCTAGTCGCGCTAGCAGTCAACGAGTGTTTAATACTTCGTAAACATACGCACTCGCCAAGTGTACTTTCAGGGGGTATTTTAAACGTTAAGTTAGTTACCAAGTGCCCACGGTTAACATATACTTTATCATACTGTTTTGAAACGCTGTTTGTAGCACTGAAATCTCGTGGCCTACCTTACATACTGTTATACTTAAACTATAGCTCACCAACCTTTGTGTTGACGTTTTTAAGCATGTATTTCTCAGGTGCTTGAGGTTGCTTCCGCTGTCTTACTTGTCGTGCTGTAGAACCCGCTGCTTAGAGTTGTTATCGCATGACTACTTATCTTGCATTCAAACTTATTTACTTTTGAAACTATGTTATGTAACGACCTTTGGGGTCACGTACACTTATTTATTTGCTTCTACTTAGTGAAGCATGCTTTTGAAATGTAAAACATTTGATGTTGGTTATGACATCACCTTTTTATCGTGAATGCAACTTCTTTAATTACAGCATATAGTACTTAACCTTGTAATGATCCTGTTGTTGATGGTCCGTACATGATGATTTAGTACGGGGCATCACAGTTTCCATCATCAAAATAAGTTTTACAGCATCGGGCCCATAACGACCCGTCTTAAGCGTTTCGATCAAAAATACAAGTTTCGACCAATACAAGTTTAATTTCCAAATGACACTAGAGTATGGTGTTTGGGGTTAAACTACCCAAATCTTGGCCGAACTTCCAAAAGCTAACCAAAAAGCATCCCCTATCAAAATAAGCGGGAGACCACTAATCCAACCGAATACCTTTGCCTTTATCCACGCCGGAACCTAAAAAGGTAAACAACGAGAGGGTAAGCTAACGCTTAGTGAATGCAATAGTTATACACCTACATATATAAAATACCTACTTGCACACTAACACAAATACCGCATACATGCTAGCAACACAAAGGGCTTATCATCTCAAGTACGAGGCTATTAACCTCCTATATTACAAGCTAGCATAACAAGGCATATATATATGTATATAACTCGAACAATATAATATGCTTACAACTCCACACAATAACCATGGTTAACCAATCGTACAAGGGAATGGCGCCGGCGAAAAGCCATCGGAGTTCACAACATCCATTAGTGTACTTAGCACCTCGTATCACTAACCCCCGGGTGGCATCTTAACACCTCGATACTTCACCCTCGGGTGGCGTCTTAACACCTCGACACTTCACCCTTTATTATGGAGTGGCGTCTTAACACCTCGACACTTCACCCCTAGGTGGCATCATAACACCTCGATGCTTCACCTCGAGTGGCATCTTAACACCTCGATGCTTCACTCGTCACGTGAAACATGGTGTCTTAACACCTCGACACTTCACATCTCACGCTACAACAAATAAATACATTATATACCTACGCATATAATTATTCCACTCACCGTAGAGTCTTTTGCGAAAGATAACTGAGCTCGCAACTTCAATTTAAAGTACCTATTACATTTAGCACATAATCAATCACAACTCAAGTTGGTCAACCAACTTACTCCCCATTCTAGTGCCATTTTGACCCAAGATGCAATTCCGACCCATTTGCACCCTTAACCCTAATATTTGGGTCAACATCAACAAAACCCTAACACTAGCCAAATATGGTCTTAAACACTTTATAATCACAAGTTTAGTGTGTTCTCATACCCATTTAACAACCTAGGTCGCCCAAGACCCATTTGACCCATTTCGAGGTCAACACGCCCATTTGGGTCACCCACAACCCAAATGACACCCACTAATATTAAATACAAATGTGCTAGTGATTTACTAAGCCTTTAAGACCCATTTACACACTTTAACTTATCAAAACCTTAGGTTAGTCATCTTTTGGGTCTTCATGACCCAAACTTACCCAAAACCTCCAAATCACTAACAAATGGGTTTTAAGTGCAACACTAACCCAAACCTAACCCTTAACACAATTTAAATAAAGAAATTAGGTTTTATAACTTACCAACACAATCACCACGTAGCTAGCGACTAGATGAACAATGTTAGAACTCGCACTAAGACCCGATTCAACCTCTTTCTTCCTTTAATGGAGCTCTCTCACTCTAGAACCTCCTATCTCTCTAGGATTTAATGGAAGATGATAAAGTAGATGGAAAAGGAGTAATGAGGCTCACCAAAAATGATCTAGGGTCTTAAAGTCATCCACAAAGTGAAATTACCAAACTACCCCTTTTTAAATAACAAAATACCAAAGCTGGCTCGTCAGGCTATCTGGACGGCGTCCAGATTTCTGGACGTCATCCAGCCCTTCAAAACTGGATGGCGTCCCACTAAGTTGGACGGCGTCCAACTCAACTGATAAAAACTGGATCTTACAACTCTCCCTCACTTGAACCGGATTGCGCCCTCGCAATCCACGCCGCATGACAAGCAGGAAGATAGACCAAAACAAACTCTTCGGACTCCCAAGTGAACTCGGAACCTATACTTCGACGCCATTGAACCTTATAAGTTGTTACCTCTTTATTTCTCAATCTTTTCACCTTTTCATCAAGTATTGCAACCGGCTCCTCAACATACTCTAACTTATTGTTTAGCTCAATTTCTTCTAATGACACCCATGAAGAATCATCCGCAAGACACTTACAGAGATGGGAAACTTGAAATTTATTATGGATCCCCGCAAGTTCCTCGGGTAACTCCAAATGATATGCGACTTCGCCCACACGAGCTAAAACTTTAAATGGCCCAATAAACCGAGGAGCCAACTTTCCCCATTTTCGGAATCGATTAATACCTTTCCATGGCGAAACCATAAGCATCACCATGTCGCCTTCTTGGAATTCGATCATTCGCCTTCGTTTATCGGCATACGACTTTTGTCTATCTTGCGCTTTTTTCAAATGATCCTGAATCACATCAATCTTGCTATTCGTCTTTAGAACCAAATCGGTACTCCCAATTTCCTTTTGTCCCACCTCACCCCAACAAATTGGAGTTCGACATCTTCGCCCATAAAGCATCTCATACGGTGGCATCCCAATACTAGTATGATAACTATTATTGTACGAGAATTCCACCAAAGGTAAGTGCTCGTCCTAACTACCACCGAAATCAATAATACACGCTCGTAACATATCCTCTAATGTTTGATTCGTACATTCGGTTTGACCGTCTGTTTGAGGATGATACGCCGTGCTCAATTTTGATTGTGTACCCATATCGTCATGAAACTTTTCCCAAAACCGAGATGTAAAACGGGTATCTCGATCTGAAACTTTAATGGAGCTCTCTCACTCTGAACCCCATGTCGAGCGACTACCTCTTTGATAAACAATTTAGCTAAGGTCTCCGATGATATCGCTTCCCGAATGGGAAGAAATAAAGCACTTTTTGTCAATCGGTCAACTATCACCCAAATCGAATCAAATTGGGTTCTCGCCGTTTTAGGTAACTTTGTGATGAAATCCATGGTAATGTGCTCCCATTTCCACTTCGAGATTTCTAACGGTTGCAACTTACCATACGGCTTTTGGTACTCAGCTTTAACTTGCAAACACGTGACGCATTGCTCAACATACTTTACAACATCACGTTTCATGCCCGGCCACCAATACTCTTTTCTTAAATCAAGATACTTTTTCATCGCGCCCGGATGAATGGAATACTTTGACTTATGTGCTTCATCAAGTAGCACTTGTCGATAATCACCCATCTTAGGCACCCATACCCTTCCTTGAAATGGCAATAAACCACACGAGCCCATAGTAATGAACTCCGATTGACCCAATATTCATTCCGCATGCTTGTTGTGAACGTAAGCCTCTATTTGAATCGCACCAAGTTTTTCAAGAAAATCGTTAGTAATAATCATACGTAACAATCCCAATCTTAACGCCGGGTGATGACTCTTTCGACTTAACGCATCCGTGACCACATTCGCCTTGCCCGGATGATAAAGTATTTCACAATCATAATCTTTTACTACATCCATCCACCTACGTTGACGATAATTCAAATCTCTTTGGTTAAAGAGATGTTTCAAACTCTTATGATCCGAATAAATCGTACTCTTGACACCATACAAGTAATGGCGCCAAATTTTTAATGCATGCACAACCGCTGCCAACTCAAGATCATGAGTCGGATATCTCGTCTCGTGTTCCTTTAATTATCGAGAGGCGTAAGTGATAACTTTACCTCTTTGCATTAGAACACACCCGAGCCCATTTAGCGAAGCATCATAATACACCGTCATGTCTTCTACACCTTCCGGCAACACTAACACCGGAGCTTGACACAATTTCTCTTTTAGCAATTGAAAAGCAATTTCTTGCTCGTTCTCCTAAATAAACCTCGCGTTCTTCCTCGTCAATTTCGTCAACGAAGAAGCGATCTTAGAAAATTCTTGGATAAACCGACGATAATAACCGGCCAATCCGAGAAAACTTCGGATTTCCGTAGGCGTAGTCAGTCGTCTCCAACTCTTCACCGTCTCTATCTTCCCCAGATCTACTTGAATACCGTCTTTGTTCACAATGTGACCAAGGAATTGAACTTCCCTTAGCCAAAATTCACATTTGGAGAATTTAGCATACAACTTCTCCTTCCGCAACGTCTTTAACACACTACGTAAATGATGTTCATGTTCCTTCATACTCTTGGAATATATAAGTATGTCGTCGATGAACACAATTACTGACTTATCCAACATAGGTTGGCACACTCGGTTCATAAGATCCATGAATGCCGCCGGTGCATTCGTAAGACCAAAAGGCATAACTACAAACTCAAAATGCCCATAACGCGTTCGAAAAGCCGTTTTCTCGATATCTTCCTCACGGACCCGCATTTGGTGATAGCTGGACCGTAGGTCGATTTTGGAGAAATACGTTGCACCTTGGAGTTGGTCAAACAAATAGTCAATCTGAGGCAATGGATAACGATTCTTGATCGTCACTTTATTCAACTCCCGATAATCGATGCACATCCACATACTACCATCCTTCTTCTTCACAAACAAAACCGGAGCGCCCCATGGTGAAGCACTCGGTCGAATGAAACCCTTCTCAAGTAAGTCTTGGGTTTGATTTAACAACTCTTGCATTTCTGTTGGCGCTAAACGATAAGGAGTCTTAGCAATGGGGGTAGCCCCCGGAACCAACTCAATGCAAAATTCAACTTGTCTTTCCTCCAAAACACCCGGTAACTCGTCCGGATAAACGTCTTCGAATTCACTAACCACTGGAATTTCACGAATGGGTGGTGGCTCATCACGTGTATCAACAACATGGGCAAGAAAAGCCATGCCACCACTAACAAGGAAACGATGTGCCCGTGCAAAAGTGCATATCGGCACAAGTCTTCTACGCTTATCACCGTAATTGATTAACTCTCCCCCACTTGGGGTCTTCACACGAATAAATTTTTCATGGCATGCAATATCGGCTCTATTATGATCGAGCCAATCCATACCAACAACGATATCAAAATCACCCAAAGTCATCGGGATAAGGTCAATCTTAAAGTTTTCGGCACCAAAAACGACATCACAATTCTTACACACATCAACCACTAGCACCGTCTTGTCGTTCGTTATTTCGACTTCTACCGGACGACTTAACTTAGCTAACGGTCTATTAAGTTTAGGCACGAATTTTGGAGACATAAACCATAAATTGGCACGACTATCAAAAAGTATCCGTGCCGGATTAGAGTTAACCATAAAAGTACTTGAGACAACTTCGTTGGATTGCTTGGCTTCATCATTCGTCATCAAATAGTTGCGACCCCTAGCCGTACCCGCCTCCTTCTCTAGACGCTTAACATTATTGTTTCACAAATCGGGACACTCCGGCTTCTTATGCCCTTCTTTACCGCAATTAAAACAAGTGATCTTGTTTTCGGAAGATGGTTTCGGACAATCACGAGCCATATGACCCGCTTGCCCACAATTGTAGCACGAAAAAGAAAAACCACCGGAAGCGCCCTTCTTCACGCTATTGACACTTTCGGAACCCTTCTTGTTCTTGTTCTTCTTGTTTGAAAAGTTACAATGACTAGAACCTTCAAACTTTCTTTTAGAAAAAGTAAAATCACTTCTCCTTGGAACCTCTGGCTCAAAACCCCGAGCCAATTCAAATAACTCTTCAAAAGACTTAGCCGCTCCTCGACTAATCTTACCCTTATACTCTTCATTCATGGTACGGTAGAAATCTTTCATTAGCTTGTGATCGTCACCAACATATTCCGGACAAAAACGAGTCTTTGCCAAGAAGGTAGACTTGAGAGTAACCAAGTTCATTGAACCTTGTTGCAAATTGTGCAACTCGTCCCGGATTCTATCAAGATCGGAAGATGTTCGGTATTCTTTGAAAAATTCCTTCTTGAACTCTTCCCACATCAAACTCATACATTGCTCCTCACCGTACAAGTTGATTTTATCATCCCACCACAACTTAGCTTCTTCCCGCAACATACTAGAACCATACCTCGCCTTCTTCTCGGGAGGACATTCCGCGGTACGGAAAGCTCCCTCGATATCGGAGATCCAACATGTACTTTTTAACGGATCTCGCACCTCATTAAACATCGAGGGTTGAGCATCCTTGAAATTCTTGTAATGGAAGTCCCGCCTTCCATTCCCACCATCACCATCACCCCTTTCACCACGAGGAAGAATGTTTCTAGCTTCTAATGCCTCCTCGATCACGGCATTCATTCGCTCATTTATCATTTCGATTACTTGCCCATCAACCGACTCTTGGAAATCCTTTCGAACATCGTCAAGAAAATCCTTTTTTAGCCTTTTAAAGATGGCCTCAACCTTGGCCGTGAGTTCAACGTCCTTACTCGTACTTCCGTCATTGGTGTCGTGTCCATTTCTCATCTTCATTCTATAAAATGAAGTAAATTAAACAACGAAATGAAAGGACTTAACACATATGCATATACATATATACTACACTATCCCATCTTGCTCAACAATCGCCGTACATCGCTCGTTTGACATGATTTGAACCCGTAACAATGGTAGCTAATCATTGTTACGCGAGCACGTCACATTAACTTGCTAGTACAACGCCTATCTCGCTTGATGATTGCGCAAACAACACAAAACAATTAGTGCAAGGTTAATCCACATAAACCATAGCACTAACAATTCCCGCTCCGACCCAAAGTCCTACAAGTCCCGCATAAAGCGCACATACAATAAAGTCTAAGTCTAGGCACCTATCTCAAGTCGCCTAAATTCCTTAGACCATGCTCTGATACCACTTGTAACATCCCGACTTCAATTCACCAAAAACACGCAAAAAAAAATTTTGCTGTAGCACAACTGGACGGCGTCCAGCACTTAAGACCAGGATGGCATCCAGCATATCTAGACGGCTTCCAGATTGCCTGGAAGCTGCTGTCCCCTGGGTCCAACTCACGTGAGCGGAAATCCCGCTTCCCGACACTATTAAGCGAAAACCTTTTTACAACGTATTACAATATAATAAAATAAGAGGTTTCCATCATCAAAACAAGTTTTACAACATCGGGCCCACAACGACCCGTCTTACGCATTTCGATCAAAAATACAAGTTTCGATCAATACAAGTTTAATTTCCAAACGACACTAGAGCATGGTGTTTGGGGTTAAACTACCCAAATCTTGGCCGAACTTCCAAAAGCTAACCAAAAAGCATCCCCTATCAAAATAAGCGGGAGACCACTAATCCAACCGAATACCTTTGCCTTTGTCCACGCCGGAGCCTAAAAAGGTAAACAACGAGAGGGTAAGCTAACGCTTAGTGAATGTAATAGTTATACACGTACATATATAAAATACCTACTTGCACACTTACACAAATACCGCATACATGCTAGCAACACAAAGGGCTTATCATCTCAAGTACAAGGCTATTAACCTCCTATATCACAAGCTAGCATAACAAGGCATATATATATATATATATATATATATATATATATATATATATATATATATATATATATATATATATATATATATATATATATATATATATAACTCGAACCATATAATATGCTTACAAACTCAACACAATAACCATGGTTAACCAATCGTACAAGGGAATGGCGCCCGCGAAAGTCCATCGGAGTTTACAACATCCATTAGTGTACTTAGCACCTCGTATCACTAACCCCCGGGTGGCATCTTAACACCTCGATACTTCACCCTTGGGTGGCGTCTTAACACCTTGACACTTAACCCTTTATTATGGAGTGGCGTCTTAACACCTCGACACTTCACCCCTAGGTGGCATCTTAACACCTCGATGCTTCACCTCGAGTGGCATCTTAACACCTCGATGCTTCACTCGTCACGTGAAACATGGTGTCTTAACACCTCGACACTTCACATCTCACGCTACAACAAATAAATACATTATATACCTACGCATATAATTATTCCACTCACCTTAGAGTCTTTTGCGAAAGATAATCAAGCTCGCAACTTCAATGTAACGTACCTATTACATTTTGCACATAATCAATCACAACTCAAGTTGGTCAACCAACTTACTCCCCAAAAGACTCGACACTTTGTTGCCTTTCATGATTGCTATTCGACCAACCACGCCATTAAACCACCTTGGAACCCCATATAACCGCTACTACTTATTATCTTTCTTGTTTCATTCGAACAACCCAACAAACCACCATTATATTTCTGTTTTGATTAAGCACAACCCAAACCAAAAAGACCCATCGTTAATTGTTAGTATCACCTTGTTACTGCACGAAACCAATCGCCTTCGATTATTTCCATTAAACAACCATCAATTGCTACTGCACTTATGTTTTTATTTTTGTTACGAATCGAACAAACACCTTGTCATTTTTTCTTCTTTTACTCGAACCAAGCAGCTAGACTGCTGCTGCAGTTTTCTGTCTTTCCTTGTTTCTCCTTTGGGCTGATCGAAGAAAGTAAAATAGGTGAGAAAACAAAGCCACTTTCGTTCTATATCCCACTAAATTAAATAAAGAATTACTAATGGTCACTGATTTAATAGTGAAGTGATGAATGATGCTCCAATTACCTTTTTCTTTATGTTTTCTTTTGCTAATCGAACCCCACACAGAATAACCCCTTTCCAGCTATTTATTGATCACGATGTATATATTAAATCTACATGAACTTGGATTAAATTTGCTGGTTACCCTTATCTTTTATTTTGGACCGGTTAGGATATTGGATTGAGGAAGGGGGCCGAATGTTTGTATATTGGGCCGTAGGCCAACTCTTGTTGGGCTGAGATGGAACGAGGACACATGATGGTGATTAGGGAAAACAAAGAAAACAGAAAATAGAAAAACGGATATACAGTTATTTGTTACATATTAAAACAGAAAACAGTCATGGACGAGTGGTTTGAGGCATTTGTTGGTGAGCGAGTGGTCATGGGTTCGAGCCCGGACGTGGGTTGTTTTTTTTAGAACAAATTCTCTTGAGGTAGTCTTTTGTTATTTATTTTCTTTTCATTATTATTATCATTAATGAATGTTATTAATGTTATTATTATTATCATTATTATTCTTATTATTGTTATTACTATTATTACTAATTAAAATTGATTATAAAAACATATGCTAAAATTAATAATATAATTGTTATTATTACTAGTAATATTATAAATATCATTACTAGTATTATCATTAAATATTATTATTATTATTATCATTATTATTATCATTTTATTAAATTTATCAGATTACTATTAATACAAGTATCGCTATTATTATTATTATTAATATTATTATTAGGATTACGAATTAATGTTATAGGAACTCTAGTTATTAGTTTAGAGATTAAACACAAAGATTTTGATGACTATGAACATAATACTTGTAATGATATTGTTAAGATTATAATAATAGAAATCTTGAAAAGAAAATAAGTACTATTATGAAAATGATTAAGTTAAAGCTATAAATATTAATATTAGAATTATTGATATCATTATTATTAACATAATTAGAATTATTAATATTAATATTTTATCAGTAATATTAAGTATTATCAATATTATCATCATTATCATTACAAATATTATCTAAGTACAATTACATTTATTAATTTCAACAAACAAATGATAATCATATAAAAAGTATATTTAACTTAACTATGTTAATATTTTCATTTAAAATGAATACATTTCATTAAATAATAAAATATATATGAGTTATTAATACAAAGATTTTACCATTAATAATAATAGTATATATATAAGTTCGATTACAATTATGTGTATATAAATATACAAATGATATAGGTTCGTGAATCCTAGGTCAACCCTGTAATTGTTCAATGTCGTCGTATGTATTTTTACTACAAAATACAATAGGTGAGTTTCATTTGCCCTATTTACTCTTTACATTTTTGGGCTGAGAATACATGCAAATGCTTTATTAACTGTTTTACAATATTTATATGCGTGAGTTTCATTACTCCCTTTTTAAATGTGTTTGCAATATATATTTTTGGGACTGAGAATACATGCGCTTTTATAAATTTTTTACGGAATAGACACAAGTAATCGAAACTACATTATATGGTTGAATTATCGAAATCGAATATGCCCTTTTTATTAAGTCTGGTAATCTAAGAATTAGGGAACAGACACCCTAATTGACGCGAATCCTAAAGATATATCTATCGGGCCCAACAAGCCCCATCCAAAGTACCAGATGCTTTAGTACTTCGAAATTTATATCATGTCCGCAGGAGGATCCCGGAATGATGGGGATATTCTTATATGCATATTGTGAATGTCAGTTACCAGGTGTTCAACCCATATGAATGATTTTTGTCTCTATGCATGGGACTTATTTATGAGAACTGGAAATGGAATTCTTGTGGTCTATTAAAATGATGGAAATGATTATTTGTGTTAGACTAATGAACTCACCAACCTTTTGGTTGACACTTTAAAGCATGTTTATTCTCAGCTATTAAAGAAATCTTCCGCTGTGCATTAGCTCATTTTAAGGATATTACTTGGGGTTATTCATGGCATATTTCGAAAGACGTTGCATTCGAGTCGTTGAGTTCATCAAGATTATCATTAAGTCAATTATAGTTGGATGTATTATGAAATGGTATGCATGCCGTCAACTTTCGATGTAGATAAGGTTTGTCTTTTAAAAAAATGAATGCAATGTTTGTAAAATGTATCATATAGAGGTCAAATACCTCGCGATGTAATCAACTATTGTGAACCGTTTATAATATATATGAATGGGTCCTTTTCGTTGGTATCAGAGCGGTGGTCTTAGCGAACCAGGTCTTGCATTAGTGTGTCTAACTGAAAGTTGTTTAGATGCATTAGTGGGTCTGGACTTCGACCGTGTCTGCATGTCAAAAGTTTTGCTTATCATTTCATGTCGAAAATTATTTGCTTATCATCCTTAAAGTCTAGACACGTCTTACTGCCTCTATTGCATAGACAGTGTATAGATAAATTCATATCTTAGCGTATATGTTATTGTTACCTTTGTCTGACAGCTTCCGTAGATTCCTCTGTAACTTATGGGATTTTAGTATTATATATGCATATGTAAATTATGTATTGCAGGGTACTAATCTACATCCTATAATCTATTTCTTATCGAAAATCAATTCCCTAATCATACGAAATGGATCCTTCAACTAGTTCCAGTTCTTCAGATTCCGACAGCTATTCCGATATGGAAACACACTTGAGCTCCAAAAGCAGTGTAACCGGAATGGATCAACCAATTAGCCATCACCTATTTTGGATAAAATGGGGATGGGTTCGTAGTTGACTTAATCAATGGAGACAAGAAGAAGGAGATTCCTTCCACCAACCGAATTCACCTCTTGGCAAAGAACCTAAAGCAGTTACCGGCGAACCCATTCGAAACACCATTTTCACACTCATTTCCAGAGTATCTCGTCACGATTATATTCAATCTAAAATTCTAAACCTTATTCATTCGCTCGTTCTGACCGATAATCATCCCGGAATAATATAAGAAGTCAACAAACTCCGCGCTCGAATAATCAATTTGGAGAATATGGTGCAAATTTTACCAGTTTCAATAACATCACCAGCACCAACAGTACCGCCAACATCAACACCAGTACCACCAACAACCTAAGTTTCAAAATCACACGCCTCAACATCTTGTTATGTACCTCGAGCATAATCATCACTCTACGAATCGTTCTACACCATTTTTATTCGTTCGACATAGCGATTATGTAATCTCTAATGTTTTAGAGATTATATATTCTTGTTCTAACGGTAAATCAAATGAGTCTAATATCATATTAACTCATAAATCCATGATTACATCTGAAGAAAATATATATGTATATATGTTTTCATAAAGATTGTAATTAAAAGTTCTTTTGTACAAACTGTTAATGGTGAAAATATTTTAACGGGTAGGTAATACCCGAGGAATATTTAGATTTCAAATTAATAAGTTACAATGTATATTCTTCGAATCTGATTCAACGGTCATTTACTATCCTACTTACATCCACAGATATACGAATCCGTTCACCACAGAATAACCATTTTCATTCAATTTCATATTTGGATTTTGAATTATCAGAATCCAACAAGTGGCATAATGAAGAAAACATTGGACAAAAATAAAATTTGTTAGAAACAAACAAATTAACTATGAGAAATTTTATTAAGAATCCACGCTAACAAAATCCTAGCTAGCTGTTCCTAGCTAACTGCTAATTCCTTATTACAGTTGTATTATCGCAATTTTAATTATCGCAATTTAATTATCGCAATTTAATTATCGCAATTTTAATTCTCGCAATTTTATTTATCGTCATTTAATTTCTGTTATTTATTTTACGCACTTTATTTATCGTCATTTAAATACTGTTATTTAAGCATTTTAAATATCATGACACGTATACAATCTTTTGACATATCATATCGACGCATCTATATATATTATTTGGAATAACCATAGACACTCTATATGCAGTAATGCTCGAGTTAGCTATACAGGGTTGAGGTTGATTCTCAAATAATATATATACTTTGAGTTGTGATCGAGTCTGAGACTTGTATACAATGGGTCACGACATATATTAATTAATTCAAATATTATATATTAAACTATATATGAATTGTTGAACTACTAATTGTGGACTACTAACTGTGGAATACTAACATTGGACAATTAAAATGAATTAAAATATTGATTATAACATATGAAACTAAGCATTTCTTCAAGTTTGCCACTTGATTTCATCTTAAACCTCATTTGTATCTTGATGATTCTAATCTGCGTTCAAACCTTTCATAATTCTTGAAAACACCTCAATCGAGAGGATGAATCAACTGCATTTCATCTACAGAAGAAAAGATTGATGCATATAGTTATGCACCTGAAAAATTCTCGGAACCTAAGTAAACGTTTAACACGTATATGTGCTAGCTCCTTTGGCATTGTTATTTCCGAAAATAACAATGCAATTCCTTTTCAAAATAGCAAATTTTGTCACAGCTTCAGCAAGACAACTTCGACTTTCCATCTGGATTGGTCTTATTCTAACCTTGACAAACACGATTGCCCTTTTTATTGTTATCAGGGAAAAACTTTTATATTTCACCTTTATAACCACAGACGTATCAGTAACCTCGTTGCTCATTGGCTTAAATTTTTCTGACAAATCACAAATACGAAACCTGCCTTCAAAGAATCCAAATGATTCAGTATCTATTGAAGTCATTAACGAATACCTTGCCACTGACTCTAAACCTTTACGGATAAATCTTCTTCATCATCCATCGATATTAGAAATTCTAAGATATCATAGCATCTTTCATTATAAATATCCTCAATATTTTGAAAGATATTTTCATAACTATTCTTATCTGAAATCATTTATCTCTTCGCGATATCAGTGTTACATCAGAAAGGAAACTGTTTTAGTTTCTAAATTCTGAAAGATTCGAATTTAAAGTATGAATGTTTTTGAAGTAGTATTGGGAACTGAAGCATGAGTTAGTATAATATAATGATACTTGATCAACGTGATTATATTACAGTAAGTCATGCTGAGTTTTTAATGGAACGTGATGATTCACAGACTATAACGTCATCATGTACCATTTTACACGACTCTTACATTCTACCTAATCTCTAAATATATCAAGAACATATCTTCCTGATAGTTCTATCTTTTCTCTTAAATTCTGGTAATTTAACCAATCAAAATTGTACTATTACAATCTCTCTTTTAGAACATTAGTCATGTTCATTCGAAACTCCATACCTACGAATCCTGGACCATTTCTTGTGATACTCAATAGCAAGAAGAGAAAACAAAAGAATAGAAGGTATGAACTATGAAAATAAGGAAATGAAGAAGGTGATTTAGAGTGAAATATATCCGACAGAGCAATCGAAACAGATCATCGCATTTAGCCAAAGATGAGCCTAATTTCCTTAATTACCAAAGAACCAAATCTTATTACAAAGATTTTCTCTAAATCCCTTGAACTCTGGAAATCAATCTTGTCTGTGTCAAAAGATATGACAAACCTACATTTACTCATTTCACTCTTTTGGGATAGCTTCACTCATACTCTTCGAGTTATCGAATTATCTTATCCATATTACTCCACAGTAATAAAACAATATTTATAGGCTCGTATGTATCATGAAAACATACTTATTGTCAGCCATGACCATCCCAATCAAATTTCGGGACGAAATTTCTTTAACGGGTCGGTACTGTGACGACCCGAAAATTTCCGACCAAATTTAAACTTAGTCTTTATATGATTTCGACACGATAAGAAAAGTCTGTAAGGTTGAGTCTCAAAAAGTTTGAACTATTTCATATATTCAATTGACCTTCGACTGCTCTCAACGATTCACGAACAATTAATTGTAAATAGTTATGGGTGTATGTATGTATAAATAATAATTCAAAATATAATTTGAAGTATTATATGTTGTTGTTATTAAAAATTAATAAATAAAAATAGGATATTATAATAATTATTATTTAAAATATATCTCTATATATAAATAATGTATATTAAAAATAAATATTAAAAGATTGTAATACTCGTTTGATGTTCCGATTGATGTTAAGCAAGTTAAATTCAAACTTATGTAATTTTAAAATAAACGGTGATATGAAAATGAGTTCTATAAATTTTAGGCTTATTAAAAATATAGGAACTATTTGTTAAGTTTTACCCCTTTTTATATTTTACCCTGAATTGAGAGGGACAGTTGATGTAATTTTTATTTAATAAATTAATGATCAGATTTTATACCATAATGACTAAAATAAATAAATATAGTTAAATTAAAAATATGAGATTTCTGAAAGACTTTTTATCCACCACTAACTATCAACGGGATACGAACTAGTAGTTCGGGAAAACTTTCGGAACATAATTCTAATTCATTCGGCTGCTTCACTATTAATCACTATACAAGATTGAATCATGATTGAGTACGTTTATTATTATATATTATTAATATTATTATTATATATATATTTCTATTCTAAAATGATAACCGTGAATTAAAAATTGAGGTTACTAGTGGATGATTTACTGTGTGATTTTGACCTAAAGTGTACTATTTTTGTTTCTCTTGCTTCACAAATAATAAGCTGACCATGTATATATATACATAATACATATACATATATATATATATATATATATATATATATATATATATATATAACTATTATTACATGTATTATTAACCACCTCAATCCATTTCTAGTTTCATGGCTAAATACTTCCTTCACATTTCTATTTTCGATGATCACCATCGGCCTCCAAACACCCGACGCCACTGCTACACGATCACTTCGACTCAAACCCGAACACAAACACGATCATAAAACAACCACCCTCCCAATACCACCACAAACCGGCTACCACTCTCTCTCTCTCTTGTTATATTTAGTGTCTGTTCGAAAACTCCCTAAACAAGAAACAAACGTGCATCAAACATTAATGCTGCTGCCATTTTTCTGTATTACAATACAATCACTGCTATGCGTAATTGCGTATGATTATGACCAAATGGTTAATGATTACAATATTTAAAGATGAAATGATATTATGGTAAGTGATGTATGGGACTGTGATGACAAGGGTGATAGTGTCATGAAAAAGGTGATGATGCGTATGATCGTGAGATGGTGAATTTGTACGTAATACATGTTAATAAAGATGAGTATTATGATGAGGATTATGTTTAAGGTGATTGTATGATGATGAATTAGTTTAGTCATAAACGAAGTGTTATGATAATCACGAGTATGATGATAGTCACGATAATAAGATAATGATATTGACGATGATGAAGTTCATGAAATCGGTTTAGAAAGAAGAAGGGAATAGATTGATGGGATAGTTAGATTTAAGATAGGATATAAAACAAGAAAACCAAAGTAGATCAGATGGTTAGGCACATTTAGTTTAACCGAGAGATTGCGGGTTCAAAACCAGGCCATGACATATTTTTTTTTTTTTTTTTGTATTTTATCAACAATAAAAGCTGTCACTTGGGCCGTGACCTTGCTGGGCCGAGTATTACGTAGTTGGGCCAAGAGGAAAGCTGGGTCAGATGATGACAACGGGTTAAAGTAATATAGGGCCAAGGTTAAATCAGAAAAACAAATGATGGATCAACGGTTAGGAGTGTTATCGGGTTAGTGGGACGTCGCGGGTTCAAACCCGGATTTGGGCATTTTTTTTTAGGACTACTTCTTTGAGGTAGTTTACTTATTACTCATTTTTATTATTATTATTATTATTATTATTATTATTATTATTATTATTATTATTATTATTATTATTATTATTATTATTATTATTATTATTATTATTATTATTATTATCATCATCATTTTAATATAAGTAGTATTATTGTTGAAACTAATTTTTCTATCAAAATTATCATTTTTATTATTAGAATTATCATTATTTTTATTATTAGAATTATCATTATTTTTTTATCATTATTATTTTTATTAACATTTTTATTATTATTTCTAACACTAATATTATTATTTTTGTTAGTATTATTAATATATCAAATAAAGATTTTCTATATAAAAATATATTATTTACACAAAACATAACTATATTAATATGTTTATAATAAATATTAATTATCTATTTAATATATATATAAAAATAAATATAGTTAATTTAGTTATTAATGAAACGTATAAATTACTAAAATAACAATTAATAATATATGATATAGGTTCGTGAATCCGAGGTCAACCCTGGATTGTCCAGTATCGTCGTATGAATATTTTTACTACAAAATATCGTATTGTGAGTTTCATTTGCTCCCTTTTTACTCATTACATTTTTGGACTGAGAATACGTGCAAATGCTTTATTAACTGTTTTACAATATTTATATGCGTGAGTTTCATTACTCCCTTTTTAAATGCTTTTGCTATATATATTTTTGGGACTGAGAATACATGCGCTGTTTTTTTAAAACTGTTTTATTAAATGCTTTTGAGATATATTTTTGAACTGAGAATACATGAATTGCTTTTATAAATATTTGACGAATAGACACAAGTATTCAAAACTGCATTCTAAGATTGAATTATTTGGATTCAGAGGTTCGATTTCTATAAGATTGTATTATCGACCATCGGGAGATGATTTTGTCATTGCACTACGCATTAGCTACTGAAATGGTGTAATTTAGTAATTAGTAACGGTGAGATGATTTTGTCATTGCACGCACGCATTAGCTCCCGTTTTAGCTACCATCTGCGAAATGATTTTGCATTGCATGCACGCATTAGCTCCTGATGTATTGTATTGTATTGTATTGTATTCGACTTTGTAATTAGTAACGGAGAGATGATTTTGTCATTGTACGCACGCATTAGCTCCCGTTTTAGCTATCCTCTGAGAGATGATTTTGCATTGACGCACGCATTAGCTCCCGTTGTAAAAATTATATTGTATTAACTTCCACGATGAGATGATTTTGCATTGCACGAACGCATTAGCTACCGTTGGTAAGTTGTTTAAAAGGGTCCGGTGTTCTTCATATGAATGATTTTATAGCAGGAGTAGACCTGCACAGATTGTTTTCTAAATACGAGTATCTTGTGGTCTATTATATTATTGGAAATAATTGTTTATGATAAACTAATGAACACGCCAACCTTTTGGTTGACACTTTAAAGCATGTTTATTCTCAGCTATTAAAGAAATCTTCCGCTGTGCATTAGCTCATTTTAAGGATATTACTTGGGGTCATTCATGGCATATTTCAATAGACGTTGCATTCGAGTCATTGAGTTCATCAAGATTATCATTAAGTCAATTATAGTTGGATGTATTATGAAATGGTATGCATGCCATCAACTTTCAATGTAAAGAAAGTTTGTCTTTGAAAAAAATGAATGCAATGTTTGTAAAATGTATCATATAGAGGTCAAATACCTCGCGATGTAATCAACTATTGTGAATCGTTTGTAATGTATATGAACGGGTCCTTTCAGATGAAAAATCTAAATATTTTCATGGGATTTTAAAATTTAAACGTCGATCACAATCAGTTAAAGGAATTCTCTTAAATGGCTCCTGGGTTTTCGGAACTGACTCTAGTTAACAACGCGTTTCTTGATTTTTTTAAAGCTAAGTTCCAAACTGTAATTGAACCTGTTTTTTCAGCAAATTTCTAATTCTTCAACTATCACTGATTTGGACCGAGAAATGTTAGAAGGAGTTTTCACGATGGATGAGGTTAAATCATCTGTTTGGAATTGTGGTGATGATAAGGCCCCAGGCCCAGATGGCTATCCATTCTTCTTCTTCAAGCACTATTGGGATTTAGTTAAAGAAGACATTTTTCGAATGGTTTCATCTTTTTTGAGTACGGGTGTTATGTCGTTGGGTTCCAACTCATCCTTTATCACTCTTGTACCGAAGGTGGAAAATTCAGTTAATATTAAAGACTTCAGGCCCATTTCCCTCATTAGCTCTTCGTATAAAATTATAGCCAAGGTCTTGGGCAATCAGCTTGCTATTGTTATTGATAAGGTGGTAAGCTGTGATCAATCCGCTTTCATCAAGGGACGTCAAATTTTAGATGGCCCGCTTATGCTTAGTGAGATTATTGACTGGTTTAAAAAGAAGAAGAAACGCCTTGCCATTCTTAAAGTTGATTTCGAAAAGGCATTTGACTCGATTAATTGGCGGTATCTTGATTTCATACTTTTAAATCTAGGTTTCTGGCTCAAATGGAGAACTTGGATTCGATCTTGCCTTTCTTTAGCAAGGGCATCGATTTTAGTAAATGGTAGTCCGACTTCTGAATTTTCTCTACATTGTGGTCTTCAATAAGGCGACCCTTT
The DNA here is from genome assembly GCF_046630445.1 of Rutidosis leptorrhynchoides. Classification (NCBI taxonomy): domain Eukaryota; kingdom Viridiplantae; phylum Streptophyta; class Magnoliopsida; order Asterales; family Asteraceae; genus Rutidosis; species Rutidosis leptorrhynchoides. The sequence continues at coordinate 360,088,138 of NC_092336.1, read as the reverse complement.
ATCACCTTTCCTTTTCATCATTATAATGGAGGGTCTTCATAACGCCTTTCGTGATGATGGTTCCTCTAATCTATTGCGGGGTGCAAATATTGGTAATCTTAATGTCTCTCACTTTATGTTTGCCGATGACGTAGTAATTACTACTTAATGGAATCATCTCGATGTCCAAAACATTGTTGTGATTCTCAATAATTTCTTTCGTGCTTCCGGTTTAAAAATAAATCTGTCTAAATCAAGATTGATTGGGTTCGAGGTAAGCATAGACCAAGTTGAGGCAACTGCCACTCTTATTAGTTGTCTAACTAGTACACTCCCATTTAAATACTTGGGCTTCGAGTTGGGATGTAATATGCGACTATCAAAGAACTGGAACACAATCATAGACAAGTTCAAAACACGTCTCTCTAATTGGAACGCCTCACTTCTATCAATAGGTGGCCAAACTACCTTGATCAAATCGGTTCTCGGTAGTATTGGTGTCTATCCTTTCTCTTTGTTCCTGGCACCTTCTAAAGTAATTTGAGCCATAGAAAGCCTCCGTGCTCAATTTTTTTAGGGTGGAAATATGGGGATAATAAAGATCGCCTGGGTCAAATGGGACCTCATTCTTGCTTCTCATGAAAAGGGTGGTCTCGGGATTGGAAGCCTTAATTCTTTCAATTTATCGCTTCTCTTGAAATGGCGTTGGCGTCTTGTTAATAATCCAAATGCCTTGTGGGTTCGTGTGATCAAAGAAATTCACGGTCCTGAATCAGGATTTGCGGGTCCTGGATGTTACACTAAAGGCCTTTGGTATGATATTGTTTCGTTTATCACGATGCGACAGTCACAAAATGTTATTGATCTTAACACCCTGACTCGAGTTATCGGTAATGGAATGTCAACACGATTTTGGCAAGATGTTTGGATTGGAAATGAATCTCTTGCCACTCGATTTAATTGTCTCTACCGGTTGGATACTAGGCCAAACCGTACGATATCGGACAGGTTTAATAGCTCTTCTTTTTCTTGGGAGTGGCTTCGTAATCCTCCGCTTTCTTGCAATCTTCATCAGCTAGTCTCTGATCTTGCATCGGTTCATCTGAGAAGTGCTGATGATTCGTGGCAGTGGAATCTAGAACCTGATGGTGTGTAACAACCCGGCTTTTTCCGTTTACTATAGTTACTTGTCCGTTAAATGTTTAACGGTGATTACTTAGAAATTTATGTGTTTGATTGATATAAATGCATACTTGAACCTAGTGGATTACTTGAGTTAATATGGCTATATTAATTTATGAACTTATTTCGGAAGGTGAAATAACTAGAAAACGTTACGATTAAGTTAATCGCCTAGAAAGCTTTTTAGTTTACGAAACTCAGAAAAACGACGAAATAATTATTTTCAATAATTATTAACTTTAAGAAAAACCAATTTAATTTATTATTTATATAATGAATTAAATCCGGTGATTTTGTTTCAACGACTAGTTAACGTTTCGGAGACCCGGTACGGTTAACGGCATCCGAAACGGACCACGCGCATATGAGTAAATTAGCAAAACGAGCCCAGGACACCCCTAGGTGGGCCATTTGGCCGAACCCTCCCCCACATACCCCTTATGAACTAAACTTTGGGCTTATGTTTAATTAGGGATTAAATTAGGCCCTAACCAAGACTATAAATGGAAATCCTAAACTAGAAACTCTAATAATTCCCCTAAAGCTAGTCGACACTCTCCTCTCCCTCCCCTCTCTTAGCCGTCGGCCTTCACACACACACACACACACACACATATTCAAAACTCAAAATTGGAAGGAAAGCTTGTACACGAACGTTGTTGCTTTGATCGTTCTCTACGCGATTGTGTGATCAATTTGTGTTCTTGAGGTATAATTGCTAACCCTAGTTTTCTTAAATCTGATTTTTTTTCAATTACATGGTGTAAGCAAGTCTAGTGCTCAATTAATGGTGTCATGTGTTGTTATTTATCGTTTAGTTGCGTAATTAACGTTGTATGTACGAAAAACAAATTTTTTTTCTTGTTGATCTGATTTAATTGACATGAGATCTGAACTTTTAATATGTTTATTTAGAAATATATCGAAAATTTATTAATTTTAGACTCCGATATTGCGTGATTTCGTTATCGTATGCTAAAGATATGCTTAATCGAAGTTTTCGTTAGGGTTTGCATGATATACGAATTTTCTGAGTTGCATGCTTTATGTTTTAGCTTATATAAAGTGTACTACTGTATTCCTTGTGAAAATTTATGCAATTTAGACTTAATATTTGCATCAAAAGGTTATGTAATGCTCCCGTTATGTCAAAACGAAGATTTGGTTTTTAAAGTGAGCTGAATCATTTTTCAAAGTTACATAAAAATTGCTAGAGTGAACTAGGGATTGAATTAGACTTTCATCTTTTGGAATATGTTAGTTTAAGTGTTCCTATACATTTTTCATTTGTATGTGAACTTGTGAAAACGTAATTTTCCATGAGAGATATGCTCATCTTTGTGATGTGTCCAGTTGATGATTAAAAACTGATGAGTCTGTAAAGATTTGAGAAACTGTTCAAATTGGCTAAAAAAATGTTTCTGATTATTTTATCACTAAAATTTTGAGATGTTTTTAGATGATTCCAATTGTCCGTTCATCCAAATCTATTTTCTATATTTTATGAAAAATGTTTAAAAACTGATGAGCGGGCAGATATTCTGTAACGAACTATGAATTGACCCTTTCTGATATTGGACTTTTATTTATCGTATGAGGCTTTGGCCGGACTTTTTGGAATCAATTTTAAGTGTAGTTATGATCTTGAGTTGTTTATGAATTAATGATTTATGTGCTATAAGCTATAGTTGGATATTTCTACGACGTACGAATTTCTAAGGCATGCTTTAAGGTTCAAAAGTGCATTATGCTTAATGATGACTTGTAAAGTGATACTTGACCTAGATTTTACTTATTGATCATGTTTGTATGACCTACTGAGATGTTTGACTTTAGTTGACCACTTTGACCGAGTTGACTTTAGGGTTGACTTTGGTTGACTTCTGTTGACTTGCTTGGATTAGTTGACTTTTACTTATTCGTTGAGTCAGTCTGAGCACTAGGACTTTGCGTACACAATGGGTTGACATGATTTGACCTTTAAGTGTATACTTAAGATGATTTACTTATTTAGGTTACGTTGTTCAGTCGAGATTGTTCGACAATCGTACGTTTTGCTAAGAAATTACAAGTGCTTTTACTAAGGTGAGTCTACAGTCCCTTTTTCTTTAACATTTTTGGGATGAGATACATGCTGCTTTTGAAACTATTTCTTAAACTATTTTTACAACTATTTTACTCACTAGGCACGAGTAACTTACCAAGAATATACATATGAGTTCAGATCAAAAATCCCTTAGCTTGATTATATTAGTTACTTTGTAAGCTCGACTTATAGGGACGGTACCGTTAGGTTTGACAAACCTCGCCTAAAACATAGCAGGTGTCTATTTTATTGTTACTCGTACACTCGATCGGTGTAGCACAATGTATAGGGTAAACTAAAGACGTGGGCTCGGCTCACGCAAAGGTTAAAGCTTTATAATCAAGTGCTCATGATAAGTGTATATTATTACGAAGCTCTTCAGAAATCTCGTGGCCTAACTTATGATGAATGTTACCTAAATATGATGTTTACGAACTTGAAACTGGACATGGTAATGTCTACAAACATATGAAACAAAAAGAACTTTTTTGTAGCGACCCGACAAAATCGTCATTGACGGCGCCGTCTACTTAGGTCCCGTTACGCGGTCATAAGTCTTTAAACAACGTTTGACCAAAAGTATGTCGCATTCATTTCATAAGTAAAGATGTTTCAAGTGTTACAAGTAGTTCAAAGGCTAGTTACGTTACAATGTTTTAAGTACGAATGAAACCTATGCGACACAAATTTAAGTAAAGTTAAAAGACGCTCTGTATGCATGTATACTTGACATCCAAGCAAGTATCAAAAAGTACTATGCGGAAGCATGTATCATTTAGCGTTCAAGGACCTGAGAAAACATATAGAAAACTGGCAACGAAAAACGTTGGTGAAATCATAGGTGTAGTAGTAAACGTTGCTTTTGAACCACAAGATTTTGTATTGCCATAACGTTGATTATCAAAATCGTTTTCATTCCAAAGTTGTTATACGTTTGTGGAGCACCCAATTATCAAGACTTAACTGTTCACGAATCCCGTTATCATAGTGTTAGAACCTACACTATATACTCGAAAATATATTTCATCCGCTAACGGTAGCGAACCGTCCGAATGAGGGCTTGTCAAGCCCATGTGATCACACAACAAAAGTTCACGTTTACACCATGCAAGTGTAACTAATGATAATTGAATTGAGGCCTTTTTGTTCTAACTCCACGTGGAATGTTTGTTTCCGTACTTGTGTTCAAAGCATAAAAGTATTATACATATATGTTTTCTCATCCCACAGTTTAAAGAGTAAAAGTTGTTGAAAAGGTGGGACTATGATCTCACCTTGGTTGCACGTATAGTATAATGTACTTCACAAAGTAACGTGTGCAAGAACGAATGCTAGTCTTGACCTAAACAAAAAGGTTCATATTAATATCGGTAAACACCGTCGGTCAAAGTGTTCAATTAGTCCTATGGCTCGTTACGACTCGATAATATAGCATGTGAGTCACGTTGTCAAGTTTCATGCAAGATACAAGTATGAAAGCACGTTAAAATGATTGCATAAGTATTCGGTTAAGTTTGATCAAAAGTCAACTTTGGTCAGGTCAAAGTCAACGAAATAGTCAACACGTTTGGGTCGGGTCCCGAACTATTTTTCTAAGGTTTTTAATCATATATAAGCATGTTAGAACAAGTTACATGTGAATCCGAGGTGCGTAACATAGTTAGAATTAAATGGTAAACGACCAACGAAATCAGAACCTGACAGTTCATCTGGACTGCATCCAGATTGGTTGGACAGCATCCATATGTGAAGGCCTGGACGGCGTCCAAGAATCTGGATGGCGTCCAGATCAGTGCACATGTCTGATTGCTGATATTGCACAAATGCACGAACCAAAACCCAAACAAACCCATTTTATGATCCGCAAACAATCAAAACATGTATCTTATACCGTTAGAAAGGTAATTTGACGAGGAACGCAATTAAACACATTTCATCAATCAATCTACCACTTACAACAACCAAAACCACATTTAATGCTCATCATTAATTGCATCCAAGTTCATAACTCTCATTTCATGATTCGGTGATCCATTTTACATAAATGATATGCCGTTTCGAAGGTAATTAAACATACATTGCAACTAAACACTTGCAAGCAACATTGTCAAGCATTTAAGGCATCAAAATTCACATTGAAGACCACCAAACCCTAACCAAAAATCATAAACTCATAAATCATGTTATTAAAGTTTTCTTAATCAACCTACACATTAAAATAAAGCTAGTGATGCTAGTAACACAATTAATACTTGCACTTTAGCATATCAACAACATTTAATCATCCAAAACTCAAGATCAAACACACACTTTTCAAGTTCATGCTAGTTACACTAGAATAACGAGATCGAGCGTATAAATCACATAATCATGTTAGACTTGAGCCATAGACACTAATTAACACTTCTATAAGTTAAAAACATCAAGAACACAAAATCTAGTGTTTTTAGAAAGTTACCCAAATGCAATAAAGTTGGTATGGATTCGAAGAGGAAGATGCAAGGATTCCGAATATGTAATTTGTTTTAGTTTATGCTTGCTAGATCGAAAATAGATGATGAATCTTTGAGTTGGTTGTTTGAGAGTGAAGTTGAAAGTAAGAGAGAAAGTGAAAGATGAATGAACGGAGGAGGATGGAGTTGACTAGTTGACCTAGTCATCTCTTTGCCCTCTTGGCAAGTTTAGTCCCTCAAGTTTGATTCGAGTGCGTAAATTACCTAAACGAAATATTTTAAAACGCGTATTAACGGGAGATGTTATAATTATATAACGGACTTTAAAATAGTATAACGAAAAGTAAACGGAAAAAGACGGGATGTTACATTTTTGATGTCACTCACAGTTGAAACTTGACATCTTACAAATAGTTTATTACTTAGCATTTGCTATACGCAAACTTTTGAGATTAAACCTTAGCGGTTTATTCAGATAAATGATTTTCATAAATGATTTTCGACAAACGATTTATGAAAACTGTTTTATGAAACATACGAGAACTATTTACTCAAACCTGTAGATTCACTCAACTTTATGTTGATCCATTTTGCATGTTTTATCTCAGGTATTAGTTGCTTCCGCTGTAAAACATTGCTTATGTAGAAGTCAAGCCAAGCATTGAGACCAGAGTTAATACGCCGTTAGTGGATTCTGACGGGGTATTACATTTGGTATCAGAGCTTTGGCTATAGAGAACTAGGATACATTAGTGTGCTAACCGTAGGGTGCATTAGTGGGTCTAGTCTATAGCCGTGTACTTAGAATGACTGTTATACGCCATGCTTGCACTGTTTGCTCTACTATGCTAGCTGTAGGGCTACATATTTGACATCACATGCATATACGCATCTATACCCATAATGATATGGACTTAGACTAGATATATGATGTCACGAATCACATACGTACACACGACGTGACACTTAAGAGCATTTAGTTGACTACGCCATCTTGAACTTATGGAGTGATGTCGAATGGATATGTGAGATAGCGTAATGTAATGACCGGGATTACATTACGGTAACTCATATAGAAGTTCCGACTTTGCAAAATAAGGAATTGGGATCGAGTCAAGTAGGTTACTAGGATAAACACCGTTTAGAACACGAACTGTATAATCTCAAAATGAGTAGGAATTTACACTGTGCGCATTAATTGTTATTATAAGCTATAAGAAACGTATAATCACGCCACAACTCGTCACTATTCGACACTGTTTATCACCACCGATCATTACTTGGCACTACGAAGACACTACCTAGAACATACTCGTCACCTCATACCACTACTCCTTGCTACACATCGTTACTAACTACCACTCGACGCCGCCTCACACTGCTAGACAAGTCTGATCGCTACTTTCTCACTACTTGTCATTACTAATTACTACTTAATGCTACTCGTTGCTACTTAAGACTGTTGAGTAGTACTCATCACTACCAGCACCTCTACGATTTGCTACTAGCCAATATGCATCACGACTCATTTCTGATATATCTTTAGAGGATGAATTCCTTGTAACAACCTGCGCAATCCGTAGTAGATATTGTCTACTTGGCGTCCAACTTTCCTATCATTCAGCCACCCACGGCTTCACGATTTTGCTTTCCAATACTAGTCTACTAGAAGAGGTATTCACACATTCCCTCATAAAGGGTATTCCGTTCTTCTTCCCCACCGATGTGGAACAAGTCTGATAACTCACCCTGCTTTCAACATCAACTTCAATGAAGTTCATCAAGAATACGTTCTTACTCAACAAACATAATGCTTATGTCCTACTGATATCGGTGCCGATAGAAACTTTATCGTTAGAGAATTCTGTCACAATATTTGGAATCCAATACCAGCCTTAGACAACGTGAACCCTATGGAACTATCAAATGGGAATAAATTGCATCATGATTGATGTCATTTCAGCTTAAGGAGGTTCTACTTTAAGAAGTTTGATCGTACACTCCCATCGTAAACATCTCTCACCCGATCTCACCCCAAACTTTAATCGACGATTGCTCATAATCCTTTGAAATTAGAAGCTAAGGCCCGTACCGTTAAGCTCATAACAACTTTCCGGACTGAACGGTACTTTTTCCGACGATTGGCAAGCCATTACAATAGAAATCTACTTGAGTGATGTTTGGAGTTAAATTATTTTACATGGACTACCATATTTCTTTATTTGACCTTGTGGTTGGAATGGACTGGTTATCTAACGACACAACCGAGGCTATTGCGGCCAGAAGGCCATTCGAATTCCTTTTACCGAAGACGAATCAATGATGGTGTGCGGAGAGAAGATCAGTACATCGTTGCGTTACATTAATTTCTCGAAGGTTCAGAAGTACATGAGATAAGGATGTCTCACAATTCTAGCACATGTGAGCAAAGTTGAATCAGCAATTAAGAGACCCGAAGATGTCCCAACCGTTAGAAATTTTCCTTAAGGTCCTTCCGAGAGAATTACCATGTCTTCCACCGCATAGAGACGTAGAATTTCAGATTGACTTAATGCCAGGAGTGGCACCTGTAGCACATGCACCGAATAGGCTTGCACCTTCGGAAATGAAAGAGATGTCTAGTCAGTTATAAGAGCTTTTAGACAAGGGATTCATTCAAACGAGTTGTTCACCATAGAGAGCACCCGTGCTCTTTGTTAGGAAGAAGAATGGATCTATGAAACCTTGTATTAAGAATAGATACCCTCTACCGAGAATCAATGATCTGTTAGATCAGTTGCAAGGATCTGGATGTTACTCTAAGATGATCTGAGGTCAGGTTACCCTCATATGAGAGTAAAAGACACAGATATACTGAAGACAACGTTTTGAACACGCTACAGACATCATGAATGTACCGTAATGCCATTTGGATTGACGAACACACCGGCTGTGTTCATGGATTTCATGAACCGTGTGTGTAAATCATATCCGGACAAGTTTGTTATTGTGTTTATCGATGATATTTTGGTATACTCTAGGAATGGGAAGGAACATGAGCAACATCTTCGTTTGCTACTAGAGATGCTCAGGAAGGAGCATTGGTACACTAAATTTTTAAAGTATGATTTTTGGCTGCAAGAAGTTCAATTTTAGGGTCATATCGTAGGTGTTAATGGTATTCACGTCGATACTGCGAAGATAGAAATGGTTAAGAAATGGAAGACTCCTAAGTCACCAACGCAGATACAACAATTCTTAGGTCTCGCCGGTTATTATAGAAGATTCATGGAGGAATTTTCTACTATTGCCCGATCGTTAACAGCATTGACTCACAAGGGTAAGAAGTATGAATGGACAGAGTTGCATGAAGCTGTATTTCCATTGTTAAAAGGGAAGTTAACGACTGCACCAATTTTGTCTTTACCCGAAGGAACCGAGGATTTCGTAGTTTACTGTGACACTTCACGACAGGGTTTTGGTTGCGTGTTGATGCAACGTACGAAGGTGATTGCGTATGGATCACGACAATTGAAGATACATGAGTTGAATTACATGACTCACGATTTAGAACTTGGTGTTGTAGTTTTGCGTTGAAGATGTGGAGACACTATTTGTATGGTACTAAGTTTACTGTTTTCAAGGATCACAAGAGTTTGCAGCATATTTTCGATCAGAAACAGTTTAATATGAGACAGAGACGTTGGATCAAACTATTGAATGACTACGACTGCGACATTAGCTACCATCCTGGAAAGGCTAATGTAGTGGCAGATGCATTGAGTAGGAAGGAGAGAGTTAAGCCTATTCGAGTTAGAGCATTGAACTTGACTATTCGAAGGAACCTTACTTCTCAAATACGTGACGCACAGTTAGAGGCGTTGAAAGAAGAGAACGTTGCTACCGAATTGCTTCGAGGAATAGATAAGAAGTTCATTACTCGAGACGATGGAACCCGATAATTTATCGATAGAATTTGGGTAGCAAAGTTTGGCGGATTAAGGGAACTAGTGCTAGAAGAGGCACACAAGACAAGGTATTCTATTTACCCTAGATCCGATAAGATGTACCATGATCTTAAGGCACTGTATTTGGTGGCCTAATATGAAAGCTGATATCGCTACCTATGTTGGTAAGTGCTTGATTGGTGCTAAAGTTAAGGAAGAGCATCAGAAACCATCAGGATTGTTGACACAACCAGAGATTTCACAATGGAAGTGGGAGAATATTACAATGGATTTTATCACTAAGTTGCCTAAAATGGTAGGAGGTTATGATACGATTTAGGTTATCATTGATCATCTCACAAAATCAACTCATTTTCTACCAATTAAGGAAACGGATAAGATGGAGAAGTTGGCACGGATCTATATAAAGGAAGTAGTTTCTTGACATGGAGTGCCGATATCTATTATTTCCGATGGAGACAGCAGATTACGTCTAGATTCTAGAAAGCATTGCAAGAGGCAATGGGAACTTGTTTAGATATGAGTACAACATATCACCCGCCAACCGATGGACAGAGCGAGAGAACCATCCAGACATTGGAGGACATGTTAAGAGCGTGTGTTATTGACTTTGGAATCGGATGGGATAGACATATACCGTTAGTAGAGTTTTCTTATAACAATAGTTATCACGCAAGTATAAAGGCAGTGCCTTTCGAAGCACTGTATGGCAGAAAGTGCAGATCACCAGTATGTTGGACTGAGTTAAGAGACAGTCAGTTGACTGTATAACACCCCGCCAAATTTCCATCTGATGGCTTTAATCCAGGTCCCACAGTTAACATTTACGCCCTCTATATGAGACGTTTAAAGCAATCGCATTTAATTTTATTAAAAGTTGACTTTCAAAAACATAAGTCAATAATCCCAACATAGAAACACTGTTGTGATCGTAACCACAAGCCAACAGTATTTAAATAGTTATAAAAGTTTTAAATGCGAAAGTAAATAATGTTCATTAAATCAAATACTGACTCCACGGCCAGACATGCAGCAAACACAGTGGAAGCCTACCTCTTAAGGACCTAAGAATAAAAACACGCAAAAACAGGTCAACAATAATGTTGGTGAATCTATAGGTTTAAAGTAATGTAGCAGTTTCTGAAAAACAGTTATCGGAAAAATAGTTTAGTTTCCTTGACCACGAGATTTTAACGTTTGCATAATCTGAGCACCTGAATACTAGCAATGACGCGAGTATAGAAGCCACTATACCCGCCTTTACCTCCTAAAATGTAATACACTTGTTCAAGCGTATCGAATGTTCAAAATAAATGCACCACAGTTAAAGGACAAGTCAAAGTAACATGAAATTGATACACTACCAGTGGCTATAGTTCAAGGACAAGTCAAAGTAACATATATCAAAAATATAGCAAATTTTGTTTAGCCAATTTGTACAGTTTATTCATGCAAGTTGGATGTTCAGTTTTTCAGCTCAAATCAGAATCCACATAAAGTACGGCTCTATTGTGCCCAATGCATAAGGTTTCAGAGATTGACATAACTAACAATAAGTCAAATATAATGTTAAAATTCATATTCCAGAAGCTTACATGCTCATTCATTAACCACAATCCACATAGTATAAAACAGAGAGCAATTTACAGATTCGATTCTAGATTAGTTAGTCATATTCGCACGCTATTATCCGAAGATCTAGATATAATTAGCCTATGATATCTACATGAAAAGTGAAGTACTTTTTGTGTAGATTTAAAATATGCAAATATTTAATCATAGAAGTTAACATATTTTATCATAAAATATTATATTCATGCAAGTGCTGTATAAAACTACTTTTACACTAATTCAAGCATATCTCGGGTTATACATAAGCAAACGACATGATATCCTAGTCTAAATTGAGTGTTTTTAAATTATATTTCCAGTGTTATAATTTTAACATGCCAATTCGTTGTCTAACAATTCCATATTTCTGATCAATCACGAAAACATAACGTTAATTTCAATTAAGCATAACTTGATCATCCGGAAACGAAATCAAGCGAATCCAAAGCCTAAACTCAATAGTTTTTCGCAAGGAATATGAATATAATATAATAATTAACATTTGAAAAACTTAATTTTTCTGATCAATGCAAAAACAAATTCGTTTTAAAACTCTAGCGCATCAAACAAACAAAATAACGATAACGATTAACACGTACGCGTATAGACTTGAGAAATTGACAACATAACTATGAAAATTTATTGAAAATTAGATTTTTAAGATTAGGGTTCATGCAAATATACATTAGATCAACAAATCGTTTATACCAACGCGTAGCTATCGACGTGAATTGCAACTTTCGTGTTGAAGGTTTTATCAAAAATTGAAAATTGAGGGTTATGGTATGGTGATGGTGGTCGAGGAGCAGAAGAGGAAGGGAGAGGATCGAATGTACAATTTTTCTAGTGAGGGTTTTACCTAATTTTTGTTAATACTTCTATTTATACCAATCCTAGTTCTCCTAAATTGCACATAAGTCCTCCAAGTAATCAAAATTAAACATAAAAGGGTGGGGAGGGGGTGGTTCTGCCGAATATGGCCCATGTGGTACTCCCAGGCTCGTGTTTTGCAATTTCGTGTAATCGTGGCTCGTTTCAAGTGTCGTTTAGTCATACCGAAGGCCCGGAACGCTAAACCGATCGTTAAACGCAACCAAACGTTAATTTATTAAAAACCCAATAAATTAATTATTTTTAAAAAGTTAATAATTAATAAATTAATTATCAAAATAAACCCGAGCGTTTCGTTGCTCAAAAAACAGTTATCAAAATAGTATCGTTTTTATCGTATTTCATTATCTGAAATATTTATTTGAATTAATATCAATCCAAATTAATTATTATAACCCTCCAAAGGTCAAGTACGCATTTATTACACATAAACACATAAAAGTTAAATAATCACCGTTAAATAAACTAACGGAAGGTTAACGGAAGTAACGTAAAAAGCAGGGTTGTTACATTACCCACCTGTTATTAAAAATTTTGTCCCGAAATTTTAGTGATCGTCCTCTGAAGTAGTTTCCTCGAGAAACAGTTGCAGATACTTCTGCCCAATCTGGTCTTCACGCTCCCACGTGAACTCTGGCCTCTTTTCGCATTCCACCGAACTTTAACGATAGGAATTCTGCTTTGTTTCAGTTGTTTGACCTCACGGCCCAAAATTTCGACAGGTTCCTCAATAAAATGAAGTTTGTTTTCTATACGTAGTTCCTCTAAAGGAATAATCAAATTCTCCTCTGCTAGGCACTTCTTTAGATTGGATACATGAAAAACGTCGTGTATACCGCTGAGAGCTTGTGGCAGTCCCAATCTGTAAGCTACCGGTCCAACTCTTTCAGTTATCTCGAATGGTCCAACATATCTAGGACTCAGTTTACCTCATTTCCCAAATCGTACAACACCCTTCCAAGATGATACTTTAAGCATAACTTTGTCACCAACTTGGAATTCTATGTCCTTCCGTCTAACATCGACGTAACTCTTTTGGCGAATTCGAGCCATTCTCAATTGTTCTTGAATCTGTAGAACTTTCTCAGTTGTCTCCTGAATAATCTCGGGGCCTGTCAACTGACTATCTCCCAACTCGCTCCAACAAATGGGAGATCTACACTTCCTTCCATACAATGCCTCGAAAGGTGCAGCCTTAAAGCTCGCATGGTAGATGTTATTGTATGAGAACTCAGCTAGTGGTAAATACTTATCCCATCCGTTTACCAAAATCAATGACACATTCCCTCAACATGTCCTCAAAATTCTGAATAGTTCGCTCGCTCTGGCCTTCTGTCTGGGGGTGATATGTTGTACTCATATCTAAACGAGTCCCCATTGCTTTCTGTAATGACTGCCAAAATCTAGAAGTGAATCTGCTATCGCGATCGGATATAATGGATATAGGCACCCCATGCGTAGAGACGACTTCCTTAATGTAGATTTGAGCCAACTTCTCCATTTTTATCAGTTTCTCTTATCGGTAGAAAGTGTGCAGACTTAGTGAGACGATCCACAATAACCCATATAGTATCGTGACCTCCCGCTGTTCTCGATAGTTTCGTGATGAAGTCCATGGTAATACCTTCCCACTTCCACTGGGGAATCTCTGGTTGAGTTAGTAATCCTGATGGCTTCTGATGCTCAGCCTTGACTTTAGCGCAAGTCAAGCACTTACCGACATAGGTAGCAATATCCGCTTTCAAATTTGGCCACCAATAAAATGCTTTCAAATCCTAGTACATTTTATCTGATCCCGGATGAATTGAGTACCTTGACTTGTGTACTTCCTCCAACACTAGTTCTCTCAATCCACCAAACTTTGGTACCCAGATTCGATTAGCAAAGTACCGTGTTCCGTCCTCCTTGATGTTAAATTTCTTATCCATTCCTCTGAGAAATTCAACATCGACATTTTCTTGTTTCACAGCTTCTCGTTGTGCTTCACGGATTTGTTATGTGAGATTCGTACGGACAACTATGTTAAGAGCTTTAACCCTAAGAGGTCTCTCTTGATCTTTTCTGCTTAAAGCATCTGCCACAACATTCGCCTTGCCCGGATGGTATTGAAGTTCGCAGTTATAATCATTAAGTAGTTTCATCCAACGTCGTTGTTGCATGTTGAGTTGTTTCTGATTGAATATGTGCTGTAAACTCTTATGGTTGGTGAAGATAGTAAATTTGGTTCCATACAGGTAGTGCCTCCACATTTTAAGTGCAAAGACAACAGATCCTAGTTCAAGGTCGTGCGTAGTGTAGTTCTGCTCGTGAATCTTTAACTGTCGCGATCCATAAGCAATAACTTTATTTCGTTGCATAAGCACGCAACCCATTCCTTGACGTGAGGCATCACAATAAACAACAAAATCTTCATCTCCCTCGGGTAGAGACAATACTGGTGCAGTTGTTAACTTCTCTTTCAACAACTGAAATACGGACTCTTGCGGTTCTGACCACTCATACTTCTTGCCCTTATGAGTCAATGCGTTCAATGGTCAGGTGATCTTAGAGAATTCTTTGATGAATCTCCGGTAGTAACCAGCTAGACCCAAAAATTCCCGGACCTAAGTTGTTGTCTTTGGAGTTTCCCAATTCTTAACCGACTCAATCTTTGCTGGATCGACCAGTATTCCATTGGCCCATACAACATGGCCAAGAAATTGTACTTCTGGTAACCAAAAGTCACAATTAGAGAACTTTGCATACAACGGCTCATCTCTAAGCATAGTCAAAATTGATAGTAGATGTTGTTCATGCTCGTCTTTGTTCTTGAAGTACACCAATATGTCATTAATAAACACAATGACGAATTTATCTAGGTATGGCTTACACACACAGTTCTTGAGATCCATGAACACTACTGGTGCATTCGACAAACCAAACGGTATCACTGTAAACTCATAATGTCCATAACGTGTTCTAAATGCTATTTTTGGAATATCAGCTTCTTTGACACTCAATTGGTGATACCCGAATCTCAAATCAATCTTCGAATAACAACTGGATCCCTGCAGCTAATCAAATAAGTCATCGATCCTCGGTAGTGGATACCAATTCTTGATTGTCAACTTGTTCAATTCTCTGTAATCGATACACAACCTCATCGACCAATCTTTCTTCTTAACAAACAAGACTGGAGCTCCCCAAGGTGAAGAACTCGGTCAAATAAATCCCTTGTCTAATAACTCTTGCAATTGACTAGACAACTCTTGAAGTTCTGGGGGTGCAAGTCTGTACGCTGCGCGAGCCACCGGTGCCGCTCCTAGCACTAAGTCTATCTGAAACTCAACTTCTCGATGTAGTGGGAGACCAGGTAACTCCTCCAAAAAAACTTCAAGAAATTCCTTAACTACAGGAACGTCTTCGGGTCTCCTCTCTTCAGGTACAATCTGGCTTACATGAGCCATAAACGCGATACATCCCGTTCTCACATACTTCTGGACTTTCAAACAGTAAATGAGATGTAATTTCGAGCCACTCTTTTCACCATAAATCATCATAGGTTCACCGTTAGCAATAGGAATACGAATAGCCTTTAGGTGTCAAACCACCTCGGCTTTGTTATCAGCTAACCAGTCCATTCCAACCACAAGGTCAAAACTTCCTAGTTTAATAGGTATCACATCAATGTTAAAAGGCTTACCTTCTAACATCAAGGTACAATCACGATAAATCTTATTGGCTCTCATCAAGTTACCATTCCCTAGTTCTATGGAACACACGTTATCTAAGGGAGAAACAGGTTTCTTAACATTATGACAAATATCCTTAGATATAAAACTTCTATCAGCGCCAGTATTAAACAAAACATAAACAGGTTGATCATCGAGTGAAAACGTACCCGTGACTAGCTTCGGATTATCATGATCTTCTGCGGAATTGATATTGAAAGCCCTGCCTCGAGCATTCCCATTGTTGTTCTTAGGACAATCCTTCTTGAAATGACCCGGCTGTCCACAACCATAACAGTTCTTGCCATTATTAGCATTGTTCGCATTGCTTGCAGTGTTGTTGTTATTGCGGTTGAGATTAGCCTTGCAAACCTTCGCCAAATGGCCAAACTTCTTACAACGGTTACAATTTAGAACAGAACAGTTTCCAGTGTGATGCTTGCCACACTTCTGACATTGTGGCTTTTTGCCCTTATACCCGGAGTTAGCTCCTGTGATCCCAGTGTCGTTGCGGTAAGAATCTTGCTTCTTGAACGGCTGTTGATTAAAATTCTTAGCCTGACCACCATTCCACTTCCTTTACCATCGTTTGACTTATTCTCATTCACTGTAGTGCCCTTCCCTCTCTGGGCAATCTGATCCAATAGCAAACTAGCCATGTCAATAGCTTCTTGCACGTTTGCGGGTTTGGAAGTAGTGACCCTGCCTTGAATATTCTCACTTAGACATTCGATGTACAGCTCCACCTTACGCCTTTCAGGAGTAACCATTTCAGGACACATTAATGCCAGCTCAAAGAACCTCTTGTTATAGGCGGTGAGATCGTTGCCTACCAACTTCAGCTCTCGGAACTCGCGTTCCATTTTCTTAATCTCATTTCTTGAACAATACTCCTCAATCATTCTTTGTTTCAGAGTGTCCCAAGGTAAGGCATAAGCTTGATCTTGACCCAGGAATTGAGCATAGTTGTTCCACCAGGTGAGCGCACTGTCCGACAGCGTGCCAGTAGCAAAACCTACCTGGTCATTATCATTACACCCACTAATGCAAAAAACCGACTCAAGCTTCTCAAACCATCTAGTGAGACCAACTGGTCCCTCAGTTCCGTTGAAAGAATGCGGGTTGCAACTAGTGAATGTTTTGTAAGAACATCCGTTACGGCCTTGAGTGCCGTTCCCATTGGTGTTGCTCGAACCACCACGATCATTACTATAACATGCCGCTAAATTTCCATTTGACGACGCGTTAATCCAGGTCCCACAGTTAACAGTCACGCCCTCTATATGAGACGTTTAAAGAAATCACATTTAATTTTATTAAAAGTTAACTTTCAAAAACATAAGTCAATAATCCCAAAACAGAAGCACTATTGTGATCTTAACCATAAGCCAACAGTATTTAAATAGTTATAAAAGTTTTAAATGCTCTAGTAAATAATGTTCATTAAATCAAATGCTGACTCCACGACCAGACATGCAGCAAACACAGCGGAAGCCTACCTCTTAAGGACCTGAGAATAAAACCACGCAAAAACAGGTCAACAATAATGTTAGTGAATCTACAGGTTTAAAGTAATGTAGCAGTATCTGAAAAACAGTTATCAGAAAAATAGTTTAGTTTCCTTGACCACGAGATTTGAACGTGTGCATAATCTGAGCACCTGAATCTTAGCAATGACCCGAGTATGGAAGCCACTATACCCTCCTTTACCTCCTAAAATGTTATACGCTTGTTCGAGCGTATCTAATGTTCAAAATAAATGCACCAAAGTTTTTATAGCGGGTGAGGTTGTCAACCTAACGGATCCGTCCATCTAAATCGTGCTTACACCGATGGTATTAAAAGTATTCAAGCTAGAGGCTTTTTGAACAAACTCAGTACACATATATATATAGTACTCGTGTCAATACAAGAGCATTTGATAAATTAAGTATAACAGCGTGTATTCTCATCCCTGAAAACATGTAAAAAACGGGACTGTAGACTCACCTTTGAATAAGCTTGGATGACTGACAAAAACTTTTACGGTTTACAGCTGAATAATGCAACCTAAGTATACGTATTTAGGTTGGTCAATATATGCATCTTAAATAAGAGTGGTTTCATAGTATACGTTGTCTTATTGCTCGACTCGACGCGTTTCAAAGTAAAAGTCAACTATATCATGCAAGTCAAACAAAGTCAACCGAAAGTCAAACTTGGTCAAAGTAGTCAACTAAAGTCAACATCAATAGGTTCATATCAAATGTTGGTCAACATGTCAAACCTAAGTCAAACAATACGTTTCAGGTCATGAATAATCATTTTCACAATTTCCGTTTATCGTTGTGCACAAAGTTCATGAACACGTAGCATACTTAGCACATTATCTCATAGCACAAAATTCAAGTAAACATGGAAAACTCCAGATCATAAATATACTTAAAATTGATTCCAAAAAGTCTGGCCAGGGACTCATACGATAATTAAAAGTCAGGAATCAGAAGGGATACATTTGGGGTTTTCCCAGTCAGTTTCTGATCGCGCACTGATTTCGTTTTGGCTATAACCAGAGTTAGGAACATGAAATTGATACAAGACCAGTGTCCATAGTTCAAGGACAAGTCAAAGTAACACATATAAAAAATCTAGAAACTTTTGTTTAGCCAATTTGTACAGTTTATTCGTGCAATTTGAATATTCAGTTTTCAGCCCAAATCAGAATTTACATAAAGTATGGCTCTATTGTGCCCATTGCACAAGGTTTCAGAGATTGACATAAACTAACAATAAGTCACATATCATGTTAAGTTTCATTTTCCAGAAGAATACATGCTCATGCAATAAACACAATCCACAGAGTACAAAACAGTGAGCAAGTTACAGATTCGATTCCCATTTAGTTAGTCACATTCGCACGCGATTATCCGAAGATCTAGATACAATTAGCCTGTGATATCTACATGAAAAGTGAAGTAATTTTTGTCTACATTTCAAATATGAAAATATTTGATCACAGAAGTTAACATATTTTATCATACAAAGTTATTTTCATGCAAGTGCTGTATAACTTTTACACTAATTCAAGCATATCTCGGGCTATACATATGCAAATGACATGATATCCTAGTCTAAATTGAGTGTTTTTAAATTATATTTCCAGTGGTATAAGTTTCACATGCCAATTCGTTGTCTATCAATACCAGCTTTCTGATCAAGCAACAAAAACACAATGATAATTCAAATTGACATAACTTAATCATACGGAAACAAAATCCAGCGAATCCAAAGCCTAAACTCAATAGTTTTTCGCAAAGAATCTGAATATAACATAATAATCAACATTTGAAAATTTTAATTTTACTGATCAAACAAAAACAAATTCGTTTTTAAACCCTAGCGCATCAAACAATCAAAATAACGATAACAATTAACACGTACGCGTATAGACTTGAGCAATTGACAACATATCTATGAAACTCTAATAAAAATTAGATTTTTAGGATTAGGGTTTAGCTAAATATACCTTAGATCGCTAAAATAATTATACCAACGCTTAGAGGAGATCGAGAATTGCAACTTTCGTGTTCAAGGTTTAATCAAAAATTGAAAAGTAAGAGTTATGGGATGGTGATGGTGGTCGACGAATGGAGCAGAGGGAGGAGGGAGTCGACTGCTTTCTTTTTGTGTGAGGGTTTCCCAAATTTTTGTTAAACATTCTAATTTATACTAACCCTAGTTCTTCTAGTTTGCACATAAGTCCTCCTAGTTATCAAAATTAGACATAAAAGGGTGGGGAGGCGGTGGTCGGCCGAATGGGCCCCATGGGGTACTCCCGGGCTCGTGTTTTTGCAATTCCGTGTAATCGTGGTCCGTTTTAAGTGTCGTTTAGTCGTACCGAGGGCCCGGAACGCTAACCCGATCGTTAAACGCAACCAATCATTTAATTTATTAAAAACCCAATAAATTAAATATTTTAAAAAGTTAATAATCAATAAAATTAATTATTAAAATAAGCCCGAGCGTTTCGTTGCTCAAAAGGTAGTTATCAAAAGCGTATCATTTTTATCGTATTTCATTATCCGAAATATTTATTTGAATTAATATCAACCCATATTAATTATTATAACCCTCCAAAGATTAAGTACACATTTATTACACGTAAACGCACAAAAGTTAAATAATCGCCGTTAAATAAACTAACGGAAGGTTAACGGAAGTAACGGAAAAAGCAGGGTTGTTACAATTACTGTTCCGAGTGTTGTTAAATTGTCTCAGTAGTTCAGCTCTTTTGGCCCCGATTCCTTCGGCGACCATTCTCCTGATTTGAGCGGCGGTTGATTCCTTCGGAGGTATCTTCAACACAGAAAACACACTAGGTCAGTGTCAAAATAACGCTATATACGAAAATATACTAGCAACGAGTGTTGAAGACTAGTAATTAATAGTACGAAAAGATTCGCTAGTAGTGAGAAGTAGTGTAAGTAGTATTAGTAGTGATAGTAGTGTTTGTAGTGACACTAGTGATAGTAGTGGTAGTAGCACTAAGTAGTATCATTAATGGCAATAGCAGTAGTAAAACATAACACAAGTATTAAGATCATACAAAGTTACTAAATATAGAATAATACCGCATGCAATAAAGGATAATAGTTATTAATAGCATAAACCACCATTATTATAAATAAAATCCATAAGTGATAAACCAATTTCCAAAAGTAGTAACCCAAACAATAAACATAATGTACTAGTAGCCCGGTTTATAACACCCGGTAAGTCTTATGTAACCAATTAAAGAAAGAATGGTGGGTGGAAAAGAAGTTCATGGTCAATGACCCTTCACTTCCTCTTCTGTCGGGTACGGGAGGCAGGTCCATCATTCACGTTCCGCCTCCAACGTAGCTACCCTGGCAGTCAAGGCTGCTATCAATCTCGCCATCTCAGCGAACCCCGCTTCTACCTCATACCTATAAGTATTTATACCTGTGACCCTTTCGTCCAACCTATCAAGATCATCGGGGTGCGGTTATGTCCTAGCAATATCACTTAAAGCATTATCACGATTAACTACATCCCTATTGTGGTTAGTATGAATCAAATCCAATGCATAAAGGTTCACGGGATGATTGGGTATCTGATGCGGAGCAGGTGCTGGTGCTGGGGCAGGTGCAGGTGCATTCACCTCAGCCACACTCGAGTCGTTGCTGCTGTTTCCTAAATCCTGTGACATCTAGCTTACAATGCAAGAACACAAAAGAACGGATTAGCCAAGTAAATAACGTTAGTCTCAAAGTACTCATGTAATGACTAAGTCCTGGTAGTAGTCTAGACTCATCAAGGTGTCCTAATGACCATATCAGACACTCTAATGCAAGTCCTAGTTTCCCTACGAACCGTTAACTCTGATACCAACTATAACACCCAGCTAAATTTCCATCTGACGGCGCGTTAATCCAGGTCCCACAGTTAACAGTTACGCCCTCTATATGAGACGTTTAAAGCAATCGCATTTAATTTTATTAAAAGTTGACTTTCAAAAACATAAGTCAATAATCCCAACATAGAAACACTGTTGTGATCGTAACCACAAGCCAACAGTATTTAAACAGTTATAAAAGTTTTAAATGCGAAATTAAATAATGTGCATTAAATCAAATGCTGACTCCACGACCAGACATGCAGCAAACACAGCGGAAGCCTACCTCTTAAGGACCTGAGAATAAAAACACGCAAAAACAGGTCAACAATAATGTTGGTGAATCTACATGTTTAAAGTAATGTAGCAGTATCTGAAAAACAGTTATCAGAAAAATAGTTTAGTTTCCTTGACCACTAGATTTTAACGTTTGCATAATCTGAGCACATGAATATTAGCAATGACTCGAGTATAGAAGCCACTATACCCACCTTTACCTCCTAAAATGTTATACACTTGTTCGAGCATATCTAATGTTCAAAATAAATGCACTATAGTTATTATAGCGGGTGAGGTTTTCAACCTAATGGATCCGTCCATCTAAATTGTGCTTACACTGATGGTATTAAAAGTATTCAAGCTAGAGGCTTTGTGAACAAACTCAGTACACATATATAGTACTCGTGTCAATACAAAAGCATTTAAAATGTAAATATAACGGCGTGTATTCTCATTCCTGAAAACATGTAAAAAGCGGGACTGTAGACTCACCTTTGAATAAGCTTGGATGACAGACAAAAACTTGTACGGTTTACAGATGAGTAAGGCAACCTAAGTATACGTATTTAGGTTGGTCAATATATGTATCTTAAATAAGGATGGTTTCATAGTATAAGTTGTCTTATTGCTCGACTCGACGCGTTTCAAAGTAAAAGTCAACTATATCATGCAAGTCAAACAAAGTCAACCGAAGTCAAACCAAAAGTCAAAATTAGTCAAAGTAGTCAACTAAAGTCAACATCAATAGGTTCATGTCAAATGTTGATCAACATGTCAAACCTAAGTCAAACAATACGTTTCAGATCATGAATGATCATTTTCACAATTTCAGTTTATCGTTGTGCACAAATTTCATGAACACGTAGCATACTTAGCACAATATCTCATAGTACAAAATTCACTTAAACATGAAAAACTCCAGATCATAAATATACTTAAAATAGATTCCAAACAGTTCGGCCAGGGACTTATACGATAATTAAATGTCAGGAATCAGAAGGGGTACATTTGGGGTTTGCCCAGTCAGTTTTGGACCACGCACTGATTTCGTTTTGGCTATAACCGGAGTTAAGAACATGCAATTGATACAAGACCAGTGGACATAGTTCAAGGACAAGTCAAAGTAACATATATCAAAAATCTAGCAAATTTTGTTTGGCCAATTTGTACAGTTTATTCATGCAATTTGTATGTTCAGTTTTTCAACTCAAATCAGAATCCACATAAAGTACGGCTCTATTGTGACCAATGCATAAGGTTTCAGAGATTGACATAAACTAACAATAAGTCACATATCATGTTAAAATTCATATTCCAGAAGCTTACATGCTCATTCAATAAACACAATCTACAGAGTATAAAACATAGAGCAATTTACAGATTCGATTCTAGATTAGTTAGTCACATTCGCACGCGATTATTCGAAGATCTAGATACAATTAGCCTATGATATCTACATTAAAAGTGAAGTACTTTTTGTGTAGACTTCAAATATGCATAGCTTTAATCACAGAAGTTAACACATTTTATTTTACAAGGTTATATTCATGCAAGTGCTGTATAAAACTACTTTTACACTAATTCAAGCATATCTCGGGTTATACATAAGTAAACGACACGATATCCTAGTCTAAATTGAGTTTTGTAAAATTATCTTTCCAGTGGTATAAGTTTCACATGCCAATTCATTGTCTAACAATTCCAGATTTCTGATCAATCACGAAAACACACCGCTAATTTCAATTAAGCATAACTTGATAATCCGGAAACGAAATCAAGCGAATCCAAAGCCTAAACTCAATAGTTTTTCGCAAGGAATCTGAATATAACATAATAATTAACATTTGAAAAACTTAATTTTTCTGATCATGCAAAAACAAATTTGTTTTTAAACCCTAGCGCATCAAACAAACAAAATAACGATAACGATTAACACGTACGCGTATAGACTTGAGAAATTGACAACATAACTATGAAACTTTATTGAAAATCAGATTTTAAAGATTAGGGTTCATGCAAATATACCTTAGATCAAAAAATCGTTTATACCAACGCGTAGCTATCGACGTGAATTGCAACTTTCGTGTTGAAGGTTTTATCAAAAATTGAAAATTGAGGGTTATGGTATGGTGATGGTGGACGACGAGCAGGAGAGGGAGGGAGAGGATCGACTGCACAATTTTTCTAGTGAGGGTTTTACCTAATTTTTGTTAATACTTCTATTTATACCAATCCTAGTTCTCCTAAATTGCACAAAAGTCCTCCAAGTAATCAAAATTAAACATAAAAGGGTGGTGATGGGTGGTTCTGCCGAATATGGCCCATGGGGTACTCCCGGGCTCGTGTTTTGCAATTTCGTGTATTCATGGCTCGTTTCAAGTGTCGTTTAGTCGTACCGAAGGCCCGGAACGCTAAACCGATCGTTAAACGCAACCAAACGTTAATTTATTAAAAATCCAATAAATTAATTATTTTTAAAAAGTTAATAATTAATAAATTAATTATTAAAATAAACCCGAGCGTTTCGTTTCTCAAAAAGCAGTTATCAAAATCGTATCATTTTTATCGTATTTCATTATCCGAAATATTTATTTGAATTAATATCAACCCATATTAATTATTATAACCCTCCAAAGGTCAAGTACGCATTTATTACACATAAACACATAAAAGTTAAATAATCGCCATTAAATATACTAACGGAAGGTTAACGGAAGTAACGGAAAAATCAGAGTTGTTACAGACTGGTCCTTAGATCATACACGAAACAACCGAGAAGATCGCGCAGATACAAGAGAAACTGAAAACGGCGCGAGATCGTCAAAAGGGTTACACCGACGTTAGAAGGCGAGATTTAGAATTTCAGGTTGGAGATAATTTTATGCTCAAGGGATCGCCCTGGAAGGGTGTAGTGCGTTTTGGTAAAAGAGAAAAGCTAAGTCCAAGATACATGGACCATTTGTGATTACAGAAAGAATTTGACCGGTAGCGTACAGGCTGAAACTACCGCAAGAACTCAGCGAAGTTCATGACACCTTCCATGTTTCTAACTTGAAGAAATGCTTATCAGACGAAAGTTTGGTAATTCCTTTGGAAAAGATACAAGTTAATAGTAGACTTCATTTCGTAGAGGAACCTATTGAAATTACGGACCGTAAGGTCAAACGTGTAAAGCAGAGCAACATACCGATTGTTAAAGATCAGAGGAACGCCCGTAGAGGACCAGAATTCATGTGAGAGTGTGAAGATCAAATGAGACTGAAGTATCCGCAACTGTTTCCCAAGGAGACGACTACGACGGACGTACACTAAAATTTCGGGACAAAATTTTTCATAACAGGTGGGTAATGTAACAACTCGACTTTTTCCGTTTACTATCGTTACTTGTCCGTTAAATGTTTAAAGGTGATTACTTAGAACTTTATGTGTTTGATTGATATAAATGCATACTTGATCCTAGTGGATTAATTGAGTTAATATGGTTATATTAATTTATGAACTTATTTCGGAAGGTGAAATAACTAGAAAATGTTACGATTAAGTTAATAGCCTAGAATGCTTTTTAGTTTACGAAACTCAGAAAAATGACGAAATAATTATTTTCAATAATTATTAACTTTAAGAAAAAATAATTTAATTTATTATTTATATAATGAATTAAATCCGGTGATTTTGTTTCAACGACTAGTTAACGTTCCGAAGACCCGGTACGGTTAACGGCATCCGAAACGGACCACGCACATATGAGTAAATTAGCAAAACGAGCCCAAGACACCCCTAGGTGGGCCATTCAGCCGAACCCTCCCCCACATGCCCCTTATGGACTAAACTTTGGGCTTATGTTTAATTAGGGATTAAATTAGGCCCTAACCTAGACTATAAATGGAAATCCTAAACTAGAAACTCTCATAATTCCCCTAAAGCTAGTCGACAATCTCCTCTCCCTCCCTTGTCTTGGTCGTCAGCCTTCACACACACACACACACACACACATTCAAAACTCAAAATTGGAAGGAAAGCTTGTACACGAACGTTGTTGCTTTGATCGTTCTCTACGCAATTGTGTGATCAATTTGTGTTCTTGAGGTATAATTGCTAACCCTAGTTTTCTTAAATCTGATTTTTGTACAATTACATGGTGTAAGCAAGTCTAGTGCTCAATTAATGGTGCCATGTGTTGTTATTTATCGTTTGGTTGCGTAATTAACGTTGTATGTACGAAAAATGAATTTGTTTCTTGTTGATCTGATTTAATTGACATGATATATGATCTTTTAATATGTTTATTTAGAAATATATCGAAAATTTATTAATTTTAGACTCCGATATTGCGTGATTTCGTTATCGTATGCTCAAGATATGCTTAATCGAAATTTTCGTTAGGGTTTGCATGATATACGAATTTTCTAAGTTGTATGCTTTGTGTTTTAGCTTATATAAAGTGTACTACTGTATTCCTTGTGAAAAGTTATGCAATTTAGACTTAAGATTTGCGCCAAAAGGTTATGTAATGTTCCCGTTATGTCAAAACGAAGATTTGGTTTTTAAAGTGAGCTGAATCGTTTTTCAAAATTACATAAAAATTGATAGAGTGAACTAGGAACTGATTTAGAATTTGATCTTATATAATATGTTACTTTAAGTGTTCCTTGACATGTTTCATTTGTATGTGAACTTGCGAGAATGTGACTTGCCATGAGATATATGCTCGTCTTTGTGATGTGTCCAGTTGATGATTAAAAACTGACGAGTCTGTAAAGATTTGCGAAACTGTACAAATTGGCTAAAGAAATGTTTTTGATTATTTTATAACTAAATTTTTGGGATGTTTTGAGATGACTCCAATTGGCAGTTCATCAAAATCTATTTTCTATATTTTATGAAAAATGTTTAAAAAATGATGCGCGGGCAGAAATTTCTGTAACGAACTATGAATTGACCCTTTTTGATATTGGACTTTTATTTATCGTATGAGGCTTTGGCCAGACTTTTTGGAATCAATTTTAAGTGTAGTTATGATCTGGAGTTGTTCATGAATTAATGATTTATGTGCTATGAGCTATAGTTGGATCTTTATACGACGTACGAATTTCTAAGGCATGCTTTAAGGTTCAAAAGTGCAATATGCTTAATGATGACTTTAAAGTGATACTTGACCTATGTTTGACTTATTGATCATGTTTGTATGATCTAGTGAGATGTTTGACTTTATTTGACCACTTTGACCGAGTTGACTTTAGGGTTGACTTTGGCTGACTTCTGTTGACTTGCTTGGATTAGTTGACTTTTACTTATTCGTTGAGTCAGTCTGAGCACTAGGAGTTTGCGTACACTATGGGTTGACATGATTTGACCTTTAAGTGTATACTTAAGATGATTTACTTATTTAGGTTGCGTTGTTCAGTCGAGATTGTTCGACAATCGTACGTTTTGCTAAGAAATTACAAGTGCTTTTGCTAAGGTGAGTCTAAAGTCCCTTTTTCTTTAACATTTTTGGGATGAGATACATGCTGCTTTTGAAACTATTTCTTAAATTGTTTTTACAACTATTTTACGCACTAGACACGAGTAACTTACCAAGAATATACATATGAGTTCAGATCAAAAATCCCTTAACTTAATTATATTAGTTACTTTGTAAGCTCGACTTATAGGGACGGTACCGTTAGGTTTGACAAACCTCGCCTAAAACATAGCATACGTCTATTTTGTTGTTACTCGTACACTCGATCGGTGTAGCGCAATGTATAGGGTAAACTAAAGACGTGGGCTCGGCTCACGCAAAGGTTAAAGCTTTATAATCAAGTGCTCATGATAAGTGTATATTATAACGAAGCTCTTCAGAAATCTGGTGGCCTAACTTATGATGAATGTTACTTAAATATGATGTTTACGAAATTGAAACTGGACATGGTAATGTCTACAAACAAATGAAACAAAAAGAACTTTTTGATGTCACTCACAGTTGAAACTTGACATCTTATAAACAGTTTATTACTTAGCATTTGCTATACGCAAACTTTTGAGATTAAACCTTAGCGGTTTATTCAGATAAATGATTTTCAGAAATGATTTGCGACAAACGATTTATGAAAACTGTTTTATGAAACATACGAGAACTATTTACTCAAACATGTAGATTCACTCAACTTTATGTTGATCCGTTTTGCATGTTTTATCTCAGGTATTAGTTTCTTCCGCTGTAGAACATTGCTGTTATGTAGAAGTCAAGCCAAGCATTGGGACCAGAGTTAATATGCCGTTAGTTGATTCTGACGGGGTATTACATGGTGTGTTCTCAGTTCGAGGTACAAGAACATTTCTGGATGAGTACTATTTGCCTTCGACACATATTTCTACTCGTTGGTCTAAACATGTCCCAATCAAAGTTAATATTTTTGTGTGGCGCCTCATCCTTGACCGTCTTCCGAACCGGATGAATCTCTTGAATCACGGTATTCCTTTCGCTACTATTATATGTCCGAGTTGTAGTATTGGATGTGAATCGGGTGATCATATACTCTTATTTTGTAATGTGGCGAAGGAAATTTGGCATGGAATATCTATATGGTCCGACATTAGATGGCAACCTTTCGAAACAGTTAGCGACATCTTTATATGGCTCGACTCGCAACCAGGAACGACATCGAAGAAATCCCGATTGTATTGCATTTTTGTATCCACTTTATGGTGGATATGGCGTCTCCGTAACGACATTCTATTTGGTTCCAATACAATCAAGAGATGCTCTATTTTAGATTATATACGTTTATTTTTTTCCTGGTAAAAAGCTAGAAGCAGATATGCCCCTAGCTGGAACACTTGGCTTTCATTTCCTTTTTAATTGTCTTGTTGTTCTTCGTCTAGCCTCTGGCTAGCTTTTTATCAATAAAAAGAAGTCATTTATCTATTATTTACATAACAACTACAACCACAATTATAATTGTAACCTATATTTCTCACATTCAACTTGCATAATTCGTTTAACAATAAAATGTATCAGAATCGGAAGAAAGAAAAAAAAAGATTATTATCACCTATTTTCTACCATTTCCCACTTAGATGTTTACACAACCTAACTGGCAGGGGTTAAACAATATACCTACGTACTGTCCATTAATTAATTCTTGTTATTATATTAAACTACAGTATAATGTAAATGAAAAAATAAAGCTATCATTTTGAACGACAAAAAAAAAAAACTTATTTTATGCGTAAACATTTTGATCGATTGTTTAATGTATTACATTAGTTTAATCAAATTAATTTGCTTTACAGCGAAAATTTTACTTTTCATGGCCATATGAATATATGATACCAAAAGCAAGCATGCTTTTATCAACAACAACAACAACAACAATACCCAATCCCGCGCCTGCGAGGTATGGGGGAGGTAAGGTGTAGACAATCCTTCCTCTACCCTAAACTAGAAGAGAAGTCGTTTCTGTTACCACGAGTCGAGAGAATTCTCCACCCACGGTAAAGGAAATTCATCCCCCTCTCTACTCCAGGGTAGAGAGATTGCTTCCGTGAGGACCTCCGGCTAAAAAAAGACTCTTTTTTTTTTTTTTTTTTTTTTTAACTAGAAAATAGAAATTAAAAAATAAATTAAAACATACAAAGATAAATAAATAAATAATAATAATAATAATAATAATAATAATAATAATAATAATAATAATAATAATAATAATAATAATAATAATAATAATAATAATAAAATATAGGGGGGACGCCATGAAAAAGGTAGAATCAGATTTTCATGGGGTTTAAAGCATGCCTAAGAATCAATTTAGGCTCTGAGCGGCAGTCAAGACGCCACTAAAACGACGCTTGTCGTTGCCTCAATAAATAGAGCCAAAAGACCTTGTGGACAGCAACTCGAGGGCATGCCGGGTGGAAGTTGTTGCGCAAGCAAAGAGCCAACCACCCTTAGCAAACCAAAAACCACTCATGCACCTTTACGGTAGACACCCCCGAAACCACCCAACTAAAAGGAACCAACCAAGCTCTAGAGCAAGGGAAGTCGTCCTCAGCCATATTGGTCCCAAGATGCACCGAGCGATGCGAATCACTTGATCATACATACATGCATACATACGTACATACATACACACATACCTAAACCTACATACACACCAGACATACCTACGTATATACATGAGACATGCCTACGTACAAGTATGAAACATACCTACGTACATACATACATGCATAAAGCCACACATACAACCATACATACATAGCATAAACACCCAGTCCTACATAAACCTATTAGCAAAACATACATACATGAGTGAATATACCACACCTGCAGACAAGTAAAAAACAAGCATACATACATACCTACCTACAAATATACATACATAAAAAACAAACTCACATACAAAAACGTGTGTAACTGCATCACACCTTCATTACAAAACCTACATGCATGCATACATACATACAAACATACAAGAACCTACGTGCATACGTACAAACAACCAAGCAAGCATGCATACATCCAAAACCAAAGATACCAAAAACATACTCATTTAATAATATTAGTAACAATACATAAAACTAATAAAAACGATAGTAATAGTAATACAAATAATAGTAATAATAATAGTTCATATAAATATTAATAGTAATAAATATTTATAATACAAATACTAATACACTAATAATTAATAATAGTGATACAAAAAATAATAATAATAACAATAACAATACTAATAATTGTAATAGTAAGAATAATAACAGTAATAGCAGTAATAGCAGTAATAACAGTAATAACAATAACAATAACAATAACAATAACAATAATAATAATAAAAGTAGCCCTACTCAACTATTCTTATTCTAGCCCTCCACGCATCCCTATTAGAAGTCATGTCCTCGGTCAACGAAAGCTCCCTCATGTCGAGTCTTAGTCTATCCATCCACCTACGAGTAGGTCTACCCCTTCTCCTTACACCATCTACCGTGAGTGCCTCAACTCTCCTAACCGGGGCAATACGTGGTCGTCTCATCACATGCCCAAACCAACGAAGTCGTTCTTCTCTTAACTTGTCGATGATGCTACTGACTCCAAGTTTTTCCCTAAACACACCATTTGGGATCATATCTAGCATGGTTTTACCACACGTCCACCTAAGCATCCTCATTTCTGCCACCTCCATCCTTCTCTCTTGGGCCTTCGTCATTGGCCAACATTCTGATTCGTCATTAACCATATTTATGTGTTTGCCTTTTAGTCAAATGCATTTATATATTAATATATTGATCATGCTTTCATCCATTATTTAACCATATAAGGTAAAAGAAAATTATTCATGAACTAGACTCCATGCATGATTATCATCAATTCATCATATTATACATAATCTCGATACTCAACGTACTGTATTTTACTATGAAACTAACGTATAGACCTGATTGTTACCCGCATATATATATATATATATATATATATATATATATATATATATATATATATATATATATATATATATATATATATATATATTGGTAGGATCAAGAGGGAAGTAACCAATCGGGGGAAGCGGAGTGAAACAAAAACTTTTTTTTTTTCCGTTTTTTGAAAAAACTTTGTTTACGAACATTATAGATGTGATGAAAATATGAACATTTAGTAGAGACACTTTGTGATAAATATTTTTATTTTGGCGGGAAAACGCTCGAAGAAGTAATATATAACAATTATCGTGTTTTTCGAGCGTATGTTGAGGTTTTAGCTATTGGGGTTTAGATATTAGGGTTTAGATATTAGGGTTTATAGGGTTTAGATATTAGGGTTTAGAAATTTAGGGTTTAGGGTTTAGGGTTTAGATTTAGGATTTAGATTGAGTTTTTAACACGAACGGTTTAGAGTTTAGGGTTTAGGGTTTAGGGTTTAGGGTTTGGTGTTTTGGGTTTATGGAATAAACCCAAAACACCAAACCCTAAACCCTAAACCCTAAACTCTAAATCGGGCTAAATTTTACTTCACAAAACATCATAAAAAAACGTTAAAATTCTTCACGAACAATATTATCTTGAATGTTATTTTTGTCGATCGTTTTCCCGCCAAAATAATAACATTCATCACGAAGTGTCTTTTCTAAATGTTCATATTTTCGTGTGATCTTGATGCCGGAAAAAAATTCCAAAAAAACGAAAAAAAAAAAAAATTTGCTTCCCCCCGCTTCCCCCCGGGTGGTTACTTCCCCATTGATCCGGCCCATATATATATATATATATATATACACACACACAAAGTAAAATATAGTAAATATTTAATTAATAACTATATAAGTCATAAACAATTACAACTCTGATATTTTATCACACTTTAGAATTTATATCTCAAACACCAGAATTCATGTAATAGGAAGTTTGGTGTTGTCTTCCATTCTCAACTACAAGAAGTTCCGCTGCCATAAGCTATATCATTCAGGCACTCTCATCGCAGATATCCGCTTTGATATGGTGGTGTGTTTTTAACCTTCTTTTAGAAAAAAAGTATAAAAATGAAATAATGTGAATCCTAATTGATGAGTTATGGGGTATACCAAGAAATGAAGGAGTGAGATTTGGATTTCATACTTTATAAGTTTTAATAATGTGACAATGAGATGCCACTCATAACTATATTTTGAATTTTATTGAAGTGTAGTTCAGTGGATAAATGAAGTACTTTGTCACACATAAGCAACATCAAGGGTTCGAACCCTGCCACTACACCTCTATAGTCATAATCGCTTAAAATGACCCATTTATGACTCCTACATTACAGAATTGATAGTCAAATGTGAGCCAATCGAGATTGCTGGTGATCAACCTTTTGCCACCCACATAATTATATTCCGAATGTCATTAGACATAGACATATCTCAAGGAGGGTAGGGACGGATTCTAGCCCTCCCAAAAAATTTAGATATATAACACAAAGTATATATTTAGAAATATTATCATAAATGTGAACGTATTTTTCATTTTAACATTTGAAAATGGCGCACGTTCAAGTTCGGCCACTTTCTCTTTAACTTTATTTTAGTTGTATACAGAGTAACATATTTTACAGCGTTATATTATTATACTTATTAGCTCTTCGAATAATATATCTAAAATCCGTCACTGGTTATCAAGTAAGGAGATTAGGTAGGGGAATTTTGATATTATGTTGCTTAGTATACAAGAGATTAACAGTTAAGGGTTGCATAGAGGGTCATGATTGATGGTGGTAGTGATGACACCAAAACAAGATTTGTAACATTTGCTTTAACAACAAGATGCACCTTTTTTTTTAATCAAGTGCCCACTCCATAGACTAAAACTTGTGATTTTAGTTAACTCCACCCTTAGGAACCACTGCCTATTGCCTTTTTATCTAAGATATTTTAAATATCAATTATCATGAGTATATATGTAGTGATTTTGACTTTTGTTAACAAACTTTGTAAAATGAAACCATTTGTTAATGGACAGGGCCTTCTAATTAATTTATAAGGTTCTGAGCGTAATCTAAAAGTTTTTAGATCCTTGTGAACGTAATTTTTTCTCTTAAATATTTAACAAACACTATTAGAAAACCATTTATTCGGGATGAATTTTTTCGCCGTTTCCGGACGACATGTCGTCCCCAATACCCTTTCCGGACGACATGTCCCCAATAGTTCGTCAGAGAAAGTCTTTCTGGACGATATGTGTGTTTTTCCAGTACGACGATGAGTCCCACTATGACTTTTCGACTGGACTAGAGGACAAACTTTCTGGATGACATTTAGAGACGACATGTCGTCCAGAAAGAAATATATTAAAATAATATTTTTTTTTAATTATTTAGCTAAATACGTTTGTGAAAATTAATTGCAGACGATCTTTCTGGGCCGACATGTCATCCCGAAAAGTATAATAATAAAATAATGTATATTTAATATTTATTTATCGATTTAAAAAAAAGATTTAGTAATTGTTTACGGACGATATATCGTACATAAAGGGTTCTGTTATTTTTCTTTGCTGCAAAACCAATACTATACCAACCGTAAAAAGGCACATTTTCAAATGATTAAAACATGATGTATATTTCACAAAATTCGACAATAACATTAAATAGAAGTTGTAACACCAAAATTACATTAAATATTCAGCGATTAAGCATCCAAAACACGAGTAAGTCTTCAATTCAACATCAGACAAATTACACATCCAAAACATTGTTTAAACGTTGAACATAACATAAAAAAATTGTCTTCAAACAAGCTAAACAAACTACTGACCCCATCCTTCTTCGTTCATGTCGTTTTCATTTGCATTTTCACTAAAAGTGGGAGAATATGAAGTATTGGGAGAATTGGGAGTCACTACTACAGAAAAAGCTAAGCAGACATGTTGAAAATGTTATTTAGACGTGTTTTTAAACACGTCTAGATAGAGCAGTCTAATTACTTATAACTAAGTAGAGCGGTCATTTAACCGGTCTAAATATTCTTAATTAGACATGTTACTACCTAATGCGCGCGTAGTAAGCAGTATTAAAACCGAGATCCTTCCTAAACACGTCTAAAATACTTAATAAGACCAGTTTGATTTATTTGAAGATCAATATTAATATTTTTTTGGCTTCGACATTACCAAAACTAACTTCCGAATAATCAAATCAAATATTGAACATGCTAGGAAGAAAAAATAATCAAAGCCTCTATTTTAATCAAAACCAAACAACCTTATATAAAAACAAAAAACAATGTCTGGCTACAAATAAAAAATTACATTCATTATTCTCTGAATCAAATCGATAAACTAACTTGAATCCAATTAATCTAAACAAGATAACTATAACTCATATTATATGCAAATCGTTTCCAAAGTAATAACACAAAGTGGAAACCCCTCAAAAACCTATCACAAAAGCCTCCTTCCCATATCGACTACAAGCTGATATCTATAGTCATGATAGCTACAAATGAATGTCCTTTAGCTATCGCAGTTATATCAAAACCGCTCCCTGCAAGTCCATGGATTCAAGCATTCTAAAGGATATTCAATAAAGTTTAGAGGTAGAATGAGTTAAATTGCTAAAGATGTAACTGTTAACTAGGTAGCATTTGTAAGGAACCTGAATAATCGATGGAGGGTCACAAATTGTATTGACATAGCCCATAATGCAATCGATGATCTGAACAAAATAAATAAATTAGAACAACACATATATAAGACACTCAGCTCAAAGACTACATATATACTCGTAATAAAGATAACGTATTATACGTATAATTATATACTGTATTTAGCACTAACCAACTATCTCTACAAGTACCAAGTCGAAAATAAGAAAGATGAAACTGATACCATTGTTATCATAACTTCCAGCGACTGATAAGTTATTAACCAAGGTAAAAAATTTCGCAGCAATGTAAAATAACGAGCATAACTTTAAAATCTTCCACCTATGATATATGATAATCATTAAAGGTTGCTAAGTAGAAGATATGTAATAACCATGTTGTAATAGATCGCATTTTTCATAAGTAGAGAGTTCAATAATAATTTGGGTGCGTCATAACAAGGAACGCATTTGGTATAATTGTCGGGTGATATCGGCTAAAAAGTCATGTTTTCCCCCCCGATATTGAGTCCTAAAGGCATAAAGTTCAAAACTTTGTCGGAAAAATAATCGTTTTTTCGGTTAAATTTGTAGATAAAGTAATTATGAAGACGATGCAAAAAGAATCAAGAAAAACGGAGCTAAAACGAAGATTCTAGAGCGAAAACGGTGAAAGACAAGAAATCAAGTTACGATCCAGTAAAAATCAGCTGACCAGGCAAGCCAAACGGACTGCCAAACGACTTGCCTGGCTCACAAACGGCCTGCCACACGGCCAGGTTAAACGGCCCCTGCAAACGGGCTGGTTTGGCAAACGGCCCCTGCAAATGGCCTGACAAACGTTTGCAAGGAAATTTCAAGTCTATTTAAAGGCTTTTTTGAAATGTCCCGTTCATATTGATTATAAACGTTTCATATTAATTGGTTTCGTTGCGAGGTTTTGACTTCTATATGAGACGTTTTTCAAAGACTGCATTCGATTTTTAAAACAAACATAACCTTTATTTTATCGATAAAAGTTTAAAAAAAAATTACGTAGATTATCAAGTAATGATAATAAAAAATATAGCGTTTACACACGACCATTACATAATGGTTTACAATAATATTTTACAACAATTTATTTTTCAAATGCAGTTTTCAAACAATATTATACAAGAATGCTGACTCCAAATCTTGTCCTTAATTAGCATGCAACAACGGAAGCTCTTAATAATCACCTGAGAATAAACATGCTTAAAAACGTCAATAAAAATGTTATTGAGTTATAGGTTTAACCTATATATATCAAATTGTAATAATAGACCACAAGATTTCATTTTTCATAAACATCCATCTCATATCAGGCATTTTGCAAAAACTGCATAGAGAGAAAAATCATTCATATGGTGAACACCTGGTAACCGACATTAACAAAATGCATCTAGAATATCCCCATCATTCCGGGACTCTCATCGGACATGATAAAATCGAAGTACTAAAGCATCCGTAGCCCGGATGGGATTTGTTAGGCCCAATAGATCTATCTTTAGGATTCGCGTCAATTAGGGTTTCTGTTCCCTAATTCTTAGATTACCAGACTAAAAAGGGTGATATTCGGTAATAATAATTCAACCATAGAATTTAGTTTCGCATACTTGTGTCTATTTTGTAAAACATTTATAAAACTGCATGTATTCTCATCCCAAAAATATTAGATTTTAAAAGTGGGACTATAACTCACTTTCACAGATTATCAATTCGTCGAGAATTAGACTTGGCCATGGGTCGATTCACGAACCTATAACAAATATATACATATATATTAAAGTATGATCGAAATATATTAACAACATTTTTTATTACGTTTTAACGATTTAAATTTGTTAAGTTAACAGTCCAACGTTAGTAGTCCACAATTAGTTGTCCACAGTTAGTAGTACAGAAATAAATCAATATATATTATCTCGAATCAATCCACGACCCAGTGTATACAAGTCTCAGACTCGATCACAACTCAAAGTATATATATTATTTTGGAATCAACCTCAACCCTGTATAGCTAACTCGAGCATTACCGCATATAGAGTGTCTATGGTTATTCCAAATAATATATATAGATGACGTCGATATAATATGTCAAAACATTGTATACGTGTCTATGGTCTATCAAGATTACATAATATATGTTAGATTACATGTATAATACAATATAAGTTAGTTAAGATATGGTTAGTATAGATTTGTTATAAAATTTTCGTAGCTAAACTAGTAAATCTAACTAATTTTGTTTTACCCATAATTTCTTCGTTATAAATCCGTTTTGAGTGAATTAAGTTGCTATGTTTTCATAATGAACTGAAATTTATGAAACTAAATAGAATAAAGTATAAGTTTATAGTCGGAAATACAGGTTACAAGTCGTTTTTGAAAGAGGTAGTCATTTCCGTCGAAAGAACAACATCTTGATGACCATTTTGAAAAACATACTTCCACTTTGAGTTTAACCATGATTTTTGGATATAGTATCATATTCATATGAAATATCATTTTTCTAGAAAACAAACTTCAAATTCAAAGATTAAGATAGTTTTTATTTTTCCAACCCAAAATAGCCCCCGATTTTACTACAACGGCGTATGTTCGATTTTACGGTGTTCTTCGTGTTTCCAGGTTGTAAATCATTAAGTTAGCATATCATATAGATATAAATAATGTGTTTAATTGATTTTAAAAGTTAAGTTAGAATGATTAACTTTGTTTGCGAACAAGTTTAGAATTAACTAAACTATGTTCTAGCGATTACAAGTTATAATCTTCGAATAAGATAGTTTTATATATATGAATCGAATGATGTTATGAACACCATTACTACCTCAAGTATAGTAGGTAAACCTACTGTAAATGATGAGAAAATAACTTGTGCTTCAAAGGATCTTTGATGGCTTGGAAGCTCTTGAAGTAGAATCATGACACGAAAACAAGTTCAAGTAAGATTACTACTCGAATTAAGATAGTTATAGTTATAGAAATTGAATCAAAGCTTGAATATGAACATTACCTTGAATTAGAAAGATAACCTACTATAAATAACAAAGGTTTATTGATCTTAGATGATTGATTGGAATGGATTAAAAAGCTTGAAAGTAGACTTGCAAACTTGAAAGTGTTCTTGATGTGTTCTTGAGTAGTTGTTTTGTAAGTTGATTTATGTTTGGATTTTTGAGCTAGATTGATATAGATTTTGATGAAGATGATGAAGAACACTTAGAACATCAAGAGAAAACTTGAGAGAGATTAGTTTGATGCATAAAAATTGAAAAGTGAATGTGTTTATGGTGATGGTTGAAATTGTGAACTAGGTACTCCATATATGGTCACATTAGTTTGTAATTTAGTTAGATATTTCATGTTATGTAAGACCCTGTTTCCTGTTTTAGTTATGTGGGACGCCGTCCAAGAAGTGGGACGCCGTCCAGTAGAGAAGGACTGGACGCCGTCCAGAAAGTGGGACGCCGTCCAAATGGTCTGACGGGCCAGCGGTTGGTTTTGTTTTAAAAAGGGGCAAATTGGTAAATTCACTTGGGTGTCGGTTTGGTGACCACACAACTGATCCATTGGCCATCTTATCCTCATTTCACCTCTTTTCACTCACACACTTGTTTCTAGAGAGAGAGGAAGGGTTTAGAGAGAGATATAGAGCTTGATTTGGAGAGGAAGGAGTCGGATTCTCGTAAAAGCTCGGGTTCTAAAGTTGTTCATCTCGTTCCTAGCTACGTTGTGGTAGTATTGGTAAGTTCAAACTTCGAATTTCATTTGTTAGATTTGATGTTCAAGTTAGGGTTTGAGCTTGATTAGTTGTGAAACCCTTTTAGATGATGAAGTGGGTTTGTGGTGACTAGTTATTCTTGTCACTTGGCGGGTTTTGGGTTGGTTGACGTTTTGGTCATGATTAGGCTTTGATAATGGGTATAATCACTAGTGTTAGTGATTATGGAATTGTTGGAACCCATTTGGGGGTATTTGGTTGATTAATTTTGAAATGGGTCAAAATTAGGGTTTATGTGTCAAATTGGGCAAGAGGAGTGTTTAACATTTGTGTTCGGGTTTAATTGGCGTATTAGGACCATTCTCACTCGTGTTAGTGATTATTGGTTGGTTTGAACGCGGTTTGGTGCTTGGAAGTGCAATGGGTCGAAAATTGCACTAAGTGTCGATTTGAGTTGGTTTGTAAATCCACTCTAAGTGTGTTGTTTATATTGTGATAATGGAATAGGTACTTTCCATTGGCGCGTTGCAGATTATTTTGGTTGCATTCATCAAGGCGACAAGGTGAGTGTTGATATCCTATGTGCATATGTATATGTAGGATGGGTGCGGGTCGGGTGAAGTGGTTCTCGGTTATAGAGCTCACTTCACATATAGGTGGATTTGATGGACTCGTGTAATAGGTCCAATTGGCAGGGTTGTGCGTTTTGGTTGACTACCTTTGGCGAGGTGCACACTTTGTGTGTACGATATCACATATGCTTGTGATGTGGATTATACAACCTCAATGGCGAAGGGTTGGTATTGAGTTGTGATTTGAGAAAGTGAGTCTCGTGTAGTACGGATTCACGATGACTCGTGTAGTTCGGTCATCTTATTGAGGTAGTGATCTCGTGTGGTTGCGAATTTACTAAGGCTCGTGTAGTTCGGTCAACCTCGATGTTTTTGTGGTATTGAAGATAGTAATCTCGTGTGGATGCAGATTTACTAAGGCTCGTGTAGTTCGGCCAATCTTCATGTTGGTAATTGGTAGTCGGTTCCGGTATTGGATTAAGGGGTTAACGTTGGACGTTTGTATATTATTTTATATATTGTTGTATTGTTGTGTTGTAGCTAACCCTCTGGGTGTAGCTTATTGGCGTTGTCGTTAGTGAACTTATATTTGTTGTTATTATTAGCTTGATGCTTAGTGATCGTACGGTATATGTAGTGACCCGAACTTTTCCATGTTTATATATATTAAATGAAATTGTTATTTACATAATTAAGTGTTTCCAACATGTTAAGCAATCAAACTTGTTAAGACTTGATTAATTGAAATAACTTTCATATAGACAATTGACCACCCAAGTTGACCGGTGATTCACGAACGTTAAAAATTGTAAAAACTATATGATGACATATATATGATTATATATATAGTTAACATGATATTATGATAAGTAAGTATCTCATTAGGTATTTTAACAATGAGTTATATACATAAAATTGAGTTTATTGAATTAAGAAACTCGAAACGATATATATAACGATTATCGTTATAACGTCTTACTAAATACATATGAATCATATTAAGATATTGATACACTATGTTTAATCATGATAAATGATAAGTAAACATGTCATTAAGTGTATTAACAATGAACTACATATGTAAAAACAAGACTACTAACTTAATGATTTCGAAACGAGACATATATGTAACGATTATCGTTGTAACAACATTTAACTGTATATATATCATACTAATATATATTAATATATCATAATATCATGATAATATAATAATTTAACATCTCATTAGATATAATAAACATTGGGTTAACAACATTTAACAAGATCGTTAACTTAAAGGTTTCAAATCAACATTTACATGTAACGATTAACGATGACTTAACGACTCAGTTAAAATGTATATACATGTAGTGTTTTAATATGTATTCCTACACTTATGAAAGACTTCAAGACACTTATCAAAATACTTATACTTAACAAAAATGCTTACAATTACATCCTCGTTCAGTTTCATCAACAATTCTACTCGTATGCACCCGTATTCGTACTCGTACAATACACAGCTTTTAGATGTATGTACTATTGGTATATACACTCCAATGATCAGCTCTTAGCAGCCCATGTGAGTCACCTAACACATGTGGAAACCATCATTTGGCAACTAGCATGAAATATCTCATAAAATTACAAAAATATGAGTAATCATTCATGACTTATTTACATGAAAACAAAATTACACATCCTTTATATCTAATCCATATACCAATGACCAAAAACACCTACAAACACTTTAATTCTTCAATTTTCTTCATCTAGGTGATCTCTCTCAAGTTCTAAGTGTTCTTCATAAATTCTATAAGTTCTAGTATCATAAAATCAAGTATACTTCCAAGTTTGCTAGCTTACTTCCAATCTTGTAAAGTGATCATTCAACCTCAAGAAATCTTTCTTATTTACAGTAAGATATCTTTCTAATACAAGGTATTACTCATATTCAAACTTTAGTTCAATTTCTATAACTATAACAATCTTATTTCGAGTGATGATCTTACTTGAATTTGTTTTCGTGTCATGATTCTGCTTCAAAAACTTTCAAGCCATCCAAGGATCCTTTGAAGCTAGATCCATTTGTCTCTTTTCTAGTAGGTTTATCCACAAAACTTGAGGTAGTAATGTTGTTCTTAACATCATTCGATTCATACATATAAATCTATCTTATTCGAAGGTTTAAACTTGAAATCACTAGAACATAGTTTAGTTAATTCTAAACTTGTTCGCAAACAAAAGTTAATCCTTCTAAATTGAATTTTAAAATAAACTAAACACATGTTCTATATCTATATTATATGCTAACTTAATGATTTAAAACCTAAAAACACGAAAAACACCGTAAAACCAGATATACGCCGTTGTAGTAACACCGCGGGCTGTTTTGGGTTAGTTAATTAAAAACTATGATAAACTTTGATTTAAAAGTTGTTCTTCTGGAAAAATAATTTTTCTTATGAACATGAAACTATATCCAAAAATCATGGTTAAACTCAAAGTGGAAGTATGTTTTCCAAAATGGTCATCTAGACGTCGTTCTTTCGACTGAAATGACTACCTTTACAAAAACGACTTGTAACTTGTAATTCCGAATATAAACCTATACTTTTCTGTTTAGATTCATAAATTAGAGTTCAATATGAAACCATAGCAATTTGATTCACTCAAAACGGATTTAAAACGAAGAAGTTATGGGTAAAACAAGATTGGATATTTTTTGATTGTTGTAGCTACGGGAAATATTGTAACAATTCTATACAAATCATATCCTAGCTAACTTATATTGTATTATACATGTATTCTAATATATTATGTAATCTTGGGATACCATAGATACGTATGCAAATGTTTTGACATATCATATCGACCCATCTATATATATTATTTGGAACAACCATAGACACTCTATATGCAGTAATGTTGGAGTTAGCTATACAGGGTTGAGGTTGATTCAAAAAATACATATAGTTTGAGTTGTGATCTAGCCTAAGACGTGTATACACTGGGTCGTGGATTGATTCAAGATAATATATATCGATTTATTTCTGTACATCTAATTTTGGACAACTAGTTGTAGGTTACTAACGAGGACAGCTGACTTAATAAACTTAAAACATTAAAACGTATTAAAAATGTTGTAAATATATTTTGAACATATTTTGATATATATGTACATATTTGTTATAGGTTCATGAATCGACCAGTGGCCAAGTCTTACTTCCCGACGAAGTAAAAATCTGTGAAAGTGAGTTATAGTCTCACTTTTAAAATCTAATATTTTGGGATGAGAATACATGCAGTTTTATAAATGTTTTACGAAATAGACACAAGTAAATGAAACTACATTATATGGGTGAATAATCGAAGCCGAATATGCCCCTTTTGCTTGGTAGCCTAAGAATTAGTAAACCGATCTACTAATTGACGCGAATCCTAA
Source organism: Rutidosis leptorrhynchoides (assembly GCF_046630445.1). Classification (NCBI taxonomy): domain Eukaryota; kingdom Viridiplantae; phylum Streptophyta; class Magnoliopsida; order Asterales; family Asteraceae; genus Rutidosis; species Rutidosis leptorrhynchoides. Next base: position 360,045,762 of record NC_092336.1, on the reverse strand, counting down.
AGATAGATCTATTGGGCCTAACGAACCCCATCCAAAGTACCGGATGCTTTAGTACTTCGAATTCATTTTTATCATGTCCGAAGGATTTCTCGGAATGATAGTGGATATTTTTATATGCATCTTGTTAATGTCGGTTACCAGGTGTTCACCATATGAATGATTTTATCTCTATGTATGGGATGTATATTGAAATATGAAATCTTGTGGTCTATTATTATGATTTGATAATATATAGGTTAAACCTATAACTCACCAACATTTTTGATGACGTTTTAAGCATGTTTATTTTCAGGTGATTATTAAGAGCTTCCGCTGTTGCATACTAAAATAAGGACAAGATTTGGAGTCCATGCTTGTATGATATTATGTAAAAACTGCATTCAAGAAACTTATTTTTGGTGTAATATATTCTTATTGTAAACCATTATGTAATGGACGTGTGTAAATGGTATATTTTAGATTATCATTATTTGATAATCTACGTAATGCTTTTTAAACCTTTATAGCTAAAATAAAGGTTATGGTTGTTTTAAAAATGAATGCAGTCTTTGAAAAACATCTCATATAGAGGTCAAAACCTTGCGACGAAATCAATTAATATGGAACGTTTATAATCAATATGAACGTGACATTTCAGTTGGTATCAGAGTGTTGGTCTTAGAGAACCAGCAAATTGCATTAGTGTGTCTTACCGAGTTTGTTAGGATGCATTAGTGAGTCTGGACTTCGACCGTGTTTTTCTTCAAAAACAATTGCTTAACATTTTTTGTTGAAAACTATATATTATTAACATGTAAATATTATGTGATATATTAATCTCTTAACGTGTTTTATATTGTGTGATAGATGCCTACCTCTAGTACAAATCTCATTGATTCACCTAATAATAATGAAGAGTCGAATATATTTTGGGAAGATTCACAAATTCCCGAAGAGGAACCGGAAGAGGAGGAACCGGAAGAAGAGGAACCAGAAGAGGAGGAATCGGAAGAGGAGGAACCAAAAGAAGAAGAGGTTCCGGAGGAAGAAATATTGATACCTATAGTAAATCGATTAAATAAAAGAAAATCCTCAACCAATGGACCAAAGTTAATAATGGTCAATGGTGTTTCCGCCGAGGAAGCAAAATATTAGGAAGATTACCAATTTTCCGATGAATCGGATCTCGATGAGTATTCCGATGATGTTATAGAAATTACCTCGACCCAATTTAATAAAGCGAAAGAAAATAATAAGGGAAAAGGTATAAAAATAGAGAAACCCGATTCCAACCCCGATGAACTTTATATGTATCGACAACATCCGTATTTCCTAAAATGTAACAATGACCCGGGAACCTCTAAACCACCAGGTTTTTCTAAACCATTATATAAAACGACGGCTCATATTAGAGGAACACCATATATTCCTAGAAAATTAGGAAAACGAACCAAGTCTGAAGAAGAAGAAACCAGTGATTCAGATTAGAGGGTTGTAATCATGTTGTGTATTATATGTATTGTAGTGTGCTTATACTTTTATATTCTATGTAAAAATTGCTTGTATTGTTTGTTAATTATCTTTTACGAATCTAATCCTTGTCTATTTTACAGTATAAAAACAAAATGGACGTTAAGGGTAGACAACCGAATATTTTAGAAGACCTACCAGAGGATATGATTGAGGAAATCTTGTCTAGAGTCAGTCAGAATTCATCAGCACATTTAGTTATGGCGAAATTAACTTGTCAAACATTTGAAAGACTTTCCAGAAATGCCTTAGTTTATAAAAGGCTTTCCTTTGATAGGTGGGGTATATCACACTGGGAACACCGTAAGTTACGCCGTGTTTTCTTTAAAGCATTAAATGCGGGGATCCCAAATGCAATTTTACGCTACGGGTTAAGAACCTATTTTTGACTCAACATATCCCAACATAGGATTTCGTGAATTAGAAAGAGCTTCTAACATGCAACATAAAGAAGCATGCTATGCTTACGGGTTAGTGATGTTCGCTTCTTACCTAAGTGAGAAAAAGAACATCGGATTGCAACTTTTAAATAAAACCTTCCCACAAGTGACGGATTCAGTAGTTGGGGTGAGAAACAAGGTTTTTAGATTATTACGGGGCTGTTAGACATTACGAAACCCTCGTCCTTTTGACGACATTACAACATGCTGCCTAGCCAATGGTCATAATGGTTATTCTCCACAAGACCAAGGATGGGAAGTCGTCTTAGTGAAACCAGAATGCATGACTTCTTTCTGGACTTATGAATTACGTGTCTTTATTTCCTTTGCTGAACAACTTGCGTATTAACTAGATTTATCTTCAAAACTGTCCAGTATCAAAGTGTACTATATTTCATGTTATATGTAATATAGCGAAGTTGTAAGTTTGAAGAATATTTTTGTATGTGATATATTATTATAATCAGTTTTTCATATCGAAATTTAGTAGTTGAATTGTATATTAGCTACTAAGTATGAACTTAACGGGTAGGTAGTACCCGAATTTAAAGTTATAAAACGCTAATATGAAGAAAAAGCTTTTATAAATGAGTTCATATTATGCTACAAAATACTATTGACTACTCTTAATATTCTGTATGATTAACTCGATTCAGTTGGCTATTTTGAAGGAAATGGCACCGACTACTCGACACACCATGAATATGAGCGAAGAGGAATTTCGTACTTTTCTTGCTACAAACATAGCTGCAGTACAGGCTGCGCTACATACCAACAATAACTCTAAATCTAGCAATGCAGCTAACCGGCGCAAGAAATCGTGTAGGATGCACCTACAAAGATTTCACTTCCTGCAAACTTTTGGAATTTGATGGAACCGAAGGACCAATTTGAAATGTCCCGTTCATATTGATTATAAACGTTCCATATTAATTGATTTCATCGCGAGGTTTTGACCTCTATATGAGACGTTTTTCAAAGACTGCATTCATTTTTAAAACAACCATAACCTTTATTTTATCTATAAAGCTTTAAAAAGCATTACGTAGATTATCAAATAATGATAATCTAAAATATACCGTTTACACATGACCATTACATAATGGTTTACAATAAGAATATATTACATCAAAAATAAGTTTCTTGAATGCAGTTTTTACATAATATCATACAAGCATGGACTCCAAATCTTGTCCTTATTTTCGTATGCAACAGCGGAAGCTCTTAATAATCACCTGAGAATAAACATGCTTAAAACGTCAACAAAAATGTTGGTGAGTTATAGGTTTAACCTATATATTATCAAATCATAATAATAGACCACAAGATTTCATATTTCAATATACATCCCATACATAGAGATAAAATTCATTCACATGGTGAACACCTGGTAACCGACATAAACAAGATGCATATATAAGAATATCCCCATCATTCCGGGACACCCTTCGGATATGATATAATTTTCGAAGTACTAAAGCATCCGGTACTTTGGATGGGGTTTGTTAGGCCCAATAGATCTATCTTTAGGATTCACGTCAATTAGGGTGTCTGTTCCCTAATTCTTAGATTACCAGACTTAATAAAAAGGGGCATATTCGATTTCGATAATTCAACCATAGAATGTAGTTTCACGTACTTGTGTCTATTTTGTAAATCATTTATAAAACCTGCATGTATTCTCATCCCAAAAATATTAGATTTTAAAAGTGGGACTATAACTCACTTTCACAGATTTTTACTTCATCGGGAAGTAAGACTTGGCCACTGGTCGATTCACGAACCTATAACAAATATGTACATATATATCAAAGTATATTTAAAATATATTTACAACACTTTTAATACATTTTGATGTTTTAAGTTTATAAAGTCAGCTGTCCTCGTTAGTAACCTACAACTAGTTGTCCAACGTTAGATGTACAGAAAAAAATTGATATATATTATCTTGAATCAATCCACGACCCAGTGTATACACGTCTCAGGCTAGATCACAACTTAAAGTATATATATATTTGGAATCAACTTCAACCCTGTATTGCTAACTCCCTCATTACTGCATATAGAGTGTCTATGGTTGTTCCAAATAATATATACACATGGGTCGATATGATATGTCAAAACATTTGCATACGTGTCTATGGTATCTCAAGATTACATAATATATTAGAATATATGTATAATACAATATAAGTTAGCTAGGATATGATTAATATAGATTTGTTACCAATTTTCACGTTGCTACAACAAGAAAAATTATCCAATCTTGTTTTACCCATAACTTCTTCATTTTAAATCCGTTTTGAGTGAATCAAATTGCTATGATTTCATATTAAACTCTATTTTATGAATCTAAACAGAAAAAGTATAGGTTTATAGTCGGAAATATAAGTTACAAGTTGTTTTTGTAAAGGTAGTCATTTCAGTCGAAAGAACGACGTCTAGATGACCATTTTAGAAAACATACTTCCACTTTGAGTTTAACCATGATTTTTGAATATAGTTTCATGTTCATAAGAAAAATAATTTTTCCAGAAGAACAACTTTTAAATCAAAGTTTATCATAATTTTTTAATTAACTAACCCAAAACAACCCGCGGTGTTACTACGACGGCGTATGTCCGGTTTTACAGTGTTCTTCGTGTTTCCAGGTTTTAAATCATTAAGTTAGGATATCATATAGATATAGAACATGTGTTTAGTTGATTTTAAAAGTCAAGTTAGAAGGATTAACTTTTGTTTGCGAACAAGTTTAGAATTAACTAAACTATGTTCTAGTGATTACAAGTTTAAACCTTCGAATAAGATAGCTTTATATGTATGAACCGAATGATATTATGAACATCATTACTACCTCAAGTTTTCTGGATAAAGCTACTAAAAATGAGAAAAATGGATCGAGCTTCGAAGGATCCTTGGATGGCTTGAAAGTTCTTGAAGCAGAATCATGACACGAAAAACAAGTTCAAGTAAGATTTCCACTCGAAATAAGATTGTTATAGTTATAGAAATTGAATCAAAGTTTGAATATGAGTATTACCTTGTATTAGAAAGATATATTACTGTAAATAAGAAAGATTTCTTGAGGTTGGATGATCACTCTACAAGAATGGAAGTAAGCTAGCAAACTTGGAAGTATTTCTTGATTTTATGAAACTAGAACTTGTAGAATTTATGAAGAACACTTAGAACTTGAAGATAGAACTTGAGAGAGATTAATTAGATGAAGAAAATTGAAGAATTAAAGTGTTTGTAGGTGTTTTTGGTCGTTGGTGTATGGATTAGATATAAAGGATATGTAATTTTGTTTTCATGTAAATAAGTCATGAATGATTACTCATATTTTTATAATTTTATGAGATATTTCATGCTAGTTGCCAAATGATGGTTCCCACATGTGTTAGGTGACTCACATGGGCTGCTAAGAGCTGATCATTGGAGTGTATATACCAATAGTACATACATCTAAAAGCTGTGTATTGTACGAGTACGAATACGGGTGCATACGAGTAGAATTGTTGATGAAACTGAATGAGGATGTTATTGTAAGCATTTTTGTTAAGTAGAAGTATTTTGATAAGTGTATTGAAGTCTTTTAAAAGTTTATGAATACATATTAAAACACTACATGTATATACATTTTAACTGAGTCGTTAAGTCATCGTTAGTCGTTACATGTACGTGTTGTTTTGAAACCTTTAGGTTAACGATCTTGTTGAATGTTGTTAACCCAATATTTATAATATCAAATGAGATTTTAAATTATTATATTATCATGATAATATGATGTATGAATATCTCTTAATATGATATATATACATTAAATGTCATTACAACGATAATCGTTACATATATGTCTCGTTTCAAAATCATTAAGTTAGTAGTCTTGCTTTTACATATGTAGTTCATTGTTAATATACTTAATGATATGTTTACTTATCATAATATCATGTTAACTATATATATATATCCATATATATATATATATATATATATATATATATATATATATATATATATATATATATATATATATATATATATATATATATATCATCATATAGTTTTTACAAGTTTTAACGTTCGTGAATCACCGGTCAACTTGGGTGGTCAATTGTCTATATGAAACCTATTTCAATTAATCAAGTCTTAACAAGTTTGATTGCTTAACATGTTGGAAACACTTAATCATGTAAATAACAATTTCATTTAATATATATAAACATGGAAAAGTTCGGGTCACTACAGTACCTACCCGTTAAATAAATTTGGTTCCGAAATTTTAAGCAGTTGGAGGTGTTGACGTATCTTCTGGAAATAAGTGCGGGTATTTCTTCTTCATCTGATCTTCTATTTCCCAGGTGAACTCGGGTCCTCTACGAGCATTCCATCGAACTTTAACAATTGGTATCTTGTTTTGTTTAAGTATTTTAACCTCACGATCCATTATTTCGACGGGTTCTTCGATGAATTGAAGTTTTTCGTTGATTTGGATTTCATCTAACGGAATAGTGAGATCTTCTTTAGCAAAACATTTCTTCAAATTTGAAACGTGGAAAGTGTTATGTACAGCCGCGAGTTGTTGAGGTAACTCAAGTCGGTATGCTACTGGTCCGACACGATCAATAATCTTGAATGGTCCAATGTACCTTGGATTTAATTTACCTCGTTTACCAAATAAAACAACGCCTTTCCAAGGTGCAACCTTAAGCATGACCATCTCTCCAATTTCAAATTCTATATCTTTTCTTTTAATGTCGGCGTAGCTCTTTTGTCGACTTTGGGCGGTTTTCAACCATTGTTGAATTTGGATGATCTTCTCGGTAGTTTCTTGTATTTTCTCCGGACCCGTAATCTGTCGATCCCCCACTTCACTCCAACAAATTGAAGACCTGCACTTTCTACCATAAAGTGCTTCAAATGTCACCATCTCAATGCTTGAATGGTAGCTGTTGTTGTAGGAAAATTCTGCTAACGATAGATGTCGATCCCAACTGTTTCCGAAATCAATAACACATGCTCGTAGCATGTCTTCAAGCATTTGTATCGTCCTTTCGCTCTGTCCATCAGTTTGTGGATGATAGGCAGTACTCATGTCTAGACGAGTTCCTAATGCTTGCTGTAATGTCTGCCAGAATCTTGAAATAAATCTGCCATCCCTATCAGAGATAATAGAGATTGGTATTCCATGTCTGGAGATGACTTCCTTCAAATACAGTCGTGCTAACTTCTCCATCTTGTCATCTTCTCTTATTGGCAGGAAGTGTGCTGATTTGGTGAGACGATCAACTATTACCCAAATAGTATCAAAACCACTTGCAGTCATTGGCAATTTAGTGATGAAATCTACGGTAATGTTTTCCCATTTCCATTCTGGGATTTCGGGTTGTTGAAGTAGACCTGATGGTTTCTGATGCTCAGCTTTGACCTTAGAACACGTCAAACATTCTCCTACGTATTTAGCAACATCGGCTTTCATACCCGACCACCAAAAATGTTTCTTGAGATCCTTGTACATCTTCCCCGTTCCAGGATGTATTGAGTATCTGGTTTTATGAGTTTCCCTAAGTACCATTTCTCTCATATTTCCAAATTTTGGTACCCAAATCCTTTCAGCCCTATACCGGGTTCCGTCTTCCCGAATATTAAGATGCTTCTCCGATCCTTTGGGTATTTTATCCTTTAAATTTCCCTCTTTTAAAACTCCTTGTTGTGCCTCCTTTATTTGAGTAGTAAGGTTATTGTGAATCATTATATTCATAGATTTTACTCGAATGGGTTCTCTGTCCTTCCTGCTCAAGGAGTCGGCTACCACATTTTCCTTCCCCGGGTGGTAACGAATCTCAAAGTCGTAATCATTCAATAATTCAATCCACCTATGCTGCCTCATATTCAGTTGTTTCTGATTAAATATGTGTTGAAGACTTTTGTGGTCGGTATATATAATACTTTTGACCCCATATAAGTAGTACCTCCAAGTCTTTAATGCAAAAACAACCGCGCGTAATTCCAAATCATGCGTCGTATAATTCTGTTCATGAATCTTCAATTGTCTAGACGCATAAGCAATTACTTTCGTTCGATGCATTAATACACAACCGAGACCTTGCTTTGAGGTGTCACAATATATCACAAAATCATCATTCCCTTCAGGTAATGACAATATAGGTGCTGTAGTTAACTTTTTCTTTAACAATTGAAACGCTTTCTCTTGTTCATCTTTCCATTCAAATTTCTTCCCTTTATGCGTTAATGCATTCAAGGGTTTTGCTATTCTGGAAAAGTCTTGGATGAACCTTCTGTAGTAACCCGCTAGTCCTAAAAACTGGCGTATGTGTTTCGGAGTTTTCGGGGTTTCCCACTTTTCAACGGTTTCGATCTTTGCTGGATCCACCTGAATACCTTCTTTGTTCACTATGTGACCGAGGAATTGAACTTCTTCCAACCAAAATGCACACTTTGAAAACTTAGCGTACAATTTTTCTTTCTCAGCAACTCTAGCACTTTTCTCAAATGTTCTTCGTGCTCTTGATCATTCTTCGAGTAAATAAGCATGTCATCGATGAAAACAATGACAAACTTGTCAAGATATGGCCCACACACTCGGTTCATGAGGTCCATGAACACAGCTGGTGCGTTAGTTAATCCAAACAGCATAACCATAAACTCGTAATGACCGTAACGCGTCCTAAAAGCAGTCTTTGGAATATCATCCTCCTTCACCCGCATTTGATGATATCCAGAACGTAAATCGATCTTCGAATAAACAGACGAGCCTTGTAGTTGATCAAATAAGTTATCGATTCTCGATAGCGGGTAGCGGTTCTTGATGGTAAGTTTGTTCAACTCTCAGTAGTCGATACACAACCTGAATGTACCATCTTTCTTCTTGACAAACAAAACAGGAGCTCCCCACGGTGATGTGCTTGGTTGAATGAAACCATGCTCTAAAAGTTCTTGTAATTGGCTTTGAAGTTCCTTCATTTCCCTAGGTGCGAGTCTGTATGGAGCACGAGCTATTGGTGCAGCTCCTGGTACAAGGTCTATTTGAAATTCAACGGATCGGTGTGGAGGTAGTCCCGGTAATTCTTTCGGAAATACATCGGGAAATTCTTTTGCGACGGGAATATCATTGATGTTCTTTTCTTCGGAATTGACTTTCTCGACGTGTGCTAGTACAGCATAGAAACCTTTTCTTATTAGTTTTTGTGTCTTCAGGTTACTAATAAGATTTAACTTCGCGTTGCTCTTTTCTCCGTACACCATTAAGGGTTTTCCTTTTTCTCGTATAATGCGAATTGCATTTTTGTAACAAACGATCTCTGCTTTCACTTTTCTCAACCAGTCCATACCGATTATCACATCAAAACTCCCTAACTCTACTGGTATCAAGTCAATCTTAAATGTTTCGCTAACCAGTTTAATTTCTCGATTTAGACATATATTATCTGCTGAAATTAATTTACCATTTGCTAATTCGAGTAAAAATTTACTATCCAAAGGCGCCAATGGGCAACTTAATTTAGCACAAAATTCTCTACTCATATAGCTTCTATCCGCACCCGAATCAAATAAAACATAAGCAGATTTATCGTCAATAAGAAACGTACCCGTAACAAGCTCCGGGTCTTCATGTGCCTCTGCCGCATTAATATTGAAAACTCTTCCGCGGCCTTGTCCATTCGTGTTCTCCTGGTTTGGGCAATTTCTAATAATGTGGCCCGGTTTTCCACATTTATAACAAACTACATTGGCATAACTTGCTTCGACACTACTTGCTCTGCCATTACTCGTTCCGACACCATTTTTTATTTTTGTTCTGTTAACCCCTGGTCCGTAGACCTCACACTTCACCGCGCTGTGACCATTTCTTTTACACTTGTTGTAAAATTTGGTGCAGAACCCCGAGTGATACTTTTCACACCTTTGGCATAACTGCTTCTGATTGTTGTTGTTGTTGCGGTTGTTATTATTGTTGGGATGATTGTTGTAGTTGCTGTTGTTGTTGTTGTTGTTGTTGTTTTTGTTGTTGGGCCATTTGTTGTAGTTGCGATAGATGTTGCGATTGTTGGGATAGTTGTTGTGATTATTGTTGTAATTGCTGTTGTTGTTGTATTGGTGATTCTTATCACCGTTTTCCTCCCACTTTCTTTTGATTTGCTTCACATTGGCCTCTTCAGCCACCTATTCTTTAATTCTATCCTCAATCTGGTTCACTAGTTTGTGAGCCATTCTACATGCCTGTTGTATGGAGGCGGGCTCGTGTGAACTTATATCTTATTGGATTCTTTCCGCTAATCCTTTCACAAACGCGTCGATAATCTCTTCCTCATCTTCGAACGCTCTCAGACACAATAGGCACAATTCTGTGAATCGTCTTTCGTACTTGGTAATATCAAATCCTTGGGTTCGTAACCCTCTAAGTTCTGTCTTGAGCTTATTGACCTCGGTTCTGGGACGGTACTTCTCGTTCATCAAGGGCTTGAATGCTGACCACGGTAGTGCGTAAGCATCATCTTGTCCCACTTGCTCTAGATAGGTATTCCACCATGTTAACGCAGTACCTGTGAAGGTATGCATAGCGTACTTCACTTTGTCCTCTTCAGTACACTTACTTATGGCAAACAACGATTCGACCTTCTCGGTCCACCGTTTCAATCCGATCGGTCCTTCGGTTCCATCAAATTCAGAAGGTTTGCAGGCAGTGAATTCTTTGTAGGTGCATCCTACACGATTTCTTGCATCGTTAGCTGCATTGCTAGATTCGGAGTTATTGTTGGTATGTAGCGCAGCTTGTACTGCGGCTATGTTTGCAGCAAGAAAGGTACGAAATTCCTCTTCGCTCATATTCATGGTTTGTCGAGTAGTCGGTGCCATTTCCTTCAAATAGTCAAATGAAACAAGTTAATCATACAGAATATTAAGAGTAGTCAATAGTATCTCGTAGCATAATATGAACTCATTTATAAAAGCTTTTTCTTCATATTAGCGTTTTATAAGTTTAAATTCGGGTAGTACCTACCCGTTAAGTTCATACTTAGTAGCTAATATACAATTCAACTACTACAATTCTATATGAAAAACTGATTATAATAATATTTCGCGTTCAAACTTTTTCACAATATTTTACAAACTTACAATACCGCTTATTTTACATATTACATGAAATATAGCACACAATAACTTTGATACAAGATAGTTGTGAAGATAATTCTAGCTAGTACACAAGTCGTTCAGCAAAGGCAATAAAGACACGTAATTCATACGTCCAGAAACAAGTCATCCATTCTGGTTTTACTAGGACTACTTCCCATCCTTGGTCTTGTGGAACATAACTGTTATGGCCGTTGATAAGACAGTGTGTTGTAACGTCGTCAAAGGGACGAGGGTTACGTAATGTCCAACAGTCCCGTAACAATCTAAAAACTTGGTTTCTCACCCCAACTACTGAGTCCGTCACTTGTGGGAACGTTTTGTTTAATAGCTGTAGCCCGATGTTCTTGTTCTCACTTTGGTGAGAAGCAAACATTACTAACCCGTAAGCATAACATGCTTCTTTATGTTGCATGTTAGCTGCTTTTTCTAAATCATGAAGTCCTATATTCGGATATATTGAGTCAAAATAATTTCTTAACCCGTTGCGTAAAATAGCATTTGGGTTCCCCACAATATATGCGTCAAAGTAAACACATCGTAACTTATGGATTTCCCAATGCGATATCCCCCATCTTTCGAACGAAAGCCTTTTATAAACCAAGGCATTCTTGGAACGTTCTTCGAATGTCTTACAAACTGATCTCACCTTAAATAGTTATGCCGAGGAATTCTGACCGACTCTAGACAAGATTTCATCAATCATGTCTCCGGGTAGGTCTCTTAAAATATTGGGTTGTCTATCCATTTTGTGTTTTTATACTGTAAAATAGACAAGAGTTAGATTCATAAAAAAAATACTTATTAATACAAGCAGTTTTTACATATATCATAAGGCATAAGCACTCTATATTACATATATTACACCACACGAATACAACTATCTTATTCCGACTCGCTCGTTTCTTCTTCTTCTTCGGTTTTGGTTCGTTTTGCCAAGTTTTTAGGGATATATGATGTTCCCCTAATATGAGCTGTCGTTTTCCACATTGGTTTAGAAAAACCTGGTGGTTTAGAGGTTCCCGGGTTATTGTCACAACTTAAGAAATACGGGTGTTGTAAAGTTCATCGGGTTTGGAATCAAATTTCTCTATTTTTATGCCCTTTCTCTTATTGTTCTCTTTTGCCTTATTAAATTGTGTTGGGGTAATTTATATAACATCATCGGAATCCTTGTCGGGATCCGATTCATCGGAGAATTGGTAATCCTCCCAATACTTTGCTTCCTTGGCGGAAACACCATTGACCATAATTAACTTTGGTCGGTTGGTTGAGGATTTCTTCTACTTAACCGTTTTATTATTTCCCCCACTGGTTCTATTTCTTCTTCCGGTTCCGATTCTTCTTTCGGTTCCGACTCTTCTTTCGGTTCCGACTCTTCTTTCGGTTCCTCTTCGGGAACTTGTGAATCTGTCCACGAATCATTCCAATTTACATTAGACTCTTCATTATTATTAGGTGAGTCAATGGGACTTGTTCTAGAGGTAGACATCTATCACATAATATCAAACACGTTAAGAGATTAATATATCACAGAATATTCACATGTTAAAAATATATAGTTTCCAACAAAATTTGTTAAGCAATCATTTTTCAAGTAAACACGGTCGAAGTCCAGACTCACTAATGCATTCTAACAAACTCGATAAGACACACTAATGCAAAATTCTAGTTCTCTAAGACCATCGCTCGGATACCAACTGAAATGTCCCGTTCATATTGATTATAAACGTTCCATATTAATTGATTTCGTCACGAGGTTTTGACCTCTATATGAGACGTTTTTCAAAGACTGCATTCATTTTTAAAACAACCATAACCTTTATTTTATCTATAAAGGTTTAAAAAGCATTACGTAGATTATCAAATAATGATAATCTAAAATATACCGTTTACACACGACCATTACATAATGGTTTACAATAAGAATATATTACATCAAAAATAAGTTTCTTGAATGCAGTTTTTACATAAAATCATACAAGCATGGACTCCAAATCTTGTCCTTATTTTAGTATGCAACAGCGGAAGCTCTTAATAATCACCTGAGAATAAACATGCTTAAAACGTCAACAAAAATGTTAGTGAGTTATAGGTTTAACCTATATATTATCAAATCATAATAATAGACCACAAGATTTCATATTTCAATATACATCCCATACATAGAGATAAAATTCATTCATATGGTGAACACTTGGTAACTGACATAAACAAGATGCATATATAAGAATATCCCCATCATTCCGGGACACCTTTCGGATATGATATAAATTTCGAAGTACTAAAGCATCCGGTACTTTGGATGGGGTTTGTTAGGCCCAATAGATCTATCTTTAGGATTCGCGTCAATTAGGGTGTCTGTTCCCTAATTCTTAGATTACCAGACTTAATAAAAAGGGGCACATTCGATTTCGATAATTCAACCATAGAATGTAGTTTCACGTACTTGTGTCTATTTTGTAAATCATTTATAAAACCTGCATGTATTCTCATCCCAAAAATATTAGATTTTAAAAGTGGGACTATAACTCACTTTCACATATTTTTACTTCGTCGGGAAGTAAGACTTGGCCACTGGTCGATTCACGAACCTATAACAAATATGTACATATATATCAAAGTATATTCAAAATATATTTACAACACTTTTAATACATTTTGATGTTTTAAGTTTATTAAGTCAGCTGTCCTCGTTAGTAACCTACAACTAGTTGTCCAACGTTAGATGTACAGAAATAAATCGATAAATATTATCATGAATCAATCCACGACCCAGTGTATACGTATCTCAGTATTGATCACAACTCAAACTATATATATTTTTGGAATCAACCTCAACCCTGTATAGCTAACTCCCTCATTACTGCATATAGAGTGTCTATGGTTGTTCCAAATAATATATACACATGGGTCGATATGATATGTCAAAACATTTGCATACGTGTCTATGGTATCCCAAGATTACATAATATATTAGAATACATGTATAATACAATATAAGTTAGCTAGGATATGATTAATATAGATTTGTTACCAATTTTCACGTTGCTACAACAAGAAAAATTATCCAATCTTGTTTTACCCATAACTTCTTCATTTTAAATCCGTTTTGAGTGAATCAAATTGCTATGGTTTCATATTGAACTCTATTTTATGAATCTAAACTGAAAAAGTATAGGTTTATAGTCAGAAAAAAAGGTTACAAGTCATTTTTGTAAAGGTAGTCATTTCAGTCGAAAGAATGACGTCTAGATGACCATTATAGAAAACATACTTCCACTTTGAGTTTAACCATGATTTTTTATATATAGTTTCATGTTCATAAAAAAAATCATTTTTCCAGAAGAACAACTTTTAAATCAAAGTTTATCATAGTTTTTAATTAACTAACCCAAAACAGCCGCGGTGTTACTACAACGGCGTATGTCCGGTTTTACAGTGTTCTTCGTGTTTCCAGGTTTTAAATCATTAAGTTAGCATATCATATAGATATAGAACATGTGTTTAGTTGATTTTAAAAGTCAAGTTAGAAGGATTAATTTTTGTTTGCGAACAAGTTTAGAATTAACTAAACTATGTTCTAGTGATTACAAGTTTAAACCTTCGAATAAGATAGCTTTATATGTATGAATCGAATGATGTTATGAACATCATTACTACCTCAAGTTTTCTGGATAAAGCTACTGAAAATGAGAAAAATGGATCTAGCTTCAAAGGATCCTTGGATGGCTTGAAAGTTCTTGAAGCAGGATCATGACACGAAAAACAAGTTCAAGTAAGATTTCCACTCGAAATAAGATTGTTATAGTTATAGAAATTGAATCAAAGTTTGAATATGAGTATTACCTTGTATTAGAAAGATATATTACTGTAAATAAGAAAGATTTCTTGAGGTTGGATGATCACTCTACAAGATTGGAAGTAAGCTAGCAAACTTGGAAGTATTCTTGATTTTATGAAACTAGAACTTGTAGAATTTATGAAGAACACTTAGAACTTGAAGATAGAACTTGAGAGAGATCAATTAGATGAAGAAAATTGAAGAATGAAAGTGTTTGTAGGTGTTTTTGGTCGTTGGTATATGGATTAGATATAAAGGATATGTAATTTTGTTTTCATGTAAATAAGTCATGAATGATTACTCATATTTTTGTAATTTTATGAGATATTTCATGCTAGTTTCCAAATGATGGTTCCCACATGTGTTAGGTGACTCACATGGGCTGCTAAGAGCTGATCATTGGAATGTATATACCAATAGTACATACATCTAAAAGCTGTGTATTGTACGAGTACGAATACGGGTGCATACGAGTAGAATTGTTGATGAAACTGAACGAGGATGTAATTGTAAGCATTTTTGTTAAGTAGAAGTATTTTGATAAGTGTCTTGAATTCTTTCAAAAGTGTATGAATACATATTAAAACACTACATGTATATACATTTTAACTGAGTCGTTAAGTCATCGTTAGTCGTTACATGTAAGTGTTGTTTTGAAACCTTTAGGTTAACGATCTTGTTGAATGTTGTTAACCCAATGTTTATAATATCAAATGAGATTTTAAATTATTATATTATCATGATAATATGATGTATGAATATCTCTTAATATGATATATATACATTAAATGTCGTTACAACGATAATCGTTACATATATGTCTCGTTTCAAAATCATTAAGTTAGTAGTCTTGCTTTTACATATGTAGTTCATTGTTAATATACTTAATGATATGTTTACTTATCATAATATCATGTTAACTATATATATATATATATATATATATATATATATATATATATATATATATATATATATATATATATATCCAGATATATGTCATCATATAGTTTTTACAAGTTTTAACGTTCGTGAATCACCGGTCAACTTGGGTGGTCAATTGTCTATATGAAACCTATTTCAATTAATCAAGTCTTAACAAGTTTGATTGCTTAACATGTTGGAAACACTTAATCATGTAAATAACAATTTCATTTAATATATATAAACATGGAAAAGTTCGGGTCACTACACAATTGGATTGAAACGGTGGACCGAGAAAGTCGAATCGGTGTTTTCCATAAGTAAGTGTACTGAAGAGGACAAAGTTAAGTACACTACGCATACCTTCATAGGTACTGCGTTAACGTGGTGGAACACCTATCTTGAACAGGTAGGACAAAATGCTGCTTACGCACTACCGTGGTCGGCATTCAAGCAATTGATGAATGAGCAGTACCGTCCTAGAAACGAAGTCAATAAACTCAAGGCAGAACTTAAAGAGTTACTAACACAAGGGTTCGACGTTACCACATATGAACGACGATTCACAGAGTTGTGCCTATTGTGTCCGGGAGCATTCGAAGATGAAGAAGAGAAGATCGACGCATTTGTAAAAGGGTTACCAGTAAGAATTCAAGAAGATGTGAGTTCACACGAGCCCGCTTCTATACAGAAGGCAAGTCAAATGGCTCATAAACTCATAAATCAGATTGAGGGAAGAATTAAAGAGCAGGCGGTCGAAGAAGCCAACACGAAACAACTCAAGAGGAAGTGGGAGGAAAACGGTGACAAGAGTCACCAGTACAACAACAACAACAATTACAACCACAATCGTAAAAACTATCCCAACAACCGCAACAACAATCGCAACAATAACTGCAATCCTAACAATAACTACAACAAACATCCCAACAACAACAACAACTACAACAACTATTTCAACAAAAATAACAATTCCAACAACAACCTCAATAACAACAACAGTAACAAAAACCAAAAACAGCCATGTCATAGGTGTGAAGAAAATCATCAGGGGTTTTGCACGATATTTTGCAACAGGTGTAAAAGAAATGGTCATAGCGCGACAAAGTGTGAGGTCTACGGACCAAAGTTTAATAGAACTAAAGGAACAAATAATGTCAGAACAAGTAATGCCGAAACGAATAGTGTCAGAGCAAGTAATACCAACGCTGTTTGTTATAAATGTGGAAAACCGGGCCACATTATTAGAAATTGCCCGAATCAGGGGAATACTAATGGGCAGGGCCATGGAAGAGTTTTCAATATTAATGCGGCAAAAGCACAGGAAGACCCGAAGCTTGTTACGGGTATGTTTCTTATTGACGATAAATCTGCTTATGTTTTATTTGATTCGGATGCGGATAGAAGCTATACAAGTAGAGAATTTTGTGCTAAATTAAGTTGCCCATTGACGCCTTTGGATAATAAATTTTTACTCGAATTAGCAAATGGTAAATTAATTTCAGCAGATAATATATGTCGGGATAGAGAAATTAAACTGGGTGATGAAACATTTAAGATTGATTTAATACCAGTCGAGTTAGGGAGTTTTGATATAATAATTGGCATGGACTGGTTAAAAAAGGTGAGAGCAGAGGTCGTTTGTTACAAAACTGCGATTCGCATTATGCGTGAAAAAGGAAAACCTTTAATGGTGTACGGAGAAAAGAACAACGCGAAATTAAATCTTATTAGTAGTTTGAAGGCACAAAAACTAATAAGAAAAGGTTGTTACGTCATTCTAGCACACATCGAGGAAGTTAAACCTAAAGAAAAGAACATCAGTGATGTTCCCGTCGCAAAAGAATTTCCCGATGTATTTTCGAAAGAATTACCGGGATTACCCCCACATCGATCCGTTGAATTTCAAATAGACCTTGTACCAGGAGCTGCATCAATAGCTCGTGCTCCATACAGACTTGCACCCAGCGAAATGAAAGAATTACAAAGTCAGTTACAGGAACTTTTAGAGCGCGGTTTCATTCGACCAAGTACATCACCATGGGGAGCTCCTGTTCTGTTTGTCAAGAAGAAAGATGGTACATTCAGGTTGTGTATCGACTACCGAGAGTTGAACAAACTTACCATCAAGAACCGTTACCCATTACCGAGAATCGACAACTTATTTGATCAACTACAAGGCTCGTCTGTTTATTCGAAGATCGATTTACGTTCTGGATATCACCAAATGCGGGTGAAAGAGGATGACATTCCAAAGACTGCTTTTAGGACGCGTTGCGGTCATTACGAGTTTATAGTTATGCTGTTTGGATTGACTAACGTACCAGCTGTGTTCATGGACCTCATGAACCGAGTGTGTGGGCCATATCTTAACAAGTTTATCATTGTTTTCATCGATGACATACTTATTTACTCAAAGAATGATCAAGAGCACGAAGAACATTTGAGAAAAGTGCTAGAGTTGCTGAGAAAAGAAAAACTGTACGCTAAGTTTTCAAAGTGTGCATTTTGGTTGGAAGAAGTTCAATTCCTCAGTCACATAGTGAACAAAGAAGCTATTCAGGTGGATCCAGCAAAGATTGAAACCGTTGAAAAGTGGGAAACCCCGAAAACTCCGAAACACATAAGCTAGTTTTTAGGACTAGCTGGTTACTACAGAAGGTTCATCCAAAATTTTCCCAGAATAGCAAAACCCTTGACTGCATTAACACATAAAGGGAAGAAATTTGAATGGAAAGATGAACAAGAGAAAGCGTTTCAATTGTTAAAGAAAAAGTTAACTACGGCACCTATATTGTCATTACCTGAAGGGAATGATGATTTTGTGATATATTGTGACACCTCAAAGCAAGGTCTCGGTTGTGTATTAATGCAACGAACGAAAGTAATTGCTTATGCGTCTAGTGAAACAACCCAACCCGTACACCGTACGCTATAAATTTTTTTTTTATAATATACACATTTATGCGCCAATTAAATATGTAGACCAACTCACAAGTTTCATTAAACCGTACAACCATTACCAATGTTTACAAACGGCACAATGGCCGTTAATTAAGTTAATACAAGTTTGACCGAATACAATGGTAGTTTATTAACCAAACGACCCGACGAGCATGGTTTGGGACTAAACTACCCAAAAGGTGGCCAACTTCCAAAAGCTCCTACAAGCACATCATCAAGGGCATCTAGTGCCCGACAATCCCCTTCCCTTTATCCTCACCTGCAACTAAAAGATAAACAACGAGAGGGGTAAGCTAACGCTTAGTGAATGCAATAATTATACATGATCATATATAACCTACTTACTTGCATACACTTACACAATACCACATACGAGCTAGCAATTCAACAAACATGCAATCCATCATGCATAAACTACTATCCACGTTCCACATTACGCTAGCAACAATAATAGCATATAGTTCACAATATAATATGCTAAGTACAATTCGCACAACCATGGTTAACCAAGTATACAAGAGAACGGTACATGTAAGTCCGTTGGAGTTCATAACATCCACTAGTGTTACTTATACACCGCGTAATCACTAGTCCCCCGGGTGATGTCTTAAACACCGCGACTAACTCACCCTTACAACAATGTGGCGTCTTAAACACCGCGACGAATCCACACTTCATTCAATACAATGAGTGGTGTCTTGAACACCGCGACACTTCCACTCTCACGACATTGTGGTGTCTTAAACACCGCGACAATCTCACAAGTCAATTACACAAGGAGTAGTGTCTTAAGCACCGCGACAATACTACTCGTTACCTAGAATGTGGTGTCTTGAACACCGCGACACTTCCACATTCATACCACACAAATAAATACATTATATACGTTCACGCATAATTATTCCACTCACCTTGACGCAATGATGATGAATAATCGCTTCCAAACTTCAAAGCCAAGTACCTAATACATTAAGTACCAATTCAATACATAAACTAGTGGAATTAACCACATTACATTTACTTGGGCATTTAATGACTCAATTTCGCATTAAATGACCCAACCACACCACAACCGCCCTCTTAATGGCCAAGACTCGACTTTAATTACCAACATTAGTGCATTAAAGTCTACTAGCCTCAATTGACATCCACCTAGGGTAATTTACACCCATTTTACCCAAACTAGGTCAACTAGTACATTCTTGACCCAAATGACATCTCTTTCAATTCTAACAAGTGTTTAATGCTTACAATACCATTAACACTTTCAAACTCACAATTACAAGACCAAAACCCTAGATTATGGCCATTAGGGTTTCATTACAACAACCTAACCCAAATTCACCCATTTTACTCTCAAATGGGTCATACAAGCTTCTATTAACCAAAACCCTAGCCATAATCAATTAAAACTCGAAACTTAGAGTTAGAACTTACCGAGACTATCACCACGTAGCTAGAGTCACAAGGAACAACTTTAATACTTGCTCCAAAGATCAACCCTAAATCCTTCCTCTCTCAATCTCACTTTGAATCCAAATGGGTGTTAGAGTTTTGGGAGAGAAATTGAAAGAAAATGAAAAAGGAAAATGAAATAAATGAACTAGTGGACCAGATTTAATGCACCCATCTGATCTATACGTCCATTTACCATTTTGCCCCTCAAAATCTCTTAATTTAACCTAAAACCGGAATCTGGCCAGCAGGCCTGCCGCGGCGCGGCACTAAACGTCGCGGCACGACGAATCAAAGTAAAATTCACCATGCTTAAGTCCTGTTCTGATCTGGAAACGCTTGATGGGTCGCGGCGCGGACCCGTTTGTCGCGGCGCGACATACGCCTGGGTCTGGCCACTTCGACTAGTTAGTCAAATTTCCAAGGTTTCCACAACTAATTCCTTCATTCTCGTTCCCAATACACGTCTAAGCCTCACATCTAAGTCTCACGAGACCTAACACTACACAAGCTCATTTGTACACTTATATACGCACATGTTAACTAGCACACAATAAATTATATATATACGTTTATCTATACAATTACGCATAAGCTTCCGAATCATAACGTACAAATGGTTAAATATGTACCTTTAGTCACGTACGGGAAAAACGGGATGTTACAACTCTCCCCCACTTTGATCGGAGCGCGTCCTTGCGATCCAAGCCGCATGACAAGCCGAAAGATAAACCAAAGCAAACTCTTCGGATTCCCATGTAAACTCGGAACCCTTTCGATGTCGCCATTGCACTTTGAAGGTTCTAACTTCCTTGTTCCGCAACATCGTAACCTTTTCATCAAGGATTGCAACCGGTTCTTCCGCATACTCTAACTTGTTATTCAAAGTAATCTCATCCAATGGCACCCAAGTCGAGTCATCCACAAGACACTTGCGAAGATGGGAAACATGGAACGTATTATGAATTCCCGCAAGTTCTTCGGGTAACTCTAATCGATAAGCAACCTCACCAACACGTGCCAATACCTTGAAAGGACCAATAAACCGAGGAGCTAACTTTCCTCGCTTTCTAAACCGAATCACACCCTTCCATGGAGAAACCTTAAGCATCACCATATCACCTTCTTGAAACTCAATCGTTCTTCTACCTTTATCGGCATAAGACTTTTGTCTATCTTGCGCCGCTTTAAGTCGAGCCCGAATCATTTCAATTTTACTATTCGTCTCCAAAACCAAACCGGAACTTTCGATTTCTCGTTGACCCACTTCTCCCCAACAAATGGGAGTTCGACATCTACGCCCATAGAGCATCTCGTATGGTGGCATCCCAATACTAGTGTGGTAACTATTATTGTATGAGAATTCCACCAAGGGTAAGTGCTCGTCCCAACTTCCACCAAAATCAATAATACACGCCCTCAACATATCCTCTAGCGTTTGGTTAGTACGCTCGGTTTGACCATCCGTTTGAGGATGATACGCCGTGCTCATTTTTAATTGAGTACCCATATCTTCATGAAACTTGTTCCAAAACCGAGATGTAAAGCGAGTATCTCGATCCGAAACAATAGATACCGGAACCCCATGTCTTGATATCACCTCCTTTATAAACAACTTAGCTAAAGTCTCCGATGATATCGTTTCCCGAATGGGAAGAAATAAGGCACTCTTCGTCAATCTATCAACAATCACCCAAATCGTATCGTATTGGGTTCGCGCCGTCTTCGGTAACTTGGTAATAAAGTCCATGGTAATGTGCTCCCATTTCCATTTCGGGACTTCCAATGGTTGTAACTTACCGTAAGGCTTTTGGTGTTCGGCTTTGACTTGTAAACATGTGACGCATTGTTCAACATACTTAACCACGTCACGCTTCATGTCGGGCCACCAATAATCTTTCTTCAAATCATAGTACAATTTTGTTGCACCTGGATGAATGGAATATTTGGACTTATGTGCTTCATCAAGTAGCACTCGCCGGTAATCCCCCATCTTAGGTACCCATACCCTTCCTTGAAAGGACAACAAGCCACGCGAGTCCATTGTAATGAACTCCGATTGGCCAACGATTCGTTCCGTGTGCTTATTGTGAACATAAGCCTCTATTTGATCTTCACCCATCTTTTCAAGAAAGTCATTAGTGATAATCAAACGTAACGATCCCACCTTTATCGCCGGATGTGTACTCTTTCGACTCAAGGCGTCCGCAACAACGTTCGCCTTACCCAGATGATAAAGTATCACGCAATCATAATCTTTCACCACGTCCATCCATCTACGTTGACGATAATTCAAATCTCGTTGAGTGAAAAGATGTTTCAAATTTTTGTGATCCGAATATATCGTACACTTGACACCATACAAGTAATGGCGCCAAATTTTCAACGCGTGCACTACCGCCGCCATCTCAAGATCATGAGTCGGGTATCTCGTTTCGTGTTCTTTTAATTGTCGAGAGGCATAAGCGATGACTTTACCTCTTTGCATCAGAACACACCCGAGCCCATTCAACGAAGCATCACAATAAACCACCATGTCTTCAATCCCTTCTGGTAACACCAACACCGGAGCTTGACATAACTTTTCTTTTAACAATTGAAAGGCGACTTCTTGTTCTTTTTCCCAATTAAATTTAACATTTTTCCTCGTCAACTTCGTCAAAGGAGAAGCAATCTTAGAAAAGTCTTGAATAAACCGACGATAATAACCGGCCAATCCGAGAAAACTTCGGATTTCCGTAGGCGTAGTCGGTCGACTCCAACTTTTCACCGTTTCGATCTTCCCCGGGTCTACCATAATACCTTCTTGATTCACAATATGACCAAGGAATTGAACACCCCTTAGCCAAAATTCACATTTGGAGAACTTAGCATACAATTTCTCCCTTCGCAACGTCTTCAACACTTCACGTAGATGGTGTTCATGTTCCTTCATACTCTTGGAATAAACGAGTATGTCGTCAATGAACACGATTACCGACTTGTCCAACATAGCTTGGCACACTCGGTTCATTAGATCCATGAATGGCGCCGGTGCATTCGTGAGACCAAAAGGCATAACCACAAACTCATAATGCCCGTAACGCGTCCGAAAGGCCGTTTTCTCGATGTCTTCCTCACGGACCCGCACTTGATGATAGCCGGACCGTAAATCGATCTTAGAAAAATACGTGGCACCTTGGAGTTGATCAAATAAATCGTCAATCCGAGTTAATGGATAACGATTCTTGATCATCACTTTATTCAACTCCCTATAGTCGATGCACATTCGCATGCTTCCATCTTTATTTTTCACAAACAAACCCGGAGCACCCCACGGCGAGGAGCTTGGTCGAATGAAACCCTTCTCAAGCAACTCTTGGGTTTGATTAAGCAATTCTTGCATCTCCGTCGGCGCTAAACGATAAGGGGTTTTAGCAATGGGAGTAGCTCCCGGAACCAACTCAATGCGAAATTCGACTTGTCTTTCCTCCGGAACACCCGACAATTCATCCGGAAAGACATCTTCAAATTTGTTAACCACCGGAATCTTACGAATAGGTAGTGGCTCATCACGAGTATCAACTACGTGAGCAAGATAAAACAAGGCACCGCTCTTGCGAAAACGTCGTGCCCTTGCATAAGTGCACAATGGTACGAGTCTTCTCCGTCTATCGCCATGAATAATCAACTCTCCCCCACTTGGGGTCCTAACACGAATGAACTTATCATGGCATGCAATATCGGCTCTATAACGATCGAGCCAATCCATACCAACAACAATATCGAACTCACCCAAAGTCATCGGAATGAGGTCAATTTTAAACGTTTCGGTACCAAACACAACATCACAATTCTTACAAACATCAACCACTAGCGCCGTCTTGCCATCCGCTATTTCGACTTCAACCGGACGGCTCAACTTAACTAGCGGTTTATTTAACTTAGATACAAATCGAGGCGACACAAAGGACAAATTAGCCCCACTATCAAAAAGTATCCGTGTCGGATTAGAGTTAACTATGAAAGTACCTGAGATGACTTCATTGGATTGCTTGGCCTCATCATGGGTCATCAAATAGTTGCGACCCCTAGCCGTACCCGCCGCCTTCTCTAGACGCTTAACATTATTGTTGCGCAAATCGGGACACTCCGGCTTCTTATGCCCTTCTTTACCGCAATTAAAACAAGTGAGCTTGTTTCCGGAAGATGGTTTTGGACAATCACGAGCCATATGACCCGCTTGCCCACAATTATAGCACGTAAAAGTAAAACCACCGGAAGCGCCCTTCTTCACGCTATTGACACTTTCGGAACTTTTCTTGTTCTTTTTGTTCGAAAAGTTTGAATAGCTCGAACCTTCACTTTTTCTCTTGCCAAAAGTAAAACCACTCTTTCTTAAGATGAGCGACTCGAAACCTTTGGCCATGTCAAACAACTCATCAAAGCTTTTCACTACGTTCACACTAATCTTATCTTGATAGTTGTCGTTCAAGGTT
The DNA here is from genome assembly GCF_046630445.1 of Rutidosis leptorrhynchoides. NCBI lineage: Eukaryota > Viridiplantae > Streptophyta > Magnoliopsida > Asterales > Asteraceae > Rutidosis > Rutidosis leptorrhynchoides. The sequence continues at coordinate 360,020,995 of NC_092336.1, read as the reverse complement.
CGATAGAAATCTTCCTTCAACATTTTATCATTCCCGACGTACTCCGGGCAAAATTGGGTCTTGGACAAAAACACGGATTTGAGAGTGTTCAAATCCATCGACCCTTGCCTCAAGGAACGTAACTCGTCCTTAAGCCTAGTAAGATCGGCCGAAGTTCGGTATTCCTTGAAAAATTCGGACTTGAATTCATCCCAAGTGAATTCCATGCATTGTTCTTCGCCATAGACTTGAATCTTTGCATCCCACCATAGCTTGGCATCACCTCTTAGCATGCTACAACCATACCTTGTCTTTTTATCGTTAGGGCACTCACATGTACGAAAAGCCCAATCCATATCGGAGATAAACCGGGCACTCTTAAGTGGGTCCCGTTCACCATCAAAGGTAGGAGGTTGAGCATCCTTGAAGTTCTTAAAGAAAAAGTCTCGCCTCCCCACATTCTCTTCTTGAAGAACAATTCTAATTTGTTCCTTAACCATATCGACGACTTGTTCTTCAATAGTGTCTAGAAACATCTTCTTAATATCAACAAGAAAATCCGCCCTTTGGCGTTGAAAGATGGCCTCAACCTTGGCCGTGAACTCGGGGTCCTTGCTCGTGCCCCCATTATCGGTGTCGTGTCCGTTTCTCATCTTCATTCTATAAAACGGGAAAGATTAAACAACGAAACCAAAGACATGACACATATATACCATACCACCCCATCTCGCTCAACAATCGTCATACATCGCTCGTTTGACACGATTTGCACCCGTAGCAAGGGTAGCTAGTCATTGGTACACGAACACGTCGCATTAACTTGCTAGTACAACGTCTATCTCGCTTGATGATTCCAACTACAACACAAAACAATGAGTGCATGGTTAGTTCATATAAACCTACGCACTACCTTTCCCGATTCGACCCGAAGTCGTACATGTCCCGCCTAAAAGCGCATACACATAAAAGTCTAAGTCTAGGCACCTATCTCAAGTCGCCTAAATCCCTTAGACCATGCTCTGATACCACTTGAAACAACCCAACCCGTACACCGTACGCTATAAATTTTTTTTTATAATATACACATTTATGCGCCAATTAAATATGTAGACCAACTCACAAGTTTCATTAAACCGTACAACCATTACCAATGTTTACAAAAGGCACAATGGCCGTTAATTAAGTTAATACAAGTTTGACCGAATACAATGGTAGTTTATTAACCAAACGACCCGACGAGCATGGTTTGGGACTAAACTACCCAAAAGGTGGCCAACTTCCAAAAGCTCCTACAAGCACATCATCAAGGGCATCTAGTGCCCGACAATCCCCTTCCCTTTATCCTCACCTGCAACTAAAAGATAAACAACGAGAGGGGTAAGCTAACGCTTAGTGAATGCAATAATTATACATGATCATATATAACCTACTTACTTGCATACACTTACACAATACCACATACGAGCTAGCAATTCAACAAACATGCAATCCATCATGCATAAACTACTATCCACGTTCCACATTACGCTAGCAACAATAATAGCATATAGTTCACAATATAATATGCTAAGTACAATTCGCACAACCATGGTTAACCAAGTATACAAGAGAACGGTACATGTAAGTCCGTTGGAGTTCATAACATCCACTAGTGTTACTTATACACCGCGTAATCACTAGTCCCCCGGGTGATGTCTTAAACACCGCGACTAACTCACCCTTACAACAATGTGGCGTCTTAAACACCGCGACGAATCCACACTTCATTCAATACAATGAGTGGTGTCTTGAACACCGCGACACTTCCACTCTCACGACATTGTGGTGTCTTAAACACCGCGACAATCCCACAAGTCAATTACACAAGGAGTAGTGTCTTAAGCACCGCGACAATACTACTCGTTACCTAGAATGTGGTGTCTTGAACACCGCGACACTTCCACATTCATACCACACAAATAAATACATTATATACGTTCACGCATAATTATTCCACTCACCTTGACGCAAGGATGATGAATAATCGCTTCCAAACTTCAAAGCCAAGTACCTAATACATTAAGTACCAATTCAATACATAAACTAGTGGAATTAACCACATTACATTTACTTGGGCATTTAATGACTCAATTTCGCATTAAATGACCCAACCACACCACAACCGCCCTCTTAATGGCCAAGACTCGACTTTAATTACCAACATTAGTGCATTAAAGTCTACTAGCCTCAATTGACATCCACCTAGGGTAATTTACACCCATTTTACCCAAACTAGGTCAACTAGTACATTCTTGACCCAAATGACATCTCTTTCAATTCTAACAAGTGTTTAATGCTTACAATACCATTAACACTTTCAAACTCACAATTACAAGACCAAAACCCTAGATTATGGCCATTAGGGTTTCATTACAACAACCTAACCCAAATTCACCCATTTTACTCCCAAATGGGTCATACAAGCTTCTATTAACCAAAACCCTAGCCATAATCAATTAAAACTCGAAACTTAGAGTTAGAACTTACCGAGACTATCACCACGTAGCTAGAGTTACAAGGAACAACTTTAATACTTGCTCCAAAGATCAACCCTAAATCCTTCCTCTCTCAATCTCACTTTGAATCCAAATGGGTGTTAGAGTTTTGGGAGAGAAATTGAAAGAAAATGAAAAAGGAAAATGAAATAAATGAACTAGTGGACCAGATTTAATGCACCCATCTGATCTATACGTCCATTTACAATTTTGCCCCTCAAAATCTCTTAATTTAACCTAAAACCGGAACCTGGCCAGCAGGCCTGCCGCGGCGCGGCACTAAACGTCGCGGCGCGACGAATCAAAGTAAAATTCACCATGCTTAAGTCCTGTTCTGATCTGGAAACGCTTGATGGGTCGCGGCGCGGACCCGTTTGTCGCGGCGCGACATACGCCTGGGTCTGGCCACTTCGACTAGTTAGTCAAATTTCCAAGGTTTCCACAACTAATTCCTTCATTCTCGTTCCCAATACACGTCTAAGCCTCACATCTAAGTCTCACGAGACCTAACACTACACAAGCTCATTTGTACACTTACATACGCACATGTTAACTAGCACACAATAAATTATATATATACGTTTATCTATACAATTACGCATAAGCTTCCGAATCATAACGTACAAATGGTTAAATATGTACCTTTAGTCACGTACGGGAAAAACGGGATGTTACAGTCTAGACAATTGAAGATTCAAGAGCAGAATTATACGACGCATGATTTGGAATTAGGCGCGGTTGTTTTTGCATTAAAGACTTGGAGGCACTACTTATATGGGGTCAAAAGTATTATATATACCGACCACAAAAGTGTTCAACACATATTTAATCAGAAACAACTGAACATGAGGCAGCGCAGATGGATTGAATTGTTGAATGATTACGACTTTGAGATTCGTTATCACCCGGGGAAGGCAAATGTGGTAGCCGACGCCTTGAGCAGAAAGGACAGAGAACCCATTCGGGTAAAATCTATGAATATAATGATTCACACTAACCTTACTACTCAAATAAAGGAGGCGCAACAAGGAGTTTTAAAAGAGGGAAATTTAAAGGATGAAATACCCAAAGGATCGGAGAATCATATTAATATTCGGGAAGATGGAACCCGGTATATGGCTGAAAGAATTTGGGTACCAAAATTTGGAGATATGAGAGAAATGGTACTTAGAGAAGCTCATAAAACCAGATACTCAATACATCCTGGAACGGGGAAGATGTACAAGGATCTCAAGAAACATTTTTGGTGGCCAGGTATGAAAGCCGATGTTGCTAAATACGTAGGGGAATGTTTGACGTGTTCTAAGGTCAAAGCTGAGCATCAGAAACCATCAGATCTACTTTAACAACCCAAAATCCCGGAATAGAAATGGGAAAACATTACCATGGATTTCGTCACTAAATTGTCAAGGACTGCAAGTGGTTTTGATACTATTTGGGTAATAGTTGATCGTCTCACAAAATCAGCACACTTCCTACCAATAAGAGAAGATGACAAGATGGAGAAGTTAGCACGACTGTATTTGAAGGAAGTCATCTCTAGACATGGAATACCAATCTTTATTATCTCTGATAGGGATGGCAGATTTATTTCAAGATTCTGGCAGACATTACAGCAAGCATTAGGAACTCGTCTAGATATGAGTACTGCCTATCATCCACAAACTGATGGGCAGAGTGAAAGGACGATACAAACGCTTGACGACATGCTATGAGCATGTGTTATTGATTTCAGAAACAGTTGGGACCGACATCTACCGTTAGCAGAATTTTCCTACAACAACAGCTACCATTCAAGAATTGAGATGACACCGTTTGAAGCACTTTATGGTAGAAAGTGCAGGTCTCTGATTTGTTGGAGTGAAGTGGGGGATAGACAGATTACAGGTCAGGAGATAATACAAGAAACTACCGAGAAGATCATCTAAATTCAACAACGTTTGAAAACCGCCCAAAGTCGACAAAAGAGCTACGCCGACATTAAAAGAAAAGATATAGAATTTGAAATTGGAGAGATGGTCATGCTTAAGGTTGCACCTTGGAAAGGCGTTGTTCGATTTGGTAAATGAGGGAAATTAAATCCAAGGTATATTGGACCATTCAAGATTATTGATCGTGTCGGACCAGTAGCTTACCGACTTGAGTTACCTCAACAACTCGCGGCTGTACAAAACACTTTCCACGTCTCGAATTTAAAGAAATGTTTTGCTAAAGAAGATCTCACTATTCCGTTAGAGGAAATCCAAATCAACGAAAAACTTCAATTCATCGAAGAACACATTGAAATAATGGATCGTGAGGTTAAAAGACTTAAACAAAACAAGATACCAATTGTTAAGGTTCGATGGAATGCTCGTAGAGGACCTGAGTTCACTTGGGAATGAGACGATCAGATGAAGAAGAAATACCCGCACTTATTTCCAGAAGATTAGTCAACACCTCCAACTGCTTAAAAATTTCGGGACGAAATTTATTTAACGGGTAGGTACTGTAGTGACCCGAACTTTTCCATGTTTATATATATTAAATGAAATTGTTATTTACATGATTAAGTGTTTCCAACATGTTAACCAATCAAACTTGTTAAGACTTGATTAATTGAAATAACTTTCATATAGACAATTGACCACCCAAGTTGACCGATGATTCACGAATGTTAAAACTTGTAAAAACTATATGATGACATATATATGATTATATATATAGTTAACATGATATTATAATAAGTAAGTATCTCATTAGGTATTTTAACAATGAGTTATATACATAAAATTGAGTTTATTGAATTAAGAAACTCGAAACGATATATATAACGATTATCGTTATAACGTCTTACTAAATACATATGAATCATATTAAGATATTGATACAATATGTTTAATAATGATAAATGATAAGTAAACATGTCATTAAGTGTATTAATAATGAACTACATATGTAAAAACAAGACTAGTAACTTAATGATTTAGAAACGAGACATATATGTAACGATTATCGTTGTAACAACATTTAACTGTATATATATCATACTAAGATATATTAATATATCATAATATCATGATAATATAATAATTTAACATCTCATTAGATATAATAAACATTAGGTTAACAACATTTAACAAGATCGTTAACTTAAAGGTTTCAAATCAACATTTACATGTAACGACTAACGATGACTTAACGACTCAGTTAAAATGTATATACATGTAGTGTTTTAATATGTATTCATACACTTTTGAAAGACTTCAAGACACTTATCAAAATACTTCTACTTAACAAAAATGTTTACAATTGCATCCTCGTTCAGTTTCATCAACAATTCTACTCGTATGCACCCGTATTCGTACTCGTACAATACACATCTTTTAGATGTATGTACTATTGGTATATACACTCAAATGATCAGCTCTTAGCAGCCCATGTGAGTCACCTAACACATGTGGAAACCATCATTTGGCAACTAGCATGAAATATCTCATAAAATTACAAAAATATGAGTAATCATTCATGACTTATTTACATGAAAACAAAATTACACATCCTTTATATCTAATCCATATACCAATGACCAAAAACACCTATAAAAACTTTCATTCTTCAATTTTCTTCATCTAAGTGATCTCTCTCAAGTTCTATCTTCAAGTTCTAAGTGTTCTTCATAAATTCTATAAGTTCTAGTATCATAAAATCAAGTATACTTCCAAGTTTGATAGCTTACTTCCAATCTTGTAAAGTGATCATCTAACCTCAAGAAATCTTTCTTATTTATAGTAAGATATCTTTCTAATACAAAATAATACTCATATTCAAACTTTGGTTCAATTTCTATAACTATAACAATCTTATTTCGAGTGATGATCTTACTTGAATTTGTTTTCGTGTCATGATTCTGCTTCAAGAACTTTTAAGCCATCCAAAGATCCTTTGAAGCTAGATCCATTTGTCTCTTTTCCAGTAGGTTTATCCACAAAACTTGAGGTAGTAATGATGTTCTTAACATCATTCGATTCATACATATAAATCTATCTTATTCGAAGGTTTAAACTTGAAATCACTAGAACATAGTTTAGTTAATTCTAAACTTGTTCGCAAACAAAATTTAATCCTTCTAAATTGACTTTTAAAATCAACTAAACACATGTTCTATATCTATATGATATGCTAACTTAATGATTAAAAACCGGAAAACACGAAAAACACCGTAAAACCGGATATACGCTGTTGTAGTAACACCGCGGGCTGTTTTGGGTTAGTTAATTAAAAACTATGATAAAATTTAATTTAAAAGTTGTTCTTCTGGGAAAATAATTTTTCTTATGAACATGAAACTATATCCAAAAATCATAATTAAACTCAAAGTGGAAGTATGTTTTCCAAAATGGTCATCTAGACGTCGTTCTTTTGACTGAAATGACTACCTTTACAAAAACGACTTGTAACCTGTAATTCCGACTATAAACCTATACTTTTTCTGTTTAGATTCATAAAATAGAGTTCAATATGAAACCATAGTAATTTGATTAACTCAAAACGGATTTAAAACGAAGAAGTTATGGGTAAAACAAGATTGGATATTTTTTGATTGTTGTAGCTACGGGAAATATTGTAACAATTCTATACAAATCATATCCTAGCTAACTTATATTGTATTATACATGTATTCTAATATATTATGTAATCTTAGGATACCATAGACACGTATGCAAATGTTTTGACATATCATATCGACCCATCTATATATATTATTTGGAACAACCATAGACACTCTATATGCAGTAATGTTGGAGTTAGCTATACAGGGTTGAGGTTGATTCCAAAAATATATATAGTTTGAGTTGTGATCTAGCCTGAGATGTGTATACACTGGGTCGTGGATTGATTCAAGATAATATATATATCGATTTATTTTTGTACATCTAATTGTGGACAACTAGTTGTAGGTTACTAACGAGGACAGCTGACTTAATAAACTTAAAACATTAAAACGTATTAAAAATGTTGTAAATATATTTTGAACATACTTTGATATATATGTACATATTTGTTATAGGTTCGTGAATCGACCAGTGGCCAAGTCTTACTTCCCGACGAAGTAAAAATATGTGAAAGTGAGTTATAGTCCCACTTTTAAAATCTAATATTTTGGGATGAGAATACATGCAGTTTTATAAATGTTTTACGAAATAGACACAAGTAAATGAAACTACATTATATGGGTGAATGATCGAAGCCGAATATGCCCCTTTTGCTTGGTAGCCTAAGAATTAGTAAACCGATCTACTAATTGACGCGAATCCTAAAGATAGATCTATTGGGCCTAACGAACCCCATCCAAAGTACCGGATGCTTTAGTACTTCGAATTCATTTTTATCATGTCCGAAGGATTTCTCGGAATGATAGGGGATATTCTTATATGCATCTTGTTAATGTTGGTTACCAGGTGTTCACCATATGAATGATTTTATCTCTATGTATGGGATGTATATTGAAATATGAAATCTTGTGGTCTATTATTATGATTTGATAATATATAGGTTAAACCTATAACTCACCAACATTTTTGTTGACGTTTTAAGCATGTTTATTCTCAGGTGATTATTAAGAGCTTCCGCTGTTGCATACTAAAATAAGGACAAGATTTAGAGTCCATGCTTGTATGATATTATGTAAAAACTGCATTCAAGAAACTTATTTTTGGTGTAATATATTCTTATTGTAAACCATTATGTAATGGTCGTGTGTAAAGGGTATATTTTAGATTATCATTATTTCATAATCTACGTAATGCTTTTTAAACCTTTATAGATAAAATAAAGGTTATGGTTGTTTTAAAAATGAATGCAGTCTTTGAAAAACGTCTCATATAGAGGTCAAAACCTCGCGACGAAATCAATTAATATGGAACGTTTATAATCAATATGAACGGGACATTTCAGTATACTTAGCTTAGCTTGCCTTTATGCTTGGATGCACCGGTATGCGTTATTTGATTACTTATGTGGCGCGTCCATTTTATGCATATATATGTATGTAGTATATTCTCACTCACTAAGCATTAGCTTACCCTCTCGTTATTTACATTTTTATAGATTTGCATGGATGCGGTGGCTCGGGTAAGCGTGGGGACTAGTGGACTTGCGTAGTTGCTTAGAAGACGTGCTTTTGGATTTGATTAGGATTGGGTAGCGTATCCCTAATCACCATGCTTGGTCTTCGTTCTTGTGCTAAACTTATATGGTCGAAAACTCGTAATTTTGTACGAAATTCCTAAAACGGTCGATGTGGGCCCGGTTTCGTAAAACTCGGTTTTATTGTGGAAAACTCTTAGTTTTAATTATTATAACATATTGTGAAAGTGTTTTGGTTTAAAAGTGTCGGGAAACGGGTTTTTGGCCCGCGTAACTTTGACAAACTGATCGGGAACTTTTAGTACATTTGGACGCCGTCCAAAAGACTTGGACGCCATCCTGGTCTTCACAACTGGACACCATCCAGATAACTAGACGCCGTCCAGATGAACTGTGTTACAATTTTTTTAAGGCGTATTTTTGGTTGGATAACGGGTTGGGTCGTTACAAGTGGTATCAGAGCATGGTCTAAGGGATTTAGGCGACTTGAGATAGGTGCCTATACTTAGACTTTTGTTTCTGCTTATTTGTTGCGGGACTTGTAGGAGTACGATTCGGAATGGGAATTTGGTTAGTGCCTTAGCGTGTAGGTGAACCAACTAGGGTATTGGCTTGTGTTGTGACATTATTCTTGCATGTGTTTATGTCGCGTAGAATATTTGGTTTTGTTTATATCGTCGATCATGATAGTCGTTGTACTAACGAGTTGATACAGCGTGTGTGCGTAATAAGGACTTGCAAACCTTATTACGGATGCAAATCGTGTCTAACAAGTGATGTACGACGAGTGTTTAGCAAGATGGGGCAGTGTTGTGCGTTTGGTTTTATACGTTCGTGGACTAATCATTTTGCATTCTTTAGAATGACGACGGGAAACAGGATCGAGACGAACGACATTGAGTTTAACGCTAGAGTTGCGGCCGCTGTTGCGGAGCAAATGAGTGCGTTTTGAGAAGAAATGGATAGGAAGTATTCCGAATTTTGGAGTAGTAGTGAAATGGAGCGTTGTCTTAAGAGCTTCATGAGGACTAAACCTCCGATGTATGATGGGAAACCGGATCCTTTAGTAAGCACAACTTGAATCTCGGATGTCGAAAGGTGTTTTCGCACTATTGAATGTCCTCCCAAGAAGAGGACAAGACTCGCTACTAGTTTGTTGCGAGGTAGGGCAAAGGATTGGTTGGATGGTAAGATTGATCTTGTCGGTGGTGAACCATTTATGGTGTTATCGTGGGACGAGTTTAAGGAGAAATTCTTCGAGGAGTTCTGAACTTCAGCCAATTTGTCAAAATTGCGTAGCGGGTTGCGAAATTTGCAACAGGGTTCTATGGATTTAAATACTCTCAAGACGACCTTTATGGCGAAGGCTCATTTTTGCCCGGAGTATTTGGGGAATGATCATTTGTTGATGGAAGATTTCTATCAGACTTTGAATGATGACTTGAAGAATAAAATTAGCCGGGGTTACGAGAAACCGTTTGCGGAATTATTCGCTGTGGCTAGAGGTTTCAAGTCGTATTCGCAATCGAAGATGGGTGAACCTTCAAGTGAGAGAAGGGTTGTTTCGTATGGTGCTCCAAGTAAGAGGACTAAGGGTCCGAGTGTGAGCACGGGTGGTACACGGACGGGTATATCAGACTCTAGTGCGTCTAGGTGTTTCAATTGTAGCTTGAGGGGTCACAAGTCGTGGGAATGTTCGGTGCCAAAGGGGGATGGCATGGTGTGCTTCAATTGCTAAGAAGAAAGACATCGTAAGTCGGAGTGTCCCAAGTTAGCAGGGATGGGTGCGGCAAGGAGACGTTAAGGTACATTTCGTTTTAATAAATATGTCCTTTGATTATTCATTTTGTGCCGATTGAGTTTGGATTTGTTAATTGCATCGTGTTGTGCATATTATTGTTAGGGGTGACATTCCTAATGGAATTACCCTATGGTGGCGTATGGATTGGTGGATGAAGGGCGTAAGACATGATGTAACCAAGCATTCCTTAGTGTTCGAGAAATATTTCTACCAAGCCATGTGTATGGGCTTTGGTGTTCGGTCGTTAAGCGCGTGTTTGCTTTCGTGTCGAAGTTGGTGAACCGTCAGGTTCGACGGGTAGATAAAACCCTAAAGATCGAGTGTTTGATCTCGATGTATACTGGTAATGGAGTCTACGTGACGCGATATTCGGTGCCTCCTTCATACCTACTAGCATGGTATTCGACTCCGATGATGTTGCGATTACATTGTACTTAGGGTACTGGAGAGAAACCCTTAGGTACATGAGTGACTAGGTGGAAATTAGACAAGCTAGAGCAATCGGAAGATTGCAAGATTAAAGTTTGTGTAAATTGTGGTGAACTCTTCGTTTGAAGTGTTTAAGGATAGGTTAAAATCCTTCATGTGCTCAAGGATAGGGCAAGGTATTGTGAAGTGTATATCATGGGATACCTTTATCTCGATGATGTGGTTAGGGAACGGAGTCTAAGTGGGGAAGTTTAAACTCTCACATGAAGATGCTCTAGTATATTGATATTGGACGATGCTCGTATGGATTCGGAGCTAGTATTAAGACCTACGTTGGTAGATTGTGGTAAAAGTACGATTTGGAATAAATTTTACTTGTGGTTGGATTTGAATTATCACCGAGGTGGTAATGTGGCGAATCTCGTTGAGAGATAATAGGCGTATTTGGCGAGCAGGGTGAAATCCCTCGGTTAAGGGATATGCGTGTCGAATTCTCTTTTAGAGAATTGTTGTGTTGTGCCTATGTGCGATATAGGTGGTTCTTGCTCGATTGCGATGGCATTGTGTATACGTACGTATGATGCGTGTGCAAAGATTTCCAAGTGAGTGGAATAATGTATTTATTTGTGTAGCGTGGAATGTGGGATTGTCACGGTGTTCAAGACACCACATTCTACGTAACGAGTGGAATTGTCGCGGTGTTTAAGACACCACTCATTGGTTTGATTGACATGTGGAATTGTCGCGGTGTTCAAAACACCACATTGTCATGGGGGTGAGTTAGTCATGGTGTTTAAGACATCACCCGAGGGATTAGTGATTACGCGGCGTATGTACACTAATGGATGGTAAGTGTAATCCGTTAGGATTCGCTATAGCGTAGCAGTGCGCGATGTTACGCTACTCGTTGTATGGAGCCAAAAGAGCGTGTGATTGGTGAGTTATGACCGTTGACGTCGTCCGCTAACTTCATCATAGGAGTAGTGTTATATCGGTATGGTATAACGTTATCGGGAAATGCGAGTACCGATGGGGAATGGGAGTACCATTCATATATTGAAAATTGGGAGTGGATCACGTGTGGTTGCGGATTCATGATGACACTTGTAGTTCGGTCATCTTATTGTAGAAGTGAGTCTCGTGTAGTCCGGATTCAGAATGACACGTGTGGATGCGGTCATTATATTGAGGAAGTGAGTCTCGTGTAGTTCGAATTCACAATGACACGTGAAATGTCCCGTTCATATTGATTATAAATGTTCCATATTAATTGATTTCGTTGCGAGGTTTTGACCTCTATATGAGACGTTTTTCAAAGACTGCATTCATTTTTAAAACAACCATAACCTTTATTTTATCAATAAAGGTTTTAAAAGCATTACGTAGATTATCAAATAATAATAATCTAAAATATACTGTTTACACATGACCATTACATAATGGTTTACAATAGAAAAATATTACGTCGACATATGTTTCTTGAATGCAGTTTTTACACAATATCATACAAACATGGACTCCAAATCTTGTCCTTATTTTAGTATGCAACAGCGGAAGCTCTTAGCATTCACCTGAGAATAAACATGCTTTAAACGTCAACAAAAATGTTGTTGAGTTATAGGTTTAACCTATATATATCAAATCGTAACAATAGACCACAAGATTTCATATTTCAATACACATCCCATACATAGAGATAAAAATCATTCATATGGTGAACACCTGGTAACTGACATTAACAAGATGCATATATAAGAATATCCCCATCATTCCGGGACACCCTTCGGATATGATATAAATTTCGAAGTACTAAAGCAACCGGTACTTTGGATGGGGTTTGTTAGGCCCAATAGATCTATCTTTAGGATTCGCGTCAATTAGGGTGTCTGTTCCCTAATTCTTAGATTACTAGACTTAATAAAAAGGGGCATATTCGATTTCGATAATTCAACCATAGAATGTAGTTTCACGTACTTGTGTCTATTTTGTAAATCATTTATAAAACCTACATATATTCTCATCCCAAAAATATTAGATTTTAAAAGTGGGACTATAACTCACTTTCACAGATATTTCCTTCCTCGGAAATAAGACTTGGCCACGGATCGATTCACGAACCTATACAAATATGTACATATATATCAAAGTATGATCAAAATATAATTACAACCATTTTTATTATGTTTTAAAGATTTGAGTGTATTAAGTCAGCTGTCCTCGTTAATAACCTACAACTAGTTGTCCACAGTTAGATGTACAGAAATAAATCGATATATATTATCTTGAATCAATCCACAATCAAGTGTATACACGTCTCAAGCTAGATCACAACTCAAAGTATATATATTTTTGAAATCAACCTCAACCCTGTATAGCTAACTCCAACATTACTGCATATAGAGTATCTATGGTTGTTCCAAATAATATATATACATGGGTCGATATGATATGTCAAAACATTTGCATACGTGTCTATGGTATCCTAAGATTACATAATATATTAGAATACATGTATAATACAATATAAGTTAGCTATATATGATTTGTATAGATTTGTTAAACATTTCCCGTAGCTAAAAAGATCAAAAATATCCAATCTTGTTTTACCCATAACTTCTTCATTTTAAATCCGTTTTGAGTTAATCAAATTGCTATGGTTTCATATTGAACTCTAATTTAAGAATCCAAATAGAAAAAGTATAGGTTTATAGTCAGAAATTTAAGTTACATGTCAATTACTAAAGAGGTAGTCATTTCCGTCGAAAGAACGACATCTTGATGACCATTTTGAAAAACATACTTTCACTTTGAGTTTTACCAAGATTTTTGGATATAGTTTCATGTTCATATGAAAAATCATTTTCCCAGAAGAACAACTTTTAAATCAAAGTTTATCATAGTTTTTAATTATCCAAACCAAAACAGCCTCCGGTTTCACTACGACGGCGTATATCCGATTTTATGGTGTTCATCGTGTTTTCAGGTTTTAAATCATTAAGTTAGCATATCATATAGATATAGAACATGTGTTTAGTTGATTTTAAAAGTCAAGTTAGAAGGATTAACTTTTGTTTTCGAACAAGTTTAGAATTAACTAAACTATGTTCTAGTGATTACAAGTTTAAACCTTCGAATAAGATAGCTTTATATGTATGAATTGAATGATGTTATGAACATCATTACTACCTCAAGTTTTCTGGATAAAACTATTGGAAATGAGAAAAATGGATCTAGCTTTAAAGGATCCTTGGATGGCTTGAAAGTTCTTGAAGCAGAATCATGACACGAAAAACAGTTCAAGTAAGATTTTCACTCGAAATAAGATTGTTATAGTTGTAGAACTTGAATCAAAGTTTGAATATGAATATTACCTTGAATTAGAAAGATAACCTACTATAAATAACAAAGGTTCCTAGATCTTAGATGATTACTTGGAATGGATTAGAAAACTTGGAATTAGACTTGCAAACTTGGAAGTATTCTTGATTTTTATGAAACTATACTTATGGAATTTTTGAAGAACACTTAGAACTTGAAGATGGAACTTGAGAGAGATCAATTAGATGAAGAAAATTGAAGAATTAAAGTATTTGTAGGTGTTTTTGTTCGTTGGTATATGGATTAGATATAAAGGATATGTAATTTTGTTTTCATGTAAATAAGTCATGAATGATTACTAATATTTTTGTAATTTTATGAGATATTTCATGCTAGTTGCCAAATGATTGTTCCCACATGTGTTAGGTGACTCACATGGGCTGCTAAGAGCTGATCATTGGAGTGTATATACCAATAGTACATACATCTAAAAACTGTGTATTGTACGAGTACGAATACGGATGCATACGAGTAGAATTGTTGATGAAACTGAACGAGGATGTAATTGTAAGCATTTTTGTTAAGTAGAAGTACTTTTATATGTGTCTTTAAGTCTTTAAAAAGTGTAAGAATACATATCAAAAGACAACATGTATATACATTCTAATGGAGTCGTTAAGTCTTCGTTAGTCGTTACATGTAAGTGTTGTTTTGAAACCTTTAAGTTAACGATCTCAATTAATGTTGTTAACCCAATGTTTATTATATCAAATGAGATGTTAAATTATTATGTTATCATGATATTATTATGTATGAATATCTCTTAATATGATATATACATTAAAATATCGTTACAACGATAATCGTTACATATAAGTCTCATTTCGTAATTCTTGAGTTAGTAGTCTTGTTTTTACATATGTAGTTCGTTGTTAACACAGTTAATGATATATTTAAATATCATTTTATCATGTTAAATATAGTGTATCAATATCTTAATATGATACATATGTATTTAGTAGACGTTATCATAACGATAATCGTTATATATATCTTGTCGAGTTTCCTAATTCAATAAACACAATTTTATGTATATAACTCATTGTTAAAATACCTAATGAGATACTTACTTATCATAATATCATGTTAACTATATATATAATCATATATATGTCATCATATAGTTTTTACAAGTTTTAACGTTCGTGAATCACCGGTCAACTTGGGTGGTCAATTGTCTATACGAAACCTGTTTCAATTAATCAAGTCTTAACAAGTTTGATTGCTTAACATGTTGGAAACACTTAATCATGTAAATATCAATTTCATTTAATATATATAAACATGGAAAAGTTCGGGTCACTACAACACGTGTGGATGCCGTCATTCTATTGGGATAGTGACTCTCGTGTATTTCGGATTCACTAGGTCGCGTGTAGTTTGGCCAATCTTGATTGTTGTGCAGTGGAGCTAGTTGAGTCGCGTGTGGTGCAGATTTACTAAGGCGCGCGTAGTTTTCGGCCAGCCTTCATGCTGTTGGATGTGTGAACTATTGGTTGTTTTATACGCCGATGGTGGGGTCGTAAGGACCATGTTGTGTGAACTATTGGTTGTTTTATACGCCGAGGGTGGGGTCATAAGGACCATGTTGTGTGAACTATTGGTTGTTTTATACACCAATGGTGGGGTCGTGAGGACCATATTGTATGTTTAGTGATGCGATAACCGCGTTTCGCTCACATGTTGTTACGGGTGTGACAATAGTCAATTTTGTACACCTTGGGATTTGCGTTACCAAAGTCGTTTGGGCGCTAACGATTTTAGCTGTTGCCTATGATGTTACGATAGTTGCGTATTGGTCGTATTGCGCTCTATAAGGGATGTTATGTGGTAAGTGATATCCGTAAGGATTCATTTTTGTTCGGTCTTCATCATTTCGGGTTGTTGACCTTAGGTTGAGACTTGGTTGCTTTTAGCGTTGTACTTGGTAAGGGTACGCTAAGGGATTGATATCTCGGTAAGAGATTGGTTGCGTTTTTCCTGATGTGAGGGATTGGGCAAGTTTTAGTTCTCGAATTTGCGGATTTGATAAATCGCGGATGACAATTTAATTGTTAAAGGTGATTTATAGAGAAGAATTGCCTAGGAAGGTCAGATTGGGACTTATGATTGAGGACCGTTGAGTGTGGTTCGTTCGGTTAAGTAGCACATATAGCGAGGATGCGATCATGTGTAAGTGGGGGAGAGTTGTAAGACTCTGTTTCCTGTTTTAGTTATGTGGGACGTCGTCCAAGAAGTGGGACGCCATCCAGTAGAGAAGGACTGGACGCCGTCCAGAAAGTGGGACGCCGTCCAAATGGTCTGACGGGCCAGCTGTTGGTTTTGTTTTAAAAAGGGACAAATTGGTAAATTCACTTGGGTGTCAGTTTGGTTGCCACAAAACTGATCCATTGGCCATCTTATCCTCATTTCACCTCTTTTCACTCACACAATTGTTTTTAGAGAGAGAGGAAGGGTTTAGAAAGTGTAACACCCCGCCAAAATACCATCTGACGGCGTGTTAATTCCGGTCCAACAGTTAACAGTTACGCCCTCTATATGAGACGTTTAAAGCAATCGCATTTAATTTTTATTTAAATTAATAACTTTCAAAAACAAAAATCAGAAATCCCAAAATAGAAACACTGTTGTGATCGTAACCACAAGCCAACAGTATTTAAATAGTATAAAAGTTTTAAATGCGAAAGTAAATAATGTTCTTTAAAATCAAATGTTGACTCCACGGCTAGACATGCAGCAAACACAGCGGAAGCATACCTCTTAAGGACCTGAGAATAACAACACGCAAAAACAGATCAATAAATAATGTTGGTGAATCTATAGGTTTAACATGATGTAACAGTATCTGAAAAACAGTTATCAGAAAAATAGTTTAATTTCATTGACCACGAGATTCTATCGCCTGCATAACCCGAGCACCTGAATACTAGCATTAACCCGAGCATAGAAACCACTACACCCGACCTTACCTCGTAAAATGTTATACACTTGTTCAAATGTATTTAATGTTCAAAATAAATGCACCACTGCTTTTATAGTGGGTGAGGTTGTCAACCTAACGGATCCGTCCATCTAAATTGTGCTTACACCGATGGTATTAAAAGTATTCAAGCTAGAGGCTTTTTGAACAAACTCATTATGCATATGTGTAGTACTCATGTCAATATAAAAGTAATTGAAAATGTACATGTAACAGCGTGTATTCTCATCCCTAAAAACATGTAAAAAGCGAGACTGTAGACTCACCTTTGAATAAGCTCGGAATGAAAGACAAATGACTTGTACAGTTTAGACCCGAGTAATGTAACCTAAGTATACGTATGTAGGTTGGTCAATATATGTATCTTATATAAGTGTCGTTTCATAGTGTACATTGTCTTATTGCTCGACTCGACGCGTCTCAAAGTAAAAGTCAACTATATCATGCAAGTCAAACAAAGTCAACGAAATCAAACCAAAAGTCAAACTTGATCAAAGTAGTCAACTAAAGTCAACATCAGTAGGTTCATGTCAAATATTGGTCAACATATCAAACTTAAGTCAAACAATATGATTTAGGTCATGAATAATCATTTCCACAATTTCAGTTTATCGTTATGCACAAAATTTATGAACACGTAGCATACTTAGCACATTATCTCATAGTACAAAATTCAAGTAAATATGAAAAAATCCAGATCATAATTAGACTCAAAATCCATTCCAAAAAGTCCAGCCAGGGACTCATACGACAATTAAAATTCAGGAATCAGAAGGAATATATTTTGGGTTTGCCAAGTCAGTTTCTGACGGTGCACTGATTTAATTTTGGCTATATCCGGAGTTAGAAACATGCGTACTAGACCAGTGGACATAGTTCAAGGACAAATCAAAGTAACACATATCAAAAATCTAGCCACTTTTGTTTAGCCAATTTGTATAGTTTATTCGTGCAAGTTGAACATTCAGTTTTCAGTTCAAGTCAGAATTCACATAAAGTATAGCTCTATTGTGACCAATGCATAAGGTTTCAGAGATTGACATAAGCTAATAATAAGTCACATATCATATTAAGTTTCATTTTCCGGAAGCATACATGCTCAATCAATATATAAAATTCACAAAGTACAAAACCGTGTTCAATTTACAGATTCGATTCCCATTTCGTTAGTCACATTCGCATACGATTATCCGAAGATCTAGATACAATTAACCTATTACATGAAAGATGAAGTAATTTTTGTATACTTTTCAAATATTCAAAGCTTTAATCACAGAGATTAACACATTTTATCACACAAGGTTATTTTCATGCAAGTGCTTTATAAAACTACTTTTACACTAATATTAGCATATCTCGGGCTATACATAAGCAAATGACATGATATCCTAATTTAACTTGAGTGTTTTTAAATTATATTTCCAGTGATATAAGTCTCACATGCCAATTCGTTGTTTATCAATACCAGATTTCTGATCAAGCAACAAAAACATAACGATAATTCAAATCGACATAACTTAATCATACGGAAAAGAAATCAAGTGAATCCAAAGCCTAAACTCAAAATTTTTCGCAAGGAATCTGATTATAACATCATAATTAACATTTGAAAAACTTAATTTTTCTGATCAAACAAATACAAATTCGTTTTTAAACCCTAGCGCATCAAACAATCAAAATAACGATTACAATTAATACGTACGCGTATAGACTTGAGCAATTGACAACATAACTATGAAACTCACATGAAAATCAGATTTTTAAGATTTAGGGTTTATGCAATTATACCTTTGATCGCTAAATTAAATACACCAACGCGTAGAGGAGATCGGGAATTACAACTTTCGTGTTCAAGGTTTAATCTAAAAATCAAAAATTGATGGTATGGTGGTGGTGATGTAGTCGACGATGGGGGAGCCTGGGAGGGATCGACTGCAGTTTTTGTGTAAGGGTTTACAAATTTTGGGTTAATACTTCTATTTATACTAACCCTAGTTTAAACAATTAGCACATAAGCCCCTAAAATTACAAAAATTAAAATATAAGGGGGGTATGGGGAGGGGTCGGCCGAATGGGGCCCTCAGGGGGTTCTCGGGCTCTCGTTTAGTAATCCCGTGTATTTGTGGTCCGTTTTAAGTGCCGTTTAGTCGTACCGAAGGCCCGAAACGCTAATCCGATCGTTAAACGCAACCAATCGCTTAATTTATTAAAAACCCAATAAATTAAATATTTTAAAAGGTTAATAATTAATAAAATTAATTATTAAAATAAACCCGAGCGTTTCGTTGCTCAAAAAGCTATTATTAAAATCGTATCGTTTTTATCGTATTTCATTATCCGAAATATTTATTTGAATCAATATCAACCCATATTAATTATTGAAACCCTCCAAAGGTCAAGTACGCATTTAATACACGTAAACACATAAAAGTTAAATAATCGCCGTTAAATAAACTAACGGAAGGTTAACGAAAGTAACGGAAAAATCAGGGTTGTTACATTACCCACCTGTTATTGAAAATTTCGTCCCGAAATTCTAGTGATCGTCCGCTGAAGTAGTTTCCTCGGGAAACAATTGCGGATACTTCAGCCTCATCTGGTCTTCACGCTCCCACGTGAACTCTGGTCCTCTTCTCGCGTTCCACCGAACTTTAATGATAGGAATTCTGCTTTGCTTCAACTGTTTGACCTCACGGCCCAAGATTTCAACAGGTTCCTCAATGAAATGAATTTTGTCGTCGATACGTAGTTCCTCTAAAGGAATAATCAAATTATCATCGGCTAGGAACTTCTTTAGATTGGATACATGGAAAACGGCATGAATACCGCTGAGTGGTTGTGGTAGTTCCAATCTGTAAGCTACTGGTCCAACTCTTTCAGTTATCTCAAATGGTCCAACATATCTAGGACTCATTTTACCACGTTTCCCAAATCGTACAACACCCTTCCAAGGTGATACTTTAAGCATAACTTTATCCCCAACTTGGAACTCTATGTTCTTCCGTCTAACATCGACATAACTCTTTTGACGACTTCGAGCCGTTCTCAATCGTTTCTAGATCTTTAGAACTTTCTCAGTTGCCTCCTGAATAATCTCAGGACCCGTCAACTGACTATCTCCCAACTCGCTCCAAAAAACGGGAGATCTACACTTCCTTCTATACAATGCTTCAAATGGTGCAGCTTTAATGCTCGCATGGTAACTGTTATTGTATGAGAACTCCGCTAGTGGTAAATACTTATCCCATCCGTTTCCAAAATCAATGACACACGCTCTCAACATGTCCTCAAAAGTCTAAATAGTCCGTTCGCTCTGGCCATCCGTCTGGGGGTGATATGCTGTACTCATATCTAAACAAGTCCCCATTGCTTTCTGCAATGATTGCCAAAACCTGGAAGTAAATCTGCTATCGCGGTTAGATATAATAGATATAGGCACTCCATGCCTAGAGACGACTTCCTTAATGTAAATCTGAGCCAATTTCTCCATCTTATCAGTTTCCCTTATCGGTAAGAAGTGTGCGGACTTAGTGAGACGATCCACGATAACCCAAATAGTATCGTGACCTCCCGCCATTCTCGGAAATTTCGTAATGAAGTCCATGGAAATTCCTTCCCACTTCCACAGGGAATCTCTGGTTGAATCAGTAATCCTGATGGCTTCTGATGCTCAGCCTTGACTTTGGCGCAAGTCAAGCATTTCCCGACATAAGTAGCAATGTCAGCTTTCAAGTTCGGCCAACAATAAAATGCCATCAAATCTTGGTACATCTTATCTGATCTCAGATGAATTGAGTATCTCGACTTGTGTGCTTCCTCCAACATCAGTTCTCTCAATCCACCAAACTTTGGTACCCAAATTCGGTTAGCAAAGTACCGTGTTCCATCCTCCTTGATGTCAAACTTCTTATCCATCCCTTTGAGAAATTCAACATCAACATTCTCCTGTTTCATGGATTCTTGTTGTGCTTCGCGGATTTGTGATGTGAGATTTGTACAGACAACTATATTAAGCGTTTTAACCCTAAGAGGTCTCTATCGATCTTTTCTTCTTAAAGCATCTGCCACAACATTCGCCTTGCCCGGATGGTATTGAAGTTCGCAGTTATAATCGTTAAGTAGTTCCATCCAACGTCGTTGTCTCATGTTGAGTTGCTTTTGATCGAATATGTGCTGTAAACTCTTATGGTCGGTGAAGATAGTGAACTTGGTTCCAAACAGGTAGTGTCTCCACATTTTAAGTGCAAAGACAACATCTCCTAACTCAAGGTCATGCATAGTGTAGTTCTGCTCGTGAATCTTTAACTGACGCGATCCATAAGCAATAACTTTATTTCGTTGCATAAGCACACAACCCATTCCTTGACGTGAGGCATCACAATAAACAACAAAATCTTCACTTCCCTTGGGTAGAGATAATACTGGTGCAGTCGTTAACTTCTCTTTCAACAACTGAAATACAGTCTCTTGCAGTTCCGACCACTCAAACTTCTTGTCCTTATGAGTCAATGCGGTTAATGGTCGGGCGATCTTAGAGAATCCTTCAATGAATCTCCAGTAGTAACCAGCTAGATCCAAAAATTTCCTAATATGCGTTGGCGTCTTTGGAGTTTCCCAATTCTTAACCGACTCAATCTTTGCTGGATCGACCTGTATTCCCTTGGCCCCTACAACATGACCAAGAAATTGTACTTCTGGTAACCAAAAGTCACACTTAGAGAACTTTGCATACAACTGCTCTTCTCTAAGCATAGTCAATATCGAACGTAGATGTTGTTCGTGCTCTTCTCTGTTCTTGGAGTACACCAATATATCATCAATAAACACAATGACGAATTTATCTAGGTATGGCTTACACACACGGTTCATGAGGTCCATGAACACTGCTGGTGCGTTCGTTAAACCAAACGACATCACTGTAAACTCATAATGCCCATATCGTGTTCTAAACGCTGTCTTCGGGACATCAGCTTCTTTGACTCTCAATTGATGATACCCGGATCTCAAATCAATCTTTAAATAATAGCTGGATACCTGCAACTGATCAAATAAGTCATCAATCCTCGGTAGCGGATACCGATTCTTGATTGTTAGCTTGTTCAATTCTCTATAGTCGATACATAATCTCATCGACCCATCCTTCTTCTTAATGAATAGGACCGGAGCTCCCCAAGGTGAAGAACTCGATCTAATAAATCCCTTGTCTAACAACTCTTGCAATTGACTAGATAACTCTTGAAGTTCTGGGGGTGTAAGTCTGTACGGTGCGCGAGCCACCGGTGCTGCTCCTGGCACTAAGTCTATCTGAAACTCAATTTCTCGATGCGGTGGGAGACCAGGTAATTCCTCCGGAAAAACTTCAAGAAATTCCTTAACTATAGGAACATCTTCGGGTCTCCTTTTTTCTGGTACAATTTGGCTTACATGAGCTAAGAACGCGATACATCCCTTTCTCACATACTTCTGGACTTTCAAGCAATTAATGAGATGTAATTGTAAGCCATTCTTTTCACCATAAATCATCATAGGTTCACCATCAACAATAGGAATACGAATAGCCTTTAGGTCACAGACCACCTCGGCTTTGTTATCAGCTAACCAGTCCATTCCAACCACAAGGTCAAAACTTTCTAGTTTAATAGGTATCACATTAATGCTAAAAGGCTTACCCTCTAACATCAAGGTAAAATCACGATAAATCTTATCAGCTCTCATCAAGTTACTATTCCCTAGTTCTATGGAATACACGTTATCTAGGGGAGAAACATGTTTCTTAACATTGTGATAAATATCCTTTGATATAAAACTTCTATCAGCGCCAGTATCAAACAAAACATAAACAAGTTGATCATCAAGTGAAAACGTACCCATGACTAGCTTTGGATCATCACGAGCTTCTGCAGAATTGATGTTGAACGCCCTTCCTCGAGCATTCCCATTGTTGTTCTTAGGACAGTCCTTCTTGAAATGACCCGGCTATCCACAACCATAACAGTTCTTACCACCATTAGCATTATTCGCGTTGCTTGAAGTGCTGTTGTTGTTGGTGTTG
This sequence comes from Rutidosis leptorrhynchoides, assembly GCF_046630445.1. Taxonomy (NCBI): domain Eukaryota; kingdom Viridiplantae; phylum Streptophyta; class Magnoliopsida; order Asterales; family Asteraceae; genus Rutidosis; species Rutidosis leptorrhynchoides. The sequence goes on along the minus strand of NC_092336.1, from coordinate 359,997,713 downwards.
CTGTTGAGATTAACCTTGCAATCTTTTGACAAATGACCAAATTTCTTACAACGGTCACAATTTAGAACAGAACAATTTCCAGTATGATGCTTGCCACACTTCTGACATTGTGGCTTTTTGCCATTATACCCGGAGTTAGTTCCTGTGGTTTCAGTGTCATTACGGTAAGAATCTTGCTTTTTGAACGGTTGTTGATTGAAATTCTTGTCCTGACCACCGTTCCACTTCCTTTTACCATCATTTGACTTATTCTCATTCACTGTAGTGCCTTTCCCTCTCTGGGCAATCTGATCCAACAGCAAACTAGCCATGTCAATAGCTTCCTGCACATTTGCGGGTTTTAAAGTAGTGACCTCGCCTTGAATGTTCTCACTCAGACCTTCAATGTACAGTTCTACCTTACGCCTTTTGGAAGTAACCATTTCAGGACACATTAACGCCAACTCAAAGAACCTCTTGTTATAGGCGATGAGATCGTTGCCTACTAACTTCAGCTCTCGGTACTCGCGTTCCATTTTTTTAACCTCGTTCCTCGAACAATACTCCTCGATCATTCTTTGCTTCAGAGTGTCCTAAGGTAGGGCATAAGCCTGATCACAACCCAGGGATTGAGCATAATTGTTCCACCAGGTGAGCACACTGTCTGCCAGTGTGCCCGTTGCAAAGCCTACCCTGTCGTTATTATTACAACAACTAATGTGGAAAAATGATTCAAGCTTCTCAAACCACCTAGTGAGACCAACTGGTCCCTTGGTTTCGTTGAACGAATGCGGGTTGCAACTAGTGAACGTTTTGTAAGAACATCCATTACGGCCTTCTGTGCCGTTTCCATTAGTGTTGCTTGAGCCACCACGATCATTACTGTTTCGAGCATTGTTGAATTCCCTCAGTAGTTCAGCTCTTTCAGCCGCGATTCCTTCGGCGACCATTCTCCTAATTTGGGCTGCGGTTGATTCCTTCGGAGGCATCTTCAACACAGAAAAACACACCAGGTCAGTGTCAAAACAACGCTATATATGAAAATATACTAGAAACGAGTGTTGAAGACTAGTAAATAATAGTACGAAAAGATTCGCTAGTAGTGAGAAGTAGTGTATGTAGTGATAGTTGATGTTATGCGAGGTGTATATAAAATAGTTATTAATTTTAGCAGGAAATACTATTAAATACGATACAATTTTACACAAGATATTTATTTATTTATAGAATGGATATACTTAAACCTTGCTACAACACTTATAGGCAGTGTACCTAATCGTACAGTAGTGTAGTTTTTAGTAAGTCCGGTTCGTTCCACAGGGAAATCTTTAAACAAAGCTCAACGCTATATTAGTTTACTTTTATAAAAATACAAATATATATATAAGTAATATTATTATTATAAAGGGGAGTTTTTACCGTTTAATGACCGGTTTGTCGATTTTAAGACTTTAGTCGCAGTTAAAACCTAATGTAAAATATAAAATAAATACAAGACTTAAATTAAAACTTAAAGTAAATAACGATAATGAAATTGCGAATAATAAAAGTGCGATAAAATAAAATTACGATAATTAAAATGTACGATAATTAAAAGTGCGATTAAATAACAATAAATAAAAGTGCGATAATTAGAAGTGCAATTAAATATAAAATAAAGGAAATTAAATATGAAATAAAAGAATTATGCTTATTTAAACTTCCGTAATCATGATGTTTGACGTGTTGATTTTAGTTTTATGCCCATGGGTTAATTGTCCTTTGTCCTGGATTATTTAATATGTCCGTCTGGTTTTTGTCCATAACAGTCCATCAGTCATAAATATAAAGTGCGAGTGTCCTCATCAAATTATTCTTATACTCGAAGTTAAATATTCCAACTAATTGGGGATTCGAATTGTAACAAGGTTTTAATACTTTGTTTAATGAATACACCAGGTTATCGACTGCGTGTAAACCAAGGTTTTACTACTTTGTTAACAATTACACCAATTACCCTTGAATGTAATTTCACCCCTGTTTTAATTATTCTAGTGGCTATTAATCCATTCCCGTGTCCGGTTAAATGAACGATTATTCGTACATATAAATACCCCGCCCATCGTGTCCGATCGAGTGTATATGGTAATTTATAGGGACGCCCAATTGTAAATCTTTATATTAACATTAACAAACTTTTATTTAGTTAAACAAATATAAAGCCCATTAATAGCCCATAGTCTAATTTCCACAAGTGTCGTTCTTTTGTCCAAACCCCAATTATGGTACAAAGCCCAATTACCCAATTTTAGTAATTAGCCCAACATCATGATTACTTCGTTTTAAATAAGCATAATAATAACTTAGCTACGAGACATTAATATAAAAAGGTTGAACATAACTTACAATGATTAAAAATAGCGTAGCGTTACACGGACAGAATTTCGACTTACACCCTTACAACATTTGCTAACATACCCTTATTATTAGAATTATAATTAAAATTAAAATTAAAATATAAATTATATATATATATATATCGTATAGATAGAGAGATGAGAGAAATAGAATATGAAAAATGATCAGAATTCGGTTTGCTTTATAGCCAGAGTTGATTTTTGGGGCTCCGCGACTCGCGGCAATATCCTCTTCAAATTCCGCGAGTCGCGGAGAATGTATTTACAGCTCACACCCTTGGAGTTTCTCTGCCGACGGTTTTATAATATATATATATATATATATAATATATATATAATTAATATAATTAATTATATATTATATTATATTTATATGCATAGTTAACTTGTAATTTTTAGTCCGTTGCGTCGAGCGTTAAGAGTTGACTCTGGTCCCGGTTCCGGATTTTCGAACGTCCTTGCGTACAATTTTATATTTTGTATTTTGCGTTTTGAATCTTGTACTCTTGTAATTTCGAGACGTTTCTTATCAATAATTGGAACCTCTTTGATTGTCTTTTGTACTTTTGAGCTTTTTGGTCGTTTGCGTCTTCAATTCGTCGAATCTGTCTTTTGTCTTCACCTTTTATTATTTAAACGAATATCACTTGTAAATAGAACAATTGCAACTAAAAGCTTGTCTTTCTTGAGGAATAATGCTATGAAATATATGTTCGTTTTTAGCATTATCAAATATTCCCACACTTGAGCGTTGCTTGTCCTCAAGCAATATTGTCTTGAAATACTAGAATCACTTCTTTATTCTTCACACTTTGTACATCAGTGATTTCTATACGGCGGTATAAACAATGGTAGTAACGATATGGTTTACAGTCCCACATGACTATAAAAATTTAGATCCATTAAGGAAATTGGATCTTTATGAAAACATTTGATCTTTTGAAAATTAAATCTAGTTTTTACCCTAGATAAGTTTTCCGGGATAACCCTTTACCGGTGTTTGCAAAATATTTTTGTGGGTTTGGTGGGGTTCAGAATTGAAAATTTTAGCTCAAAACTTGCTGTTTTGTGTCACCCACTTGCTAACCTTGTATTTGGAAAGCAACACGTCCAGTTTACTTGTCCCGTATATTACCTTTCGGTAAACTACCCTCCGGTTGAAAGGAAAGCGTTGAACAAGCAACTGTTAAGGCAATGTCCCGTGACATGCTTTTGATTATGGTCTATAACGTGTCGGACGCAATTACTATCCTTGGTAGGAGCAATAGTAAAGCTCACCCTTATAATTTTTCGGCCTGGCACAAGGTCCTGTCTTTGACCATGCTATGCAACCACCGTTCTTACGGTTGACACCCGATTTAGTTCAGGTGACCTAATGAATTCCAGGTGAATTCCTAGGATTTTACGTTCAATGGTAATGAACGCATTGAAAATAGGGTTTTCAGAAAACAAATCGGTTTATAATTTTGATCAAAATATTTTCTCGTTTAAGCTCGAGTTTAGATATCATCGAATTCCATGAGTTTGTAATTCTCAATCTTTAAGGTCAATCTCTAGGATTGAGTAATATCAGTCCTAAAAGCTGATTTTTAATCTTTAAGGAGATTATCCTTTCTGGGGATCTGATTCATTAGTCTTATCCAGCTAATTTGCATGGTGCCCCCCATTGTACGAGATAAATCCTTCTCATGGTTAGGATAAATCTGACCACATGGCGACCCTGTTTAATGCTGAGGTCCGTAGATTTCCTGCTGATTTTAGTGATGACTTTTCTAGATTTTTCGTCAACCTACAGCTGGTCTGGACGACAACTTCATGACCTAAATCAAGAAGCGCGTTTCTTTTTCGGAAGACTTTACTTCCTTTTAATGATGGAATTGATTCATCATGTAGATCCATCTCTTCTTTTCTTTCATCAGGTAAAATAGTTTAATTTAGTCCAAAGCAAAAGTATTTTCAGTTATTTGTTACAGATATATGTGACATATGTTTAAGATAACTTGGTAAATTTTCCCACACTTGGCTTTTATTTTCCTTTTTATCGTCCTCTATTCCATTTTAAATGAATTTTAACATTTTAGTTTGTTTCTCAATTTATGTCCTTTTTGAGATAACAATAATTTCGGTGTTAAAACCTAGTTTTATCGTTCATAAATATGTATAAACATGATTTGAATTCATTTAATTGAAAAATTTTACTAGAATTGGGTAGTCAGTATATAAGACTAGGGCTGTTCTTTTTTATCAGAGAGCACTAGATTCTAATACAACTACTGCTTTACTAGTATTTTTAATGGTAACCAAGTGTATAAAGTAAAAAATTTTAAAATCTGAAAGAATTTAACCCCTTCCCACACTTAAGATCTTGCAATGCCCTCATTTGCAAGAAATCAGTAACAATTTAAATTATTGAGGGTGATTTGTGTGAAAATGATTAAATTTTTACCAAAGTTTCCAAATATATTGGCGTTTGTTTGCTGAATGATAAATGGTGCACATCATTTGTTCATTCCGTCTTGTTGTTATTTCACATATATTTTGCATCTTGTCGTCAAAATTAGTTGCTTTTGCTGAACTTAATGCCAGTCTTTGAAAATGCGTTGTTTTACCCTGTTGTATACATAAGATAAACTGCAAACATATATACATATTTTTGAAGTTTGGTTTATTACCCCACATTCAAAAATTATTAAAATCTAAGAATAAAAGTTAGATAAATATAAAAATGATTACAATATTAACAAAAGTATTAAACGTATCAATAATTACAAATTACAAAATAAAAAAAATAATAAGTAAACTAAGGATGATATTGGTACCAATAGGGGTTCCAGGCATAACCATAAGTGCTATAGAATGCTTCGGCAGGGTCATACGTAGGATATGGTGGCTGCATCTCTATAGACCAAGGAGGGAAGACGTGTTTCGGTGTAGGAATATAGTTTCTACCTATATGTTGGCAATGAGCTATGATCTGGTTCTGATGAACTTGCCAATCTTCAAATGCTCTCTGTCTAGCATTTTCGTATTCCTGAGAAGCTATAAACCTATGCATTTCTTGCATCTCATTCCCCCCTCCTACATTACCTTGTTGCTGGTTTCTCTCCACCTGTGGATGTCTACCATGGTATCGTACTGCGGCGTTATTTCGCCTCTTCAAAACTTTCGCACCATGGTATACATTTAAACCTATAGTATCGCGGGGTTCCGGTTCTTCTACTAATAATCCCCCCCGACTTATATCCAAACCGAGATATTCACCAATCAAAGTAATAAAAATACCACCTCCTATTATGCTATGTGGTCGCATCCCCCGAACCATAGCTGATAAATAATAACCCACACAATATGGTATACTTACAGCGCTTTGTGGGTCTCGAATACACATATGGTAAAACAAATCCTGTTCATTTACTTTTTCTTTGTTCTTACCCCTTTGTGTAATCGAATTAGCTAAAAACCTATGTATCACTCTTAATTCGGCTCTATCTATATCCAAATAAGAGTAATTTCCCCCTTTGAAACGGTGATGGCTTGTCATTTGACTCCACACACCGTGTGTATCAAAATTTTCATCTATCTTTCTACCATTTAGTATCAATCCTCTACACTCGGCAGACGCTAATTCCTCAGGCGTATATATACGTAAAGCCTGAGCCATGTCCAGTAAAGACATGTGGCGCATCGAACCGCCTAACAAAAATCTAATAAAAGAACGATCGGTTAAACTAGCTACCCGATCATTCAACTCTATACTACATAACAATTCTTCACACCATACTTTATATACAGGTCTACGTATGGTGAATAAACATATCCATTCATTAAAAGAAGAATTACCATACCTCTGTACAAGTAATTCCGTAATTGGCCCGGCCAATTCTACAGCTTCTAAGGGTCCCCATTCTATGACCCTCGGTACCTCAACAACCTTAGAGTGAAGAGTATGCAAACCCCGTTGATATTTTGGATAATCTATCCAAAGTCTGTCAAATCTCAGGTTCGGGTGCAACTCTTCCAAGTGCATATCGGAAAAGGTCATGACTGGATGAGGTATATCCTGCTTGTAGTAGTTATCTACCTCCTGTTGTTCCAAATTCTCAGCAGGAGCATTGCGGGCTTGGGATGAAGATTCACCCCTTTCATTCTGCAAAACACATCAAACACAAATTTTGTGCATCCAAATATGCATTAGTGTCAGCAAAATCATCAATCAAAATAATTACAATGACATTATCAATTTATATCAAACTTAAGCTTATTTTCACATTTTTATCAAATCTACACTTTTTCAAATAAGCATATACGAAAATTTTCGCCAAGTTCATAAGCATTCAACTCAAATAACATGTCAAAATAATTATTACTAGCAATTAAACAAGTCTCAAATGGCATTATCTTTCAAAAATCAAGTTCATGAATTTTAGACTTGAAAAAGTCCACTTTAATTCTCAAAATCATGTTTAGGCTCAAAGTTTGGATCATTTAACTACCTAGACATGTTACACTACTCAATTTAGCAATAATTCATAACAAAAATCGGCCATAACCTGTTTATATCAAAAAGCCCCAAATTTGCTCAAGAACACAAACCCTAGATTACTCAAAATTTGAAGTTTAAGGCTTCTAATCATGTTAAACAGCATCAATCTAGGTTATACAAGCATAATACATAAACAATTTAAGCTTAATTACACTAAAAAGCATCAAAATCAAATTGGGAAAAAAATAGCTCAAGAACACCAAATTTCGGATTAAATGGTGTTTAGGTGTAGAAATTTACCGTTTTTCTTGAGTAATTCTTAGATAGCATCCTTCTCAACATGATTTTAGCAAAAAATTTGGTGATTAACGGTTAAAAATTGGGATTTTTGGGGGTGTTTTCGGGTTTTTCGGGTGCAGAATTCGCTATGTTTTTGTTGTTTTGGGTTGGGGACTGATCTGTTCTGCAGTTATATTTTTTTTCTTGTTTTTAGTCTCTCCGCGACTCGCGGAGATTTAAGCTCCAAACTCCGCGACTCGCGGAGTTTGGTATATATATATTTTTTTTTTTTTTTTTTTTTTTTTTTATAATCATTAACTTTTGAAACAATTAAGTACTTAATTTTAAAATTTTGTTTCCCTTGTTATTTAGGACGAGGTCGTTTCGGATCGATGTCCTAGTCCGTCCTTCGACAAAATTTTAAAATTTGTCTTTTTGTAGCGATTGTTTTAAAAGCTAAGATTTTTGGGTTTTTTCAATGTTTTTGGCATACTCTAATTCAATAAGATTAAAAATAATGATAATAAAAGTTCTCGTCCCTCCCTCGGGTAAAGCAATTTCGGTTCAAAGACCTAGTCTTCAACTTACGACGAATTTTAAAAATCATATTCTTAACTTAATGAGATAAAGTAAGTTTTTGTTTTTAAATTCACACAACTTAAATATAAAATTCAAAATTAAAAATTAAAAATTAAAAATTCACACCAAACTTAAAATTTGAAATGCATAAAATTAAAAATTTATATTTTAAAAATTAAAAATTCACACCAACTTTAATTTAAAAATTTATAAATTCATATCAAACTTATATTAATTTTTCAAATATTTACAATTTTAAATATATTGTTTTTACAAAGTTTACAATATTAATTTAAGATTTAAATATTAATTTTAAAAAAACATGGTAAAAATAAAATTAAAAATCTTTTTGTCTTTTTATCCCACTTTAATCAATCAAATATTATCAAAAATATGCGCCCCTCTTTTCGGTAAAGTAATTTCGGTTCCGAGACCTAATTTAACTCATGACGAATTTTTGAAATATTTTGGGTTGATTGATTAAAGATATTTATACCTTAAGAATAAACGTTAAATTTCGCAGTGATGTAATAAATTTTTGAATGATATCAATAATTTCGGTCGCCAAACCTAATTTTATTCAATACCAATTTAATACTTTTTAGCGAACAAATTAGCGTTTATTATCAAAAGGTTAAAAATAAAAATAAAAATAAAAACTGTACAGACATACCTGTGAAATAGATTTCTTAGTTATATGATCTATCCCATTCATAAGATAGTCGGTTTAATTGGTTTTCCATGGCTACATAGGCGTAACCTCGAGCATTCAGTGTCTTTTCTTCTAAACATATGAACGGTCCGTCTCTGCATAAAGTAACAAATACGGTATTTGAATAGGTTTGATTATTTGAACATTTACCTCCATGTGACCATTTTCCGCATTTGTGACATCTTTCTAGGTGTCGTGCTCTTCTTTTCGCTGCGGATTTTGATTTTCCTTTACCAATTTGTAACTTATTATCTTCGCATCTGGATTCTTTTCTAACTCCGTCCATTCTTTCTCTGATTACTGATACTATTTCACTCGGTAGTATGTCATTATTACGTTTAGTGATCAAAGCATGTAGCATTAGACCATGGTTTAGTTCACAGGCAGTCTTCATTTTGTAAAAACCTAAAAAAAATAAAAATTCAGAATGGGGGGAGAAGACTAGTTCTTTAGGGTCTGCTAGGGAAAGACCATTCGGGTTCCATTTTCGAGAACTACACGAAAACAGACAATCTAACTCTAACAGAAATACATATTATCCTTTAAAGACTTGATTCTCCCCACACTTAGTTAGCTGTGGTATCGAAATTGTGATTAACTTCGTTGTCGACTTCCATCGAACCATGTATGTAATGTTTAACTCTGTGACCATTAACTTTAAATTCAATTCCATTTGAATTTATTAATTCTATCGTTCCGTATGGGAAAACTCTTTTGACTATGAATGGTCCAGACCATCTTGATTTCAATTTTCCAGGAAATAGCTTGAATCGTGAATTGAAAAGAAGAACTCTGTCTCCTTCTTTAAATTCTTTTGAACTTCTGATTCTTTTATCATGCCATTTCTTCGTTCTTTCTTTATAGATTAACGAATTTTCGTATGCTTCATGTCTTAATTCTTCTAATTCATTTAGTTGACTTAATCGTAGACGTCCGGCTTCATATAAATCAAGATTACATGTCTTCAAAGCCCAAAATGCTTTGTGTTCAATTTCTACTGGAAGATGACATGCTTTTCCATAAACAAGTCTAAAAGGTGTGGTTCCAATTGGAGTTTTGTAGGCTGTTGTAAAAGCCCAGAGTGCATCCTCCAATTTAATGGACCATTCCTTCGGATTTGATCCTACGGTTTTCTCTAGAATACGTTTTAAAGCTCGGTTGGTATTTTCAACTTGTCCACTTGTTTGTGGATGATATGCGGTGGAGATTTTATGAGTTACTCCATATCTTTTAAGAACTTTCTCAAGTTGATTATTACAAAAATGAGTTCCCCGATCACTTATTAAAGCTTTCGGTGTTTCAAACCTTGCAAAAAGACGTTTTAAAAAGTTGACTACAACTCGTGCATCGTTAGTTGGGAGAGCTTGTGCTTCCGCCCATTTAGATACATAATCAATGGCTACGAGTATATATAGATTATTATGAGATTTTGGAAATGGACCCATAAAGTCAATACCCCAAATGTCAAATACTTCACATACTTGGATGACATTTTGTGGCATTTCATCACGTTGACTTATTTTTCCGGCCCTTTGACATGCATCACAAGATTTGCAAAGAAGGTGTGCGTCTTTGTAAATTGTAGGCCAATAGAATCCAGCTTCATAAACTTTTCTTGCTGTTAGTTGAGGCCCATAATGCCCTCCTGTTGGTCCTGTGTGACAATGGTTTAAAATTTTACTAGCTTCATCTCCAAATACACATCGGCGTATTATTCCATCGGGACAACTTTTAAACAGATGTGGATCTTCCCAGAAATAGTGTTTTATATCACTGAAGAATTTCTTTCGTCTTTGGTACGATAATCCTTTTTCAAGGAATCCACAAACTAAGTAGTTTGCATAGTCTGCAAACCATGGGATTTCTTTATAATCTATCTTCAATAGATATTCATCAGGAAAGTTGTCTTGTATGGCCGATTCATTTAGAACTTCTAATTCGGGATTTTCAAGACGAGAAAGATGATCAGCGGCGAGATTTTCTGCTCCTCTTTTATCTCGGATTTCAATATCAAACTCTTGTAAGAGTAAGATCCAACGGATTAATCTTGGTTTAGCATCTTGTTTTGAAAATAGGTATCTAAGAGCAGAATGGTCGGTATAGACCACCGTTTTTGCTAGAACGAGATATGCTCGGAATTTATCAAAAGCAAAGACAATAGCAAGGAGTTCTTTTTCAGTAGTTGTATAGTTCGTTTGTGCTCCTTGTAACGTCTTACTAGCATAATATATAGGTTGAAATCGTTTTTCAATCCTTTGTCCTAAAACGGCTCCCATTGCAAAATCACTTGCATCGCACATTAGTTCAAATGGTAGATTCCAATTTGGTGTTATCATGATCGGTGCATTAGTGAGCTTTTCTTTAAGAATATTAAAAGATTTGATACACTCATCTGAAAAGATGAATGGCACATCCTTTTCTAGGAGTTTATTCATAGGAGTGGCAATTTTAGAAAAATCTTTTATGAAACGTCGGTAAAAACCGGCATGCCCTAGAAAACTCCTAACTCCTCTAACATTGGTGGGATGTGGAAGTTTAGAAATTACATCTACTTTAGCTCTATCCACTTCAATTCCTTCTTTTGAAATTTTATGTCCAAGAACGATGCCTTCTTTAACCATGAAATGGCATTTCTCCCAATTAAGTACTAGATTTGATTTTTCGCATCTAATTAGCATTCGTTCCAGATTAACTAGACATGATTTAAATGTATCACCGAAGACTGAAAAGTCATCCATGAAAACTTCCATGCATTCTTCTATCATGTCATGAAAAATCGCCATCATACACCTTTGAAAGGTTGCAGGGGCGTTACAAAGTCCAAATGGCATGCGTTTGTAAGCAAAAGTACCATAAGGGCACGTAAATGTTGTTTTCTCTTGGTCTTCGGGTGCTATTGGAATTTGAAAATATCCGGAAAATCCATCTAGAAAACAATAGTAACTATTTCCGGCTAATCTTTCCAACATTTGATCTATGAAAGGTAAGGGAAAGTGATCTTTTCTGGTGGTGTCATTTAATTTTCTATAATCAATACATACACGCCATCCTGTTACAGTCCTAGTAGGAATAAGCTCATTTTTCTCATTTGTAATGACAGTCATGCCACCCTTCTTAGGTACGCATTGAACTGGGCTTACCCATGGACTATCAGAAATTGGATAAATCAAACCTGCATCTAGCAGTTTAATAATCTCTTTCTTAACTACATCTTGCATATTAGGATTTAGTCTTCGTTGGAGTTGCACATACGTTTTATGACCTTCTTCCATAAGGATTTTATGTGTGCAATATGAAGGACTTATTCCTTTAATATCATGAATCTTCCATGCAATGGCTGGTTTATGAGCTTTCAACACAGAAATGAGTTGTGATTTCTCATTTTCAGTAAGAGAAGACGATATTATTACAGGTAATTCAGATTCACCATGTAAATAAGCGTATTCCAAATGGTTTGGAAGTGGCTTTAACTCTAATTTTGGAGGTTCTTCTATCGATGATTTATATCGATATCTGTCTTCTTCTTTTAGCATTTGAATTTCTTCTGTTGTTGGTTCATATCCATTAGCTATAAGTGTAGCTAACATTTCAACTTCATCAATTGGTTCATTACCTTCTCCTAAAGAACATTCTCCCGTTCCTTGTAATTCTGGAAATTCTTCTAATAATTCTGCATGTGTATCTATAGTTTGAATATAATAACATGTATCATCTGCAGATTGTGGTTGTTGCATTGCTCTATCAACTGAAAAAGGTAACACTCTCATCCTCTATACTTAGGGTCAGTTTCTTACCGAACACGTCTATCATTGCTTTAGCCGTGTTTAAGAATGGTCTTCCTAATATGAGAGGAACTTGAGAATCTTCTTCCATGTCCAAAACAACAAAATCTACTGGAAATACTAAAGTACCAACTTTAACTAGCATGTTCTCCATTATCCCTCTAGGATATTTTATTGATCTATCGGCTAGTTGTATGCTTATTCTGGTTGGTTTCAATTCTCCAAGGTCTAGTTTAGCGTATAGTGAATACGGCATTAGATTTATACTAGCACCTAAGTCTGCCAATGCTTCTATTGAACTAAGACTACCCAGAAAACATGGAATTGTGAAACTTCCTGGATCAGATAGTTTTTCTGGTATCTTATTCAACAGCACTGCTGAACAATTAGCATTCATAGTAACAGTCGAGAGTTCTTCCATTTTCTTTCTATTTGAGATTAGATCTTTCAAGAATTTAGCATATCTTGGCATTCCTGAAATCACATCAATGAAAGGAAGATTTACATTTATCTGTTTAAACATATCCAAGAATTTGGATTGCTCGGCTTCAAGTTTTTCTTTCTTCATTTTACTCGGGTAAGGAAGTGGTGGTTGGTATGGTTTAACATAAGGTTTATCCTTAACTGTGTTATTTTCATTAACCTTTTCAACTACCGATTCTTTTTCCTTATCTTGATCAGGTTGTGGTTCTTGTGGAGTAGGAATAGTTTCATCAGAAGTTACAGGTATTTCAGGTGGTTTAAGTGTTGTACCACTTCTTGTGGTAATGGCTTTAGCTGTTTCATTCCGGGGGTTAGCATTTGTATCGCTCGGTAAACTTCCCGGTTTTCTTTCACCTATTAACCTTGCTAGGTTACTTACTTCTTGTTCCAGATTTTGAATAGAAGCTTGTTGATTTCTAAATGCTTGAGCATTTTGTTCATTAGTTTGTTTCTGAGATGTGAAAAACTGCGTTTGAGTTTCAACTAGCTTCGTCATCATATCTTCTAAATTCAGCTTTTTATCATCGGTTTGTTGTGGTGGTTTGTTTTGAAAATTCGGTCTTTGCTGATTATAAGTATTATTGGATACTTGTTGATTGCTAGGACCTTGTTGGTTGTTGTATGGAATATTTCGGTTATAATTCTGGTTTTGATTGTAAATAGGTCTTGGTGGTTGATAATTATTCTGATAATTATTTCCAGGCCTTTGGTTTATGTATGAAATATTCTCTCTTTGTTCCATTGTTAATTCAATACTGAGACAATCTTTTGTCAAATGTGGTCCTCCACACTGCTCACAACTAATTCGTATTGAGTGAATATCCTTAGTCATCTTTTCCATTCGTCTCTCCACAGCATCTATCTTTGTGGAAATGGAATCTAAGTCATGGCTAGAATCGGCTCTAGCTGCTTTAGATGATCTAATGATGTCTTTTTCTTGGTGCCACTCATGTGAGTGGGAAGCAGTGTTATCAATAATTTTGTAAGCATCAGTTTCGGTTTTCTTCATAATAGAACCACCAGCTGCTATATCTATGTCTTTCCTTGTAGTGATGTCGCATCCTTGGTAGAATATTTGTACTATTTGACAGGTGTCTAAACCATGTTGCGGACATCCTCTTAATAACTTTCCATATCTTGTCCACGCCTCATATAGAGTTTCATTTGGTTTCTGTGTGAACGTAACAATTTCTGCTTGAAGTCTTACGGCTTTAGATGCAGGAAAGAATTGTTTAAGAAATTTGTCAATTAAAACATCCCATGTATCAATCGCCCCTTCAGGTAACGATTCCAACCAATCTTTGGCTTCTCCCTTTAAAGTCCAGGGAAATAACATGAGATAAATCTGTTCATCCTCCACTTCTCGGATTTTAAATAGTGTGCAGATCCTATTAAAGGTACGTAGATGTTAATTTGGATCTTCCTTCGGCGCACCACTAAATTGGCATTGATTAGTCACCATGTGTAGAATTTGTCCTTTGATTTCATAATCTGGCGCATTAATGTCTGGATGAGTAATTGCGTGACCTTGGCCAGTGCGTTTAGCTCTCATTCGGTCTTCCATACTTAAAGGTTCCAGATTCTCCATAATTGAATTTGTTGAATCGGTATCACTAGATGATTCTGATTTAATGGTTCGTTCCTCAACAATCTCTGTTTGAATGATTGGTGGTTCCGGAGGAAAGTTTAATGGTTCAGGATCTATGAACCGTTCCTGAATATTCTCTGGATTCTCAATTGTGAGGTCGGGTTCAAAAAATGGATTATCGGAAATTTGAACTGAAGTACTTGGTTGACTAGATGACGATTCTAAAGAAAAATTAACGGCAGTTATATTTGCTAAATGTCTTGATCTAGTTACAGGTGGTGAACGTACAAAAGGTGATGAACGTCTTGCTCGGTGCATTCACTGAATATCCTATTAGTTTTTAAAAGGAAAGAAAAATTATAATAAGTTATCCAATCAATAGACTTTTCTGATTTTGCCCACGTTTCGAATAGCCAAAAGATGCAGCAGAGGGGCAGGATTCGTTTGGTCTCAATATAATTGAGGACTGTTTGGCTCCAATAACCCGGTCCACGTACAAATCCAACTATTACTACGAACCAGAAAATTTTGATGTCTATCAATTTAACCACTCAAAATAAATTTTCGTAATTTTAAGAAAATTTAGATAAGAAGTAGAAAAAAAAATTCTAAGTCCTAAAAACTAGAATGACGAGAAATAAGAGAGAAAAAGAGTTCGTCGTAAAAGGTCGAAAAAGAAAAAATGGTTGAAAAATAAAAGGTGACGGAAAAATAAAAGAAACTTATAAAAACTTAAAAATACTTGACTAACCTAAACTTATTACTACAACTAACTTAAAATTATAATCGCAAATTGAAATTACTAATTGGAATGACAATTGGTACATAGTAAAAGGTCTAAAAATATTAAAGCTTACAAGGAAAAACTAAATCCCAAATGGAAATAACTTAAAAAGAAACTAAAACTTAAAAAGGCGTCGCAAAATTCTAAAGCACCTAAATCTTAGTCTAAAGAAAAAGCACTTAAGGAATTCTACGGCAAAGCCTAAAAATCTAGGAGTAAAAATAACTATAGCAAAAACTAAGTTTAAAATTAAATATGAGCTAAAAATGCAAAAGTTATGCTACAACGATTAAAAAGGGACAAAATATAAAAATATACAAAAAGTTGTAAAAAGTACAATTTTTATAAAAATATTATTTTTATATTATTTATTTAATAAAACTACTAATTTTACAAATTAATTAAACTAATTAATACTAAATAAAACAAATTAAATAAAAAGTAAATCTTAAAATAAAACTAATAATAATAATAATAATAATTAGGTTTAAATAATAATAATAATTAATAATAAACCGTAATTAATGCTGAATTAGGGTTTTTTGTCGCCTGTCAGAAAGGCTCCGCGAGTCGCGGCATTTATTGCATCAAACCCCGCGAGTCGCGGGGTTCCAGAATTCAGCTGACAGGTTTGAATTTTTACGCGTTTTTCTTTATTTATATTTTTTTTTATTTTCTGTTTTCTGTTTTTAAATAAATAAAAGATTTTAAAATAAAACTTATATTTTTATAAACTAAAATAAAAATAAAGAAACTTATAAAACTTAAATATTTAACAAAATCTTAAAAATACATATATTTTTGTTTTTCTTTTTATATTTTTGAATATTTAAAACGTATTTTTACAAAAACGAATTTTAATAAAAGTAAACAAAAAATCTTTTTTTTTTTTTTTTTTTTTTTTTATTAGCGTTGCGCTTCCGGCTTTTAAGATAGTTCCCCGGCAGCGGCGCCAAAAATACTTGATGTTATGCGAGGTGTATATAAAATAGTTATTAATTTTAGCAGGAAATACTATTAAATACGATACAATTTTACACAAGATATTTATTTATTTATAGAATGGATATACTTAAACCTTGCTACAACACTTATAGGCAGTGTACCTAATCGTACAGTAGTGTAGTTTTTAGTAAGTCCGGTTCGTTCCACAGGGAAATCTTTAAACAAAGCTCAACGCTATATTAGTTTACTTTTATAAAAATACAAATATATATATAAGTAATATTATTATTATAAAGGGGGGTTTTTACCGTTTAATGACCGGTTTGTCGATTTTAAGACTTTAGTCGCAGTTAAAACCTAATGTAAAATATAAAATAAATACAAGACTTAAATTAAAACTTAAAGTAAATAACGATAATGAAATTGCGAATAATAAAAGTGCGATAAAATAAAATTGCGATAATTAAAAAGTACGATAATTAAAAGTGCGATTAAATAACAATAAATAAAAGTGCGATAATTAGAAGTGCAATTAAATATAAAATAAAGGAAATTAAATATGAAATAAAAGAATTATGCTTATTTAAACTTCCGTAATCATGATGTTTGACGTGTTGATTTTAGTTTTATGCCCATGGGTTAATTGTCCTTTGTCCTGGATTATTTAATATGTCCGTCTGGTTTTTGTCCATAACAGTCCATCAGTCATAAATATAAAGTGCGAGTGTCCTCATCAAATTATTCTTATACCCGAAGTTAAATATGCCAACTAATTGGGGATTCGAATTGTAACAAGGTTTTAATACTTTGTTTAATGAATACACCAGGTTATCGACTGCGTGTAAACCAAGGTTTTACTACTTTGTTAACAATTACACCAATTACCCTTGAATGTAATTTCACCCCTGTTTTAATTATTCTAGTGGCTATTAATCCATTCCCGTGTCCGGTTAAATGAACGATTATTCGTACATATAAATACCCCGCCCATCGTGTCCGATCGAGTGTATATGGTAATTTATAGGGACGCCCAATTGTAAATCTTTATATTAACATTAACAAACTTTCATTTAGTTAAACAAATATAAAGCCCATTAATAGCCCATAGTCTAATTTCCACAAGTGTCGTTCTTTTGTCCAAACCCCAATTATGGTACAAAGCCCAATTACCCAATTTTAGTAATTAGCCCAACATCATGATTACTTCGTTTTAAATAAGCATAATAATAACTTAGCTACGAGACATTAATATAAAAAGATTGAACATAACTTACAATGATTAAAAATAGCGTAGCGTTACACGGACAGAATTTCGACTTACACCCTTACAACATTTGCTAACATACCCTTATTATTAGAATTATAATTAAAATTAAAATATAAATTATATATATATATATATATATATATATATATATATATATATATATATATATATATATATATATATATATATATATATATATATATATATCGTATAGATAGAGAGATGAGAGAAATAGAATATGAAAAATGATCAGAATTCGGTTTGCTTTATAGCCAGAGTTGATTTTTGGGGCTCCGCGACTCGCGGCAATATCCTCTTCAAATTCCGCGAGTCGCGGAGAATGTATTTACAGCTCACACCCTTGGAGTTTCTCTGCCGACGGTTTTATAATATATATATAATATATATATAATTAATATAATTAATTATATATTATATTATATTTATATGCATAGTTAACTTGTAATTTTTAGTCCGTTGCGTCGAGCGTTAAGAGTTGACTCTGGTCCCGGTTCCGGATTTTCGAACGTCCTTGCGTACAATTTTATATTTTGTATTTTGTGTTTTGAATCTTGTACTCTTGTAATTTCGAGACGTTTCTTATCAATAATTGGAACCTCTTTGATTGTCTTTTGTACTTTTGAGCTTTTTGGTCGTTTGCGTCTTCAATTCGTCGAATCTGTCTTTTGTCTTCACCTTTTATTATTTAAACGAATATCACTTGTAAATAGAACAATTGCAACTAAAAGCTTGTCTTTCTTGAGGAATAATGCTATGAAATATATGTTCGTTTTTAGCATTATCAATAGTAGTGTTAGTAGTGTTAGTAGTAACACTAGTGGTAGTAGTAGTGGTACTAGTGTTATGTAGTGATAGTGGTGATAGTAACTCTAAGTAGTAATATTAATGGCAATAGTAGTAGTATAACATAACACAAGTATTATGATCATACAAGTTACTAAATACAGAATATTACCACATGCAATAAAAGATAATAGTTACCAATAGCATAATCCACCATTAATATAAGTATAATCCAAGAGTGATAAACCAAATTCCAAAGTAGTAAACCAAACAATAAACATAATGTGCTAATAGCCCGGTTTATAACACCCGGTATGAAATGTCCCGTTCTTATTGATTAAAAACGTTCCATATTAATTGATTTCGTTGCGAGGTTTTGACCTCTATATGAGACGTTTTTCAAAGACTGCATTCATTTTAAAACAAACCATAACCTTTATTTCATCAATAAAGGTTTAAAAAGTTTTACGTAGATTATCAAATAATGATAATCTAAAATATCCTGTTTACACACGACCATTACATAATGGTTTACAATACAAATATGTTACAACAAAATAAGTTTCTTGAATGTAGTTTTTACACAATATCATACAAGCATGGACTCCAAATCTCGTCCTTATTTAAGTATGCGACAGCGGAAGCTCTTAATAATCACCTGAGAATAAACATGCTTAAAACGTCAACAAAAATGTTGGTGAGTTATAGGTTTAACCTATATATATCAAATCATAATAATAGACCACAAGATTTCATATTTCAATACACATCCCATACATAGAGATAAAAATCATTCATATGGTGAACACCTGGTAACCGACATTAACAAGATGCATATATAAGAATATCCCCATCATTCCGGGACACCCTTCGGATATGATATAAATTTCGAAGTACTAAAGCATCCGGTACTTTGGATGGGGTTTGTTAGGCCCAATAGATCTATCTTTAGGATTCGCGTCAATTAGGGTGTCTGTTCCCTAATTCTTAGATTACCAGACTTAATAAAAAGGGGCATATTCGATTTCGATAATTCAACCATAGAATGTAGTTTCACGTACTTGTGTCTATTTTGTAAATCATTTATAAAACATGCATGTATTCTCATCTCAAAAATATTAGATTTTAAAAGTGGGACTATAACTCACTTTCACAGATTTTTACTTCGTCGGGAAGTAAGACTTGGCCACTGGTTGATTCACGAACCTATAACAATATATACATATATATCAAAGTATGTTCAAAATATATTTACAACACTTTTAATATATTTTGATGTTTTAAGTTTATTAAGTCAGCTGTCCTCGTTAGTAACCTACAACTAGTTGTCCAAAGTTAGATGTACATAAATAAATCGAAAAATATTATCTTGAATCAATCCACGACCCAGTGTATACGTATCTCAGTATTGATCACAACTCAAACTATATATATTTTGGAATCAACCTCAACCCTGTATAGCTAACTCCAACATTCACATATAGAGTGTCTATGGTTGTTCCGAAATATATATAGATGTGTCGACATGATAGGTCGAAACATTGTATAAGTGTCTATGGTATCTCAAGATTACATAATATACAATACAAGTTGATTAAGTTATGGTAGGAATAGATTTGTTACCAATTTTCACGTAGCTAAAATGAGAAAAAATTATCCAATCTTGTTTTACCCATAACTTCTTCATTTTAAATCCGTTTTGAGTGAATCAAATTGCTATGGTTTCATATTGAACTCTATTTTATGAATCTAAACAGAAAAAGTATAGGTTTATAGTCGGAAAAATATGTTACAAGTCGTTTTTGTAAAGGTAGTCATTTCAGTCGAAAGAACGACGTCTAGATGACCATTTTAGAAAACATACTTCCACTTTGAGTTTAACCATAATTTTTGGATATAGTTTCATGTTCATAATAAAAATCATTTTCTCAGAATAACAACTTTTAAATCAAAGTTTATCATAGTTTTTAATTAACTAACCCAAAACAGCCCGCGGTGTTACTACGACGGCGTAAATCCGGTTTTACGGTGTTTTTCGTGTTTCCAGGTTTTAAATCATTAAGTTAGCATATCATATAGATATAGAACATGTGTTTAGTTAATTTTAAAAGTCAAGTTAGAAGGATTAACTTTTGTTTGCGAACAAGTTTAGAATTAACTAAACTATGTTCTATTGATTACAAGTTTAAACCTTCGAATAAGATAGCTTTATATGTATGAATCGAATGATGTTATGAACATCATTACTACCTTAAGTTCCTTGGATAAACCTACTGGAAAAGAGAAAAATGGATCTAGCTTCAACGAATCCTTGGATGGCTCGAAGTTCTGGAAGCAGAATCATGACACGAAAACAAGTTCAAGTAAGATCATCACTTGAAATAAGATTGTTATAGTTATAGAAATTGAACCAAAGTTTGAATATGATTATTACCTTGTATTAGAATGATAACCTACTGTAAGAAACAAAGATTTCTTGAGGTTTGATGATCACCTTACAAGATTGGAAGTGAGCTAGCAAACTTGAAAGTATTCTTGATTTTATGTAACTAGAACTTGTAGAATTTATGAAGAACACTTAGAACTTGAAGATAGAACTTGAGAGAGATTAATTAGATGAAGAAAATTGAAGAATGAAAGTGTTTGTAGGTGTTTTTGGTCGTTGGTGTATGGATTAGATATAAAGGATATGTAATTTTGTTTTCATGTAAATAAGTCATGAATGATTACTCATATTTTTGTAATTTTATGAGATATTTCATGCTAGTTGCCAAATGATGGTTCCCACATGTGTTAGGTGACTCACATGGGCTGCTAAGAGCTGATCATTAGAGTGTATATACCAATAGTACATACATCTAAAAGCTGTGTATTGTACGAGTACGAATACGGGTGCATACGAGTAGAATTGTTGATGAAACTGAACGAGGATGTAATTGTAAGAATTTTTGTTAAGTAGAAGTATTTTGATAAGTGTATTGAAGTCTTTCAAAAGTGTATAAATACATATTAAAACACTACATGTATATACATTTTAACTGAGTCGTTAAGTCATCGTTAGTCGTTACATGTAAGTGTTGTTTTTAAACCTTTAGGTTAACGATCTTGTTAAATGTGAAGGTATTTAGTATGCCCGAGAGACGTATTAAATTAATGTGGCTAATATATTATGATCCAAGTCGGGTCATACCCAATAACAAGCTTACCGACACCTTAAACGTATTTAATCTTAACAATTGGTTTGTTAAATAAATACGCGACACTTAAATTTCAGAAAATCGGTTTTCTGAAACACTATCACTTGAGATAAATTATTTGGACAATTTATATATATAATTATTTATAGGTTTAAATGATTATATTGTGTTATATTTTATAAAAGGTTTATAAAATATAAAAGTAACAAAACAATTACATGTTTTATATATATATATATAACATGTTTATATATTTATTAAGACATTGTTTTATAAAATAAGTGAGCAGATTTTGGGTCTCCTAGACACTCACATGCTTGTCTTATTTTGTTGCTTTTAAGACTTCACAAGTCCTTAGGTGCATGGGCAACTCAAGGACCAAAGTTTGAATAAATTCTCTCAAGTAAACACATACATACATGCTTGTAAAAACTGCACAAAATCAGTAAAAATACTGATTCTGGCCGTGAGCTTTGAGCACCATAGAGGGGTCCTTAATTTCATTTTACAAGCTTGTTTCAAGTGTCAAATAAATCCTAACCAAAAGCAAGAGTGTTGGGGTTCAAAGCTTGGGGTATACTACACTTGAGGCTTCAAGTTAGAAGCTCATTTCATCATCATCTTTGAGGGTTGTTGCTGTCCAAATTTTCCAGCAACTTATGAGAGGTTTTCAAGCTTGTTCAAAGGTGATTAAGGTTCCAAAGTATAGCTAAGATTTAGGGTGGTGTTGGAGCATAAGAGCTTGGGGTTCTACACACTTGAAGTTTCAAGTTAGGAGCTCTTTCCACCTTCATCTTCATCAAAGTTTCTGCACTTCTTGAGCAGCCCTCAAACTTGTTTTGAGGAGGTATAACTTCTTTCCTTTCTTGACAATTAGTAAGCATATGTTCACAACTTGATCCATGGGATTTAGCTTTAAATTGGTTAAAGTTTAACAAGTAAAACTTGATAATTACACGCTTCCGATTATAATGATTCTTAAATGGTTTTAGAAATAATGGAACTTGTTAAATCCCAACAATGGTATCTAGAGCCGAAGTTGTTGAAATATGCTTCGAATTGTTGTTTAAAACCCACTACATTTGCAATCTACTAACATGCATGAATGTAGATTGCAAAAACAAATGGGTTTGGGTGGGTTTGTAAGCTTGGCCGAATTTGAAAGAGGTTCCAAGAGGGTTTGGAACTTGCATTTTGGTCAATTTTGGTTGCATGTTAAAGTTCACAATCCTAGCCTTGACCTTGTGTTGATTGCATGTTATATTTGGTTGATTTGTTATATTCATTTGGTATGTAATATTATTCATTCAATTGGCATGTAATAATTATTATTTTGGCTATGTAATTTGTTTTACATTTGGTATGTAAAATAGAATAGGTTGTATTTCATTTTCTAGATAAAAATGTATTAGGATACATATTTTGTAAAAATGAAGAACAAGATCATGAAGACTTCAAGAACACAAGGAGCATATGGATGCAAGGTTAAGTGGGAGATTGAAATCTCCTACTTTGTATGATTAACCCTTACCCGGTGACATTTGTTTTCGGCTAAACAAATGTCCACCAAAATGGCTAGATTGTGAACATACTTATTTTGCATGTGTGGTTGTTTGTATGATTATTGTTTTGTATGTTTGGTTGATACAATTAATCACAAGATAACAACTAACAAAACGACATTTTAATTGGTTAAATTAGACGTGCTAAGTACATGCAAAACGGCAATTTAAATGGTTAAATTTAAAAGGCAACCGAGAACCTTAATAAATGGCTATTAAGAACATGATAAGGATCATACATATATAATGGTTTATATCAAGTAATTGGCTTAATTACAAAGCATGAAAATGGATTTTCAAATAAACCATACACTAAATGCATGTTGGTGTATGGTGCAAAAGTTTTCCTAAACTAGAAATAACGAAAACTCAAAATCCCTTTAACCAACGAGCTTAACAAGTTTAACGCCATCCTTTTGTGAAAACACTTAGACATATTAAGAAACTCTTGACGGGATAAAGGTCACCTAACCGTCATGAGCGGACTAATATCAATAAGGTAAATTTCGCACACTTGTGGGATAAAGGTCACCTAACCACTTGTATGTTGAATTTACATGTTTACACAAGTGGGACGACTTGATTTGGGAATCATGAACTTAGGGTCACCGAAGCATGAGGAACAAATAGGCGTTGATGGGATAAATATGCCATGCAAAAGGATTGCATGATCCCATACTCTAGAAGTTGCAAATGGATTGCAATTGTCATTTATTGACTACCTAGCTAAATCAAATTGCGGGATAAAGGTCACCTAACCGAAATTTGGTTTACCGTTGGATTCTAGAATTTAATAATTCAATTTGATTTAAAGGGTATTGAATGTTAAATTAAAATCGATACTTAAACGAACTTTGTTAATTTTGTAGATGGCCGCCAATAACAACAACAACATTCCTAACGCACCACTTAACCTAAACCACCTATCATTAAGGTCTCTCTTAGAGAAAGACAAACTCAACCATACAAACTTTATGGATTGGTTTCGCAATCTTCGGATTGTCCTCAAACAAGAGGATAAAATGTATGTGCTTGAGGACCCCATTCCCGATCAACCGGATGAGAATGATGTGGAGGCAATGGCCTCTTACGATAAGTATTGCCACGACTCCCTTCAAGTCTCATGCTTAATGCTTGGGACTATGATACCCGAACTCCAAAAGGATTTCGAGCATCATAGTGCATACGACATGATAACGCAATTGAAGGAGATGTTCCTCCAACAAGCGCGTGTCGAACGCTTCGAATCGGTTCGGGCGCTACATGCTTGTCGTATGGACGATACCCAATCGGTTTCATCTTATGTACTTAAGATGAAAAGCCTTATCGATCGTGCAAACCGTCTTAACCTAAACATATCTAATGAGTTAGCCACCGATCTTATCCTTAACTCCCTATCAAAAAGGTTTGATCAATTTGTAATAAATTACAATATGAATGGGATGGATAAGAGCATAGGTGAGCTTCACGGTATGCTTAGAACGGCGGAAACTAGCATGGGTAAAAGGGCTTTACCCGTGTTAGCAATCGATCAAGGTGGATCCAAAGGTAACACCTCTAAGCCAAAGGTGGCTAAGAGGAAAGGACCCGCCCATCAAGGCAAAGGGAAGGGGAAGATGGTTACCCCAACCAAGAACAAGGCTAAGAAGCAAAAGGTAGCCGAGAAGGCAAACCCCAAGGAAGACCCATGTTTCGGTTGCGGTGAAATGGGTCATTGGAAACGAAACTGTCCGGTCTATCTTAAGGAGTTGAAGGACAAGAGGGATGCAGGGCAAACCTCAGGTAATATATATATGGTATATATAGAGCTTAGTATTACTTCTTCTAATACATGGGTATTAGACACTGGATGTGGAACTCACATTTGCAATTCATTGCAGGGGTTCAAAAGAAGTAGCAAGCAAACGGGAACATCAAGTCTCTACATGGGTAATGGAGCCAAAGTGCAAGTGAAGGCTCAAGGATACTTTGTGTTGAAGCTTCCAAGTGGTTTGGAACTTATTTTGAAAGATGTTTTGTATGCACCCGATTTATGTCGAAACATTATTTCCATTTCCCGTTTGAAACAATGTGGTTTTTATCTTAATTTTGTTAATGATGATATCCATATTTATTTAGATAATGTATTCTATTTCAAGGCTTCACCTTCAAATGGAATTTATGAATTGGTTCATGATGACACATCATCTAGTAGCTCAATGTACCATACAAGCACCAAGAAACTCAAAAGGGATTTGAGTGATTCCTATTTATGGCATTGTCGCCTAGGTCACATAAACAAGAACCGAATGCATACACTTCAAAGGAATGGACTTTTGAAATCAAATGAAATGGATTCATTTGATGTATGCGAATCTTGTTTACAAGGCAAGATGACTAAAGCACCTTTCAAAGGGACTTATGAAAGGGCTAAAGATTTATTGGGATTAATACATTCGGATGTATGTGGACCCTTTAAACCCATAACTAGGAATGGTGAAAGATACTTTGTTACTTTCATTGATGACTTTAGTCGTTTCGGATATGTCTATTTATTAAGACACAAGGACGAAACGTTTGAAGCATTCAAAGAATATCAAAACGAAGTACAAAATCAACTCAATAGGACAATTAAGGTACTACGTACCGATAGAGGAGGTGAATACCTAAGCGATACCTTCCAAGATCATCTTAGGAGTTGTGGGATTATCTCACAACTTACTCCACCCGGAACACCCCAACTTAATGGAGTTTCCGAAAGGAGGAACCGAACCCTAATGGATATGGTTCGATCTATGATGGCAAGAAGCTCGTTGCCTCTATCATTTTGGGGTTATTGTCTAAGCTCCGCGGCTCGTATTTTAAATATGGCCCCAACCAAGAAAGTGGAACGAACTCCTCACGAGATGTGGTTTGGTAAACCTCCATCTCTATCGTACTTAAAGGTATGGGGATGTGAAGCTTATCCTAAGCGTTACGTCCCTAATAAGTTGAATGCTCGATCCACGAAGTGTATCTTCATAGGATATCCCAAGGATGATATGGGATACTATTTCTATGATCCATCCGAGCAAAATGTATTTATTGCTCGGAAGGCGGAATTCCTTGAAACTAAGTTCCTAATGGAAGGAAATAGTGAAAGGAAGATAGATCTTGAAGAGGTTCAAGATCAAGTAGATGATACACAATTGGTTGACACTAGCACTCAACATGAAAATGTTGATAGTGATCAAATGGATGATCAAAATACACAAGGCATTCGTAGATCTGGTAGGATTAGCAATCCTCCTGAGAGATATGGGTTTCTCATAGATGGTTGCTATACGGTTGATTTGGATGAACCAACAAACTACCAAGATGCTTTATCAAGGATTGATAAAGATAAATGGCAGGAAGCCATGAACGCCGAGATGCAATCCATGTATGAAAACCAAGTGTGGGAACTTGTTGAGCAACCTCCTAGCTCTAAGCTAGTTGATTGCAAATGGCTTTTCAAAATGAAAACCGACATACATGGAAACTTGGATACATATAAAGCTAGACTTGTTGCAAAAGGTTTCACTCAAACTCAAGGGGTTGATTATGATGAAACTTTCTCGCCTGTGGCAATGCTAAAGTCTATTAGGATATTATTTGCGATTGCTGCTCACTACGACTATGAAATATGGCAAATGGATGTCAAAACCGCTTTCCTAAATGGATATCTTATGGAAGATGTCTATATGGTCCAGCCTGAAGGTTTTGTTGATCCAAAATATCCTAAAAGTGTATGCAAGTTAAAGAAGTCAATCTACGGATTGAAACAAGCATCTAGAATGTGGAATCATCGTTTTAATGAGGAAGCCGAGAAATTTGGCTTCATTAAAAATGGTGATGAAGCTTGTGTATATAAGAAAGCTAGTGGGAGCACTATCATGTTCCTTGTACTATATGTGGATGATATATTATTATTTGGGAATGATATTACCACAATGCAAGGAGTCAAAACTTGGCTAAAGAGTTGCTTCTCCATTAAGGATCTTGGAGATGCACAATACATATTGGGGATAGGGATCTATAGGAATAGATCCAAGAGATTGATAGGTTTAAGTCAAAGTACATACATTGATAAAATCTTGAAAAGGTTCAAGATGGAAAACTCTAAGAGAGGTTTGGTACCTATTCAAAAAGGAACCGTTCTCAGTTCATCTCAGTGTCCTACCACGAAAGATGAACAAGAGAGAATGAAGAAAGTCCCATACGCATCTGCTATTGGGTCTATCATGTATGCAATGATATGTACTAGACCGGATGTGTCATGCGCTCTAAGCTTGACAAGTAGATACCAGAATAACCCAGGAAATAGTCATTGGATTGCTGTTAAAAGCATATTGAAATACCTTAGGAGGACTAAGGATATGTTTCTAATATATGGGTCTGGTAAGGAGGAACTCGCTGTAAAAGGTTACGTGGACGCGAGTTTCCAAACTGATCGAGATGACTCTCGATCACAATCCGGTTATGTCTTCATGTTAAATGGTGGTGCGGTCTTGATAATGCTAAAAACGAACATATATTTCATAGCATTATTCCTCAAGAAAGACAAGCTTTTAGTTGCAATTGTTCTATTTACAAAAAATATTCGTTTAAATAATAAAAGGTGAAGACAAAAGACAGATTCGACGAATTGAAGACGCAAACGACCAAAAAGCTCAAAAGAACAAAAGACAATCAAAAAGGTTCCAATTATTGATAAGAAACGTCTCGAAAACACAAGAGTACAAGATTCAAAACGCAAAGTACAAGATATTAAATTGTACGCGAGGACGTTCGAAAATCCGGAACCGGGACCAGAGTCAACTCTTAACGCCCGACGCAACGGACTAAAAATTACAAGTTAACTATATATATAAATATAATATAATATATAATTAATTATATTAATTATATATATATTATATATATATTATTAAAACCGTCGGCAGCCAGAAACTCCAAGGGCCAGAAATGAAAATACCTCTCCGCGACTCGCGGAGTTTGAAGGGCTTTTTGCCGCGAGTCGCGGAGCCCCAAAAATCAAATCTGGCTATAAAATCAACCCGAATTCTGATCAAAAATATCCAATTTTTATCTCTCTCTCAATATATACGAGTAATATATATTTATATTTATAATTTATATTTTAATTTTAATTATAATTCTAATAATAAGGGTATGTTAGCGAATGTTGTAAGGGTGTAAGTCGAAATTCTGTCCGTGTAACGCTACGCTATTTTTAATCATTGTAAGTTATGTTCAACCTTTTTACATTAATGTCTCGTAGCTAAGTTATTATTATGCTTATTTAAAACGAAGTAATCATGATGTTGGGCTAATTACTAAAATTGGGTAATTGGGCTTTGTACCATAATTGGGGTTTGGACAAAAGAACGACACTTGTGGAAACTAGGCTATGGGCTATTAATGGGCTTTATATTTGTTTAACTAAATGAAAGTTTGTTAATGTTAATATAAAGATTTACAATTGGGCGTCCCTATAAATTACCATATACACTCGATCGGACACGATGGGCGGGGTATTTATATGTACGAATAATCGTTCATTTAACCGGACACGGGAATGGATTAATAGCCACTAGAATAATTAAAACAGGGGTGAAATTACATTCAAGGGTAATTGGTGTAATTGTTAACAAAGTAGTAAAACCTTGGTTTACACGCAGTCGATAACCTGGTGTATTCATTAAACAAAGTATTAAAACCTTGTTACAATTCGAATCCCCAATTAGTTGGAATATTTATCTTCGGGTATAATAATAATTTGACAAGGACACTTGCAATTTATATTTATGACTGATGGACTGTTATGGACAAAAACCAGACGGACATATTGAATAATCCAGGACAAAGGACAATTAACCCATGGGCATAAAACTAAAACCAACACGTCAAACATCATGATTACGGAAGTTTAAATAAGCATAATTCTTTTATTTCATATTTAATTTCCTTTATTTTATATTTAATTGCACTTCTAATTATCGCACTTTTATTTATTTTATCGCACTTTTAATTATCGTACTTTTTAATTATCGCAATTTAATTTTATCGCATTTTTATTATTCGCAATTTCATTATCGTTATTTACTTTACGCTTTAATTTAAAGTCTTGTATTTATATTTTACATTAGGTTTTAACTGCGACTAAAGTTTTAAAATCGACAAACCGGTCATTAAACGGTAAAAACCCCCCCTTTATAATAATAATATTACTTATATATATATTTGTATTTTTATAAAAGTAAACTAATATAGCGTTGAGCTTTGCTTAAAGATCTCCCTGTGGAACGAACCGGACTTACTAAAAACTACACTACTGTACGATTAGGTACACTGCCTATAAGTGTTGTAGCAAGGTTTAAGTATATCCATTCTATAAATAAATAAATATCTTGTGTAAAATTGTATCGTATTTAATAGTATTTTCTGCGTAAAATATAAGCTATTTTATATACACCTCGTTCGACATCAAGTATTTTTGGCGCCGCTGCCGGGGAAACATCTTAAAAGCCGGAAGCGCAACGCTAATAAAAAAAAAAAAAAAAAAAGATTTTTATTTACATTTATTAAAAGTCGTTTTTGTAAAAATTACGTTTTAATCATTCAAAAATATAAAAAGAAAAACAAAAATATAAGTATTTTTAGGATTTTGTTAAATATTTAAGTTTTATAAGTTTCTTTATCTTTATTTTAATTTATAAAAATATAAATTTTATTAAAAATCGTTTATTTAAATTAAAAACAGAAAACAAAATAAAAAAAAAAAAAAAAAAAAATAAAGAAAAACGCGTAAAAGTACAATCTGTCAACTGAATTCTGAATCCCCGCGACTCGCGGGATTTTCCTCTTCATTCACCGCAACTCGCGGAGGTATTCTGACACTCGGACAAAAACCCTAATCACGGGTTTTAATTTATTATTATTATTATTAATTACTTTATTATTATTATTATTATTAATTTTAGTTTTATTTTTACTTTTTACTTTATATATGTATTTAGTTTTAATAAGTTTTTATTAAATTATAAAATTAGTAGTTTTATTAAATAAATAATATAAAAATAATATTTTTATAAAAATTGTACCTTTTACAACTTTTTGTATATTTTTATATTTTGTACCTTTTTAATCGTTGTAGCATAATATTTGTATTTTTTAGCTCATAATTAATTTTAAACTTAGTTTTTGCTATAGTTATTTTAACTTTAGATTTTTAGGCTTTGCCGTAGAATTCCTTAAGTGCTTTTTCTTTAGACTAAGATTTAGGTGCTTTAGAATTTTGCGACGCCTTTTTAAGTTTTAGTTTCTTTTTAAGTTATTTCCATTTGGGATTTAGTTTTTCCTGTAAGCTTTAATATTTTTAGACCTTTTACTATGTACCAATTATCATTCCAATTAGTAATTTCAATTTGCGATTATAATTTTAAGTTAGTTGTAGTAATAAGGTTAAATTAGTTAAGTATTTTTAAGTTTTGATAAGTTTCTTTTATTTCCGTCACCTTTTATTTTTCAACCATTTTTCTTTTTCGACATTTTTCGACGCGCAATCTTTTTCTCTCTTATTTCTCGCCATTCTAGTTTTAGGACTTAGAATTTTATTCTACTTCTTATCTAAATTTCTTAAAATTACGAAAATTTATTTTAAGTAGTTAAATTAATAGACATCAAAATTTTCTGGTTCGTAGTAATAGTTGGATTTGTACGTGGACCGGGTTATTGGAGCCAAACAGTCCTCAATTATATTGAGACCAAACGAATCCTGCCCCTCTGCTGCATCTTTTGGCTATTCGAAACGTGGGCAAAATCAGAAAAGTCTATTGATTGGATAACTTATTATAATTTTTCTTTCCTTTTAAAAACTAATAGGATATTCTGTGAATGCACCGAGCAAGACGTTCACCACCTTTTGTACGTTCACCACCTGTAACTCGATCAAGACATCGTTTAACAAATATAACCGCCGTTGATTTTTCTTTAGACTCGTCATCCAGTCGACCAAGTACTACAGTTCAAATTTCCGATAATCCATTTTTTGAACCCAACCTCACAATTGAGAATCCAGAAAATATTCAGGAACGGTTCATAGATCCTGAACCATTAAACTTTCCTCCGGAACCACCAATCATTCAAACAGAGATTGTTGAGGAACGAACTATTAAATCAGAATCATCTAGTGATACCGATTCAACAAATTCAATTATGGAGAATCTGGAACCTTTAAGTATGGAAGACCGAATGAGAGCTAAACGCACTGGCCAAGGTCACGCAATTACTCATCCAGACATTAATGCGCCAGATTATGAAATCAAAGGACAAATTCTACACATGGTGACTAATCAATGCCAATTTAGTGGTGCGCCGAAGGAAGATCCAAATGAACATCTACGTACCTTTAATAGGATCTGCACACTATTTAAAATACGAGAAGTGGAGGATGAACAGATATATCTCATGTTATTTCCCTGGACTTTAAAGGGAGAAGCCAAAGATTGGTTGGAATCGTTACCTGAAGGGGCGATCGATACATGGGACGTTTTAATTGATAAATTTCTTAAACAATTCTTTCCTGCATCTAAAGCCGTAAGACTTCAAGCAGAAATTGTTACGTTCACACAGAAACCAAATGAAACTCTATATGAGGCGTGGACAAGATATGGAAAGTTGTTAAGAGGATGTCCGCAACATGGTTTAGACACCTGTCAAATAGTACAAATATTCTACCAAGGATGCGACATCACTACAAGAAAAGACATAGATATAGCAGCTGGTGGTTCGATTATGAAGAAAACCGAAACTGATGCTTACAAAATTATTGATAATACTGCTTCCCACTCACATGAGTGGCACCAAGAAAAAGATATCATTAGATCATCTAAAGCAGCTAGAGCCGATTCTAGCCATGACTTAGATTCCATTTCCGCAAAGATAGATGCTGTGGAGAGACGAATGGAAAAGATGACTAAAGATATTCATGCTATACGAATTAGTTGTGAGCAGTGTGGAGGACCACATTTGACAAAAGATTGTCTCAATATTGAATTAACAATGGAACAAAGAGAGAATATTTCATACATCAACCAAAGGCCTGGAAATAATTATCAGAATAATTATCAACCGCCAAGACCGATTTACAATCAAAACCAGAATTATAACCGAAATATTCCATACAACAACCAACAAGGTCCTAGCAATCAACAAATATCCAACAATACTTACAATCAACAAAGACCTAATTTTCAAAACAAACCACCACAACAAACCGATGATAAAAAGCCGAATTTAGAAGATATGATGACGAAGCTAGTTGAAACTCAAACGCAGTTTTTCACATCTCAAAAACAAACCAATGAACAAAATGCTCAAGCATTTAGAAATCAACAAGCTTCTATTCAAAATCTGGAACAAGAAGTAAGTAACCTAGCAAGGTTAATAGGTGAAAGAAAACCGGGAAGTTTACCTAGTGATACAAATGCTAACCCCCGGAATGAAACAGCTAAAGCTATTACCACAAGAAGTGGTACAACACTTAAACCACCTGAAATACCTGTAACTTCTGATGAAACTATTCCTACTCCACAAGAACCACAACCTGATCAAGATAAGGAAAAAGAACCGGTAGTTGAAAAGGTTAATGAAGATAACACAGTTAAGGCTAAACCTTATGTTAAACCATATCAACCACCACTTCCTTATCCGAGTAAAATGAAGAAAGAAAAACTTGAAGCCGAGCAATCCAAATTCTTGGATATGTTTAAACAAATAAATGTAAATCTTCCTTTCATTGATGTGATTTCAGGAATGCCAAGATATGCTAAATTCTTGAAAGATCTAATCACGAATAGAAAGAAAATGGAAGAACTCTCGGCTGTTACTATGAATGCTAATTGTTCAGCAGTGCTGTTGAATAAGATACCAGAAAAACTATCTGATCCAGGAAGTTTCACAATTCCATGTTTTCTGGGTAGTCTTAGTTCAATAGAAGCATTAGCAGACTTAGGTGCTAGTATAAATCTAATGCCGTATTCACTATACGCTAAACTAGACCTTGGAGAATTGAAACCAACCAGAATAAGCATACAACTAGCCGACCGATCAATAAAATATCCTAGAGGGATAATGGAGAACATGCTAGTTAAAGTTGGTACTTTAGTATTTCCAGTAGATTTTGTTGTTTTAGATATGGAAGAAGATTCTCAAGTTCCTCTCATATTAGGAAGACCATTCTTAAACACGGCTAAAGCAATGATAGACGTGTTCGGTAAGAAACTGACCCTAAGTATAGAGGATGAGAGTGTTACCTTTTCAGTTGATAGAGCAATGCAACAACCACAATCTGCAGATGATACATGTTATTATATTCAAACTATAGATGCACATGCAGAATTATTAGAAGAATTTCCAGAATTACAAGGAACAGGAGAATGTTCTTTAGGAGAAGGTAATGAACCAATTGATGAAGCTGAAATGTTAGCTACACTTATAGCTAATGGATATGAACCAACAACAGAAGAAATTCAAATGCTAAAAGAAGAAGACAGATATCGATATAAATCATCGATAGAAGAACCTCCGAAATTAGAGTTAAAGCCAC
This sequence comes from Rutidosis leptorrhynchoides, assembly GCF_046630445.1. NCBI lineage: Eukaryota > Viridiplantae > Streptophyta > Magnoliopsida > Asterales > Asteraceae > Rutidosis > Rutidosis leptorrhynchoides. The sequence continues at coordinate 359,964,264 of NC_092336.1, read as the reverse complement.
TTCCAAACCATTTGGAATACGCTTATTTACATGGTGAATCTGAATTACCTGTAATAATATCGTCTTCTCTTACTGAAAATGAGAAATCACAACTCATTTCTGTGTTGAAAGCTCATAAACCAGCCATTGCATGGAAGATTCATGATATTAAAGGAATAAGTCCTTCGTATTGCACACATAAAATCCTTATGGAAGAAGGTCATAAAACGTATGTGCAACGCCAACGAAGACTAAATCCTAATATGCAAGATGTAGTTAAGAAAGAGATTATTAAACTGCTAGATGCAGGTTTGATATATCCAATTTCTGATAGTCCATGGGTAAGCCCAGTTCAATGCGTGCCTAAGAAGGGTGGCATGACTGTCATCACAAATGAGAAAAATGAGCTTATTCCTACTAGGACTGTAACAGGATGGCGTGTATGTATTGATTATAGAAAATTAAATGACGCCACCAGAAAAGATCACTTTCCCTTACCTTTCATAGATCAAATGTTGGAAAGATTAGCCGGAAATAGTTACTATTGTTTTCTAGATGGATTTTCCGGATATTTTCAAATTCCAATAGCACCCGAAGATCAAGAGAAAACCACATTCACGTGCCCTTATGGTACTTTTGCTTACAAACGCATGCCATTTGGACTTTGTAACGCCCCTGCAACCTTTCAAAGGTGTATGATGGCGATTTTTCATGACATGATAGAAGAATGCATGGAAGTATTCATGGATGACTTTTCAGTCTTCGGTGATACATTTAAATCATGTCTAGTAAATCTGGAACGAATGCTAATTAGATGCGAAAAATCAAATCTAGTACTTAATTGGGAGAAATGCCATTTTATGGTTAAAGAAGGCATCGTTCTTGGACATAAAATTTCAAAAGAAGGAATTGAAGTGGATAGAGCTAAAGTAGATGTAATTGCTAAACTTCCACATCCCACCAATGTTAGAGGAGTTAGGAGTTTTCTAGGGCATGCCGGTTTTTACCGACGTTTCATAAAAGATTTTTCAAAAATTGCCACTCCTATGAATAAACTCCTAGAAAAGGATGCGCCATTCATCTTTTCAGATGAATGTATCAAATCTTTTAATATTCTTAAAGAAAAACTCACTAATGCACCGATCATGATAACACCAAATTGGAATCTACCATTTGAACTAATGTGCGATGCAAGTGATTTTGCAATGGGAGCCGTTTTAGGACAAAGGATTGAAAAAAGATTTCAACCTATATATTATGCTAGTAAGACATTACAAGGAGCACAAACGAACTATACAACTACTGAAAAAGAACTCCTTGCTATTGTCTTTGCTTTTGACAAATTTCGATCATATCTCGTTCTAGCAAAAACGGTGGTCTATACCGACCATTCTGCTCTTAGATACCTATTTTCAAAACAAGATGCTAAACCAAGATTAATCCGTTGGATCTTACTCTTACAAGAGTTTGATATTGAAATCCGAGATAAAAGAGGAGCAGAAAATCTCGCCGCTGATCATCTTTCTCGTCTTGAAAATCCCGAATTAGAAGTTCTGAATGAATCGGCCATACAAGACAACTTTCCTGATGAATATTTATTGAAGATAGATTATAAAGAAATCCCATGGTTTGCAGACTATGCGAACTACTTAGTTTGTGGATTCCTTGAAAAAGGATTATCGTACCAAAGACGAAAGAAATTCTTCAGTGATATAAAACACTATTTCTGGGAAGATCCACATCTGTTTAAAAGTTGTCCCGATGGAATAATACGCCGATGTGTATTTGGAGATGAAGCTAGTAAAATTTTAAACCATTGTCACACAGGACCAACAGGAGGGCATTATGGGCCTCAACTAACAGCAAGAAAAGTTTATGAAGCTGGATTCTATTGGCCTACAATTTACAAAGACTCACACCTTCTTTGCAAATCCTGTGATGCATGTCAAAGGGCCGGAAAAATAAGTCAACGTGATGAAATGCCACAAAATGTCATCCAAGTATGTGAAGTATTCGACATTTGGGGTATTGACTTTATGGGTCCATTTCCAAAATCTCATAATAATCTATATATACTCGTAGCCATTGATTATGTATCTAAATGGGCGGAAGCACAAGCTCTCCCAACTAACGATGCACGAGTTGTAGTCAACTTTTTAAAACGTCTTTTTGCAAGGTTTGGAACACCGAAAGCTTTAATAAGTGATCGGGGTACTCATTTCTGTAATAATCAACTTGAGAAAGTTCTTAAAAGATATGGAGTAACTCATAAAATCTCCACCGCATATCATCCACAAACAAGTGGACAAGTTGAAAATACAAACCGAGCTTTAAAACGTATTCTAGAGAAAACCGTAGGATCAAATCCGAAGGAATGGTCCATTAAATTGGAGGATGCACTCTGGGCTTTTAGAACAGCCTACAAAACTCCAATTGGAACCACACCTTTTAGACTTGTTTATGGAAAAGCATGTCATCTTCCAGTAGAAATTGAACACAAAGCATTTTGGGCTTTGAAGACATGTAATCTTGATTTACATGAAGCCGGACGTCTACGATTAAGTCAACTAAACGAATTAGAAGAATTAAGACATGAAGCATACGAAAATTCGTTAATCTATAAAGAAAGAACGAAGAAATGGCATGATAAAAGAATCAGAAGTTCAAAAGAATTTAAAGAAGGAGACAAAGTTCTTCTTTTCAATTCACGATTCAAGCTATTTCCTGGAAAATTGAAATCAAGATGGTCTGGACCATTCATAGTCAAAAGAGTTTTCCCATACGGAACGATAGAATTAATAAATTCAAATGGGATTGAATTTAAAGTTAATGGTCACAGAGTTAAACATTACATACATGGTCCGATGGAAGTCGACAACGAAGTTAATCACAATTTCGACACAACAGCTAACTAAGTGTGGGGAGAATCAAGTCTTTAAGGGATAATATGTATTTCTGTTAGAGTTAGATTGTCTGTTTTCGTGTAGTTCTCGAAAATGGAACACGTATGGTCTTTCCCTAGCAGACCCTAAAGAACTAGTCTTCTCCCCCCATTCTGAATTTTTATTTTTTTAGGTTTTTACGTAATGAAGACTGCCTGTGAACTAAACCATGGTCTAATGCTACACGCTTTGATCACTAAAAGAAATAATGACATACTACCGAGTGAATTAGTATCAGTAATCAGAGAAAGAATGGACGAAGTTAGAAAAGGATCCAGATGCGAAGATAATAAGTTACAATTTGGTAAAGGAAAATCAAAATCCGCAGCGAAAAGAAGAGCACGACACCTAGAAAAATGTCACAAATGCGGAAAATGGTCACATGGAGGTAAATGTTCAAATAATCAAACCTATTCAAATACCGAATTTGTTACTTTATGCAGAGACGGACCGTTCATATGTTTAGAAGAAAAGACAATGAATGCTCGAGGTTACGCCTATGCAGCCATGGAAGACCAATTAAACCGACTATCTTATGAATATAATAGATCATATAACTAAGAAATCTATTTCACAGGTATGTCTGTACAGTTTTTATTTTTTATTTTATTTTTAACCTTTTGATAATAAACGCTAATTTGTTCGCTAAAAAGTATTAAATTGGTATTAAATGAAATTAGGTTTGGCGACCGAAATTATTGATATCCTTCAAAAGTTTATTACATCACTGCGAAATTTAACGTTTATTCTTAAGGTATAAATATCTTTAATCAATCAACCCAAAATATTTCAAAAATTCGTCATGAGTTAAATTAGGTCTTGGAACCGAAATTACTTTACCGAAAAGAGGGGCGCATATTTTTGATAATATTTGACTGATTAAAGTGGGATAAAAAGACAAAAAGATTTTTAATTTTATTTACCATGTTTTTAAAATTAATATTTAAATCTTAAATTAATATTGTAAACTTTGTAAAAACAATATTTTTAAAATTGTAAATATTTGAAAAATTAATATGAGTTTGGTGTGAATTTATAATATGAATTTTTAAATTAAGTTTGGTGTGAATTTTTAATTTTTAAAATATGAAATTTTAATTTTATGCATTTCAAATTTTAAGTTTGGTGTGAATTTTGAATTGTTAATATTAATTTTGAATTTATTATTTAAGTTGTGTGAATTTAAAAACAAAAATTTACTTTATCTCATTAAGTTAAGAATATGATTTTTAAAATTCGTCGTAAGTTGAAGACTAGGTCTTTGAACCGAAATTGCTTTACCCGAGGGAGGGACGAGAACTTTTATTATCATTATTTTTAATCTTATTGATTTAAAGTATGCCAAAAACATTGAAAAAACCCAAAAATCTTAGCTTTTAAAACAATCGCTACAAAAAGACAAATTTTAAAATTTTGTCGAGGGACGGACTAGGACATCGATCCGAAACGACCTCGTCCTAAATAACAAGGGAAACAAAATTTTAAAATTAATTTCTTAATTGTTTTATAAGTTAAAGATTAAAAAAAAAAAAAAAAAAAAAAAAAAAAAAAAAAAAAAAAAAAAAAAAAAAAATAACTCCGCGACTCGCGGAGTTTTCAGTAAAAACCTCCGCGACTCGCGGAGGGACCAAATTACAGAAAAAAAAATAAAACTAGCTGCTCGAACTGATCACTCACACACACACATAAACACCCGAAATAGCTGCGAAAAAACCCGAAAAAACCCACAAAAATCATCCCAAAAACTCAATTTTTCACCGTTAATCTTCAAATTTTTCACTACAATCATGTTGAGAAGGATGATATCTAGGAACTACTCAAGAAAACAGGTACAATTACACCCCAAATCACCTTTAAATCCGAATTTTAGTGTGTTCTTGAGCATATTTTCATAATTTGAATTTTGTTAATTTTTAGTGTAATTAGTGTTAAATTGTTAGTATATTATGCATGTATAACCTAGATTGATGCTTGTTAACATGATTTGAAGCCAAAAACTTCAAAATCTTTAGAATCTAGGGTTTGTGTTCTTGAGAAAATTTGGGGCTTTTTGATATAAACAGGTTATGGCCGATTTTTGTCATGAATTGTTGCTAAATTGAGTAGTGTAACATGTCTAGGTAGTTAAAAGATCCAAACTTTGAGCCTAAACATGATTTTGAGAATTAAAGTGGACTTTTTCAAGTCCAAAATTCATGAACTTGATTTTTGAAAGATAATGCCATTTGAGACTTGTTTATTTGCTAGTAATGATTATTTTGACATGTTATTTGAGTTGAATGCTTATGAACTTGGCGAAAATTTTCGTATATACTTATTTGAAAAAGTGTAGAATTGATAAAAATGTGAAAATAAGCTTAAGTTTGATATAAATTGATAATGTCATTGTAATTATTTTGATTGATGATTTTGCTGACACTAATGCATATTTGGATGCACAAAATTTGTGTTTGATGTGTTTTGCAGACTGAAAGGGGTGAATCTTCATCCCAAGCCCGCCATGCTCCTGCTGAGAACTTGGAACAACAGGAGGTAGATAACTACTACAAGCAGGATGTACCTCATCCAGTCATGACCTTTTCAGATATGCACTTGGAACAGTTGCACCCGAACCTGCGATTTGACAGACTTTGGATAGATTATCCAAAATATCAACGGGGTTTGCATACTCTTCACTCAAAGGTTGTTGAGGTACCGAGGGTCATAGAATGGGGACCCTTGGAAGCTGTAGAATTGGCCGGGCCAATTAGGGAATTACTGGTACAGAGGTATGGTAATTCTTCTTTTAATGACTGGATATGTTTATTCACCATACGCAGACCTGTATATAAAGTATGGTGTGAAGAGTTGTTATGTAGTATAGAGTTGAATGATCGGGTAGCTAGTTTAACCGATCGTTCTTTTATTAGATTTTTGTTAGGCGGTTCGATGCGCCACATGTCATTACTGGACATGGCTCAGGCTTTACGTATATACACGCCTGAGGAATTAGCGTCTGCCGATTGTAGAGGATTGATACTAAACGGTAGGAAAATAGATGAAAATTTTGATACACACGGTGTGTGGAGTCAAATGACAAGCCATCACCGTTTCAAAGGGGGAAACTACTCTTATTTGGATATAGATAGAGCCGAATTAAGAGTAATACATAGGTTTTTAGCTAACTCGATTACACAAAGGGGTAAAAACAAAGAAAAGGTAAATGAACAAGATTTATTTTACCATATGTGTATTCGAGACCCACACAGCGCTGTAAGTATACCATATTGTGTGGGTTATTATTTATCAGCTATGGTTCGAGGGATGCGTCCACATAGCATAATAGGAGGTGGTATTTTTATTACTTTGATTGGTGAATATCTCGGTGTGGATATAAGTCGGGGGGGATTATTAGTAGAAGAGCCGGAACCCCGCGACACTATAGGTTTAAATGTGTACCATGGTGCGAAAGTTTTGAAGCGGCGAAACAACGCCGCAGTACGATACAATGGTAGACATCCACAGGTAGAGAGAAACCAGGAACAAGGTAATGTAGGAGGGGGGCAAGAAATACATAGGTTTATAGCTTCTCAGGAATACGAAAATGCTAGACAGAGAGCATTTGAAGATTGGCAAGTTCATCAGAACCAGATCATAGCGCATTGCCAACACATAGGTAGAAACTATATTCCTACACCGAAACCCGTCTTCCCTCCTTGGTCGATAGAGATGCAGCCACCTTATCCTACGTATGACCCTGCCGAGGCATTCTATAGCACTTATGGTTATGCGTGGAACCCCTATTGGTACCAATATCATCCTTAGTTTATTATTATTTTTTTTTTTATTATTTTGTAATTTGTAATTATTGATATATTTAATATTTTTGTTAATATTGTAATCATTTTTATAATTTCTAACTTTTATTCTTAGATTTTAATAATTTTTGAATGTGGGGTAATAAACCAAACTTCAAAAATATGTATATATGTTTGCAGTTTATCTTATGTACACAACAGGGTAAAACAACGCATTTTCAAAGACTGGCATTAAGTTCAGCAAAAGCAAGTAATTTTGACGACAATGATGCAAAATATATGTGAAATAACAACAAGACGGAATGAACAAATGACGTGCACCATTTATCATTCAGCAAACAAACGCCAATATATTCGGAAACTTTGGTAAAAATTTAATCATTTTCACACAAATCACCCTCAATAATTTAAATTGTTACTGATTTCTTGCAAATGAGGGCATTGCAAGATCTTAAGTGTGGGAAGGGGTTAAATTCTTTCGGATTTTAAAATTTTTTATATTAAACACTTGGTTACCATTAAGAATACTAGTAAAGCAGTAGTTGTATTAGAATCTAGTGCTCTCTGATAAAAAAGAACAGCCCTGGTCTTATATACTGACTACCCAATTCTAGTAAAATTTTTCAAAATTTTCAATTAAATGAATTCAAAAACATGTTTATACATATTTATGAACGATAAAACTAGGTTTTAACACCGAAATTATTGTTACCTCAAAAAGGACATAAATTGAGAAACAAACTAAAACGTCAAAATTCATTTAAAATGGAATAGAGGACGATAAAAAGAAAAATAAAAAGCCAAGTGTGGGAAAATTTACCAAGTTATTTTAAACATATGCCACATATATTTGTAACAAATAACTGAAAATACTTTTGCTTTGAACTAAACTAAACTGTTTTACCCAATGAAAGAAAAGAAGAGATGGATCTACACGATGAATCAATTCCATCATTAAAAGGAAGTAAAGTCTTCCGAAAAAGACACGCGCTTCTTGATTTAGGTCATGAAGTTGTCGTTCAGACCAGCTGTAGGTTGACGAAAAATCTAGAAAAGTCATCACTAAAATCAGCAGGAAATCCACGGACCTCAGCATTAAACAGGGTCGCCAAGTGGTCAGATTTATCCTAACCATGAGAAGGATTTATCTCGTACAATGGGGAGGCACCGTGCAAATTAGCTGGATAAGACTAATGAATCAGATCCCCAGAAAGGATAATCTCCTTAAAGATCAAAAATCAGCTTTTAAGCCTGATATTACTCAATCCTTGAGATTGACCTTAAAGATTGAGAATTACAAACTCATGGAATTCAATGATATCTAAACTCGAGCTTAAACGAGAAAATATTTTGATCAAAATTACAAACCGATTTGTTTTCTGAAAACCCTATTTTCAATGCGTTCATTACCATTGAACGTAAAATCCTAGGAATTCACCTGGAATTCATTAGGTCACCTGAACTAAATCGGGTGTCAACCGTAAGAACGGTGGTTGCATAACATGGTCAAAGACAGAACCTTGTGCCAGACCGAAAAATCATAGGATGAGCTTTACTATTGCTCCTACCAAGGATAGTAATTGCGTCCGACACGTTATAGACCATAATCAAAAGCATGTCACGGGACATTGCCTTAAACAGTTGCTTGTTCAACGCTTTCCTTTACAACCGGACGGTAGTTTGCCGAAAGGTAATATACGGAACAAGTAAACTGGACGTGTTGCTTTCCAAATACAAGGTTAGCAAGTGGGTGACACAAAACCGCAAGTTTTGAGCTAAAATTTTCAAATCTGAAACCCACCAAACCCACAAAAATATTTTGCAAACACCGGTAAAGGGTTATTCCGGAAAACTTATCTAGGGTAAAAACTAGATTTAATTTTCAAAAGATCAAATGTTTTCATAAAGATCCAATTTCCTTAATGGATCTAAATTTTTATAGTCATGTGGGACTGTAAACCATATCGTTACTACCATTGTTTATACCGCCGTATAGAAATCACTGATGTACAAAGTGTGAAGAATAAAGAAGTGATTCTAGTATTTCAAGACGATATTGCTTGAGGACAAGCAACGCTCAAGTGTGGGAATATTTGATAATGCTAAAAACGAACATATATTTCATAGCATTATTCCTCAAGAAAGACAAGCTTTTAGTTGCAATTGTTCTATTTACAAAAAATATTCGTTTAAATAATAAAAGGTGAAGACAAAAGACAGATTCGACGAATTGAAGACGCAAACGACCAAAAAGCTCAAAAGAACAAAAGACAATCAAAAAGGTTCCAATTATTGATAAGAAACGTCTCGAAAACACAAGAGTACAAGATTCAAAACGCAAAGTACAAGATATTAAATTGTACGCGAGGACGTTCGAAAATCCGGAACCGGGACCAGAGTCAACTCTTAACGCCCGACGCAACGGACTAAAAATTACAAGTTAACTATATATATAAATATAATATAATATATAATTAATTATATTAATTATATATATATTATATATATATTATTAAAACCGTCGGCAGCCAGAAACTCCAAGGGCCAGAAATGAAAATACCTCTCCGCGACTCGCGGAGTTTGAAGGGCTTTTTGCCGCGAGTCGCGGAGCCCCAAAAATCAAATCTGGCTATAAAATCAACCCGAATTCTGATCAAAAATATCCAATTTTTATCTCTCTCTCAATATATACGAGTAATATATATTTATATTTATAATTTATATTTTAATTTTAATTATAATTCTAATAATAAGGGTATGTTAGCGAATGTTGTAAGGGTGTAAGTCGAAATTCTGTCCGTGTAACGCTACGCTATTTTTAATCATTGTAAGTTATGTTCAACCTTTTTACATTAATGTCTCGTAGCTAAGTTATTATTATGCTTATTTAAAACGAAGTAATCATGATGTTGGGCTAATTACTAAAATTGGGTAATTGGGCTTTGTACCATAATTGGGGTTTGGACAAAAGAACGACACTTGTGGAAACTAGGCTATGGGCTATTAATGGGCTTTATATTTGTTTAACTAAATGAAAGTTTGTTAATGTTAATATAAAGATTTACAATTGGGCGTCCCTATAAATTACCATATACACTCGATCGGACACGATGGGCGGGGTATTTATATGTACGAATAATCGTTCATTTAACCGGACACGGGAATGGATTAATAGCCACTAGAATAATTAAAACAGGGGTGAAATTACATTCAAGGGTAATTGGTGTAATTGTTAACAAAGTAGTAAAACCTTGGTTTACACGCAGTCGATAACCTGGTGTATTCATTAAACAAAGTATTAAAACCTTGTTACAATTCGAATCCCCAATTAGTTGGAATATTTATCTTCGGGTATAATAATAATTTGACAAGGACACTTGCAATTTATATTTATGACTGATGGACTGTTATGGACAAAAACCAGACGGACATATTGAATAATCCAGGACAAAGGACAATTAACCCATGGGCATAAAACTAAAACCAACACGTCAAACATCATGATTACGGAAGTTTAAATAAGCATAATTCTTTTATTTCATATTTAATTTCCTTTATTTTATATTTAATTGCACTTCTAATTATCGCACTTTTATTTATTTTATCGCACTTTTAATTATCGTACTTTTTAATTATCGCAATTTAATTTTATCGCATTTTTATTATTCGCAATTTCATTATCGTTATTTACTTTACGCTTTAATTTAAAGTCTTGTATTTATATTTTACATTAGGTTTTAACTGCGACTAAAGTTTTAAAATCGACAAACCGGTCATTAAACGGTAAAAACCCCCCCTTTATAATAATAATATTACTTATATATATATTTGTATTTTTATAAAAGTAAACTAATATAGCGTTGAGCTTTGCTTAAAGATCTCCCTGTGGAACGAACCGGACTTACTAAAAACTACACTACTGTACGATTAGGTACACTGCCTATAAGTGTTGTAGCAAGGTTTAAGTATATCCATTCTATAAATAAATAAATATCTTGTGTAAAATTGTATCGTATTTAATAGTATTTTCTGCGTAAAATATAAGCTATTTTATATACACCTCGTTCGACATCAGGTCTCTTGGAAGAGTTCGAAATAGGAAGTTGTTGCGTTATCCACTACAGAGTCGGAGTACATTGCCGCCTCACTGGCAGCTCAGGAAGCTGCATGGATGAAGAAATTCATCGACGACTTAGGAGTGGTCCCTTCCATTCAGGACCCTCTTGAGATCTTTTGTGACAACGAGGGTGCGATTGCTCAAATCAAGGAACCTCGTGCTCATCAAAAGACTCGTCACATTGAGCGGAGATTCAACTACATCAGGGATGAGGTTGAAAAGGGAAAGATATGTATTCACAAAGTTCACACAGATCAAAATGTTGCGGATCCACTCACGAAGCTTTTACATGGGCCAAAACATGAGGGACATGTTTGTGCATTAGGGCTTCGATATTCTAGTTATTGGATATGATCTATTTTATGTATTTTACCGGAACGAAATTATTCAAACTCATTAATATAACTATGGTTATTTTGCATATTTCATCCATGAATAAGCAACTATTCTAAATTTCCGTAGTCGATCACATTTGTGGGAACAAGTGTGAGGTTTAGACTATTATGAACTTGGATTGGTATACATTCATAGGTTGAATGTGGGGCAAGGTTGCAACCAAGGTTCATAGATATTTGTGGGAAACAAATATTGGAAGACCCGCTCTCAAGAATTACTGTATAGAGCCTTTGTGGTTGATCACATGTAATCTTGAGTAAAGGCGAATATCATTGTATCCTCTGACCTGAGATACATATTGGGTTCGGATATTCACCAAGAACTGTGCCTTGATTCTTTCCTTCGCTATTCTGAAACATGGTAGTACATAAGGAAGAACTCAGGTATATTACAAAGTGTATATCTAGGACGTATGTAGTCAAGATGGAATTTGTCCCTCTTATTCGTTGAGAGTCAGATGTTTAAGGCCTGAAAAGTTAAATCTATAAGAGAGTGATCACTCTGTATCTCTTGGATTTAACATGACATCTAGGATGAAAGGATATAATGAAAGATTCACCTACATATATCAGCTCGAGTAGGGAGCTCGAAAGGGATGATGTTATTGAATGGCACAAAGTCATAACATATTAGGGGTGATGGACGGTGTGTTAGGCTGTATCCATCACTTGCATTGATTTCTTATGTTTCTCGTGCAAGTGGGAGATTGAAGGTATTTAGTATGCCCGAGAGACGTATTAAATTAATGTGGCTAATATATTATGATCCAAGTCGGGTCATACCCAATAACAAGCTTACCGACACCTTAAACGTATTTAATCTTAACAATTGGTTTGTTAAATAAATACGCGACACTTAAATTTCAGAAAATCGGTTTTCTGAAACACTATCACTTGAGATAAATTATTTGGACAATTTATATATATAATTATTTATAGGTTTAAATGATTATATTGTGTTATATTTTATAAAAGGTTTATAAAATATAAAAGTAACAAAACAATTACATGTTTTATATATATATATAACATGTTTATATATTTATTAAGACATTGTTTTATAAAATAAGTGAGCAGATTTTGGGTCTCCTAGACACTCACATGCTTGTCTTATTTTGTTGCTTTTAAGACTTCACAAGTCCTTAGGTGCATGGGCAACTCAAGGACCAAAGTTTGAATAAATTCTCTCAAGTAAACACATACATACATGCTTGTAAAAACTGCACAAAATCAGTAAAAATACTGATTCTGGCCGTGAGCTTTGAGCACCATAGAGGGGTCCTTAATTTCATTTTACAAGCTTGTTTCAAGTGTCAAATAAATCCTAACCAAAAGCAAGAGTGTTGGGGTTCAAAGCTTGGGGTATACTACACTTGAGGCTTCAAGTTAGAAGCTCATTTCATCATCATCTTTGAGGGTTGTTGCTGTCCAAATTTTCCAGCAACTTATGAGAGGTTTTCAAGCTTGTTCAAAGGTGATTAAGGTTCCAAAGTATAGCTAAGATTAAGGGTGGTGTTGGAGCATAAGAGCTTGGGGTTCTACACACTTGAAGTTTCAAGTTAGGAGCTCTTTCCACCTTCATCTTCATCAAAGTTTCTGCACTTCTTGAGCAGCCCTCAAACTTGTTTTGAGGAGGTATAACTTCTTTCCTTTCTTGACAATTAGTAAGCATATGTTCACAACTTGATCCATGGGATTTAGCTTTAAATTGGTTAAAGTTTAACAAGTAAAACTTGATAATTACACTCTTCCGATTATAATGATTCTTAAATGGTTTTAGAAATAATGGAACTTGTTAAATCCCAACAAAATGTTGTTAACCCAATGTTTATAATATCAAATGAGATTTTAAAGTATTATATTATCATGATATTATCATGTATGAACATCTCTTAATATGATATATATACATTAAATGTCTTTACAACGATAATCGTTACATATATGTCTCGTTTAAAAATCATTAAGTTAGTAGTCTTGTTTTTACATATGTAGTTCATTGTTAATATACTTAATGATATGTTTACTTATCATAGTATCATGTTAACTATATATATATCCATATATATGTCATCATATAGTTTTTACAAGTTTTAACGTTCGTGAATCACCGGTCAACTTGGGTGGTCAATTGTCTATATGAAACATATTTCAATTAATCAAGTCTTAACAAGTTTGATTTCTTAACATGTTGGAAACATTTAATCATGTAAATATCAATCTCAATTAATATATATAAAAACAAGGAAAAGTTCAGGTCACTACAGTACCTACCCGTTAAATAAATTTCGTCCTGAAATTTTAAGCTGTTGAAGGTGTTGACGAATCTTCTGGAAATAGATGCGGGTATTTCTTCTTCATCTGATCTTCACGCTCCCAGGTGAACTCGGGTCCTCTACGAGCATTCCATCGAACCTTAACAATTGGTATCTTGTTTTGCTTAAGTCTTTTAACCTCACGATCCATTATTTCGACGGGTTCTTCGATGAATTGGAGTTTTTCGTTGATTTGGATTTCATCTAACGGAAGAGTGAGATCTTCTTTAGCAAAAAATTTCTTCAAATTCGAGACGTGGAAAGTGTTATGTACAGCCGCGAGTTGTTGAGGTAACTCAAGTCGGTAAGCTACTGGTCCGACACGATCAATAATCTTGAATGGTCCAATATACCTTGGATTTAATTTCCCTCATTTACCAAATCGAACAACCCCTTTCCAAGGTGCAACTTTAAGCATGACCATCTCTCCAATTTCAAATTCTATATCTTTTCTTTTAATGTCAGCGTAGCTCTTTTGTCGACTTTGGGCGGTTTTCAACCGTTGTTGAATTTGGATGATCTTCTCGGTAGTTTCTTGTATAATCTCCGGACCCGTAATCTGTCTATCCCCCACTTCACTCCAACAAATCGGAGACCTGCACTTTCTACCATAAAGTGCTTCAAATGGCGCCATCTCAATGCTTGAATGGTAGCTGTTGTTGTAGGAAAAATCTGCTAACGGTAGATGTCGATCCCAACTGTTTCCGAAATCAATAACACATGCTCGTAGCATGTCTTCAAGCTTTTGTATCGTCCTTTCGCTCTGCCCATCAGTTTGTGGATGATAGGCAGTACTCATGTCTAGACGAGTTCCTAATGCTTGCTGTAATGTCTGCCAGAATCTTGAAATAAATCTGTCATCCCTATCAGAGATAATAGAGATTGGTATTCCATGTCTGGAGACGACTTCCTTCAAATACAGTCGTGCTAACTTCTCCATCTTGTCATCTTCTCTTATTGGCAGGAAGTGTGCTGATTTGGTGAGACGATCAACTATTACCCAAATAGTATCAAAACCACTTGCAGTCCTTGGCAATTTAGTGATGAAATCTATGGTAATGTTTTCCCATTTCCATTCTGGGATTTCGGGTTGTTGAAGTAGACCTGATGGTTTTTGATGCTCAGCTTTGACCTTAGAACACGTCAAACATTCTCCTACGTATTTAGCAACATCGGCTTTCATACCCGGCCACCTAAAATGTTTCTTGAGATCCTTGTACATCTTCCCCGTTCCAGGATGTATTGAGTATCTGGTTTTATGAGCTTCTCTAAGTACCATTTCTCTCATATCTCCAAATTTTGGTACCCAAATCCTTTCAGCCCTATACCGGGTTTCGTCTTCCCGAATATTAAGATGCTTCTCCGATCCTTTGGGTATTTCATCCTTTAAATTTCCCTCTTTTAAAACTCCTTGTTGCGCCTCCTTTATTTGAGTAGTAAGGTTATTATGAATCATTATATTCATAGATTTTACTCGAATGGGTTCTCTGTCCTTCCTGCTCAAGGCATCGGCTACCACATTTGCCTTCCCCGGGTGGTAACGAATCTCAAAGTCGTAATCATTCAATAATTCAATCCACCTACGCTGCCTCATATTCAGTTGTTTCTGATTAAATATGTGTTGAAGACTTTTGTGGTCGGTATATATAATACTTTTGACCCCATATAAGTAGTGCCTCCAAGTCTTTAATGCAAAAACAACCGCGCCTAATTCTAAATCATGCGTCGTATAATTTTGTTCGTGAATCTTCAATTGTCTAGACGCATAAGCAATCACCTTCGTTCGTTGCATTAATACACAACTGAGACCTTGCTTTGATGCGTCACAATAAATCACAAAATCATCATTCCCTTCAGGCAATGATAATATAGGTGCCGTAGTTAGCTTTTTCTTCAATAACTAAAACGCTTTCTCTTGTTCATCATTCCATTCAAATTTCTTCCCTTTATGCGTTAATGCAGTCAAGGGTTTTGCTATTCTGGAAAAGTCTTGGATGAACCTTCTGTAATAACCAGCTAGTCCCAAAAACTGGCGTATGTGTTTCGGAGTTTTCGGGGTTTCCCACTTTTCAACAGTTTCTATCTTTGCCGGATCCACCTTAATACCTTCTTTGTTTACTATGTGACCGAGGAATTGAACTTCTTCCAACCAAAATGCACACTTTGAAAACTTAGCGTACAATTCTTCCTTCCTCAATACTTCTAGCACCTTTCTCAAATGTTCAGCGTGTTCTTGGTCATTCTTTGAGTAAATAAGTATGTCATCAATGAAAACAATGACAAACTTGTCAAGGTATGGTCCACACACTCGGTTCATAAGGTCCATGAACACAGCTGGTGCATTAGTTAAACCAAACGGCATGACCATAAACTCGTAATGATCGTAACGTGTTCTGAAAGCAGTCTTTGGAATATCATCTTCTTTCACCCACATTTGATGATACCCGGAACGTAAGTCAATCTTTGAATAAACAGACGAGCCTTGTATTTGATCAAATAAGTCGTCGATTCTCGGTAGTGGGTAGCGGTTCTTGATGGTAAGTTTGTTCAACTCTCGGTAGTCGATACACAACCTGAATGTACCATCTTTCTTCTTGACAAACAAAACAGGAGCTCCCCACGGTGATGTGCTTGGTCGAATGAAACCACGCTCTAAAAGTTCTTGTAATTGGCTTTGCAGTTCTTTCATCTCGCTGGGTGCGAGTCTGTAAGGAGCACGAGCTATTGGTGCAGCTCCTGGTACAAGATCTATTTGAAATTCAACGGATCGCTGTGGGGGTAATCCCGGTAATTCTTTCGGAAATACATAGGGAAATTCTTTTGCAATGGGAACATCAGTGATGCTCTTTTCTTCAGTTTGTACTTTCTCGACGTGTGCTAGAACAGCATAGCAACCTTTTCTTATTAGTTTTTGTGCCTTCAAATTACTAATAAGATGTAGCTTCGTGTTGCCCTTTTCTCCGTACACCATTAAGGGTTTTCCTTTTTCTCGTATAATGCGAATTGCATTTTTGTAACAAACGATCTCTGCTTTCACTTCTTTCAACCAGTCCATACCGATTATCACATCAAAACTCCCTAACTCTACTGGTATCAAATCAATCTTAAATGTTTCGCTAACCAGTTTAGTTTCTCGATTCCGACATATATTATCTGCTGAAATTAATTTACCATTTGCTAATTCGAGTAAAAATTTACTATCCAAAGGCGTCAATGGACAACTTAATTTAGCACAAAAATATCTACTCATATAGCTTCTATCCGCACCCGAATCAAATAAAACGTAAGCAGATTTATTGTCAATAAGAAACGTACCCGTAACAAGCTCCGGGTCTTCCTGTGCCTCTGCCGCATTAATATTGAAAACTCTTCCGCGGCCTTGTCCATTCGTGTTCTCCTGGTTCGGGCAATTTCTAATGATGTGGCCCGGTTTTCCACATTTATAACAAACTACATTGGCATAACTTGTTCCGACACTACTTGCTCCGCCATTACTCGTTCCGACACCATTTGTTCCTTTCGTTCTATTAACCCCTGGTCCGTAGACCTCACACTTCACCGCGCTATGACCATTTCTTTTACACTTGTTGCAAAATTTGGTGCAGAACCCCGAGTGGTACTTTTCACACCTTTGGCATAGCTGCTTCTGATTGTTGTTGTTGTTGCAGTTATTATTGTTGTTGGGATGATTGTTGTAGTTGCTGCTGTTGTTGTTGTTGTTGTTGTTGTTGTTGTTGTTGTTGTTGGGCCGTTTGTTGTAGTTGCGATTGATGTTGCGATTGCTGGGATAATTGTTGCGATTATTGTTGTAATTGCTGTTGTTGTTGTATTGGTGATTCTTATCACCGTTTTCCTCCCACTTTCTTTTGACTTGCTTCACATTGGTCTCTTCAGCAGTCTGTTCTTTAATTCTTTCTTCAATCTGGTTCACTAGTTTGTGAGCCATTCTACATGCCTGTTGTATGGAGGCGGGCTCGTGTGAACTTATATCTTCTTGGATTCTTTTCGGTAATCCTTTCACAAACGCGTCGATCTTCTCTTCCTCATCTTCGAATGCTCCCGGACACAATAGGCACAATTCTGTGAATCATCTTTCGTACGTGGTAATATCAAATCCTTGGGTTCGTAACCCTCTAAGTTCTGTCTTGTGCTTATTGACCTCGGTTCTGGGACGGTACTTCTCGTTCATCAAGTGCTTGAATGCTGACCACGGTAGTGCGTACGCATCGTCTTGTCCCACTTGCTCTAGATAGGTATTCCACCATGTTAACGCAGAACCTGTGAAGGTTTGCGTAGCGTACTTCACTTTGTCCTCTTCAGTACACTTACTTATGGCAAACACCGATTCGACCTTCTCGGTCCACCATTTCAATCCGATCGGTCCTTCGGTTCCATCAAATTCCAAAGGTTTGCAGGCAGTGAATTCTTTGTAGGTGCATCCTACACGATTTCCTGTACTGCTAGATCCAAGGTTATTGTTGGTATGTAGCGCAACCTGTACTGCGGCTATGTTTGAAGCTAGAAAAGTACGGAATTCCTCTTTATTCATATTCACAGTGTGTCGAGTAGTCGGTGCCATTTCCTTCAAAATAGTCATATGGAACAAGTTAATCATACAGAATATTAAGAGTAGTTAATAGTATTTCGTAGCATAATATGAACTCATTTATAAAAGCTTTTTCTTCATATTAGCGTTTTATAAGTTTAAATTCGGGTAGTACCTACCCGTTAAGTTCATACTTAGTAGCTAATATACAATTCAACTACTACAATTCTATATGAAAAACTGATTATAATAATATTTCGCGTTCAAACTTTTACACAATATTTTACAAACTTACAATACCGCTTATTTTACATATAGCATGAAATATAGCACACAATAAATTTGATACAAGATGGTTGTGAAGATAATTCTAGCTAGTACACAAGTCGTTCAGCAAAGGCAATAAAGACACGTAATTCATACATCCAGAAACAAGTCATGCATTCTGGTTTTACTAGGATTACTTCCCATCCTTGGTCTTGTGGAACATAACCATTATGGCCGTTGATAAGACAGTGTGTTGTAACGTCGTCAAAGGGACGAGGGTTACGTAATGTCCAACAGTCCCGTAACAATCTAAAAACCTCATTTCTTACCCCAATTACCGACTCCGTCACTTGTGGGAACGTTTTGTTTAATAGTTGTAGCCCGATGTTCTTGTTCTCACTTTGGTGAGAAGCGAACATTACTAATCCGTAAGCATAACATGCTTCTTTATGTTGCATGTTAGCCGCTTTTTCTAAATCACGAAGTCCAATATTCGGATATATTGAGTCAAAATAATTTCTTAACCCATTGCGTAAAATAGCATTTGGGTTCCCCGCAATATATGCGTCAAAGTAAACACATCGTAACTTATGGATTTCCCAATGTGATATCCCCCATCTTTCGAACGAAAGCCTTTTATAAACCAAGGCATTCTTGGAGCGTTCTTCGAATGTCTTACAAACTGATCTCGCCTTAAATAGTTGTGCCGAAGAATTTTGACCGACTCTAGACAAGATTTCATCAATCATGTCTCCGGGTAGGTCTCTTAAAATATTGGGTTGTCTATCTATTTTGTGTTTTTATACTATAAAATAGACAAGAGTTAGATTCATAAAAAAAATACTTATTAATACAAGCAATTTTTACATATATCATAAAGCATAAGCACACTATATTACATATATTACACCACACGAATACAACTATCTTATTCCGACTCACTTGTTTCTTCTTCTTCGATTTTGGTTAGTTTTGTCAAGTTTCTAGGGATATATGATGTTCCCCTAATACGAGCCGTAATTCTCCACATTGGTTTAGAAAAACCTGGTGGTTTAGAGGTTCCCGGGTCATTGTTACAACTTAAGGACTTCGGGGGTTGACGATACATATAAAGTTCATCGGGTTTGGAATTAGATTTCTCTATTTTTATGCCCTTTCCCTTATTATTTTCTTTTGCCTTTTTAAATTCAGTTGGGGTAATTTCTATAACATCATCGGAATTCTCGTCGGAATCCGATTCATCGGAGAATTGGTAATCCTCCCAATATTTTACTTCCTTGGCGGAAACACCATTAACCATAATTAACCTTGGTCGGTTGGTTGAGGATTTTCTTTTACTTAACCGTTTTATTATTTCCCCCACCGGTTCTATTTCTTCATCCGGTTCCGATTCTTCTTCCGGTTCCGATTCTTCTTCCGGTTCTGACTCTTCTTCCGGTTCCTCTTCGGGAACTTGTGAATCAGTCCACGAATCATTCCAATTTACATTTGACTCTTCATTATTATTAGGTGAGTCAATGGGACTTGTTCTAGAGGTAGACATCTATCACATAATATCAAACGCGTTAAGAGATTAATATATCACATAATATTCACATGTTAAAAATATATAGTTTCCAACAAAATTTGATAAGCAATCATTTTTCAAGTAAACACGGTCGAAGTCCAGACTCACTAATGCATCATAACAAACTCGATAAGACACACTAATGCAAAATTCTGGTTCTCTAAGACCAACGCTCGGATACCAACTGAAATGTCCCGTTCTTATTGATTAAAAACGTTCCATATTAATTGATTTCGTTGCGAGGTTTTGACCTCTATATGAGACGTTTTTCAAAGACTGCATTCATTTTAAAACAAACCATAACCTTTATTTCATCAATAAAGGTTTAAAAAGTTTTACGTAGATTATCAAATAATGATAATCTAAAATATCCTGTTTACACACGACCATTACATAATGGTTTACAATACAAATATGTTACAACAAAATAAGTTTCTTGAATGTAGTTTTTACACAATATCATACAAGCATGGACTCCAAATCTCGTCCTTATTTAAGTATGCGACAGCGGAAGCTCTTAATAATCACCTGAGAATAAACATGCTTAAAACGTCAACAAAAATGTTGGTGAGTTATAGGTTTAACCTATATATATCAAATCATAATAATAGACCACAAGATTTCATATTTCAATACACATCCCATACATAGAGATAAAAATCATTCATATGGTGAACACCTGGTAACCGACATTAACAAGATGCATATATAAGAATATCCCCATCATTCCGGGACACCCTTCAGATATGATATAATTTTCGAAGTACTAAAGCATCCGGTACTTTGGATGGGGTTTGTTAGGCCCAATAGATCTATCTTTAGGATTCGCGTCAATTAGGGTGTCTGTTCCCTAATTCTTAGATTACCAGACTTAATAAAAAGGGGCATATTCGATTTCGATAATTCAACCATAGAATGTAGTTTCATGTACTTGTGTCTATTTTGTAAATCATTTATAAAACCTGCATGTATTCTCATCCCAAAAATATTAGATTTTAAAAGTGGGACTATAACTCACTTTCACAGATTTTTACTTCGTCGGGAAGTAAGACTTGGCCACTGGTTGATTCACGAACCTATAACAATATATACATATATATCAAAGTATGTTCAAAATATATTTACAACACTTTTAATATATTTTGATGTTTTAAGTTTATTAAGTCAGCTGTCCTCGTTAGTAACCTACAACTAGTTGTACAAAGTTAGATGTACAGAAATAAATCGAAAAATATTATCTTGAATCAATCCACGACCCAGAGTATACGTATCTCAGTATTGATCACAACTCAAACTATATATATTTTGGAATCAACCTCAACCCTGTATAGCTAACTCCAACATTCACATATAGAGTGTCTATGGTTGTTCCGAAATATATATAGATGTGTCGACATGATAGGTCGAAACATTGTATACGTGTCTATGGTATCTCAAGATTACATAATATACAATACAAGTTGATTAAGTTATGGTAGGAATAGATTTGTTACCAATTTTCACGTAGCTAAAATGAGAAAAATTATCCAATCTTGTTTTACCCATAACTTCTTCATTTTAAATCCGTTTTGAGTGAATCAAATTGCTATGGTTTCATATTGAACTATATTTTATGAATCTAAACAGAAAAAGTATAGGTTTATAGTCGGAAAAATATGTTACAAGTCGTTTTTGTAAAGGTAGTCATTTTAGTCGAAAGAACGACGTCTAGATGACCATTTTAGAAAACATACTTCCACTTTGAGTTTAACCATAATTTTTGGATATAGTTTCATGTTCATAATAAAAATCATTTTCTCAGAATAACAACTTTTAAATCAAAGTTTATCATAGTTTTTAATTAACTAACCCAAAACAGCCCGCGGTGTTACTACGACGGCGTAAATCCAGTTTTACGGTGTTTTTCGTGTTTCCAGGTTTTAAATCATTAAGTTAGCATATCATATAGATATAGAACATGTGTTTATTTGATTTTAAAAGTCAAGTTAGAAGGATTAACTTTTGTTTGCGAACAAGTTTAGAATTAACTAAACTATGTTCTAGTGATTACAAGTTTAAACCTTCGAATAAGATAGCTTTATATGTATGAATCGAATGATGTTATGAACATCATTACTACCTTAAGTTCCTTGGATAAACCTACTGGAAAAGAGAAAAATGGATCTAGCTTCAACGGATCCTTGGATGGCTCGAAGTTCTTGAAGCAGAATCATGACACGAAAACAAGTTCAAGTAAGATCATCACTTGAAATAAGATTATTATAGTTATTGAAATTGAACCAAAGTTTGAATATGATTATTACCTTGTATTAGAATGATAACCTACTGTAAGAAACAAAGATTTCTTGAGTTTTGATGATCACCTTACAAGATTGGAAGTGAGCTAGCAAACTTGAAAGTATTCTTGATTTTATGTAACTAGAACTTGTAGAAATTATGAAGAACACTTAGAACTTGAAGATAGAACTTGAGAGAGATTAATTAGATGAAGAAAATTGAAGAATGAAAGTGTTTGTAGGTGTTTTTGGTCGTTGGTGTATGGATTAGATATAAAGGATATGTAATTTTGTTTTCATGTAAATAAGTCATGAATGATTACTCATATTTTTGTAATTTTATGAGATATTTCATGCTAGTTGCCAAATGATGGTTCCCACATGTGTTAGGTGACTCACATGGGCTGCTAAGAGCTGATCATTGGAGTGTATATACCAATAGTACATACATCTAAAAGCTGTGTATTGTACGAGTACGAATACGGGTGCATACGAGTAGAATTGTTAATGAAACTGAACGAGGATGTAATTGTAAGAATTTTTGTTAAGTAGAAGTATTTTGATAAGTGTATTGAAGTCTTTCAAAAGTGTATAAATACATATTAAAACACTACATGTATATACATTTTAACTGAGTCGTTAAGTCATCGTTAGTCGTTACATGTAAGTGTTGTTTTTAAACCTTTAGGTTAACGATCTTGTTAAATGTTGTTAACCCAATGTTTATAATATCAAATGAGATTTTAAAGTATTATATTATCATGATATTATCATGTATGAATATCTCTTAATATGATATATATACATTAAATGTCTTTACAACGATAATCGTTACATATATGTCTCGTTTAAAAATCATTAAGTTAGTAGTCTTGTTTTTACATATGTAGTTCATTGTTAATATACTTAATGATATGTTTACTTATCATAGTATCATGTTAACTATATATATATCCATATATATGTCATCATATAGTTTTTACAAGTTTTAACGTTCGTGAATCACCAGTCAACTTGGGTGGTCAATTGTCTTTATGAAACATATTTCAATTAATCAAGTCTTAACAAGTTTGATTGCTTAACATGTTGGAAACATTTAATCATGTAAATATCAATCTCAATTAATATATATATAAACATGGAAAAGTTCGGGTCACTACACGGTAAGTCTTATATAATCAATTAAAGAAGGTATGGCGGATGAAAAAGGAAAAGAAGCTCATGGTCAACGACCTTTCACTTCCTCTTCTGTCGGGTACGGAAGGCAGGTCCATCATTCCTCGGCCTATTACGTTCCGCCTCTAACGCAGCAACCCTGGCAGTTAAGGCTCCTATCAATCTCGCCATCTCAACGAACCTTGCTTCAGCCTCGTACGTATAAGTATTTATACCTGTGACTCTTTCCTCCATGCTCTCTAGATCATCGGAGTGCGGATATGTCCTAGCAATATCGCTTAAGGCATTAACACGATCAACAATATCCCTGTTACAGTTAGTATGAACCAAATCCAATGCATAAAGGTTCACGGGATGGTTAGGTATCCGATGTGGAGCAGGTGCTGGTGCTGGGGCTGGAGCATTCACCTCAGCCACACTGGAGTCACTGTCACTGCTTCCTGAATCATGTAACATCTAACTCATAGTACAAGAACACAAACAAAACAGATTAGTCAAGTAAATAACATTAGTCACAAAGTACTCATGTAATGACTAAGTCCCGGTCGTAGTCTAGACTCATCAAGGCGTCCTAATGACTAAATCAGACACACTAATGCAAGTCCTAGTTTCCCTACGAACCGTTTGCTCTGATAACAACTATAACACCCCGCCAAAATACCATCTGACAGCGTGTTAATTCCGGTCCCACAGTTAACAGTTACGCCCTCTATATGAGATGTTTAAAGCAATCACATTTAATTTTTATTTAAATTAATAACTTTCAAAAACAAAAATCAGAAATCCCAAAATAGAAACACTGTTGTGATCGTAACCACAAGCCAACAGTATTTAAATAGTATAAAAGTTTTAAATGCGAAAGTAAATTATGTTCTTTAAAATCAAATGCTGACTCCACGGCCAGACATGCAGCAAACACAGTGGAAGCATACCTCTTAAGGACCTGAGAATAACAACACGCAAAAACATGTCAACAAATAATGTTGGTGAATCTACAGGTTTAACATGATGTAACAGTATCTGAAAAACAGTTATCAGAAAAATAGTTTAATTTCATTGACCACGAGATTCTATCGCCTGCATAACCCGAGCACCTGAATACTAGCATTAACCCGAGCATAGAAACCACTACACCCGACCTTACCTCGTAAAATGTTATACACTTGTTCAAATGTATTTAATGTTCAAAATAAATGCACTACTGCTTTCATAGTGGGTGAGGTTGTCAACCTAACGGATCCGTCCATCTAAATTGTGCTTACACCGATGGTATTAAAAGTATTCAAGCTAGAGGCTTTTTGAACAAACTCATTATGCATATGTGTAGTACTCATGTCAATATAAAAGTAATTGAAAATGTAAATGTAACAGCGTGTATTCTCATCCCTAAAAACATGTAAAAAGCGGGACTGTAGACTCACCTTTGAATAAGCTCGTAATGTAAGGCAAATGACTTGTACGGTTTAGTCCCGAGTAATGTAACCTAAGTATACGTATGTAGGTTGGTCAATATATGTATCTTATATAAGTGTGGTTTCATAGTGTACGTTGTCTTATTGCTCGACTCGACGCGTCTCAAAGTAAAAGTCAACTATATCATGCAAGTCAAACAAAGTCAACCGAAGTCAAACCAAAAGTCAAACTTGGTCAAAGTAGTCAACTAAAGTCAAAATCAGTAGGTTCATGTCAAATATTGGTCAAGATATCAAACTTAAGTCAAACAATATGTTTTAGGTCATGAATAATCATTTCCACAATTTCAATTTATCGTTATACACAAAATTTATGAACACGTAGCATACTTAGCACATTATATCATAGTACAAAATTCAAGTAAATATGACAAACTCCAGATCATAATTAGACTCAAAAGTGATTCCAAAAAGTCCAGCCAGGGACTCATACGACAATTAAAAGTCAGGAATCAGAAGGAATATATTTGGGGTTTGCCAAGTCAGTTTCTGACCGCGCACTGATTTATTTTGGCTATATCCGGAGTTAGGGACATGAAATGGATACAAGACCAGTGGCCATAGTTCAAGGACAAATCAAAGTAATACATATCAAAAATCTAGCCACTTTTGTTTAGCCAATTTGTACAGTTTATTCGTGCAAGTTGAACATTCAGTTTTCAGTTCAAGTCAGAAGTCACATAAAGTATAGCTCTATTGTGCCCAATTCATAAGGTTTCAGAGATTGACATAAACTAATAATAAGTCACATATCATATTAAGTTTCATTTTCCAGAATCATACATGGTCAATCAATATACAAAATTTACAAAGTACAAAATCGTGTTCAATTTACAAATTCAATTCCCATTTCGTTAGTCACATTCGCATACGATTATCCGAAGATCTAGATACAATTAACCTATGATATCTACATAAAAGATGAAGTACTTTTTGTCTACTTTTCAAATATGCAAAGATTTAATCACAGAGATTAACACATTTTATCACACAAGGTTATATTCATGCAAGTGCTGTATAAACCTACTTTTAAACTAATTCTAGCATATCTCGGGCTATACATAAGCAAATGACATGATATCCTAGTCTAACTTGAGTGTTTTTAAATTATATTTCCAGTGGTATAAGTCTCACATTCCAATTTGTTGTCTATCATTACCATATTTCTGATGAAGCAACAAAAACACAACGATAATTCAAATCGACATAACTTAATCATACGGAAACGAAATCAAGCGAATCCAAAGCTTAAACTCAATAGTTTTTTGCAAGGAGTCTGATTATAACATCATAATTAACATTTGAAAAACTTAAATTTTCTGATCAAATAAATACAAATTCATTTTTAAACCCTAGCACATCAAACAATCAAAATAACGATTACAATTAACACGTACGCGTATAGACTTGAGCAATTGACAACATAACTATGAAACTCACATGAAAATCAGATTTTTAAGATTTAGGGTTTATGCAATTATACCTTTGATCGCTAAATTAAATACACCAACGCGTAGAGGAGATCGGGAATTACAACTTTCGTGTTCAAAGTTTAATCTAAAAATCAAAAATTGATGGTATGGTGGTGATGATGTGGTCAACGATGGGAGGGAGACTGGAAGGGATCGACTGCAGTTTTTGTGTAAGGGTTTACAAATTTTAGGTTAATACTTCTATTTATACTAACCCTAATTTAAACAATTAGCACATAAGCCCCTAAACTTACAAAAATTAAAATATAAGGGGGGTATGGTTAGGGGTCGGCCAAATGGGGCCCTCAGGGGGTTCCCGGGCTCTCGTTTTGTAATCCCGTGTATTCGTGGTCCTTTTTAAGTGCTGTTTAGTCGTACCGAAGGCCCGGAACGCTAATCCGATCGTTAAACGCAACCAATCGCTTAATTTATTAAAAACCCAATAAATTAAATATTTTAAAAAGTTAATAATTAATAAAATTAATTATTAAAATAAACCCGAGCGTTTCGTTGCTCAAAAAGCTATTATCAAAATCGTATCGTTTTTATCGTATTTCATTATCCGAAATATTTATTTGAATCAATATCAACCCATATGAATTATTGAAACCCTCCAAAGGTCAAGTACGCATTTAATACACGTAAACACATAAAGTTAAATAATCACCGTTAAATAAACTAACGGAAGGTTAACGAAAGTAACGGAAAAATCAGGGTTGTTACAGAAAGAGAGAGCTTGATTTGTAGAGGAAGGAGTCGGATTCTTGCAAAAGCTCGGGTTCTAAAGTTGTTCATCTCATTCCTAGCTACGTTATGGTAGTATTGGTAAGTTCAAACTCCGAATTTCATTTGTTAGATTTGATGTTCAATTTAGGGTTTGAGCTTGATTAGTTGTGAAACCCTTTTAGATAATGAAGTGGGTTTATGGTGACTAGTTATTCTTGTCACTTGGCGGGTTTTGGGTTGATTAACGTTTTGGTCATGATTAGGCTTTAATAATGGGTATAATCACTAGTGTTAGTGATTATGGAAGTGTTGGAACCCATTTGGGGGTATTTGGTTGATTAATTTTGAAATGGGTCAAAATTAGGGTTTATGTGTCAAATTGGGCAAGACGAGTGTTTAACACTTCTGTTCGGGTTTAATTGACGTATTAGGACCATTCTCACTCGTGTTAGTGATTATTGGTTGGTTTAGACGCGGTTTGGTGCTTGGAAGTGCAATGGGTCGAAAATTGCACTAAGTGTCGATTTGAGTTGGTTTGTAAATCCAATCTAAGTGTGTTGTTTATATTGTGATAATGGAATAGGTACTTTCCATTGGCGCGTTGCGGATTATTTCGGTTGCATTCATCAAGGCGACAAGGTGAGTGTTGATATCCTATGTGCATATGTATGTGTAGGATGGGTGCGGGTCAGGTGAAGTGGTTCTCGGTTATAGAGCTCACTTCACATATAGGTGGATTTGATGGACTGGTGTAATAGGTCCAATTGGCACGGTTGTGCGTTTTGGTTGACCACCTTTGGCGAGGTGCACACTTTGTGTGTACGATATCACATATGCTTGTGATGTGGATTATACAACCCCAATGGCGAAGGTTGGTATTGAGTTGTGATTTGAGAAAGTGAGTCTCGTGTAGTACGGATTCACGATGACTCGTGTAGTTCGGTCATCTTATTGAGGTAGCGATCTCGTGTGGTTTCGGATTTACTAAGGCTCGTGTAGTTCGACCAACCTCAATGTTGTTGTGGTATTTAAGATAATAATCTCGTGTGGATCAGATTTACTAAGGCTCGTGTAGTTCGGCCAATCTTCATGTTGTTAATTGGTAGTCGGTTCAGGTATTGGGTTAAGGGGTTAACCTTGGACGTTTGTATATTATTTTATATATTGTCGTATTGTTGTGTAGTAGCTAACCCTTTGGTTGTAGCTTATTGGCGTTGTTCAAATTGTCGTTGGTGAACTTATATTTGTTGTTATTATTAGCTTGATGCTTAGTGATCGTACGGTATACTTAGCTTAGCTTGCCTTTATGCTTGGATGCACCGGTATGCGTTATTTGATTACTTATGTGGCGCGTCCATTTTATGCATATATATGTATGTAGTATATTCTCACTTACTAAGCATTAGCTTACCCTCTCGTTGTTTACATTTTTATAGATTTGCATGGATGCGGTGGCTCGGGTAAGCGTGGGGACTAGTGGACTTGCGTAGTTGCTTAGAAAATGTGCTTTTGGATTTGATTTGGATTGGGTAGCGTATCCCCAATCACCATGCTCGGTCTTCGTTTTTGTGTTAAACTTATATGGTCGAAAACTCGTAATTTTGTACAAAAGTTGTAAAACGGCCGATGTGGGCCCGGTGTCGTAAAACTCGGTTTTATTGTGGAAAACTCTTAGTTTTAATTATTATAACATATTGTGAAAGTGTTATGGTTTAAAAGTGTCGGGAAGCGGGTTTTTTGCCCGCGTAACTTTGACAAACTGATCAGGAACTTTTAGTACATTTGGACGCCGTCTAAAAGACTTGGACGCCATCCTGGTCTTCACAACTGGACGCCGTCCAGATAACTGGACACCGTCAAGATGAACTGTGTTACAAATTTTTTTTTTAAGGCGTATTTTTGGTTGGATAACGGGTTGGGTCATTACATGTTAGTAGCCAAATGGTTAGTTCCACATGTTTTTAGACTATCTAGGGCTACTAACAGCTGAATTTTTATGTGTATATACCAATAGTAAGTACATTTAGAAGCTGGGTATTGTACGAGTATGAATACAGTTGTATACGAGTAGAATTGTTGATGAAAATGAATGAGAATGTAAATGTAAGCATTTTTGTTAAGTAGAAGTACTTTGATATGTGTCAAGAAGTCTTTCAAAAGTGTACTAATACATCTTAATACACTATATGTATATGCATTTTAACTGAGTCGTTAAGTCATCGTTAGTCGTTACATGTACATGTTGTTTCGGAACCTTTAAGTTAACGATTTCGTTAAATGTAATTAATCCCATTGTTATTAAACCTAATGAGATGTTAAATTGTTACATTATCATGATAACATGATGTACTAATGTATCTTAATATGATATATAAATATTAAGACGTTATTATAACAATAATCGTTACGTATAGATATCGTTTGGAATTTGTTAAGTTAGTAGTCTTATTTTATGTATAAGGTTCATTGTTAATATACATAATGAGATACTTAATTATCATTTCATCATGTTAAACATATATATTTGTTCATATATATAATATCATGTCATATACATGTTATAACGTTCGTGAATCATCGGACAAACTGGGTAGTCAAATGTTAACACTAAATCTGTTTCAGTTAATCAAGTCTTAACAAGTTTGATTGCTTAACATGTTGAAAACATTTATTTATGTAAATATTATTCTCATATAATATATAATCATGGAAAAGTTCGGGTCACTACAGTACCTACCCGTTAAATAAATTTCGTCCCGAAATTTTAAGCAGTTGGAGGTGTTGTCGTATCTTCTGGAAATAAGTGTGGGTATTTCTTCTTCATTTGATCTTCACGCTCCCAGGTGAACTCGGGTCCCCTATTAGCATTCAATTGAACCTTAACGATTGGTATCTTTTTTTGCTTAATTCCTTTAACCTCACGATCCATTATTTCGACGGGTTCTTCAATGAATTGAAGTTTTTTCATTGATTTGGATTTCGTCTAAAGGAATAGTGAGATCTTCTTTGGCTAAGCATTTCTTGAGATTCGATACGTGAAAAGTATCATGTTACGCCGGCGAGTTGTTGAGGAAATTCAAGTCGGTAAGCTATTGGTCCGACACGATCTATAATCTTGAATGGTCCAATGTACCTTGGATTCAGTTCCCCCGTTTACCAAATCGAACAACACCTTTCCAAGGTGATACCTTAAGCATGACCATGTCTTCAATTTCAAATTCTATATCTTTTCTTTTACTGTACGCGTAGCTCTTTTGTCGACTTTGGGCGGTTTTCAACCGTTGTTGAATTTGAATGATTTTCTCGGTAGTTTCTTGGATAATTTCTGGACTCAAAATTTGTCTATCCCCCACTTCACTCCAATAAATCGGAGACCTGCACTTTCTGCTATAAAGTGCCTCAAATAGTGCCATCTCAATACTCGAATGGTAACTGTTGTTGTAGAAAGATTCTGCTAACGGTAGATGTCGATCCCAACTGTTTCTAAAATCAATACCACATGCTCGTAGCATGTCTTCAAGAGTCTGTATCATCCTTTCACTCTGCCCATCGGTTTGTGGATGATAGGCAGTACTCATATCTAGACGAGTTCCCAATGCTTGTTGTAACGTTTGCCAAAACTTTGAAACAAATCTACCGTCCCTATCAGAGATAATAGAGATTGGTATTCCGTGTCTGGAGATGACTTCCTTCAAGTATAGTTGTGCTAACTTTTCCATTTTATCATCTTCTCGCATTGGTAGAAAGTGTGCTAATTTGGTGAGACGATCGACTATTACCCAAATAGTATCATAACCACTTGCAGTCCTTGGCAATTTAGTAATGAAATCCATGGTAATGTTTTCCTATTTCTATTCTGGGATTTAAGGTTGTTGAAGTAGACCTGATGGTTTCTGATGTTCAACTTTGACCTTAGAACACGTCAAACATTCTCCTACATATTTAGCAATATCGACTTTCATACCCGACCACCAAAAATGTTTCTTGAGATCTTTGTACATCTTTCCCGCTCCGGGATGTATTGAGTATTTGGTTTTATGTGTTTCCCTAAGTACCATTTCTCTCACATCTGCAAACTTTGGTACCCAAATTCTTTTAGCCCTATATCGGGTTCCATCTTCCCGAATATTAAGATGTTTCTCTGATCCTTTGGGTATTTCCTTCTTCAAATTCCCTTCTTTCAAAACTCCTTGTTGCGCCTCTTTTATTCGAGTAGTAAGGTTAGTATGAA
Organism: Rutidosis leptorrhynchoides; assembly: GCF_046630445.1. NCBI lineage: Eukaryota > Viridiplantae > Streptophyta > Magnoliopsida > Asterales > Asteraceae > Rutidosis > Rutidosis leptorrhynchoides. Next base: position 359,932,986 of record NC_092336.1, on the reverse strand, counting down.
TAATTATATTCATAGCTTTTACTCGAATAGGTTCTCTGTCCTTTCTACTTAAGGCATCGGCTACCACATTTACCTTCCCCGGGTGGTAACGAATCTCAAAATCGTAATCATTTAACAGCTCAATCCACCTACGCTGCCTCATGTTCAGTTGTTTTTGATCAAATATATATTGGAGACTTTTGTGATCGGTATATATGGTACATTTGAATCCATATAGATAGTGCCTCCATATTTTTAATGCAAAAACGACAGCGCCCAATTCCAAATCATGAGTCGTATAATTCTGCTCATGAATCTTCAATTGTCTGGATGCATAAGTAATTACCTTCTTTTGTTGCATTAAAACACAACCGAGACCTTGCTTTAAGGCATCACAATAAATCACAAAATCATCATTCCCTTCGGGCAATGACAATATAGGTGCCGTAGTTAACTTTTTCTTTAACAATTGAAATGCTCTTTCTTGTTCATCCTTCCATTCAAATTTCTTCCATTTATGCGTTAATGTAGTTAAGAGTTTTGCTATTTTGGAAAAATCTTGGATGAATCTTCTTTAGTAACCAGCCAATCCAAAAAATTGGCGTATTTGCGTCGGGGTTTTCGGTGTTTCCCACTTCTCAACGGTTTCAATCTTTCCCGGATCAACCTGAATACCTTCTTTGCTCACTATGTGACCGAGGAATTGAACTTCTTTCAACTAAAATGCACACTTTGAAAACTTGTGACGACCTCCAGATAGGGCCTGGAAGAATAACGTCACTAATTATATCAAATCACAATTGTATAAACGAGAACGACTCTATATGAGACGTTTTATTGAGTTTTGCAGCGGAAGATAAATAGATTACATTGTATTTAGAACATTAAATGTCTTTAATTGATATGATATGTAATGAAGACTCCAAGCATAGCAAGCAATCATCATCAAAGCAGTAGATATACAGCTGAAGCAATACTTAAGTACCTGAGAATAAACATGCTTAAAAAGTCAACACGAGGTTGAGTGAGTTCATAGGTTTGTCATAAATAATGATTTCAGTAATAGTGTTAGACCACAAGATTTAGTTTGTAAAGTAGATCTCGCAAGATCCAAAAGTTGATCTCCCGCAGGATCAAAAATTTATGCCAGTGCGTGATATTTAGACTAAACGTTGTTTGCCCCGTGACAAGTTGTTCTGTCCTTGTCGTTTAATTTCATTATCAAGTAATACAAAGACTTAGTCAAATGTATCGGGGACGTTACTCCCGATAGGCCTATCCCCAATAATTAAGAATGCCGCAGAAATTAAAAATTTCACTGTAGGGACTTAGTCGGACATAGCCGGGTATAGCATAGTTTTAACAGTTGGTACTGATATTTAGACTAGACTTTCAAGTTTACCCCGTAATAAGTTATCGTTTATACTTGTCGGTTGGGAACTTGATGGTCATAGCCCAACATATCACAGTTTAATAGTTGGTACTTGTATTTAGACTAGACTTTCAAGTTTACCCCGTAACAAGTTATCGTTTATACTTGTCGGTTGGGGACTTGCTGGTCACAGCCCAACATATTACAGTTTAATAGTTGATACGTGTAAAACAGTTATAAAAGTTGCGCATGTATTCTCAGCCCAAAAATATAGATAAAAGGGGATCTATGAAAACTCACAAAAAAATCAGTTTTAGTATTTGTATTCATTTCATAAAAACAGTTATAAAAGTAGCGCATTTATTCTCAGCCCAAAAATATAGATAAAAAGGGAACTATGAAAAACTCACATTAAATAGTAGTTGAAGTATTCCACGCAAGAAGGAAAGTAAAGCAAGTAAGTGATCCGGATATCAATCTTGAGGTATAACGTTTGATTAGTTAATGTCTAACTTGACATAAAGTATGTTTATTAATATAGCAACTATATTGACAGTGACGGTTTTCGAGAAAAGTTCCTATTTCTCAAAAGTTTCTATTTTTGGAAACCTACTATTTATCGAAAAACTTCGACTTATAGTAAGCTTCTAGTTTAAGAATGTTCGGGTTATAATTCTTAACAAAGATGTTGTACAATCTCGCCCAAACTTCGTCGCTAACATGCAAGTCACTCGAATGATCTATTGTTACCGAGCGGCCCAGGATCTCTTGACCAGAATCTAAGTCTTGGCATTCGAGATCCACAAGCGTCCCATAATGGTAACAAGGATCACCCTAGGCCACAAGTAGCGGTGATGTTTGTAGTCTTTGTGAAATGTCCCGTTCTTATTGATTAAAAATGTTCCATATTAATTGATTTCGTTGCGAGGTTTTGACCTCTATATGAGACGTTTTTCAAAGACTGCATTCATTTTAAAACAAACCATAACCTTTATTTCATCAATAAAGGTTTAAAAAGCTTTACGTAGATTATCAAATAATGATAATCTAAAATATCCTGTTTACACACGACCATTACATAATGATTTACAATACAAATATGTTACAACAAAATAAGTTTCTTGAATGCAGTTTTTACACAATATCATACAAGCATGGACTCCAAATCTCGTCCTTATTTAAGTATGCGACAGCGGAAGCTCTTAATAATCACCTGAGAATAAACATGCTTAAAACGTCAACAAAAATGTTGGTGAGTTATAGGTTTAACCTATATATATCAAATCATAATAATAGACCACAAGATTTCATATTTCAATACACATCCCATACATAGAGATAAAAATCATTCATATGGTGAACACCTGGTAACCGACATTAACAAGATGCATATATAAGAATATCCCCATCATTCCGGGACACCCTTCGAATATGATATAAATTTCGAAGTACTAAAGCATCCGGTACTTTGGATAGGGTTTGTTAGGCCCAATAGATCTATCTTTAGGATTCGCGTCAATTAGGGTGTCTGTTCCCTAATTCTTAGATTACCAGACTTAATAAAAAGGGGCATATTTGATTTTGATAATTCAACCATAGAATGTAGTTTCACGTACTTGTATCTTTTTTGTAAATCATTTATAAATCCTGCATGTATTCTCATCCCAAAAATATTAGATTTTAAAAGTGGGACTATAACTCACTTTCACAGATTTTTACTTCGTCAGGAAGTAAGACTTGGCCACTGGTTGATTCACGAACCTATAACAATATATACATATATATCAAAGTATGTTCAAAATATATTTACAACACTTTTAATATATTTTGATGTTTTAAGTTTATTAAGTCAGCTGTCCTCGTTAGTAACCTACAACTAGTTGTCCACAGTTAGATGTACAGAAAAAAATCGATAAATATTATTTTGAATCAATCCACGACCCAGTGTATACGTATCTCAGTATTGATCACAACTCAAACTATATATATTTTGGAATCAACCTCAACCCTGTATAGCTAACTCCAACATTCACATATAGAGTGTCTATGGTTGTTCCGAAATATATATAGATGTGTCGACATGATAGGTCAAAACATTGTATACGTGTCTATGGTATCTCAAGATTACATAATATACAATACAAGTTGATTAAGTTATGGTTGGAATAGATTTGTTACCAATTTTCACGTAGCTAAAATGAGAAAAATTATCCAATCTTGTTTTACCCATAACTTCTTCATTTTAAATCCGTTTTGAGTGAATCAAATTTCTATGGTTTCATATTGAATTCTATTTTATGAATCTAAACTGAAAAAGTATAGGTTTATAGTCGGAAAAATAAGTTACAAGTCATTTTTGTAAAGGTAGTCATTTCAGTCGAAAGAACGACGTCTAGATGACCATTTTAGAAAACATACTTCCACTTTGATTTTAACCATAATTTTTGGATATAGTTTCATGTTCATAATAAAAATCATTTTCTCAGAATAACAACTTTTAAATCAAAGTTTATCATAGTTTTTAATTAACTAACCCAAAACAGCCCGCGGTGTTACTACGACGGCGTAAATCCGATTTTACGGTGTTTTTCGTGTTTCCAGGTTTTAAATCATTAAGTTAGCATATCATATAGATATAGAACATGTGTTTAGTTGATTTTAAAAGTCAAGTTAGACGGATTACAAGTTTAAACCTTCGAATAAGATAGCTTTATATGTATGAATCGAATGATGTTATGAACATCATTACTACCTTAAGTTCCTTGGATAAACCTATTGGAAAAGAGAAAAATGGATCTAGCTTCAACGGATCCTTGGATGGCTCGAAGTTCTTGAAACAGAATCATGACACGAAAACCAGTTCAAGTAAGATCATCACTTGAAATAAGATTGTTATAGTTATAGAAATTGAACCAAAGTTTGAATATGATTATTACCTTGTATTAGAATGATAACCTACTGTAAGAAACAAAGATTTCTTGAGGTTGGATGATCACCTTACAAGATTGGAAGTGAGCTAGCAAACTTGAAAGTATTCTTGATTTTATGTAACTAGAACTTGTAGAATTTATGAAGAACACTTAGAACTTGAAGATAGAACTTGAGAGAGATCAATTAGATGAAGAACATTGAAGAATAAAAGTGTTTGTAGGTGTTTTTGGTCATTGGTGTATGGATTAGATATAAAGGATATGTAATTTTGTTTTCATGTAAATAAGTCATGAATGATTACTCATATTTTTGTAATTTTATGAGATATTTCATGCTAGTTGCCAAATGATGGTTCCCACATGTGTTAGGTGACTCACATGGGCTGCTAATAGCTGATCATTGGAGTGTATATACCAATAGTACATACATCTAAAAGCTGTGTATTGTACGAGTACGAATACGGGTGCATACGAGTAGAATTGTTGATGAAACTGAACGAGGATGTAATTGTAAGCATTTTTGTTAAGTAGAAGTATTTTGATAAGTGTATTGAAGTCTTTCAAAAGTGTATAAATACATATTAAAACACTACATGTATATACATTTTAACTGAGTCGTTAAGTCATCGTTAGTCGTTACATGTAAGTGTTGTTTTGAAACCTTTAGGTTAACGATCTTGTTAAATGTTGTTAACCCAATGTTTATAATATCAAATGAGATTTTAAATTATTATATTATCATGATATTATCATGTATGAATATCTCTTAATATGATATATATATACATTAAATGTCGTTACAACGATAATCGTTACATATATGTCTCGTTTCGAAATCATTAAGTTAGTAGTCTTATTTTTACATATGTATTTCATTGTTAATACACTTAATAACATATTTACTTATCATTTAACATAATTAACCAAGTGTATCAATATCTTAATATGATTCGTATGTACCTAGTAAGACGTTGTTATAACGATAATCGTTATATATATCATTTTCGAGTTTCTTAAATTAATAGTCTCATTTTTATGTATATAACTCATTGTTAAAATACCTAATGAGATACATACTTATAATAAAATCATGTTAACTATATATATAACCATATATATGTCATCGTATAGTTTTTACAAGTTTTAACGTTCGTGAATCACCGGTCAACTTGGGTGGTCAATTGTCTATATGAAACCTATTTCAATTAATCAAGTCTTAACAAGTTTGATTGCTTAACATGTTGGAAACATTTAATCATGAAAATATCAATCTCAATTAATATATATAAACATGGAAAAGTTCGGGTCACTACAGTACCTACCCGTTAAATAAATTTCGTCCCGAAATTTTAAGCTGTTGAAGGTGTTGACGAATCTTCTGGAAATAGATGCGGGTATTTCTTCTTCATCTGATCTTTACGCTCCCAGGTGAACTCGGGTCCTATACGAGCATTCCATCGAACCTTAACAATTGGTATCTTGTTTTGCTTAAGTCTTTTAACCTCACGATCCATTATTTCGATGGGTTCTTCGATGAATTGAAGTTTTTCGTTGATTTGGATTTCATCTAATGGAATAGTGAGATCTTCTTTAGCAAAACATTTCTTCAAATTCGAGACGTGGAAAGTGTTATGTACAGCCGCGAGTTGTTGAGGTAACTCAAGTCGGTAAGCTACTGGATTTAATTTCCCTCGTTTACCAAATCGAACAACGCCTTCCCAAGGTGCAACTTTAAGCATGACCATCTCTCCAATTTCAAATTCTATATCTTTTCTTTTAATGTCAGCGTAGCTCTTTTGTCGACTTTGGGCGGTTTTCAACCGTTGTTGAATTTGGATGATCTTCTCGGTAGTTTCTTGTATAATCTCCGAACCTGTAATCTGTCTATCCCCCACTTCACTCCAACAAATCGGAGACCTGCACTTTCTACCATAAAGTGCTTCAAACGGCGCCATCTCAATGCTTGAATGGTAGCTGTTGTTGTAGGAAAATTCTGCTAACGGTAGATGTCGATCCCAACTGTTTCCGAAATCAATAACACATCCTCGTAGCATGTCTTCAAGTGTTTGTATCGTCCTTTTGCTCTGCCCATCAGTTTGTGGATGATAGGCAGTACTCATGTCTAGACGAGTTCCTAATGCTTGCTGTAATGTCTGCCAGAATCTTGAAATAAATGTGCCATCCCTATCAGAGATAATAGAGATTGGTATTCCATGTCTGGAGATGACTTCCTTCAAATACGGTCGTGCTAACTTCTCCATCTTGTCATCTTCTCTTATTGGCAGGAAGTGTGCTGATTTGGTGAGACGATCAACTATTACCCAAATAGTATCAAAACTACTTGCAGTCCTTGGCAATTTAGTGATGAAATCCATGGTAATGTTTTCCCATTTCCATTCCGGGATTTCGGGTTGTTGAAGTAGACCTGATGGTTTCTGATGCTCTGCTTTGACCTTAGAACACGTCAAACATTCTCCTACGTATTTAGCAACATCGGCTTTCATACCCGGCCACCAAAAATGTTTCTTAAGATCCTTGTACATCTTCCCCGTTCCAGGATGTATTGAGTATCTGGTTTTATGAGCTTCTCTAAGTACCATTTCTCTCATATCTCCAAATTTTGGTACCCAAATTCTTTCAGCCCTATACCGGGTTCCGTCTTCCCGAATATTAAGATGCTTCTCCGATCCTTTGGGTATTTCATCCTTTAAATTTCCCTCTTTTAAAACTCCTTGTTGCGCCTCCTTTATTTGAGTAGTAAGGTTATTGTGAATCATTATATTCATAGATTTTACTCGAATGGGTTCTCTGTCCGTTCTGCTCAAGGCGTCGGCTACCACATTTGCCTTCCCAGGGTGGTAACGAATCTCAAAGTCGTAATCATTCAATAATTCAATCCACCTACGCTGCCTCATATTCAGTTGTTTCTGATTAAATATGTGCTGAAGACTTTTGTGGTCGGTATATATAATACTTTTGACCCCATATAAGTAGTGCCTCCAAGTCTTTAATGCAAAAACAACCGCGCCTAATTCCAAATCATGCGTCGTATAATTTTGCTCGTGAATCTTCAATTGTCTAGACGCATAAGCAATCACCTTTGTTCGTTGCATTAATACACAACCGAGACCTTGCTTTGATGCGTCACAATAAATCACAAAATCATCATTCCCTTCAGGCAATGACAATATAGGTGCCGTAGTTAGCTTTTTCTTCAATAACTGAAACGCTTTCTCTTGTTCATCCTTCCATTCAAATTTCTTCCCTTTATGCGTTAATGCAGTCAAGGGTTTTGCTATTTTGGAAAAGTCTTGGATGAACCTTCTGTAGTAACCAGCTAGTCCTAAAAACTGGCGTATGTGTTTCGGAGTTTTTGGGGTTTCCCACTTTTCAGCAGTTTCTATCTTTGCTGGATCCACCTTAATACCTTTTTTGTTTACTATGTGACCGAGGAATTGAACTTCTTCCAACCAAAATGCACACTTTGAAAATTTAGCGTACAATTCTTCCTTCCTCAATACTTCTAACACCTTTCTCAAATGTTCACCGTGTTCTTGGTCATTCTTTGAGTAAATAAGTATGTCATCAATGAAAACAATGACAAACTTGTCAAGGTATGGTCCACACACTCGGTTCATAAGGTCCATGAACACAGCTGGTGCATTAGTTAAACCAAACGGCATGACCATAAACTCGTAATGGCCGTAACGTGTTCTGAAAGCAGTCTTTGGAATATCATCTTCTTTCACCCGCATTTGATGATACCCGGAACGTAAGTCAATCTTTGAATAAACAGACGAGCCTTGTAGTTGATCAAATAAGTCGTCGATTCTCGGTAGTGGGTAGTGGTTCTTGATGGTAAGTTTGTTCAACTCTCGGTAGTCGATACACAACCTGAATGTACCATCTTTCTTCTTGACAAACAAAACAGGAGCTCCCCACGGTGATGTGCTTGGTCGAATGAAACCACACTCTAAAAGTTCTTGTAATTGGCTTTGCAGTTCTTTCATCTCCCTGGGTGCGAGTCTGTAAGGAGCACGAGCTATTGGTGCAGCTCCTGGTACAAGATCTATTTGAAATTCAACGGATCGATGTGGGGGTAATCCCGGTAATTCTTTCGGAAATACATCGGGAAATTCTTTTGCGACGGGAACATCATTGATGCTCTTTTCTTCAGTTTGTACTTTCTCGACGTGTGCTAGAACAGCATAGCAACCTTTTCTTATTAGTTTTTGTGCCTTCAAATTACTAATAAGATGTAGCTTCGTGTTGCCCTTTTCTCCGTACACCATTAAGGGTTTTCCTTTTTCTCGTATAATGCGAATTGCATTTTTGTAACAAACGATCTCTGCTTTCACTTCTTTCAACCAGTCCATACCGATTATCACATCAAAACTCCCTAACTCTACTGGTATCAAATCAATCTTAAATGTTTCGCTAACCAGTTTAATTTCTCGATTCCGACATATATTATCTGCTGAAATTAATTTACCATTTGCTAATTCGAGTAAAAATTTACTATCCAAAGGCGTCAATGGACAACTTAATTTAGCACAAAAATCTCTACTCATATAGCTTCTATCCGCACCCGAATCAAATAAAACGTAAGCAGATTTATTGTCAATAAGAAACGTACCCGTAACAAGCTCCGGGTCTTCCTGTGCCTCTGCTGCATTAATATTGAAAACTCTTCCGCGGCCTTGTCCATTCGTGTTCTCCTGGTTCGGGCAATTTCTAATAATGTGGCCCGGTTTTCCACATTTATAACAAACTACATTGGCATAACTTGCTCCGACACTACTTGCTCTGCCATTACTCGTTCCGACACCATTTGTTCCTTTCGTTCTATTAACCCCTAGTCCGTAGACCTCATACTTTGCCGCGCTATGACCATTTCTTTTACACTTGTTGCAAAATTTGGTGCAGAACCCCGAGTGATACTTTTCACACCTTTGGCATAGCTGCTTCTGATTGTTGTTGTTGTTGCGGTTATTATTGTTGTTGGGATGATTGTTGTAGTTGCTGTTGTTGTTGTTGTTGTTGTTGGGCCTTTTGTTGTAGTTGCGATTGATGTTGCGATTGTTTGGATAATTGTTGCGATTATTGTTGTAATTGCTGTTGTTGTTGTATTGGTGATTCTTATCACCGTTTTCCTCCCACTTTCTTTTGACTTGCTTCACATTGGCCTCTTCAGTAGTCTATTCTTTAATTCTTTCTTCAATCTGGTTCACTAGTTTGTGAGCCATTCTACATGCCTGTTGTATGGAGGCGGGCTCGTGTGAACTTATATCTTCTTGGATTCTTTCCGGTAATCCTTTCACAAACGCGTCGATCTTCTCTTCCTCATCTTCGAATGCTCCCGGACACAATAGGCACAATTCTGTGAATCGTCTTTCGTACGTGGTAATATCAAATCCTTGGGTTCGTAACCCTCTAAGTTCTGTCTTGAGCTTATTGACCTCGGTTCTGGGACGGTACTTCTCGTTCATCAAGTGCTTGAATGCTGACCACGGTAGTGCGTACGCATCGTCTTGTCCCACTTGCTCTAGATAGGTATTCCACCATGTTAACGCAAGAACCTGTGAAGGTATGCGTAGCGTACTTCACTTTTTCCTCTTCAGTACACTTACTTATGGCAAACACCGATTCGACCTTCTCGGTCCACCGTTTCAATCCGATCGGTCCTTCGGTTCCATCAAATTCCAAAGGTTTGCAGGCAGTGAATTCTTTGTAGGTGCATCCTACACGATTTCCTGTACTGCTAGATCCAAGGTTATTGTTGGTATGTAGCGCAGCCTGTACTGCGGCTATGTTTGAAGCTAGAAAAGTACGGAATTCCTCTTCATTCATATTCACGGTGTGTCGAGTAGTCGGTGCCATTTCCTTCAAAATAGTCAAATGGAACAAGTTAATCATACAGAATATTAAGAGTAGTTAATAGTATTTCGTAGCATAATATGAACTCATTTATAAAAGCTTTTTCTTCATATTAGCGTTTTATAAGTTTAAATTCGGGTAGTACCTACCCGTTAAGTTCATACTTAGTAGCTAATATACAATTCAACTACTACAATTCCATATGAAAAACTGATTATAATAATATTTCGCGTTCAAACTTTTACACAATATTTTACAAACTTACAATACCGCTTATTTTACATATAGCATGAAATATAGCACACAATAAATTTGATACAAGATGGTTGTGAAGATAATTCTAGCTAGTACACAAGTCGTTCAGCAAAGGCAATAAAGACACGTAATTCATACGTCCAGAAACAAGTCATGAATTCTGGTTTTACTAGGACTACTTCCCATCCTTGGTCTTGTGGAACATAACCGTTATGGCCGTTGATAAGACAGCGTGTTGTAATGTCGTCAAAGGGACGAGGGTTACGTAATGTCCAACAGTCCCGTAACAATCTAAAAACCTCATTTCTTACCCCAATTACCGACTCCGTCACTTGTGGGAACGTTTTGTTTAATAGTTGTAGCCCGATGTTCTTGTTCTCACTTTGGTGAGAAGCGAACATTACTAATCCGTAAGCATAACATGCTTCTTTATGTTGCATGTTAGCCGCTTTTTCTAAATCACGAAGTCCAATATTCGGATATATTGAGTCAAATTAATTTCTTAACCCATTGCGTAAAATAGCATTTGGGTTCCCCGCAATATATGCGTCAAAGTAAACACATCGTAACTTATGGATTTCCCAATGTGATATCCCCCATCTTTCGAATGAAAGCCTTTTATAAACCAAGGAATTCTTGGAACGTTCTTCGAATGTCTTACAAACTGATCTCGCCTTAAATAGTTGTGTCGAAGAATTCTGACCGACTCTAGACAAGATTTCATCAATCATGTCTCCGGGTAGGTCTCTTAAAATATTGGGTTGTCTATCCATTTTGTGTTTTTATACTGTAAAATAGACAAGAGTTAGATTCATAAAAAAAATACTTATTAATACAAGCAATTTTTACATATATCATAAAGCATAAGCACACTATATTACATATATTACACCACACGAATACAACTATCTTATTCCGACTCGCTTGTTTCTTCTTCTTCGGTTTTGATTCGTTTTGCCAAGTTTCTAGGGATCTATGATGTTTCCCTAATACTAGCTGTTATTTTCCACAACGGTTTAGAAAAACCTGGTGGTTTAGAGGTTCCTGGGTCATTGTTACAACTTAAGGACTTCGGGGGTTGACGATACATATAAAGTTCATCGGGGTTGGAATTAGATTTCTCTATTTTTATGCCCTTTCCCTTATTATTTTCTTTTGCCTTTTTAAATTCAGTTGGGGTAATTTCTATAACATCATCGGAATTCTCGTCGGAATCCGATTCATCGGAGAATTGGTAATCCTCCCAATATTTTGCTTCCTTGGCGGAAACACCATTGACCATAATTAACCTTGGTCGGTTGGTCGAGGATTTTCTTTTACTTAACCGTTTTATTATTTCCCCCACCGGTTCTATTTCCTCCTCCGGTTCCTCTTCTTCCGGTTCTGATTCTTCTTCCGATTCCGACTCTTCTTCCGATTCCTCTTCGGGAACTTGTGAATCAGTTCACGAATCATTCCAATTTACATTTGACTCTTCATTATTATTAGGTGAGTCAATGGGACTTGTTCTAGAGGTAGACATCTATCACATAATATCAAACACGTTAAGAGATTAATATATCACATAATATTCACATGTTAAAAATATATAGTTTCCAACAAAATTTGTTAAGCAATCATTTTTCAAGTAAACACGGTCGAAGTCCAGACTCACTAATGCATCCTAACAAACTCGATAAGACACACTAATGCAAAATTATGGTTCTCTAAGACTAACGCTCTGATACCAACTGAAATGTCCCGTTCTTATTGATTAAAAACGTTCCATATTAATTGATTTCGTTGCGAGGTTTTGACCTCTATATGAGACGTTTTTCAAAGACTGCATTCATTTTAAAACAAACCATAACCTTTATTTCATCAATAAAGGTTTAAAAAGGTTTACGTAGATTATCAAATAATGATAATCTAAAATATCCTGTTTACACACGACCATTACATAATGATTTACAATACAAATATGTTACAACAAAATAAGTTTCTTGAATGCAGTTTTTACACAATATCATACAAGCATGGACTCCAAATCTCGTCCTTATTTAAGTATGCGACAGCGGAAGCTCTTAATAATCACATGAGAATAAACATGCTTAAAACGTCAACAAAAATGTTGGTGAGTTATAGGTTTAACCTATATATATCAAATCATAATAATAGACCACAAGATTTCATATTTCAATACACATCCCATACATAGAGATAAAAATCATTCATATGGTGAACACCTGGTAACCGACATTAACAAGATGCATATATAAGAATATCCCCATCATTCCGGGACACCCTTCGAATATGATATAAATTTCGAAGTACTAAAGCATCCGGTACTTTGGATGGGGTTTGTTAGGCCCAATAGATCTATCTTTAGGATTCGCATCAATTAGGGTGTCTGTTCCCTAATTCTTAGATTACCAGACTTAATAAAAAGGGGCATATTTGATTTCGATAATTCAACCATAGAATGTAGCTTCACGTACTTGTGTCTATTTTGTAAATCATTTATAAAACCTGCATGTATTCTCATCCCAAAAATATTAGATTTTAAAAGTGGGACTATAACTCACTTTCACAGATTTTTACTTCGTCGGGAAGTAAGACTTGGCCACTGGTTGATTCACGAACCTATAACAATATATACATATATATCAAAGTATGTTCAAAATATATTTACAACACTTTTAATATATTTTGATGTTTTAAGTTTATTAAGTCAGCTGTCCTCGTTAGTAACCTACAACTAGTTGTCCACAGTTAGATGTACAGAAATAAATCGATAAATATTATCTTGAATCAATCCACGACCCAGTGTATACGTATCTCAGTATTGATCACAACTCAAACTATATATATTTTGGAATCAACCTCAACCCTGTATAGCTAACTCCAACATTCACATATAGAGTGTCTATGGTTGTTCCGAAATATATATAGATGTGTCGACATGATAGGTCGAAACATTGTATACGTGTCTATGGTATCTCAAGATTACATAATATACAATACAAGTTGATTAAGTTATGGTTGGAATAGATTTGTTACCAATTTTCACGTAGCTAAAATGAGAAAAATTATCCAATCTTGTTTTACCTATAACTTCTTCATTTTAAATCCGTTTTGAGTGAATCAAATTGCTATGGTTTCATATTGAACTCTATTTTATGAATCTAAACAGAAAAAGTATAGGTTTATAGTCGGAAAAATAAGTTACAAGTCGTTTTTGTAAAGGTAGTCATTTCAGTCGAAAGAACGACGTCTAGATGACCATTTTAGAAAACATACTTCCACTTTGAGTTTAACCATAATTTTTGGATATAGTTTCATGTTCATAATAAAAATCATTTTCTCAGAATAACAACTTTTAAATCAAAGTTTATCATAGTTTTTAATTAACTAACCCAAAACAGCCCGCGGTGTTACTACGACGGCGTAAATCCGGTTTTACGGTGTTTTTCGTGTTTCCAGGTTTTAAATCATTAAGTTAGCATATCATATAGATATATAACATGTGTTTAGTTGATTTTAAAAGTCAAGTTGGAAGGATTAACTTTTTTTTGCGAACAAGTTTAGAATTAACTAAACTATGTTCTAGTGATTACAAGTTTAAACCTTCGAATAAGATAGCTTTATATGTATGAATTGAATGATGTTATGAACATCATTACTACCTTAAGTTCCTTGGATAAACCTATTGGAAAAGAGAAAAATGGATCTTGCTTTAACGGATCCTTGGATGGCTCGAAGTTCTTGAAGCAGAATCATGACACGAAAACCAGTTCAAGTAAGATCATCACTTGAAATAAGATTGTTATAGTTATAGAAATTGAACCAAAGTTTGAATATGATTATTACCTTGTATTAGAATGATAACCTACTGTAAGAAACAAAGATTTCTTGAGGTTGGATGATCACCTTACAAGATTGGAAGTGAGCTAGCAAACTTGAAAGTATTCTTGATTTTATGTAACTAGAACTTGTAGAATTTATGAAGAACACTTAGAACTTGAAGATAGAACTTGAGAGAGATCAATTAGATGAAGAAAATTGAAGAATAAAAGTGTTTGTAGGTGTTTTTGGTCGTTGGTGTATGGATTAGATATAAAGGATATGTAATTTTGTTTTCATGTAAATAAGTCATGAATGATTACTCATATTTTTGTAATTTTATGAGATATTTCATGCTAGTTGCCAAATGATGGTTCCCACATGTGTTAGGTGACTCATATGGGCTACTAAGAGCTGATCATTGGAGTGTATATACCAATAGTACATACATCTAAAAGCTGTGTATTGTACGAGTACGAATACGGGTGCATACGAGTAGAATTGTTGATGAAACTGAACGAGGATGTAATTGTAAGCATTTTTGTTAAGTAGAAGTATTTTGATAAGTGTATTGAAGTCTTTCAAAAGTGTATAAATACATATTAAAACACTACATGTATATACATTTTAACTGAGTCGTTAAGTCATCGTTAGTCGTTACATGTAAGTGTTGTTTTGAAACCTTTAGGTTAACGATCTTGTTAAATGTTGTTAACCCAAAGTTTATAATATCAAATGAGATTTTAAATTATTATATTATCATGATATTATCATGTATGAATATCTCTTAATATGATATATATACATTAAATGTCGTTACAACGATAATCGTTACATATATGTCTCGTTTCGAAATCATTAAGTTAGTAGTCTTATTTTTACATATGTATTTCATTGTTAATACACTTAATAATATATTTACTTATCATTTAACATAATTAACCAAGTGTATCAATATCTTAATATGATTCATATGTACCTAGCAAGACGTTGTTATAACGATAATCGTTATATATATCATTTTCGAGTTTCTTAAATTAATAGTCTCATTTTTATGTATATAACTCATTGTTAAAATACCTAATGAGATACATACTTATAATAAAATCATGTTAACTATATATATAACCATATATATGTCATCGTATAGTTTTTACAAGTTTTAACGTTCGTGAATCACCGGTCAACTTGGGTGGTCAATTGTCTATATGAAATCTATTTCAATTAATCAAGTCTTAATAAGTTTGATTGCTTAACATGTTGGAAACATTTAATCATGTAAATATCAATCTCAATTAATATATATAAACATGGAAAAGTTCGGGTCACTACACTTTGTACGCTATCTTTAATTATAACCTTCACCTTAGGTGCGTATATACATATATATTCATTAATTTGATTTTAATTATAACTCCTATATATTAATTCATAAAAATACTTTTATAATTTTTAGTAACATATATTACTAATTATAACATGTTATTTATTTTAATTTTAATTGCATATAATTTATAACATTATTTACATGTTTTGGTAAAAAATAATAAACTGAAGTAAAAAGTAAAAAGTAAAAAGTAAAAAGTAAGAAAAGAATACTTACTAGTTGTAATTCTTCAAAGAGAGAATGAGAGAAATTTTGGTGTGAGTTTGAATAAGAAATGAGGGGTATTTATACTTGAAAAAAATTAGGTAAAAAGAATAAAATAATTAAAAGAAAAAGAAATATTTTAATTTTTAATGGGATTTTAAAATTCAAAAGTATTAAATATTAGGTCATGGGATAATGCACAAAATAAAATAATAAAAGTAGTTTTCCATTATAATTTTTAACTAAAAAGTAATTTATTTATTTATTTATTTTATTAAAAAAAATATTTATTTTAAGGATTTTTTTATATTTTTTTTTTAAAATAAACAAATTGATTTACTACTTTTCCAAGAATATTTTTCAATATATTTTTTTATTCATAATAACAATACTGATAATAAAGATATTAATTATTGATATCTTATTTAAAAAGGATGTTAATAATAATAATATTAATATATCAAATTAATGCGTAATTATTTACAAATAATTGTTCGTGAATCGTCGGAATTATTCGAGGTTAAATGAAATCATATAAATATTTTTGTTTAAATTTTGCCGGAAATTTACGGGTTGTCACAAAACTTGGCGTACAGTTTTTCTTTTCTTAACAATTCTAGCACTTTTCTCAAATGTTCTTCGTGCTCTTGATCATTTTTAGAGTAAATAAGTATGTCATCGATGATAACAATGACAAACTTTTCAAGATATGGTCCACACACACTTGGTTCATGAGGTCCATTAACACAGCTGGTGCGTTAGTTAATCTAAACGGCATAACCATAAACTCATAATGACCGTAATGTGTTCTAAAAGCAGTCTTCGGAATATCATCCTCCTTCACCCGCATTTGATGATATCCGGATCGTAAATCGATCTTCGAATAAACCGATGAGCCTTGTAGTTGATTAAATAAGTCATCAATTATCGGTAGTGGATAACGGTTCTTGATGGTAAGTTTGTTCAACTCTCTGTAGTCGATACACAACCTGAATGTACCATCCTTCTTTTTGACAAACAAACAGGAGCTCCCCACGGTGATGTACTTGGTCGAATGAAACCACGCTCTAAAAGTTCTTGTAATTGGCTCTGGAGTTCCTTCATTTCGCTGGGTGCAAGTATGTATGGCGCACGAGATATCGGTGCAGCCCCGGGTACAAGATCTATTTGAAATTCAACCGATCGATGTGGAGGTAGTCCCGGTAATTCTTTCAGAAATACATCGAGAAATTCTTTTGTGACAGGAACATCACTGATGTTCTTTTCTTCGGGTTTGACTTCCTCGATGTGTGCTAGAATGACATAGCAACCTTTTCTTATTAGTTTTTGCGTCTTTAAACTACTAATAAGATTTAACTTCGCGTTGCTCTTTTCTCCGTACACCATTAAGGGTTTTCCTTTTTCGCGTACATTGCGAATCGCATTTTTGTAACATACAACCTCTGCTCTTTCCTTTTTCAACCAGTCCATGCCAATTATCACATCAAAACTCCCTAACTCTACTGGTATCAAATTAATCTTAAATGTTTCGCCAACCAGTTTAATTTCTCGATTTTGACATATTTTATCCGCCGTAATAAACTTACCGTTTGCTAATTCGAGTAAAAAATTATTATCCAAAGGCGTTAATGGACAACTTAATTTGGCACAAAAATCTCTACTCATATAGCTTCTATCCGCACCCGAATCAAATAAAACATAAGCAGATTTATCGCAAATAAGAAATGTCCCCGTAACAAGCTCCGGGTCTTCTTGCGCTTCTATCGCATTAATGTTGAAGACTCTTCCTCGTGCTTGACCATTATTATTTTCTTGATTTGGGCAAGCAGTTTTGTAGTGGCCCTTCTTTCTGGATCCGAAACAAGTAATGTTGGCAATTTCTGTTCCCTTATTCCCTGGTCCGTAAACTTCACACTTTGCCGCACTATGCCCCATTCTATTAAACTTGGTACATGTTACCAAAAAATAAGTAGCCGGATGTTACCCTTCACACCTTTTGCACGAAATTTTCTGGTTTTTGTTGCCATTGTTGTTATTGAGATGGTTGTTGTTGCGATTGTTATTATTGTAGGGACGGTGATAGTCGTTTTTGTTGTTGGGATGATTGTTGTTGCGTTTGTTGTTGCAAAAATTGGTGCGATTGTAGTTGTGATTGTTGTGTTGATTGTTGAAGTGATAGTTACTGTTGTTGTGTTGGTGACTTTTGTCACTGTTTTCTTCCCACTTCCTCTTGACTTGTTTCATTTTGGCCTCCTCGACCGCCTGCTCTTTAATCCTTCCCTCGATCTGGTTTATAAGTTTGTGAGCCATTCAGCTTGCCTTTTGCATTGAAGTGGGCACGCTCGAACTCACATCCTCGTGAATCCTTTCTGGTAACCCTTTTACAAACGCATCGATCTGCTCTTCTTCATCTTTGAACACCCTTGGACACAATAGGCACAATTCTGTGAATCGTCGTTCGTATGTTGTAATATCGAATCCTTGCGTTTGTAATTGTCTAAGCTCTGCCTTGAGCTTATTAACCTCGTTTCTGGGATGGTACTGCTCATTAATCAAGTGTTTGAATGCTGACCACGGTAGTGTGTAAGCAGCATCTTGTCCCACTTGTTCGAGATAGGTGTTCCACCATGTTAACGCAGTACCTGTGAAGGTATGCGTGGCGTACTTTACCTTGTCTTCTTCAGCACATTTGCTTATAGAAAACACAGATTCGACCTTCTCGGTCCAACATTTCAGTCCGACTAGTCCTTCAGTTCCGTCGAATTCCAGAGGCTTACAGGCAGTGAAAGCCTTGTAGGAGCATCCTACACGGTTTCCTGTGGAGTTAACTCCACTGCTAGACACTGAGTTATTGTTGTTGTTTTGCATTGCAGCCTGTACTGCGGCTATGTTTGCAGCAAGGAATGCACAAAAATCTTCTTCGTTCATATTCAAGTTCTGTTGAGTAGTCGGTGCCATTTCATTCAAAAATAGCCAAAAGAGTTAAGTTAATCATATAGAATATTAGGAGTAGTCAATAGTATTTCTTAGCATAATATGAACTTATTTATAAAACCCTTTTCTTCATATTAGCGTTTAATAATTTTAATTCGGGTAGTACCTACCCGTTAAAGTTCATACTTAATAGCTAGCGCAAAAATTAACTACTACTATCGAAATAATATTCTATCATGAAAAACTGAATTCATTAACATTTCACGCTTAAACTTTTGATACAATATCATACAATCATACAATACCGTTAATTTACATACAACATGAAATATAGCACATAATAACTTTGATACAAAGCAGCTGTGAAGACAATTTTAGTAAAGCTCAAATTGTTCAGTGAAGGCAATGAAGACATGTAATTCATAAGACCAGAAACAAGTCATGCATTCGGGTTTTATTAATACTATTTCCCATCCTTGATCAAGTGGGAAATAACCGTTGTGGCCGTTGGCAAGGTAGCACATTTTAACGTCGTCAAAAGGACGGGGGTTATGAAATATCCAACAGCCCTGTAACAAGTTAAAAACCTTATTTCTCACTCCAACTACTGAATCCGTCCCCGTGGGAATGTTTTATCAAGAAGTTGTAGTCCGATGTTCTTTTTCTGAATTTGGTGAGAAGCGAACATCACTAACCCGTAAACATAGCATGCTTCTTTAAGTTGCATGTTTGAAGCTCTTTCTTAAGAATGAAGTCCTATGTTGGGATATGTGGAGTCAAAATAGGCTCTCAACCCGTAGCGGAAAATTGCATTAGGGTTTCCCGCACACAATGCCTTAAAGAAAACATGGCGTAACTTAAGGTCTCCCCAATGTGATATACACCATCTATCGAAGGAAAGCCTTTTATAAATTAAGGCATGCCTAGAATGTCTGTCAAATTTCCTACAAACTAATCTCGCCGGGGTAATTTCTATAACATCATCGGAATCCTCGTCGGGATCCGATTCATCAGAAAATTGGTAATTTTCCCAATATTTTGCTTCCTCGGCGGAAACACCATTGACCATTTTTAATTTTGGTCCATTGGTTGAGGATTTTCTTTTATTTATTTGTTTTTCTGTCGTTCCTAATATTTCCTCCTCCGAAACCTCTTCTTCCGGTTCCTCTTCTTCCGGTTCCTCTTCTTCCTCCGGAATTTGTGAATCTTCCAAAAATACATTCGACTCTTCATTATTAATGGGTGAGTCAATGAGATTTGTACTAGAGGTAGACATCTATCAAATAATAGCAAGCACATTAAGAGATTAATATATCACATAATATTTACATGTAAAAATATATAGTTTCCAACAAACGTGTTAAGCAATCGTTTTTAAAGAAAAACACGGTCGAAGTCCAGACTCACTAATGCATCCTAACAAATTCGATAAGACACACTAATGCAAATTTCTGGTTCTCTAAGACCAACGCTCAGATACCAACTGAAATGTCCCATTCATATTGATCATAAATGTTTCATATTAATTGGTTTCGTTGCGAGGTTTTGACCTCTATATGAGACGTTTTTCAAAGACTGCATTCGATTTTTAAAACAAACCATAACCTTTATTTTATCGATAAAGGTTTTAAAAGAAACAATTAAGTAGATTATCAAGTAACGATAATAAAAAATATAGCATTTACACACGACCATTACATAATGGTTTACAATAATATTTTACAATAATTTATTTTCCGAATGTAGTATTCAAACAATATTATACATGTAGTGACCCGAACTTTTCCATGTTTATTTATATATTAAATGAAATTGTTATTTACATGATTAAGTGTTTCCAACATGTTAAGCAATCAAACTTGTTAAGACTTGATTAATTGAAATAGGTTTCATATAGACAATTGACCACCCAAGTTGATCGGTGATTCACGAACGTTAAAACTTGTAAAAACTATACGATGACATATATATAGTTATATATATAGTTAACATGATTTTATTATAAGTATGTATCTCATTAGGTATTTTAACAATGAGTTATATACATAAAAATGAGACTATTAAATTAAGAAACTCGAAAACGATATATATAACGATTATCGTTATAACAACGTCTTACTAGGTACATATGAATCATATTAAGATATTGATACACTTGATTAATTATGTTAAATGATAAGTAAATATATTATTAAGTGTATTAACAATGAAATACATATGTAAAAATAAGACTACTAACTTAATGATTTCGAAACGAGACATATATGTAACGATTATCGTTGTAACGACATTTAACTGTATATATATCATACTAAGATATATTATATATCATAATATCATGATAATATAACAATTTAACATCTCATTTGTTATAATAAACAATGGGTTAACAACATTTAACAAGATCGTTAACCTAAAGGTTTCAAAATAACATTTACATGTAACGACTAACGATGACTTAACGACTCAGTTAAAATGTATATACATGTAGTGTTTTAATATGTATTCATACACTTTTGAAAGACTTCAAGACACTTATCAAAATACTTCTACTTAACAAAAATGCTTACAATTACATCCTCGTTCAGTTTCATCAACAATTCTACTCGTATGCACCCGTATTCGTACTCGTACAATACACAGCTTTTAGATGTATGTACTATTGGTATATACACTCCAATGATCAGCTCTTAGCAGCCCATGTGAGTAACCTATCACATGTGGGAACCATCATTTGGCAACTAGCATGAAATATCTCATAAAATTACAAAAATATGAGTAATCATTCATGACTTATTTACATGAAAACAAAATTACATATTCTTTATATCTAATCCATACACCAAAGACCAAAAATACCTACAAACACTTTCATTCTTCAATTTTCTTCATCTAATTGATCTCTCTCAAGTTCTATCTTCAAGGTCTAAGTGTTCTTCATAAATTCCAAAAGTTCTAGTTTCATAAAATCAAGAATACTTCCAAGATTGCAAGTTTACTTCAAAGTTTT
Source organism: Rutidosis leptorrhynchoides (assembly GCF_046630445.1). Taxonomy (NCBI): domain Eukaryota; kingdom Viridiplantae; phylum Streptophyta; class Magnoliopsida; order Asterales; family Asteraceae; genus Rutidosis; species Rutidosis leptorrhynchoides. The sequence continues at coordinate 359,911,216 of NC_092336.1, read as the reverse complement.
CTAAATCCATTCCAAGTAATCATCCAAGATCAAGAAACCTTTGTTACTTACAGTAGGTTATCTTTCTAATACAAGGTAATAATCATATTCAAACTTTAATTCAATTTCTATAACTATAACAATCTTATTTCGAGTGGAAATCTTACTTGAAATTGTTTTCGTGTCATGATTCTGCTTCAAGAACTTTCAAGCCATCCAAGGATCCTTTGAAGCTAGATCCATTTTTCTCATTTCCAGTAAGTTTATCCAAGGAACTTGAGGTAGTAATTGTGACACCCCGTACAAAATCATCATGTACGGACCATCAACAACAGGATCATTACAAGGTTAAGTACTATATGCATTTTCAAAAAGAGTTTGCATTCATAATTAAAAGTGATGTCAACCAACATCGAAAGTTTTACAATCCAAAAGTATGCTTCACTAAGTAGAAGAAATAAATAAGTGTATGTGACCACAAAGGTCATTACAAGTCATAATTCAAAAGTACAAATGTTTGAATGCAAAGTAAAGTAGTTCATGCGTTGACAACTCTAAGCAGCGGGTTTCTACAGCACAAACTAGTACACGGCGGAAGCAACCTCAAGCACCTGGGAAATACATGCTTAAAAATGTCAACACAAAGGTTGGTGAGCTATAGTTTAAGTATAACAGTAATGTAAGTAGGCCACGAGATTTCAGTGCTACAACGAGCGTTTCGAAAGTATGTAAAAGTATATGCTAACCGTGGGCACTTGGTAACTAACTTAACGTTTATACCCCCTGAAAGTACACTTGGCAAGTGTGTATGTCTACGAAGTATTAAACACTCGTTAAATGCTAGCGCTACTAGCCCGAGTGGGGATGTCAAACCCTATGGATCCATATCTAAGATTCGCGTTCACGGTTCAAAAACCAATGATTAAACGTTACCGAGCTAAAGGGAATGTTTATGCCGTTGTATAACCCACACATATATAAAGTTTAAGTACTCGTGCCTAGTATGTAAAACATAAAATCCTCATGTATTCTCAGTTCCCAAAATAAGTTAAAGTAAAAAGGGAATGCTATAACTCACAATGATAATGTAGTCGTAAAGTCGGTTCGGAAAAGGTGTGCAAGTAATCGGTCCGAAGGTCCTCAACCTAAGGCAAATAATACTAAGTCAGTAAATCGTCTTAATAGGTTTAAAAGTATGTATTTAAGGTCATATAGGTCATCATCATTCATCATCAAACAAAAGACGTAAAGTAGGTTTCGTTTATGAAAGTAGTCTAAAACAAAGGCTGACTTCGATCAGTCACCACGGCCTCTACACAAACCGAACAGAGGTGAGACCAGTGGCCATGGCTCCGTATATGAGTCATTTAAGTGTGGTAAAAATTCCAGAAGCTAACTCGTCTTCATTTGACCGTGGAAACGGTATAAGTGCGAGTAGGTCTGAAATTTCTGCACAACGTTAAAACACCTAGTGACGATCGGAGGGCCTTAAATCCTAAACCGTAACTCGGATGAAGACGAGTCTTTTATGAAAAATTATCTACTCGAAAAGTTCTATCTAAAAATCAAGGTTAGAATAGCCCAGATCTACTGGTCTGTTACAGAAACATCATATCAGTAGCTTTTGGACAGAAACAGTAAGTTTAAAAGGGTTCTGGTGGTCTTGGTGCTTGATGTTCATCATGGTTCTCATCCTTGATGCATATAGCTTTAAGTGTACAACTCATTGATGTATCTACATCATCTTAACCAAGTCTTGACCATCATAACCCTAGTGCAAGTCTAAGACATGAAGCACAACTCACTTAAGAGTTGCATGTAGTTTGATGAACCAAAGTTACATCAAAGTCTTAGGTTTGACACTTACATGAACTATAAGACTAATAATAAGTTACAAACTTGAAAATGAACTTATGAAATCAAGATCTTAAAATGTAGAACATAGTTCTTAGTTAGATCCTGAAGATCCAAGACTCAAAAGTCTAGATCAAGCATAAGTATACAAAGTTATAATTAAAAAGTTTCCTTTATATGTTCTTGAACTTTAAAGTTAACCTTAAGTTCAAGATTAATGAGATCAAAGTTAACTTGTAACATTTGACCAACAAGAACATAAATCATGAAATTAAAGTGCAAGAATGAAGTAGTAAACTAAGTAAACAAGTAAATTATTCATGGTTGTTCATACTTTAAAGATTCAAACCAAAGTTTGATCTTTAGAAAGTAAACTTTAAAGTTTACTTCATGAACTTCAAGTATGTCTTTCAACCATGAACTTTATAATCTTTTGAAGCAAATAAGGTAGAACATAACTAGATAGATTATGTTCTTGTTGTTCTTGTTATAACAAGATAAAAATGAAGAATAAACTAGGTAGTTTGATTCTTGAAAAACAAGTAAGTAAGTAAATAAACAACTACTAGTAATCAACACAAGTAACAAAAGAGTTAAACAACAAAGAATGATGATGATGAAGAATGCTAGAAATAGGTTTTACAAGAAGGAAAGAAAGGAAGAAACTTCAAGTTTACTTACAAGAACTTAGAGAGAAAAAGTGAGAAAGAAAGTTGTAAGTTTGAGAGTGTTTTGTGTGTGTGAGAAAATGAGAGAATTCTAGTGAGTTTGTAATGAAAAAAAGAAATCAAAACTCCCTCCATACAAGTGAAGGCCGACGGTTTGGAGTAGTGGGAGGGAGGAGTGAATTGTTCTTTGGTTACAAGCTTGTAAAGTCTTACAAAAGGTGGTTATTTGATGTAAGTGAATGGGGATTAAGAGAACTAGATTTCATTTGCAAGTAACTAACTAGTTTCATTAAAAATGATACTTACAAGTTGTAAAAATGGGCTAGTTAATCCATTAACATAAGTAGGGTGGGCTTGGAAGCCCAAGTTCAAGAGTCCATAACACTAATAAAGCCCAAGTACAATTAATAACAAGTTAAGCCAATTAAAGCCCAAGTAACTAACTAATAGTCTTAGTTAATTAAAATGATTAATAAAACTTAATCATGGATGCAAATAATATCTAGAAATATTATTCGTGAAGTTTTGTGTGTCACAAAGATGTTTCGGGCACTTAAAAGTCAAGTACGGGCAATCATGGCAACATGTAAATGTAATAACATACATTCATTTAATCACAAGTATTAATAATAATAATTATTAACAAATAACGTTGGAAAAACCAGGGTCGTTACAGTAATGATGTTCATAACATCATTCGATTCATACAGATAAAGCTATCTTATTCGAAGGTTTAAACTTGTAATCACTAGAACATAGTTTAGTTAATTTTAAACTTGTTCGCAAATAAAATTTAATCCTTTAAACTTGACTTTTAAAATCAACTAAACACATGTTCTATATCTATATGATATGCTAACTTAATGATTTAAAACCTGGAAACACGAAAAACACCGTAAAAACTGAATTTACGCCGTCGTAGTAACATCGCGGGCTGTTTTGGGTTAGTTAATTAAAAACTATGATAAACTTTGATTTAAAAGTTGTTATTCTGGGAAAATTATTTTTATTATGAACATGAAACTATATCCAAAAATCATGGTTAAACTCAAAGTGGAAGTATGTTTTCTAAAATGGTCATCTAGACGTCGTTCTTTCGACTGAAATGACTTCCTTTACAAAAATGACTTGTAACTTATTTTTCCAACTATAAACCTATACTTTTTCTGTTTAGATTCATTAAATATAGTTCAATATGAAACCATAGCAATTTGATTCACTCAAAACGGATTTAAAATGAAGAAGTTATGGGTAAAACAAGATTGGATAATTTTTCTCATTTTAGCTGTGTGAAAATTGGTAACAAATCTATTCCAACCATAACTTAATCAACTTGTATTGTATATTATGTAATCTTGAGATACCATAGACACGTATACATTGTTTCGACCTATCATGTCGACACAACTATATATATTTCGGAACAACCATAGACACTCTATATGTGAATGTTGGAGTTAGCTATACAGGGTTTAGGTTGATTCCAAAATATATATAGTTTGAGTTGTGATCAATACTGAGATACATATACACTGGGTCGTGGATTGATTCAAGATAATATTTACCGATTTATTTCTGTACATCTAACTGTGGACAACTAGTTGTAGGTTACTAACCAGGACAGCTGACTTAATAAACTTAAAACATCAAAATGTATTAAAAGTGTTGTAAATATATTTTGAACATACTTTGATATATATGTATATATTGTTATAGGTTCGTGAATCAACCAGTGGTTAAGTCTTACTTCCCAACGAAGTAAAAATCTGTGAAAGTGAGTTATAGTCTCACTTTTAAAATCTAATATTTTTGGGATGAGAATACATGCTGGTTTTATAAATGATTTACAAAATAGATACAAGTACGTGAAACTACATTCTATGGTTGAATTATTGAAATCGAATATGCCCCTTTTTATTAAGTCTGGTAATCTAAGAATTAGGGAACAGATACCCTAATTGACGCGAATCCTAAAGATAGATCTATTGGGCCTAACAAACCCCATCCAAAGTACCGGATGCTTTAGTACTTCGAAATTTATATCATATTCGAAGGGTGTCCAGGAATGATGGGGATATTCTTATATATGCATCTTGTTAATGTCGGTTACCAGGTGTTCACCATATGAATGATTTTTATCTCTATGTATGGGATGTGTATTGAAATATGAAATCTTGTGGTCTATTGTTACGATTTGATATATATAGGTTAAACCTATAACTCACCAACATTTTTGTTGACGTTTAAAGCATGTTTATTCTCAGGTGAATACTAAGAGCTTCCGCTGTTGCATACTAAAATAAGGACAAGATTTGGAGTCCATGTTTGTATGATATTGTGTAAAAACTGCATTCAAGAAACTGATTTCGATGTAACATATTTGTATTGTAAACCATTATGTAATGGTCGTGTGTAACCAGGATATTTTAGATTATCATTATTTGATAATCTACTTAAAGGTTTTTAAACCTTTATTTATGAAATAAAGGTTATGGTTTGTTTTAAAAATGAATGCAGTCTTTGAAAAACGTCTCATATAGAGGTCAAAACCTCGCAACGAAATCAATTAATATGGAACGTTTTTAATCTATAAGAACGGGACATTTCAGTTGGTATCCGAGCGTTGGTCTTAGAGAACCAGAAAATTTGCATTAGTGTGTCTTATCGAGTTTGTTAGGATGCATTAGTGAGTCTGGACTTCGACCGTGTTTTCTTTAAAAATGATTACTTAACATTTTTGTTGGAAACTATATATTATTAACATGTATATATTATGTGATATATTAATCTCTTAACATGTTTGATATTGTGTGATAGATGTCTACCTCTAGCACAAATCCCATTGACTCACCTAATAATAAAGAAGAGTCAAATATATATTGGACTGATTCACAAGTTCCCGAAGAAGAACCGGAAGAAGAATCAGAACCGGAAGAAGAATCAGAACCGGAAGAAGAATCAGAACCAGAAGAGGAGGAACCGGAGGAGGAAATAGAACCGGTGGGGGAAATAATAAAACGGTTAAGTAAAAGAAAATCCTCAACCAACCGACTAAGGTTAATTATGGTCAATGGTGTTTCCGCCAAGGAAGCAAAATATTGGGAGGATTACCAATTCTCCGATGAATCGCATTCCGACGAGAATTCCGATGATGTTATAGAAATTACCCCAACTGAATTTAAAAAGGCAAAAGAAAATAATAAGGGAAAGGGCATAAAAATAGAGAAATCTAATTCCAACCCCGATGAAGTTTATATGTATCGTCAACCCCCGAAGCCCTTAAGTTGTAACAATGACCCGGGAACCTCTAAACCACCAGGTTTTTCTAAACTGTTGTGGAAAACGACAGCTCGTATTAGGGGAACATCATATATCCCTAGAAACTTGGCAAAACGAAAAAAAACCGAAGAAGAAGAAACGAGCGAGTCGGAATAAAATAGTTGTATTCGTGTGGTGTAATATATGTAATATAGTGTGCTTATGCTTTATGATATATGTAAAAATTGCTTGTATTAATAAGTATTTTTTTTTATGAATCTAACTCTTGTCTATTTTACAGTATAAAAACACAAAATGGATAGACAACCCAATATTTTAAGAGACCTACCCGGAGACATGATTGATGAAATCTTGTCTAGAGTCGGTCAGAATTCTTCGGCACAACTATTTACAGCGAAATCAGTTTGTAAGACATTCGAAGAACGTTCCAAGAATGCCTTGGTTTATAAGAGACTTTCGTTTGAAAGATGGGGGATATCACATTGGGAAACCCATATGTTACGATGTGTTTACTTTGACGCATATATTGCGGGGAACCCAAATGCTATTTTACGCAACGGGTTAAGAAATTATTTTGACTCAATGTATCCGAATATAGGACTTCATGATTTAGAAAAAGCGGCTAACATGCAACATAAAGAAGCATGCTATGCTTACGGGTTAGTAATGTTCGCTTCTCACCAAAGTGAGAAAAAGAACATCGGGCTACAACTATTAAACAAAACGTTCCCACAAGTGACGGAGTTGGTAATTGGGGTAAGAAATGAGGTTTTTAGGTTAATACGAGACTCTTGGTCATTACGTAACCCTCGTCCCTTTGACGACGTTACAACACGCTGTCTTATCAACGGCCATAACGGTTATGTTCCACAAGACCAAGGATGGGAAGTAGTCCTAGTAAAACCAGAATGCATGACTTGTTTCTGGATGTATGAATTACGTGTCTTTATTGCCTTTGCTGTACGACTTGTGTACTAGCTAGAATTATCTTCACAACTATCTTGTATCAAAGTTATTGTGTGCTATATTTCATGCTTTATGTAAAATAAGCGGTATTGTAAGTTTGTAAAATATTGTATAAAAGTTTGAACGCGAAATATTATTATAATCAGTTTTTCATATAGAATTGTAGTAGTTGAATTGTATATTAGCTACTAAGTATGAACTTAACGGGTAGGTACTACCCGAATTTAAACTTATAAAACTCTAATATGAAGAAAAAACTTTTATAAATGAGTTCATATTATGCTACGAAATACTATTAACTACTCTTAATATTCTGTATGATTAACTTGTTCCATTTGACTATTTTGAAGGAAATGGCACCGACTACTCGACACACCGTGAATATGAATGAAGAGGAATTCCGTACTTTTCTAGCTTCAAACATAGCCGCAGTACAGGCTGCGCTACATACCAACAATAACCTTGGATCTAGCAGTACAGGAAATCGTGTAGGATGCACCTACAAAGAATTCACTGCCTGCAAACCTTTGGAATTTGATGGAACCGAAGGACCGATCGGATTGAAACGGTGGACCGAGAAGGTCGAATCGGTGTTTGCCATAAGTAAGTGTACTGAATAGGATAAAGTGAAGTACACTATGCATACCTTCATAGGTTCTGCGTTAACATGGTGGAATACCTATCTAGAGCAAGTGGGACAAGATGATGCTTACGCACTACCGTGGTCAGCATTCAAGCACTTGATGAATGAGAAGTACCGTCCCAGAACCGAGGTCAATAAGCTCAAGACAGAACTTAGAGGGTTACGAACCCAAGGATTTGATATTACCACGTACGAAAGACGATTCACAGAATTATGCCTATTGTGTCCGAGAGGGTTCGAAGATGAGGAAGAGAAGATCGATGCATTTGTGAAAGGATTACCGGAAAGAATCCAAGAAGATATAAGTTCACACGAGCCCGCCTCCATACAACAGGCATGTAGAATGGTTCACAAACTAGTGAACCAGATTGAAGAAAGAATTAAAGAACAGACTGCTGAAGAGGCCAATGTGAAGCAAGTCAAAAGAAAGTGGGAGGAAAACGGTGATAAGAATCACCAATAAAACAACAACAACAATTACAACAATAATCGCAACAACTATCCCAACAATCGCAACACCAATCGCAACTATAACAAACTGCCCAACAACAACAACAACAACAACAGCAACTACAACAATCATCCCAACAACAATAGTAACCGTAACAACAACAACAACAACAATTAGAAGCAGCTATGTCAAAGTTGTGAAAAGTATCACTCGGAGTTCTGCACTAAATTTTGCAACAAGTGTAAAAGAAATGGTCATAGCGCGGCGAAGTGTGAGGTCTATGGACCAGGGGTTAATAGAACGAAAGGAACAAATGGTGTCAGAACGAGTAATGCCGGAGCAAGTAGTGTCGAAACAAGTTATGCCAATGTAGTTTGTTATAAATGTGGAAAACCGGGCCACATTATTAGAAATTGCCCGAACCAGGAGAACACGAATGGACAAGGCCGCGGAAGAGTTTTCAATATTAATGCGGCAGAGGCACAGGAAGACCTGGAGCTTGTTACGGGTACGTTTCTAATTGACAATAAATCTGCTTATGGTTTATTATATTAGGGTGTGGATAGAAGCTATATGAGTAGATATTTTTGTGCTAAATTAAGTTGTCCATTGACGCCTTTGAATAGTAAATTTTTACTTGAATTAGCAAATGGTAAATTAATTTCAGCAGATAATATATGTCGGAATAGAGAAATTAAACTGGTTAGCGAAACATTTAAGATTGACTTGATACCAGTAGAGTTAGGGAGTTTTGATGTGATAATCGGTATGGACTGGTTGAAAGAAGTGAAAGCAGAGATCGTTTGTTACAAAAATGCAATTCGCATTATACGAGAAAAAGGAAAACCCTTAATGGTGTACGGAGAAAAGGGCAACATGAAGCTACATCTTATTAGTAATTTGAAGGCACAAAAACTAATAAGAAAAGGTTGCTATGCTGTTCTAGCACACGTCGAGAAAGTACAAACTGAAGAAAAGAGCATCAATGATGTTCCCGTCGCAAAAGAATTTCCCGATGTATTTTCGAAAGAGTTACCGGGATTACCCCCACATCGATCCGTTGAATTTTAAATAGATCTTGTACCAGGAGCTGCACCAATAGCTCGTGCTCCTTACAGACTCGCACCCAGCGAGATGAAAGAACTGCAAAGCCAATTACAAGAACTTTTAGAGCGGGGTTTCATTCGACCAAGCACATCACCGTGGGGAGCTCCTGTTTTGTTTGTCAAGAAGAAAGATGGTACATTCAGGTTGTGTATCGACTTCCGAGAGCTGAACAAACTTACCATCAAGAACCGGTACCCACTACCGAGAATCGACGACTTATTTGATCAACTACAAGGCTCGTCTGGTTATTCAAAGATTGACTTACGTTCCGGGTATCATCAAATGCGGGTGAAAGAAGATGATATTCCAAAGACTGCTTTTAGAACACGTTACGGTCATTACGAGTTTATGGTCATGCCGTTTGGTTTAACTAATGCACCAGCTGTGTTCATGGACCTTATGAACCGAGTGTGTGGACCATACCTTAACAAGTTTGTCATTGTTTTCATTGATGACATACTTATTTACTCAAAGAATGACCAAGAACACGGTGAACATTTGAGAAAGGTGTTAGAAGTATTGAGGAAGGAAGAATTGTACGCTAAGTTTTCAAAGTATGCATTTTGGTTGGAAGAAGTTCAATTCCTCGGTCACATAGCGAACAAATAAGGTATTAAGGTGGATCCGTCAAAGATAGAAACTGTTGAAAAGTGGGAAACCCCAAAAACTCCAAAACACATACGCCAGTTTTTAGGACTAGCTGGTTACTACAGAAGGTTCATCCAAGACTTTTCCAGAATAGCAAAACCCTTGACTGCATTAACGCATAAAGGGAAGAAATTTGAATGGAAGGATGAACAAGAGAAAGCGTTTCAGTTTTTGAAGAAAAAGCTAACTACGACACCTATATTGTCATTGCCTGAAGGGAATGATGATTTTGTGATTTATTGTGATGCATCAAAGCAAGGTCTCGGTTGTGTATTAATGCAACGAATGAAGGTGATTGCTTATGCGTCTAGACAATTGAACATTCACGAACAAAATTATACGACGCATGATTTGGAATTAGGCGCGGTTGTTTTTGCATTAAAGACTTGGAGGCACTACTTATATGGGGTCAAAAGTATTATATATATCGACCACAAAAGTCTTCAACACATATTTAATCAGAAACAACTGAATATGAGGCAGCGTAGGTGGATTGAATTATTGAATGATTACGACTTTGAGATTCGTTACCACCCGGGGAAGGCAAATGTGGTAGCTGACGCCTTGAGCAGGAAGGACAGAGAACCCATTCGAGTAAAATCTATGAATATAATGATTCATAATAACCTTACTACTCAAATAAAGGAGGCGCAACAAGGAGTTTTAAAAGAGGGAAATTTAAAGGATGAAATAACCAAAGGATCGGAGAAGCATCTTAATATTCAGGAAGACGGAACCCGTTATAGGGCTGAAAGGATTTGGGTACCAAAATTTGGAGATATGAGAGAAATGGTACTTAGAGAAGCTCATAAAACCAGAAACTCAATACATCCTGGAACGGGGAAGATGTACAAGGATCTCAAGAAACATTTTTGGTGGCTGGGTATGAAAGCCGATGTTGCTAAATACGTAGGAGAATGTTTGACGTGTTCTAAGGTTAAAGCTGAGCATCAGAAACCATCAGGTCTACTTCAACAACACGAAATCCCGGAATGGAAATGGGAAAACATTACCATGGATTTCATCACTAAATTGCCAAGGACTACAAGTAGTTTTGATACTATTTGGGTAATAGTTGATCGTCTCACCAAATCAGCACATTTCCTACCAATAAGAAAAGATGACAAGATGGAGAAGTTAGCACGACTGTATTTGAAGGAAGTCATATCCAGACATGGAATACCAATCTCTATTATCTCTGATAGGGATGGCAGATTTATTTCAAGATTCTGGCAGACATTACAGCAAGCATTAGGAACTCGTCTAGACATGAGTACTGCCTATCATCCACAAACTGATGGGCAGAGCGAAAGGACAATACAAACGCTTGAAGATATGCTACGAGCATGTGTTATTGATTTCGGAAACAGTTGGGATCGACATCTACCGTTAGCAGAATTTTCCTACAACAACAGCTACCATTCAAGCATTGAGATGGCGCCGTTTGAAGCACTTTATGGTAGAAAGTGCAGGTCTCCGATTTGTTGGAGTGAAGTGGGGGATAGACATATTACGGGTCCAGAGATAATACAAGAAACTACCGAGAAGATCATCCAAATTCAACAACGGTTGAAAACCGCCCAAAGTCGACAAAAGAGCTACGCTGACATTAAAAGAAAAGATATAGAATTTGAAATTAGAGAAATGGTCATGCTTAAAGTTTCACCTTGGAAAGGCGTTGTCCGATTTGGTAAACGAGGGAAATTAAATCCAAGGTATATCGGACCATTCAAGATTATTGATCGTGTCGGACCAGTAGCTTACCGACTTGAATTACCTCAACAACTCGCGGCTGTACATAACACTTTCCACATCTCGAATTTGAAGAAATGTTTTGCTAAAGAAGATCTCACTATTCCGTTAGATGAAATCCAAATCAACGAAAAACTTCAATTCATCGAAGAACCCGTCGAAATAATGGATCGTGAGGTTAAAAGACTTAAGCAAAACAAGATACCAATTGTTAAGGTTCGATGGAATGCTCGTAGAGGACCCGAGTTCACCTGGGAACGAGAAGATCAGATGAAGAAGAAATACCCGCATTTATTTCGAGAAAATACGTCAACACCTCCAAATGCTTAAAATTTCGGGACGAAATTTATTTAACGGGTAGGTACTGTAGTGACCCGAACTTTTCCATGTTTATTTATATATTAAATGAAATTGTTATTTACATGATTAAGTGTTTCCAACATGTTAAGCAATCAAACTTGTTAAGACTTGATTAATTGAAATAGGTTTCATATAGACAATTGACCACCCAAGTTGATCAGTGATTCACGAACGTTAAAACTTGTAAAAACTATACGATGACATATATATGGTTATATATATAGTTAACATGATTTTATTATAAGTATGTATCTCATTAGGTATTTTAACAATGAGTTATATACATAAAAATGAGACTATTAAATTAAGAAACTCGAAAACGATATATATAACGATTATCGTTATAACAACGTCTTACAAGGTACATATGAATCATATTAAGATATTGATACACTTGGTTAATTATGTTAAATGATAAGTAAATATATTATTAAGTGTATTAACAATGAAATACATATGTAAAAATAAGACTACTAACTTAATGATTTCGAAATGAGACATATATGTAACGATTATCGTTGTAACAACATTTAACTGTATATATATCATACTAAGATATATTATATATCATAATATCATGATAATATAACAATTTAACATCTCATTTGTTATAATAAACAATAGGTTAATAACATTTAACAAGATCGTTGACCTAAAGGTTTCAAAACAACATTTACATGTAACGACTAACGATGACTTAATGACTCAGTTAAAATGTATATACATGTAGTGTTTTAATATGTATTCATACACTTTTGAAAGACTTCAAGACACTTTTCAAAATACTTCTACTTAACAAAAATGCTTACAATTACATCCTCGTTCAGTTTCATCAACAATTCTACTCGTATGCACCCGTATTCGTACTCGTACAATACACAGCTTTTAGATGTATGTACTATTGATATATACACTCCAATGATCAGCTCTTAGCAGCCCATGTGAGTCACCTAACACATGTGGGAACCATCATTTGGCAACTAGCATGAAATATCTCATAAAATTACAAAAATATGAGTAATCATTCATGACTTATTTACATGAAAACAAAATTACATATCCTTTATATCTAATCCATACACCAACAACCAAAAACACCTACAAACACTTTAATTCTTCAATTTTATTCATCTAATTGATCTCTCTCAAGTTCTATCTTCAAGTTCTAAGTGTTCTTCATAAATTCCAAAAGTTCTAGTTTCATAAAATCAAGAATACTTCCAAGATTGCAAGTTTACTTCCAAGTTTTCTAAATCCATTCCAAGTAATCATCCAAGATCAAGAAACCTTTGTTACTTACAGTAGGTTATCTTTCTAATACAAGGTAATAATCATATTCAAACTTTAATTCAGTTTCTATAACTATAACAATCTTATTTCGAGTGAAAATCTTACTTGAAATTGTTTTCGTGTCATGATTCTGCCATCCAAGGATCCTTTGAAGCTAGATCCATTTTTCTCATTTCCAGTAGGTTTATCCAAGGAACTTGAGGTAGTAATGATGTTCATAACATCATTCGATTCATACATATAAAGCTATCTTATTCGAAGGTTTAAACTTGTAATCACTAGAACATAGTTTAGTTAATTCTAAACATGTTCGCAAATAAAAGTTAATCCTTCTAACTTGACTTTTAAAATCAACTAAACACATGTTCTATATCTATATGATATGCTAACTTAATGATTTAAAACCTGGAAACACGAAAAACACCGTAAAAACCGGATTTACGCCGTCGTAGTAACACCGCGGGCTGTTTTGGGTTAGTTAATTAAAAACTATGATAAACTTTGATTTAAAAGTTGTTATTCTGGGAAAATAATTTTTATTATGAACATGAAACTATATCCAAAAAATCATGGTTAAACTCAAAGTGGAAGTATGTTTTCTAAAATGGTCATCTAGACGTCGTTCTTTCGACTGAAATGACTACCTTTACAAAAACGACTTGTAACTTATTTTTTCGACTATAAACCTATACTTTTTCTGTTTAGATTCATAAAATAGAGTTCAATATGAAACCATAGCAATTTGATTCACTCAAAACGGATTTAAAATGAAGAAGTTATGGGTAAAACAAGATTGGATAATTTTTCTCATTTTAGCTACGTGAAAATTGGTAACAAATCTATTCCAACCATAACTTAATCAACTTGTATTGTATATTATGTAATCTTGAGATACCATAGACACGTATACAATATTTTGACCTATCATGTCGACACATCTATATATATTTCGGAACAGCCATAGACACTCTATATGTGAATGTTGGAGTTAGCTATACAGGGTTGAGGTTGATTCCAAAATATATATAGTTTGAGTTGTGATCAATACTGAGATACGTATACACTGGGTCGTGGATTGATTCAAGATAATATTTATCAATTTATTTCTGTACATCTAACTGTGGACAACTAGTTGTAGGTTACTAACGAGGACAGCTGACTTAATAAACTTAAAACATCAAAATGTATTAAAAGTGTTGTAAATATATTTTGAACATACTTTGATATATATGTATATATTGTTATAGGTTCGTGAATCAACCAGTGGTCAAGTCTTACTTCCCGACGAAGTAAAAATCTGTGAAAGTGAGTTATAGTCCCACTTTTAAAATCTAATATTTTTGGGATGAGAATACATGCAGGTTTTATAAATGATTTACAAAATAGATACAAGTACGTGAAACTACATTCTATGGTTGAATTATCGAAATCGAATATGCCCCTTTTTATTAAGTCTGGTAATCTAAGAATTAAGGAACAGACACCCTAATTGACGTGAATCCTAAAGATAGATCTATTGGGCCTAACAAACCCCATCCAAAGTACCGGATGCTTTAGTACTTCGAAATTTATATCATATCCGAAGGGTGTCCCGGAATGATGGGGATATTCTTATATATGCATCTTGTTAATGTCGGTTACCAGGTGTTCACCATATGAATGATTTTTATCTCTATGTATGGGATGTGTATTGAAATGTGAAATCTTGTGGTCTATTGTTACGATTTGATATATATAGGTTAAACCTAAAACTCACCAACATTTTTGTTGATGTTTAAAGCATGTTTATTCTCAGGTGAATACTAAGAGCTTCCGCTGTTGCATACTAAAATAAGGACACGATTTGGAGTCCATGTTTGTATGATATTGTGTAAAAACTGCGTTCAAGAAACTGATTTCAATGTAACATATTTGTATTGTAAACCATTATGTAATGGTCGTGTGTAACCAGGATATTTTAGATTATCATTATTTGATAATCTACGTAAAGGTTTTTAAACCTTTATTTATGAAATAAAGGTTATGGTTTGTTTTAAAAATGAATGCAGTCTTTGAAAAACGTCTCATATAGAGGTCAAAACCTCGCAACGAAATCAATTAATATGGAACGTTTTTAATCAATAAGAACGGGACATTTCAATAGAAGCATGCTGACTCCAAATCTTGTCCTTAATTAGCATGCAACAACGGAAACTCTTAATAATCACCTGAGAATAAACATGCTTAAAAACGTCAACAAAAATGTTGGTGAGTTATAGGTTTAACCTATATATATCAAATTGTAATAATAGACCACAAGATTTCATTTTTCATAAACATCCATCTCATATCAGGCATTTCGCAAGAACTGCATAGAGATAAAAATCATTCATATGGTGAACACCTGGTAACCGAAATTAACAAAATGCATCTAGAATATCCCCATCATTCCGGGACTCTCATCGAACATGATAAAATCGAAGTACTAAAGCATACGTAATCCAAATGGGGTTTGTTAGGCCCAATAGATCTATCTTTAGGATTCACGTCAATTAGGGTTTATGTTCCCTAATTCTTAGATTACCAGACTAAAAAGGGTGATATTCGGTAATAATAATTTAACTATAGAATGTAGTTTCTCATACTTGTGTCTATTTTGTAAAACATTTATAAAACTGCATGTATTCTCATCCCAAAAATATTAGATTTTAAAAGTGGGACTATAACTCACTTTCACATATTATCAATTCGTCGAGAATTAGACTTGGCCACGGGTCGATTCACGAACCTATAACAAATATATACATATATATTAAAGTATGGTCGAAATATATTAACAACATTTTTTATTACGTTTTAACGATTTAAATTTGTTAAGTTAACAGTCCAACGTTAGTAGTCCACAATTAGTTGTCCACAGTTAGTAGTACAGAAATAAATCAATATATATTATCTTGAATCAATCCATGACCCAGTGTATACAAGTCTCAGACTCGATCACAACTTAAAGTATATATATTATTTTAGAATCAACCTCAACCCTGTATAGCTAACTCGAGCATTACTGCATATAGAGTGTCTATGGTTAATCCAAATAATATATATAGATGACGTCGATATGATATGTCAAAACATTGTATACGTGTCTATGGTCTATCAAGATTACATAATATATGTTAGATTACATGTATAATACAATATAAGTTAGTTAAGTTATGGTTAGTATATATTTGATATAAAATTTTCGTAGCTAAACTTGTAAATCTAACCAATTTTGTTTTCCCCATAATTTCTTCGTTATAAATCCGTTTTGAGTGAATTAAGTTGCTATGGTTTTATAATGAACTGAAATTTAAGAAACTAAATAGAAAATTATAAGTTTATAGTCAGAAATACAGGTTACAAGTTATTTTTGAAAGAGGTAGTCATTTCCGTCGAAAGAACGACATCTTGATGACCATTTTGAAAAACATACTTCCACTTTGAGTTTAACCATGATTTTTGCATATAGTATCATGTTCATATGAAATATCATTTTTCCATAAAACAAACTTCAAATTCAAAGATTAAGATAGTTTTTATTTTTCCAACCCAAAACAGGCCCCGGTTTTACTACAACGGCGTATGTCATGTTTTACGGTGTTCTTTGTGTTTCCAGGTTATAAATCATTAAGTTAGAATATCATATAGATATAAATAATGTGTTTAGTTGATTTTAAAACTTAAGTTAGAAGGATTAACTTTGATTGCGAACAAGTTTAAAATTAACTAAACTATGTTCTAGTGATTACAAGTTATAATCTTCGAATAAGATAGTTTTATATATATGAATCGAATGATGTTCTAAATACCATTACTACCTCAAGTATAGTAGGTAAACCTACTTGAAATGATGAGAAAATAACTTGAGCTTCAAAGGATCTTTGATGGCTTGGAAGTTCTTGAAGTAGAATCATGACACGAAAACAATTTCAAGTAAGATTACTACTCGAATTAAGATAGTTATAGTTATAGAAATTGATTCAAAGCTTAAATATGAATATTACCTTGAATTAGAAAGATAACCTACTATAAATAATAAAGGTTTCTTGATCTTAGATGATTGATTGGAATGGATTAGAAAGCTTGGAAGTAGACTTGCAAACTTGAAAGTGTTCTTGATGTGTTCTTGAGTAGTTGATTTGTAAGTTGATCTATGTTCGGATTTTTGAGCTAGATTGATGTAGATTTTAATGAAGATGATGAAGAACACTTAGAACATCAAGAGAAAACTTGAGAGAGATTAGTTTGATGCTTAAAAATTGAAAAGTGAATGTGTTTATGGTGATGGTTGAAATCGTGAACTAGGTACTCCATATATGGTCACATTAGTTTGTAATTTAGTTAGATATTTCATGCTAGTAGCCAAATGGTTGGTTCCACATGTTTGTTGACTATCTAGGGCTGCTAAGAGCTGAATTATTATATGTATATACCAATAGTAAGTATATTTAGAAGCTGGGTATTGTACGAGTACGAATACGGTTGTATATGAGTAGAATTGTTGATGAAAATGAATGGGAAAGTAAATGTAAGCATTTTTATTAAGTAGAAGTACTTTGATATGTGTCATGAAGTCTTTCAAAAGTGTACTAATACATCTTAATACACTATATGTATATGCATTTTAACTGAGTCGTTAAGTCACCGTTAGTCGTTACATGTACATGTTGTTTCGGAACCATTATTATTAAATCTAATGAGATATTAAATTGTTACATTATCATGATAACATGATGTAATAATGTATCTTAATATGATATATAATATTAAGACGTTATTATAACGATAATCGTTACGTATAGATATCGTTTTCAATTTCTTAAGTTAGTAGTCTTGTTTTATATATAAGGTTCATTGTTAATATACATAATGAGATACTTAATTATCATTTCATCATGTTAAACATATATATATGTTCATATATATAATATCATGTCATATACATGTTATAACGTTCGTGAATCATCGGACAAACTGGGTGTTCAAACGTTAACACTAAATCCGTTTCAGTTAATCAAGTCTTAACAAGTTTAATTGCTTAACATGTTGGAAACATTTATTCATGTAAATATTAATCTCATATAATATATAATCATGGAAAAGTTTGGGTCACTACATTTTTGTCATCCAATTTCAACACACCTCTCCTCACTCTCTCACTACAATACACTTTCTCTCACTAGAGGATGTCAGCACTTGTAATGGTCCAGATCTCGTCTGTAAATGGTGAACGCTTTCCTTAATTTAATAAAGTTATCTTATTATCTTAAGTTGCTTTCATCTTGCATGCCTATATATCCAATTGTTATGCTGAAACCTTGACGGTTTAAAAGTTAAATTTATGGATCACCCTTTCCGCTTATTCACGTTTCTATAACTTAGTATTAGGACCTGATCAACCCTAGGATACAAGGTAAGTAGTTATGTGTGCTTAACGTCACAATAGGGTTATAGTACCTACGTACGGATAACCATTTATTCGTTAAAGAAGAGCTGCCCATTTAGGTTGTGATTAGAGTAGGCAATATAGAGTTCAGTGAACACTGGCTTGCTCAGAAGCATGATTCGCGTCAGAAGCAATGTTCTTGAGATATTGTAAGATGATCCGGGGTTGAGTAAGTGATCGCAAAGGAGAGACTTCTAATTCAATTTGCAGTACCTTAGAATATCTAAAATTGCACATCTTTTAATGTTAAGGCATAGCGTAGTATTAAGTGGTGCAATATTGCTTTAGTTAGACCAACTAGGATTAAGAAAAGCTGAGACTTTCCTTTAGGGATATACCACTTTGTTCATGTACCTAGGATTCTATCCATAAGGTCGTTTAAACCCTCTAAGGTTAACGTTGGGAGTAAGGATATCCGTCTTAGCCAGAATCTTCAAAGCCTAAACTCTTAGTGACAAATCAGTTAGGTTCATAGCCTAGTTGATTGAGGTTTAGTGTTTATTCTAGGAAGTTAAACTTTTGTGATAGTTTCCCATCAGAATTCTATTCTCCATACCTATCTATCTCTATCTTTACAGTTAAATTATAGTATTAGTAGTTAATGTTAATCTATCACCTCTTGTCACTAGGGTGAACTATATAGGCACTTTTGTCCCACGTTACTGAGAAAACATATAAAAATACGAACCTGCATTATATTTACCACTTACTCGTTAAAAGGAAGATAAGTAGGTGAGTTATAGCTAAGAAACCCCAGCTAAATATAAATGATAAAACTATTACTCTCTTTTGGTAACTAATTCTGACGTGTTGTGACCTAACAACACCGCACAAATAAAACCGTTCATTTTGGCCATATCAAGAGGGTAGTAAGTTTTTGGTGCCGTTGCCGGGGACCTTATTTTCTGTCTGTTAAGGTAATCATTGATTCTATCAAAATATCTGAGATTCTTGAGTGGTGTCTAAGAAAGACAATTATACACGGACTTGGTTATTGGATTTTCTGAACAGTCTCCAATTTTATTGGAACCAAAAGGATATTGCCTCTCCGTTGTCAGCCTGGCCACTTGTTTCAAAGATAAATTGATAAGAAACACACATGCTTAACAAACAGGGAGTTTGTCGGTATAGGATTTAAAGTCGCCTTTATAGTAAACATTTTTAAAACTATAAAAACAAAATATTAATTATGGTATTAATTTCTATAGATTCCAGTTCAAACTTAACCGACTACGAAGAAAGTGCGAAAGGCAATTGCTCTCCCACGACTTCGGAAACTGGAGAAGTTTTCCTTTATAAAACTAAAACAAATCTAAACCCTGATGAATCTCATCAAGAATTAGTTCTTGATCCTTGTAGTCCAAGAAGCCGGATAATTTAATCTGACTTAGAGATTTCATGCTTTTGGATAAGTTTTACTCAAATGAACCAGGATTCGACCCTCTTCACGATCCAAAAGGGAGGCTCAGTCTTAATGAAATCCTGATCATTTTACTTGGAGTTTGATTCTAGGAATGTAGTATGTGTTAAAGGACACCTTTATGGTTCAATTTCCACTGACCTAAGGTCTATTGGACTTACATAAGTTCAGCAATGACCAAAGGATTACCGAGTTCGATAACGCCATGTTTTGGAAACTTAAACTATTTTAACAAAACCATTTTTGACATGATGATGATATAAAACTACTTGACTTAGATTATAAGTTGACTTTAGTTGGAAAAAAATGAAGAAACTGTATTGCTCTAGGTAGAAGATCGTCTGTGCCGTTCGTTGCGCTATTTTTTTTTCATTTGTCTGTCTGCTGTGCATTTGAGGTGAGATATTGTTCCCTTTTAAAACTTCCTAAACTATTTTGGGACTAAGAATACATGCACTATTTTTTTGTTCATAATTTATATACTAGACATGAGTACTTAAAGCATTATATGTAAGGGTGACATAACGGCACAAATTCCCTTTAGCTTGGTAAAGGTTAATTATTGGTATATTATCTGATAAGCGCGAATATTAGATATGGATCCATAGGGTTTGACGACCCCACTCAGGCTAGTCGTGCTAGCATAGAAACGGGTGTTTAATACTTTGTAGAAAAATCTAGCACCTTCCAGTGTACTCTTAAAGGGGTTTTTCAGTCGTTAAGTTTGGTTACCAAGTGCCCAATATTACATATACATTTTTTATTGCTTTTCGAACACTGAAATCTAGTGGTCTATATTACTTTACTGTTCATAACAAAATTTTATTTCACCAACCTTTGTGTTTTTAAGCATTTTTAATCTCATGTACTTAACTAATTGCTTTCGTAGTGCTAGAGGTCTGCATGTTGGAGTCGCAGATTTTATAAACACTACTTGCATTCAGTAATTTAAAAATTATGTTTATGTACTTCGTTATAGTTTTATGTTGTGTCAACGTACTATTTGTGTCACTTCTATCTTTAGAAGCTTGTTACTTATGTCAACTATCTACTATGGAAAGACTTTTATGTGATGAATGTAAGTTTTGGTCAAAACAGGGACGGAACTTGAAGTTTGTGAGTGGGAGGGCCAAAATAGTGAATATTTCTTTATGAAATAGATAATTTATACGGAGTATATATATGTATACAAGTTCCAATGGAGCCAGAGGCGGAGATAGGGGGATGTTTACGGATGCTTTGCATCCCCCAACTCTTCAAATAATCGAATTATAATGTGTTAAAATTTGTCTATTAATTGTCAATATCCCCTAAAAAAAAATATAAGCATCCCTTAAATAAAATTTACATAATTTTTTTTCCTATGATTCAATTCTATATTTTTATTCATTTAGTTACAAGGTCAAGGTCCAATAGTAATAAATTATCAATACTCATTCGTTATAAAATATAAGTTTGGGCCTATACCCTAAATTTTAAACAAAAAATAAAGTTAGCCCAATTGATAACAACTAATAAGGTCTCTACATTAGGTATAGATAAAAAGTAGATGTGAATTTACTCCACTGCTCATCACCATAGTTATGCATTGCCATCATCTTCTTGTGTTCTTGTAAGTTTTTTTATTCTATTTTTTTCATTTTTTTATTTGTGTGGTTAATTGATATTCTTTAAATTAATGATACAGAGTAGTTTACATATATTTTATCAAGCAATTTTGTCATTTACAAATGAATGATACGGAGTAATAGTTCACATAGTCACAGACTAATGATACGGAGCAATTTTGTCTACTTCTCTGTATATATAATATATTCCATTATGTACTATTAATTTATGATTTCATATATTTTATGCTTTTAGGTTAAACACAGGTTCAATAAGAACAATGTTTGATTTTTTTAAGCCAACTAATGTTAATGATCAACAATCACAAGATAAATAAATATGACTTCGTAGCACCATGAGTGACGATTATCTAAAAAACTCTATAATTCTTTACATTGAAAGAGATATTGTAGAAAGAATTTCTACTGAGGAGATAATAGATGATTTTGCTTTCAAGAAACCTAGACGTGTCCGACTTCAAATCTAAGGTATTTTTTAAAATAGCTTACTTTTTTGTATATGTTTTATAATTGTTAAAATCATAGGGATGATTTCATCAATCTTTTCCTTGAAATGTTACTCTTACTTTTTTATGTTTTCTGTCTCAAGTTTGTTTTTAGGGTCTTGCCTTGCTAGCTGGTTACATGTAGAGGGGCTATTCTGCCATTCTGGAAAGATCAAAAGAATGTGTTACTGTATCCTTCTAATCATGGGCTGGATTTCCTTAATTATGTTATTCTAGAAGGGCCGAAGATGGGATTCTCATTCTTATTTATCCCCGTCTCCTTTTAGGGTTACAGAACACAGAAAAAACACGATATCTTCTATCTTCTTCTTTATATCACACGCTTCATAGTGTTGGTCTGAGTACTTGTTCAGTTGCTCTCGAGTCTGTAATCTCCATTGTATCAGTCGCAAGTTCGATTGAGTCTAAGTGTAATTGTGATCGGTCCAATCTTGGTTTATGTTTTTTTCAATTGTTGAAGACAATAAAATTGGGCATCTGATTTGTTTAATTTTTTGTATTTGGCTTACCTTACCACGAACTATACTTTTGGTTATAAACTACAATTATTATTATTGTTATTAATTATTTGCAATAAACAAAACAACTAAATCAATCTCAAATCACATCGACAGAAATTGTAAGGCAAGTTAATAAAAAGACAAATGCAGTAAGTCAAAAAGAAAGTGATAATTTGGGAATATGGAAGAAAGGCAAGAAGAAAGTCGTTGTGGACAATACATTAATTTAGGCAAATAGAAAGCAATATGGTTGAATTCTTCAAAAGATCTGCTGCATTTTTTTTGGGTTCAATTCCTTTCTTACACCATAACTACAAAAAATACTAGTACTTGTCCAAAAATTTGGGGTGGCCATGGCCCTCTTTGGTCTACATCTAGTTCCGCCTTTGGGTCAAAATGTCTCATATAGATGGAGTTGACTGTGTTTTGGACCTTTTGTAAATGTCTCGAGCCATAACGCTTTTGGACGGGACATTTCACTAGACGGACCAAATCACAGTTTGATCGCGGAGAGATTGATAAGGCCACCCCACCAAGAAATCTTCTATGACTCGGTTGCAGGGATTTTCCCGAGGGAAAACATCAATCGACAACACATCCAATCACATTGAACAACTCTAGTATTGTACTGGTATATATTAGCCGCTAGCCAGAAAATAGTATTAACATATGGCGCATCTGTTTCGGAGAACATCTAAAACACTAAGAACGCCTCGTTGAGAATATACCACCAAATAGACTCACCTTAGAACAAGTGTTAGCTGAAGAGGATGACATTGCGAATGCTAAAGTATCAGATGAACTAGTACATGAAACAACTACATGCCTCAAGAAGTCATCAACAGAAATTCCAAAAGCACAACTATGGCGAGCAAGGCGAGGGACGCAGAACATTTCCTTTAAAAGAAAGTCTGATGCAAATGCAAAACATGTGAGCAAAGGCATAACAATTTCTAAGCAATGGTTTTTAAAGTTATTTGACCAATTGAACACTCTAGTAAATGATTCAGAGTAGGAGAATTAAGATGAATATTTCCTGGAAAATGAGGTGGAGTACCAACAAGAGGAGCAGGAGGTTATATTTGAGGAAATTGCAACTAGAATGCTAGATGGAATTTTAACAAAGATAACGCCATTAAAATATAAGCAAAAGCTAACGCAGCCAGCTATCCATGCATCAGCAGTAGACAACTTCATTGCACTCATAATAGGAGAACAAGCAACTAAACCGCCAGTGATGGTAGCGTCAACTCAATGTTTCATAAGCCGTATAGCAAATTATCCACTCCCGAGAAATTTGGGAATTCCATCAATTGGTGTTTATGATGGTACATATGATAACTCCTAAAATATACAGTTTTTAATAACATTTTGAGGGGGTTATCTTAGTATTTTAAAGTCATTTTAACCCCAAAACACGCTAAAATGGGTAAAAATGGGAAAAAGGTATTTCTAATGATTTTATCAAAGTTATGTATTAAATAGGATCAAAAACACAGCAAGTTGCAGAACGGCTACATGAAGCCGCCGGCATGGATTCAAGAAGCTGCCGGCTTTGGAGTCACATGTGTCAGAATGTTCCAGAATCTTCGTAAAATTGAAAGAACTTGTTGATCAAGTAAAAGGCAAAGGAAGCCGCCCGCTTCATCCCGAAGCCGCAGGCCTAGTTGACACGGTTTCTCAACTTATCAACCAAGTTCAAGCAAAAATGGAAAAAAAATCAAAAATATTTGGCGAATCTACGAAGCCACCGGGCTTCCCTGAAGCCGCAGGCTTAATAATGACGGCTAAAAAAATTTATCTTGCGGATTAAGTTTAACTTGGAAAAGGAGTCACCGACCCTTGCAAGCCGCCGACTTCCCTATGAAGCCGCCGGCTTGGCCACCGAACTTGAACAATATAAATACAAGCCTCTGGTCTCAGTTTTCATATGTATTAGTTTTCAGAATTCAATAATTCTAGTTAGATCATTTTTTAGGGTTTTCTCTAAACCCTTAGGTTAGATTTATTCATTGTTATCAAGATTCAAGTTTTAACTTAAGTTATTTTACATCTACCTTCCTTTTAAGGTATGATTCTATCCTTATTTTATTGTTTTACTTATTTTATTTATTGTATTCGTTTCTGTTCATCTTCTGCTATGCACTAAACGTTCATAGTGGTTACGTGGACGAAGATTGACTTCCACTGGGAAACAGATGAAGCTGCCGGCCTCACCTCCAAGACGCCGGCTTTGTGAGGAAGGAAGCCGCCGGCTTCAGTGCTTCATCCGTACAGTTTCTGGTTCTTTTCCAGATCTGTATGGTCGAGTTTCTATGATGATATTTAAACTATTTTGAATTTTTTATGCTTTAATATACTTGTTTGCCATGCTTAATGATTAGATAACATGATTTTAGGATTGATTAGTACTTGATCCGATTATCTATTATTCGATTCATGCTACTTGTTTAGATCTAGTCCATCAAACTTGTTAAATTGAATTGCTTGAAACTACAGTATAATAGTGATAAACTTGTTTAATTTTAATTACACTTATATAATAGAGTTTGATATTGTTAGGCTTAGTCGAAGATCATCTGTTTAGATGTGTTTAATTAATGATTGCATGAAAACTAAGTAGTAATTTACTTTCAGCTAGTAACTTGAGTTGATCTATGTGATGATCCGGAAATTTTCGACCAAATTTAAACTTAATCTTTATATGTTTCCAACACGATAAGCAAAGTCTGTAATGTTGAGTCTCAAAAACCTTGGAACAGTTTACATGAATGCATTTGCCCTTTTTACCATTCCCGACGATTCACGAACAATTGTTTGTAAATAAATATATATGTATATATGTAAGGTATATTGAATGTATATTTACATGGTTTCGAATTTATTTAGTAAACGATAATTGTACTCGTTTGTCATTCAATCGATATTAAGTAAGTTAAATTCAAACTTATATAATTTTAAAATAAACGGTGATCCGAAAATGAGTTCTATAAATTTTAGACTTACTAAAAATGTATTTAGGATCTAGTTATTAAAATTTTAGCATTTTTTTATTTTACCCAGAATTGAGAGGGACAGTTGATGTAAATTTTATTTAATAAATTAATGATCAAATTTTATACCATAATGACTAAAATAAATAACTATGTTTAATATAAAAATTTAGAATTTTTTCGAGAACTTTTATCCGCCACTGAATTAATCAACGGGGCACGATATAACACCCCGTGAAGAGTGTCGGTAGATGAGAACAAAATTAAAGGCTGCTCATGTTTAATCACATGTTTATATTTATGTTATTTAATAATATTGTTATTATTATTCGATTACTATTCTTGCTTTGAATTTCTTCACCTAAACTATCTATCTCAATATATACATGCATATACATTTTTACATATGAAACTATCTATATCCCTGATTCGTTTATGTTTAATAATCGAGAACATCATCATTTTATCATTTTCATCAATGACATCCACCACCACTTTATGTTCCATTATAATTCTTCAATCACCAACCTTATGTTTGTTTGTTGTTGTCAAGCTGCACATACAACCATCACCAAAAACTACGTACTTGCTTCTAATTACCATCGTTGACAACCACTCTACCATCACCAAGACCACCTTCCACCATCAAAAATCGTCACCATCACAACCGGAACACCCCACTATCATCATATGTATATGTTACTCGTTTTCAGTGGTTACCGTCCGAACAACGATGACACCATAACAATCACCATCGTCATCTCTCTTTTCTTCTCTCTCTCCTATTACTAGCTCGGTTACAACAAACAACCATGATCCATCCCATGTTGACATTCATCGAGACCCACAAAAAACCCACTCATTGTTTTGCTTTTTGTTCGAGAATCACTCTACTCGACTTGTTTGTTTCGGATGTAACCTATGTAAACCCACAACAATAAATTAACACCACTTCACCACCTCACCTTCTAACTACCATCATTTTCCTTCTCCGTTGAGCTACCATCCACCACGTTGCAAACCACCACCACGAGAACCATAACCATAACTCACCTGCTCGACAAACCCACAAAACCTGCTCAAACTATTTTTATTTTATCACCATTACTGTAGCTGTATGATGACCCAAGTCATCTATTCTATTCGAAAAAACCCATCTTCATTTATGTAAATTCAGTCTACTTGTTTCTGTTGAAAACCATTCGAATCACAACCCCTTTCAGCTCCTTCGCTATTTATATGTGATATATGATAACACCCATCACCATACTACTTCAACAACAACCCTCAAGAACCATATGCTTCGTTACTGTGCTGTTTCAGTCTCATCAAATAAGCAACTCAAATCAACAACCCTTTTTGTATAGAAAACAGCTGGTATCTTCCTCTTGGTCGAGATAAGTATCTTTATATATATATTTTTTTACAACCGATGATAACCAAGAAGATGATAAACAAAGATGATATTTAAAAAGGAGGTGAGGATGTTTCCCTTTTTCTTTGTCTGTTAGCGAACAGGTTACAATCAATTAAACCAATTGTTAATGATTATAGTCAAAAAAGGAAAAAAAGATAACGATTCACGGCTCAACTTGGTTATTTCTTTATGTTATTTTTTGGAAATCGAACCCCACTAGTGTGACGATCCGGGAATTTCCGACCAAATTTAAAGTTGATCTTTATTTGAATTCGACACGATAAGCAAAGTCTGTAATGTCGAGTCACAAAAATTTTGAACTGTTTAATATATTCGTTTGACTTTCGACCATTCCCAACGATTCACGAACAACTATTCGTAAATAGATAACATATATATTTAAATAAGTGTTTATAATTTGAATTTGAAATATAATTTACAATATTATATAATATGATTATTAGAATTTATATTGTAAAATAAATAAAAATAAAATGCGATGTAATTGAAACTATATTTAAGGATATATGGATATATATAAATATGTATATAAATATTACTTGTAAGTATATAAAGTTATAATAAATCTATTTGTTTAAAAATATATAATATATTTTAGTAATTAAATTTGTTATTTTAAAACTGTTTATATATAGAAAGGGAATATAAATGATTTCGAGCTTAATTAGTAAACATCAGTAATACTCGGTTGACATTTCGATAGCATTCATATAGATTTAATATAAGTTTATGAAGGATTAAAATAAAAGTTGAAATGTAAATCGATTACGAAGATTTTAGATTTGTTAAAAGTATTTTTACCTTTTTAAGTCTAAATATTAGTACTCCGTACATATAAATCAGAACAGAAAATAAATAATTTTTGAACCTTTTTGATCAGGTTTCAAACAGGTAATGAGTGAAATAATTAAATATGTGTAATCTAAAATTTGGGATTTTTAGGGACACTTTTATACATTAACTGTTTAGCAATAGACACGATAACACTCCGGGAGAAAACTGTCTCTAGAATTATCCGGTTGATGAGCTGTATATTACTAACTCCCTTTTCTATTCTACATGTGATTTCAAAAAGTAGATTTATTATTATTAATTAGTTATTATTAATATTATGTAAGTTTACATATATATATATATATATATATATATATATATATATATATATATATATATATATATATATATATATATATATATATATATATATATATATATATATATATATATATATATATATGCATTTTACATATGTAGAGGGACACACCATTACAATAACACTTCGGCCACCATCACCCGCCATCAACCTCCACCACCTCTGCCGCTGACCACCACAGCTCAACCACTGGAGAAACACCAAGAACCATCATCACTTTTCTCTATCTCTTCCTCTCTCACCTATTCTAAACCATGGACCACACGATTGTGAAATACCATGAATCGCCTCCTTCATTCGAACCACGATACCATCATGATCACCAAGAACAACCTCTCCTTAACACTTGTCGATTCTTTCTATCTCAGCTACAAACTCTCGACAATCCATCACTCTAAACTGTCACTGTTTTCGTTTTAACTCATGATCGTAACCCACATAACCATGAACAAATCACCATATTTCATCTCTCTTTCACTCTCTCTCTAACTAGCTCTCTCTCTCTCACCTATCCTTAATCGTAGAGCACCACCATAACAATCGTCACCATTTCTATCTCTATCTCTCTCTTATCCTCTCTTTTAAATTTTGTCTCGGTCAGGAAAATCAACAACCATCATCACCAAGTAAACACTTAAATCACCATAACTACCCACCTTCGATCATCAACATAACCCCTCACTGCTACGCCACTGTTATCCTTTTGTTTATATTCTATTTAATCGAAAAACCACCTCAATCACCACGTAAAATCCCATTGAAGACCTGCTACTGCTGCTACACATTTAGTTCCTGTGTCGCTGTTGTTATCGTGTAGAAACCACCACCACACTCGACCTCTACTATCATCAAAGCCTCACCGAATCAAACCCATTTATGTTATGTCGTGACTGTTTGCATTTGAGGACATGCAAATGTTAAACAACGATATGCAGAAGTCAATCGAAGTCATCCAACCCAAATTTCGATTATCGATCATGAAAATTTCCTGTTAAACATATTGGACTTCACTTTTATATATTAATGGACATAATGATAAGTGGGATTACACGTAACAATACATCTTGATTCCTTCACTTACCTGGCTCCTTTTATTTTATGTTATTTCTTTTTGGTTACTTCGATGGTGACAGCCAATCAAAAGGAAAATATGGAATGGCTCGTACTAGATTTATTTGACAACCAACCACTTATGCGTTTTTTTTATACACGTGGAAAGGCAAACTTTTGAATTAAGATAATCATAAAGGTTTTTTTTAGGATATCCAAACATATATTTATTTTACGTTGCTGT
Source organism: Rutidosis leptorrhynchoides (assembly GCF_046630445.1). Classification (NCBI taxonomy): domain Eukaryota; kingdom Viridiplantae; phylum Streptophyta; class Magnoliopsida; order Asterales; family Asteraceae; genus Rutidosis; species Rutidosis leptorrhynchoides. The sequence goes on along the minus strand of NC_092336.1, from coordinate 359,881,820 downwards.
TAAACAAAAGGATGAAATAATAACGATACTCGATGAGGGATAAAGATGATGATGGAAAAATGATTTGAGTTTTTGGTTTAAGAAGAAAAGAAAACAACTTCTTACATATTAAGTTATTAAGCGTACGAGTTATTTCAAGGATGAAGTGGTCGGTTCATTGGTTGAGTATGTGTTTGTGCAATGAGAGGTCACGGGTTCGAATCTGGGTTGTGGCATATTTATTATTTTTTTAAGGTAGTATTATTATTAAGGTTATTGTTATTATATTATTATTATTATTATTATTATTATTATTATTATTATTATTATTATTATTATTATTATTATTATTATTATTATTATTATTATTATTGTTATTATTATTATTATTATTATCATTATTTATTATTACAAAAATTACTAATAGTATTATTATTTTTAATTACAACAAATATTATTAATAATTATTACATATAACCTAAGTATAACTAATATTACAAGTTACCATGTTTTTATATATTAACTAATATATTAATTAAATTATATATCTTATGTATAATATAACCTACTATAAGTATTAATATAATTATACATAAAGATATTAATGTAATATATTATAAAATATATATATACTTAGTTAATTATTATTATTATGTGTTAATATATATACTTGATATCGGTTCGTGAATCCGAGGTCAACCCTGCATTGTTCAGTTGTTAAATATCGTCATATGTATTTTTACTACAAAATACAGTATGGTGTGTTTCATTTGCTCCCTTTTTAATTGCTTTTGCAATATATATTTTTGGGCTGAGAATACATGCGCTGCTTTAATAAATGTTTTACGAAATAGAGACAAGTGATTAAAAATGATATTCTGCGGATTGATGTGCTAGATAATTTAGTTATATGTTATAGAACATGTAAGCGCGAATCCTAAAGATAGATCTATCGGGCTTAACACCCCCATCCTATAGGCTGCACTAGACATAAGAGCTAGTGGGCGGATGTTTAGTACTTCGAGGATTATTTATACACTTGCGAGTGTACATATCCATCTTTGCGAAGATGACTTATTATATTATTGTTAAGGTTGGTTACAGAGGCCTAAACATAAGCAGAACGGTTTTATACACTTGCGAGTGTACATATATTTATAAATGGAAATCTTGTGGTCTATTAATATATTGAAATGATTGTTATGATAAACTTATGAACTCACCAACCTTTTGGTTGACACTTTAAAGCATGTTTATTCTCAGGTGTGCAAGAAATCTTTCGCTGTGCGTTTGCTCATTTTAAAGATATTACTTGGAGTCATTCATGGCATATTTAGGTCAGTACCTCGCAATGGAACCAGATGTTGATGACTTCGTCCAGGTGAATTAGGACGGGTCACTATAGGTGGTATCAGAGCGGTGGTCTTAGCGAACCAGGTCTTGCATTAGTGTGTCTAACGGGTAGTTGTTTAGATGCATTAGAGAGTCTGGACTTCGACCGCGTTTGCATGTCAAAAGTTTTGCTTATCATTTTGTATCAAAAATTACCTGCTTATCATTCTTAAGGAATCACTTGCTTATCTTTCTTAGTCTAGACATGTCTTACTACCTCTATTGCATAGACTGTGTATAGATAAATTCATATCTTAGCGTATCTGTTATTGTTACCTTTGCCTGACAGCTTCCGTAGATTTCTCTGTAACTTATGGGATTTTAGTATTATATATGTATATGTAAATTATGTATTACAGGGTACTAATCTACATCCTATAACCTACTTCTTATCAAAAATCTTTCATTTGATCGTACGATATGGATCCCTCAACCAGTTAGAGTCCCTCAGATTTTGATAGCTATTCCGATAATTATTTCGACAGCTATTCCGACATGGATATTCACCTAAACTCCGAAAGCGGTGTCACCAGAATAAATTAACCAATCAGCCATCCTCAATTCATCTGATGGGTTCGTAGTCTACTTAATCATTGGAGACGCTAAGAAGGCTATCCCTTCCACCAACCAAAGTCACCTCTTGGTGAAGAATCAGAAACACTTACAGGTGAACCCGTCCGAAACACCATTTTCACACTCATTTCCAGAGTATCTCGTCACGATTATATTTTATCTAAAATTATAAACCTTATTCATCCGCTCGTTCCGACCGACAATCATCCCGGAATAATAGAAGAAGTCAATGAACGTCGCGCTCGAGTAATCAATCTGGAGAATATGGTGCAAAATTTACCAGCTTCAACAATATCACCGGCATCAACAGTACCATCAGTAACATCACCAGTACCATTAACAATTGCCTCAACATCCCATTCAGTACCTCGAGCCTTCTACGTATCGTTCTACATCAATTATCTTCGTTCATCACGGTGATTAAGTAATCTCTAATGTTTTAGAGATTATGTATTCTAGTTCTAATGATAAATCAAATGAGATTAATATCATATTAACTCATTAAATCCATGATTACATCTGAAGAAAATATATATGTATATATGTTTTCATAAAGATTGTAATTAAAAATTCTTTTGTACAAACTGTTAATGGTGAAAATATTTTAATGGGTAGGTAATACCCGAAGAATATTTAGATTTCACATTAATAAGTTACATGGTACATTCTTCTAATCTGATTCAACTGTCATTTACTATCCTACTTACATCCACAGATATACGTATTCGTTCATCGCAGAATAACCATTTTCATTCAATTTCATATTTGGATTTTGACCTATCAGAATTCAACAAGTGGCATAATGAAGAAAACATTGGACAAAATAAAATTTATTAGAAACAAACAAATTAACTATGAGAAAATTTGTTAAGAATCCACGCTAACTGTTCCTAGCTAACTGTTAATTCCGTATTACCTTTTATTTATCGCAATTTACTTATCGCAATTTAATTATCGTAAATTTTAATTCTCGCAATTTTATTTATCGTCATTTAATTTCTGTCATTTACTTTACGTACTTTATTTATCGTCATTTAAATTTCTGTTATTTATATTACGCACTTTAAATATCAGGACACGTATACAAGGTTTTGACATATCATATCGACGCATCTATATATATTATTTGGAATAACCATAGACACTCTATATGCAGTAATGTTGGAGTTATCTATACAGGGTTGAGGTTGATTCTACAATAATATATATAGTTTGAGTTGTGATCGAGTCTGAGACATGTACATGGGTCACGATATGTATTAATTAATTCGAATATTACATATTAAACTATATATGAATTATTGAATTGTTAACTGTGGACTATCAATTGAGGACTACCAACATTGGACAATTAAAATGAATTAAAATATTGATTACAACATATGAAACTAAATAATTCTTCAAGTTTGCCACTTGATTTCATCTTAACCCTCATTTGTATCTTGATGATTACAATCTGCATTCAAACCTTTCATGATTCTTGAAAACACCTTAATTGAGAAAATGAACCAACCGCACTTCATCTACGGAAGGAAAGATTTATGCATATAGTTACGCACGTGAGAAACTCTCAAAAACTGAGTAAACGTTTAACACATAGCTGTGCTAATTCCTTTAGCGTTATTATTACCGAAAATAACTTTGCAACTCCTGTTTGAGATAGCCAATTTTGTCACAGCTCCAGCAAGTCAACTTCGACTTTTTATTCGAAACAACCTTATTAACACCTTGATATATATATATATGCGTGCTCATTTATTGTTACCAGTGAACCTTTCATATTCCACCATATTACCATCAGCGTTTAATCATCTAAAAACACAAATCTCCTGAAACCACCTCGGATTGATAACCGACGATTCAGATATGATTGCATTAAAGGCATAGGAAACAGAAAAATCGTAGATGGTCTAAACGGTGAAAAGTTTGATAATAAAGAATGGAATGTTGGAAACACTCAATAGAAAATTTAGTACCGAAAAGCGGATTATACGAAACTATGAAGGAATCCGTGGACAAATCACAAAGAATAAGTTTGACTTCAGATAATCCAGGTAATTCTGTATTCGATGAAATCTTTAGAGAATATCTTGCTCCAAAGTCATGTTAAAATCTTGCGGAAAACTTTTCTTTATCAACCTTCGAACTTAGAAATTCCAAAATATCATCATAAAATATCTTCGATATTTCTGAGGATATTTTCATAAATATTCTTGTCCGAAATTATCTACCTCTTCTTGTTTTCTGTATTCCATTGTATTGGAAACTTCTGTAAAATCTAAGTATGAATTATGAATGAATTGTGGAGAAGTGTTGGGAATTGAAGCATGGGTTAGTATAATATAATGACGCCCGACCAACGTGATTATATTACAGTAAGTCATGCTGAGTTTCTAATGGAACATGATGATGGTTCACAGATCTTACCGTCATTATGTACCATGTTACATAACTCTTCCATTCTTCTTAACCTCCGAACTTATCAAGAAAATATATTCTTGATAGTTCTATCATCGGTGATTCTGGTAATTTACCAAATCAAATCGTGCTATCACGTTCCTTCCTGCTTAGAACATTATAATCATTCGAAACTCTATATCTACAAATTCTGGACCATTATTCGCTTGACTTGAAGTCGAAAAGAGAAAACAAAAACATAGAGCTTCGAAATATAAGGGAGAATATAAAGCCCGATAACAACACATAAATTACAAACCGTGTATATCAATGTTTATCGCAACATAAAGACATGGGAAGATTAAAAACACTATAACCCCAAGGGCGAAATAAAAGAAAACAGATTCCTCTGGTGGAAGTTGGAAAAGGAGGATGATTGTTGCGATAGTATGGATGAGGACAAGGATCAGAACTGGATTAAGCATTTTCAAAATCTTTTAGATGTATGAACAAAGGAAGAAAGTATAGGAATGGTGAGAATAATGGAAAGGAAGAGCTTAATTTATAATGGACATATCAGACAGAGTAATCGAGGCAGATCATCGTATTTAAATATAGACATCTTAATTTCCTAATTAGCCGAAGAATCAAATCTTTTAGATTTTGAAGATTTTCTTTAAATCCCTTGAACTCCGGAATTCAACCCATCTACGTCAAAAGATATGACGAAACTTATTTTTCTCATTTCATTCTTTTGTGATAGCTTCACTCGTACCCTTCGAGTAATCAAATTATCTTACCCATATTACTCAACAGTAATAAAACTCTATTTATTAGCTCAAATTCATCACGAAAACATTTTTATCGTTAACCATGACCACCTCACTCAAATTTCGGGACGAAATTTCTTTAACGGGTAGGTACTGTGACGACCCGGGAATTTCCGACCAAATTTAAACTTGATCTTTATTTGAATTCGACACGATAAGCAAAGTCTGTAATGTCGAGTCACAAAAATTTTAAACTTTTTAATATATTCGTTTGACTTTCGACCATTCCCAACGAATCACGAACAACTATTCGTAAATAGATAACATATATATTTAAATAAGTGTTTATAATTTGAATTTGAAATATAATTTAGAATATTATATAATATGATTATTAATATTTATATTGTAAAATAAATAAAAATAAAATGCGATGTAATTGAAACTATATTTAAGGATATATGGATATATATAAATATGTATATAAATATTACTCGTAAGTATATAAAGTTATAATAAATCTATTTATTTAAAAATATATAATATATTTTAGTAATTAAATTTGTTATTTTAAAACTGTTTATATATAGAAAGGGAATATAAATGATTTCGAGCTTAATTAGTAAACATTAGTAATACTCGTTTGACATTTCGATATCATTCATATAGATTTAATATAAGTTTATGAAGGATTAAAATAAAAGTTGAAATGTAAATCGATTACGAAGATTTTAGATTTGTTAAAAGTATTTTTACCTTTTTAAGTCTAAATATTAGTACTCCGTACATATAAATCGGAACAGAAAATAAATAATTTTCGAACCTTTTTGATCAGGTTTCAAACAGGTAATGAGTGAAATAATTAAATATTTGTAATCTAAAATTTGGGATTTTTTAGGGACACTTTTATACATTAACTGTTTAGCAATGGACACGATAACACTCCGGGAGAAAACTGTCTCTAGAATTATCCGGTTGATGAGCTGTATATTACTAACTCCCTTTTCTATTCTACATGTGATTTCAAAAAGTAGATTTATTATTATTAATTAGTTATTATTAATATTATGTAAGTTATATATATATATATATATATATATATATATATATATATATATATATATATATATATATATATGCATTTTACATATGTAGAGGGACACACCATTACACTAACACTTCGGCCACCATCACCCGCCATCAACCTCCACCACCTCTGCCGCTGACCACCACAGCTCAACCACCGGAGAAACACCAAGAACCATCATCGCTTTTCTCGATCTCTTCCTCTCTCACCTATTCTAAATCATGGACCACACGATTGTGAAATACCATGAATCGCCTCCTTTATTCGAACCACGATACCATCATGATCACCAAGAACAACCTCTCCTTAACACTTGTCGATTCTTTCTATCTCAGCTACAAACTCTCGACAATCCATCACTCTAAACTGTCACTGTTTTCGTTTTAACTCATGATCGTAACCCACATAACCATGAACAAATCACCATATTTCATCTCTCTTTCACTCTCTCTCTCACTAGCTCTCTCTCTCACCTATCCTTAACCGTAGAGCACCACCATAACAACCGCCACCATTTCTATCTCTATCTCTCTCTTATCCTCTCTTTTAAATTTTGTCTCGGTCAGGAAAATCAACAACCATCGTCACCAAGTAAACACTTAAATCACCATAACTACCCACCTTCGATCATCAACATAACCCCTCACTGCTACGCCGCTGTTATCCTTTTCTTTATATTCTGTTTAATTGAAAAACCACCTCAATCACCACGTAAAATCCCATTGAAGACCTACTACTATTGCTACACGTTTAGTTCATGTGTCGCTGTTGTTATCGTGTAGAAACCACCACCACACTCGACCTCTACTATCATCAAAGCCTCACCGAATCAAACCCATTTATGTTATGTCGTGACTGTTTGCATTTGAGGACATGCAAATGTTGAACAACGATATGCAGAAGTCAATCGAAGTCATCCAACCCAAATTTCGGTTATCGATCATGAAAATTTCATGTTAAACATGTTGGACTTCACTTTTATATATTAATGGACATAATGATAAGTGGGATTACACGTAACAATACATCTTGATTCCTTCACTTACCTGGCTCCTTTTATTTTATGTTATTTCTTTTTGGTTACTTCGATGGTGACAGCCAATCAAAAGGAAAATATGGAATGGCTCGTACTAGATTTATTTGACAACCAACCACTTATGCATTTTTTTTATACACGTGGAAAGGCAAACTTTTGAATTAAGATAATCATAAACGTTTTTTTTATGATATCCGAACATATATTTATTTTACGTTGCTGTTAAACAAAAGGATGAAATAATAACGATACTCGATGATGGATAAAGATGATGATGGAAAGATGATTTGAGTTTTTAGTTTAAGAAGAAAAGAAAACAGCTTCTTACATATTAAGTTATTAAGCGTACGAGTTATTTCAAGGATGTAGTGATCGGTTCATTGGTTGGGTATGTGTTTGTGCAATGACAGGTCACGGGTTCGAATCTGGGCTGGGGCATATTTATTATTTTTTAAGGTAGTATTATTATTAAGGTTATTGTTATTATTATTATTATTATTATTATTATTATTATTATTATTATTATTATTATTATTATTATTATTATTATTATTATTATTATTATTATTATTATTATTATCATTATTTATTATTACAAAAATTACTGATAGTATTATTATTTTTAATTACAACAAATATTATTAATAATTATTACATATAACCTAAGTATAACTAATATTACAAGTTACTATGTTTTTATATATTAACTAATATATTAATTAAATTATATATCTTATATATACTATAACCTACTATAAGTATTAATATAATTATACATAAAGATATTAATGTAATATATTATAAAATATATATATATATATATATATATATACTTAGTTAATTATTATTATTATGTGTTAATATATATACTTGATATAGGTTCGTGAATCCGAGGTCAACCCTGCGTTGTTCAGTTGTTAAATATCGTCATATGTATTTTTACAACAAAATACAGTATGGTGAGTTTCATTTGCTCCCTTTTTAATTGCTTTTGCAATATATATTTTTGGGCTGAGAATACATGCGCTGCTTTCATAAATGTTTTACGAAATAGAGACAAGTGATTAAAAATGATATTCTGCGGATTGATGTGCTAGATAATTTAGTTATTTGTTATAGAACATGTAAGCGCGAATCCTAAAGATAGATCTATCGGGCTTAACACCCCCATCCTGTAGGCTGCACTAGACATAAGAGCTAGTGGGCGGATGTTTAGTACTTCGAGGATTATTTATACACTTGCGAGTGTACATATCCATCTTTGCGAAGATGACTTATTATATTATTGTTAAGGTTGGTTACTGAGGCCTCAACATAAGCAGAATGGTTTTATACACTTGCGAGTGTACATATATTTATAAATGGAAATCTTGTGGTCTATTAATATATTGAAATGATTGTTATGATAAACTTATGAACTCACCAACCTTTTGGTTGACACTTTAAAGCATGTTTATTCTCAGGTGTGAAAGAAATCTTCCGCTGTGCGTTTGCTCATTTTAAAGATATTACTTGGAGTCATTCATGGCATATTTAGGTCAGTACCTCGCAATGGAACCAGATGTTGATGACTTCGTCCAGGTGAATTAGGACGGGTCACTACAACTAGTCTCACTCAATTCAAGTTAATATGGAGTACATGATAATGAATCGATTGTTTTTATTTAATGGGGTTGTGGATTGATTTTCTTAATAGGATACTTCACTATATAAACCCATTTGAGTTCTCAGATTAATGGAACAAACTACCATTTTTTTGTTTCGATTGATCTCACAACTTGTTACAATTTGAGTGTTTATTTTGTTGTTATACAATGATACACAAGGATGATGTTAGTGAAAGTTGAGATGATGATATAAGGATAAATGTGAAGATAAGTAATCCTAATTGCTATGGTGATACAGTTACGAGGACAAGAAGTGGTATAGCAAGAAAACAGATAATAAGCTAGATAAAAATAATAAAATGATGATAAGTTAGTGATGACAGATGGATTGATATGATGATACGGTTACAATATACGATGATGATGTAGACGAGTGATATATGATTATGATGTTGATGTTAAAGATGATCATTATGAGGTGATACGTATGATATTGCCGATGATCACTTTATGTTAATAAAGATGATAACGGGTTATGATGTATTTGATGATGATCCGAATTAATATTGATTAATAAGAAAAGAATTAGGGAAGCAGAAACATATACGCTAAATAGAATTTTTATGGGGATTTAATCAGAAAAATAGAAATGGCAGAGTGATTATGGATGTTATCGGATTAGCGGGAGGTCGCGGGTTCAAACCCGGACTTGGGCATTTTTTTAAGGGCTACTTCTTTGAGGTAGCATCACTATTACCAATATTATTATTATTATTATTATTATTATTATTATTATTATTATTATTATTATTATTATTATTATTATTATTATTATTATTATTATTATTATTATTATTATTATTATTATTATTATTATTATTATTATTATCATCATTTTACTATTATTGCTGTTATTATTAGTATTACAATTATTATTTTTATTACTAATATAAGAATTAATTATCATGTAGTAGTAGTATTATTATTATTATTTGAAACATCCCAACCCGTATTAAAACCGGCCCATAAAATTTTTTCCTTTTAATACGCTTTAAATAACACTTTAGGTCCCAATAGTGTTTCCATAAACATCTTTAATACAATAATAAATTTAATAACTTTAAAACATTTAATACATTGATTAATTGTCCAAACGGACAAACACGACCCGACTAGTTTAGTTTCCAACCAAAACCGAGCATGGTGATTTGGGACTACGCTACCCAAATCCTAATCGAATACAAAAGCAAGATCTTCTAAGCAACCTAGCCAAGATCTCTAATCCCCAAGCTTACCCGAGCCGCCAAGCATGCAAACCTATAAAAATGTCAACAACGAGAGGGTAAGCTAATGCTTAGTGAGTGATAATATACTACATACATATATATGTATAAAATGGACACGCCACACAAATATCAATTACCGCATACCGAAGCATCCAAGCATAAAGGCAAGCTAATCTAAGCATACCGTACGATCACTAAGCAACAAGCTAAATATGCATCAACAGACATAAGTTCACCAACGACGATGTGAACAATGCCAAGAAGCTACACCCGGAGGGTTAGCTACGTCCCGACAATACAACAATAATAAACGAATAAGGTTAACCCTTAACCCACTACCGAATACCCAACACCACAATGAAGATCAGCCGAACTACACGAGCCTTAGTAATCCGAAACCACACGAGATTACTATCTTCACAACATCGAGGTTGGCCGAACTACACGAGCCTTAGTAATCTGAAACCACACGAGATTACTACCTCAATAAGATGACCGAACTACACGAGTCATCGTGAATCCGAACTACACGCGATTCACTTCTCCAATAACAAAACCCACGGTCACGGGATTATAAAATCCACCACATCGGGGTTATCCAAAACCACATCACAATATATGTGATAACGTACACACAAGTGTACGCCTCGCCAAAAGGAGGTCAACCAAAACGCACAACCGTGCCAATTGGACTCATACAAAAGTCCATCAAATCCACCTATATGTGAAGTGAGCTCTATAGCAGAGAATCACTTCACCCGACCCGCACCCATCCTACACATACATATGCATATAGGATATTAACACTCACCTTGTCGCCTTGATGAATGTCACCGAATAATCTGCAACTCGTCAATGGAAAGTACCTATTCCATAATCACAAATTCAACAACACACTTAGATTGGATTTACGAACCAACCCAATTTGACACTTAGTGCAAATTCGACCCAAATGCACTTCCAAGTACAAACCGCGCCCAAATTAACCAATCATCACTAACACGTGTGACAATGGTCCTAATATGCCAATTAAATCCAAGCATAAGCGTTAAGCACCAATCTTGCCCAAAATGACACCTTAACCCTAATTTTGACCCATTAAGTCAAAATCTCACCGTCTACAAGTTTTGACACCAAAACATATATAACTCGGTTTTATACTTCAACTTAATCCATTTTAAGTTTATAAACCTTATTAAATCGACAATCGGGTCAAAATCATCACCAAACCCTAATTTTGGCTCTAGTCAAAATTAGTCAACTCCAAGAACCCTAAATGTCCCCAAAACCTCAATAATCACTAATACTAGTGATTATACACCATTTACAAGTCTTACAAGCATGAACTTGCACACCAAACCCAAAACCCGACATTAACAACAATAAACCCGAATCTTGGTGTTAACCTTCAATTAACAACTAAATGGGTTTCACCTATGAATCATACAATCAAAAGCCCTAAACTTGAATGATGAACACGAAAATGAATTTCGGAGTTAGAGCTTACCACTAGTATCACCGTGTAGCTAAGAACGAGGAGAACACACTTGTCAACTACACCAAAGATCAAAACCCGCTTCTTCCTTTCCAAAATCCCACTTGAATCACTTGGGTGTTTGAGTTTTCTTGAGAGAAAATGAAAAGAAATGATAAAAGAAAATAAGAAATGAAATGGGTGGTTGAGGTTAAAGCCTCACATCTGGCTCAAATGTGAAAAGACCAAAATGCCCTTGAACTTCATTTAAATTTACAAGGATCCGGCACCAGTTTGCCCAGTATGCCACGCCGCGGCCTAAGTTGTCGCGCCGCGACATTTGACTAGTTCTGGGATCCCTTTTTGTCCAACTTCTGATCCAGATTTCAGTTGTTTGCTGCGCCGCGGCCTCCTTTGTCGCGCCGTGACACAAGGCGTGATCTGACTCCTTGTCTCATACACAAGACTTTAACACCCGAACATGTCCCAAACCCTTCATACGCCTATCGTACGTACACCATACACCTATAAATCATATACGGGGAAAACGGGGTGTTACAACTCTCCCCCACTTAGACTCGATCACGTCCTCGTGATCTTCACCAATTAATCAATCCGGACCCACTCAACGGTCCTCAATCATAAGTCTCAAACCGACTTCCTAGGCAATTCTTCCCAATGAATCGTCTTTAACAACTAAAATCGTCACCCGCGATTTATCAAATCACCAATCCGAGCACTAAAACCATGCTCATTCCCTAACATCGGGAAAACTCAACCAATATCGAACCGAGATATCAATCCCTTAGCGTACCCTTACCAAGTACAATGCTAAAAACAACCAAGTCTCAACCTAAGGTCAACAACCCGAAACGATGAAGACCGAACCAAAACGAATCCTGACGGATTACACCAATCACTAAACATCCCTTGTAGTGTGCAATACGACCAATACGCAAATACCGTAACACCATAATCCAACGGCTAAAACCGATAGCGCCCAAAACGACTATGGAAACGCAAATCTCAAGGTGTACAAAATCGACTATCGTCACACCCGTAACAACATGTGAGCGAAACACGGCTATCGCATCACTAATCATACAACATGGTCCTCACGACCCCACCATTGGTGTATAAAACAACCAACAGATCAACGTCACGGTCCTTACGACCCCACCATCGGTGTATAAAACAACCGACAGATCACACAACACGAAGGCTGGCCGAAAACACACGCGCCTTAGTGAATCCGAACTACACGCGACTCACTACCTTCATCACAACAATCGGGATTGGCCGAACTACACGCGAATTAGTGAATCCGAACTACACGAGAGTCACTATCCCGGAGGAATGACCGAACTACACGAGTCATTTATGAATCCGAACTACACGAGACTCACTCCTCAATACAATGACTGAAACCACACGAGTCATTTGTGAATCCGAACTACACGCGACTCACTTCCACAATAAGATGACCGAAACCACACGCGTCATCGTGAATCCGAAAACACACGCGATCCACTATCTCAACACAGGAATGGTACTCGCATTTCCCACCGGTACTCGCATTTCCCGATAATGTTATACCATACCGACATAACACTACTCCCTTGATGAAGTCAGCGGACCCCGAAGGTCATGCTACACCAAATCTCAACACCGGATGAAGTCAGCGGACCCCGAAAGTCATGCTTCACCGATATAACACCACGCTCATGATGAAGTCAGCGGACCCCGAAAGTCATGCTTCACCAATCACGTACTCCCATGATGAAATCAGCGGACCCAGAAGGTCATGCTTCATCAATCAACAATACCATGATGAAGTCAGCGGACCCAGAAGGTCATGCTTCATCAATCAACGCCCTTTTTGGCCTCAAACAACGAGTAGCGTAACATCGCTCTCTGCTACGCCATAGTGAATCCTAACGGATACCACTAACCAATCACCATACGTACGCGTACACAACGCCAACACAATCGAGCAAGAACCACCTATATCGAACATAGGCACAAAACAATAATTCTCTAGAAGAGAATCTACCACGCACATCCCTTAACCGAGGGATTTCACCTTGCTCGTCAACACGTCTATTATCTCTCAACGAGATTTACCCCATTATCACCTCGGTGATAACTCAAATCCAGAATCATAAGTACAATTTAACCAAAATTGTACTCTACCACAGATCGACCAAAACTAGGTCCCAACACAATTTTCGGATCTACTAAAAACGTCATCCGAAATCTCACCCTAAGGCATCCTTGTGCGGGAATGTAACTCCCCCACTTGGAACTACGTTCCATATCCACAACTCGTACAACCGTATAATGCTACCAGAGGTAGGCTTTACCAACAATTTGGGTTCACACGACCCATCACCATATCTTGCTCTAACCTTGAGCATACCAAGGATCTTAACTTATCCTTAAACACTTCGAACAAAAAGTGTACCACAAATTACACAAACCATACACTCTCAATCATCCAATTGCTTTGGTTTGTCAAATTTCTCCCAGTCACTCATGCACCTAAGGGTTTCACTTCGGTACCCTAAGCATGATGTAACCGCAACACAATCGGAGTCGAACACCATGCTAGTAGGCATGAAAGAGGCACCTAATGTCGCGTTACGTAGACTCCTTTACCAACATACATCGAGATCAAACACCCGATCTCTTTCGGGTTCCAATCCACCCGACGAACCTCGTGGTTCAACTTCAACACGAAAGCGAACACGCGCTTAACGACCGAACACCAAAGCCCATTCCCAAGGCTTGGTAGAAACATTTCCCAACACTAAGGAATGCTTGGTTGCACCAAGTCTTACGCCCTTCGCACGATAATCAAATGTCACCATAGGGTACTTCCATTAGGAACGTCACCCATATTAATAACATGCACAACACAATGCATCTAATAAACTCAAACTCAACGGCACATAATAAATAATCAAAAGACGTATTTATTATAATGAAACGTACCTTAACGTCTCCTTACCGCACCCACCCCCGCTAACTTGGGACATTCCGACTTACGATGTCCTTCTTCTTGGCAATTGAAGCACACCATGCCATCACCCTTTGGTACCGAACATTCCCAAGACTTGTGACCCCTTATGCCATAATTGTAACATCTAGACGCACTAGAATCCAATATACCCGTCCGTGTACCACCCGTGCTCACACTCGGACCCTTAGTCCTCTTACTCGGAGCACCATACGAAACAACCCTTCTCTCACTTGAAGGTTCACCCTTCTTTGATCGTGAATACGACTCAAAACCTCTAGCCAAGTCGAAAAATTCTGAAAACGATTTCGCTTGACCTCGGCTAATTTTACTCTTCAAGTCGTCATTCAAGGTCCGATAGAAATCCCCCATCAACAAACGATCATTCCCCAAATACTCCGGGCAAAAACGAGCCTTCGCCATAAAGGTCGTCTTGAGAGTATTCAAATCCATAGATCCTTGTCGCAAATTTCGCAACTCATTACGCAATTCCCACAAATCGGCTGAAGTCCGGAACTCCTCGAAGAATTCCTTCTTAAATTCGTCCCACGATAAATCCATAAACGGCTCACCACCGACAAGATCAATCTTACCATCTAACCAATCCCTCGCTCTACCCCGCAACAAGCTAGTAGCGAGTCTCGTCTTCTTCTCGGGAAGGCATTCAATAGTACGAAAACACCCTTCGACATCCGAAATCCATGTCGTGCTTACCAAAGGATCCGGTTTTCCGTTATACATCGGAGGTTTAGTCCTCATGAAGCTCTTAAGACAATGCTCCATTTCTCCGCTATTTCGAAATTCGGAATACTTTCTATCCATTTCTTCTCGAAACGCACTCATTTGCTCCGCAACGGCGGCCTCAACTCTAGCGTTAAACTCCAACTTGTTCGTCTCGATCCCACCTCCCGTCGCCATTCTAAGGAATGCAAAGTGATTAGATCACGAACGTATAAAATCACACACTCCACACCGCCCCATCTTGCTAAACACTCGTCGTACATCACTTGCTAGACACGATTTGCACCCGTAATAAGGTTTGCAAGTCCTTATTACGCACACACGCCGTATCAACTCGTTAGTACAACGACCGCTTCGCTTGATGATATAAACAAACACAAACAAAATTCTACGCGATATAAACACACGCAAGAATTACATCACAACACAAGCCAAAATCCTAGTTAGTTCACCTACACGCTAAGGCACTAACCAAGTTCTCATTCCGACCCGTACACCTACAAGTCCCGCAACAATTAAGCACACACAAAAGTCTAAGTCTAGGTACCTATATCAAGTCGCCTAAATCCCTTAGACCATGCTCTGATACCACTTGAAACATCCCAACCCGTATTAAAACCGGCCCATAAAATTTTTTCCTTTTAATACGCTTTAAATAACACTTTAGGTCCCAATAGTGTTTCCATAAACATCTTTAATACAATAATAAATTTAATAACTTTAAAACATTTAATACATTGATTAATTGTCCAAACGGACAAACACGACCCGACTAGTTTAGTTTCCAACCAAAACCGAGCATGGTGATTTGGGACTACGCTACCCAAATCCTAATCGAATACAAAAGCAAGATCTTCTAAGCAACCTAGCCAAGATCTCTAATCCCCAAGCTTACCCGAGCCGCCAAGCATGCAAACCTATAAAAATGTCAACAACGAGAGGGTAAGCTAATGCTTAGTGAGTGATAATATACTACATACATATATATGTATAAAATGGACACGCCACACAAATATCAATTACCGCATACCGAAGCATCCAAGCATAAAGGCAAGCTAATCTAAGCATACCGTACGATCACTAAGCAACAAGCTAAATATGCATCAACAAACATAAGTTCACCAACGACGATGTGAACAATGCCAAGAAGCTACACCCGGAGGGTTAGCTACGTCCCGACAATACAACAATAATAAACGAATAAGGTTAACCCTTAACCCACTACCGAATACCGAAAACCACAATGAAGATCGACCGAACTACACGAGCCTTAGTAATCCGAAACCACACGAGATTACTATCTTCACAACATCGAGGTTGGCCGAACTACACGAGCCTTCGTAATCCGAAAGCACACGAGATTACTACCTCAATAAGATGACCGAACTACACGAGTCATCGTGAATCCGAACTACACGCGATTCACTTCTCCAATAACAAAACCCACGGTCACGGGATTATAAAATCCACCACATCGGGGTTATCCAAAACCACATCACAATACATGTGATAATGTACACACAAGTGTACGCCTCGCCAAAAGGAGGTCAACCAAAACGCACAACCGTGCCAATTGGACTCATACAAAAGTCCATCAAATCCACCTATATGTGAAGTGAGCTCTATAGCCGAGAATCACTTCACCCGACCCGCACCCATCCTACACATACATATGCATATAGGATATTAACACTCACCTTGTCGCCTTGATGAATGTCACCGAGTAATCTGCAACTCGTCAATGGAAAGTACCTATTCCATAATCACAAATTCAACAACACACTTAGATTGGATTTACGAACCAACCCAATTTGACACTTAGTGCAAATTCGACCCAAATGCACTTCCAAGTACAAACCGCGCCCAAATTAACCAATCATCACTAACACGTGTGACAATGGTCCTAATATGCCAATTAAATCCAAGCATAAGCGTTAAGCACCAATCTTGCCCAAAATGACACCTTAACCCTAATTTTGACCCATTAAGTCAAAATCTCACCGTCTACAAGTTTTGACACCAAAACATATATAACTCGGTTTTATACTTCAACTTAATCCATTTTAAGTTTATAAACCTTATTAAATCGACAATCGGGTCAAAATCATCACCAAACCCTAATTTTGGCTCTAGTCAAAATTAGTCAACTCCAAGAACCCTAAATGTCCCCAAAACCTCAATAATCACTAATACTAGTGATTATACACCATTTACAAGTCTTACAAGCATGAACTTGCACACCAAACCCAAAACCCGACATTAACAACAATAAACTCGAATCTTGGTGTTAACCTTCAATTAACAACTAAATGGGTTTCACCTATGAATCATACAATCAAAAGCCCTAAACTTGAATGATGAACACAAAAATGAATTTCGGAGTTAGAGCTTACCACTAGTATCACCGTGTAGCTAAGAACGAGGAGAACACACTTGTCAACTACACCAAAGATCAAAACCCGCTTCTTCCTTTCCAAAATCCCACTTGAATCACTTGGGTGTTTGAGTTTTCTTGAGAGAAAATGAAAAGAAATGATAAAAGAAAATAAGAAATGAAATGGGTGGTTGAGGTTAAAGCCTCACATCTGGCTCAAACTTGAAAAGACCAAAATGCCCTTGAACTTCATTTAAATTTACAAGGATCCGGCACCAGTTTGCCCAGTATGCCGCGCCGCGGCCTCAGTTGTCGCGCCGCGACATTTGACTAGTTCTGGGATCCCTTTTTGTCCAACTTCTGATCCAGATTTCAGTTGTTTGCCGCGCCGCGGCCTCCTTTGTCGCGCCGCGACACAAGGCGTGATCTGACTCCTTGTCTCATACACAAGACTTTAACACCCGAACATGTCCCAAACCCTTCATACGCCTATCGTACGTACACCATACACCTATAAATCATATACGGGGAAAACGGGGTGTTACAATAAATTATTATTATTATTATTATTATTATTATTATTATTATTATTATTATTATTATTATTATTATTATTATTAAGTATTAAGTATTATTACCAAAATTATTATTGTCATTATCATTATTATTAAAATTATCATTTTATTAAAAATTACTATTATTATTAAAAGTATCATTCCTACTAAAATTGTTATTTTGTAATCATTAAAAAAACTATTATTTTATTTATTAAAATTTACATTATTAAAAACTAACATTTTTATTATTATTATTATTTTTACTATTATTATTATTATTATTATTATTATTATTATTATTATTATTATTATCCTTAACTTAGTATTATTACAATTATTAGTTTTTGCAAACAGAAGATATTTATATAAAAATATATTTATGTATAATAACATTACAAAATATTTTATTTTAACTAATATAATATTATTCATATTGATATAACTCTAAGTAAATCATATAGCAAATAAGCATTATGATATATTATAATATAAGTAAAATTATATATGAATATTAAACTTAATACATAACTAAATATATATAAAGTTGTTCGATTACCATTATATGTGTTAACATATATATAAATGATATAGGTTCGTGAATCTGAGGTAACCTTGCATTGTTCAGTTCCGTCGTATGCATATTTTTACTACAAAATATCGTATAGTGAGTTTCATTTGCTCCCTTTTAAAATGCTTTTGCAATATATATTTTTGGGACTGAGAATACATGCGCTGCTTTATAAATGTTTGACGAAATAGACACAAGTACTTAAAACTACATTCACATAAGCGAATCCTAAAGATAGATCTATTGGGCCCAATAAGCCCCATCCAAAGTACCGGATGCTTTAGTACTTCGAATTTATCATGTCCGAAGGTAGTCCCAGAATGATGGAGATATTCTATATGCATCTTGTTAAGGTCGGTTACTAGGTGTTCACCATATGAATGATTTTTATCTCTATGTAGTTTGCGAAATGCCGGATATGAGATGTATATTTATAGAAATATGAAATCTCGTGGTCTATTAAAAATGATGGAAATGAATATTGATGATAACCTAATGAACTCACCAACCTTTTGGTTGACACTTTAAAGTATGTTTATTCTCAGGATTTAAAGAAATCTTCAGCTGTGCATTTGCTCATATTAGAGATATTACTTGGAGTCATTCAAGATATATTTCAAAAGACGTTGCATTCGAGTCGTCGAGTTCATCAAGATTATTATTAAGTCAATTATAGTTGGATATACTATGAAATGGTATGCATGCCGTCAACTTTCGATGTAATGAAAGTTTGTCTTTTAAAAACGAATGCAATGTTTGTAAAATGTATCATATAGAGGTCAAGTACCTCGCGATGTTACCAAATGTAATGTATTCGTCCAGATGGATTAGGACGGGTTATTAAAGTTGTTATCAAAGCGGTGGTATTAGCGAACCAGGTCTGCATTAGTGTGTCTAACTGATAGTCGTTAGGATGCATTAGTGAGTATGGACTTCGAGTGTGTCTGCATGTCAAAAGTTTTGCTTATCATTTTTGTCGGAAATTATTTGCTTATCATCCTTAAAGTCTAGACACGTCTTACTGCTGCTATTGCATAGACAGTGTATAGATAAATTCATATCTTAGCGTATCTGTTATTGTTACCTTTGCCTGACAGATTCCGTAGATTCCTCTATAACTTATGAAATTTTATTATTATATATGCATATGTAAATTATGTATTGCAGGGTACTAATCTACATCCTATAATCTATTTCTTATAGAAAATCCTTCATCTGATCGTACGAGATGAATCCCTCAACTAGTTTGAGTCCCTCGAATTCTGACAGCTATCCCGATATAGATTTTCGCTCGAGCTTTGAAAACAGTGTATCCGGAATGGACCAACCAATCAGCCATCATCAATTCTGGATGAATTGGGTATGAGTTCATAGTCGACTTAATCAATAGAGACGAGAAGAATGCGATCCTTTTCACCAACCAAATTCACCTCTTGGCGCAGAACCTGAAGCACTTACCGGCGAACTTGTCCGAAACACCATTTTCACTCTCATTTCCAGAATATCTCGTCATGATTATATACTATCTCAAATTCTAAACCTTATTCATTCACTCGTTCCTACCAAAAATTATACCGGAAGTAATAAGTCAACGAGCTTCGCACCCGAGTTGTAGCCTTGGAAAATATGGTGCAAACGTACCAGCTTTAGCAACATCATCGGCACCAACAGTACCACCAACAACAACATCTGCATCATCTGCCTCGATATCGCAATCTATACCTCAAGCATAATCTTCACCGGTTATCTGCGTTCTAAGTATCGTTCTACATCATTTATCTTCGTTCTTCATGATGATTATGTAATCTCTTATGTTTTAGAGATTATGTATTCTAGTTCTAACGGTAAATCAAATGAGATCAATATCATATTAACTCATTAAATCCATGATTATGTCTGAAGAAAATATATATGTATATATGTCTTCATAAAGATTGTAATTAAAAATTTCTTTTGTACAGATTGTTAATGATAAGAGTATTTTTACGGGTAGGTAATACCCGAGAAATGTTTAGATTCCACATTAATAAGTTACACTGTACATTCTTCGAATCTGATTCAACAGTTATTTACTATCCTACTTACATCCACAAGATATACGAATCTGTTTACTACAAAATAACCATTTTCATTCAATTTCATATTTGGATTTTGACTTACCAGAATCCAACAAGTGGCATAATGAAGAAAACATTGGACAAAATAAAATTTATTAGAAACAAACAAATTAACTATGAGAAAAATTTTGTTAAGAATCCATGCTAACGAAATCCAAGCTAACTGTTCCTAGCTAACTGTTAATTCATTATTACATTTTATTTATCGCAATGTATTTATCGCAATTTTAATTCTCGCAATTTTATTTATCATCATTTAATTTCTGTTATTTATTTTACGAAATTTATTTATCGTCATTTAAATACTGTTATGTACGCATTTTAAATATCGGGACACGTATACAATGTTTTGACATATCATATCGACACATCTATATATATTATTTGGAATAACCATAGACACTCTATATGCAGTAATGCTCGAGTTAGCTATACAGGGTTGAGGTTGATTCTCAAATAATATATATACTTTGAGTTGTGATCGAGTCTGAGACATGTATACAATGGGTCACGACACGTATTAATTAATTCTAATATTATATATTAAACTATATATGAAT
This sequence comes from Rutidosis leptorrhynchoides, assembly GCF_046630445.1. Classification (NCBI taxonomy): domain Eukaryota; kingdom Viridiplantae; phylum Streptophyta; class Magnoliopsida; order Asterales; family Asteraceae; genus Rutidosis; species Rutidosis leptorrhynchoides. The sequence goes on along the minus strand of NC_092336.1, from coordinate 359,860,283 downwards.
TATTGAACTACTAATTGTGGACTACGAGCTGTAGACTAATAACATTGGATAATTAAAATGAATTAAAATATTGATTATAACATATGAAACTAAACATTTCTTCAAGTTTGCCTCTTGATTTCATCTTAAGCTTCATTTGTATCTTGACGATTACAATTTGCGTTCAAACCTTTCATGATTCTTGAAAACACATCAATCGAGATGATAAACTAATCACACCTCATCTAGGGAAGAAAATATTGATACGTATAGTTATGCACCTGAAAAACTCTCAGAACCTGAGTAAACGTTTAACACGTATCTGTGTTAGATCCTTTGGCGTTGTTATTACCGAAAATAACTTTATAATCCCTTTCCAAAATAGCCAATTTTGTCACAGCTCTAGCAAATCAACTCCAAGTTTTTATTCGAATAAGCCTTATTATAACAATTACCCCTTCATCATCGTTATCGGGGAACTGTTTATATCTCACCACATTAGCAGTAAACTTACCAAAAACATTGTTGATCTTTTACTTTTTGAAAAGTCATTACATTTATCGAAACCCTATAATATATTCATCCGCATCTTGTAACGAGAAATGTCATACCAATTACTGAGAATCAGCAATCAGTATTTTAAACCTCACAACGTTTCTACATCAACAGTTATATGTATACATATAACATCTATCTCCTAGAATTATGATCTTCAATTCTAAAATTCTGAAAAGCACCCAGCCTACGAATCAATACATTGAACTTTGAAAAAGCTAAATGAAGCAGCAGAAACTGTTGACAATCAAAACAGTCAAAAGTTTGATGATAAAGAATAGTGTTTTGGCAAAGCTAAAAAAAAGTTTGAAACTGAAAAACGGATTGAGCAAACTATGAAGGAGTCTCTGGACAAATCACAATTACTAAACATGCCTTCAAAGAATCCAAATGATTCAGTATCTGCTGAAGTCATTATCGAATACCTTGCTCATGACTCTAAACTTTTACGGACAATCTTCATCATCATCCATCGATATTAGAAATTCTAAGATATTATCGTATCTTTTATTATAAATATCCTCGATATTTCTGAAGATATTTCCATAACTATTCTTATCTAAAATCATTTATCTCTTCGCGATATCAGTGTTACATCAGAAAGGAAACTGTTTTAGTTTCTAAATTTTGAAAAAGTCAAATTTAAATTATGAATGTTTTTGAAGTAGTGTTGGGAACTTAAGCATGAGTTAGTATAATATAATGACACTTGCTCAACGTGATTATATTACAGTAAGTCATGCTGAGTTTCTAATGGGACGTGATGATTCACAGATCATAACGTCATCATGTGCCATGTTACATAACTCTTTCATTCTGCTTAACTTCTGAACATATCAAAAAAGTATATTCTTGATAGTTCTATTCTCAGTGATTTAGGTAATTTGACAAATCAAATCGTGCTATTACGTTCTTTCTTGTTTAGAACATTAAGTTCATTCGAAACTTCATACTTACGAATGCTAGACCATTACTCGTTTTACTAGAGGTCGAGAAGAGAATAAAAAGGCAAAGAGCTCCAAAATATAAGAGAAAATATAAAGCCCAATAACAACACGGAGGGTACAAACCGTGGATATTAATACGAATAGCAATATAAAGACACGACAGAATTAAGAATAGTATCACCCAAAGGTAATAGTAGAAGTAAAAAGATTTTTCTGGTGGAAGATTGAAAAGAAGGATGACGAAAATTATAATTAGGAAAATATCAAGGATTAGAATTGGATTAAGCATTTTCAAAATCTTTTGGATGTATAAACTAAGAAATAAAGTATAGGAATGGTGAGAATAATGGAACGGAAGAGTTTAATTTATAAAGGAAAAAATCAAACGTAACAATCGAGACAGATGACCGCATTTACTTAAAGAGATCCTAATTCCCTTAAATTCTGAAGAATCGAATCGTATAGATTTCGAAGATTTTCTTTAATCCCTTGAATTCCAGAATTCAACCCTGACTAGGTCAAAAGCTAAGACAAATCTCTATTTCTTCATTTCGCTCTTTTGTGAAAACTTCACTCGTACTCTTCGAATAATCGAATTATTTTATTCTTATTACTCAATGGTAATAAAACTCTATTTATCAGCTCATATGAATCATGAAAACATACTTATTGTTAGCCATGATGATCTCACTCAAATTTCGGGACGAAATTTCTTTAACGGGTAGGTACTGTGACGACCCGAAAATTTTAGACCAAATTTAAACTTAATCTTTATATGTTTCCAACACGATAAGCAAAGTCTGTAATGTTGAGTCTCAAAAACCTTGGAACAGTTTACATGAATGCATTTTCCCTTTTGACCATTCCCGACGATTCACGAACAATTGTTTGTAAATAAATATATATATATATATATGTAAGGTATATTGAATGTATATTTACATGGTTTTGAATTTATTTAGTAAACGATAATTGTACTCGTTTGTCAGTCAATCGATATTAAGTAAGTTAAATTCAAACTTATATAATTTTAAAATAAACGGTGATCCGAAAATGAGTTCTATAAATTTTAGACTTACTAAAAATGTATTTAGGATCTAGTTATTAAAAGTTTAGCATTTTTATATTTTACCCAGAATTGAGAGGAACAGTTGATGTAAATTTTATTTAATAAATTAATGATCAAATTTTATACCATAATGACTAAAATAAATAAATATGTTTAATATAAAAATTTAGAATTTTTCCGAGAACTTTTATCCGCCACTGAATTAATCAACGGGGCACGATATAACACCCCGTGAAGAGTGTCGGTAGATGAGAACAAAATTGAAGGCGGCTCCTGTTTAATCACATGTTTATGTTTATGTTTATGTTATATTATAATATTGTTATTATTATTCGATTACTATTATTGCTTTGAATTTCTTCACCTAAACTATCTATCTCAATATATACATGCATATACATTCTTACATATGACACTATCTATATCTATGATTCGTTTATTTTTAATAATCGAGAACATCATCATTTTATCATTTTCATCAATGACATCCACCACCACTTTATGTTCCATTATAATTCTTCAATCACCAACCTTATGTTTGTTTGCTGTTGTCAAGCTACACATACAACCATCACCAAAAAATACGTACTTCCTTCTAATTACCATCGTGGACAACCACCCTACCATTACCAAGACCACCTTCCACCATCAAAAATCATCACCATCACAACCGGAACACCCCACTATCATCATATGTATATGTTACTCGTTTTCTGTGGTTACAGTCCGAACAACCATGACACCATAACAATCACCATCGTCATCTCTCTTTTCTTCTCTCTCTCCTGTTACTAGCTCGGTTACAACAAATAACCATGATCCATCCCATGTTGACATTCATCGAGACCCACAACAAACCCACTCATTGTTTTGCTTTTTGTTCAAGAATCACTCTACTCGACTTGTTTGTTTCGGATGTAACCTATGTAAACCCACAAAAATAAATTAACACCACTTCACCACCTCACCTTCTAACTACCATCACTTTCCTTCTCCGTTGAGCTACCATCCACCACGTTGCAAACCACCAACACGAGAACCATAACCATAACTCACCTGCTCGACAAACCCACAAAACCTGCTCAAACTATTTTTATTTTGTCACCATTACTGCAGCTGTACGATGACCCAAGTCATCTATTCTAATCGGCAAAACCCATCTTCATTTACGTAAATGCAGTCCACTTGTTTCTGTTGAAAACTGTTCGAATCACCATCCCTTTCAGCTCCTTCGCTATTTATATGTGATATATGATAACACCCATCACCACACTACTTCAACAACAACCCTCAAGAACCATATGCTTTATTACTGTGCTGTTTAAGTCTCATCGAATAAGCAACTCAAATCAACAACCCTTTTTGTATAGAAAATGGCTGGTATCTTCCTCTTGGTCGAGATAAGTATCTTTATATTTTTTTTTTACAACCGATGATAACCAAGAAGATGATAAACAAAGATGATATTTAAAAAGGAGGTGAGGACGTTTCCCTTTTTCTTTGTCTGTTAGCGGACAGGTTACAATCAATTAAACCAATTGTTAATGATTATAGTCAAAAAAGGAAAAAAATGAGGATTCACGGCTCAACTTGGTTATTTCTTTATGTGTTTTTTTTTGGAAATCGAACCCCACTAGTCTCACTCAATTCAAGTTAATACGGAGTACATGATAATGAACCGATTGTTTTTATTTAATGGGCTTGTGGATTGATTTCCTTAATAGGATACTTCACTATATAAACCCATTTGAGTTCTCGGATTAATGGAACAAACTGCCTCTTTTCTGTTTCGATTGATCTCACAACCTGTTACAATTTGAGTGTTTATTTTGTTGTTATACAATGATACACAAGGATGATGTTAGTGAAAGTTGAGATGATGATATAAGAATAAAGGTGAAGATAAGTAATCCTAATTGCTATGGTGATACAGTTATGATGACAAGAAGTGGTATAGCAAGAAAACAGATAATAAGCTAAATAAAAATAATAAAATGATGATAAGTTGGTGATGACAGATGGATTGATATGATGATACGGTTACAATATACGATGATGATGTAGACGAGTGATATACGATTATGATGAAGATGTTAAAGATGATCATTAAGAGGTGATACGTATGATATTGCTGATGATCACTTTATGTTAATAAAGATGATAACGGGTTATGATGTATTTGATGATGATCCGATTAATATTGATTAAGAAGAAAAGAATTAGGGAAGCAGAAACATATAAGCTAAATAGAATTGTTATGGGGATTTAATCAGAGAAACAGAAATGGCAGAGTGATTATGGATGTTATCGGATTAGCGAGAGGTCGCGGGTTCAAACTCAGACTTGGGCATTTTTTTTTAAGGGCTTCTTCTTTGAGGTAGCATCACTTTTACCAATATTATTATTATTATTATTATTATTATTATTATTATTATTATTATTATTTTTTTTTTTTTTTTTTATTATTATTATTATTATTATTATTATTATTTTTTTATTATTATTATTATTATTATTATTATTATTATTATTATTATTATTATTATTATTATTATTATTATTATTATTATTATTATCATTTTACTATTATTGTTGTTATTATTAGTATTACAATTATTATTTTTATTACTACTATAAGTATTAATTATCATGTATTATTATTATTATTATTATTATTATTATTATTATTATTATTATTATTATTATTATTATTATTATTATTATTATTAAGATTATAGTTAAATTATTATTACTATTATTATTATTATTATTAAGTATTAAGTATTATTACCAAAATTATTATTGTCATTATCATTATTATTAAACTTATCATTTTATTAAAAATTACTATTATTATTTAAAGTATCATTCCTACTAAAATTGTTATTTTGTTATCATTAAAAAAACTATCATTTTCTTTATTAAAATTTACATTATTAAAAAGTAACATTTTTATTATTATTATTATTACTATTATTACTATTATTATTATTATTATTAATATCCTTAACTTAGTATTATTACAATTATTAGTTTTTGCAAACAGAATATATTTATATAAAAATATATTTATGTAACTAATATAATATTATTCATATTGATATAACGCTAAGTAAATCATATATCAAATAAGCATTATGATATATTATAATATAAGTAAAATTATATATGAATATTAATCTTAATACATAACTAAATATATATAAAGTTGTTCAATTACCAATATATGTGTTAACATATATATAAATGATATAGGTTCGTGAATCCGAGGCAACCTTGCATTGTTCAGTTCCATCGTATGCATATTTTTACTACAAAATATCGTATAGTGAGTTTCATTTGCTCCCTTTTAAATGCTTTTGTAATATATATTTTTGAGACTGAGAATACATGCGCTGCTTTATAAATGTTTGACGAAATAGACACACAAGTACTTAAAACTACATTCTATGGCTGGATTATTAAACCGAATATGCCCCCTTTTTAGTCTGGTTATCTAAGAATTAGGGAACAGACACCATAATTGACGCGAATCCTAAAGATAGATCTATTGGGTCCAACAATCAGGTAATTTCCTAAGGATAATAAGTAGATGATTTTCGGCACGAATGATAAGCAAAACTTTTGACATGCAGACACGGTCGAAGTCCAGACCCACAAATGAATCTAAACAACTATCAGTTAGACACACTAATGCAAGACCTGGTTCGCTAAGACCACCACTCTGATACCACATGAAGCGACCCGTCCTAATCCATAAGGACGAATACAATAACATATGATTACATTTCGAGGTATTTGACCTCTAAATGATGCATTTTACAAACATTGCATTCGTTTTTAAAAGACAAACTTTCATATCCTCGAAAGTTGACAGGCAAGCATACCATTCCATAATATATCCAAACTATAAATGACTTAATAATATTCTTGATGAACTCAATGACTCGAATGCAACGTCTTTTGAAATATGTCATGAATGACTCCAAGTAATATCTTTAAAATGAGCAAATACACAGCGGAAGATTTCTTTAGTACCTGAGAATAAACATGCTTTCAAGTGTCAACCAAAAGGTTAGTGAGTTCATTTGTTTATCATAATCGATCATTTCCATAATTTTAATAGACCACAAGATTTCATTTATTCAATAATCATACACTCGCAAGTGTTTAAAAATTCATTCATATGGATTGAACACCTGGTAACCGACATTAACATCATGCATATAGAATATCCCCAAAACAAAAATCCATATGTATAATATAAACTCGAAGTACTAAAGCATACCATTTTCCAGTATGGGGGAGTTAGTGCCCGTAGATCTACCTTTAGGATTCGCGTCAATTAGGGTGTATGTTCCCTAATTCTTAGGCTACCAAGCTAAAAGGGGTGATATTCGATTCGATAATCCAACCATAAAATGTAATTTTGATTACTTGTGTCTATTTCATAAAGCATTTATAAAAGCAGCGCATGTATTCTCAGTCCCAAAAATATATATTGCAAAAGCATTTAAAAAGGGAGCAAATGAAACTCACCGTATTGTATTTTGTAGTAAAAATACATATGACGACATTGAACAAATGTAGGGTTGGCCTCGGATTCACGAACCTATATCATTTGTATATTTATTAATATTCATAGTTGTAACTGAACACATATATGTATAGTGTATTAGTTATATCATTTTTATATTAATAATATATATATATATATATATATATATATATATATATATATATATATATATATATATATATATATATATATATATATATATATATATATATATATATATATATATATATATATATGTGTGTGTGTGTGTGTGTGTGTGTGTGTGTGTGTGTTTTATATGTTCATTTTGTATATAAAAATATTAAATTTTGTTATGTTATATGTGTTAAATATATATATGTGTGTATGTATTTCATTTGTTTATCGAAACAGTAGTTCTAATTATATTAAGCTAACATTAGTAAAAATAATGGTAATAACATTAATAATATACTTATATTAATAATAACTCTATTATTGATAATAACAATGATATTAATAATAATACTTGTAAAAATATTTATGTTACTGTCTATGATATTAATGATTTGTTAATAATAATAATAATAATAATAACTTTATTAAAAATGATAATATTAATAATAATAATAATGATATTGTTAATAATAATACATTTGTTTAATAGTAATAATAATAATACTAATAGTCACAAAAATGATACTATTACTAATATTAATGAGATTAATAATAATAATATCAATAATTGATCCTTAATACTTATATTAATAATACTTGGTAAAATTAATAATATTAATGATAATACTAGTAATGATAATAATATTAGTGATAATAATAATTTTACCTTTTATCTTTGTATTTAATAACAATCATAATCAAAAATAATATTAGTAACAATAATAAGAATAATGACAATGATGATGATAATAATAATAATAATAATAATAATAATAATAATAATAATAATAATAATAATAATAATAATAATAAATAATTAAAACTACCTTAAAAGCTTTGCTAAAAAAATGCCCCGAGTCGGGCTCGAACCCGCGACCTCTCGAAAACATACAAACACCCTTACCACTCGTCCGATTATGTTTTCCTGAATATATATCAAACTCACTGTACTTAACCAGTTTATATTTCTATTTTCTTTTTCATCTTCTTCGTTTGCACTAGTCGACCAGGAGTGTACCATCTATAACAATAATTTAATCAATAAATTTGTTTTAATATCTGTAAATGAAATAGACTTTATGAATTTAAATGATTGAAATTGATCAGAGTAAAACGTTTTTTTTTCCCAGAGAATAAAACCCGTTTTTGAACTCGATTGATGATTTCGATTTTGAGACAGTTTTAGCTTGTGATTTCTACACGAAAAAGGTTGAGAATCGTTTTTAGAAACTTTCTGAATATACAATTTATTTTAAAACATTCAAACGAATCCAAATTTTACGATGAAAAAATTATTTGACTTTTTAAAATCAACTTTGACTTCCAAAATTGGAGCTCGATAAATGGATTCGGACCTTGAAACTTTACAGAAAGGTTAGACTAATGATTCCTAACATATCGGCATTAATACATTTTCAAAATTTATTGAAATTTTGATTTTCACTGAAAAGATAAAGAACAGAGATATAAAATACCTTTTTTTTTAAATCTTCTGTTTAATTCTCTGTAATGCAGTGATGTGAAATTGATATTTGATATTGATGATGGAATAACTGAGGGTTTTTATCAATATCATTAAGTAATTCGTTCGTTAAATACAAATAACTGGTCGACTAGAGAGTTTAATCAGAAACAAATAAAATAATAAAAAGAAGAATTTGATTGATAATTGAATTTGGTGTTTTCTGATAATTCAATCCAGGTTGTTACGACTTTAAGGACAGAAATCGATTATTTAAACCAGTAGGATTGTGATGGGAACCGAATACAGATTATATGTTTTTTTATATATATGTATATATCAGTATTAAATATCTATATATCTTGTATATGTATTTATAAAATATATAACTGTATTTATAAGTATAATATATCTGTTTTTGTATTTATGTATATCTAATTATATCTATAACAGTTTATTAATTATATAAAGGAACATACTAATGTTGATAGTACAAACCTACATACATAATATTAATATAAATAATAATAATGAAACTAATAATAATGATAATAGAAATAATAATGTTATTAATATCATAATAATACTAATAAGAATGATGAAAATAATAACTTTAATTAAAATGATAATTTTAGTAATCAAGTTAATGATAATACTTTTGATAATCATAAAATTTTAGATTTACTACAATTCTTAATATTTAACATTTGTTAATATCACTAATAATGATATTAATAATAATGAAAGTAGTAATAATATAATTTGTCATTATTATTATATTTTTAAACTTGTTGTTACAACATATATTATATATGTAAATATGAATACTTTAATATATATATTTATTATATATCTATTTACTATATTATTTCATAATAGAAATAGATTTTACAAATCTCAACACATCGTATTTATATATTTTATATATATGTATTACTATATACATGTGATAATAATCATGTATAGTTATCATATTTGTTTATATATAGATTCTTTTTAATAACAACTTTATTATACTATATATTATTTTACATATTTAATTCTACTGATGAATTTGTAGTTATTATTTCACATTATTTTTTTTACACACTTATTTTTATTTTTATATTTATATATATATATATATATATATATATATATATATATATATATATATATATATATATATATATATATATATATATATATATATATATATATATATATATATATATATATATATATATATATATTTATATATCTATTTATTAACAAAAATTGTTCGTGAATCGTCGGGATTAGTCAAAGGTCAATTGAATATATGAACATTGTTTCAAAATTTTCTAGACTCAACATTACATACCTTGCTTATCGTATCGAAATCATATAAAGATTAAGTTTAAATTTAGTCAGAAATTCCGGGGTCGTCACAGTACCTACCTGTTAAAGAAATTTCGTCCCGAAATTTGAGTGAGGTGGTTATGGCTAACAATAAAAATGTTTTCATGACGATTATAAGTTGATAAAATAGAATTTTTTTATTACCATAGAGTAATATGGATAAAATGATTCGATTACTCGAAGCGTATAATTGAAGCTATCGCAAAAGAGTGAAATGTGAAAATCACTGTTCGCCTTAACTTTTGGCGTAGTTATTGTTGAATTCCGGAATTCAAGGGATTCAAAAGAAAATCTTTGAAATCTAAAATATTTAATTCTTCGGCGAATAAAGAATTTGAGATCTCTATAATTAAATACGGTGATCCGCCTCGATTATTCTGTCTGATATTTCCATTATAAATTAGGCTCTTTCGTTCCATTATTCTCCCAATTCCTATACTTTCTTTCTTAGTTCTTACATCTAAAAGATTGTAAAAATGCTTAATCCAGTTCTAATCCTTGATATCTTTCTAATTATCTTTTTTATATCCTTCTTTTCAATCTTCCACCAGAAAAATATGTTTACTTATACTATTACCTTGGGGTGATACTATTCTTAATTATACTGTGTCTTTGTATTGCCATTCGTATTAATATTCACGGTTTGTAACCTCCGTGTTGTTATTGGGCTTTATATTCTCCCTTATATTTCGGAGTCCCTGCTTCCGTCTTCTATAATCATTGTCATTCATAGTTAATACTCTCTCTTATTTGCTGCGATTTATACCCCCTTTCTATTTCAGAGCTTCATGCTTTATTTTATTTTTTTTGCAAGTAATGGTCCAGAATTCGTGGGTATGGAGTTTCGAATTATCATAATATACAAGGTAGAAAGGAAAGATAGTAGCACAATTTGATTTGTCAAATTACTAGAAATCACGAAAAAAGATAGAACTATCAAGAAAATATATTCTTGATGTGTTTAGGGATTAGGTAGAATGTAAGAGTCGTGTAACATGGCACATGATGACGTTATAGTCTGTGAATCATCATGTTTCATTAAAAACTCAGCATGATTTACTGTAATATAATCACGTTGATCAAGTGTCATTATATTATACTAATCCATGCTTCAGTTCCCAACACTACTTCAAAAACATTCATAATTTAAACTAGAAGGTGTCAGAATTTAGAAACTAATGTAGTTTCCTTTTATGATATATTACAGATAGCGCAGAGAGATAATTAATATCGAACGAGAATATTTATGAAGATATCTTCAAAAATATTGAGGATATTAATAAAGATAGATACGATGATATCTTAGAATTTCTAATATCGATGGATGATGAAGAAAATTTGTCCGCAAAAGTTTAGAGTCAGAAGCAAGGTATTCGTTAATGACTTCAGCAGGTACTGAATCATTTGAATTCTTTGAGGGCAGGTTTAGTCTTTGTGATTTGTCCATGGCTTCCTTTATAGTTTCGCATAATCCACTTTTCGGTACTAAATTTCTATTAAGCATTCCCAACTTTTCATTCTTTATTATTAAACTTTTGGTCATTTAGACCATCTACGATTTTGCTGTTTCCTCTGCATTTAATGCTACCATATCTGAATCATCGGTTATCAATCCGAGGTGGTTTCAAGAGTATCGTGTTTTTAAACGCTGATGGTAATATGGTGGAATATAAAAGGTTCCCCGGTAACAATAAAAGAGCACACATATATATCAAGGTGTTAATAAGGTTGTTTCGAACGAAAATTCGAAGTTGACTTGCTGGAGCTGTGACAAAATTTGCTAATTTGGAAAGGGGTTGCAAGGTTATTTTCTGTAATAGTAATGCTAAAGCAATTATCACAGCTACGCGTTAAACGTTTACTTAGTTTCCGAGAGTTTTTCAGGTGCAATACTATATGCATAAATCTATCCTTCCGTAGATGAAGTGTGGTTGGTTCATCCTCTCGATTGAGGTGTTTTCAAGAATCATGAAAGGTTCGAACGCGGATTATAATCGTCAAGATACAAATGAGGTTCAAGATGAAATCAAGTGGCAAACTTGAAGAATTATTTAGTTTCATATGTTATAATCAATATTTTAATTCATTTTAATTATCCAATGTTGGTAATCTACGGTCGATAGTCCACAGTTAACAGTCCAATAATTCATATATAGTTTAATATATAATATTCGAATTGATTAATACGTATCGTGACCCGTGTACATATCTCAGACTCGATCACAACTCAAAGTATATATATTATTGTAGAATCAACCTCAACCATGTATAGCTAACTCCAACATTACTGCATATAGAGTGTCTATGGTTATTCCAAATAATATATATAGATGCGTCGATATGATATGTCAAAACCTTGTATACGTGTCCCGATATTTAAAGTGTGTAAAATAAATAACAGAAATTAAATGACGATAAATAAAATTGTGAGAATTAAAATTGCGATAATTAAATGTAATAAGAAATTAACAGTTAGCTAGGAACAGTTAGCTAAGATTTTGTCAGCGTGGATTCTTAATAGAATTTCTCATAGTTAATTCGTTTGTTTCTAACAAATTTTATTTTGTCCAATGTTTTCTTCATTATGCCACTTGTTGGATTCTGACAAGTCAAAATCCAAATATGAAATTGAATGGTTTTTCTGTGGTGAACGGATACGTATATCTGTGGATGTAAGTAGGATAGTAAATGACTGTCGAATCAGATTCGAAGAATGTACAGTGTAGCTTATTAATGTGAAATCTAAATATTACTCGGGTATTACCTGCCCGTTAAAATATTTTCACCATTAACAGTTTGTACAAAAGAATTTTTAATTATAATCTTTATGAAAACATATATACATATATATTTTCTTCAGATGTAAATCATGGATTTAAAGAGTCAATATGATATTAAACTCATTTAATTTATCATTAGAACAAGAATATATAATCTCTAAAACATTAGAGATTACATAATCGCCATGTCGAACGAAGATAATATATATAGAACGATACGTAGAACTATGATTATGCTCGTGGTACAGAATGAGATGTTGATACATGGATTGTTGATGGTACTGGTGCTGTTACTGATGGTACTGTTGGCGCCGATGGTATTGCTGAATCTGGTACGTTTTGCACCATAATTTCCAAAGCCACTACTCGAGCGCGAAGCTCGTTGACTTCTTCTATTACTCCAGGATGATTGACGGTTGGAATGAGTGGATGAATAAGGTTTAGAATAGTAGATATTACATAATTGTTGCGAGTTATCGAGGAAATGAGAGTGAAGATGGTGTTTCGAACTGGTTCGCCGGTAAGTGTTTCGGGTTCTTCGCCAAGAGGATGAATTTGATTGGTGGAAATGATCGCCTTCTTCTCATTTCCATCGGTTAAGTCGACTACGAACCTATCCCTAATTCATCCAGAATTGAAGATGACTAGTTGGTTGATTCATTTCATTTACACTGCTTTCTGAGCTTAGGTGAATATCCATGTCGGAATAGTTGTCGGAATAACTATCGGAATAGCTATTGGAATCTGAGGGACTCGAACTGGTTGAGGGATTCATCTCGTACGATCAGATGAAGGATTTTCGATAAGAAATAGATTATAGAATATAGATTAGTACCCTGCAATACATAATTTACATATGCATATATAATACTAAAATCCCATAAGTTACGGAGGAATCTACGAAAGCTGTCATGCAAAGGTAACAATAACAGATACGCTAAGATATGAACTTTTTCTATACATTATTCATGCAATCAATGCAGTAAGATGTGTCTAGACTAGGAATGATAAGCAGGTAATTTCCTAAGGATAATAAGTAGATGATTTTCGACACGAATGATAAGCAAAACTTTTGACATGCAGACACGGTCGAAGTCCAGACCCACTAATGAATCTAAACAACTATCAGTTAGACACACTAATGCAAGACCTGGTTCGCTAAGACCACCACTCTGATACCACATGAAGTAACCCATCCTAATCCATAAGGATGAATACAATAACATATGATTACTGAAATGTCCCGTTCTTATTGATTAAAAACGTTCCATATTAATTGATTTCGTTGCGAGGTTTTGACCTCTATATGAGACGTTTTTCAAAGACTGCATTCATTTTAAAACAAACCATAACCTTTATTTCATCAATAAAGGTTTAAAAAGCTTTACGTAGATTATCAAATAATGATAATCTAAAATATCCTGTTTACACACGACATTACATAATGGTTTACAATACAAATATGTTACAACGAAATAAGTTTCTTGAATGCAGTTTTTACACAATATCATACAAGCATGGACTCCAAATCTTGTCCTTATTTAAGTATGCGACAGCGGAAGCTCTTAATAATCACCTGAGAATAAACATGCTTAAAATGTCAACAAAAAAATGTTGGTGAGTTATAGGTTTAACCTATATATATCAAATCGTAACAATAGACCACAAGATTTCATATTTCAATACACATCCCATACATAGAGATAAAAATCATTCATATGGTGAACACCTGGTAACCGACATTAACAAGATGCATATATAAGAATATCCCCATCATTCCGGGACACCCTTCGGATATGATATAAATTTCGAAGTACTAAAGCATCCGGTACTTTGGATGGGGTTTGTTAGGCCCAATAGATCTATCTTTAGGATTCGCTTCAATTAGGGTGTCTGTTCCCTAATTCTTAGATTACCAGACTTAATAAAAAGGGGCATATTCGATTTCGATAATTCAACCATATAATGTAGTTTCACGTACTTGTGTCTATTTTGTAAATCATTTATAAAACCTGCATGTATTCTCATCCCAAAAATATTAGATTTTAAAAGTTGGACTATAACTCACTTTCACAGATTTTTACTTCGTCGGGAAGTAAGACTTGGCCACTGGTCGATTCACGAACCTATAACAAATATGTACATATATATCAAAGTATGTTCAAAATATATTTGCAACACTTTTAATACATTTTGATGTTTTAAGTTCATTAAGTCAGCTGTCCTCGTTAGTAACCTACAACTAGTTGTCCAAAGTTAGATGTACAGAAAAAAAAAATTGATATATATTATCTTGAATCAATCCACGACCCAGTGTATACACGTCTCAGGCTAGATCACAACTCAAAGTATATATATTTTTGGAATCAACCTCAACCCTGTATAGCTAACTCCCACATTACTGCATATAGAGTGTCTATGGTTGTTCCAAATAATATATACACATGGGTCGATATGATATGTTAAAACATTTGCATACGTTTCTATGGTATCCCAAGATTACATAATATATTAGAATACATGTATAATATAATATAAGTTAGCTAGGATATGATTAATATAGATTTGTTACCAATTTTCACGTTGCTACAACAAGAAAAATTATCCAATCTTGTTTTACCCATAACTTCTTCATTTTAAATCCGTTTTGAGTGAATCAAATTGCTATGGTTTCATATTGAACTCTATTTTATGAATCTAAATAGAAAAAGTATAGGTTTATATGCAATGTCCCGTTCTTATTGATTAAAAACATTCCATATTAATTGATTTCGTTGCGAGGTTTTGACCTCTATATGAGACGTTTTTCAAAGACTGCATTCATTTTAAAACAAACCATAACCTTTATTTCATCAATAAAGGTTTAAAAAGCTTTACGTAGATTATCAAATAATGATAATCTAAAATATCCTGTTTACACACGACATTACATAATGGTTTACAATACAAATATGTTACAACGAAATAAGTTTCTTGAATGCAGTTTTTACACAATATCATACAAACATGGACTCCAAATCTTGTCCTTATTTAAGTATGCGACAGCGGAAGCTCTTAATAATCACCTGAGAATAAACATGCTTAAAATGTCAACAAAAAAAATGTTGGTGAGTTATAGGTTTAACCTATATATATCAAATCGTAACAATAGACCACAAGATTTCATATTTCAATACACATCCCATACATAGAGATAAAAATCATTCATATGGTGAACACATGGTAACCGACATTAACAAGATGCATATATAAGAATATCCCCATCATTCCGGGACACCTTCGGATATGATATAAATTTCGAAGTACTAAAGCATCCGGTACTTTGGATGGGGTTTGTTAGGCCCAATAGATCTATCTTTAGGATTCGCATCAATTAGGGTGTCTGTTCCCTAATTCTTAGATTACCAGACTTAATAAAAAGGGCCATATTCGATTTCGATAATTTAACCATAGAATGTAGTTTCACGTACTTGTGTCTATTTTGTAAATCATTTATAAAACCTGCATGTATTCTCATCTCAAAAATATTAGATTTTAAAAGTTGGACTATAACTCACTTTCACAGATTTTTACTTCGTCGGGAAGTAAGACTTGGCTACTGGTCGATTCACGAACCTATAACAAATATGTACATATATATCAAAGTATGTTCAAAATATATTTACAACACTTTTAATACATTTTAATGTTTTAAGTTCATTAAGTCAGCTGTCCTCATTAGTAACCTACTGAAATGTCCCGTTCTTATTGATTAAAAACGTTCCATATTAATTGATTTCGTTGCGAGGTTTTGACCTCTATATGAGACATTTTTCAAAGACTGCATTCATTTTAAAACAAACCATAACCTTTATTTCATCAATAAAGGTTTAAAAAGCTTTACGTAGATTATCAAATAATGATAATCTAAAATATCCTGTTTACACACGACCATTACATAATGGTTTACAATACAAATATGTTACAACAAAATAAGTTTCTTGAATGCAGTTTTTACACAATATCATACAAACATGGACTCCAAATCTTGTCCTTATTTAAGTATGCGACAGCGGAAGCTCTTAATAATCACCTGAGAATAAACATGCTTAAAACGTCAACAAAAATGTTGGTGAGTTATAGGTTTAACCTATATATATCAAATCATAATAATAGACCACAAGATTTCATATTTCAATACACATCCCATACATAGAGATAAAAATCATTCATATGGTGAACACCTGGTAACCGACATTAACAAGATGCATATATAAGAATATCCCCATCATTCCGGGACACACTTCGGATATGATATAAATTTCGAAGTACTAAAGCATCCGATACTTTGGATGGGGTTTGTTAGGCCCAATAGATCTATCTTTAGGATTCACGTCAATTAGGGTGTCTGTTCCCTAATTCTTAGATTACCAGACTTAATAAAAAGGGGCATATTCGATTTCGATAATTCAACCATAGAATGTAGTTTCACGTACTTGTGTCTATTTTGTAAATCATTTATAAAACCTGCATGTATTCTCATCCCAAAAATATTAGATTTTAAAAGTGGGACTATAACTCACTTTCACAGATTTTTACTTCGTCGGGAAGTAAGACTTGGCCACTGGTTGATTCACGAACCTATAACAATATATACATATATATCAAAGTATGTTCAAAATATATTTACAACACTTTTAATATATTTTGATGTTTTAAGTTTATTAAGTCAGCTGTCCTCGTTAGTAACCTACAACTAGTTGTCCACAGTTAGATGTACAGAAATAAATCGATAAATATTATCTTGAATCAATCCACGACCCAGTGTATACGTATCTCAGTATTGATCACAACTCAAACTATATATATTTTGGAATCAACCTCAACCCTGTATAGCTAACTCCAACATTCACATATAGAGTGTCTATGGTTGTTCCGAAATATATATAGATGTGTCGACATGATAGGTCGAAACATTGTATACGTGTCTATGGTATCTCAAGATTACATAATATACAATACAAGTTGATTAAGTTATGGTTGGAATAGATTTGTTACCAATATTTACGTAGCTAAAATGGGAAAAATTATCCAATCTTGTTTTACCCATAACTTCTTCATTTTAAATCCGTTTTGAGTGAATCAAATTGCTATGGTTTCATATTGAACTCTATTTTATGAATCTAAACAGAAAAATTATAGGTTTATAGTCAGAAAAATACGTTACAAGTCGTTTTTGTAAAGGTAGTCATTTCAGTCGAAAGAACGACGTCTAGATGACCATTTTAGAAAACATACTTCCACTTTGAGTTTAACCATAATTTTTGGATATAGTTTCATGTTCATAATAGAAATCATTTTCTCAGAATAACAACTTTTAAATCAAATTTTATCATAGTTTTTAATTAACTAACCCAAAACAGCCCGCGGTGTTACTACGACGGCGTAAATCCGGTTTTACGGTGTTTTTCGTGTTTCCAGGTTTTAAATCATTAAGTTAGCATATCATATAGATATAGAACATGTGTTTAGTTGATTTTAAAAGTCAAGTTAGAAGGATTAACTTTTGTTTGCGAACAAGTTTAGAATTAACTAAACTATGTTCTAGTGATTACAAGTTTAAACCTTCGAATAAGATAGCTTTATATATATAAATCGAATGATGTTATGAACATCATTACTACCTTAAGTTCCTTGGATAAACCTACTAGAAAAGAGAAAAATGGATCTAGCTTCAACGGATCCTTGGATGGCTCGAAGTTCTTGAAGCAGAATCATGACACGAAAACAAGTTCAAGTAAGATCATCACTTGAAATAAGATTGTTATAGTTATAGAAATTGAACCAAAGTTTGAATATGATTATTACCTTATATTAGAATGATAACCTACTGTAAGAAACAAAGATTTCTTGAGGTTGGATGATCACCTTACAAGATTGGAAGTGAGCTAGCAAACTTGAAAGTATTCTTATTTTATGTAACTAGAACTTGTAGAATATATGAAGAACACTTAGAACTTGAAGATAGAACTTGAGAGAGATCAATTAGATGAATAAAATTGAAGAATGAAAGTGTTTGTAGGTGTTTTTGGTCGTTGGTGTATGGATTAGATATAAAGGATATGTAATTTTTTTTTCATGTAAATAAGTCATGAATGATTACTCATATTTTTGTAATTTTATGAGATATTTCATGCTAGTTGCCAAATGATGGTTCCCACATGTGTTAGGTGACTCACATGGGCTTCTAATAGTTTATCATTGGAGTGTATATACCAATAGTACATACATCTAAAAGCTGTGTATTGTACGAGTACGAATACGGGTGCATACGAGTAGAATTGTTGATGAAACTGAACGAGGATGTAATTGTAAGCATTTTTGTTAAGTAGAAGTATTTTGATAAGTGTATTGAAGTCTTTCAAAAGTGTATAAATACATATTAAAACACTACATGTATATACATTTTAACTGAGTCGTTAAGTCATCGTTAGTCGTTATATGTAAGTGTTGTTTTGAAACCTTTAGGTTAACGATCTTGTTAAATGTTGTTAACCTAATGTTTATAATATCAAATGAGATTTTAAATTATTATATTATCATGATATTATCATGTATGAATATCTCTTAATATGATATATATACATTAAATGTCTTTACAACGATAATCGTTACATATATGTCTCGTTTAAAAATCATTAAGTTAGTAGTCTTGTTTTTACATATGTAGTTCATTGTTAATATACTTAATGATATGTTTACTTATCATAGTATCATGTTAACTATATATATATCCATATATATGTCATCATATAGTTTTTACAAGTTTTAATGTTCGTGAATCACCGGTCAACTTGGGTGGTCAATTGTCTATATGAAACATATTTCAATTAATCAAGTCTTAACAAGTTTGATTGCTTAACATGTTGGAAAAATTTAATCATGTAAATATCAATCTCAATTAATATATATAAACATGGAAAAGTTCGGGTCACTACAGTACCTACCCGTTAAATAAATTTCGTCTCAAAATTTTAAGCTGTTGAAGGTGTTGACGAATCTTCTGGAAATAGATGCGGGTATTTTTTCTTCATCTGATCTTCACGCTCCCAGGTGAACTCGGGTCCTCTACGAGCATTCCATCAAACCTTAACAATTGGTATCTTGTTTTGCTTAAGTCTTTTATCCTCACGATCCATTATTTCGACGGGTTCTTCAATGAATTGAAGTTTTTCGTTGATTTGGATTTCATCTAACGGAATAGTGAGATCTTCTTTAGGAAAACATTTCTTCAAATTCGAGACGTAGAAAGTGTTATGTACAGCCGCGAGTTGTTGAGGTAACTCAAGTCGGTAAGCTACTGGTCCGACACGATCAATAATCTTGAATGGTCCAATATACCTTGGATTTAATTTCCCTCGTTTACCAAATCGAACAACACCTTTCCAAGGTGCAGCTTTAAGCATGACCATCTCTCCAATTTCAAATTCTATAACTTTTCTTTTAATGTCAGCGTAGCTCTTTTGTCGACTTTGGGCGGTTTTCAACCGTTGTTGAATTTGGATGATCTTCTCGGTAGTTTCTTGTATAATCTCTGGACCCGTAATCTGTCTATCCCCCACATCACTCCAACAAATCGGAGACCTGCACTTTCTACCATAAAGTGCTTCAAACGGCGCCATCTCAATGCTTGAATGGTAGCTGTTGTTGTAGGAAAATTCTGCTAACGGTAGATGTCGATCCCAACTGTTTCCGAAATCAATAACACATGCTCGTAGCATTTCTTCAAGCGTTTGTATCGTCCTTTCGCTCTGCCCATCAGTTTGTAGATGATAGGCAGTACTCATGTCTAGACGAGTTCCTAATGCTTGCTGTAATGTCTGCCAGAATCTTGAAATAAATCTGCCATCCCTATCAGAGATAATAGAGATTGGTATTCCATGTCTGGAGACGACTTCCTTCAAATACAGTCGTGCTAACTTCTCCATCTTGTCATCTTCTCTTATTGGCAGGAAGTGTGCTGATTTGGTGAGACGATCAACTATTACCCAAATAGTATCAAAACCACTTGCAGTCCTTGGCAATTTAGTGATGAAATCCATGGTAATGTTTTCCCATTTCCATTCTGGGATTTTGGGTTGTTGAAGTAGACCTGATGGTTTTTGATGCTCAGCTTTGACCTTAGAACACGTCAAACATTCTCCTACGTATTTAGCAACATCGGCTTTCATACCCGGCCACCAAAAATGTTTCTTGAGATCCTTGTACATCTTCCCCGTTCCAGGATGTATTGAGTACCTGGTTTTATGAGCTTCTCTAAGTACCATTTCTCTCATATCTCCAAATTTTGGTACCCAAATCCTTTCAGCCCTATACCGGGTTCCGTCTTCCCGAATATTAAGATGCTTCTCCGATCCTTTGGGTATTTCATCCTTTAAATTTCCCTCTTTTAAAACTCCTTGTTGCGCCTCCTTTATTTGAGTAGTAAGGTTATTATGAATCATTATATTCATAGATTTTACTCGAATGGGTTCTCTGTCCTTCCTGCTCAAGGCATCGGCTACCACATTTGCCTTCCCCGGGTGGTAACGAATCTCAAAGTTGTAATCATTCAATAATTCAATCCACCTACGCTGCCTCATATTCAGTTGTTTCTGATTAAATATGTGTTGAAGACTTTTGTGGTCGGTATATATAATACTTTTAACCCCATATAAGTAGTGCCTCCAAGTCTTTAATGCAAAAACAACCGCGCCTAATTCCAAATCATGCGTCGTATAATTTTGTTCGTGAATCTTCAATTGTCTAGACGCATAAGCAATCACCTTCGTTCGTTGCATTAAAACACAACCGAGACCTTGCTTTGATGCGTCACAATAAATCACAAAATCATCATTCCCTTCAGGCAATGACAATATAGGTGCCGTAGTTAGCTTTTTCTTCAATAATTGAAACGCTTTCTCTTGTTCATCATTCCATTCAAATTTCTTCCCTTTATGCGTTAATGCAGTCAAGGGTTTTGCTATTCTGGAAAAGTCTTGGATGAACCTTCTGTAGTAACCAGCTAGTCCTAAAAACTGGCGTATGTGTTTCGGAGTTTTCGGGGTTTCCCACTTTTCAACAGTTTCTATCTTTGCCGGATCCACCTTAATACCTTCTTTGTTCACTATGTGACCGAGGAATTGAACTTCTTCCAACCAAAATGCACACTTTGAAAACTTAGCATACAATTCTTCCTTCCTCAATACTTCTAACACCTTTCTCAAATGTTCACCGTGTTCTTGGTCATTCTTTGAGTAAATAAGTATGTCATCAATGAAAACAATGACAAACTTGTCAAGGTATGGTCCACACACTCAGTTCATAAGGTCCATGAACACAGCTGGTGCATTAGTTAAACCAAACGGCATGACCATAAACTCGTAATGACCGTAACGTGTTCTAAAAGCAGTCTTTGGAATATCATCTTCTCTCACCCGCATTTGATGATACCCGGAATGTAAGTCAATCTTTGAATAAACAGACGAGCCTTGTAGTTGATAAAATAAGTCATCGATTCTCGGTAGTGGGTAGCGGTTCTTGATGGTAAGTTTGTTCAACTCTCGATAGTCGATACACAACCTGAATGTACCATCTTTCTTCTTGACAAACAAAACAGGAGCTCCCCACGGTGATGTGCTTGGTCGAATGAAACCACGCTCTAAAAGTTCTTGTAATTGGCTTTGCAGTTCTTTCATCTCACTGGGTGCGAGTCTGTAAGGAGCACGAGCTATTGGTGCAGCTCCTGGTACAAGATCTATTTGAAATTCAACGGATCGATGTGGGGGTAATCCCGGTAATTCTTTCGGAAATACATCGGAAAATTCTTTTGCAATGGGAACATCATTGATGCTCTTTTCTTCAGTTTACACTTTCTCGACGTGTGCTAGAACAGCATAGCAACCTTTTCTTATTAGTTTTTGTGCCTTCAAATTACTAATAAGATGTAGCTTCGTGTTGCCCTTTTCTCCGTACACCATTAAGGGTTTTCCTTTTTCTCGTATAATGCGAATTGCATTTTTGTAACAAACGATCTCTGCTTTCACTTCTTTCTGAAGGTTTTCGTATGCCCAAGAGACATATTGAATTAATGTGGCTAATATGTTATGATCCAAGTCGGGTCATACCCAATAACAAGCTTACCGACACCTTATACGTATTTAATCTTAACGGTCGGATCGTTAAATAAATACGCGACACTTGAACTTTAGAAAATCGGTTTTCTAAAGAATCATCACTTGGGATAAATTATTTGGATAATTTATATATATAATTGTTTATAGGTTTAAATGATTATAATGTGTTATATTTTATAAAAGGTTTTATAAAATATATAAGTAACAAATTAATACATAAGTTTATAACAAGTTTTAAACCTTTTATAAACTTCATGTATTATTTATATATGGATATATTATGGGCAGTTTTTGGCTCTCCAAGACAACCCCATGCTCAATATTCTTGTTACTTTTTATAATACACATATACCAAGTGCATGCTAGTTGATATTAACCAAGCTTGACTCATTCTTTATGGAGAGAGTTTCAAAACACATAAAAAACTCCCTCTTGAAGCTGCTGGTCGATTTCAATCAGCTCAAAAGGGTAGTGTTCTTGCTTGGTTTGCTAGTTAATAAGTGTCTAAAATCCTAACCAATTATAAGGGTGGTGTTGGTGATCAAAGCTTGGGGTATGCTACACTTGAGGCTTCAAGTTAGAAGCTTAAATTCATTAATATTCATCAACATATAGCTGCTGTCCCTGGTTGATTTTTCAGCTCATTATAAGGGTTTTCAAGCTATATAACAAGGGTGTTAAGGTTATAAAGTCTAGTAAACTTAAGGGTGGTGTTGGAGGACAAAAGTCTTGAAGGTTCATACACTTAATCATCATCTTTCAAGCCCTTTTGGACAGCCCTCAAACTAGTTTTGAGGAGGTATAATCTCTATCCTTTCTTGTTAGTTTGTAAGTATTATTTCACAACTTGATCCATGGGGTTTAACTTTAAATTGGTTTAAAGATTAACAAGTTTAAATTGGTAATTACACGCTTCCGTTTTTCTTATAATCATAAATGGTTTTAAGAGTATATGAACTTGTTATATCCCAACAATGGTATCAGAGCCGAAGTTGTTGAAATATGCTTCGAGATGGTTATTAAACCCACTATAATTTTGCATTCTATGAACATGCATGAAGTAGAATGTAAAATTTTCGGTTTTGGGTGGTTGTCATTTTGGCCAAAATCACTTGTGATTCTGCATTCTGTACTGCCAATCACTTGTGATTCTGTACTGCTAATCACTTGTGATTCTGTGTTGCCGATCACTTGTGATTCTGTATTGCCAATCACTTGTGATTCTGTGTTGCAGATCACTTGTGATTCTGTGTTTCCAATCACTTGTGATTCTGTATTGCCTATCACTTATGTTGATGATGTTCACAATCTAAGCCTTGACCTTGTGTTTGGTTGCATGCATGGTTGATTGATATTTATTCAATTGGTTTGTAATAATATTTATTCATTTGGCATGTAATAATTCATTTGGTTATGTAATTTATTTTATATTTGGTATGTAAAATAGATTAGGTTGTAATTTCATTTTTTAGACAAAATGTATTAGGATATATTTTGTAAAATGATGAAGAATGATGAAGACTTGAAGAACACATGAAGAAGCATTTGGATGCAAGATTAAGTGGGAGATTTAAAATCTCCTACTTTGTGTTATAACCCCTTCATCGGTGGCATTTGTTTTCGGCTAAACAAATGTCCACCAAAATGGCTTGATTGTGAACATATGATTTTGCATGCGTGGTTGTTTTGTATGATTATGTGGATTGTATGTTTGTATGCTACAAGTTAATCACACAAGTCAACAACAAGCAAAACGACAATTTAATTGGATAAATTAGACGTATTAATAACATGCAAGACGATAATTTAATTGGTTAAATTAAAAGCAACTAAAGACCTTAATAAATGGTTATTAAGAACAAGAAAAGGATCACATATATATAAAATGGTTTATATCAAGTAATTGGCAAATTACAAGACTTGAAAATGGATTTCAAATGAACCATACACTAAATGCATGTTGGTGTATGGCATAAATGTTTTCTTAAACTAGAATTAACGAAAACTTAAAATCCCTTAATCGACAAGGTAAACAAGTTTAACGCCATCCTTTTGTGGGACACTTAAACATAGTAGGGAACTCATAATGGGATAAAGGTCACCTAACCGTTATGAGCTAACTAATATGGTTAAGGTAAAATTCACATGCTTGTGGGATAAAGGTCACCTAACCACTTGCATGTTAATTTTACATGTTTACACAAGTAGGACGACTTGATTTGAGAATCATGAACTTAGGGTCACCGAAGCATGAGAAACAAATAGGCGTTGATGGGATAAATATGCCATGCAAAAGGATTGTATGATCCCATAATTTAGAAGTTGCAAAAGGATTGCAATTGTCATATAAATGACTACCTAGCTAAATCAAATAACGGGAAAAAGGTCACCTAACCGAAATTTAATTTACCGTTGGATTCTAATATTTAATAAGTCAATTAAAATTTAAAAGGGTATTTTTCATTAAATTTAAAAATCGATACTTAAATGAACTTTGTTAAATTTTTTAGATGGCCGCCAATAACAACAACATGCAAAATGCACCTATTAACTTGAACAACCTATCGTTAAGGTCTCTCCTCGAGAAAGACAAACTCAACCATACGAACTTTATGGATTGGTTCCGCAATCTTAGAATTGTCCTCAAACTTGAGGATAAAGCGTATGTGTTGGAGGACCCTATTCCCGACCAACCGGATGAGGAAGATCTAGAGGGCATGGCTTATTATGACAAGTATTGCGCCGATTCGGTGCAAGTCGCTTGCCTAATGCTTGGGACTATGATACCCGAACTCCAAAAGGATTTCGAACATCATAGTGCATATGACATGATTACGCAATTGAAGGAGATGTTCCTTCAACAAGCACATGTCGAGCGCTTCGAAACGGTTCGAGCGTTACATGCATGTCGTATGGATGACACCCAATCCGTATCCTCTTATGTCCTCAAAATGAAAAGCCTTATTGATCGCGCAAACCGTCTTAATCTCAACATATCTAATGAGCTAGCCACTGATCTTATCCTAAACTCCCTGTCAAAGAGGTTTGACCAATTTGTAATTAATTACAATATGAATGGGATGGATAAGACCATTGGTGAGCTTCATGGCATGTTAAGAACGGCCGAAACAAGCATGGGTAAAAGGGCTTCACCCGTGCTAATGATCAATGATGGCGGGTCAAAAGGTAACAACGCCTCTAAGCCTAAGGTGGCTAAGAGAAAAGGACCCGCCCATCAAGGCAAGGGAAAGGGAAAGATGGCTACCCCAACCAAAAACAAGAATAAGAAACAAAAGGTTGCCGGACAAGCAAACCCCAAGGAAGACCCATGTTTCGGTTGCGGTGAAATGGGTCACTGGAAACGAAACTGCCCGGTCTACCTTAAGGAGTTGAAGGAAAAGAGGGATGCGGGGCAATCCTCAGGTAATATATATATGGTATATATAGAGCTTAGTATTACTTCTTCTAATACATGGGTATTAGACACTGGATGTGGAACTCACATTTGCAATTCATTGCAGGGGTTCAAAGGAAGTAGCAAGCAAACGGGAACATCAAGTCTCTACATGGGTAATGGAGCCAAAGTGCAAGTGAAGGCTCAAGGAGACTTTGTGTTAAAGCTTCCAAGTGGTTTGGAACTTATTTTGAAAGATGTTTTGTATGCACCCGATTTATGTCGAAACATTATTTCCGTTTCCCGTTTGAAACAATGTGGTTTTAATCTTAATTTTGTTAATGATGATATCCACGTTTATTTAGATAATGTATTCTATTTTAAGGCTTCGCCTTCAAATGGAATTTATGAATTGGTTCATGATGACACATCATCTAGTAGCTCAATATACCATACTAGCACCAAGAAACTCAAAAGGGATTTGAGTGATTCCTACTTATGGCATTGTCGCCTTGGTCACATAAACAAGAACCGAATGCATACACTTCAAAAGAATGGACTTTTGAAATCAAATGAAATGGATTCGTTTGATGTATGTGAGTCTTGTTTACAAGGTAAGATGACTAAAGCACCTTTCAAAGGGACCTATGAAAGGGCTAAAGACTTATTGGGAATAATACATTCGGATGTGTGTGGACCCTTTAAGCCCATGACAAGGAATGGTGAAAGATACTTTGTTACATTCATTGATGACTTTAGTCGTTTCGGATATGTCTACTTGTTAAGGCATAAGGATGAAACTTTTGAAGCATTCAAAGAATATCAAAACGAAGTACAAAATCAACTCAACAAGACAATCAAGGTACTGCGTACCGATAGAGGAGGTGAATACCTAAGCGATGCCTTCCAAGATCATCTTAGAAATTGTGGGATTATCTCACAACTCACTCCTCCTGGAACACCCCAACTGAATGGAGTTTCCGAAAGGAGGAACCGAACCCTAATGGATATGGTTCGATCTATGATGGCTAGAAGCTCGCTACCTCTATCATTTTGGGGTTATTGTCTATGCTCCGCGGCTCGTATTTTAAATATGGCCCCAACCAAGAAAGTGGAACGAACACCTCATGAGATGTGGTTTGGAAAACCTCCATCTCTATCATACTTAAAGGTATAGGGATGTGAAGCTTACCCTAAGCGTTACGTCCCTAATAAGTTGAATGCTCGATCCACGAAGTGTATCTTCATAGGATATCCCAAGAATGATATGGGATATTATTTCTATGATCCATCCGAGCAGAATGTATTTGTTGCTCGGAAGGCGGAATTCCTTGAAACTAAGTTCCTAATGGAAGGAAGTAGTGAAAGGAAGATAGATCTTGAAGAGGTTCAAGATCAAATAGATGATACACAATTGGTTGACACTAGCACTCAACATGAAAATGTTGATAATGATCAAATGGATGATCAAAATACACAAGACATTCGTAGATCTGGTAGGATTAGCAATCCTCCTGAGAGATATGGTTTTCTCATAGATGGTTGCTATACGGTTGATTTGGATGAACCAACAAACTACCAAGATGCTTTATCAAGGATTGATAAAGATAAATGGCAGGAAGCCATGAAATCTGAGATGCAATCCATATATGACAACCAAGTTTGGGAACTTGTTACACAACCTCCTGGCTCTAGGCTAGTTGATTGTAAATGGCTTTTCAAAATGAAAACCGACATACATGGAAACTTGGATACATACAAAGCTAGACTTGTAGCAAAAGGGTTCACTCAAACTCAAGGGATTGATTATGATGAAACTTTCTCGCCAGTGGCAATGCTAAAGTCTATTAGGATATTATTTGCCATTGCTGCTCACTATGACTATGAAATATGGCAAATGGATGTCAAAACCGCTTTCCTAAATGGATATCTTGAGGAAGATGTTTATATGGAACAGCCCGAAGGTTTTGTTGATCCGAAAAATCCTAAAAAGGTATGCAAGTTAAAGAAATCAATCTACGGATTGAAACAAGCATCTAGAATGTGGAATCATCGTTTTAATGAAGAGGCAAAGAAATTTGGCTTCATTAAAAATGGTGATGAAGCTTGTGTATACAAGAAGGCTAGTGGGAGCTCCATAATGTTCCTTGTGCTATATGTGGATGATATATTATTGTTTGGGAATGATATAACCACAATGCAAGAGGTCAAAACTTGGCTAAAAGGTTGCTTCTCCATTAAGGATCTTGGAGAAGCACAATACATATTGGGGATTGGGATCTATAGGAATAGATCCAAGAGATTGATAGGTTTAAGTCAAAGTACATACATTGACAAAATCTTGAAAAGGTTCAAGATGGAAAACTCTAAGAAAGGTTTGGTACCTATTCAAAGAGGAATTGTTCTCAGTTCATCTCAGTATCCTACCACGAAAGATGAACAAGAGAGAATGAAGAAAGTCCCATACGCATCTGCTATTGGGTCTATCATGTATGCAATGATATGTACTAGACCGGATGTGTCATGCGCTCTAAGCTTGACAAGTAGATACCAGAATAACCCAGGAAACAGTCATTGGATTGCTGTTAAAAGTATATTGAAATACCTTAGGAGGACTAAGGATATGTTTCTAATATATGGGTCTGGTGAGGAGGAACTCGCTGTAAAAGGTTACGTGGACGCGAGTTTCCAAACTGATCGAGATGACTCTCGATCACAATCCGGCTATGTCTTCACATTAAATGGAGGTGCGGTCTCTTGGAAGAGTTCAAAACAGGATGTTGTTGCTCTATCCACTACAGAGTCGGAGTACATCGCCGCATCATTGGCAGCTCAGGAAGCTGCATGGATGAAGAAATTCATCGACGACTTAGGAGTAGTCCCTTCCATTCAGGACCCTCTTGAGATCTTTTGTGACAACGAGGGTGCGATTGCTCAAATCAAGGAACCTCGTGCTCATCAAAAGACCCGTCACATTGAGCGGAGATTCAACTACATAAGGGATGAAGTTGAAAAGGGGAAGATATGTATTCGCAAAGATCACACAGATCTTAATATGGCGGATCCTCTCACGAAGCTCTTACATGGACCAAAACATGCAGGACATGTTTGTGCATTAGGGCTTCGATATTCTAGTGATTGGTCATGATCTATTTTAGGTATTGTAACGGAACGAAATTGTTCAAACTCATTAATATAATTATGGTATTAATTTATTTTGAGTTATGTTCCTATTTTGCATATTTTATCCATGAATAAGTAATTATTCTAAATTCCGTAGTCGATCACATTTGTGGGAGCAAATGTGAGGTTTAGACTATTGTGAACTTGGATTGGTATACATTCACGGGATGAATGTGGGGCAAGGTTGCAACCAAGGTTCATAGATATTTGTTGGATACAAATATTGGAAGACCCGCTCTCAAGATTTACTAAATGGAGCCTTTGTGGTTGATCACATGTAATCTTGAGTAAAGGCGAATATCATTGTATCCTCTGACCTGAGATACGTATTGGGTTCAGATATTTACCAGGTATTGTGCCTTGATTCTTTCTTTCGCTATTCTGAAATATGGTAGTTCATAAGGAAGAGCTCAGGTATAATGCATGGTATGTATTTAGGACATATGTAGTCAAGATGGAATTTGTCCCTCTTATTCGTTGAGAGTCAGATGTTTAAGGCCTGATAAAGTTAAATCTATAAGAGAGTGATCACTCTGTGTCTCTTGGATTTAACATGACATCTAGGACGAAAGGATACTATGAAAGATTTACCTATTCATATTCGAGATGGGAACTCGAAAGGGATGATGTTATTGAATGGCACAAAGTCATAACATATTGGGGTGATGGACGGTCGTTAGGTGGTATCCATCACTTGCATTAATTCATATGTTTCTCGTGCAAGTGGGAGATTGAAGGTTTTCGTATGCCCAAGAGACATATTGAATTAATGTGGCTAATATGTTATGATCCAAGTCGGGTCATACCCAATAACAAGCTTACCGACACCTTATACGTATTTAATCTTAATGGTTGGATCGTTAAATAAATACGCGACACTTGAACTTTAGAAAATCAGTTTTCTAAAGAATCATCACTTGGGATAAATTATTTGGATAATTTATATATATAATTGTTTATAGGTTTAAATGATTATAATGTGTTATATTTTATAAAAGGTTTTATAAAATATATAAGTAACAAATTAATACATAAGTTAATAACAAGTTTTAAACCTTTTATAAACTTCATGTATTATTTATATATGGATATATTATGGGCAGTTTTTGGCTCTCCAAGACAACCCCATGCTCAATATTCTTGTTACTTTTTATAATACACATATACCAAGTGCATGCTAGTTGATATTAACCAAGCTTGACTCATTCTTTATGGAGAGAGTTTCAAAACACATAAAAAACTCCCTCTTGAAGCTGCTGGTCGATTTCAATCAGCTCAAAAGGGTAGTGTTCTTGCTTGGTTTGCTAGTTAATAAGTGTCTAAAATCCTAACCAATTATAAGGGTGGTGTTGGTGATCAAAGCTTGGGGTATGCTACACTTGAGGCTTCAAGTTAGAAGCTTAAATTCATTAATATTCATCAACATATAGCTGCTGTCCCTAGTTGATTTTTCAGCTCATTATAAGGGTTTTCAAGCTATATAACAAGGGTGTTAAGGTTATAAAGTCTAGTAAACTTAAGGGTGGTGTTGGAGGACAAAAGTCTTGAAGGTTCATACACTTAATCATCATCTTTCAAGCCCTTTTGGACAGCCCTCAAACTAGTTTTGAGGAGGTATAATCTCTATCCTTTCTTGTTAGTTTGTAAGTATTATTTCACAACTTGATCCATGGGGTTTAACTTTAAATTGGTTTAAAGATTAACAAGTTTAAATTGGTAATTACACGCTTCCGTTTTTCTTATAATCATAAATGATTTTAAGAGTATATGAACTTGTTATATCCCAACACTTTCAACCCGTCCATACCGATTATCACATCAAAACTCCCTAACTCTACTGGTATCAAATCAATCTTAAATGTTTCGCTAACCAGTTTAATTTCTCGATTTCGACATATATTATCTGCTGAAATTAATTTACCATTTGCTAATTCGAGTAAAAATTTACTATCCAAAGGCGTCAATGGACAACTTAATTTAGCACAAAAATCTCTACTCATATAGCTTCTATCCGCACCCGAATCAAATAAAACGTAAGAAGATTTATTGTCAATAAGAAACGTACCCGTAACAAGCTCCGGGTCTTCCTGTGCCTCTGCCGCATTAATATTGAAAACTCTTCCGCGGCCTTGTCCATTCGTGTTCTCCTGGTTCGGGCAATTTCTAATAATGTGGCCCGGTTTTCCACATTTATAACAAACTACAATGGCATAACTTGCTCCGACACTACTTGCTCCACCATTACTCGTTCCGACACCATTTGTTCCTTTTGTTCTATTAACCCCTGGTCCGTAGACCTCACACTTCGCCGCGCTATGACCATTTCTTTTACACTTGTTGCAAAATTTGGTGCAGAACCTCGAGTGATACTTTTCACACCTTTGGCATAGCTGCTTCTGATTGTTGTTGTTGCGGTTATTATTGTTGTTGGGATGATTGTTGTAGTTACTGTTGTTGTTGTTGTTGTTGTTGTTGGGCCGTTTGTTGTAGTTACGATTGATGTTGCGATTGTTGGGATAATTGTTGCGATTATTGTTGTAATTGCTGTTGTTGTTGTATTGGTGATTCTTATCACCGTTTTCTTCCCACTTTCTTTTGACTTGCTTCACATTGGCCTCTTCAGCAGTCCGTTCTTTAATTCTTTCTTCAATCTGGTTCACTAGTTTGTGAGCCATTCTATATGCCTGTTGTATGGAGGCGGGCTCGTGTGAACTTATATCTTCTTGGATTCTTTCTGGTAATCCTTTCACAAACGCGTCAATCTTCTCTTCCTCATCTTCGAATGCTCCCGGACACAATAGGCACAATTCTGTGAATCGTCTTTCGTACGTGGTAATATCAAATCCTTGGGTTCGTAACCCTCTAAGTTCTGTCTTGAGCTTATTGACCTCGGTTCTGGGACGGTACTTCTCGTTCATCAAGTGCTTGAATGCTGACCACGGTAGTGCATACGCATCGTCTTGTCCCACTTGCTCTAGATAGGTATTTCACCATGTTAATGCAGAACCTGTAAAGGTATGCGTAGCGTACTTCACTTTATCCTCTTCAGTACACTTACTTATGGCAAACACCGATTCGACCTTCTCGGTCCACCGTTTCAATCCGATCGGTCCTTCGGTTCCATCAAATTCCAAAGGTTTGCAGGTAGTGAATTCTTTGTAGGTGCATCCTACACGATTTTCTGTACTGTTGGATCCAAGGTTATTGTTGGTATGTAGCGCAGCCTGTACTGCGGCTATGTTTGAAGCTAGAAAAGTACGGAATTCCTCTTCATTCATATTCACGGTGTGTCGAGTAGTCGGTGCCATTTCCTTCAAAATAGTCAAATGGAACAAGTTAATCATACAGAATATTAAGAGTAGTTAATAGTATTTCGTAGCATAATATGAACTCATTTATAAAAGCTTTTTCTTCATATTAGCGTTTTATAAGTTTAAATTCGGGTAGTACCTACCCGTTAAGTTCATACTTAGTAGCTAATATACAATTCAACTACTACAATTCTATATGAAAAACTGATTATAATAATATTTCGCGTTCAAACTTTTACACAATATTTTACAAACTTACAATACCGCTTATTTAACATATAGCATGAAATATAGCACACAATTAATTTGATACAAGATGGTTGTGAAGATAATTCTAGCTAGTTCACAAGTCGTTCAGCAAAGGCAATAAAGACACGTAATTCATACGTCCAGAAACAAGTCATGCATTCTGGTTTTACTAGGATTACTTCCCATCCTTGGTCTTGTGGAACATAACCGTTATGGCCGTTGATAAGACAGCGTGTTGTAACGTCGTCAAAGGGACGAGGGTTACGTAATGTCCAACAGTCCCGTAACAATCTAAAAACCTCATTTCTTACCCCAATTACCGACTCCGTCACTTGTGGGAACGTTTTGTTTAATAGTTGTAGCCCGATGTTCTTGTTCTCACTCGAAATAAGATTGTTATAGTTATAGAAATTGAATCAAAGTTTGAATATGAGTATTACCTTGTATTAGAAAGATATCTTACTGTAAATAAGAAAGATTTCTTGAGGTTGGATGATCACTCTACAAGATTGGAAGTAAGCTAACAAACTTGAAAATATTCTTGATTTTATGAAACTAGAACTTGTAGAATTTATGAAGAACACTTAGAACTTGAAGATAGAACTTGAGAGAGATCAATTAGATGAAGAAAATTGAAGAATGAAAGTGTTTGTAGGTGTTTTTGGTTATTGGTGTATGGATTAGATATAAAGGATATGTAATTTTAATTTCATGTAAATAAGTCATGAATGATTACTCATATTTTTGTAATTTTATGAGATATTTCATGCTAGTTGCCAAATGATGGTTCCTACATGTGTTAGGTGACTCACATGGGCTGCTAAGAGCTGATCATTGGAGTGTATATACCAATAGTACATACATCTAAAAGCTGTGTATTGTACGAGTACGAATATGGGTGCATACGAGTAGAATTGTTGATGAAACTGAACGAGGATGTAATTGTAAGCATTTTTGTTAAGTAGAAGTATTCTGATAAGTGTCTTGAAGTCTTTCAAAAGTGTATGAATACATATTAAAACACTACATGTATATACATTTTAACTGAGTCGTTAAGTCATCGTTAGTCGTTACATGTAAGTGTTGTTTTGGAACCTTTAGGTTAACGATCTTGTTAAATGTTGTTAACCCAATGTTTATAATATAAAATAAGATTTTAAATTATTATATTATCATGATAACATGATGTATGAATATCTCTTAATATGATATATATACATTAAATGTCGTTACAACGATAATCGTTACATATATGACTCGTTTCAAAATCATTAAGTTAGTAGTCTTGCTTTTACATATGTAGTTCATTGTTAATATACTTAATGATATGTTTACTTATCATAATATCATGTTAACTATATATATATATATATATATATATATATATATATATATATATATATATATATATATATATATATATATATATATCCATATATATGTCATCATATAGTTTTTACAAGTTTTAACGTTCGTGAATCACCGGTCAACTTGGGTGGTCAATTGTCTATATGAAACCTATTTCAATTAATCAAGTCTTAACAAGTTTGATTGCTTAACATGTTGGAAACACTTAATTATGTAAATAACAATTTCATTTTATATATATAAACACGGAAAAGTTCGGGTCACTACAATTACATTGCGAGGTATTTGACCTCTAAATGATACATTTTACAAACATTGCATTCGTTTTTAAAAGACAAACTTTCATATCCTCGAAAGTTGACAGGCATGCATACCATTCCATAATATATCCAAACTATAAATGACTTAATAATATTCTTGATGAACTCAATGACTGGAATGTAACGTCTTTTGAAATATGTCATGAATGACTCCAAGTAATATCTTTAAAATGAGCAAATACACAACGGAAGATTTCTTTAGTACCTGAGAATAAACATGCTTTCAAGTGTCAACCAAAAGGTTGGTGAGTTCATTAGTTTATCATAATCGATCATTTCCATAATTTTAATAGACCACAAGATTTCATTTGTTCAATAATCATACACTCGCAAGTGTTTAAAAATTCATTCATATGGATTGAACACCTGGTAATCGACATTAACATCATGCATATAGAATATCCCCAAAACAGAAATCCATCTGTATAATATAAACTCGAAGTACAAAAGCATACCATTTTCTAGTATGGGGGGAGTTAGTGCCCGTAGATCTACCTTTAGGATTCGCGTCAATTAGGGTGTCTGTCCCCTAATTCTTAGGCTACCAAGCTAAAAGGGGTGATATTCGATTCGATAATCCAACCATAGAATGTAATTTTGATTACTTGTGTCTATTTCGTAAAGCATTTATAAAAGCAGCGCATGTATTCTCAGTCCCAAAAATATATATTGCAAAAGCATTTAAAAATGAAACAAATGAAACTCACCGTATTGTATTTTGTAGTAAAAATACATATGACGACATTGAACAAATGTAGGGTTGGCCTCGGATTCATGAACCTATATCATTTGTATATTTATTAATATTCATAGTTGTAATTGAACACGTATATGTATAAGTGTATTAGTTATATCATTTTTATGTTAATAATATATATATATATATATATATATATATATATATATATATATATGTATATATATATGTATATATATACGTATATATATGTATATATATATATATATGTATATATATGTATATATATGTTTTATATGTTCATTTTATATATAAAAATATTAAATTTTGTTATGTTATATGTGTTAAATATATATGTGTGTGTGTATTTCATTTGTTTATCGAAACAGTAGTTCTAATTATATTAAGCTAAAATTAGTAAGAATAATGGTAATAACATTAATAATATACTTCTGTTAATAATAACTCTATTAGTGATAATAACAATGATATTAATAATAATACTTGTAAAAATATTTATGTTACTGTCTATGATATTAATGATTTGTTAATAATAATAATAATAATAACTTTATTAAAAATGATAATATTAATAATAATAATGATATTGTTAATAATAATACATTTGTTTAATAGTAATAATAATAATACTAATAGTCACAAAAATGATACTATTACTAATATTAATGAGATTAATAATAATAATATCAATAATTGATCCTTAATACTTATATTAATAATACTTGGTAAAATTAATAATATTAATGATAATACTAGTAATGATAATAATATTAGTGATAATAATAATTATACCTTTTATCTTTGTATTTAATAACAATCATAATTAAAAATAATATTAGTAACAATAATAAGAATAATGACAATGATAATAATAATAATAATAATAATAATAATAATAATAATAATAATAATAATAATAATAATAATAATAATAATAATAATAATAAAAAATAATTAAAACTACCTTAAAAGCTTTGCTAAAAAAAATGCCCCGAGTCAGGCTCGAAACCACGACCTCTCGAAAACACACAAACACCCTTACCACTCGTCCGATTCTATTTTCCTGAATATATATCAAACTCACTGTACTTAACCAGTTTATATTTCTATTTTCTTTTTCATCTTCTTCGTTTGCACTAGTCGACCAGGAGTGTACCATCTATAACAATCATTTAATCAATAAATTTGTTTTAATATTTGTAAACGAAATAGACTTTATGAATTTAAATGATTGAAATTGATCAGAGTAAAACATTTTTTTTTCTTCCCAGAGAATAAAACCCGTTTTTGAACTCGATTGATGATTTCGATTTTGAGACAGTTTTAGCTTGTGATTTCTACACGAAAAAGGTTGAGAATCGTTTTTAGAAACTTTCTGAATATACAATTTATTTTAAAACATTCAAACGAATCCATATTTTACGATGAACAAATTATTTGACTTTTTAAAATCAACTTTGACTTCCAAAATTCGAGCTCGATAAATGGATTCGGACCTTGAAACTTTACAGAAAGGTTAGACTAACGATTCCTAACATATCGGCATTAATACATTTTCAAAATTTATTGAAATTTTGATTTTCACTGAAAAGATAAAGAACAGAGATATAAAATACCTTTTTTTTTTAAAGCTTCTGTTTAATTCTCTGTAATGCGGCGATGTGAAATTGATATTTGATATTGATGATGGAATAACTGAGGGTTTTTTTTCAATATCATTAAGTAATTCGTTCGTTAAATACAAATAACTGGTCGACCAGAGAGTTTAATCAGGAACAAATAAAATAATAAAAAGAAGAATTTGATTGATAATTGAATTTGGTGTTTTCTGATAATTCAATCCAGGTTGTTATGACTTTAAGGACATAAATCGATTATTTAAACCAGTAGGATTGTGATGGGAACCGAATACAGATTATATGTTTTTTTATATATATATGTATATATCAGTATTATATATCTATATATCTTGTATATGTATTTATAAAATATATAACTGTATTTATGAGTATAATATATCTGTATTTGTATTTATGTATATCTAATTATATCTATATCAGTTTATTAATTATATAAAGGAACATACTAATGTTGATAGTACAAACCTACATACATAATATTAACATTAATAATAATAATGAAACTAATAATAATGATAATAGAAATAATAATGTTATTAATATCATAATAATACTAATAAGAATGATGAAAATAATAACTTTAATTAAAATGATAATTTTAGTAATCAAGTTAATGATAATACTTTTGATAATCATAAAATTTTAGATTTACTACAATTCTTGATATTTAACATTTGTTAATATCACTAATAATGATATTAATAATAATGAAAGTAGTAATAATATAATTTGTCATTATTATTATATTTTTAAACTTGTTGTTACATCATATATTATATATGTAAATATGAATACTTTAATATATATTTATTATATATCTATTTACTATATTATTTCATAATAGAAATAGATTTTACAAATCTCAACACATCGTATTTATATTATATATATATATATATATATATATATATATATATATATATATATATATATGTATTACTATATACATGTGATAATAATCATGTATAGTTATCATATTTGTTTATATATAGATTCTTTTTAATAACAACTTTATTATACTACATATTATTTTACATATTTAATTCTACTGATGAATTTGTAGTTATTATTTCACATTATTTTTTTACACACTTATTTTTATATTTATATATATATTTATATATCTATTTATTAACAACAATTGTTCGTGAATTGTCGGGATTAGTCAAAGGTCAATTGAATATATGAACATTGTTTCAAAATTTTCTAGACTCAACATTACATACCTTGCTTATCGTATCGAAATCATATAAAGATTAAGTTTAAATTTAGTCGAAAATTCCCGGGTCGTCACACTTTGGTTATTGATATTTCATGAAAATG
Source organism: Rutidosis leptorrhynchoides (assembly GCF_046630445.1). Classification (NCBI taxonomy): domain Eukaryota; kingdom Viridiplantae; phylum Streptophyta; class Magnoliopsida; order Asterales; family Asteraceae; genus Rutidosis; species Rutidosis leptorrhynchoides. Next base: position 359,821,737 of record NC_092336.1, on the reverse strand, counting down.
GGTGATGACTGTCTTCCTTTACGGGAGGGTTGCTGGGGTTCCGATTTAAAGGCTCCTGCTTAAAACTAGACGCTGACGGGTCACTTAAGTATTGAAAGATTCAATAGGCCGTGTATGTTTGATTATTCATTGTTATGCGATAAAAGTTGTTATTTAATATTTATATTATTAATCATGTCATTCATATTTATTATATTTATTAATTTAAAATTTACTAATATACTAATAGATTTCTTACATATTACTAGAAGAATTAGAATAAATTTAAAATATAAATATATATATCTTTTAAGGTCTAGAAGATTTTCTCCTAAAACTTTTATTTTTATGATTTTAGATCACATGAATACTCAGTCTAAGTAACCAGTCTTACAAGATATGTTACCAAATCCCGATATATTATTTAAACATTCTAGGGATTCGAATATTGTTAAGAAATTAAATTTCAAAGAAGGAACTACTTCTAATGATGATTCATTATCTAGTTCTCTGTCTAGTCCTGATTCTAATCTGGGATCTCTTTTTGGTTCAGATATTGAAATGACTACTGAAAATTCAATGGAAGCGTTAATGAAAGCTGGTCGGGAAGGATTAGGTCATGCTATTACTCAGCCTGAAATAAAAGAAAATTTTGATATTAAAGGACCAATTTTTCATTTGCTTAAGGATAATCAATTTAGGGGTACGGAGAAGGAAGATGCTAATGCCCACATTCGGAATTTTAAAGATATTCGTAATTTGTTTAACATTAATAAAGTGAAAAGTAATGTCATTTATCTTCGTCTCTTCCCATGGTCATTAAAAGATGAAGCTAAGGAATGGTTAAACTCGTTACCTGAAGGAGATATTACTAGTTGGGATACGAGAGTTGAAAAATTTCTCACTCGATTCTTTCCTGCATCTAAAACTGTCACTCTTCAAACTGACATTGCTAATTTTTGTCAGAAAACTAGTGAGTCTCTTTATTCTGCCTGGGTACGATTTGGTCAAATGCTTAGGGGTTGTCCACAACATGGATTGGATAAGTTTAAAAAGGTAACTACTTTCTATAAGGGTTGTGATATTGCTACAAAAAGAGAGATTGATACATCTGCTGGAGGAAACATTATGAGTAAAACTGTCGAAGATGATGAAACATTGATTAATAAGTTGGCTGCTCATTCCCATGAATGGCACCAAGACTTAGATATTTCTCGTTCAGTAAAATATGTTAGTTATGATTATGAAGATATGGTTAAGGTTATGAATGTGCAATTGGATAATTTAGGAAGGCAGATTGAAAAGCTAACTAAAAAAATGCATATGATTAAGGTAGGTTGTGAAATATGCTAAGGACCTCATGCTACTAAAGATTGTGTTGCTAGTCTTACTATGGAGCAAGTCGAAAATGTTTCGTATGTGAATCAATTTCAAGGAAACCCGAACTACCGTAATAATTATAATACACCCTACCCTGCTAATAATAAAAACCCACCTGGTTTCTTTCCTGTTAGAGCACCCTTCATTCCAAATTCTTCTAATGCTCAAACAGATAAGAAGTCTAATCTTGAAGAAAGCATCCTAACTTTCATCAAAAATCAAAATGAAGCTAATGATAACATAAAAGCTCAACTTTCCCAAGTGCAAAATAATCATCAAGCGTCAATTCAAAACTTAGAGCGCAATGTTACTAAGTTATTCAAACTTGACGAGGGCAAAGTTCCTGCTGAATCTGAAGTTTCTAAAGAAGTTCGTTTTGAAAAGGTAAATGTGATTCGAGAGGTAAATAGGGTTGATGTTCATGAACCTGGTTTGAGGTACTTATGGCCTTATGGGAGTTTGAAATGGGAGAAGAAGAGTATGATCAAGAAATAAAGAAGTTGACTACTAATGAAGAAGATAAATCAAAAGATGCTAAAGTTCGAGGTCTTGATCGCGATGAGGTCATTTTCATGCATGAGTTGTTTGATGAAAAAGAAGAACTGGTTGATAAAAAAGTTGATGAAAATGTTAAAGTTACTAGTGACGAGACTAGAAAACCAAAGTGTGATGATTGGTTAGCTGATACTATGAAACAGTTGGAAGAAAGAAGAAAGGAAGGTTTCCGCCCTCTTTATTCATTCACAATTGATCCCGTAGATCCAAATGCATTACCTGAAATTCCTATTGTTATGCGTTATGATCTAGGGGAATTCCAAATTCCTTGCTTAATTCGTGGTCCAATTCCTGTTATTGGATTAGCTGATACTGGTTCTAGCATTAATTTAATGCCATTCTCCGTTTATGATCGCTTAGGGTTGCCATCGTTGGAACCAATCAAAGGAAATGTGTGCTTTGCTGATAGTCGATTACATGAACAGTTGGAAATTGTTAGACATGTTGAAGTAATTGTTGGTTATGCTTTCTATAGAATTGATTTTGTTGTTATGGACATGAAAGAAGATCCAATAACTCCTTTAATCCTAGGATCTCCGTTTCTAGCCACTACTAGTGCTACCGTTAACTATGCTGATGTAGTGACCCGAACTTTTTCATGATTATATATTAAATGAAAACTATATTTGCATGATTAAATGTTTCCAACATGTTAAGCAATCAAACTTGCTAAGACTTGATTTATTGAAGTGAGTTTCATTACTCCCTTTTTAAATGCTTTTGCAATATATATTTTTGGGACTGAGAATACATGCGCTTTTTAAATGTTTTATGAAATAGACACAAGTAATCAAAACTACATTATATGGTTGAATAGATCGAAGCCGAATATGCCCCTTTTAGCCTGGTAATCAAAGAATTAGGGAACATCACTAATTTTGAAAATTAGTGCACCCCTAATTGACGTGAATCCTAAAGATAGATCTATTGGGCCCAACAAACCCCATCCGTTGTAGCGGATGCTTTAGTACTTCGATGTTTTATTATCATGTCTGAAGGGAGTCCCGGAATGATAGGGGATATTCTATATACATCTTGTTAAGGTCGGTTACCAGGTGTTCACTATATGAATGATTTTTATCTCTATGCAGTTTGCGAAATGCCTGATACGAGATCTGTATTTATGAGAAATGAAATTTTGTGGTCTATTATTACAATTTGATAAATATATAGGTTAAACCTATAACTCACCAACATTTTTTGTTGACGTTTTAAGAATGTTTATTCTCAGGTGATTGTTAAGAGCTTCCGCTGTTGCATACTAAATTAAGGACAAGATTTGGAGTCCATGCTTGTATAATATTGTTTAAAAACTGCATTCGGAGGCATATATTAATGCGTAATATTATTGTAAACCATTATGTAATGGTCGTGTGAAAACGTTATATTTTAGATTATCATTATTTGATAATCGTCGTAATATTTTAAAAGTTATGGTTTGTTTTAAAATCGAATGCAGCCTTTGAAAAACGTCTCATATAGAGGTCAAAACCTCGCAACGAAATCAATTAATATGGAACATTTATAGTCAATATGAACGGGACATTTCAGTTGGTATCCGAGCGTTGGTCTTAGAGAACTAGAAATTTGAATTAGTGTGTCTAACTGAATTTGTTAGGATGCATTAGTGAGTCTGGACTTCGACCGTGTTTTCTTTAAAAACGATTGCTTAAGATTGTTTGTGTGTTGGAAACTATATATTATTAAGATGTAAATATTATGTGATATATTAATCTCTTAACGTGTTTGATATTGTGTGATAGATGTCTACCTCTAATACAAATCCCATCGACTCACCTAATAATAATGAAGAGACGAATATATATTGGGAAGATTCACAAATTCTCGAAGAGGAACCGGAAGAAGAGGAACCCAAAGAAGAAGAGGTTCTAGGGGAGGAAATATTAGAAACCATTGAAAAATAGATAAATAAAAGAAAATCCTCAACCAATGGACCAAAATTAATAATGGTCAATGGTGTTTCCGCCGAAGAAGCAAAATATTGGGAAGATTACCAATTTTCCGATGAATCAGATCCCGATGAGGATTCCGATGATGTTATAGAAATTACCCCGACATAATTTGAAAAGGCAAAAGAAAATAATAATTGAAAAGGCATAAAAATAGAAAAACCCGAGTCCAACCCCGATGACCTCTATGTTAACATGAAATGTCCCGATGGAAAATACCGTCAACACCCGTATTTCTTAAGTTTTAGCTACAACCCGAGAACATCTAAGCCACTGGGTCCTTTTAGACCATTTGTGAAAAGAACGGCTCGTATTAGGGGAGCACCATATGTCCCTAGGAAATTAGTGAAACAAACCAAGTCCGAAGAAGAAGAAACAAGTGAGTCGGAATAAAGAGTTGTAATCATTCGGTGTAATATAAGTGTGCTTGTACTTTCATGTTGTACGTAAAAAATTGCTTATATTATTTGATAATTATCTTTTACGAATCTAATTCTCGTCTGTTTTTATAGTATAAAAACACAATGGACATTAAGGATAGACAACCAAAAATTTTAGAAGACCTACCCGGGGACATGATTGATGAAATCTTGTCTAAAGTTGGTCAGAATTCGTCGGCACAATTATTTACCGCAAAATTAGTTTGTAGAACATTTGAAGAACGTTCCAGGCATGCCTTAGTTTATAAAAGGCTTTCATTTGAAAGATGGGGTATATCACATTGGGGACACCGTAAGTTACGTCGTGTTTTCTTTAAAGCCTTAAATGCGGGGAACCCAAATGCAATTTTACGCTACGGGTTAAGAACCTATTTTGACTCAACATATTCCAACGTAGGACTTCGTGAGTTAGAAAGAGCTTCTAACATGCAACATAAACAAGCATGTTATGGTTACGGGTTAGTGATGTTCGCTTCTCACCAAAGTGAGAAAAAGAACATCGGATTACAACTTTTAAATAAAACCTTCCCACAAGTGACGGATTCAGTAGTTGGGGTGAGAAACAAGGTTTTTAGATTATTACGAGGCTGTTAGGCATTACGAAACCCTCGTCCCTTTAACGACGTTACAACATGCTGTCTTGTCAATGGCCACAACGATTATGTTCCACAAGACCAAGGATGGGAAGTAGTTTTAGTAAAACCAGAATGCATGACTTGTTTCTGGACTTATGAATTACGTGTTCTTATTACCTTTACTTAACGACTTGCGTATTAAGTAGGATTGTTGTCACAACTGTTTTGTATCAAAGTTATTGTTTGCTATATTTCATGCTATATGTATAATAGCGATATTGTAAATATCTAAAATATTGTATAAAAGTTTGAACGCGAAATATTATTATAATCAGTTTTTCATATAGAATTGTAGTAGTTGAATTGTATATTAGCTACTAAGTATGAACTTAACGGGTAGGTACTACCCGAATTAAAACTATAAAACGCTATTATGAAGAAAAAGCTTTTATAAATGAGTTCATACTATGCTACGAAATACTATTGACTACTCCTAATATTCTATATGAGTTTATAAATGAGTTGTTTTATTGTGCCCAAGAGCGTTCGAAGATGAAGAGGATAAAATCGACGCATTTGTAAAAGGGTTACCAGAAAGGATCCAAGAAGATATAAGTTCACACGAGCCCGCCTCCATACAAAAGGCGAGTCGAATGGCTCATAAACTCATAAATCAGATTGAGGAAAGAATCAAAGAGCAGGCGGCCGAAGAAGCCAACATGAAACAAATCAAGAGAAAGTGGGAAGAAACCAGTGACAAGGGTCACAATTTTAACAATCAACACAACAATCACAACTTCAATCGCACCAAATTTTGCAACAAAAACCGCAACAACAACCATCCCAACAATAATAACAATCGCAACAACAACCATTTCAATAACAATAGAAACAACCATGCTTCAGGTGCGCAGAGTACCATCCGAATGTGTTCTGCACAACATTTTGCACCAAGTGTAAGAGAAGTGGTCATGGTGCGGCAAAATGTGAGGTTTACGGACCAAAGAACAATAAAAATAAAGAAACAAATAATGTCAGAAAAAAATAATGCCGACGTAGTTTGTTATAAATTTGGAAAACCGGGCCACATTATTAGAAATTGCCCAAACCAAGGGAATACTAATGGGCAAGGCCGCGAAAGAGTTTTCAATATTAATGCGGTAGAAGCGCAGGAAGACCCGGAGCTTGTTATGGGTACGTTTCTTATTGACAATACATCTGCTTATGTTTAATTTGATTCGGGTGCGGATAGAAGCTATATGAGTAGAGATTTTTGTGCTAAATTAAGTTGTCCACTGACGCCTTTGGATAATAAATTTATACTCGAATTAGCAAACGGTAAATTAATTACAGCAGATAATATATGTCGGAATCAAGAAATTAAATTGGTTAGCGAAACATTTAAGATGATTTGATACCAGTAGAGTTAGGAAGTTTTGATGTGATAATTGGCATGGACTGGTTGAATAAGGAGAGAACAGAGATCGTATGTTACAAAAATGCAATTCGCATTGTACGGAAAAAAGGAAAACCCTTAATGGTGTACGGAGAAAAGAGCAACGCGAAGCTAAATCTTATTAGTAATTTGAAGGCGCAAAAGCTGATAAGAAAAGGTTGCTATGCTGTTTTAGCACATGTCGAGAAAGTACAAGCCGAAGAAAAGAACATCAATGATGTTCCCGTCGCAAAAGAATTTCCCGATGTATTTCCGAAAGAATTACCAGGACTACCTCCACACCGATCCGTTGAATTTCAAATAGATCTTGTACCAGGAGCTGCACAAATAGCTCGTGCTCCATACAGACTCGCACCCAGCGAAATGAAGGAACTCCAAAGCCAATTACAAGAACTTTTAGAGTGTGGTATCATTCGACCAATCACATCACCATGGGGAGCTCCTGTTTTGTTTGTCAAAAAGAATTATGGTACATTCAGGTTGTGTATCGACTACCGAGAGTTGAACAAACTTACCATCAAGAACCGTTATCCACTACCGAGAATCGACAACTTATTTGATCAACTACAATGCTCATCGGTTTATTCAAAGATCGATTTACGTTATGGATATCATCAAATGCGGGTGAAGGAGGATGATATTCCGAAAATAGCTTTTAGGAAGTGTTACGGTCATTACAAGTTTATGGTTATGCCATTCGGTTTGACTAATGCACCAGCTGTGTTCATGGACCTTATGAACCGAGTGTGTGGACCATATCTTGACAAGTTTGTCATTGTTTTCATCGATGACATACTTATCTACTCAAAGAATGAGCAAGAGTACGAAGAACATTTGAGAAAAGTGCTAGAGTTGTTGAGAAAAGAAAAACTGTACGCTAAGTTTTCAAAGTGTGCTTTTTGGTTGGAAGAAAATCAATTCCTCGGTCACATAGTGAACAAAGAAGGTATTCAGGTGGATCCGGCAAAGATTGAAATCATTGAAAAATGGGAAACCCCGAAAACTCCGAACACATACGCCAATTTTTAGGACTAGCTGGTTACTACAGAAGATTCATCCAAAATTTTTCCAAAATAGCAAAAACCTTAACTGCATTAACGTATAAAGGGAAGAAATTTGAACGGAAGGATGAACAAGAAAAAGCATTTCAATTGTTGAAGAAAAAGTTAACTACGGCACCTATACTGTCATTGCCTGAAGAGAATGATGATTTTGTGATATATTGTGACGCCTCAAAGTAAGGACTCGATTGTGTATTAATGCAACGAACGAAGGTAATTGCCTATGCGCCTAGACAATTGAAGATTCACGAGCAAAATTATATGACACACGATTTGGAACTAGAAGCTGTTGTTTTTGCATTAAAGACTTGGAGGCACTACTTATATGGGGTCAAAAGTATTATATATACCGACCTCAAATGTCTCCAACACATATTTAATCAGAAATAACTGAACATGAGGCAGCGTAGGTGGATTGAGTTATTGAATGATTATGATTTCGAGATTCGTTACCACCCGGGGAAGGCGAATGTGGTAGCCGAAGCCTTGAGTAGAAAGGACAGAGAACCTATACGGGTAAAAGCTATGAATATAATTATTCGTACTAACCTTACTACTTAACTAAAGGAGGCACAACAGGGAGTTGTAAAAGAAAGGAATTTGAAGAATGAAATACCCAAAGGATCGGAGAAACACCTTAATATTCGAGAAGACGGAACCCGGTATAGAGCTGAAAGAATTTGGGTACCAAAGTTTGGAGATGTGAGAGAAATGATACTTGGGGGAGCACATAATACCAGATACTCAATACATCCCGGAGCGAAAAAGATGTACAAGGACCTCAAGAAACATTTTTGGTGGCCGGGTATGAAAGCCGATATTGCGAGATATGTAGGAGAATGTTTGACGTGTTCTAAGGTCAAAGATGAACATCAAAAACCATCAGGTCTACTTCAACAACCTGAAATCTCGGAATGGAAATGGGAAAACATTACCATGGATTTCATTACTAAATTGCCAAGGACTGCAAGTGGTTATGATACTATTTGGGTAATAGTCGATCGTCTCACCAAATCAGCACATTTTCTGCCAATGAGAGAAGATGACAAAATAGAGAAGTTGGTGCGATTATACTTGAAGGAAGTTATCTCCAGACATGGAATACCAATCTCTATTATCTCTGATAGGGATGGCAGATTTGTTTCAAGGTTTTGGTAGACATTACAGCAAGCATTAGGAACTCGTCTAGACATGAGTACTGCCTATCATCCACAGACTGATGGGCAGAGCAGAAGGATGATACAAACACTTGAAGACATGCTACAAGCATGTGTTATTGATTTTGGAAATAGTTGGGATCGACACCTACCGTTAGCATAGTTTTCCTACAACAACAGTTACCACTCGAGTATTGAGATGGCACCGTTTGAGGCACTTTATGGTAGAAAGTGCAGGTCTCCGATTTGTTGGAGTGAAGTTGGGGATAGACAAATTACAGGTCTGGATATAATTCAAGAAACTACCGAGAAGATCATTCAAATTCAACAACGGTTAAAAACCGCCCAAAGTCGATAAAAGAGCTACGCAGACATTAAAAGAAAAGATAGAGAATTTGAAATTGGAGAGATGGTCATGCTTAAGGTTTCACCTTGAAAAGGTGTTGTTCGATTTGGTAAATGGGAGAAACTAAATCCAAGATACATCGGGCCATTCAAGATTATAGATCGTGTCGGACCAGTAGCTTACCGACTTGAGTTACCTCAACAACTCGTGACTGTACATAACACTTTCGACGTCTCGAATTTGAAGAAATGTTTTGCTAAAAAAGATCTCACAATTCTGCTAGACGAAATCCAAATCAATGAAAAACTTCAATTCATCGAAGAACCCATCGAAATAATGGATCGTGAGGTTAAAAGGCTTAAGCAAAACAAGATACCAATTGTTAAGGTTTGATGGAATGCTCGTAGAGGACCCGAGTTCACCTGGGAACGTGAAGACCAGATAAAGAAGGAATACCTGCACTTATTTCCAGAAGATGCGTCAACACCTTCAACCGCTTAAAATTTCGGGACGAAATTTATTTAACGGGTAGGTACTGTAGTGATCCGAACTTTTCCATGATTATATATTAAATGAAAACTATATTTGCATGATTAAATGTTTCCAACATGTTAAGCAATCAAACTTGTTAAGACTTGATTTATTGAAGTGAGTTTCATTACTCCCTTTTTAAATGCTTTTGCAATATATATTTTTGGGACTGAGAATACATGTGCTTTTTAAATGTTATACGAAATAGACACAAGTAATCAAAACACATTATGTGGTTGAATGGATCGAAGCTGAATATGCCCCTTTTAGCCTTGTAATCTAAGAATTAGGGAACATCACTAATTTTGAGAATTAGTGCACCCCTAATTGACGCGAATCCTAAAGATAGATCTATTGGGCCCAACAAAACCCATCCTTTGTAGCGGATGCTTTAGTACTTCGATGTTTTATTATCATGTCTTAAGGGAGTCCCGGAATGATAGGGGATATTCTATATGCATCTTGTTAAGGTCAGTTACTAGGTGTTCACCATATGAATGATTTTTATCTCTATGCAGTTTGCGAAATGCCTGATACGAGATGTGTATTTATGAGAATTGAAATCTCGTGGTCTATTATTAAAATTTGATAAATATATAGCTTAAACCTATAACTCACCAACATTTTTTGTTGACGTTTTAAGCATGTTTATTCTCAGGTGATTGTTAAGAGCTTCCGCTGTTGCATACTAAATTAAGGACAAGATTTGGAGTCCATGCTTGTATAATATTGTTTAAAAACTGCATTCGAAGGTATATATTGATGTGTAATATTATTGTAAACCATTATGTAATGGTCGTGTGAAAACGCTATATTTTAGATTATCATTATTTGATAATCGTCGTAATATTTTAAAAGTTATGGTTTGTTTTAAAATCGAATGCAGCCTTTGAAAAACGTCTCATGTAGAGGTCAAAACCTCGCAACGAAATCAATTAATATGAAATGTTTATAATCAATATGAACGGGACATTTCAGCTGATAATTCGTTAACTATTCGTTATGGAGCTATATTTGAATCTAATCCGTTAGTTCCAAGATCCAAAGTTCCTCGCTCTAATGTGAAAATGGTTAAAGTTGATAAAGAAGATGATGATGACTTTACTGTGGATAGAATTGTAACTGAATTTATAAAAGAGCAATATAAGCTTAGCACCGAAGTGAGAAAACGTATCCATGAGTTAACTGTCTCATTTGAAATGTCTTTTCGTAGGGGTCTTGACACTACATTGAATTTCTTGCAACAGATTAAGGCATTAAATGAATATGAAAAGAATAAATGTGAGGAGGATAAGCCTAAAATGTAATTCCGTAAGAAGAGAGTCGCGCAACCGACTCTATAGTCAAAACTACCTATCCCTATATATGTTTATTAGGACTATATTATGTGTTTTATTGTTTTATTTAATTATGAATGTAAGAGCAATAGAGCTCCCAAGTGTTTAAATTGTTTAAGTGATGAAAGTTATTAATAAAATAATATATTTGTGTTATACTTTGTATTATTTAATATTCTGTCAAGTTATTTATATTTGATTCAAAAGAAGTCCGCAAAAGTGCTCTGCAAATCATGCTATGATCCTACAAATCAAGTAACATCACTCTTTCTCTTATTTTCAATTATGTCCTTTATTTATTTCATTCTTTTATTATAAATGCAATGAGGACATTGCATAATCTAAGTGTGGGGAGGGAAGTGATTAATCACTTGAAAGATTAAAAATACTATCAATTTTCCCGAAAAAGTTGAAAAATGGGTATAATTTTAAATTTTTCGAAAGTATAATTCTTAGTCAAACTTATGTCTTTTTACTAACTTAAATCTTAATGATAATAATAGAACTACTCTCAATTTCGAGATCGGATTACTCGTTTAAGATAAAAGACTTAAAGCCAAAAATTGTGAAACGAGTGCAATCTTATAGCCACTACCATATGGCATAATAAGCATGGATCACTGAGGCAGTAAAAGAGTCCAAATAAGGGCTAATTTAGAAAAATTGCCAAGTGTAAAGCTAAAAGCTAAGCATGAAAGCAAAAGAAATAAAAGGAAAAAGAGCCCAATGAAGGCGAACAAAAGAAAAGAGTTCCAATGAGAACCATACATTTTTAAATTCTCTAGAAAACAAAAGAGTCCAATGATGACCAAAATGTATAATTTTGACTTAATAAATATTAGGACTACTTGTAATCCTTGGTCTGGTTCATACTAGTTCTTACGAATAATAAATACTAACTTCTTATTAAGACATATACTTTTGACGTTGCAATTTTACTTTAATACCCATGAAATAATTTATAAGGTTTACTTGAGGACAAGTAAAGGTTTAAGTGTGGGGAATTTGATAACTTCTAAATTATACAGTTTTTTAATAACATTTTGAGGAGTTATCTTAGTATTTTAAAGTCATTTTAACCCCAAATCACGCTAAAATGGGTAAAAATGGAAAAAAGATATTTTAATGATTTTATCAAAGTTATGTATTAAACATGATTAAAAACACAACAAGTTGCAGAACGGCTACATGAAGCCGCCGGTATGGATTCAAGGAAGCCGCCGGCTTTGGAGTCACATGTGTCAGAATGTTCCAGAATCTTCGTAAAATTTAAAGAAATTGTTGATCAAGCAAAAGGCAAAGGAAGCCGCCGGCTTCATCCCAAAGCCACCGGCCTAGTTGACACGGTTTCTCAACTTATCGACCAAGTTCAAGCAAAAATGGAAACGAAATCAAAAATATTAGGCGGATCTACGAAGCCGTTGGGCTTCCCTGAAGCCGCCGGCTTTGTAATGATGGCTAAAAGATTTTATCTTGCGGATTAAGTTTAACTTGGAAAAGGAGTCACCGACCCTGACAAGCCGTCGGCTTCCCTCTGAAGCCGTCAGTTTGCCCACCGAAGTTGAATAGTATAAATACAGGCCTCTGGTCTCAGTTTTCATATGTATTATTTTCAGAATTCAATAATTCTGGTTAGGTCATTTTTTAGGGTATTCTCTAAACCCTTAGGTTAGATTTATTCATTGTAATCAAGATTCAAGTTTTAATTCAAGTTATTTTACATCTACCTTCCTTTAAAGGTATAATTCTATCCTTATTTTATTGTTTTACTTATTTTATTTACTGTATTCGTTTCTGTTCGTCTTCTGCTATGAACTAAACATTCATAGTGGTTACGTGGACGGAGATTGACTTTATCTGGGAAATAGATGAAGCCGCTGGCTTCACCTCCAAGCCACCGGCTTTGTGAGGAAGGAAGCCGCCGGCTTCAGTGCTTCATCCGTACAGTTTCTGGTTCTTTTTCAGATCTATATGGTCGAGTTTCTGTGATGATATTTAAACTATTTTGAATTTTTTATGCTTTAATATACTTGTTTTCCATGCTTAATGATTAGATAACATGATTTTAGGATTGATTAGTACTTGATCCGATGATCTATTATTCGATTCATGCTACTTGTTTAGATCTTGTCCATCAAACTTGTTAAATTAAATTTCATGCAACTAGGTTAAACAGCATAATAGTGATAAACTTGTTTAATTTGAATTACAATTATATAATAGAGTTTGATATTGTTAGGCTTAGTCGAAGATCCTCTGTTTGGATGTGTTTAATTAATGATTGTATGAAAACTAAGTAGTAATTGACTTTCAGCTAGTAACTTGAGTTGATCTACTTGATATTTAATAGCTTATATAATTTGTCAGTCTACTTGCATATTGATCCGCATCATAAGATTGATATGTATCATGTAATTGAATTGAATGCTAAGAATTGAGATATTAGTCATTACATGTCTAGTATATGCTTTAAGTCCTGCTTAGTAAATGATATGCAACACTTGTCTTAACATGTTTAGGGATAATAATTGGTCTTTGATTGTTATCTTGATTTGTGTTAATATAAGTTATGAAACTTGCCTAATATGATTCTCGTATGAGTTATTCGTTCATGTAGCTGCTTTTATTTATAATTTATTAATTTTAATCTTTTACTTTATTGCTTTATTTTGTTTATCTTAAATTATCTCTTTCCTAAGAAATAAGAATCGATCCCATAAAAGACATAAAAATATATCTTTAATTCTTTAATAAGAATTAAACTATTTAATAAAATAACTCTTATCCGCATCTACGCTCTCTTGGGACGATAACCTAAAATACTACCTCTGATCGGGTTTTGTTGCTCATTAGAGTGTTAAAAGTGTATTAACACAGGGTTTTATAAATTTAAAAGTTTGAAAGGCAAATTAAGCACTGCACACTTTTGCACATCAACATCTGCTCCAGAAGATTTTTTAGCTATGTTCGAAGGAGTAATGAGATTACAGCATTGGGAAAATGAAGTTGCTTGTCATATGTTCCCTATGGTGTTACAGAAGATGGCAAGAGAATAGTCCGCAAGTCTACCGCCCAGGAGAATTACTAGCTTCTTGGATTTACGAGCTAAATTTGTTATGCAATATCAGAGCCTGAGAAGTTTTACTTTAACGCATATAGATGCGCATGAAATCACGATGCACAGCAGTGAATTTTTGAGCAATTTCATGAAGCGTTACATTGTGGAATGTCATAAAATTCCAGATATACCAGAATCTCAGCTCATGTCTGGTTTTATTTATTGCCTGGATCAACGCCATTTTTCAAGCCTCATTCATGCATTATGATAATATGTTCCTACAACTTTCCATCAAGCATTAGTAATTTATCAAAAACACTTACGGGCAAGAGAAATGGGACATTAGAGGAACTAAAGGATTTACAGATATACTGTTCTATACACTGTTGTTGGTCCCGATTTAACAGCAGAAAATTTGTAGAAGGTAGTGAATACAATTCATTTTGTTAATTAATATTATCTAACAGTTTAAGCATACAATTAACAATCAATTAAATAAGTGTCATATGTAATTTTTAATGTTATTCTTTTATTGAAATAATCTCAAACAATCGCGGTTATCCTTTGGCAGAATAGATAACCGGTTGATACAGATTACACATAGATAGCTTTCGAATGAATGAATTTTATACAAGGTTTGGACTCTATCGATTTAATACCCACACCGCTCATTTATACATTAGTGGATTCAACTATTTATAGAAGCCCTGAAAAATCATGTAATAGATCTATTATCCACTAGTATAAAGGATGCTTGTACTCTGGTGATGTAACGACCCAAAACATAATATGAGAAAACAACACTTTTTTTTAAACAGACCAGCATCAGTGAGTTTGCTAGACCTGATGGACCAATTCCTAAACATTTTCTCGGCTCGCACTAATCAGCGCAGTGCGCCATATCACACGAACTGGGACCAACACTTTTTTAAGATGAAACCAAATTTCCAACAAAGCAAGTTTCATTATACCAAAACCTATTTTACGACGTACATTGTCAACGTACAACAAATGTAAATAAGTTTACAAAACGGTTTCAATAACCCATACAACCAAACGGTGTAATTTCGACCCAAATATACATTTGGACGAGTTAGGACTCTATAACCCAACCCAATATCCAGAGCATAATCTCGGGGATTTACCAAATCCCAAATCCACATCCGAATATCCAAAAGCTACTCCATCATAAGCTCAATCAATCCAAAAGCAACTAGTCTAGAAACTAGAAGTCTTCTCATTAACAATCAGTAAATATAAAAAGGTAGAAACAACCGGGGGGGGGGGGGGGGGGGGGGTTTAAGCTTACGCTTAGTGAATGCAACAATTATATATATACATATATAATCTATTTACTTTCCCTCACTTACACAAATACCGCATACGAGCTAGTAAACCGATTAACATACAATCACAATATATAATGCTAAATATCCACAATGCACAACAAGCTAGCATCACCATGTAGCATACAATCACAATCTTAAATGCTAAATAAAAAATACACACACAATATGGTTAACCATACCAACACTATGGTGCTACTGGCTCTTTGGTTCATACCATACGTCACATGCTATGGGGCTACCGGCTCTTTGGTTCACGCCATTACACATATGTCATGATGCAACCGGCTCTTTGGTTCACATCATAACACCGATTCATACTCTCGTTAAGTGCTACCATCTCTTTGGTTCACACCCTAATGGCCCGTGCTATGGTGCTACCGGCTCTTTGGGTCAAGTCATAACACAAATTCTATGATGCTACCGGCTCTTTGGTTCACATCATAGCACCCCTTACGCACGTACTATAGTACTACCGGCACTTGGTTCATACCATAGCACAAATGTGGTATCGACACAAGAACTTTAAACCCACATTCTCCGCCCACAGCACGATGTGGTATTGAACACGTGAACTTTAACCCACATCGCATCTCACACAAGTAAATACACCGTATACATATATGTATAATTATCCCACTCACCTTGGAATGCCCGCACAAGTCATGTAATATGATTTCCGTCCACATATCCGAGCAAGTAGTTACCTATATCACACATAGGAAAAATATACACATAAATATACATTATCTAAAATAGAATCCAACACAATCATCTCTTAGCCGAGGGAATGATATGCCCAAAACTGATGGTTTTAATTATGCGGTGTCGTTAAGCCGCAAAACGTCGGAGTTAGCGATCAGAAAGGGAAAATAGTTTTAATATTCATATTTAGCAAGACCTAAATCTTACTACTCCTTCTTATGGTGAGTAAGGGAAGTATGACCTAGGGTCAGATTTTAAAGAGGTCAGCAGAATCGAACCTATTATCTTAGGATATTTCTAAAGTAGAGTAGTAGTTTTAAATTACCTAATTTTGGGTTTTCTAGTTTATGAAATTAAATAAGTGCGATAAAATTTGTAATTTAGATAAGGTTAAAGCAAGTGTATGTTACGACTTCGTTAGTTAGTCTGCCGAGATTATGAATTGTTGGCTCATGAATAGGTAGTAACTTTGTATCTATTACACTGGTCCTACCGCCCCTGTCAGAGGACTGACATGTCACTAACATGTCACTGGGTAATGCGCTAGGCTTGAAGATTCTGAATAGACAACAACGTCCCATACCCCCGAAGCTCGTGCCGTCTAACGACAAGCATACACGTTCAGACGGCTCATCCAATTAAGCGACACGGTTAGGTGACGTATTAACTTTCCAAAAAGGTCTAAACTTTCCTAAGCATAATAAAATACAAGGTATCCCATATCCGAGAGACTCGATGTGTGTTGATGTTTTCATCAATGATTGGTTTTAAAAAATTGTTAGGCCCTTAAAAGAGTTTAACCATAAAGAACACAATGGCCAAGTCGGTGTGACTTCCATGAATACGTTCGGTTATCCTAACGGTCTAATCCTTTATTAATTTAAACAAAAAAATCCTTAATTAACTATGACTCCCTCAAGCGGGGTGCAATGCTTGAGACCACATTATGGTGAAGTGTATTAATCAGCACAGACTAGGCTCCATGGCCTTACTTAGCAGAGGTATCGCTTACAATAACCGTTGTGCTTCGGCGTGCACGTTCGAAGTTTATATGCTTGGTGACTACACTAGCATGGACTAGGACCAACAATGTACTATGAGCCTAGTTAGATGTTTCACTGCGAAAGAGTCCTTAGTCAGAATCCAAGGCTTAGGTGGACTTACTACAACCAGTGTGCCTCAGTCAAGCTTGCATTGTATCTGACAGAGTTTTTTTACCAAGGGGTGACACATATAGTGTACTCTGAATCAGGGTTCGCGACTTCCCCATAACAGATCCAAACCGATTGAGTTTAAAGCATAATCAGAAAGCATATCAACAACATACATAATCTATAATATTAATTCAGCAACATAAATAACTACATCATAGCATACCCTAAAGATAACTACTCGCTAATCCTGGTAACAATATCATAAATCATAATAATGGAAGACATTATGTAAAGATAATGGATAGAAGTACCAGTAGATTAAACGAGTTCCGAAAGTACAAAAGTGACAACTTCAGACTCTAGACCGCTCCTAATAAAATCTTCGGCGTTCTTCTCCGGGTAATAAATTTCCAGCTCGGAGTTGAAGACCTTGAAAGTATGACCCTAATTATTGTAGTAAGATGGAGAGAGAAGTGAATTAAAGTGTTTATTGGAATGGTGTGACAAATGGCCTATTTATAGGAAATCTTTGGCTAGAAACGGCTAGCAAGCCGTTTAGCAAGCCGGCGCCTATGATCTATGTGGGTGCCCGTTTTTGGTCAAGCCGGTTCTGGTGCCCGTTTCTTGGTTGATCTGGTAAGCCGGCCCATATGGAAAGCCCTATGGCAAGCCAGCCTGGCAAGCCATTTTTGGTGCTAGTTTTCCTGATTTGCTTGGATCTTCTTGCTCGTTCCCGGGATCATAACTTGTCATTCTTCGTTTTCGCTCTAGAATCTTCATTTTAGCTCCGTTTTACTTGATTCTTTTTGCATCAATTTGTAATTATATTTTTTATAAAATATATTTTAGATTTTAAAAGTCTTAAATATATATTATAAAGTTTCTAAAACAGAAAGATTATTTTTCACAGTATTTTAACTATTTTATTATAATTTATGATTCGTATCATTATATAAATAGATAAATAATACTAAATTAATAATAAAAATGATCATTTCGATTCCAAATTATTCTAAATATATAAAAAGAGTTTTCCAGATCTTAAAAATAAATTTCTTCTATTTTTAATTATTTTTAATAATTTAACCTTATTTAACACGTATTAATTCTATTATTCACTAAATTAATATGATAAATATTCCAAAAATTTACATAACTAAATAAATATGTTCTTATACTGATTTAAAAATTTTACAAAAGTTTTCTAATGTTTTTAATTATTTTATAGAAATTAAAACCATATTTAAACAATATTTATATAAACCGAATAGTAAGTAGATAAGTAATAAATATTTTATGATCATATAAATTATAAAAATTATGATAATATCGGATCTAAGATAATACAAATTTGCATCAGTTAAAAATCTATAAAAATAAATGTTTAACTATTTATATATTTTCTTTTATATCGATACCCAATAACAATATTAAATAATTAATAATTTGAATTTAATACTTACAAAAATTAAAAAATTATTTTTCATTAGTATTATATATTATAAAGGTTAGGAAACCTGTAAAAATATTTTTATTTAATTTATATAATTTTTACTTAATTAATCATGAATTAATCGTTTATGTAATCATAATTCAATTTTAAATAAAATAAAATATTAAATTCATTTTTATAAAATATATTAATTATTCCAGATCCTAAAATATTGTTTTATGATCTTTATAATGTATTACATGTATTTATTTAATTTAATATAAATTTAAAACAATAAAAAGTAATACGGTTAAAAAAAATGAAAGAAAGTAAAAGAAATGAGAGAAAAAATTTGTACCTTGAAAGTTTTGAGTGAGAAAAGTTTCA
Organism: Rutidosis leptorrhynchoides; assembly: GCF_046630445.1. Taxonomy (NCBI): domain Eukaryota; kingdom Viridiplantae; phylum Streptophyta; class Magnoliopsida; order Asterales; family Asteraceae; genus Rutidosis; species Rutidosis leptorrhynchoides. The sequence goes on along the minus strand of NC_092336.1, from coordinate 359,802,868 downwards.
AGTTATGAAAAATAATGTGGGGTTCTGTTTGTATTTATAGAAAAAAGTTGTTTGGAGGAGAAGTTGTAAATCAAATACAATTAATCATTTAAATAAAAAAATCAATTACCTTATATAAAAAAAGAAATTCGGCCCAAATAAAAAAAATAGATTTGAAATTTTTATAAAATATTGTCTTTTTAAAAGAAGATTCTAGAATTTTCTTTGTAATTTATTATTTATTTTCTTTTTACTTTAAAATTGTCACGGCTAAAAAATAAAATATATAAAAATATAAAAAGAAATAAATTAATTTTTCAAAATTAAAAATCAAATCTTATATACAATAATAAGATTCTAGAAATTTTTACAAATTTTATTTATATTTTTAATTTTTATAACTGAAAACAATAGTAAAATAATTATAATTCATTTTTAATAAATAATAAATTAATTAAATAATTATTTTATTTTATCATTTAATTAATTTAGTTACCTTATAGTTTTATAATTTGTAATAATGTCACATTACATTATTAATACATTGTATTATTACTAGAGTTAATTAATTAACTTTAATTAATTATATTATGCCACGTTAATGAAAGGACCCGTTCATATACATTATAAATGATTTACAATAGTTGATTACATCGCGATGTATTTGACCTCTATATGATACATGTTACAAACATTGCATTCGTTTTCAAAACATAAACTTTCTTTACATCGAAAGTTGACGGCTTGCTTACCATTTCATAATACATCCAACTATAATTGAATTAATAATAATCTTGATGAACTCAACGACTCGAATGCAACGTCTTTCGAAATATGCCATGAATGACTCCAAATAATATCCTTAAAATGAGCTAATGCACAGCGGAAGATTTCCTTAATACCTGAGAATAAACATGCTTTAAAGTGTCAACCAAAAGGTTGGTGAGTTCATTAGTTTATCATAATAAATCATTTTCCATTTATATAATAGACTACAAGATTCTCATTTTTCCATAAATCTCATTACACTCGCAAGTGCATAAAAATCATTCATATGATGGACACCTGATAACCGACATTAACATAATGCATATAGAATATCCCCCGCATACTCGCAAGTATGCTATAAATATTGGCAATCGTAATCACAAATTTAAATCGAAGTACTAAAGCATTCCAAAATCCATAATGGGGTTTGTTAGGCCCATAGATCTATCTTTAGGATTCACGTCAATTAGGGGCCATTTCCCTAATTCTTAGGTTACCAGAATTGAAGGGGCGATATTCAATTTCGATAATCCAACCATATAATGTAGTTTCAATTACTTGTGTCTATTTCGTAAAATATTTATAAAAGCAGCGCATGTATTCCCAGTCCCAAAAATATATATTGCAAAAGCATTTAAAAAGGGAGCAAATGAAACTCACAATATTGTATTTCGTAGTAATTAAGCATATGATGGCAATGAACAAGTGCAAGGTTGGCCTCGGATTCACGAACCTATATTAATTATATATATTTATATGTTTGATCAATATCTGTCTAACAATTTAGGTCAAGTCGTAGTGTATCCCAATCCTAATGCTCGAGACTAAATATGCAAAAGTCAACAAAAGTCATATTGACCAAAATGTCTTCCAAAATTTATACATGATTATTATATAGTTTAAATATAGTCGTTTTATATATTTAAATATTTTTAACAGATTTTATTAAAGTAAATAATATAGTTCTTTTATTAATAAATAAAATTTTATATTAAAATTTATATAATAAAAATATACTTTTATATATCTTAAGTAATAAAATTTATAAATTTCATTTAATATCATAAAAATAATATGATAGGTATTATTAATGTAATTATATTATACGTAGTAAAAAATATTTGTATCACATATTTATTTGATAAATTAATATTGATAATAATAATAATAAGTAAAAGTTGTATTATTTTGTAATAATTATTATTATTCTACTAATAAAAATAACAATAATTATATTTTCTAAAAATGATAAAATGATAATTTTTATTAATAATAGTACTAAAATGATAATAATAAAGTTGTTTCATATTAACAATGATATTTTATTAAAAATAAAAATTTTACTAAAAATGATAGTTTTAATATTAATAATACTTTTAATAATAATAATAGTAAAATAATGAAAACGATATTTTTCCTTTAAATCAATATCTTACAATATCTTAATTTCATCATGATACTCATACTCATTATTTCCTAATCGCTTCGTTTAATATCTTTTAGGCGTCTTTTATATCGCGTTCATATTAATAATAATAATAGTAATCATAATAATTAGATGTTACTAATATTAGTTTTAATTATAATAATACTAATAATAATAATATTAATGATAATACTAATAACTATTTGAATGATAATAATAATAATACTAATTATAACCTTAACGATAATAACGATAATAATAATAATAAAAATAACAATAATATCTTATATTAATAACGACAATGATGATAATAATAATAATAATAATAATAATAATAATAATAATAATAATAATAATAATAATAATAATAATAATAATAATAATAATAATAATAATAATAATAATAATAATAATAATAATAATAATAATAATAATTAGATTATAAAGACGATAATAACAACGATAATAATAATCACTTTTACAAAAATTCAATTGACTATAACTTCTAAACCGTTCATCGAAACCATTCGATATCTAAATGAAAAGTTCTCAATTTTTCGCTAGCTTTCCAACGACATGCATATCATATACCTTATCTTAATAGTATATGTATTTAATTCAAGATTCGACATAACCTATCTAACGACAATAACGAACGTATAAGCATGCATAATCCTATATACTCGAGCACTAATCAGGGATACACTAATAATATATAAAAGTTAAGTTATGAGTGCTCACATATCAATATTGAGATTCAATATTGCAGGAAAAGTACGTAGACGCAACGGGGATGATAAACACTAGTTTGACTCACGAGCAATACTCCCGAACCATACTCATAACCTCCATAGCTATAACCCATAATTTCGTTAGATCTATCCCGCTCGAAAAACAATTTCGAAATCACTCGAAAAGCACTCCGTCGTAATATTTTATGTATACTAATAATATCTTGAAATAATACGGAGTATATATATATATATATATATATATATATATATATATATATATATATATATATATATATCGTTTGAGAGAGTTTAGAGAAAAATATTTTCAAGTTTCTATGAAATAATGAAACCTGTTGAATTCTTTTTATAATAGATTTTTGAATTATTAAAGTAAATTATTAAAGTATGAATTATTAAAGTAAATTATTAAAGTATGAATTATTAAAGTAAATTATTAAAGTATGAATTATTAAAGTGAATTATTAAAGTATGAATTATTAAAGTGAATTATTAAAGTAAATTATTAAAGTTAAAGTAAAGTAAAAATAAAATAAAGGTAAAGTTTAAGTATAGTAAAAGTATAAAACTATGTACGTATAATACGCGTATAAATATATATAATATTAATTTAAATTGTTATATATATTTAATAAAATAAAATATAAATATCGTTATCTTTATCATACTGGTTAAGTAATGACTTATCAAAAGTGGTTCTAGATATTTAGAAAAGTTATATACGTTTTAATAATAAAGTTCTTTTTTAAACTAAAAACATTTTTGTACGTTTGAAACTAAATCAAATAAATATGATAATTTTGTTTTCCAAAACTAAATATATTTAAGAATCATTTTGTTTAAAGGTTAAAATAATAGAAATCGTTATATCATAAAACGTTTTAGAAGAGTATAATCATATATATTCATAATAGGTTTCAAGTTTTTAAATTATAGTCTATTGGTGAAGCATGTGATAAAGTCCAAAGGTTAAATAAACGTATGAAATCATCTTAATGAAAAATATCGAGTTACTTAACTTGTCGATATCCAACATCTAAGTTATTTACACTCCACGTTCTTACTTATAAATCACTTTACCATTTTTGAATGTTGTCAAAAAGAATAGATTTCTTAAATCACAGTGGACCTCATAACATGGACCCGTAATCATATCACAATGTATTTGACAAATCAATCATTTGATATTATCTTCTAATTCCATCGTTAAACATATTGAAACAAATACGTTCGTGTAAAGTATTATACGTTTAATACTTTATTAATATTCTCAAGTTATAATATATATATATATATACATATATATAAATATATATATATATATATATATATATATATATATATATATATATATATATATACATATCTATATATATATAACGGTTCGTGAATCGTCGGAATTTGGTCGAGGTTATAATGAATGTATGAACACAGTTTAAAATTCTTGAGATTTAACTTAACAAACTTTGCTTATTGTGTCAAAATAATATAAAGATAAAGTTTAAATTTGGTTAGAATTTTCCGGGTTGTCACAGTTAAAATTTTTAATTCGTATTATTTATTAATCAAGGTTATTATATAATAATATAACTTTAAATTAATATATGCGTTGTCGTCTAAAACAACATTTAGTCAACGTTGAATTATATCGTATATTAATTACGTACGGATAACAACCCTAAATATTTAATACACATAGAATGCAGAGAAACCCTAAGGCTATAATAGTCAAATCAGATGGGTCATCCAATTGACAGCAACGTGCCATACCCCCAATGTTCGTGCAGCCTGACTACAAGCATACACGTTCAGAAAGGTCATCCAATTGAGCGACACGGTTAGGTGACGTATTAACGTTCCAAAAAGGTCTAAACTTTCTTAAGCATATTAAAATACAAGGTATCTATATACGAGACACTCAATGTGTGTTGATGCTTTCGTTAATGATTGGTTTTAAAAAGATAGTTAGGCTCTTAAAACAGTTTAATCATAAAGAACACCATGGCCAAGTCAGTATGACTTCCATGAACACGTTCGGTTATCCTAAAAGTCCAATCTATTATGAATATAAACAAACAGTTCCTTAATTAACTATGAATCCCTCAAGCGGGGTGCAATGCTTATGACTGCATTATGATAAAGTGTACTAATCAGCACTGACTGGGTTCCATGGCCTTATTTTGCAGAGGTACCGTTTACAACAACCTTTGTGCTTCAGCGTGCATACACGAAGTGTATATGCTTGGTGACTACACTAGCATGGTCTAAAACTGACATTGTACTATGGGCCTAGTTAGATGTTTTACTACGAAAGAGTCCTTAGTCGAAATCCAAGGCTCAAGTGGACTTACTACAACCGGTGTGCCTCAATCAAGCTTGCATTGTATTCGACATAGTTTTTTTACCAAGGGGTGACACAAATAGTGTACTCTAAATCACGGTTCGCGACTTCCCAATAACAAAGCCAAAGTGATTGAGTTTAAAGCATAATCGGAAAGTATCTCAACAACATACACAGTCCATAATATTAATTCGGTAACATTACTAACTACATTATAGCATACACTAAAGATAACTATTTGCTAATCATGGTAACAATATCATAAATCATAATAATGGAAGACATTATGTAAAGATAAAGTATAGAAATATCAGTAGATTAAACGAGTTCCGAAAGTATAAAAGTGACAACTTCAGACTCCAGACCTCTCCTAATACAATATTTGGCGTTCTTCTTCGGGTACTAAATTTCCAGCTCGGAGTTGAAGGCATTAAAAGTCTGACGCTAATTATTGTAGTAATATATAGAGATAAGTGAATTAAAGTGTGTGTTGGAATGGTGTGACAGATGACCTATTTATAGGAAATATTTGGCTAGAAACGGCTGGCAAGCCGTTTGGCAAGCCGGCGCCTATACCCGTTTTTGGGCAAGCCGGTGTTGGTGCCCATGGGCTGATCTGGAAAGCCGGCCCAGATGGAAAGTCGTATGGCAATTCAGCCTAGGAAGCCATTTCTGGTGTTGGCTTGCCTAATTTTTTTGGATCGTCTTGCTTATTCTAGGGATCGTAACTTGTCTTTTAACGTTTTCGCTCTAGAATCTTCGATTTAGCTCCGTTTTACTTAATTCTTTTTGCATTGCCTTTGTAATTACTTAATCTAAAAAATTAACTGACAAAGCGATTATTTAGGCGATAAAGTTTAGAACTTTGTTATCTTTCGGACTTAATATCGGGGTAAAAATGTGACTTTTTAGCCGATATCAGGTGTAACGACCCGGATTTTTCCGCTAATATATATAAGATTAATATTTACATAATTAAATGTTTCCAACATTTTAAACAATCAAACTCATTAAGACTTGGTTATTTGGAATGATTTTTATACAAACGTTTGGACACCCAGTCTGTCTGACGATTCACGAACGTCATATATCGTAATAATTAATTAAAGGAATACATATTTGGATATATGTATTTATGATTTGATTAAATGATATTTAAGTATCTCATTAAGTATAATAACAATGAGTTATATATATAAGATGAGACTACTAACTTAAAGACTTCGAAACAATATACATATATGTAACGATTATCGTTGTAATAGTATTTCACACACACATATATATATATATATATATATATATATATATATATATATATATATATATATATATATATATATATATGATATTAGATATGATAATACACCATGTTAACATGTTAACATAACAATTTAACATCTCATTTAAGTGTAATAACAATGGGTCAATTATATTTAACAAGATCGTTAACCTAAAGGTTTCGAAACAACACTTACATGTAATACGATGACTTAACGACTAAGTTAAATATATATACATGTAATGTATTATGATGTATTTATACACTTTTGAAAGACTTCAAGACACATATCAAAGTACTTCTAGTTAACAAAAATGCTTACAATTACATTCTCATTCATTTTCATCAAAAATTCTACTCGTACGTGTATGGTATTGTATTCGTATAATATGCAGCTTCTAGATGTATTTACTATTCATCTATACTAATAAAAATCTGCTCCTTAGCAGCCTTAAATGATTAAGGATCATGTGGGAACCATCATTTGTCAACTTGCATGAATTATTTAGCAAGAAAACAAACTTAAGTATTTTTTTTTCTTTATAAAATGTAAAAAACGTATTCTTGAATGCACACCATTTCTTCACTCCATTATCTCATACTTACACTCCAATTTCTCTCTCAAAATACTCCTAACATCATACTTGATCATCTCCAAACATTTTCACCATCTTTTAGCTTTAATTACAAGCTTTAATCATCATAAAAACAACCATCTTTCAAGAACACTTCAAGAATCATATCAAGTCTTCATGACTACTTCCAAGCTTTCTAATCCATTCCAACTCATCATCTAAGATCAAGAAACCTTTGTTATTTATAGTAGGTTATCTTTCTTATTCAAGGTAATATTCATATTCAAACTTTGATTCAATTTCTATAACTATAACAATCTTATTTCAAGTGGAAATCTTACTTGAACTTGTTTTCGTGTCATGATTCTACTTCAAGAACTTTCAAGCCATCCAAGGATCCTTTGAAGCTAGATCTATTTTTCTCATTTCAGTAGGTTTATCCAGAAAACTTGAGGTAGTAATGATGTTCATAACATCATTCGATTCATCCATATAAAACTATCTTATTCGAAGAGCTAAACTTGTAATCACTAGAACATAGTTTAGTTAATTCTAAATTGTTCGCAAACAAAGTTAATCCTTCTAACTTAACTTTTAAAATCAATTAAACACATGTTCTATATCTATATGATATGCTAACTTAATGATTTAAAACCTGTAAACACGACGAACACCGTAAAACCGGATATACGCCATCGTAATACAACCGGGGGCTGTTTTGGTTTGGATAATTAAAAACTATGATAAACTTTGATTTAAAAGCTATACTTCTGGGAAAATGAATTTTCTTATGAATATGAAACTATATCCAAAAATCATGGTTAAACTCAAAGTGAAAGTATGTTTTTCAAAATAGTCATCAAGATGTCGTTCTTTCGACGGAAATGACTACCTCTTTCAAAAACGACTTGTAACTTATATTTCCGACTATAAACCTATACTTTTTCTATTTATTTTCATAAATTTAAGTTCAATTTTAAACCGTAGCCACTTAAATCACACAAAATGAATTTGAAAAGAAGAAATGACGGGTAAAACAAAATTGGTAAAAACTACTCATTTTAGCTACGTGAAAATTTGTAAGAAATCTATTCCAACCATAACTTAATCAACTTATATTGTATATTATGTAATCTTGAGATACCATAGACACGTATACAATGTTTCGACCTATCATGTCGACCCATCTATATATATATTGCGGAACAACCATAGACACTCTATATGCAAATGTTGGAGTTAGCTATACAGGGTTGAGGTTGATTCCAATATATATATATATATCTATATATATATATATATATATATATATATATATATATATATATATATATATATATATATATATATATATATATATATATATATATATATATATATATATATATATATATATATATAGTTTGAGTTGTGATCAATACTGAGATATATATACACTGGGTCGTGGATTGATTCAAGATATATATTTAGTTATTCATGTACGACAAATTATGGACTACTAACATTGGACTGCTAACTGGACAACTAAAATCATCAACACGTAATAAAGAATATATTGTGAATATATTTTGATCATATTTTAATATATGTATATATTGTTATTGGTTCATAAATCAACCCGTGGCCAAGTCTAATTCTCGACGAATTAGTAATCTGTGAAAGTGAGTTATAGTCCCATTTTTACTATCTAAATTATTTTGGGATGAGAATACATGCAAATTTATAAATGTTTTACAAAATAAGCACAAGTTCATGAAACAACATTCTACGACTGTTTTATTATGCCGGATATCTGTACTTATTATTATTATGCTTGGTAACCTAAGAGTTAGTGAAAAACACTAATTGACGCGAATCCTAAAGGTAGATCTACGGGCACCAACCACCCCCATTTTCGAATAGTGGAAATGCTTTAGTGCTTCGAAGGGTTCTTGTCATACATTTGAATAGTGGAATGTATGATGCCAGATATCTTAAGCGCTCTATGTTAAGGTCGGTTACCAGGCGACTCATCGTACGAATGATTTTTGCAGTTGTAATGATCTTGCGCATTTGATTAAATGAAATCTTGTGGCTTATTAAATGTTATGATTATTATATAGAAATTAAACCTATGACTCACCAACATTTTTTGTTGACGTTTTATGCATGTTTATTCTCAGGTGAATATTAAAAACACTTCCGCTGTCGTATGCCAACCCAAGGTCAAGATTTGGAGTCGGCATAATTGTTTATATTGTTTAAACTTGCATTCGGAGTATTTGTTGTAATATATTTGATCATATTGTAATGGGTTGTGTAAAAACTTATTTATTTGAGGAGATTGTCTTTGATAGACAATCTAAATTATGTCATTAAGACCTTTATTTAATAATAAAGGTTATGGTTGTTTTTAAAAACGAATGCAAGATTTGAAAAACGTCTCATATAGAGGTCAAAACCTCGCAAATAAACCAATTAATATGAAACGTTTATAATTAATATGAACGGGGCATTTCAGTTGGTATCCAAGCATTGGTCTTAGAGAATCAGAAAATTTTTCATTAGTGTGTCTAACTGATTTTTGATGCATTAGTGAGTCTGGACTTCGACCGTAATTATTTTAAAAATGATTGCTTAATATAATTATTGGAAACATAAGATTATTAACATATAAATATTATAAGATATATCATTCTCTTAACGTGCCTGCTATTATGTGATAGATGACTTCATTCGATCATATAAGCATCTCTAGTGATTCAGATTTCATTTACTTATCAAGTGATTTGGAGGCTGAGTCAAAGCGTACGACTTATGAACCAACAGAAAAGTTAACTTTTGGTGCTACCATTAAAGTGGAAAATTGTTGGGAAAATTGGGAAGATTCACAATTGCCAGTAGAGGTTCCAGAAGAGGATCCCGAAGAGGAACCCGAAGAAGAGGATCCTAAAGAAGTTGTGGAAATTACCGAACCACAACGTGATTTGGGAAAATCTTTTGCTGTTATACCCGATCCCAAACCCGATGAACCTATTATGACCCAAAATGTTTGTGATCATCCACCTGAACCACCTAAGAGACCAGTTTATAAAATTACCGCTCGTATAACGAATATTGATTTTGCCCTCAAACAATTAGCCGAAAGAACCAATTGGGAGGAATTGGAAAAAGAACTATCCAAACGAAAATCCAAACGTTTGGCCGAGAAAGAAACAACGTCAACATCTAAGAAATCTCGCCATTCTTGAACCATCGGCAGCTATCCTGTATTCCATGCATTGTATAATATGTATTATATTGTGTGTTTAAGTTTGTAAGAAAATCCGCAATGTAATTTTCCTTATGATTGTATAATAATAAGAATAAGCATGGAAGGTTTATTATTATTATTACAACTTATTATTACGTAGTAACGTAATAATTTACCATAGTTTTTCATATTAGAATTTTAGTAGTTAATTTGTGTGTTAGCTGCTAAGTATGAACATTATTATAGTTATAAAACGCTAATATGAAGAAAAAGCTTTTATAATAATAAGTTCATATTAAGCTACAAAATAATTTTTGGCTACTTCTAAAATTCTATATGATTAACTCAGTCGGCTATTTTTGAAGGAAATGGCTCCTCCAGCTACTAGACAACAACAATTGAACACAGAAGAACTTCAAGCTTTCGCTGCAAATATGGCTGCAATGGTGAATGCAATGAACAACATTAACCAATCGGGTTCCAGCAGTGGAGGAAACAATGGCAACCAGGTAGGATGTTCCTACAAAGCTTTTATGGCCTGCAAACCCAATGAGTTTGAAGGAACTGAAGGACCCGTTGGACTAAAGCGGCGGACATAGAAGGTTGAAGCCGTGTTCGCAATCAGCAACTGCGCAGAAGAGGATAAAGTTAAATATGCCACACATACTTTCAGGGGTACTGCTTTGACATGGTGGAATACCTACATGGATTACGTAGGACAGAATACCGCCTACGCACTTCCATGGTCTGCTTTCAAGCACATGATGACGGAAGAGTACCGTCCCAGAACCGAAATTAACAAGCTCAAGACAGAGCTTAAAGCACTGACAACCCAAGGGTTAGATGTCACTACCTACGAGCAACGTTTTAATGAACTGGCTTTAATGTGTCCTGGAGCATTTGAGGACGAAGAAGCAAAAATTGAAGCATTCATAAAAGGGTTGCCGGAACAAATCCAAGAGCATGTAGGTGCTAACGATCCTGCAATAATGCAGAAAGCGAGCCGTATAGCCCACAAATTGATAGGCCAAATTACAGGAAGGATAAAGAAAGAAGCGGCTGAGGAGGCCATAATGAAACAGGGAAAAAGAAAATGGGAGGAAAGCAGTGATCAGGGTCATCAGTACAACAACAACAATCAAAACAACAATTACAACAACAATCGCAACCACCCCAACAACAACAATAATTGCAACAAGAACCGCAACAATAACCTCAACAACCATCCCAATAATAATAACAACAACAACAATCCCAATCACAACAATAACAACAGCAAACGACTCAACAACAATAACCCTAACAACAACAACAACAACAACAACAACAACAACAACAACAACAACAACAACAACAACAACAACAACAACAACAACAACGACGACGACGATGACAAAAGGCAAAGAACTATATGCCCCAGGTGTGATACGTTTCATCCGGAATGGTTTTGTAGAGAATTATGTACCAAGTGTAATAGGAATGGCCATATTGCGGCAAAGTGTGAAGTCTACGGACCAAATAGAAAAAAGGAGTAAATAATGCCGGAACAAATAATAACAGCGTTGTTTGCTATGGATGTGGAAAACAGGGCCATACCATAAACCAGTGCAGGAATGGAAATAGGCAAGGCCATGGGAGAGCCTTCAACTTTAATGGGGAGAAAGCACAGGAAGACCCGGAGCTTGTTACGGGTACGTTTCTTATCAACAATACACCTGCTTATGTTTTATTTGATTCGGGTGCCGATAGAAGTTATATGAGTAGAGAATTTTGTGCCAAATTAAATTGCCCGTTAACGCCTTTGGATAAAAAGTGTATAGTTGAAGTAGCAAACGGTAAACTAATTAAGGTTGATAAAATTTGTCGAAATCGAAAAATTAGTTTAGTTAGCGAAACGTTTGCAATTGATTTGATACCGGTGAAATTAGGAAGCTTCGACGTAATTATTGAAATGGACTAGATGTCCAAGGTGAAAGCCGAAGTTGTTTGTCATGAGAAGGCGATTCGCATTCTGAGAGAAAACGGGTTACCCTTAATGGTGTACGGAGAAAAGGGTAATGCCAAATTAAATCTTATTAGTAGTTTGAAGGCGCGCAAACTAATAAGAAAAGGTTGCTATGCCGTACTATCACACGTCGAGAAGGTTGAAAAAGAAGAAAAGAAAATCGATGACGTTCCTGTTGCAAGAGAATTTCCTGAGGTGTTTCCGGACGAATTACTGGGACTACCTCCACACCGATCCGTTGAATTTCAAATAGATCTTGTACCAGGAGCCGCACCAATAGCTCGTACTCCATATAGACTTGCGCCCACCGAAATGAAAGAATTACAAATTCAGCTACAAGAATTATTAGAACGTGGTTTTATCCGACCGAGTACGTCACCATGGGGAGCTCCAATTTTGTTCGTTAAAAAGAAAGATGGGTCTTTTCGCATGTGTATCAATTACCGTGAGCTGAACAAAGTAACCATCAAAAACCGATACCCTTTACCCCGAATCGACGACCTATTTGATCAACTCCAAGGTTCGAGCGTATACTCCAAAATCTACTTAAGGTCAGGTTATCATCAACTGAGGGTTAAAGAAGCCGATATACCAAAAACAGCCTTCAGAACTCGTTATGGCCATTACGAATTCATGGTTATGCCATTCGGTCTAACCAATGCACCCGCAATTTTCATGGACCTCATGCACCGAGTATGTAGTCCATATTTAGATAAGTTTGTTATTGTCTTTATTGATGACATCCTTATTTATTCGAAGAATAACCAAGAACATGAACAACACTTGAGACTTGTGTTAGAGTTGTTAAGAAAAGAGCAACTTTATGCTAAGTTCTCTAAATGTGCTTTTTGGTTAAATGAAGTACAATTTCTTGGTCACGTAGTCAGTAGTAATGGAATCAAAGTTGATCCCGCTAAGATCGAATCCATCAAAAATTGGGAAACCCCGAAAACTCCAACGCAAATACGTCAATTTTTGGGTTTAGCTAGTTATTATAGGAGATTTATTCAAGATTTCTCCCTAATAGCTAAACCTTTAACTTCCTTGACACATAAGGGGAAGAAGTATGAATGGACTTCCGAACAAGAGGGTGCCTTCCAATTGTTGAAAAAGAAGTTATCTACGGCACCTATTTTATCATTACCTGACGGAATGGAATATTTCGTTATCTACTGCGACGCATCAAGAATGGTTTTTGGGTGTGTTCTTATGCAACGGAAGAAGGTGATTGCATATGCTTCTCGACAACTCAAAATTCATGAGCAAAACTACACCACACACGATCTGGAATTGGGCGCCGTTGTTTTTGCATTAAAGATGTGGAGGCATTATCTATATGGGGTCAAGTTTATCGTATACACCGACCACAAGATTCTCCAACATATTTTAAATCAAAAGCAACTAAACATGAGGCAGCGTAGATGGGTTGAGCTGCTAAATGATTATGATTGTGAAATTCGTTACCACCTGGGGAAAGCAGATGTGGTAGCCGATGCCTTGAGTCGAAAGGAAAGAGAACCTATTCGAGTAAAAGCTATGAACATGATTATTCATACTAATCTTACTACTCGAATAAAAGAGGCACAACAGGAGGTTTTGAAGGAAGGAATTTTTGGAAGGGAAATACCCAAAGGATTAGAAAACAGCTTAATATTCAGAAAGACGGAACCAGGTATTTAGCTGCAAGAATTTGGGTACCAAAGAATGGGGATTTGAGGAAAGTGGTACTAGATGAAGCACATAAAATCAGATATTCAATACATCCCGGAGCGGGTAAAATGTACCAAGACCTCAAGAGAAACTTTTAATGGCTAGGAATGAAGGCCGATATAGCCACATACGTAGGAACATGTTTGACTTGTTCTAAAGTTAAAGCTGAGCATCAGAAACCATCGGGTCTACTCCAACAACCTGAAATCCCAGAATGGAAATGGGAAAACATTACCATGGATTTCATTGCTAAGTTACCGAGAACCGCAGGTGGTTATGATATGATTTGGGTAATAGTCGATCGTCTTACAAAGTCAGCACACTTTCTGCCAATAAAAGAAGAGGATGGTATAGAGAAATTAGCACGATTATACCTGAAAGAAGTTGATTCTAGACATGGTATACCAATCTCTATTATCTCTGATCGTGATAGCAGATTTACTTCCAGATTCTGGCAGGCATTACATGAAGCGTTGGGAACTCGTCTAGATTTAAGTACTGCCTATCATCCACAAACTGATGGGCAGAGTGAAAGGACGATTCAGACACTCGAAGACATGCTACGAGCATGTGTTATTGATTTTGGAAGCAGTTGGGATCGACATCTACCGTTAGCTGAGTTTTTCTACAACAACAACTACCATTCTAGTATTGAGGCGGCACCATTCGAGGCACTTTATGGGAGGAAGTGCAGGTCTCCAATTTGTTAGAGTGATGTGGGGGAAAAATAGATTACAGGTCCGGAAATTATCCAGGAAACTACCGACAAGGTCATTCAGATTCAGCAATGATTGAAAACAGCCCGGAGTCGGCAAAAGAGCTACGCGGATGTTAGAAGGAAACCTTTAGAGTTTGAGGAGGGTGATATGGTTATGCTTAAGGTATCACGTTGGAAAGGGGTTATTCGTTTTGGAAAACGAGGGAAATTGAGCCCAAGATACATTGGGCCATTCAAGATTGAAAAACGTATTGGGCCAGTGGCCTATCGACTTGAGCTACCTCCACAATTAGAAAAGATTCATAACACCTTTCACGTTTCAAACCTGAAGAAATGCCTAGCTACCGAAGATCTCATTATTCCTTTAGACGAGATTAAAATTGACGAGAAACTAAATTTCGTCGAAGAACTCGGCGAAATTATGGATCGTGAGGTCAAACAACTCAAACAAAGTAAGATACCAATCGTTAAGGTTCGGTGGAATGCTCGTAGAGGACCTGAATTCACTTGGGAACGAGAAGACCAAATGAAGCAGAAGTATCCACATCTGCTTACAGATATCGCACGTTAACTAGGTACTATTCCAAATTTCGGGGCGAAATTTAATTTAACGGGTGTATAATGTAACGACCCGGATTTTTCCGCTAATATATATAAGATTAATATTTAAATAATTAAATGTTTCCAACATGTTAAGCAATCAAACTCATTAAGACTTGGTTATTTGGAATAAATTTTATACAAACGTTTGGACACCCAGTCTGTCTGACGATTCACGAACGTCATATATCGTAATAATTAATTAAAGGAATATATATTTGGATATATATATTTATGATTTGATTAAATGATATTTAAGTATCTCATTAAGTATAATAACAATGATTTATATATATAAGATGAGACTACTAACTTAAAGACTTCGAAACAATATACATATATGTAACGATTATCGTTGTAATAGTATTTCACACATATATATATATATATATGATATTTGATATGATAATACACCATGTTAACATGTTAACATAACAATTTAACATCTAATTTAAGTGTAATTACAATGGGTCAATTATATTTAACAAGATCGTTAACCTAAAGGTTTCGAAACAACACTTACATGTAACGACTAACGATGACTTAACGACTCAGTTAAATATATATACATGTAATGTATTATGATGCATTTATACACTTTTGAAAGACTTCAAGACACATATCAAAGTACTTCTAGTTAACAAAAATGCTTACAATTACATTCTCATTCATTTTCATCAAAAATTCTACTCGTACATGTATGGTATTGTACACGTATAATACGCATCTTCTAGATGTATTTACTATTCATATACACTAATAAAAATCTGCTCCTTAGCAGCCTTAAATGATTAAGGATCATGTGGGAACCATCATTTGTCAACTTGCATGAATTGTTTAGCAAGAAAACAAACTTAAGTATTTTTTTTTTCTTTATAAAATGTAAAAAATGTATTCATGAATACACACCATTTCTTCACTCCATTTTCTCATACTTACACTCCAATTTCTCTCTCAAAATACTCCTAACATCATACTTGATCATCTCCAAGCATTTTCACCATCTTTTAGCTTCAATTACAAGCTTTAATCATCATAAAAACAATCATCTTTCAAGAACACTTCAAGAATCATATCAAGTCTTCATGACTACTTCCAAGCTTTCTAATCCATTCCAACTCATCATCTAAGATCAAGAAACCTTTGTTATTTACAGTAGGTTATCTTTCTTATTCAAGGTAATATTCATATTCAAACTTTGATTCAATTTCTATAACTATAACAATCTTATTTCAAGTGGAAATCTTACTTGAACTTGTTTTCGTGTCATGATTCTACTTCAAGAACTTTCAAGCCATCCAAGGATCCTTTGAAGCTAGATCTATTTTTCTCATTTCTAGTAGGTTTATCTAGAAAACTTTAGGTAGTAATGATGTTCATAACATCATTCGATTCATCCATATAAAACTATCTTATTCGAAGAGCTAAACTTGTAATCACTAGAACATAGTTTAGTTAATTCTAAACTTATTCACAAACAAAGTTAATCCTTCTAACTTAACTTCTAAAATCAATTAAACACATGTTCTATATCTATATGATATGCTAACTTAATGATTTAAAACCTGTAAACACGAAGAACACCGTAAAACCGGATATACGCCGTCGTAGTACAACCGGGGACTGTTTTGGTTTGGATAATTAAAAACTATGAAAAACTTTGATTTAAAAGCTATACTTCTGGGAAAATGATTTTTCTTATGAATATAAAACTATATCCAAAAATCATGGTTAAACTCAAAGTGAAAGTATGTTTTTCAAAATAGTCATCAAGATGTCGTTCTTTCGACGGAAATGACTACCTCTTTTAAAAATGACTTGTAACTTATATTTTTGACTATAAACCTATACTTTTTCTGTTTATTTTCATAAAGTTAAGTTCAATATGAAACCGTAGCCGCTTAAATCACTCAAAACGGATTTGAAACGAAGAAATGACGGGTAAAACAAAATTGGTAAAAACTACTCATTTTAGGTACGTGAAAATTTGTAAGAAATCTATTCCAACCATAACTTAATCAACTTATATTGTATATTATGTAATATTGAGATACCATAGACATGTATACAATGTTTCGACCTATCATGTGGACCCATCTATATATATATTGCGGAACAACCATAGACACTCTATTTGCAAATGTTGGAGTTAGCTATACAGGGTTGAGGTTGATTCCAAAATATATATATAGTTTGAGTTGAGATCAATACTGAGATATGTATACACTGGGTCGTGGATTGATTCAAGATATATATTAAGTTATTCATGTACGACAAATTATGGACTACTAACATTGGACTGCTAACTGGACAACTAAAGTCATCAACACGTAATAAAGAAAATATTGTGAATATATTTTGATCATATTTTAATATATGTATATATTGTTATAGGTTCATAAATCAACCCGTGGCCAAGTCTAATTCTCGATGAATTAGTAATCCGTGAAAGTGAGTTATAGTCCCATTTTTACTATCTAAATTATTTTGGGATGAGAATACATGCAAATTTATAAATGTTTTACAAAATAAGCACAAGTTCATGAAACTACATTCTACGACTGTTTTGTTATACCGGATATCTGTACTTATTATTATTATGCTTGGTAACCTAAGAATTAGTGAAAAATACTAATTGACGCTAATCCTAAACGTAGATCTATGGGCACCAACCACCCCCATTTTCGAATAGTGGAAATGCTTTAGTACTTCGAAGGGTTCTTGTCATACATTTGAATAGTGAAATGTATGATGCCAGATATCTTAAGTGCTCTATGTTAAGGTCGGTTACCAGGCGATTCATCGTATGAATGATTTTTGCAGTTGTAATGATCCTGCGCATTTGATTAAATGAAATCTTGTGGCTTATTAAATGTTATGATTATTATATAGAAATTAAACCTATGACTCACCAACATTTTTTGTTGACGTTTTAATCATGTTTATTCTCAGGTGAATATTAAAAATGCTTCCGCTGTCGTATGCCAACCCAAGGTCAAGATTTGGAGTCGGCATAATTGTTTATTTGTTTAAACTTGCATTCGGAGTATTTGTTGTAATATATTTGATCATATTGTAATGGGTTGTGTAAAAACTTATTTATTTGAGGAGATTGTCTTTGATAGACAATCTAAATTATGTCATTAAGACCTTTATTCAATAATAAAGGTTATGGTTGTTTTTAAAAACGAATGCAAGATTTGAAAAACGTCTCATATAGAGGTCAAAACCTCGCAAAGAAACCAATTAATATGAAACGTTTATAATTAATATGAATGGTGCAATTCATCAGGGATCCCATTTTGCTCGCTAAAACCCTCCCATTTAACACCTAATGGACATAATCCAATTACCACTTCAGGTGGTAATTCAAACCCACTCTACAAAGTATAATTTAACCCAAATTATACTTGAAAACAATTAGACCAACCTAGGTCCCGACACTAGATCACTAGATAGTTAGTTATCATATTAAAACGTCACTAACACCAATTCTTACAATATACGCAATATTGACCCATATTGCACTTGACTACATTTGACATATGTCAAACTCATACATAATCACTAATAGCTAGTGATTATGTCTCAAAAACACCAAATAACACATAAACCAAGTATTTACATACTTGATTCACCAAAACTTGACTCGAATCTTAGTTTGACAACAAATCCAGGTCAACACCCAATTTTGTCTCACAACATGTTCTTAGGAACATCAAAATCACCAACACACTCACAATCCAGTGATCAATACTCAAATCCATGACAAATATAACCAAATTCATCATCAAAACCTAAACCCACAATGATTGGGTTTACTTACACAATACATACTACAAAACCCTCAATTTTATAAGAAATGGGGTTTATAACTCAAACCCTAACTCAAATCAAGAATCAAACACTAAAATTCGGATATAGGATTTACCTTAGCACCAAGACGAGTCCTAGTAGCTAGAATCATCAAGATGCACCAAGATCCACTCCAATTTGGAATAGGATCATCATCTTCTTCACCATTTGAAGCTTCATCTCTCTAGAACTCTCCCCTCTCTCTCTAGAGTTTGGTTAGTGAGAATGAGGATGAAAACGAGGATAAGATACGATATCTAGCTTAAAATCATCCATAAGTGAAAAGGCCAAAGTGCCCTCTTTACATTTACAAAACTACAAACGACCATCTTCTCAGCTCATTTTACGCGGTGCACAAAAATATGCGCGGTGCGCAGTATAAGGTAATTTCAGCACAGAATACGCAATATAAGGTAACCCATCTTTTGCGGCAAATATTTGCGTGGTTCGCGGTATAAGGTAATTTCATAATAGAATGTTACAGGTGACAACTATGGAAGGAAGCACGTGTCCCCCTTTCCTCTTCGATAGCTAATTGCAGGAACACCCCGTTGGACATCCTATTTGAATAGACAATTGGAATGTTTGGTTCCCTAGGCCTTGTCAAAGTATTAACCATGAACTGCGCATTGGTTAAACTTCTCAATTCCATTATTTGATTGTAAGGTCACTTGTTAACCGGCGACACGTGTCCTATTCTGTTCAAGTTTTTCTTCGATGTTAGTTGAATAGTACCGTTTGAAGTAGACAACACAGGAAAAGATTATGCTTGTAATGGAGCATAATTTGTCTAAGTGTTGTGTGCTGCTCCAGTCTGTGCTGGTTCCTCTGCTGATGGTTCTTCATCTGATCTTATTGCTGGTTCAGCATACATCCTATGATGGTCGTGAAGAACCTTGAATCTTTAACTATCTTGTGCTGATAGTGAAGGAAGCACACCAACTCACTTAAATACAACATTCAATGTTGTTATACATAAGTAAACTTATGTTGGCCTGCACATTACAACTAATGTTTATAATCATGTTTTGTCATAATTAAATCCTTAATTATGTTGGGGACTCAACAATCTCCCCCTTATTTGATGATGCCAAAACATGTAACTTGAAAATAAAAACACTAAGGTCCAACTATAAAAGATTTAAGAAAATAAGTTGTAAGTTGTCCCTTAAGCTTATTTTCTGGGATCTTTTGCTGAGTTATCTATATCTTATAATATGATATATATTTGAAGATAACTCATTGTAATATCCATTAATATTAATCACAATACATTACAAAACAAGGAATATTACAACATTTATATATTACAAGAAGAACACAAAGAAAATTTATTCTTCATCAACTGGTTCTTTTTTAATCTTCAGTCCTGGGAAGAGTTCTGGGAGATCTTCAATTCTTAATTGAGGTATGAATGTTGGAAGAATGATTGGTTCACTTCTAATTAAGCCAGCACCAGCTTTCTTCTTCTTCTTTACTTGTTCAGCATCAACATCTACTGCTGGTGGATTGGCATATGAGGTACCATCTTGAATAGGCTCTTCAAATCATAAGCAATAGATTTTTCCAGTTCACTTTTCATTTTACCTCTTAATGATATGCATATCCGCATGACTATGCGGATTACGCATCTAACGCCCTGAACCGCACACTATTGCCATGAAAAGACATATGGCACGGGTATAGTCACACTCTATGCACCTATACCATCTGATGTGAGTTTCGTATACTTGCATAAGGGTCCAGTACATTCTAGAAGAATGTACGGTATAATTAATTCAGATTCTTTTCCTTAAATAACGAAAGTTAGTTGGGATAAGATTGCATTTAATTAGGGAAGAGATCATGTCGAAACCGTAAATCAGGAGCCTATAAATACATAGCTCATAAACCCTAAAAACATATTCGGTTACTCATACGTAACATAGCATACACATCATCGTACGAACAAGCTTCATACGATCTCGCACGTAAAGACTTTCAGGTATGTCTCGAACTATAAAACCTTCATGTCTTTGGGCCACTCAATCCTGTATGCTGGGTTGTTGGTGGACTCTCAAATCGGCCACCCTGTCGGAATCGAAACGATACCGATGTGGGTTATCCACGACTAAGTGTCGGTGGTTCGATTATTGTTAGTCCTTAAACCCTATCATGCACTCAAGCATAAGTTCACATTGACCTCGTGAAAATATGCTTGATCATTTGGCGCCATCCATGGGACCGGTTATATGAACAAATAAGATGGAAATTTATATTGTGTATAATTTATTATATATATCTTATTTCTGTAAAACTTTTTTGTTTAATTAATAGGTCACTTTCAGGTTTTCAAAGTTTTCAGCAAGTATGGGCGGAGGAAACAAGAATGCCAAAAATCAGGGGCGATCGGATTCTCCGGTAAAGCCAGGGTTTCAAACACCTACAACAACTGTTATGAATACACCACCGATGCCACCTGTACCAGTTAAAGGCTCATTGAAGGCTCCATCGACATCGAACATCGAAACAGGACTAGTTGAATCAGAAACAGTCCTAAAAGAATCATCTAAGAATTGGTGGCACTCTCCTGATGGAAGCATGTAACGACCCAACCCGATATATTAAGAAAACGTACATATATATATTTTTTAATATAACATGTCGTCATACTCATCAAACCATCACATCATGTTTAATTGTTACATGTTCAAAAGGCACATACAACATAGTTAAAAGTTTACATAACCATTCAATTTTAATGACCCATTTTACAAATCCCAAAAATATAAGTTTTGACTAATTAGTTTAAGTTCTAAACATCACTAGAGCATGGGTTTGGGGTTAAACTACCCAAACATTAGGTCGAACTTCCAAAAGCATTCCACTAGGTACTAAAGGGGAAACGCCTAGTCTACAACTTTATCCTTGCCAAGATCCGCTCCCGCGTCTAAAAATGTAAACAATGAGAGGGTAGGCTAAAGCTTGGTGAGTAAAATAAATATGTACATGCATATACAATTTACCTACTCACATCCACGACATCATACAATGCATATAATCGCATATCATCTCATAACAAAAGCTAGTATCATCAAATCGTACAACTAGCAACATCATTAGCATGATAATCATAATAATAATGAAATGCTAAACATCAACAAGTATAAACCATGGTTAACCAAAATCACAAGGGAATGACCTCGCAAAAAGTCATCGGTGTTCATAACAACCGTTAGCGCCCAAAAATGGGTATGGTTTGCTAACCCCGAGGTGTCCCAAAAACAGTTATGGTATCACCCCCAAGTGTACGAAAACGGCTATCGTAACAGTTAATCAACATGCACCGCTATTACTCACAACCATATGCACAAATACGGCTATGTGCACAATTAATACGGGCAAATAAATCATATACATACATACATACATAGATATTCCACTCACCTTATCGTCATGATGAGATTATCCAACCACAACTCGCAACCTTCAAAGCAAGGCACCTAATAAAATTAATGCCTAATTAATTCACATAACAAGTTGGACTATTTACCAACTAACCTCACTAGTGCATTTATGACCCAAAAAGGGTATTTATGACCCATTTGCACTAGAATCACTCAATCAAAGTCAAAGTCGATAACTAATCATTAAAAGCTAGTTATTAGGGTTCTAAGACTTTCATTAATACAAGTTTAGGGTATTTTCGTACCCAATTTATCCCACTAGGTCAACTTACCCATTTGACCCATTTCGAGTCAACCATGAGCCCCAATAACAAACCTTTCACTAACACATAAGTGTGTTAGTGATTCAACAACACAATTAACCCTACAACTTCAAATCACATGGCTAAATCCTAGATTACAAACCTTCGGGTTTCCATACATCAAGTTCACCCCAAATTCGCCCATTTAACCTTAAAATGGGTCTTACAAGCTACACATGAACAAACCCTGGTTATAAATCAAATTGAACTTGAAACTCGGAGTTAAAACTTACCAACACTATCAAAATGTAGCTAAAGATGTAGGGGACAACTTTAAAAGTTGGACTCGGGCAAGATTTGGTCTCCTTCTTCCCCAAAGTGAGCTCTCTCTCTCTAAAACTCTAACTCTCTCTCTAGAATGGAAGTATGTAGGTAAAAGAGTAAGAAATGAGATAAGGTTAAGCTTTGGATCCGTTCTTATGGTCTCAACCGTCCACAAAGTGAAAAGACCATTATACCCTCAAAAGTAGCATTAAAAATCAAATTAAATACCAGATCTGGACACCTGTCGCGTTTCGCGACATGGTGTCGCCATCCGCGATGACCAAAACGTGACCAACCTACTAAAACGTGATAAGTTGATCAGGGATGGGGTTTTTCGAGTTGTCACATTTCAAGCATATATGTCGCGTTCCGCGACTCACCAAAACGCGATACACCCCTTCAGTACACGACAGATTACCATATTTCACCCCAAACTCAATTTCCAACCATTTTAAGTCATATGTAACTATGTAGATGCGTTTTAAAGATTAAATCACATACCTTTGGACTATGTGAGACGTTCCATGCGATGTAACTAGAAAAAAAGGTGTTACTACTCTCCCCCACTTGAATCGGAGCGCATCCTCGTGATCCAAGCCGCATGACAAGCCGGAAGATACACCAAAATAAACTCTTCGGGTTCCTACATAAACTCGGAGGCCTTTCGATGTCGCACTTTGTAAGTTCTAACTTCTTTGTTTCGCAACATATTCACTTTCTCATCTAGTATTGCAATCGGCTCTTCAACATACTCCAAATTGCTGTTCAATACAATCTCGTCTAAAGGAACCCACGCCGAGTCATCCGCTAGACACTTACGAAGATGGGAAACATGAAATGTGTTATGGATCCTCACAAGTTCTTCGGACAACTCCAATCGATACGCCACTTCACCAAATCGAGCTAGAACTCGGAAAGGTCTAATAAACCGAGGAGCAAGTTTCCCTCATTTTCGAAATCGTATAATACCCTTCCATGGCGAAACTTTAAGCATCACCATATCACCTTCTTCAAATTTGATCGGTCGTCTACGTTTATTCGCATAAGACTTTTGTCTATCTTGCGCCGCTTTCAAATGAGCCCGAATCATGTCGATCTTACTATTAGTCTCTAATACCAAGTCGGTGCTTGATATGCCAGAATCGGACGGTTTATTTATGTGGTGTCGTTAGGTCGCAAAACATCAATTCAGGATATCAACGAAAGAAGTTGATTGTTTAATTTACATATGCTGGGCCTAAATCTATTATTCCTTCCTATGGGTTAGCAAGGGAAAATAAGAGCTAGGGTCATTCCTTGAACGGCCGAATTTGAAACGGAGCTTATCTAGATAATTTAGTAATTAAGATAGGTTTGTACACAATTTAGTATCCAAGACTAGTGGCTAGGTACACTTGTATGGAGAGGCAGGACCATTTTTTTCCAATAAATTGGCGACTGTTTGGAAAATCCAACAACCGAGTCCAACCGGTTTATTCTAGACACCACTTTTATCCGGAATATCAAATTGTGTAAAGGCAATAGTTGGGTTGATTTGATTTATAATTGTATTTAAAATATTAAAGAAATAAATTTAAAATAAGCTACTTAGCATACAAAAGCTAAGGATAGAAAAGATGTGGTTCACCGTGATTTAAGATAACGTAGTATCGGGATGATTATGAGACACTCCTTGGATAGATATACCTTAGTGTGAACACTAGATTCCCTACTAAGCAGTTTCTCAATTAGCATCTCAGGAACTAGGCTTTGAAGATTCTGATCAGATGGACTATGCTCAACTCCTGATGCTTTATCCAGTTTAAGGATATAAGCGGCCCATCTTGGATATAATGTGTACTTGGGCGCACGAATAAAGTAGCATAGCCTTATATAGATAATATCCAACCTTTCTTAACACATTAGTGCATCACCTAAGTGAGTGGTTATGATGGTGTTTCGAATTCTCTTATGCCAATGGTTTGGTAAAATCTAAGGGTTTGTAAACAAATTAGAACATCTGATAGTTCTCAGTCATCCTTAAAGATTTATAAGCTTAGTTTGTATTGTAGTGCGTTAAATTCTCATTTATGACTTAAACTAGCCCTTACTTAATTCTACCCAATAAATCCCTTAGTTATCCACCATGTACTAGACTTATAGTGGTTCCATAGCTTCTAACCTTAACCATGCTCAAGTGGTCCCATAGTACATCAACACTGTACGTTACTGTTGCAACAGTATTTCCTCGAGTCTTATACTCTTGACCAATGTCTTGATCTGGTCCTACGGTAATTCCCCATGTACTTTATAGTATTTCCGATGGGTTCATACCATGACCAATGTATAAGCACAGATAATTAATTACCCCTATAATGTCAACTTTATAAAAGTTTTTAATCACGTTTATTGGTGGAAGGACGATAATAACAAGGTTTAATATCATAGACAGAAAGCGAGTATGAAATGATAATCATCCCTAACTAACATTATTAAATCATGCAAACAATCAAGCAGTTACTCACACATCGTGGTAACAAGCATTTCTAATATTAATAAATCACAAACGTCTAACAAGAATATTATAAAGAATTAATAAAAGAAAGGATAGATATTACCGAATAATGTCGGCAAAATAACATTTGTATTTCTTCATAATATCCGCAGCGTTACAATGCTCGATAGCTTCTACTACTAACTACATACTAATCTCCTACTGATCACTAGAGAGCAACAATAGAGAGATAATTACGTTTCCTAATATCTGTACTTTTCTCTCTCTAGAATCTAGAGAGAGTAGAGAGAACTAATCTCCTACTGATCACTAGAGAGCGACAATAGAGAGATATTTAGAGAGAGAAGTGAAGAATTGGTGTGTTGAAATGGTGGGATGAAGCCCCCATTTATAGGAAGTGCTTGGTGGCAAAATTGTAATTAAATTGCTGAAAAACCCCTGGCAGGCCGTTTGCCAGGCCGTTTGGCAAGCCGCTTGGCAAGGGGTTTGGCAAGGGGTTTGGCAAGCCGTTTGCCAAATCTGTTTTTGATGCCTGTTTGCTCGAGCAAGCCATTTTTGGTGCCCATTTGCTGGCAGGCCATTTTCCATTATGGCAAGCCGTTTGGCAAGGAGTTTGCTGGATCGTATATTGTCTTTCACCGTTTTCGCTCTAGAATCTTCGTTTTAGCTCCGTTTTTTACGATTCTTGCGCCCACGCGTTCGTAATTGAATATCCCACAACACGAGAGCGTGGCTGCTCGACCTCAGACATAGGTATTCTCAGACCGGAACAATGGGATTCGCTCGAGATTAAGTAAATAAACTTTTCCAAAAATTATAAAATAAGTTATTTAAACGCGAGTTAATCGTCTTAGCCGGTTTTTCTCGTTTTTCCTCAATTTTCATCTATTTTTAGTGATTCTTGAAACATAGCCTTTGTAATTACTAAATCTACCAAATTAACCAACAAAGTGATTATTTTGGCGATAGAGTTTGGAACTTTATGGTTTTAGGGCTCAATATCGGGGGTAAAAACGTGACTTTTTGGTCGATATCAAATATCTCACACTTAGACTTTGCTTGTCCTCAAGCAAATCTTTCTTTTTTTTGAGTTCAAGGATGCTCCTGAGATTTTTGTTCTATTATTCAAGTGTCTTGTTATTTATTATAAGAGCAAAATCAGACAAACCGTCTTCTAAAAGGGTAGAAACTATCTCTGCAAGCATGAGGGGAGGTTACATGACTTTGGCGTCCTTACACGGTTCACTCAAATCACTCAAGTATTTGGGGTTCTCTATCAATCTATGAATTGAATTCGCTCATATCCAGTCATGCAGCAAGTATTGTCAAAGGCTTGACCAAGAATCAAATCTCCACCGGTTAGATAAGGATGTCACTGATCTTCTCCCTAATCATTCTTTCGAGAGGAAGAGCGGGTTTAAAGGTTGATTTATGGAGAAAAGTGAAGGTTTTGATATGGAGAAAAGGGTGATTTTCGAATCATTGAAATTTAGAGAGATTCGATAGATTTCAGTTTCATGAGGATATAATTTCTCTAGAAAAGATGGTACTCTATTTTTGTTGAAGAGTTCCTTTAGAGGGTGCTGATTTTCAGTGAAGACTTTGCTTCTTTTATACAATCATCCTGGGTCACAATCTTCATTTATACAATCATCCTGGGTTTAAATCTTCATTTGAAGACTTTTCTCTTCTTTATTTTTGAGACTTTGCTCATTCATTTTTTATTTATTTATTTAATTTTTTTGCATATCCCATCTTCATAATTTTTTCTATTTCTTCTTGTGCCCAGAGAGAAAGGTATTTCACCAGAATAGGTCTTTTGACCTATCAAAAACAGTTTGGAATTTCGGAATTTTTTGACAAGTGTTTGAAGTAGACTTGGTCGATCTATCTCTTTGAATTTCTAGATATTTGAAATGAGAAAGGAAAGAGGATGGAAAGAGTAACGTATTTGATAGTGAATTTTGGGGTGAGTATTTTCTGATTCATCAACTCTATGGTGTGAGTTGGTCGCTTTAAATGCGTGGAGTGGAAACGGAAACAGATGGTTTTTGTCTTCTCAAATTCAGAATGATTTTGGAAGGAGTATCGCACCTACACCACGTATGGCGCTTACTGACCATTGGCCTCGAAATGTATGTCAAGTTCAAGTCCTAACTCTAAGTACTAACATAGGCACTCTCAAGGGAAAAGATATTGAAGCATTAAAAATGAATGCTTATTGGGCCATTTTTGGGGTGCCTCATAAAAATTATATTGGGTTGATAATGCCTAGTCATGCAATGCTCTTTTAGAGAATCGGTTCATCGTTAAGAAGATTTATGTCCTCATTTGTCTTAATTTTAGAATAAACACACTTGATTTTCGAAAGTACTTTTTCAGAAAGTATCATTTAGTCAAAATTTTTGAAAAATTTAAGTTGGGGATAAAGAATCTAAATAGTAGGTACACTCGAAAGGCTTAGTAAAATTTTAAGTTAAGAATATTTTTCAAGCATCCCATAGCTAATTACGGTGTACTACACCGATATCCCACACTTAGAAGAACATTGTCCCTAATGTTCATTCTTAGATTTTAGGGAGCTAAAATCCCACACTTAGTGTTTGAACATGTCAGAAAATGTATCTAAGCTCAATATTGGGTTGGAATCCCACACTTAGTGATAAGCTTAGAATAACGAAGAAAAATAAACGAAGAGAAAGAAACGAATTACTCCCCTTGGGTCTGGCTGTGAGTTGAGGATCTGAAGGTAGACTGAGTCGGAACCATCTTCTGCTGGATCCAAATTAGTCTTTTTGAAGTGTACTCGAGCTCATTAGGGCGTTCTCATCCTCCATACACCATCCACCAATACTTGAAATGAAATAATCAACGAGTTTCCTTGTCGTTTCATCGTTATTCAAAGAGTCTCCACCACATACATCAATAACTGTCTATTACTTGTAAAAATGAAAAAGATAAAACCTAGAAAGGTGATTAAGCTTTAGGCCATAGACTCACTGATTTGCGTGTTGATGAAAAAGTTATTTGAAAACATGGGGGTTTCAAATTAGGTTTTTGAAAATTCGACAAATCAGTGTATGACTTGTAGTGACCCGAACTTTTCCATGTTTATATATATTAATTGAGATTGATATTTACATGATTAAATGTTTCCAACATGTTAAGCAATCAAACTTGTTAAGACTTGATTAACTGAAATATGTTTCATATAGACAATTGACCACCCAAGTTGACCGGTGATTCACGAACGTTAAAACTTGTAAAAACTATATGATGACATATAATGGATATATATATAGTTAACATGATACTATGATAAGTAAACATATCATTAAGTATATTAACAATGAACTACATATGTAAAAACAAGACTACTAACTTAATGATTTTTAAACGAGACATATATGTAACGATTATCGTTGTAAAGACATTTAATGTATATATATCATATTAAGAGATATTCATACATGTTAATATCATGATAATATAATAATTTAAAATCTCATTTGATATTATAAACATTGGGTTAACAACATTTAACAAGATCGTTAACCTAAAGGTTTCAAAACAACACTTACATGTAACGACTAACGATGACTTAACGACTCAGTTAAAATGTATATATATGTAGTGTTTTAATATGTATTTATACACTTTTGAAAGACTTCAATACACTTATCAAAATACTTCTACTTAACAAAAATGCTTACAATTACATCCTCGTTCAGTTTCATCAACAATTCTACTCGTATGCACCCGTATTCGTACTCGTACAATACACAGCTTTTAGATGTATGTACTATTGGTATATACACTCCAATGATCAGCTCTTAGCAGCCCATGTGAGTCACCTAACACATGTGGGAACCATCATTTGGCAACTAGCATGAAATATCTCATAAAATTACAAAAATATGAGTAATCATTCATGACTTATTTACATGAAAACAAAATTACATATCCTTTATATCTAATCCATACACCAACGACCAAAAACACCTACAAACACTTTCATTCTTCAATTTTCTTCATCTAATTGATCTCTCTCAAGTTCTATCTTCAAGTTCTAAGTGTTCTTCATAAATTCCAAAAGTTCTAGTTTCATAAAATCAAGAATACTTTCAAGTTTGCTAGCTCACTTCCAATCTTGTAAGGTGATCATCCAACCTCAAGAAATCTTTGTTTCTTACAGTAGGTTATCATTCTAATACAAGGTAATAATCATATTCAAACTTTGGTTCAATTTCTATAACTATAACAATCTTATTTCAAGTGATGATCTTACTTGAACTTGTTTTCGTGTCATGATTCTGCTTCAAGAACTTCGAGCCATCCAAGGATCCATTGAAGCTAGATCCATTTTTCTCTTTTCCAGTAGGTTTATCCAAGGAAATTAAGGTAGTAATGATGTTCATAACATCATTCGATTCATACATATAAAGCTATCTTATTCGAAGGTTTAAACTTGTAATCACTAGAACATAGTTTAGTTAATTCTAAACTTGTTCGCAAACAAAAGTTAATCCTTCTAACTTGACTTTTAAAATCAACTAAACACATGTTCTATATCTATATGATATGCTAACTTAATGATTTAAAACCTGGAAACACGAAAAACACCGTAAAACCGGATTTACGCCGTCGTAGTAACACCGCGGGCTGTTTTGGGTTAGTTAATTAAAAACTATGATAAACTTTGATTTAAAAGTTGTTATTCTGAGAAAATGATTTTTATTATGAACATGAAACTATATCCAAAAATTATGGTTAAACTCAAAGTGGAAGTATGTTTTCTAAAATGGTCATCTAGACGTCGTTCTTTCGACTGAAATGACTACCTTTACAAAAACGACTTGTAACTTATTTTTCCGACTATAAACCTATACTTTTTCTGTTTAGATTCATAAAATAGAGTTCAATATGAAACCATAGCAATTTGATTCACTCAAAACGGATTTAAAATGAAGAAGTTATGGGTAAAACAAGATTGGATAATTTTTCTCATTTTAGCTACGTGAAAATTGGTAACAAATCTATTCCAACCATAACTTAATCAACTTGTATTGTATATTATGTAATCTTGAGATACCATAGACACGTATACAATGTTTCGACCTATCATGTCGACACATCTATATATATTTCGGAACAACCATAGACACTCTATATGTGAATGTTGGAGTTAGCTATACAGGGTTGAGGTTGATTCCAAAATATATATAGTTTGAGTTGTGATCAATACTGAGATACGTATACACTGGGTCGTGGATTGATTCAAGATAATATTTATCGATTTATTTTTGTACATCTAACTGTGGACAACTAGTTATAGGTTACTAACGAGGACAGCTGACTTAATAAACTTAAAACATCAAAATATATTAAAAGTGTTGTAAATATATTTTGAACATACTTTAATATATATGTATATATTGTTATAGGTTCGTGAATCAACAGTGGCCAAGTCTTACTTCCCGACGAAGTAAAAATCTGTGAAAGTGAGTTATAGTCCCACTTTTAAAATCTAATATTTTTGGGATGAGAATACATGCAGGTTTTATAAATGATTTACAAAATAGACACAAGTACGTGAAACTACATTCTATGGTTGAATTATCGAAATCGAATATGCCCCTTTTTATTAAGTCTGGTAATCTAAGAATTAGGGAACAGACACCCTAATTGACGCGAATCCTAAAGATAGATCTATCGGGCCCAACAAGCCCCATCCAAAGTACCGGATGCTTTAGTACTTCGAAATTTATATCATATCCGAAGGGTGTCCCGGAATGATGGGGATATTCTTATATATGCATCTTGTTAATGTCGGTTACCAGGTGTTCACCATATGAATGATTTTTATCTCTATGTATGGGATGTGTATTGAAATATGAAATCTTGTGGTCTATTGTTACGATTTGATATATATAGGTTAAACCTATAACTCACCAACATTTTTGTTGACGTTTAAAGCATGTTTATTCTCAGGTGAATATTAAGAGCTTCCGCTGTTGCATACTAAAATAAGGACAAGATTTGGAGTCCATGTTTGTATGATATTGTGTAAAAACTGCATTCAAGAAACTGATTTCGATGTAACATATTTGTATTGTAAACCATTATGTAATGGTCGTGTGTAAACAGGATATTTTAGATTATCATTATTTGATAATCTAAGTAAAGCTTTTTAAACCTTTATTTATGAAATAAAGGTTATGGTTTGTTTTAAAAATGAATGCAGTCTTTGAAAAACGTCTCATATAGAGGTCAAAACCTCGCAACGAAATCAATTAATATGGAACGTTTTTAATCAATAAGAACGGGACATTTCATGACTAATGTAGTGACCCGAACTTTTCTGAACCTTTCTATGATTATATGTTTAATGAAAACTATATTTACATGATAAATGTTTCCAACATATTAATATATCATAATATCATGATAATATAATAATTTAAAATCTCATTTGATATTATAAACTTTGGGTTAACAACATTTAACAAGATCGTTAACCTAAAGGTCTCAAAACAACACTTACATGTAACTACTAACGATGACTTAACGACTCAGTTAAAATGTATATACATGTAGTGTTTTAATATGTATTCATACACTTTTGAAAGACTTCAAGACACTTATCAAAATACTTCTACTTAACAAAAATGCTTACAATTACATCCTTGTTCAGTTTCATCAACAATTCTACTCGTATGCACCCGTATTCGTACTCGTACAATACACAGCTTTTAGATGTATGTACTATTGGTATATACACTCCAATGATCAGCTCTTAGCAGCCCATGTGAGTCACCTAACACATGTGGGAACCATCATTTGGCAACTAGCATGAAATATCTCATAAAATTACAAAAATATGAGTAATCATTCATGACTTATTTACATGAAAACAAAATTACATATCCTTTATATCTAATCCATACACCAACGACCAAAAACACCTACAAACACTTTCATTCTTCAATTTTCTTCATCTAATTGATCTCTCTCAAGTTCTATCTTCAAGTTCTAAGTGTTCTTCATAAATTCCAAAAGTTCTAGTTTCATAAAATCAAGAATACTTCCAAGATTGCAAGTTTACTTCCAAGTTTTCTAAATCCATTCCAAGTAATCATCCAAGATCAAGAAACCTTTGTTACTTACTGTAGGTTATCTTTCTAATACAAGGTAATAATTATATTCAAACTTTGGTTCAATTTCTATGCTATAACGATCTTATTTCAAGTGATGATCTTACTTGAACTTGTTTTCGTGTCATGATTCTGCTTCAAGAACTTCGAGCCATCCAAGGATCCGTTGAAGCTAGATCCATTTTTCTCTTTTCTAGTAGGTTTATCCAAGGAACTTAAGGTATTAATGATGTTCATAACATCATTCGATTCATTCATAAAAAGCTATCATATTCGAAGTGGTAAACTAGTAATCACTAGAACATAGTTTAGTTAATTCTAAACTTATTCGCAAATAAAGTTAATCCTTCTAAATACACTTTTAAAATCAACTATACACATGATCTATATCTATATGATATGCTAACTTAATGATTTAAAACCCGAAAACACGATAAACACCATAAAACCAGATTTACGCCGTCGTAGTTAAAACCGGGGGCTGTTTTGGTTTGGATAATTAAAAACTATGAAAAACTTTGATTTAAAAGCTATACTTCTGGCAAAATTATTTTTCTTATGAACATGAAACCATATCCAAAAATCATGGTTAAACTCAAAGTGAAAGTATGTTTTTCAAAACAGTCATCAAGATGTCGTTCTTTCGACGGAAATGACTACCTCTTTCAAAAACGACTTGTAACTTGTATTTCCGACTATAAACCTATACCTTTTCTGTTTTGTTTCATAAATTCAAGTTCAATACGAAACCGTGGCCGCTTAAATCACTTAAAACGGATTAGAAACGAAGAAATGGCGAGCAAAACAAAATTGGTAAAAACTACTCATTCTAGCTACGTGAAAATTGGTAACAAATCTATTCCAACCATAACTTAATCAACTTGTATTGTATATTATGTAATCTTGAGATACCATAGACACGTATACAATGTTTCGACCTATCATGTCGACACATCTATATATATTTCGGAACAACCATAGACACTCTATATGTGAATGTTGGAGTTAGCTATACAGGGTTGAGGTTGATTCCAAAATATATATAGTTTGAGTTGTGATCAATACTGAGATATGTATACACTGGGTCGTGGATTGATTCAAGATAATATATATCGATTTATTTCTGTACATCTAACTGTGGACAACTAGTTGTAGGTTACTAACCAGGACAGCTGACTTAGTAAACTTAAAACATCAAAATGTATTAAAAGTGTTGTAAATATATTTTGAACATACTTTGATATATATGTACATATTTGTTATAGGTTCGTGAATCGACCAGTGGCCAAGTCTTACTTCCCGACGAAGTAAAAAATCTGTGAAAGTGAGTTATAGTCCCACTTTTAAAATCTAATATTTTTGGGATGAGAATACATGCAGGTTTTATAAATGATTTACAAAATAGACACAAGTACGTGAAACTACATTCTATGGTTGAATTATTGAAATCGAATATGCCCCTTTTTAATAAGTCTGGTAATCTAAGAATTAGGGAACAGACACCCTAATTGACGCGAA
This sequence comes from Rutidosis leptorrhynchoides, assembly GCF_046630445.1. Lineage (NCBI taxonomy): Eukaryota > Viridiplantae > Streptophyta > Magnoliopsida > Asterales > Asteraceae > Rutidosis > Rutidosis leptorrhynchoides. The sequence continues at coordinate 359,768,447 of NC_092336.1, read as the reverse complement.
TCCTAAAGATAGATCTATTGGGCCTAACAAACCCCATCCAAAGTACCGGATGCTTTAGTACTTCGAAATTTATATCATATCCGAAGGGTGTCCCGGAATGATGGGGATATTCTTAAATATGCATCTTGTTAATGTCGTTTACCAGGTGTTCACCATATGAATGATTTTTATCTCTATGTATGAGATGTGTATTGAAATATGAAATCTTGTGGTCTATTATTATGATTTGATAATATATAGGTTAAACCTATAACTCACCAACATTTTTGTTGACGTTTTAAGCATGTTTATTCTCAGGTGATTGTTAAGAGCTTCCGCTGTCGCATACTTAAATAAGGACGAGATTTGGAGTCCATGCTTGTATGATATTGTATAAAAACTGCATTCAAGAAACTTATTTCGTTGTAACATATTTGTATTGTAAACCATTATGTAATGGTCGCGTGTAAACAAGATATTTTAGATTTCATTATTTGATAATCTACGTAAAGCTTTTTAAACCTTTATAGATGAAATAAAGGTTATGGTTTGTTTTAAAATGAATGCAGTCTTTGAAAAACGTCTCATATAGAGGTCAAAACCTCGCACACGAAATCAATTAATATAGAACGTTTTTAATCAATAAGAACGGGACATTTCAACTAAAAAGCTTAATCCCACACTTAAAGTGTTGACTACCTTTAATTTTAAGACTTTGAAAATAATGTAGCAATTAATTCACTTAAGCTCAAGACAAGTAAGAGAATGTATTTGTCATAAGAAACGTTGAAAATTTTATTTTAAGTTTCACTTTTCTCTTTTATTCAATTAATCTAATTATCCTAATCTAACTACTTCTAAAGCTATATAATAATAAAACACACGGGGTTGCCTCCTGTGAAGTGCTTGTTTTTGTTTGAGTCACGAGCCTGACTCTAGCCTTATTTCTCAGGAAATCTAGGCGGCCCCCTTGCATCCATCAGTAGACACAAGAGGTAATATTGGAAAATACCTATGAGATTTAAGCGGACATAGAATAAGGTATGTCCAATGAGAGGAGAAGGTGGTTTGAAGTGAATGCTTTGTTTAACTTGAGGTATAACAAAGCTGTCAACTTCTTTTACCTCCTTAATTTGTGCGGGTTGGTCAAACAGGTCCTCATCACTCCATGATGTGTATGTCATTATGTATTTGAGTGATGGTTTATAGGGTAGCCCTGACTCAAAACCCATCTTTCTTCTTTATGACTTCGGGTTGGTCGTAATGTTGTACTCTAACGATGGAGGTGGGACGATGTCCATTGACGTCTCCAATATGGTAGCAACATTATCAACTACTTCAGTGCTAGAATCCTCCATCTCTTTCTTCTCATCCGAGCTTTCCATTTTAATTTCTTCATCCACCTCCTCGTCACTCTGGTCGGGAGTTTCAAGTATAATTGGTTTAGAGAGTTCTTCTAGAACGAAATCCTCTCTCGTCATTAAAAGATCAAAATAAGGTGGGAATGAAGATTGGGTTGGTGTGGAGTGGTTATTCTTCTTGTCTTCTACTTCTATCTTCTTCTCTTCATTCTCATAATAAAAGGTGACTTTCCTAGTGGAGATGGTATTTACTTCGGCATTCCCATCAGAAGGACATATAGACTCGTCGATCGTGAAAGTGACTTCTTCTCCATGGGCTCTCAAGGTGATAGTCCGTGAATAAATGTCAACGATCGCTTTGGCTGTATTCATGAAAGGCCTTCCTAAGATGATAGGGGTTTTCATGTCTTCTTTATAGTTCATAACCACAAAGTCAGTCGGAAAGAGGAATTTATCGATCTTAACCATGACGTTCTCAGTTATTCCCTTAGGATATCTAGTGGATTGGTCAGCTAGCTGGATGCTTATTTTGGTAGGGTTAAGGTTTCCAATTTTGAGTCTCTGGAATAGTGAATAGGGCATGAGATTGATGCTGGCACTAAGATCAACGTGAGAATAGATAGTACCAGATTGGTAGATAGAACAGGGAAAGGTAAATCGTCCAGTATCCCCTAGTTTTTCAGGAAGAGTATTTAAGATAATGGCTGAACAATCCGCGTTCAGCGGGACATTAGGTACTTCAGATACCTTATCCTTGGTTGATAAGAGTTTCCTAAAATACTTCTTACTATGAGGATTTTTAGACACAGTGTCCAAAAATCTACCGTCAAGCTTGAAAGATTTCATCTTGTTATGTTTTTACTTGAGACAGCCCGGGAATGGAATGGGTGTTTTCCCAGTAGGTTTAGGTGATGACTCAATAACTGCTACTGAACGGGTATTAGTTAGTTTCTTCTCCTTAGAAGAAACTGAAGGTTGGCTATGTGCCACCTTTGATTCATTTTTAGGACAACCAAGAGAATCGAGACGTTAATTTAGCTGACTTATTTGATTTTCTAGACTACTCAAGTGATTAGCCATGCGTAAGTCAGCTGCATCTTGTCTTGATGTGATCATGTTGATGATACGCAGTAGGACATCATCCGGACTTATCTCTGGTGGGGTAGCGGGTTTGGTAGTTGAGTTGTGCGAAAGAGCTAGGATCTTATCGGAGTAGGAAACAGAGTCCTCACATTCAGCCTCGTATACCATGGCAGGATGTGGGTTAGTACAATTCTGGCATAATTGCACTTGAGACACATGTTGCGGGAGTTTCTTTAGCTCTCCGACTTCTTTGGTGAGGGTTTCTATTGGTTCCAAGAGATATTTGATGGTTTTATTTTCGATAGGATCGGAGGCGAAAAGCGATGTTGGTGATGAAATGTGCTCTTCCGTGTTCCAATCGTGATGGTGCATAGTCATCTCCTCGATCAATCTCCAGGCCTCGTCAGCAGTGAATTTCATGAAGTTACGTTGAGAAACAGCATCAAGAGTAGACTTATTGTTCTGATTCAGACCTTTGTAGAAGGTCAAACTCTAATCAGAGCTCTCAAGACGATGGTTCGGGCATCTTTGAAGCAAGTGTTTGAGTCTTTCCCATGCAGCGTAGAGTGATTCATCGCATACTTGTTGAAAGTTTATGATATCATTCCTAAGTATGATTTGTTTTGATGGGGGAAAGTATTTGATTAAGAAAGTTATTGCCATTTCCTCCTTGAGGTGATAGAGTTAGGTTCTAACCCCTCGAACCAGGCTTTTGCATGATGAGTTAAGGAATAGGGGAACAGATATAGACGAACTACGTCTTGTTCAATCCCGTTTTGCTTAAATGAGTTGGATAAGGAGAGGAATCTATCTAAGTGAGAGTTGTGATCGTCAATTGGTAAGCCATAGAACTGACAGTGATTCTGAATGAGTTGTATGATGCTATGCTTAAGCATAAAAGATCCTCTGTTTAACCTCTGGATAGAGTATCGGTCCTCCTCGTCCTTCTAATGAGGGTTTGGTGATGTCAACAAGAGTGGTGCGTGCGGCCATCATCAAACTATCGGTAGGTAAGTGTGGATCTCGTCGGATGGGTACAATGTATGATATCGGATAGAAGAAAGGATGTGTCGGAAGAATTCTTAGCGGTCTAAGTAGTTTAAACTATCCTAAAGGTTCACTAATAAGGAAGTCCATTTTAAATTTTTTAATTAATCTAAATGCTAATATTATCTAACCTAACTACGGTAAACTAGTAACTTCTGACAAAGCTAGTCTTAGTCAAAAAGGTCTCTTAAAAACTAACTAATCTAAACAGGCTCTAAATCGTACTACCGCTCCCCGGCAGCGGCGCCAAAAATTTAACTACTCCTATGATATGCCAGAATTGGAAGGTTTATTTACGGGGTGTCGTTAGGTCGCAAAATGTCAATTCAGGATATCAACGGAAGAAGTTAATTGTTTAATTTATATATGGTGGGCCTAAATCTATTATTCCTTTCTATGGGTTAGCAAGGGCAAATATGACCTAGGGTCATTCCTTGAAAGGTCGAATTTGAAACGGAGCATATCTAGATAATTTAGTAATTACGATAGGTTTGTACACAATTTAATATCCAAGACTAGTGGCCAGGTACACCTTGTGTGGAGAGGCAGGATCCTTTTGGTCCCAATAAATTGGCGACTGTTCGGAAAATCCAACAACCAAGTCCAACCGGTTTATTCTAGACACCACTTTTATCTGGAATATCAAATTATGTAAAGGTAATAGTTTGGTTGATTTGATTTATAATTGTATTTAAAATATTAAAGCAATATAATTAAAATAAGCTAGCTAGCATGCAACAGCTAAGGATAGAGAAGACGTGGTTCACCATGATTTAAGATAACATAGTGTCGGGATGAGTATGAGACACTCCTTGGATAGATATACCTTGGTGTGAACATAAGATTCCCTACTAAGCTGTTTCCCGATTAGCATGTCACGAGGAACTGGGCTTTGAAGATTCTGATCAGATGGACTATGCTCAACTCTCGACGCTTTATCTGGTTTAAGGATATAAGCGGCACATCTTGGATGCAATGCATACCTTGGGCGCACGAATAAAGTAGCATAGCCTTATATAGATAATATCCAACCTTTCTTAACACATTAGTGTATCACCCAAGTGAGTGGTTATGATTGTGTTTCGAATTCTCTTCTTTCAATGGTTTGGTAAAATTAGAACATCTGATAGTTCTCAGTCATCCTTAAAGATTTATAAGCTTAGTTTGTATTGTAGTGCATTGAATTCTCATTTATGACTTAAACCAGCCCTTACTTAAATCTTTCCAATAAATCCCTTAGTTATCTACCATGTACTAGACTTATAGTGGTTCCATAGCTTCTAACCTTGACCATGCTCAAGTGGTCCTATAGTACATCAACACTGTACTCTACTGTTGTAACAATATTTCCTCGAGTCTTATACTCTTGACAAATGTCTTGATCTGGTCCTACGGTAATTCCCCATGTACTTTATAGGATTTTCGATGGGTTCATACCTTGACCAATGTATAAGCACAGATAGTTAATTACCCTTATAATGTCGACTTTATAAAAGGTTTTTAATCACATTTATTGGGAAGGACGATAATAATGAGGTTTAATATCATAGACAGAAAGAGAGTACGAAACGATAATCTTCCCTAACTAACATTATTAAATCTTGGTAAACAATCAAGCAATTACTCACACATCATGGTAACAAGTATTTCTAATATTAATAAATCACAAACGTCCAACAAGAATATTATAATGAATTAATAAAAGAAAGGATAGATATTACCGAATAATGTCGGCATAATAACACTTGTATTTCTTCATAATATTCGTAGCATTACAATGCTCGATAGCTTCTACTACTGACTACATACTAATCTCCTATTGATCACTAGAGAGCGACAATAGAGAGATACTTACATTTCCTAATCTCTGTACTTTTCTCTCTCTAGAATCTAGAGAGAGAAAGTAGAGAGAGAACTAATCTCCTACTGATCACTAGAGAGCGACAATACAGAGATATTTAGAGAGAGAAGTGAAGAATTGGTGTGTTGAAATGGTGGGATGAAGCCCCCATTTATATGAAATGCTTGGTGGCAAAATTGTAATTAAATTGCTGAAAAACCCCTGGCAGGCCGTTTGGCAGGCCGTTTGGCAGGCTGTTTGGCAAGCCGTTTGCCAAGGCCGTTTTTTGATGCCCGTTTGCTCGGGCAAGCCATTTTTGGTGCCCGTTTACTGGCAGGCCATTTTCCATTATGGCAAGCCGTTTGGCAAGGGGTTTGCTGGATCGTATCTTGTCTTTCACCGTTTTCGCTCTAGAATCTTCGTTTAGCTCCGTTTTTGACGATTCTTGCGCCCACGCGTTTGTAATTGAATATCCTACAATATGAGATTAAGTAAAAAAACTTTTCCAAAAATTATAAAATAAGTTATTTAAACGCGAGTTAATCGTCTTAGCCGGTTTTGCTCGTTTTTCCTCGTTTTTCATTAGTTTTTAGTGATTCTTGAAACATAGCCTTTGTAATTACTAAATCTACCAAATTAACCAACAAAGTGATTATTTTGGTGATCAAGTTTGGAACTTTATGGTTTTAGGGCTCAATATCGGGGGTAAAAACGTGACTTTTTGTCCTATATCAGTGCTCCCGACTTCCCTTTGACTCACTTCACCCCAACAAATCGGGGTTCGACATCTTCTACCATATAACATGAAATATAGTACACTTTGATACAAGACAGTTTTGAAGATAAATCTAGTTAATACGCAAGTTGTTCAGCAAAGGAAATAAAGACACGTAATTCATAAGTCCAGAAACAAGTCATGCATTCTGGTTTTACTAAGACGACTTCCCATCCGTGGTCTTGTGGAAAATAACCGTTATGACCATTGGCTAGGCAGCATGTTGTAATGTCGTCAAAAGGACGAGGGTTTCGTAATGTCCAACATCCCCGTAATAATCTAAAAACCTTATTTCTCACCCCAACTACTGAATCCGTCACTTGTAGGAAGGTTTTATTTAAAAGTTGCAATTCGATGTTCTTTTTCTCACTTTGGTAAGAAGCGAACATCACTAACCCGTAACCATAACATGCTTCTTTATGTTGCATGTTAGAAGCTCTTTCTAATTCACGAAATCCTATGTTGGGATATGTTGAGTCAAAATAGGTGCTTAACCCGTAGCGTAAAATTGCATTTGGGTTTCCCGCATTTAACGCTTTAAAGAAAACACGGCGTAACTTATGGTCTCCCCAATGTGATATACCCCACCTATCAAAGGAAAGCCTTTTATAAACTAAGGCATTTCTGGAAAGTCTTTCAAATGTTTGACAAGTTAATTTTGCCATAATTAATGGTGCTGATGAATTTTGACCGACTCTAGACAAGATTTCCTCAATCATATCCTCTGGTAGATCTTCTAAAATATTCGGTTGTCTACCCTTAACGTCCATTTTGTTTTTATACTGTAAAATAGACAAGGATTAGATTCGTAAAAGATAATTAACAAACAATACAAGCAATTTTTACATAGAACATAAAAGTATAAGCACACTACAATACATATAATACACAACATGATTACAAGCCTCTAATCTGAATCACTGGTTTCTTCTTCTTCGGACTTGGTTCTTTTTCCTAATTTTCTAGGAATATATGGTTTTCCTCTAATACGAGCCGTCATTTTCCACAATGGTTTAGAAAAACCTGGTGGTTTAGAGGTTCCCGGGTCATTGTTACATTTTAGGAAATACGGATGTTGCCGATACATATAAAGTTCATCGGGGTTGGAATCGGGTTTCTCTATTTTTATACCTTTTCCCTTATTATTTTCTTTCGCTTTATTAAATTGGGTCGAGGTAATTTCTATAACATCATCAGAATCCTCATCGAGATCCGATTCATCAGAAAATTGGTAATCTTCCCAATATTTTGCTTCCTCGGCAGAAACACCATTGACCATTATTAACTTTGGTTCGTTGGTTGAGGATTTTCTTTTATTTAATCGAATTACTGTAGGTATCAATATTTATTCCTCTGGAACCTCTTCTTCTTCCGGTTCCTCCTCTTCTGGTTCCTCCTCTTTCGATTCCTCCTCTTCCGATTCCTCCTCTTTCGGTTCCTCCTCTTCCGGTTCCTCCTCTTCTGGTTCCTCCTCTTTCGGTTCCTCCTCTTCCGATTCCTCCTCTTCTGGTTCCTCCTCTTTCGGTTCCTCCTCTTCCGGTTCCTCCTCTTTTGGTTCCTCCTCTTCCGGTTCTTCTTCGAGAATTTGTGAATCTTCCCAAAATATATTCGACTCTTCATTATTATTAGGTGAATCGATGGGATTTGTACTAGTGGTAGACATCTATCACACAATATCAAACACATTAAGAGGTTAATATATCACATAATATTTACATGTTAATAATATATAGTTTCCAACAAAAGTGTTAAGCAGTCGTTTTTAAAGAAAACACGGTCGAAGTCCAGACTCATTAATGTATCCTATCAAACTCGATAAGACACACTAATGTAAATTTCTGATTCCCTAAGACCAACGCACGGTCGAAGTCAAGTTAGAAGGATTAACTTTTGTTTGCGAACAAGTTTAGAATTAACTAAACTATGTTCTAGTGATTTCAAGTTTAAACCTTCGAATAAGGTAGTTTTATATATATGAATCGAATGATGTTATGAACATCATTACTACCTCAGGTTTTATAGATAAACCTACTAGAAATGAGAAAAATAGATCTAGCTTCAAAGGATCCTTGGATGGCTTGAAAGTTCTTGAAGCAGAATCATGACACGAAAACAAGTTCAAGTAAGATTTCCACTCGAAATAAGATTGTTATAGTTATAGAAATTGAATTAAAGTTTGAATATGAGTATTACCTTGTATTAGAAAGATATCTTACTGTAAATAATAAATATTTCTTGAGGTTGGATGATCACTTTACAAGATTGGAAGTAAGCTAGCAAACTTGGAAGTATTCTTGATTTTATGAAACTAGAACTTATAGAATTTATGAAGAACACTTAGAACTTGAAGATAGAACTTGAGAGAGATCAATTAGATGAAGAAAAATTAAGAATGAAAGTTTTTGTAGATGTTTTTGGTCATTGGTATATGGATTAGATATAAAGGAAGTATAATTTTGTTTACATGTAAATAAGTCATGAATGAATACTAATATTTTTGTAATTTTATGAGATATTTCATGCTAGTTGCCAAATGATGGTTCCCACATATGTTAGGTGACTCACATGGTCTGCTAAGAGCTGATCATTGGAGTGTATATACCAATAGTACATACATCTAAAAACTGTGTATTGTACGAGTACGAATACGGGTGCATACGAGTAGAATTGTTGATGAAACTGAACGAGGATGTAATTGTAAGAATTTTTGTTAAGTAGAAGTATTTTGATAAGTGTATTGAAGTCTTTCAAAAGTGTATGAATACATATTAAAACACTACATGTATATACATTTTAACTGAGTCGTTAAATCATCGTTAGTCGTTACCTGTAAATGTTGTTTTGAAACCTTTAGGCTAATGATCTTGTTAAATGTTGTTAACCCATTGTTTATTATATCTAAAGAGATGTTAAATTATTACATTATCATGATATTATGATATATTAGTATATCTTAGTATGATATATATACAGTTAAATGTTGTTACAACGATAATCGTTACATATATGTCTCGTTTCGAAATCATTAAGTTAGTAGTCATGTTTTTACATATGTAGTTCATTGTTAATACACTTAATGACATGTTTACTTATCATTTATCATGATTAAATATAGTGTATCAATATCTTAATATGATTCATATGTATTTAGTAAGACGTTGTTATAACGATAATCGTTATATATATCGTTTCGAGTTTCTTAATTCAATAAACTCAATTTTATGTATATAACTCATTGTTAAAATACCTAATGAGATACTTACTTATCATAATATCATGTTAACTATATATATAATAATATATATGTCACCATATAGTTTTTACAAGTTTTAACGTTCGTGAATCACCGGTCAACTTGGGCGGTCAATTGTCTACATGAAACTCATTTCAAATAATCAAGTCTTAACAAGTTTGATTGCTTAACATGTTGGAAACACGTAATCATGTAAATAACAATTTCATTTAATATATATAAACATGGAAATGTTCGGGTCACTACAACTATTACTCTTTTAAACTTACATTTGGGATGAGAAAACATAAATGTTTCATTTTGCAAAGTGAACACAAGTACGAAAACAAACATTCTACATACGAGTTAGAACAAAATCCTCAATTCGATTATCATTAGTTACACTTGACGGGTGTAAGCGAGAACTTATGTTGTATGGCCATATGGGTTTGACAAACCCTCATTCGGACAGTTCACTACCGTTATTCGGATGAAATATATTTTCGAGTAACAGTGTATGTTCTAACACTATTGTGATGGGGTTCTTGGTACGTTAAGCCTTGATAATTGGGTGCTCGTGACAACTTTTAGAATGGTTTACAATTATTTCAAGTTATAAATCTTATGGTTCATTTGTACTTACTTACTTACTTAAACCTATGATTTTAGCAACATTTTCGTTGATAGATTTCTATGTTTTTCTCAGGTCCTTGATCGTTTTGTGATACATGCTTCCGCTCATTATTTTTGATACTTGCATTGGATGTCGTGTATATATGCATACATAGAGCGTCTTTTGGTTACTTTTAAATTGTGTCGCATGGGTTTCATTTGTATTTATAACTTTTTAATGTAACTAGTGGTTGAACTATTCTTGTAAACTTTGAAACAATCTTTACATTTTAAATGAATGCGACATACTTTTAGTCAAACGTTATTTTAAAGACTTATGGCCACGTAATGGGACCTAAGTAGACGGCACCGTCAATGATGATTTTGTCTGGTCGCTACATGTTGCGCAACACTTTTCATGTGTTATGGTAACTTTGCATTTGCACCATGGCGGCTCCGCATAAATTCATGGTTGCAAGATTATTTTGTGTGTTGCGCAACACTTTTGTTGGTTCCGAATTAACAACAGGAAGTTGGTAGGGGGTGTTGGTAGGGGGTGAATACAATTCTTTTTGTTAATTAAGATTGATTAATCAGTTTAAGTGTAATTTAAAAACAATTACATCAGATTCATAAGTAACTTGCAACGTTATTCTTTTTATTAATATATTCTCAAAGAATCACAGTTATCCTTGGTGGAACTGATAACCAATTGATACCGTTTACACCTAATAACTTTCAAAACATTAAGCTTACAAGTTGGACTCTATTGAAATAATACCCACACCACTAAATTATAAAATTGTGGTTTCATCTATTTATAGGAGCCCTAAAAACCATATAATCGATCTATTGTACGCTGGTACAAAGAATGTTTGTACCAGGCCGACAACTGTGTCAGAAAGCACGTGGTCTCCCTCTCCTTCTCTGATAGTTAATTGTAGGAACACCCCTTTGGACTTTTGTTTTGATTAAACAAATGGAATGTGGGGTTCCCTAGGTGTTGACAAAGCTTTAACCATGAACTGCACATGGTTAATCTTCTGCAATCCTTCGATGTCATGTAAGGTCACTTGTAAGCCACCAACTCGTGTGCTTCTCTATTCAACTTCATCTTTGGTGTCATGTAAGGTCACTTGTCAACACAGGAAATGATCATGCTTGTAATGGAGCATGATCTGTCTTAGTGTTGTGTGCTGCTCTAGCCTCCCGTTGGTTCTTCAAATACTAGTTCTTCAGTTACTGGTTCTTCTTTGATTGTTTTTTCTGGTTCTGCATACATCCCATGCTAGTTGGAAGTAACCTTGAAACTTGAACTATCTGGTGCTGATAGTGAAGACAGTATACTAAACACTTAGACACAATAAACATTTCTGTGAAATAGATAAATAAATGTATGATGGAATGCACATTACAACTAGTGTTTATAACTATGTTTTGTCATAATTAAATCCTTAATTTTGTAGGGGACTCAACAAATTGTCATGTGTTGCGAGCACTTTGCATTGTACCTTGGCGGCTCTGCGTAAGTCCATGGTCGTAATATTATTTGTGCATTACGCAACACTTTGCATGTGTGCGCGCACTTTGCATTTGCACCATGGCAGCTCCGCATAAGCCCATGGTTGCTAGATTATTACATTGCATGTGTTGCACGCACTTTTCATTTGTATCACGGCGGCTCCGCGTAAGCTAATGGTTGCCAGATTATTTGTGCGTTGCGCAACAATTTGCATGTGTAGCGCGAACTTTGCACCATTTGCCACGTCGGCAGTTTATGTGTTTGGTGCAGTTCATTTTACAGCCCTTTACGAACCCGTTTTGCATAGACTAATAAACCCATGTTGCACAGCTCATGTATTTGGCTTTTTACCCATTTATTTGTGTAGATTCTTTCGCGCTTGTTTGCATGATCTTCGCACAGTCCTTTGTGCAACTCCTTGCAACTGAATTTGCATGGTTCTTTACACGATCTTTTGTGCATTTCCATTACTCCGCAATGATAATTCCTATTCCATATGTGTTCATCTCCCCCAGTGGCAGAACTTTAACCCAACTTCAAGAGGGGTAAACCTAAAGATAGGAGGGAAAACACAAAAAGAAACCTTATTTTTATTAAAAAAAAATTTAGTGTATTTTTTTTTTCAAATACAGGTGGGGCGGATACCACCCTACGGATACACTAAGATCTACCACTGATCTCCCCTAAAGGTGGTGTGAACTTGGTGTTATAATTTAATACCACTAAATACTATATATACAATATATGTATATACTATATATAGGGTACAATATATATATATTTATATACTATATATAGTATATGTATATGTATATACTATATATACAATGTACAGTATAGTACAGTATATGTATATACCATATATACATTTGTTGAGTCCCCAACATAATTAAGGATTTAATCATGTCAAAACATGATTATAAACACTGGTTGTAAGGTGCAAGTCCGCATAAGTTTATTTATGTTCAATAACTTTGAATGTTGTGTTTCAGTGAGTTAGTGTGCTGCCTTCACTATCAGTACAAGATAGTTAAAGTTTCAAGGTTCTTCACGACAAGCATAAGATGTATACTGAACCAGCAAGAAGATCACATGAAGAACAAGCAGCAGAAGAACCACCACATACTAGAGCAGCACACAACACTTTCGAAAAATTATGCTCCATTACAAGCATAATCGTTTCTTGTGTTGTCTACTTCAAAGGGTACTACTCAACTGACATTTAATAGAAAAGGAAATGCGTCAGCAGCTGAAAAGTAACCTTACAAGACAACAATGGAATGCATAAATTTGATCCACGGGTAGTTCATAGTTAATACTTTGTCAACACCTAGGGAAGCAAACATTCCGATTGTTTATTCAAACATGATGTCCAATGGAGTGTTCCTGCAATTAGCTAGCGATGAGGAAAGGGAGTTACGTGCTTCCTGCCATAGTTGTTGGCTGAGTACAAACATCCTTTGGACTATCTGATAATAGATCTATTACACGGTTTTTAAGGCTTCTATAAATAGTTGAATCCACTATTGTATAAGAGAGCAGCATGAGTATTAAATCGATAGAGTCCAAACCTTGTATAAGCATAAGAGGATGAACATTCTGAATCAATGAAGCCTCCACAACTCTCATTTGAAGAACACGAAGCTCAGAGGATGAACATCTTTGTTGAAGAATGGCAATGAAGGAATGAACTGGTTAGAATTGCTAAAAAAGAAAAATCAGGATGACTTATCATCCATTAGATCATGAAATCTACATCATTGCCTCTAGTCTCAACATGACTCTACAAGAGTTTCTTGAAGTTAACAATTTAAGGCTAAGTACTAAAGATGAAGATTTAATGTTTAATGAGGCACTTCAACTTGGAATTGGTTTGGAAGAATACTCAGTTCTTGTGAGTTTAGGAGAAGGCCGAATAATGGAAGCCACAGCAAAATACTTGAAACTTACTCTTGAAGATTATATGTTGGCTGTTCAACTAGGACATCAAACTAAGTCTGATGCTGATCTAGCCAGTCTGCAACAATAAGAAGAGAAACTGGCTGCTCAAGAATAAGAAAAGAAGAAGAATAAAAATCTCTTCAGGCAGCCAGAGCACTTGTTGTTGCTCAAGACAAAGAGATTGATGCTGAGGAGACCGCTGAAAAAGCAGCACAGAGAACAGAACATCCTATCAGTGCCAGATCTCAAGTAGCCTGGGAAAATTGATGAGGCGGAGATATGTTGATGTAATAACACGAAGAATGTATGTGGGAAAAATCATCAAGTGTCATAAATGCAATAAATATGTATTCAACATTAGTAAGGACAATAATGTGTTTGAAAGGGTTAACATGACGGATCTAAGATGATATTTTTACTCCAAATGGATGAAGATAATTGAATACTTAAGAGGTAAAAGGGATAGTGAACTGCAAATATCTATTACTTAAGAATTTTAGAGCCAATTCAAGAAGGCTACATCATATACAAATGCACCAACAGTAGATGTTGGCTCAATCAGACGCGAACCAATCATTCTCCCACCATTCATACCACAATTAAGAATCGAAGATCTTTCAGAACTCTTCCCAGGACTAAAGATTAAAGAAGAACCGGTTGATGAAGAATGAATTTTCTTTGTGTTCTTCTTGTAATCTATAAATGTCATAATATTCCTTATTGTGTAATGTACTGTGAATAATATTAATGGATATTACAATGAGTTATCTTCAAAAATATATCATATTATAAGATAGATAGCTCAGCAAAAGATCCCAAAAAAATAAGCTTAAGGGACAACTTACTGCTTATTTAATAAGTCCTTTAGAGCTGGACCTTAGTGTTTTTATTTTCATGTTACATGTTTTGTCATTATTAAGTAGGGGGAGATTGTTGAGTCCCCTACATAATTAAGGATTTAATTATGAGGAAACATGATTATAAACACTAGTTGTAATGTGCAAGCCAACATAAGTTTATCTATGTACAACAACATTGAATGTTGTGTTTAAGTGAGTTAGTGTGCTGCCTTTACTATCAGCACAAGATAGTTAAAGATTCAAGGTTCTTCATTACCAACATAGGATGTATGCTGAACCAACAAAAAATCACATGAAGGACCTTTTGTAGAAGAACCAACACAGACTGGAGTAGCACACAACACTTAGAAAAATTATGCTATATTACAAGCACAATCATTTCCTTTGTTGTCCACTTTAAAGGGTACTATTCAATTTACATCGAAGACGAAGTTGCATAGAAAAGGACACACGTCGGCAGCTGATAAGTGACCTTATAAGAAAACAATGGAATGCAGAAGTTTAACCCATGCGTAGTTCATGGTTAATACTTTGTTAAGGCCTAGGGAACCCAACATTCCAATTGTTTATTCAAATAGGATGTCCAATGGGGTGTTCTTGCAATTACCTACCTAAGAGGAAAGGGAGTCACGTGCTTCCTACCATACTTGTCAGTAGAGTACAAACATCCTTTATACCAGTGAACAATAGATCTATTACACGGTTTTTAGGGCTTCTATAGATAGTTCAAAGCTATCTAGGTGCAATTTGTATCAACCGATTACTATTACGCCAAAGGATAACTGTAATTCTTTGAGATTATTTGAATAAAAGAATAACATTGAAATTTACCTATGAATTTGATTCAATTGATTATTAATTATATGCTTAAACTATTAGATAATCTTAATTAACAAAAAGAATTGTATTCAACCCCCCCCCCCACCCCCACAACAAACTTTCTGTTTTTAAATTGGGACCAACAAATGGTATCTGAGCTTTAGTGTTGACAAATAAATATGTTGGATTAGAATTCTCTGATGAATGGTTACAACAACTCATAGTATCATGAAAATGGTTCTGAAAGTAGACCACCCGGGTTTGATGAAGATGAATATGAAACGTGGAGATATAGATACATGTTTCAACTTGATTTAATTGACCCACTCATGCCTGAAATTACAAATAATGGCCCATATGTTCCCATGTCCACCATTGATGTTAGACCTACAACTGTGGACTCTTCAGCTATTGAAGCAAGAGACGTCATTCTTCTTCCATCTAGATGGCATGATGAAGATAAACATCATGTTGGACTTAACCTTAAAATCAAAACTATGATAGCAATAACTTTTCCTAGTTATGTGTTTAAGATGATTAAGAGAAAACCAACTGCAAACGCTATTTTAGACCATCTTGACATCAATTATGATGGGAAAGATAAGGTCAATCAAAACAAAATTATTGCCTTGAAAAGGGAATATGAGCTCTTCTTTGCTTACAAGAATGAGACTTTGAAACAAATCTTTATCAGATTTAATTCTCTAGTAACTGACCTGGATTGCCTTAAAGTTATTTACACTGACTTTGAACTGGTCAATAAATTCATTGACTCATTACCTGCCAAGTAGAAACTGGGCTGTTTCCCTCTCGACTTTGGATCTTAGCACTCAAAAACTTTGTCTGTACAAATAATCTAGGCCTGTATTCGGAGTTTCAGTTCAGAGGCCGAGCCCTACCCCAGCAGTAAGGGTGCAGCTTAGGTTAACTAACACAAAGAAGATACAGTTTACTCAACGATTGCCTTTGGGTTCCGAACTCCATATGGGGAAGGAGCGTTGTTGTTTGCAAGGTCTCGATTATTTACATGGACCCACTTCTCAGGGGAAATTAGCATGTTATTAACTGATCGAAACTTTAATACAACCTTTTCTGATCCCGCTGGAGGGGGAGACCCCATACTATACCAACCTGTCACTGACCCCCTTAGGACAACCCAGAACTTAAAGAATTTTGACATATCCTCTACATATGATGCTCTTTAGAACCATGAGTGGGCAGAAGTAAAACTTGAGTTGAACCTAAAAGAAAATTTTAGATCTGCCCTAATTACCTCAAAATCTTCTAAGTTAGAAGATGTTGCTCTTATTTCTGCTGCTAAAAAGAAGGCACAGAAATCCTTATTGGTTCCAAAGTTATTGGCAGGAGAAGAGGCATCAAAGGATGATGAAGTGAGTGTAACTGAGTCAGAGGAAAGTAGTGATGGTGATGATGTGGAAAGGTTTGCTTGTGATGACCCGGGAATTTCCGACCAAATTTAAACATAATCTTATATGATTCGACTCGATAAGCAAAGTCTATTAAACCGAGTCTCATTATGTTTGAACTATTTCATGATAACATTTGACCTTTAACTATTTCCGACGATTCACGAACCTTTAATTGTAACTAAGAATGTAAATATAAATAATTATATATAAAACTAATTATATTAGTATTAATGAACTATTAAGTAATTTTGTTATTATAAAAGATAACATTTAATAACTAAAGATTTTCATTTTGAATATATATGGTATATTGTATATAAATGATTCAAACATATTTTACCAACGTTATCAAAATATTAAATGTACAATGTTATACTTTGTAGTTAATTGTAAAAATATACATAATTAATCATCTACTCAACATTTAAAACATGATTTTATATATATGGTAGTATACATATATACATAAATATAACTATATATATATGATTTTATACATAATTATTATATTATGTATATGTAGAAATTTATAATATATCTATGATGAAATAATGTACTATTTTAATAAATATATATAATACTTACATATATAAAACATTTATATTTTTCATAATTACATACATAAGTATAATATAATTAGTATGTAAATAAATATTATAATATATTTATATTAAAATGCATAAATATATAATATTCAGTATATGTTACAATACATATTACATAATTATTAAATATTACATAATAATAGATGATATTAATAAATTAAATTTAAATACAAATATAGTTATTGTAGTAATGTTATTTGTATCGTCAAATATCAATATTTGTATTCATAATATCACTTTATATCATATAAAGATGAAATTGGATGTATATATTAGATTATTATTACTAATATTATTATTATTGATAAAATATTAATATTATCATAATTAGTATGGTATTATTATTATTATTATCATTTTTACAATTATTATTATCATTAATATTATATTTATCATTATTATTAATTTTATTAATATTATTAGATATTAATAGTATTGTTATTATATATTATTATTATTAATTAAAAAAAAACAGTAGGGATCTATATTATACGCGTGACCTCTGTATCCTTTATCTCTATTATTATTATTTTTTTGTTTCTTTCCTGCTCCCAACTCGTGAACCTGTGTTGACATTTTCTCCATTTTTTATCAACCGATCTCTATTATTACAACATGATTATGTATAATTGCAAATCAAATAAAAAGGAAATCCAATGGGATTAAAGAGCACAGCGATATTTTTTTTTCTTCTTCTCTGCACGCTCCAATTTTTTTTTCTCTTAATTCAATTTCGAATAAAGTTTCAAAATCTAAAAATGCAGAAAGGTTAGAAATCTTTCTTTGAATCTATCTGCAAAATCTCAACTCTCAAATCTTTATATCGATCTTGAATTTTGAAGTCAAAGTTTAGTTTAAAAAAAGTCAACAATTGTTCTTGAGACAAATTCGCGTTCGTGTATATGTTTCTGATCAAATTGACGATTCCAGTAGTTTTTATACATGTTTAGAAAACTATTTCGTGTTATAAACATTATCTATAATGTTATCTATTACGAAATCAATTTTTTTTTGTTCCAAGAACCGACGCTGCAGTAGTCCTTTAGTATTTTTTTTTTATTTTAGAACCCAAATTATTTTTTTCTGTAATGTTTTGAAGCTTTAAAGGGAACCTCGATTTTGTTTTTTTTTTTTGGTTATTGATGTTTTGTTGAATCCATGAGACTTATGGAGAAGAAGAGGAATAGAAGAAAAACAGTTTATATATAAAATTTAAATTCGATATTAGTACAGAGAATCAGAATTGGTGGGATGGTCGAGAGTGTTTGCGTGTGAGCATGTGGTCACGAGATCGATTCCAGAGGACGGTAGTTTCTTTTTTTTTTTGAAACTCTTTTCATGTGAGGTAGTTTTCTTTTCTAATTTTATTATTGTTATTATATATTAATTATTATTAGTATTATTATTATTATTGTGATTGTTTTAATTGTTATTGTTATTGTTATTATTAGTATCATACTTGTTATCATATTTGAAAGTATTATAGACATTACTATTATTATTATGATAGGTATTAATAATATTATTATTAGTAATAAACTTATCATTTTAGTATTTTATCATCATTAGGATTATGATTATGATTATCATTATTATTATTATGAAGGAAATAAAAATATATTATTATCATCAATATTAGAATTTGTACCGGTTTATAAATAATTGTATCATCAGTACATTTACAATTAATAATATCATATTTATCAGTATCATCATTAATATTTACTAGTATTATTATGATTATCATTTATCATTTTATAAATATTAGAACCCTTATTATTAACATAAGTATGGTATTAGTATTAATATTATTTTAGAGTTATTATTATTAGTATCATTAACAGTTATCATTTTCATTTTTTTTGCTATTAGTATTATCATTATTAATAAAATTATTATTATTATTAGTAAATCATTATTATCTAAATTATTATTTTAACAAATAAATCTTTTGTACACTATATATATACTTATGGTATATACTAGGATTGTATTAATAATTCACATAACAAACTAATAAAATTTCATAAATACAATACTAACCACAAATATATGTATATAAATATATTAATGTCACTATTTATATAAACGTAAATCATTATAGATATATATACATAAAATCGATATATATATAAAATATAATATAAGTATACGTTTTAAAATAAAGGTTAGAATAAATTCTACAAAACTATAATATATAAATAATACATATTAATAAATGAAATTTTGTAACTTACATTATACGTATTAATATATACACAATTGATATAGGTTCGTAAATCCGAGGCCAACCCTGCATTGTTCAATGACGTCATATGTATTTTTACTACAAAATACAGTATCGTGAGTTTCATTTGCCTTTTTACCCTTTATATTTTTGGGCTGAGAATACATGCGCAACTTTTATAACTGTTTTACGAAATTGACACAAGTACGTGAAACTACATTCTATGGTTGGATTATCGAAGTCGAATATGCCCCTTTTTATTAAGTCTGGTAATCTAAGAATTAGGGAACAGACACCCTAATTGACGCGAATCCTAAAGATAGATCTATCGGGCCCAACAAGCCCCATCCAAAGTACCGGATGTTTTAGTACTTCGAAATTTATATCATGTCCGAAGGAGGATCCCGGAATGATGGAGATATTCTTATATATGCATATTGTTAATGTCGGTTACCAGGTGTTCAATCCATATGAATGATATTTTTGTCTCTATACATGGGACGTATGTTTATGAGAAATGGAAATCTGAAATCTTGTGGTCTATTAAAATGATGGAAACGATTGTTTAAGTTAAACTAATGAACTCACCAACCTTTTGGTTGACACTTTAAAGCATGTTTATTCTCAGGTACGAAAGAAATCTTCCGCTGTGTATTTGCTCATTTTATAGATATTACTTGGAGTCATTCATGGCATATTTCAAAAGACGTTGCATTCGAGTCGTCGAGTTCATCAAGATTATTATCAAGTCAATTATAGTTGGATATATTATGAAATGGTATGCATGCCTGTCAACTTTCGATGTAATGAAAGTTTGTCTTTTCAAAAACGAATGCAATGTTTGTAAAATGTATCATATAGAGGTCAAGTACCTCGCGATGTAATCAATTGTTGTGAATCGTTTATAATCGATATGGACTTCGTCCGGATGGATTAGGACGGGTCTTCACAGTTGGTATCAGAGCGGTGGTCTTAGCGAACCAGGTCTTGCATTAGTGAGTCTAACTGATAGTCGTTAGAATGCATTAATGAGTCTGGACTTCGACCGTGTCTGCATGTCAAAAGTTTTGCTTATCGTTTAGTGTCGAAAAATTATTTGCTTATCATCCTTAAAGTTTAAGACACGTCTTACTGCCTTTATTGCATAGACAGTGTATAGTTAAATTCATATCTTAGCGTATCTGTTATTGTTACCTTTGCCTGACAGCTTCCGTAGATTCCTCCGTAGCTTATGGGATTTTAGTATTATATATGCATATGTAAATTATGTATTGCAGGGTACTAATCTACATCCTATAATCTATTTCTTATCGAAAATCCTTCATCTGATCGTACGAGATGAATCCCTCAACCAGTTCGAGTCCATCAGATTTCGATAGCTATTTCGATAGTTATTCCGACAGCTATTTCGATATGGATTTCCACTCGAGCTCCGAAAGCAGAGTAACCGGAATGAATCGATCAATTAGCCATCATCTATTCTGAATGAATTGGAGATGGGTTCGTAGTCGACTTAATCAATGGAAACGCGAAGAAGGCGATCATTTCCACTAACCAAATTCACCTCTTGACAATGAACCTAAAACGTTTACCGGCGAACCTGTTCGAGACACCATTTTCTCTCTCATTTCCAAAGTATCTCATCACGATCATATACTATCTCAGATTCTAAACCTCATTCATCCGCTCGTCCGAACCGACAATCATCCCGGTGTAATAGAAGAAGTTAACGAACTTCGCGCATAAGTTGTAGTCTTGGAAAATATGGTGCAAAACGTACCAGCTTCATCCAAATCACCGGCACCAACAGTACCACCAACAACCCAAATTTCAATATCACATGCCTCAACATCTCAATCTATACCTCGAGTATAATCATCATTCTACATGACATTCTACATCAGTTATCTTCGTTCGACATGGTGATTATGTAATCTCTAATGTTTTAGAGATTATTTATTCTAGTTCCAACTGAAAACTAAATGAGTTTAATATCATGTTAACTCATTAAATTCATGATTACATCTGAAGAAAATATATATGTATATATGTTTTCATAAAGATTGTAATTAAAAATTCTTTTGTACAAACTGTTAATAATAAAAATATTTTAACGGGTAGGTAATACCCGAGGAATATTTAAATTTCACATTAATAAGTTACACTGTATATTCTTCGAATCTGATTCAACAGTTATTCACTATCCTATTTAAAACCACCGGGATACTTATCCGTTCACCAAAGAATAACTATTTTCATTCAAATTCAATTTCATATTTGAATTTTGACCTATCAGAATCCAACAAGTGGCATAATGAAGAAATAATGGACACAATAAAAATTGATTAGAAACAGACTAATTAACAATATTAAATTTTATTAAGAAACCACGCTAACAAAATCCTAGCTAACTGTTAATTCCGTATTACATTTTATTTATCGCAATTTATTTATCGCAATTTATTTTATCGCAATTTATATTCTCGCAATTTTATTTATTGTCATTTAATTTCTGTTATTTACTTTACGCACTTTATTTATCGTCATTTAATTTCTGTTATTTATTTTACGCACTTTAAATATCGGGACACGTATACAAGGTTTTGACATATCATATCGACACATCTATATATATTATTTGGAATCACCATAGACACTCTATATGCAGTAATGATCGAGTTCTCTATACAGGGTTGAGGTTGATTCTATAATAATATATATACTTTGAGTTGTGATCGAGTCTGAGACATGTACACGGGTCACGATACGTATTAATTAATTCAAATATTATATATTAAACTATATATGAATGATTGCACTGTCAACTGTGGACTATCGACTGTGGACTAATAACATTGGACAATTAAAATGAATTAAAATATTGAATATAACATATGAAACTAAACAATTCTTCAAGTTTGCCACTTGATTTCGTCTTAAACCTCATTTGTATCTTCACGATTACATTCTGCATTCAAACCTTTCATGATTCTTGAAAACACCTCAATCGATAGGATGAATCAACCGCACTTCATCTACGGAAGGAAAGATTTATGCATATAGTTATGCACCTGAGAAACTCTCGGCAATTGAGTAAAAGTTCAACACGTAGCCGCGTCAGATCCTTTGGCATTTATTAACAAAAACAACTTTGCGATCCCTTTTCAAAATTAGCCAATTTTGTCACAGCTCCAACAAGTCAACTTCGACTTTTCGTACGAAACAACCTTATTATAACGTTTATATATACGCGTGCTCTTTTATTGTTACCAGGTAACCTTTCATATTCCATCATATTACCATCAGCGTTTAATCATCTAAAAACACAATTCTCCTGAAACCACCTCGGATTAATAACCGATGATTCAGATATCATAGCATTAAATGCAGAGGAAACAGAAAAATGGAAGATGGTCTAAACGGACCAAAGTTTGATGATAAAGAAAGGAGTGTTAGGAACGCTCGATAGAAAATTGGGTATTGAAAAACAGATTGAGTTACCCATGAAGGAGACCAAGGACAAATACAAGGACCAAATCCTATATTCAAAGGATTCAGGTAATTCTGGATCCGTTGAAATCTTTAGAGAATATCTTGCTCCGAAGTCATGTTAAAATCTTGCGGAAAATCTTTCTCCATCAACCGTCGAACTTAGAAATTCCAAAATATCATCATCAATATCTTTGATATTTCTGAGGATATTTTCATAAATATTCTCGTCCGAAATTATATACCTCTTCGTGCTTCCTGTGTATCAATATATTGGAAACATTCAATAGAAAATATAGTACCGAAAAGCAGATTATGCGAAACTATGAAGAAAGCCGTGGATAAATCACAAAGAATAAGTTTGACTTCAAAGAATCCAAATAATTCAATGTCTGCTAAAGTCTATAGTGAATAACTTGCTCCTTACTCTAAACCCTTGCAGACAATAGTTTCTATCATCCTCTGATCTTAGATATTCTGAGATATTATCGTACCTTTCATTATAAATATCCTCCATATTTCTGGAGATATTTTTATAACTATTCTTATCTAAAATCATTAATCTTTTCGTGCTATCAGTATTACATCATATAGAAACTGTTAGTTTCTATATTCTGTAAATTTTCAAGCTTAAAATATGAATGTTATTGAAGTAATGATGGGAACTGATGCATGAGTTAGTATAATATAATGACACTTGATCAACGTGATTATATTACAGTAAGTCATGTTGAGTTTCTAAATGAAACGTGATGATTCACAGATCATAACGTCATCATGTGCCATGTTACATAACTCTTTCATCCTACTTAACTCCGTAACAAATCAAGAAAATGTATTCTTGATGGTTCTATCTTCCGTGATGTTGATAAATTTGAAAATCAAATCGTGCTATCACGTTCCTTCATGCTTAGAACATTATAATCATTCGAAACTCTATATCTATAAATTCTGGACCATTATTCGCTTGACTTGAAGTCGGGAAGAGAAAACAAAAGCATAGAGCTTTGAAATATAAGGGAGAATATAAAGTCCGATAACAACACATAAATTACAAACCGTGTATATCAATGTGTATCACAACATAAAGACACGGGAGAATTAAAAACATTATAATCCCGAGGGCGAAGTAGAAGAAAGCAGATTCCTCTGGTGGAAGTTGAAAAAGGAGAATGATTGTTGCGATAGTAAGGATGAGGACAAGGATTAGAACTGGATTAATCATTTTCAGAATCTTTTGGATGTATGAACTAAGAAAGAAAGTATAAGAATGGTGAGAATAATGGAAAGGAAGAGCTTAATTTATACTGGAAATATCAGACGTAGTAATCGGGGCAGATCACCGTATTTAATTAAAGAGATCTTAATTTCCATAAATCCCGAAGAATCAGATTTTATAGATCTTCAAGATTTTCTTTAAATCCCTTAAATTTCGGAATTCAACCAAGGCAATGTCAAAAGTTAAGACGCGCCTTATTTTCTAAATTCAAACCTGACTACGTCAAAAGTTAAAAACAAATCTTTGTTTCTCATTTCATCCTTTTGTGAATAGATTCATTCGCACTCTTCGAATAATCGAATTATTTTTATCCATATTACTCAATGATTATAAAACTCAAGTTATCAACTCATATTCGTCAGGAAAACATATTTATTGTTAGCTATGACGACCTCACTCAAATTTCGGGACGAAATTTCTTTAACGGGTAGGTACTGTGATGACCCGGGAATTTCCGACCAAATTTAAACATAATCTTATATGATTCGACTCGATAAGCAAAGTCTATTAAACCGAGTCTCATTATGTTTGAACTATTTCATGATAACATTTGACCTTTAACTATTTCCGACGATTCACGAACCTTTAATTGTAACTAAGAATGTAAATATAAATAATTATATATAAAACTAATTATATTAGTATTAATGAACTATTAAGTAATTTTGTTATTATAAAAGATAACATTTAATAACTAAAGATTTTCATTTTGAATATATATGGTATATTGTATATAAATGATTCAAACATATTTTACCAACGTTATCAAAATATTAAATGTACAATGTTATACTTTGTAGTTAATTGTAAAAATATACATAATTAATCATCTACTCAACATTTAAAACATGATTTTATATATATGGTAGTATACATATATACATAAATATAACTATATATATATGATTTTATACATAATTATTATATTATGTATATGTAGAAATTTATAATATATCTATGATGAAATAATGTACTATTTTAATAAATATATATAATACTTACATATATAAAACATTTATATTTTTCATAATTACATACATAAGTATAATATAATTAGTATGTAAATAAATATTATAATATATTTATATTAAAATGCATAAATATATAATATTCAGTATATGTTACAATACATATTACATAATTATTAAATATTACATAATAATAGATGATATTAATAAATTAAATTTAAATACAAATATTGTTATTGTAGTAATGTTATTTGTATCGTCAAATATCAATATTTGTATTCATAATATCACTTTATATCATATAAAGATGAAATTGGATGTATATATTAGATTATTATTACTAATATTATTATTATCGATAAAATATTAATATTATCATAATTAGTATGGTATTATTATTATTATTATCATTTTTACAATTATTATTATCATTAATATTATATTTATCATTATTATTAATTTTATTAATATTATTAGATATTAATAGTATTGTTATTATATATTATTATTATTAATTAAAAAAAAAACAGTAGGGATCTATATTATACGCGTGACCTCTGTATCCTTTATCTCTATTATTATTATTTTTTTGTTTCTTTCCTGCTCCCAACTCGTGAACCTGTGTTGACATTTTCTCCATTTTTTATCAACCGATCTCTATTATTACAACATGATTATGTATAATTGCAAATCAAATAAAAAGGAAATCCAATGGGATTAAAGAGCACAGCGATATTTTTTTTTCTTCTTCTCTGCACGCTCCAATTTTTTTTTCTCTCAATTCAATTTCGAATAAAGTTTCAAAATCTAAAAATGCAGAAAGGTTAGAAATCTTTCTTTGAATCTATCTGCAAAATCTCAACTCTCAAATCTTTATATCGATCTTGAATTTTGAAGTCAAAGTTTAGTTTAAAAAAAGTCAACAATTGTTCTTGAGACAAATTCGCGTTCGTGTATATGTTTCTGATCAAATTGACGATTCCAGTAGTTTTTATACATGTTTAGAAAACTATTTCGTGTTATAAACATTATCTATAATGTTATCTATTACGAAATCAAATTTTTTTTGTTCCAAGAACCGACGCTGCAGTAGTCCTTTAGTATTTTTTTTTTATTTTAGAACCCAAATTATTTTTTTTCTGTAATGTTTTGAAGCTTTAAAGGGAACCCCGATTTTGTTTTTTTTTTTGGTTATTGATGTTTTGTTGAATCTATGAGACTTGTGGAGAAGAAGAGGAATAGAAGAAAAACAGTTTATATATAAAATTTAAATTCGATATTAGTACAGAGAATCAGAATTGGTGGGATGGTCGAGAGTGTTTGCGTGTGAGCATGTGGTCACGAGATCGATTCCAGAGGACGGTAGTTTCTTTTTTTTTTGAAACTCTTTTCATGTGAGGTAGTTTTCTTTTCTAATTTTATTATTGTTATTATATATTAATTATTATTAGTATTATTATTATTATTGTGATTGTTTTAATTGTTATTGTTATTGTTATTATTAGTATCATACTTGTTATCATATTTGAAAGTATTATAGACATTACTATTATTATTATGATAGGTATTAATAATATTATTATTAGTAATAAACTTATCATTTTAGTATTTTATCATCATTAGGATTATGATTATGATTATCATTATTATTATTATGAAGGAAATAAAAATATATTATTATCATCAATATTAGAATTTGTACCGGTTTATAAATAATTGTATCATCAGTACATTTACAATTAATAATATCATATTTATCAGTATCATCATTAATATTTACTAGTATTATTATGATTATCATTTATCATTTTATAAATATTAGAACCCTTATTATTAACATAAGTATGGTATTAGTATTAATATTATTTTAGAGTTATTATTATTAGTATCATTAACAGTTATCATTTTCATTTTTTTTGCTATTAGTATTATCATTATTAATAAAATTATTATTATTATTAGTAAATCATTATTATCTAAATTATTATTTTAACAAATAAATCTTTTGTACACTATATATATACTTATGGTATATACTAGGATTGTATTAATAATTCACATAACAAACTAATAAAATTTCATAAATACAATACTAACCACAAATATATGTATATAAATATATTAATGTCACTATTTATATAAACGTAAATCATTATAGATATATATACATAAAATCGATATATATATAAAATATAATATAAGTATACGTTTTAAAATAAAGGTTAGAATAAATTCTACAAAACTATAATATATAAATAATACATATTAATAAATGAAATTTTGTAACTTACATTATACGTATTAATATATACACAATTGATATAGGTTCGTAAATCCGAGGCCAACCCTGCATTGTTCAATGACGTCATATGTATTTTTACTACAAAATACAGTATCGTGAGTTTCATTTGCCTTTTTACCCTTTATATTTTTGGGCTGAGAATACATGCGCAACTTTTATAACTGTTTTACGAAATTGACACAAGTACGTGAAACTACATTCTATGGTTGGATTATCGAAGTCGAATATGCCCCTTTTTATTAAGTCTGGTAATCTAAGAATTAGGGAACAGACACCCTAATTGACGCGAATCCTAAAGATAGATCTATCGGGCCCAACAAGCCCCATCCAAAGTACCGGATGTTTTAGTACTTCGAAATTTATATCATGTCCGAAGGAGGATCCCGGAATGATGGAGATATTCTTATATATGCATATTGTTAATGTCGGTTACCAGGTGTTCAATCCATATGAATGATATTTTTGTCTCTATACATGGGACGTATGTTTATGAGAAATGGAAATCTGAAATCTTGTGGTCTATTAAAATGATGGAAACGATTGTTTAAGTTAAACTAATGAACTCACCAACCTTTTGGTTGACACTTTAAAGCATGTTTATTCTCAGGTACGAAAGAAATCTTCCGCTGTGTATTTGCTCATTTTATAGATATTACTTGGAGTCATTCATGGCATATTTCAAAAGACGTTGCATTCGAGTCGTCGAGTTCATCAAGATTATTATCAAGTCAATTATAGTTGGATATATTATGAAATGGTATGCATGCCTGTCAACTTTCGATGTAATGAAAGTTTGTCTTTTCAAAAACGAATGCAATGTTTGTAAAATGTATCATATAGAGGTCAAGTACCTCGCGATGTAATCAACTGTTGTGAATCGTTTATAATCGATATGGACTTCGTCCGGATGGATTAGGACGGGTCTTCACATTGCTGAGGGTATGGCATTACTGGATTGGAGTCTCAAGAAATTCAACTATAGTAGGAGCAGCATGTGAAGACCCGTCCTAATCCATCCGGACGAAGTCCATATCGATTATAAATGATTCACAACAGTTGATTTCATCGCGAGGTACTTGACCTCTATATGATACATTTTACAAATATTGCATTCGTTTTTGAAAAGACAATCTTTCATTATATCGAAAGTTGACGGCAAGCATACCATTTTATAATATATCTAACTATAATTAACTTAATAATAATCTTGATGAACTCAATGACTCGAATGCAACGTCTTTTGAAATATGTCATGAATGACTCCAAGTAATATCTTTAAAATGAGCAATTTCACAGCGGAAGACTTCTTACATACCTGAGAATAAACATGCTTTAAAGTGTCAACCAAAAGGTTGGTGAGTTCATTAGTTTATCATAAACAATCATTTCATAATTTTAATAGACCACAATATTTTCATTTCCAGTTCTCATAAATATACGTGCCACACATGGAGACAAAAATCATTCATATGGATTGAACACCTGGTAACCGACATTCACAATATGCATATAAGAATATCCCCATCATTCCGGGATCCTCCTTCGGACATGATATAAATTTCGAAGTACTAAAGCATCCGGTACTTTGGATGGGGCTTGTTGGGCCCGATAGATCTATCTTTAGGATTCACGTCAATTAGGGTGTCTGTTCCCTAATTCTTAGATTACCAGACTAAAAAGGGGCATATTCAATTTCGATCATTCAACCATAGAACGTAATTTCGATTACTTGTGTCTATTTCGTAAAACAGTTATAAAAGTTGTGCATGTATTCTCAGTCCTAAAAATTTATATTGCAAAAGCATTTAAAAAGGGAATAATGAAACTCACCTAATGTATTTTGTAGTAAAAATACATACGACTATATTGAACAATGCAGGGTTGTCCTTGGATTTACGAACCTATATCATTCATATATATATTAATACCTATACTTGCAATCGAACACTTATATATATTATTATTAATGATATAACTTTTATATTAATATCCTATATTCATTTTATATAAAAAAGTATTAAGTTTTGTTATGTTATATGTAATAAATATATTTATATATTTATATATATATATTACTTGTTAGTTAAAAAAGTACTTTAGTAATACTAAGTAATATTCGAAATATTAATAGATGTTAAAGCTAATAATAATAAAAATGATCATATTATTTATAATTCTATTAATAAATATATTAATATAATAGTTTTCAATAATTAGTCTCATAATAATGATAATAGCAGTAGTTTTTAATAAAATGGATGATTTAATAATAACAGTTATGAAAATAATAATTTTTGATAATCATACCTAATTTATTAATATTTATAATTATAACAATATCTGTTTTGTTAATTATGACAATAAGTTTAATTTTTAACCATACTTATAATAATGATGTTGTTACTAATACCTTTGTCGATATTAATAATAATAATTCTAACGATTTGTAAAATGTTACTAATAATAATATTTATAATAATTTGTGTTATGTTCATAATAATGATAATAATACTAATAATGATCATAATTATAATAATAATAATTCATATATTAGTTTTAGTATTAATAATAACTATAATACTAAGTGATGGTAATTAGTAATAATAATAATAGTTATACTAATAATCATTAATATTAGTAACAACAATACCATTCATAATAATAATAATAATAATAATAATAATAATAATAATAATAATAATAATAATAATAATAATAATAATAATAATAATAATAATAATAATAATAATAATAATAATAATAAAATTTTGGATTTTGGAAAACTACCTCCATATAGCTTTAAAAAAAAAAGTTGCCATCCGCAGGAATCGAACCCGAGACCTCCCGTTCATACCAAACACCCCTTAACCATCAAACCGTGACCATTTTTCTGATTTAATACAGTTTCTAAATTCTTTTAACCTTAAACGAGTTAAAGCTGGATTTAAATCTATTAATTGGAACTTATACGACCCTCAAAGATTTCCAATTTAATAATCAACACAAAATAAACAATATATATATATATATATATATATATATATATATATATATATATATATATATATATATATATATATATATATATATATATATATATATATATATATATATATGTATATGGCAGTCGCTGAATAGAAAAAAAATGAAGAACATAAAATATGATTTTGATTTTCAGAAGGTTTTAGATTAAGAGTTCAACATGAAATAAGTTGCAAATCGTTCATAGAACCTTTCTGGATCGTCAATTAAACTTAAAACATCAAAATGAAGTTGAATTTTACGATTAACACACTGTTTGACTTTTGAAGATTAGAACTTTGACTTTAAAATTGGAAATCAATAGTAAGAATTGAAGCTTTATATTTTACAGATAGTTTGAATTGAAGATTACAAGGACAACTGCATTATTACATTTTACAATTTTATTTGGATTCGAGGTTTTTGGTAAAAGGTTTAAGAACAGAGATATCGGCTGAATGTTTTAAAAAAAATTGCTATCTTTAACTAATTTAAAAGAAGCTGGTTGTCGAATTGCTGTTTAATAAAGAAAAGATATTTGGATGTGTACATTACTACATGAGTTGATTGGTTTGTATATCTAATTCGCTCGTTAATAATTGTGGCAGACAAAAATATTAAAAGATTGAAAACAGAAACATATTGATAACAGACTTTGTTGTATAGCTGAATGGAAATCGAATATAGTACCAATTATGAGCAGCAATTAACTAAAGTGATGGTGATGGTTAACTATTATGAGCTGTATCAGTATCATAACTCTGTGTGCAATAATCTTTGTTTAATTATTTATCTGCCATATATCTATTAATCTGATATATTTTCATACGTATTTATTTATAGATGTAAATATATATTATTAATAATTTAAATACTAATAATAATCTTAGTATAATTGATAAAAAAATGATATATAAAATAATAATACGATTAATATTAATAATAATTAATAATAAATATCATAATAATAATAATATTAATAATAATTATGATAATAATAATTGTTAATAAGAATGTTATTGATGATAATATTAATAAATTATATATATTTTTCTTTTATGATAATAATAATAATAATATTGATAACTTATGATAATAATACTGATTCTATTTGATAGTACCTAATAATAATACCAATATTAACATGTTACATGTTTCAATTTTACATAACAATATTAATAATACAGATAATAATATTAATACTAATAATGAAAGTAATAATATTAACATTGATATAATAATTTATTCATATAAAATCTCGTATATATATATATATATATATATATATATATATATATATATATATATATATATATATGTTAATTTAATACTAATAATAATACTGATATCAATATTAATAATGAAAGTAATATATTAATTATATTTTAACTCGTAATTAAATTTAATGTACTGATATTACATTTTATTAATTAACACCCATAATAACACATTGAACATTTAAAATTTATCTATATTATATATATTATGACATACATATAATATTAGTTGTGTACTGAATTCATATATATTTATATATATTTATTTTATTAACATCTTAATTATTTTGTACATTACTTTACATATTTATTTCAATTAATTAAATAGTATTATACTAACTCAAAATAACATATATACACACACACACACATACACACACACACACACACACACACACACACACATATATATATATATATATATATATATATATATATATATATATATATATATATATATATATATATATATATATATATATATATATATATATATATATATATATATATATATATATATATATACATATTTATTATCACACAATGTTCGTGAATCGTCGGGAATAGTCAACGGTCAATTGAATATATGAAACAGTTCAAACATTTTGAGACTTAACATTACAGACTTTGCTTATCTTGTCGAGATCATATAAAGATTAAGTTTAAATTTGGTCAGAATTTCCCGGGTCGTCACACAGCAAGCCATACATATTCAGTAATAAACCCAGTTCTAGGTATTCAAGCAAGTCAGTAGTAGGCACTAAATCTGGAGGTTATAGTTGTGGGAAGGTAGGACACTTTGCATCTGAGTGTATGTCCAGAAAACCTTCCACACATGCCAACTTATTTTCAAAAGCTGATAAGTACAAGAACAAGTACAAAGCTATGAATGCCCAGCTAAAAGGAAACTCAAAGGTTGAAAAGAAGGATGAGAAACAAGAGAAGGTTTTAGTTGCAGAACATCATGATTGGGATGAAACCAGTTCATCATCTTTATCTTCATACAGTGAAAGTGATGAGAAGTGCACTGGTTATTCATCTGGCAGAAAGTTGTGTTTAATGGCCAAAGAAATTGATGAGAAAGTTGATGAGGAAAACAATGGTTAATACATTTCTAGCTGATATGAGTGAAGCATACCAAAGAAGGGATTCATCTCAATTGAAATCTGAAATGTTGTATAAGGTTGAAAATTTTTGAACTTCCACCGACTTCGCCTTCAACAGTTGCTGCTGATGCTGATGTTGTTCGTGGTTACACCGTTGTTTCACCAACCGGGTCACCTTCTCGGATTTTGAATAGATATGGATTAAGATATCTCTCTGACAATGAGGTGGAGGAACTATATCTTGCTGAGTTTGCTAAACGAACTGATCTTGATGAAGTTCGCGAGACTATGATGATTTATCTTGAGCAAGCAAGGGTAGTATATCCTTTATCTCCAAGCAAGTCACCTCGACCAATTCACATGTCTGATCATGATGATTTCGATCCCGACAATCTTCACGAGGGGGAGAATAGACAAGGTGGTTATCGGTCCAGTGGTTTTCAAAGATCAACTTATGAAGCTGGTGCATCTAGTCAACATAAGGATCAAGATGTAGTTGATATATCTGATTTTGAAAGCGATGAAATTGAGAAAATCCAGTGTGAAAGTTTTCTAGATGAATCGGAAGGTCAGAGAGAGGGTGACTCATGGATGCTTATGATTATGGATTCAGCTGATCAATTAGAGAATAAGTCAGCTCAAGAGGACAATCAAAACTTTGATAATATTGAAGATATTTTGAAGGGGTCGTCGAGTCTCGCCAATGAATTCAATGATCATCAATTTGTTAACTTGTCATCTCCAACTGATGAATTTAGGATACACTTTGAAAAGGATATTTTCTCTAACGGCAAGGAAGATACTATGACTCCTCCTGATCTGAATGTTCCATTTCAAATTGCAGAGATTGTTCTTGAGCGTGATGTTGATTTCCAACTGAGTAAGGAAGAAGAGAAGATGATTCTTCGTTCACCATTCATTGAACAACAAGCGTATAGAATCTGTGGTGATTCTGATACCGTCCTTTCTACATCAATGAGTGTTCTGGGTGCATGGAAATATCATAAGAATCCAGAATATCTCAAAGCTTATCTGAGTGTTCGCGACAAATTTAAATTGAAGAATGAAGAGAAACTTTAAGAGCAGCGGAATTCAGAGATCAAAAGCATAAATAAGGTTTTGATGATTAATAAGGATGGAGTGAAGATGCCAGTGTTTCAGGTAACAAGAATGGATGATGAGGATTATCAGTTCTCTGAAGAAGATTTTGATAAACTGAAGATGGACGACATTATTTTCATTTACACTACTTGATTAACTTGAATGAATCTGCAATAATTTATCATGCTACTGCGATGAAGGCAGTCTACAGATTTATTCTTGACTCGATGAGATGGATGTCTGTTCACGATTTTTAGATGGGGTTAGAATCTGGACACAAAAAGCTCGAAATCAAACCGCCAAATCAAGTAATCGAAGAGCTAAGATATATGTCCTTACTTGAAGTGAGTGACTGTCCATATGGGTTTACGTTTGTCAATTCTCACTAGACAAAGATCTTCATCAGAGTCTCAGATTTCAGAAGATACTCAGACGGAACGTTGATGTATGCTTTCAAATACTTGAGATGGAGATTGATCAATAACTGCTATTCAACTAAAGATAATGAGATTGTAAAATACATACTCACGAGATTGAAAAGTCGTCTAAAGACAAGAGTGAACATATGAAGATATGAGAATCTCAAGGGATTCAAATCCAAAGGTCACTCCAGAGGAACAAAGTTCCTTTAGATGTTTTAAATAGGATTATATTGTAAAGTTCACATTTAACACTAAGGGGGAGATTGTTAGGACTCCGAAGTTGTATAGTGTTAATGTGTAACAACCCAACCCATTATCCAACTGAATACGCAAATTTTTTATTTTTTTTTAATACAGTGTAGTGCGCGGCGTTCACAGGCCAATTCAGCTTCTGTCCGGTTTTGTCAATTTTCAAATAATGATCTCCCACTTCCCGACATTTTTAGACGAAACGCTTTTCACAACATGTTCTAATATGTAAAACTAACACGTTTCAATAATAAAACAAGTTTTACGAACCGGGCCCACATATGGCCGAAATACGAGTTTCATACAAAATGTAAGTTTCGACCACACTAGTTAAAATTCCAAACGACACTAGATCATGATGTTTGGGGGTTAAACTACCCAAATCTCGGTCAAACTTCAAAAGCTATCACATTAAAAGCGTCCCCTATCAAACAAAGCGGGATCTCTAATCCAAACGAACGCCCTTACCCTTGTCCACGCCAGAGCCTATAAAAAGGTAAACAACGAGAGGGAAACAAAGCTTAGTGAGTGCAACAGTTATACATACACGTATATAACCCATCTATTTGCAATCACACCCACCAAATACCTCATACGAAAATATAACTCAAATAGCATGCCGTCATACTCATAATGCTAACGACTCGTACACTATCACAACACCACATTAGTATATACTCAACACAATATATGTAAAGCATGCTAAACAATATCCAACAACATAATATGATTAACCATAACGCTATGGTGCTACCAGCTCATGGTTTACACCATACGCATTTGAGTCTCACTCTTTATAGTGCTACCGGCTCGTGGTTCACACTTTGGAGCAACCAGCTCGTGATTCATGCCTCATTTTATAGTGCTACCGGCTTGTGGTTCACACTTTATTTTATAGTGCTACCGGCTCGTGGTTTACACTTTGTTTTATAGTGCTACCGGATCATGGTTCACACTCGATGCTACCGGCTCGTGGTTCACATCATGACACTCATCACATACATGCTTCTGTACTACCAGCTCGTGGTTCATACCATAACATTCACAAATAAATACTCCATATACACATACGTATAATCATTCTACTCACCTTAACGATTTGGTGACAGTTTTATACTTCCGCAAGCTTCAAAGCAAAGTACCTAATACAATAAGTACTCGATCAACCCACAAACTAACACACAATTAGGGTATTTCATACCCATCTTTCCCAACTAGGCCAATCATTACCCATTCGACCATTTTAAAGTCAACACACCCAATTCGGGTCATCCACTAACCCCATTAACACCCATTTACCAATTAACTAGGTGCGCTAGTAATTAACTAACCAATCAAGGTTCATAAACACCAATTAACACTTTGAAACCCTAGGTTACTTACTATTGAGTCTTCATGACTCAATCTTTCCCAAGAATACCTAAAATCGCCACAAATAGGTTTTATGTTCATCACTAACTCAAACCCTAACCCTTAAACAAATTAAAATAGGGAAATCAAAGTTAGAACATATCACCATAACCAAAACATAGCTAACGACTAGATGAACAACCTTAATGCTTGAGCTTTAACCCGGATCAAGCTTCTTCCTCCTTGATTCAAGCTTTCTCTCACTTAAAGGGTTTCTCTCTCTAAGATTAAAGTGGAATTGAAGATGATGTTGGTGGTTGTGTTGAATGTGTTTCAACCACCACAAATCTGGCCATAAGTGCCCTAAAACTGGTCCCATGTGAAAGGACCATAATGCCCCTCATTAAACTTTTATTTAAAAGCTGGAATCTTCTAACAGTAGAAGTGTGCGGCGCGCACCTTTACCCTTGCACAGCACGCACAAAGGCCTAGGTAGCCTCTGACCTCAATTTAATTATATACAGCCCCTCACACTATATGCACCCTATTTACACTTCTGTACAGTGATTGTTCGGGTCTTACAACTCTCCCCCACTTGAATCGGAGCGCGTCCTCGCGATCCAAACCGCATGACAAGAGGGAAGATAAACTAACACATACTCTTCGGGCTCCCAAGTAAACTCGTAACCTTTACTACTGAAATGCCCTGTTCATATCGATTATAAACGATTCATAATAGTTAATTACATCGCAAGGTATTTGACCTCTATATGATACACTTTACAAACATTGCATTCGTTTTTAAAAGACAAACTTTCAATACATCGAAAGTTGACAGATATGCATACCATTTCATAATATATCAAACTATCAATGACTTAATAATAATCTTGTTGAAATCAATGACTCGAATGCAACGTCTTTTGAAATATGCCAAGAATGACTCCAAATAATATCTTTAAAATGAGCGAATGCACAGCGGAAGATTTCTTTAATACCTGAGAATAAACATGCTTTCAAGTGTCAACCAAAAGGTTGGTGAGTTCATAGGTTTATCGTAAACAATAAAACTCATCATTTTAATAGACCACAAGATTTAAATACAGTACTCCTCTCTCTTGTACGAAACCATATTTCATAAAGGCTTAGCAGAGTAGGTTCGTATCCTTTTCTCCCCCGTAGGTTGCCTCGCGATTTTTATTAATCGTACACATATCTCGTGCACAAAAACTAATACACATAACCTGTGTATAAAAGTCATTCACACGAACTATAAACACCTTAACAAAATGCATCTTGAATATCCCCCGCATACCGGCATTCCGCACGGTCATGCAAAAAGCATACAATCAGGCCACTCTTTTAAATATGATAGTTGTGTACACCGCACAAACATATCATATCTTTTAAAGCTGGCGATTGTATACCTATTTTGAAGTACTAAAGCAGTTCAAATTCTCTGACTGGAGCTCGTTAGTGCCCATAGATCTATCTTTAGGATTCGCGTCAATTAGGAGCTCGATTTCGCAATTCTTAGATTACCAGACTATAAAGGGGTGATATCCGGTGTACTCATAACTCATTCGTAGAATGTTTTTAAGTACTTGTGTCTATCTCGTTAAACATTTATAAAAGCATTTCATGCATTAGCAGTTCAAAATATATTTCAAAAGCATTTAATAAAGCAGTTGTAAAAATAGCGCATGTATTCTCAGTCCCAAAAATGTAAAGAGTAAAAGGGAGCAAATGAACTCACTATACGATATTTTGTAGTAAAAATATGCATACGACTGAACTGAACAATGCAAGGTTAGCCTTAGATTCACGAACCTATATCATTTATATATATATATATATATACATATATATATATATATATATATATATATATATATATATATATATATATATATATATATATATATATATATATATATATATATATATATATATTAACACACATAATCGTAATTGAACAATTTTATATTTTATTAGTGATATACTTGTTATTTTAGTAAATTATATGTTATATGTATTAAATATGGTTTTATGTAACTAATTGTTATTTAATAAAATAATATTAATAAAAAGTTTTATTAGCTTATAATAATAATAATTATAATAGTAATAATTTTTAATAATAAAAATAATTACAATAATAATAACCACGATAATGATATTATTATTAATGATAATCAAAATAATGATAATAAAAATATTGTTAATAAAAATAATAATGATAGTAAAAATAATGACACTTATAATAATAATAATAATAGTAGTTTTTAATAAAATGATAAGTTTAATAATAACGATAATGAAAATAATAATTTTGATAATAATAGTTAATAATAATGATAATAATAATAATAATAATAATAATAATAATAATAATAATAATAATAATAATAATAATAATAATAATAATAATAATAATAATAATAAATATAATAATAATGATAAAGTTAATAATAATAAGATAATAATAATAATAATAATAATAATAATAATAATAATAATAATAATAATAATAATAATAATAATAATAATAATAATAATGATGGTAATAGTAATACTACCTCATAGAAGTAGTCCTTAAAAAAATGTCCAAGACCGAGTTTGAACCCGCAACGTCCCACTAACCCGATACATCGTCCAACCATTATGCTGCCCATGATTTTTTGGTTTAGATTACACCTTAATTTATTTATCTTATCTTATATCTGTTTCTTCTTCTTCTTCTTTTTCTAAAAAAAAATGATGCCACCGTCCGGGCTCGAACTCAGGATCCTTCTCTTCACGAACACTCATCTAAACCATTGAAGCTGTTTGGACTTTTATGAAATAAATCACACGCTAAAATATGTAAACTATATTAAACCATTTATCATCTCCTTCCTATCATTTATCCTCGACATCATTCTCTCCCCTTATTTCATGTTTATCGTTTCTATATGCATCATAATCGAACCACAATCCTAATCGTCGTCTAAACCATTTTCATAATCATAATCCTATGGTGATCATAAAATCATCATCATCTTGACTATACATCATCATCATCATCTTATCGGGTTTTCATCATCATCATCATCAAGATCATCACTTCATCATCAATATCTATATCATCTACATATTTATCTTACTGTGACCTTGGAAATATGTACACACGCTTACCAGAATCATCACTGTGATTTCATCATGTAATGCACTAACTTCTCGGCTCAACACAAAATTTGATCGTGGCCCAACAATACTTAATCAAGTACACGACCCATGTAATAAATATAAGCCCACAAAATGATTTTTTTTTTAAAAAATGTGCATAGCCCAACATATAAATTCTAACGACCCGTCCTAATCCATCTGGACGAATACATTACATTTGGTTACATCGCGAGGTACTTGACCTCTATATGATACATTTTACAAACATTGCATTCGTTTTTAAAAGACAAACTTTCATTACATCGACAGTTGACGGAATGTGAAATGTCCCGTTCATATTGATTATAAACGTTCCTTATTAATTGATTTCATTGCGAGGTTTTGACCTCTATATGAGACATTTTTCAAAGACTGCATTCGTTTTTAAAACAAACCATAACCTTTATTTTATCGACAAGGTTAACAAGACACCACTTAGATTATCCAAAAATGATAATCTAGCAAATATCACACTTACACACTACCAATACATATTGGTTTACAAATATTAATATGTTACAACAAAATTAATCTCGAATGCAGTTTTAAACAATATTATACAAGCATGCTGACACCAAATCTTGTCCATATAATAGCATGCAACAGCGAAAGCTCTTAATAATCACCTGAGAATAAACATGCTTTAAACGTCAACAAAAATGTTGGTGAGTTATAGGTTTAACCTATATTTATCAAATCGTAATAATAGACCACAAGATTTCATATTTCAATATACATCTCATACATAGAGATAAAAATCATTCATATGGTGAACACCTAGTAACCGACCTTAACAAAGTGGGACTATAACTCACTTTCACAGATTTTTAAAAATCATTCATATCATTCATAAAAATCATGGATATAGAATATCCCCTATCATTCCGGGACTCCCTTCGGACATGATGAATTCGAAGTACCAAAGCATCTGGTACTTTGGATGGGGCTCATTGGGCCCAATAGATCTATCTTTAGGATTCGCGTCAATTAGGGTGTCTGTTCCCTAATTCTTAGATTACCAGACTAAAAAGAGGCATATTCGGTTTAATAATCCAGCCATAGAATGTAGTTTCATTTACTTGTGTCTATTTTGTAAAACATTTATAAAACTGCATGTATTCTCATCCCAAAATATTAGATTTTAAAAGTGGGACTATAACTCACTTTCACAGATTTTTACTTCGTCGGGAAGTAAGACTTGGCCACTGGTCGATTCACGAACCTATAACAAATATGTACATATATATCAAAGTATGTTCAAAATATATTTACAACATTTTTAATACGTTTTGCTATTTTAAGTTTATTAAGTCAGCTATCCTCATTAGTAACCTACAACTAGTTGTCCAAAGTTAGATGTACAGAAAATAAAGCAATATATATTATCTTGAATCAATCCACGACCTCGTGTATACAAGCCTCAGGCTAGATCATAACTCAAAGTATATATAATATTTTGGAATCAACCTCAACCCTGTATAGGTAACTCCAACATTACTGCATATAGAGCGTCTATGGTTGTTCCGAAATATATATAGATGGGTCGATATGATATGTCAAAACAATGTATTTGTGTCTATGGTATCCCAAGATAACATAATATATTAGAATACATGTATAATATAATATGAGTTAGCTAGAATATGATTAATATAGATTTGTTGCCAATTTTCACGTAGCTACAACAAAAAAAATTATCCAATCTTATTTTACCCATAACTTTTTCGTTTTAAATCCGTTTTGAGTGTTTCAAGTTGCTATGGTTTCATATTGAAGTTAAGTTTATGTATCTAAACAGAAAAAGAATAAGTTTATAGTCGGAAATACAGGTTACAAGTCATTTTTGTAAAGGTAGTCATTTCAGTCGAAAGAATGACGTCTAGATGACCATTTTGGAAAACATACTTCCACTTTGAGTTTAACCATGATTTTTGGATATAGTTTCATGTTCATAAGAAAAATTATTTTCTCAGAAGAACAACTTTTAAATCAAAGTTTATCATAATTTTTAATTAACTAACCCAAAACAGCCCTCGGTGTTACTACGACGTCGTATATCCGATTTTACGGTGTTTTTCGTGTTTTCAGGTTTTAAATCATTAAGTTATCATATAATATAGATATAGAACATGTGTTTAGTTGATTTTAAAAGTTAAGTTAGAAGGATTAACTTTATTTGCGAACAAGTTTAGAATTAACAAAACTATGTTCTAGTGATTACAAGTTTAAATCTTTGAATAAGATAGTATTATATGTATGAATCGAATGATGTTATGAACATCATTACTACCTTAATTTTATTAGGTAAACCTACTGGAAATGAAAAAAATAGATCTAGCTTCAAAGGATCCTTGGATGGCTTGAAAGTTCTTGAAGCAGAATCATGACACGAAAACAAGTTCAAGTAAGATTTCCACTCGAAATAAGATTGTTATAGTTATAGAAATTGAATCAAAGTTTGAATATGAGTATTACCTTGTATTAGAAAGATATCTTATTGTAAATAAGAAAGATTTCTTGAGGTTGGATGATCACTTTACAAGATTGGAAGTAAGCTAGCAAACTTGGAAGTATTCTTGATTTTATGAAAGTAGAACTTATCGAATTTATGAAGAACACTTAGAACTTGAAGATAGAACTTGAGAGAGATCAATTAGATGAAGAAAATTAAAGAATGAAAGTGTTTGTAGGTATTTTTGGTCGTTGGTATATGGATTAGTGATAGTGCTCCAAATGAACATATATTTAGTAGCAATATCCTTCCGATATGTAAAGTTTTCAGTTGCAATTGTTCTATTTTCAAGTAATATTCGTTTAAATAAATAAGTGCGAAGACAAAAGGCGGAAACAAAGATTTGAAGACAAAAACGTCCAAAAAGCTCAAATGTACAAGATACAATCCAAGTGGTTCAATTTAATGATGAGAAACGTCTAAAAATTACAAGAGTACAAGTTACAAAACGCAAAGTACACGATATAAAATAGTACGCAAGGACGTTCGAAAATTCAGAACCAGGACATGAGTCAACTCTCAACGCGCGACGCAACGGTGCAAAAATTACAAGTCAACTATGCACATAAATAAAATATAATATATAAATAATTCTTAAAAATTATATATATATTATATTATTATTTAATAACGTCGACAAGCAAAGATCCAAAATGATGTGAGCTGGAAAATCAAACTCCGCGACTCGCAGAGTTTGAAGGCCAAATGGGCCACGACTCGCGGAGCTGCCAGAAATCAAAACACCTATAAAAGGCCATGCATTCGTTCGATTTTAATATATAAAAAATATAATAATAATAATATTCTGTAATAAATAATAAATAATAAATAAATAAATAAATATATATATATATATATATATATATATATATATATATATATATATATATATATATATATATATATATATATATAGGTTAGTTTTATATTAGATTAGTTCGGGTTATGTAAAGGTTATTTTACGGGTTTTTGAAGTCGAAATTCTGTCCGTGTAACACTACGCGATAAATACTCAATGTAAGTTATGTTCTCCTTTTTAAATTAATGTCTCGTACTTAAGTTATTATTATGCTTATTTGAGCCAAAGTAATCATGATGTTGGACTAAATATTAAAGACGGGGTAATTAGGCTTTGTACCATAATTGGGGTTTGGACAAAAGAACGACACTTGTGGAAATTAGACTATGGGCTATTAATGGGCTTTATATTTGTTTAACTAAATGATAGTTTGTTAATTTTAATATAAAGATTTACAATTGGACGTCCGTATAAATAACCATATACACTCGATCGGACACGATGGGCGGGATATTTATATGTACGAATAATCGTTCATTTAACCGGACACGGGAATGGATTAATAGTCTATGGAATTATTAAAACATGGGTGAAATTATGTACAAGGACACTTGGCGTAATTGTTAACAAAGTATTAAACCTTGGATTACACGCAGTCGATATCCTGGTGTAATTATTAAACAAAGTATTAAAACCTTGTTACAGTTTAAGTCCCCAATTAGTTGGAATATTTGACTTCGGATA
The DNA here is from genome assembly GCF_046630445.1 of Rutidosis leptorrhynchoides. Lineage (NCBI taxonomy): Eukaryota > Viridiplantae > Streptophyta > Magnoliopsida > Asterales > Asteraceae > Rutidosis > Rutidosis leptorrhynchoides. Next base: position 359,725,288 of record NC_092336.1, on the reverse strand, counting down.
TAAGGATAATTTGACGAGGACACTCGCACTTTATATTTATGACTGATGGACTGTTATGGACAAAAACTAGACGGGCATATTAAATAATCCAGGACAAAGAACAATTAACTCATGTGAATAAACTAAAAATCAACACGTCAAGGAAGTTTAAATAAGCATAATATATTTTATTTCATATTTCCTCGTACTTTTATTTATTGTCATTTTAATTATTTTTATTTATTTTATATTGTTAGTTAAATATCGTCATTTACTTTACGCTTCGCTTAAAATATAAAATCGACAAACCGGTCATTAAACGGTAAACCCCCTTTTATATATTATATATATATATATATATATATATATATATATATATATATATATATATATATATATATATATATATATATATATATTTTTTTTTTTTTAACAAATGTAATTATATAAAAATATAGTGTAACCGTCTCCCTGTGGAACGAACCGGACTTACTAAAAACTATACTACTCTACGATTAGGTACACTGCCTATAGTGTTGTAGCAAGGTTTAGGTATATCTATTTTGTAAATAAATAATTAAAACTTGTGTAATATTTCGTCGTATTTCGTATTTAAATTAATACTATTTCATATACACCTCGCATAACATCAAGTATTTTTGGCGCCGCTGCCGGAGAAATCGGCGAAACGCTATATTTTTAATTTATTTTTGTATAAATATATTTATATATATTTTTAGAAAAACAATATAAAATTAAAAAAAAAAACGTTTTTCAACCTCCGCGACTCGTGAAGATTTTCTGGAACGGGACAACGCGACTCACGGAGCTGCCTTGTCAGGCCACAAAGAAACCCTAAAAAGCATTAATTACGGGGTATTATTAATTATTATTATTATTTAACCCTAATTACTTTATTATTATTATTATTTAGTTTAAGTTTTTAAATTAATTAGTTATAATTAATTATATTTAGTTTAAATATATAAAAAATTAATACTTTTATAAAATATAAAAATAAAAATATAAAAATAATATTTTTTATAAAAATAAGTAATTTTATCACTTTTTATAATTTGTATCCTTTTATTTAGTGTAATCGTAATATTTTGTATATTTTTCGTTCGCAATTAGTTTTAAAATTAGTTTTTCCGTAGTTATTTTATATGTATAGATTCTTAGGCTTTGCCGTAAAATCCCTTAAGTGCTTTTTCTTTAAATTAAGATTTAGGCGCTTTGGAATTTTGCGACGCCGTTTTTCGCTTTAGTTTTAAATAGATTTTAGTGCCTTTAAGTAATTGTCATTTTCTGAATAAAATTGCATTTACCTTTAGATCTTTAGGCGCAACTTTTTAGATATAATTTTTAGAATTTTAAGTTTCGACGTTTTTCTTTCTTATTTTTATTTTTCGACGTTTTTCGACGCGTATTATTTTTCTTTCTTATTTCTCGACGATCTAGTTTTTAGGACTTAGAATTTTCTCTATTTCTTCTCTATAATTTCTTTAAAATTTCAATGAAAAATTATTTTAAGCAGTTAAATTGATAGACATCCAAATTTTCTGCTTCGTAGTAATAGTTGGATTTGTTAGTGGCTGAGTTGTGAGCTTCCGATTTAAAGGGTTCTGGCTCCCTGCTGCATCTATTGGCTATTCGAAACGTGGGCAAAAGTAGAAAAGTCTATTAATTTGATAACTTATATAATTTTTTTTATTTTATTTTATAACTAATAGGATAATTAGTAAATGCACCACATTGTAGCTAAATTTTGGTAATAAACGCATTATGGAAAATCTCGAAAATATCTTAGAAACTCTTTATGACATCCGAAATCAATTTCATCAATACTCTCAAACAGGTGTTGATGACAATTCATTCGGTCAATCTTGGATCACGAATGACGAAACAATAACTGGTTGTGAAATATGTGGAGATTATCACTCAACATGGGAATGTTATTATTACGTTCCTATGGAAAATTATGCACCCATGGAACCTGAATGGAACGATTATGAGGAATACAATTCTAATTGGGATTATTCACAAAAATATATCCAAACTCAACAACCAGAAGACGAGAAAAAATATGTGCCTGAAAATTCTTTAGATTATATGAAAATCAAACTCGAAGAACTGGATGCTCAAAATGAACAAATGAGAGAGTTTGTAAATTGGCAAGCTGAAACCCTATCAGATTACACACTTGTTGATCTGAGGAGTATTGTGCAAGAAAATTTTATATCATCGAATTTTGATGAATTCGAGAGCTCCGAAATCACCAACTATCCCGATGATACTTTTTATTCAGTTTTACCAATTTCACAACATATCGACACATTAGCCTCTACCGACAAAATCATCGATCCATCAATGAATGAAGAAGAAGTAAGGGTGACAAATTGGTACTCTTGGGAAAACGATAACGTTGAAAATTTTACCCCCGAGACCAAAATGGTGAGACCAATAAGTACCATTAATGAAGAAGAATTTGCTTTGATCCCGAAATTCACCATTCCACAACCTTCCAACCCAATATTCTCAATAGACGAGTCATCCACCGGAAATGAACTACGAGCTGTAATAGATAATGACACCTCGAATTTCACCCAATTGGGTAATAGAGGTGAAACCTTTGATCTCGAGAATGAACGGAAGAAAATGTTAGGAATTGTCCGCCCTATAATATGTATGTCGATGTATATCAATCCATTTGACCAAGAACCAGAAAAGAGACATATCTATTTACTAAAAGCTACACTTAAAAAAGAATTAAGTAGTGACGATCGGGTGGTTCTAAACTTTAAACCCATTGATATATTATACACCACCCGAGATGTAAATAACTGGCTCACTATTCTAATTCGTGGAACTTATTCTACCGACTTCACATGTCGTCAGCTAAGTGTGGGGAAGTCTAACCCCACTTAACGTTAAATTAGGGGTTCGGGTTAGTGCATAACTCGTTAAATAAACATGCATAATAAGTAAGGGTAAAAGACGCATTTTAAAATATTAGCAAACAGTTCAGAAAAGCAACCGTTTTTAAAGAAAAACATGTGTGATAAAACAAGAAGGAATGAACGATGAGGCGCGCCATCTATCATTCGACGAGCTTTATAATTACAAACTGGGTATTTTTAATCACCCTCATGAATTTATAAATATAGTCTGATTTCATGCAAATGAGGGCATTGCATGATCTCAAGTGTGGGGAAGGGTTATAAATTCTCTCGGGTCTATTCTTGGCTTATTTTCTAAATTTTGTGAAAATTTTAAAAAATTTTCAACTATATGAATTCAAAATCATGTTTATACATATTTATGAACGATGAAAACTAAGTGTTAATACCGAAATTATCGTTACCTCGAAAAGGACATAAATTGAGAAACAACTAAAATGCTTGAATTTATTTATTTAAGATATAAAAAGACGCATTAAAAAAGCCAAGTGTGGGGAGAATGTACCAAGTTATTCAATTAAAAACTATCTATCACATGTTTCTGTAAAGTTATTGCAGGTGCTTTTATTTTGGACTAAATTAACTGTATTACCCGATTTACTGTAAAGAGAGATGGATCTACACGATGAATCAATTCCATCATTAAAAGGAAGTAAAGTCTTCCGAAAAAGACACGCGCTTCTTGATTTAGGTCAGGAAGTTGTCGTCCAGACCAGCTGTAGGTTGACAAAAAATCTAGAAAAGTCATCACTAAAATCAGCAGGAAATCCACGGACCTCAGCATCAAACAGGGTCGCCAGGTGGTTAGATTTATCCTAACCATGAGAAGGATTTATCTCGTACAATGGGGGGCACCGTATAAATTAGCTTGATAAGACTAATGAATCAGATCCCCAGAAAGGATAATCTCTTTAAAGATTAAAAATCAGCTTTTAAGCCTGATATTACTCAATCCTTGAGATTGACCTTAAAGATTGAGAATTACAAACTCATGGGATTCAATGATATCTAAACTCGAGCTTGAACGAGAAAATATTTTGATCAAAATTAAAACCGATTTGTTTTTTGAAAACCTATTTTTAATGCGTTCATTACCATTGAACGTAAAATCCTAGGAATTCACCTGAAATTCATTAGGTCACCTGAACCAAATCAGGTGTCAACCGTAAGAACGGTGGTTGCATAGCATGGTCGGAGACAGGACCTTGTGCCAGACCGAAAAATTATAGGATGATCTTTACTATTGCTCCTACAAAGGATAGTACCAGCATCCGACACGTTTTTGGACCATAATCAAATGCATGTCATTAGACATTGCCTTAACAATTTCTTGTTCAACGCTTTCCCTTACAACTGGACGGTAGTTTACCGAAAAGTAATATACAGAACAAGTAAACTGGATGTGTTGCTTTCCTAATACAAGGATAGCAAGTGGGTAACACAAAACTGCAAGTGTTGAGCTAAAATTTTCAAATCTGAAACCCACAAAACCCACAAATTTTTTTTGTAAACACCGGTAAAAGGTTATTCCGGAAAACTTATCTAGGGTAACAGCTAGATTAAATTTTCAAAAAGATCAAATGTTTTCATAAAGATCCAATTTTCTTAAGGATCTACATTTTCATAGTCATGTGGGACTGTAAACCACCTTTCAAATGTGCACTTTACTTTGGAAACCGAAAATAAATCGGCTATTTGATTGCAAGTGTCGTTGACCAAAACCCGAGGCAACTGTGGATGACACACCCACCTTTAACCATCATTACTATCATTGTTTATACCGCTATATCAAAATAACTGATGTAACAAGTGTGAAGAATAAAGAAGTGATTCGTGTGATGTATTATATTATTTCAAGTTATGTATTGCTTGAGGACAAGCAACGTTCAAGTGTGGGGATATTTGATAGTGCTCCAAATGAACATATATTTAGTAGCAATATCCTTCCGATATGTAAAGTTTTCAGTTGCAATTGTTCTATTTTCAAGTAATATTCGTTTAAATAAATAAGTGCGAAGACAAAAGGCGAAAACAAAGATTTGAAGACAAAAACGTCCAAAAAGCTCAAATGTACAAGATACAATCCAAGTGGTTCAATTTAATAATGAGAAACGTCTAAAAATTACAAGAGTACAAGTTACAAAACGCAAAGTACATTATATAAAATAGTACGAAAGGACGTTCGAAAATTCGGAACCAGGACATGAGTCAACTCTCAACGCGCGACGCAACGGTGCAAAAATTACAAGTCAACTATACACATAAATAAAATATAATATATAAATAATTCTTAAAAATTATATATATATTATATTATTATTTAATAACGTCGACAAGCAAAGATCCAAAATGATGTGAGCTGGAAAATCAAACTCCGCGACTCGTGGAGTTTGAAGGCCAAATGGGCCGCGACTCGCGGAGCTGTCAGAAATCAAAACGCCTATAAAAGGCCATGCATTCGTTCGATTTTAATATATAAAAAATATAATAATAATAATATTCTGTAATAAATAATAAATAATAAATAATAAATATATATATATAATATATATATATATAGTATAGGTTAGTTTTATATTAGATTAGTTCGGGTTATGTAAAGGTTATTTTACGGGTTTTTGAAGTCGAAATTCTGTCCGTGTAACACTACGCGATAAATATTCAATGTAAGTTATGTTCTCTATTTTAAATTAATGTCTCGTACTTAAGTTATTATTATGCTTATTTGAGCCAAAGTAATCATGATGTTGGACTAAATATTAAAGACGGGGTAATTGGGATTTGTACCATAATTGGGGTTTGGATAAAAGAACGACACTTGTGGAAATTAGACTATGGGCTATTAATGGGCTTTATATTTGTTTAACTAAATGATAGTTTGTTAATTTTAATATAAAGATTTACAATTGGACGTCCCTATAAATAACCATATACACTCGATCGGACACGATGGGCGGGATATTTATATGTACGAATAATCGTTCATTTAACCGGACACGGGAATGGATTAATAGTCTATGGAATTATTAAAACAGGGGTGAAATTATGTACAAGGACACTTGGCGTAATTGTTAACAAAGTATTAAACCTTGGATTACAAGCAGTCGATATCCTGGTGTAATTATTAAACAAAGTATTAAAACCTTGTAACAGTTTAAGTCCCCAATTAGTTGGAATATTTGACTTCGGATATAAGGATAATTTGACGAGGACACTCGCACTTTATATTTATGACTGATGGACTGTTATGGACAAAAACCAGACGGGAATATTAAATAAACCAGGACAAAGAACAATTAACTCATGGGAATAAACTAAAAATCAACACGTCAAACATCATGATTACGGAAGTTTAAATAAGTGTAATATATTTTATTTCATATTTCCTCGTACTTTTATTTATTGTCATTTTAATTATTGTTATTTATTTTATATTGTTAGTTAAATATCGTCATTTACTTTACGCTTTGCTTAAAATATAAAATCGACAAACCGATCATTAAACGGTAAACCCCCCTTTTATATATTATATATATATATATATATATATATATATATATATATATATATATATATATATATATATATATTATATATTTTTGTACAAATGTAATTATATAAAAATATAGTGTAACCGTCTCCCTGTGGAACGAACCGAACTTGCTAAAAACTATACTACTCTACGATTAGGTACACTGCCTATAGTGTTGTAGCAAGGTTTAGGTATATCCATTTTGTAAATAAATAATTAAAACTTGTGTAATATTTCGTCGTATTTCGTATTTAAATTAATACTATTTCATATACACCTCGCATAACATCAATTAGATATAAAGGATGTGTAATTTTGTTTACTTGTAAATAAGTCATGAATGATTACTAATATTTTTGTAATTTTATGAGATATTTCATGCTAGTTGCCAAATGATAGTTCCCATATGTGTTAGGTGACTCACAAGGGCTGCTAAGAGCTGATCATTGGAGTGTATATACCAATAGTAAATACATTTAGAAGTTGGGTATTGTACGAGTACGAATACGAGTGCATACGAGTAGAATTGTTGATGAAAATGAATGAGGATGTAATTGTAAGCATTTTTGTTAAGTAGAAGTACTTTGATAAGTTTCTTGAAGTCTTTCAAAAGTTTATGAATACATATTAAAATACTACATGTATATACATTTTAACTGAGTCGTTAAGTCATCGTTAGTCGTTACATGTAAGTGTTGTTTTGAAACCTTTAGGTTAACGATATTGTTAAATGTTGTTCACCCATTGTTTATTATATCTAAAGAGATGTTAAATTATTACATTATCATAATATTATGATGTATTAATATATCTTAATATGATATATATACAATTAAATGTCGTTACAACGATAATCGTTACATATATGTCTCGTTTCGAAATCCTTAAGTTAGTAGTCTTGTTTTTACATATGTATTTCATTGTTAATATACTTAATGATATGTTTACTTATCATAATACCATGTTAACTATATATATATATCCATATATATGAAATCATATAGTTTTTACAATTTTTAACGTTCGTAAATCACCGGTCAACTTAGGTGGTCAATTGTCTATATGAAACCTATTTCAATTAATCAAGTCTTAACAAGTTTGATTGCTTAACATGTTAGAAACACTTAATCATGTAAATAACAATTTCATTTAATATATATAAACATGGAAAAGTTCGGGTCACTACAGTACCTACCCGTTAAATAAATTTCGTCCCGAAATTTTAAGTAGTTGGAGGTGTTGACGTATCTTCTGGAAATAAGTGCGGGTATTTCTTCTTCATCTGATCTTCTCGTTCCCAGGGGAACTCGGGTCCTCTACGAGCATTCCATCGAACCTTAACAATTGGTATCTTGTTTTGCTTAAGTCTTTTAACCTCACGGTCCATTATTTCGAAGGGTTCTTCGATGAATTGAAGTTTTTCGTTGATTTGGATTTCGTCTAACGGAATAGTGAGATCTTCTTTAGGAAAACATTTCTTTAAATTCGAGATGTGGAAAGTGTTATGTACAGCCGCGAGTTGTTGAGGTAACTCAAGTCGGTAAGCTACTGGTCCGACACGATCAATAATCTTGAATGGTCCAATATACCTTGGATTTAATTTTCCTCTTTTACCAAATCGAACAACGCCTTTCCAAGGTGCAACTTTAAGCATGACTATCTCTCCAATTTCAAATTCTATATCTTTTCTTTTAATGTCAGCGTAGCTCTTTTGTCGACTTTGGGCAGTTTTCAACCGTTGTTGAATTTGGATGATCTTCTCGGTAGTTTCTTGTATTATCTCTGGACCCTGAATCTGTCTATCCCCCACTTCACTCCAACAAATCAGAGACCTGTACTTTCTACCATAAAGTGCTTCAAACGGTGCCATCTCAATGCTTGAATGGTAGTTGTTGTTATAGGAAAATTCTGCTAACGGTAGATGTCGATCCCAACTATTTTCGAAATAAATAACACATGTTCGTAGCATGTCTTCAAGCGTTTATATCGTCCTTTCACTCTACCCATCAGTTTGTGGATGATAGGCAGTACTCATGTCTAGACGAGTTCCTAATGCTTGCTGTAATGTCTGCCAGAATCTTGAAATAAATCTTCCATCCCTATCAGAGATAATAGAGATTGGTATTCCATGTCTAGAGACGACTTCCTTCAAATACAGCCGTGCTAACTTCTCCATCTTGTCATCTTCTCTTATTGGCAGGAAGTGTGCTGATTTGGTGAGACGATCAACTATTACCCAAATAGTATCAAAACCACTTGCAGTCCTTGGCAATTTAGTGATAAAATCCATGGTAATGTTTTCCCATTTCCATACCGGGATTTCGGGTTGTTGAAGTAGACCAGATGGTTTCTGATGCTTAGCTTTGACCATAGAACACGTCAAACATTCTCCTACATATTTAGCAACATCAGCTTTCATACCCGGCCACCAAAAATGTTTCTTGAGATCCTTGTACATCTTCCCCGTTCCAGGATGTATTGAGTATCTGGTTTTATGAGCTTCTCTAAGTACCATTTCTCTCATATCTCCAAATTTTGGCACCCAAATTCTTTCAACCCTATACCGGGTTCCGTCTTCCCGAATACTAAGATGCTTCTTCGATCCTTTGGGTAGTAAGGTTATTGCGCCTCCTTTATTTGAATAGTAAGATTATTGTGAATCATTATATTCATAGCTTTTACAGGAATTGGTTCCCTGTCCTTTCTGCTCAAGGTGTCGGCTACCACATTTGCCTTCCCCGGGTGGTAACGAATCTCAAAGTCGTAATCATTCAACAATTCAATCCACCTGCGCTGCCTCATGTTCAGTTGTTTCTGATTAAATATTTGTTAAAGACTTTTGTGTTCGGTATATATAATACTTTTGATCCCATATAAGTAGTGCCTCCAAGTCTTTAATGCAAAAACAACCGCGCCTAATTCCAAATCATGCGTCGTATAATTCTGCTCGTGAATCTTCAATTGTCTAGACGCATAAGCAATTACTTTCATTCATTGCAATAATACACAACCGAGACCTTGCTTTGAGGTGTCACAATATATCACAAAATCATCATTCCCTTCAGGTAATGACAATATAGGTGCCGTAGTTAACTTTTTCTTTAACAATTGAAACGCTTTTCTTGTTCATCTTTCCATTCAAATTTCTTCCCTTTATGCGTTAATGCAGTCAAGGGTTTTGCTATTCTGAAAAAGTCTTAGATGAACCTTCTGTAGTAACCAGCTAGTCCTAAAAATTGGCGTATATGCTTCGGAGTTTTCAGGGTTTCCCACTTTTCAACGGTTTCAATCTTTGCTGGATCCACCTGAATACCTTCTTTGGTCACTATGTGACCGAGAAATTGAACTTCTTCCAACCAAAATGCACATTTTAAAAACTTAGCGTACAGTTTTTCCTTCCTTAACAACTCTAGCACTTTTCTCAAATGTTCTTCATGCTCTTGGTCATTCTTTGAGTAAATAAGTATGTCATCGATGAAAACAATGACAAACTTGTCAAGGTATGGTCCACACACTCGGTTCATGAGGTCTATGAACACAGCTGGTGCGTTGGTCAACCCAAACGACATAACCATAAACTCGTAATGATCGTAACGCGTCCTAAAAGCATTCTTTGGAATATCATCCTCCTTCACCCGCATTTGATGATACCTAGAACGTAAATCAATCTTCGAATAAACCGACGAGCCTTGTAGTTGATCAAATAAGTCGTCGATTCTCGGTAGTGGGTAGCGGTTCTTGATGGTAAGTTTGTTCAACTCTGGGTAGTCGATACACAACCTAAATGTACCATCCTTCTTCTTGACAAACAAAACAGGAGCTCCCCATGGTGATGTACTTGGTCAAATGAAACCACGCTCTAAAAATTCTTGTATCTGATTTTGTAATTCTTTCATTTCGCTGGGTGTGAGTCTGTATGGAGCACAAGCTATTGGTGCAGCTCCTGGTACAAGATTTATTTGAAATTCAACGGATCGATGTGGGGGTAATCCTGGTAATTCGTTCGAAAATACATCGGGAAATTCTATTGCGACGGGAACATCGCAGATGTTTTTTTCTTTAGGTTTAACTTCCTTGATGTGTGCTAGAATGACATAACAACCTTTTCTTATTAGTTTTTGCGCCTTCAAACTACTAATAAGATTTAATTTCGCATTATTCTTTTCTCCGTACACCATTAAAGTTTTTCCCTTTACACGCACAATGCGAATCGCATTTTTGTAACAAACGACCTCTGCTCTCACCTTTTTCAACCAGTCCATGCCAATTATTACATCAAAACTCCCTAACTCGACTGGTATTAAATCAATTTTAAACGTTTCATCCCCCAGTTTAATTTCTCTATCCCGACATATATTATCTGCTGAAATTAATTTACCGTTTGCTAATTCGAGTAAAAGTTTACTATCCAAAGGCGTCAATGGGCAACTTAATTTAGCACAAAAATCTCTACTCATGTAGCTTCTATTCGCACCCGAATCAAATAAAACATAAGCAGATGTATTGCCAATAAGAAACGTACCCGTAACAAGCTCCGGGTCTTCCTGCGCTTCTGCCGCATTAATATTGAAAACTCTTCTGCAGCTTTGCCCATTAGTATTCCCTTGGTTTGGGAAATTTATAATAATGTGGCCCGATTTTCCACATTTATAACAAACTACGTCGGCATTATTTGTTCCGACCTTATTTGTTTCTTTATTTTTGTTGTTCTTTGGTCCGTAAATCTCACATTTTGCCACGCCATGACCACTTCTCTTACACTTGGTGCAAACTGTTGTGCAAAACACATTCGGATGGTACTCTGCACACCTGAAGCATGGTTGTTTCTGTTGTTTGTTGTTATTGAGGTTGTTGTTGGGATTGTTATTGTTGTTGAAACGGTTGTTGTAGTTGTTGTTGTTGTTGGGACGTTTGTTGTAGTTATTGTTAGGATTGCAGTTATTGTTGCGATTGTTGTTGCGGTTGTGGTTGTAATTGTTATTGTTGTTGTACTGGTGACTCTTGTCACCGTTTTCCTCTCACTTCCTCTTGAGTTGTTTCGTGTTGGCTTCTTCGGCTGCCTGTTCTTTAATTCTCCCCTCAATCTGATTTATGAGTTTATGAGCCATTAGACTTGCCTTCTGTATGGAAGCGGGCTCGTGTGAACTCACATTTTCTTGAATCCTTACTGGTAACCCTTTTACAAATGCGTCGATCTTCTCTTCTTCATCTTCGAACGCTCCCGGACACAATAGGCACAACTCTGTGAATCGTTGTTCATATGTGGTAATGTCGAATCCTTGTGTTCGTAACTCTCTAAGTTCTACCTTGAGCTTATTGACTTCGTTTCTAGAACGGAACTGCTCATTCATGAATTGCTTGAATGCCGACCACGGTAGTGCGTAAGCAGCATTTTTTCCTACCTTTTCAAGATAGGTCTTCCACCACGTTAACGCAGTACCTGTGAAGGTATGCGTAGCGTACTTAACTTTGTCCTCTTCAGTACACTTACTTATGGCAAACACCGATTCGACCTTCTCGGTCCACCGTTTCAATTCAATTGGTCCTTCGGTTCCATCATATTTCAAAGGTTTGCAGGCAGTGAATTCTTTGTAGGAGCATCCTACATGATTTCTTGTGGAATTAGTTCCACTGCTAGATCTAGAGTTATTGTTATTTTGCATCGCAGCCTGTACTGCGGCTATGTTTGCTGCAAGGAAAACACGGAAGTCTTCTTCGCTCATGTTCAACAGCGGAAAGAGGGGGGACATGGGGGTATTCAGCCACCCCCATTGAACCCAAGTTTATTGAATATCTACTGCATAAATTAGTCCAAATATAATTTAGCCACCCTTAATGGGCCAATCAACATGTCTCTTTTATGGGATCCCCTCTTTTATTTAATAAATGTAACTATGGGCTTAGCGTATTCAATTCTTAAAACGCATACGGAAGTATCAGATATGTTAAAAAGCAGTTCGTAGCCGCATACAATTCTTGCAAAGTGCTCGTAAGTTTTTTTTAAAAAATTATTTATCGTTTAACGTTTAAGCTTTCGTATCTATAATAATTTAGTGCACTTGTAATTGCTGCAATTCTAAAATTGGACCGAACGTTTAAGCATTTGTATTTATAATAATTTGGTGTACTTGTAATTGCAAACTGCACATAAGGTTTATTATTTAATACTGTATAAATTAAGATTAGGATTACATTATACCGAATTTTATTGATATGATGTTAGTTCTTTAACTTAGGTTATGACTTGTTATGGGCTTTTTTTTTTTTTTTTTTTTTTTTTTTGGTAATTAAGTGATTATTGACTAAGCTTTCCCCAATGTTAAATTCTGGCTCCGCCTCTGCTCATGTTCAAATTCTGACGAGTCGCTGGTGCCATTTCCTTCAAAAATAGCCCAAAAGAATTGAGTTAATCATATAGAATTTAAGAGTAGTCAATAGTATTTCGTAGCATAATATGAACTTATTTATAAAAAAATTTTCTTCATATTAGCATTTTATAGTTTTAATTCGGGTAGTACCTACCCGTTAAGTTCATACTTAGTAGCTATTATACAATTCAACTACTCCGATTCTATATGAAAAACTTATTACAATACTATTTCGCGTTCAAACTTTTATACAATATTTTACAAACATACAATATCACTATTATACATATAGGATGAAATATAGCACATAATAACTTGCTACACGGCAGCTATAAAGGTAATTCCAATTAATACGCAAGTTGTTCAGCAAAGGCAATAAAGACACATAATTCATAAGTCCAGAAACAGGTCATGCATTCTGGTTTTACTAAAATGACTTCCCATCCTTGATCTTGTGAAAAGTAACCGTTATGACCATTGGCTAGGCAGCATGTTGTAATGTCGTCAAAAGGACGAGGGTTTTGTAATGCCCAACAACCTCGTAGCAATCTAAAAACCTTGTTTCTTACTCCAACTACTGAGTCCGTCACTTGTGAGAATGTTTCATTTAATAGTTGTAATCCGATGTTCTTTTTCTCACTTTGGTGAGAAGCAAACATCACTAACGCATAAGCATAACATGCTTCTTTATGTTGAATGTTAGAAGCTCTTTCTTATTCACGAAATCCTATGCTGGAATATGTTGAGTCAAAATAGGTTCTTAACCCGTAGCAAAAAATTGCATTTGAGTTCCCCGCATTTAACGCTGTAAAGAAAATACGGCGTAACTTACGGTCTCCCCAATGTGATATACCCCACCTATCAAAGGAAAGCTTTTTATAAACTAAGGCATTTCTGGAAAGTCTTTCAAATGTTTGACAAGTTAATTTCGCCATAACTAATTGTGTTGATGAATTCTGACCGACTCTAGACAAGATTTCATCAATCATATCCTCTGGTAGGTCTTCTAAAATATTCGGTTGTTTACCCTTAACGTCCATTTTGTGTTTTTATACTGTAAAAATAGACGAGGGTTAGATTCATAAAAGATAATTAACAAACAATACAAGAAATTTTACATTTATAAAAAAAAACACAAGCACACTATATTACATATATTACACAACATGATTACAACTCTTTAATCCGACTCACTCATTTCTTCTTCTTCTTCTTCGAACTTGGTTTTTTTTGCTAATTTCCTAGGGATATATGATGCTCCCCTAATACGAGCTGTCGTTTTCCACAATGGTTTAGAAAAGCCTGGTGGTTTAGAGGTTCCCGGGTTATTGTTACATTTTAGGAAATACGGACGTTGCCGATACATATTGTGATGGCCCTGTCAAAACACTTAACGGCTCCATCACTTGGTCCCACAGCTTGATCGAACTTAAATGGATTTAACAAACGACATTGCATTCTTTTATTTCAAAAGTTTCCCAAAAAGGAAAGCATACCAAAATATGTAGTTTAAAAGTAAACCAACATATTAATAATCCAAAGTTGACACAAAACATTGTCAACAACCCACAAGTAATAATTATTCAAAAACCGAATGCAAGCCAAAGTTTCATAAATTGTTTCATTAAAAATCTGCCCAAATGCATGCAGACTCTTCTAAACACAGCGGAAGCATCACATAAACTCAAGTACCTGTGAAAATATGCGAGTAAACTGTCAACACAAAGGTTGAGTGAATTATAGGTTTAAATAATTAAATAAACTTTAGACCACAAGATTTAAAAATGTCAGAAAACATTAAACATTATTCCATTATCAATGAGCCACTTGGTAATCACTTAACCCTTTATTTACCCTTGCCAAACACAATAATAATATACACTGGACAGTGTATCTACAACAAAATACGAAGTACTAAACATTCCGATTATAAATTACTAGCGCGACTAGCTCGAAATGGGGTTGTCAAACCCGATAAATCTATCCGTAGGATTCGCGTTCACCGGTAGAAACCAATGATTACAGTTACCATACTAGGGAATTTTTTTGTCCAACTCACAATGAATAATTTAAATTTAATTGTCACTTGTGTCTAAACGTGAATAAAATGCATGTAATCACATCCCAAAAATATACTTTGAAAAGTATGTAAAAACGCGACTATAACTCACCTTAATAGTAACAAAGTAACCAACACAATTAAGCGAACAACAAATGAGTACAGTGATCAAGAATGATCACAATGCCGACCTATAAATAAAGCAGATCGATATAAATAACTAACTTAGGTCAAGTCTTAGTATGATAGCTATTGTACATGTTGCAAGCAGACATAGAACAATACTCAATATGCATTGGTTTGATTGGAACAGCTTACGGACACACACTTTCTATTTTTAGAAAGTTTCTATTTTTAGCAGGTTTCCATTTTTGGAAAGTATCTATTTTTGGAAAGTTTCTATTTTTGAAAAGTTTCTATTTTTGGAAAGTTTCTATTTTAGAAAAGTTTATAAGTTAGGAAAGTTTCCTTAATTAGAAAGTCAACAAAATTCAACTGAAAGTCAAAGTCAACCGAAAGTCAACTCAAAAGTCAACCTTGGTCAAACGTAGTCAACGTTAATTTTAGAAGTGTAAGTTATAATAATAATGTAAGTTAAAATGTTTATTAAAGTTAAATATGTCTAATTATGTCATAACATAAGTTTAATTAAATTAAAATGAATTATTAAAGTTAATATAAGTTTAAATGATATAATTAATATAACATAAGTATTTAATTAATTAATTAAATATTAGTCATAATATAAGTATTATTAATTAATAATAAATATTAAATCATATCATAAGTATTATTAATTAATAATGAATTATTAATCATATCATAAGTTTCTAATTATAATTATTAAATCATAAGTATTTAATAATTAAATTATAATTAAATAATAACTAAGCCTTATAATAATTAAATAATTAATTAATCCTTATTATAAGTCTTATAATAGTAATCTCATAATATAAGTTAAATACTTATCATAAGTATTTTCCATTAATAATAAAAGCATTATTAATCGTAAGTTTAATTAAAATGTTAATTAAATCATAAATATTAATTAAATGATATAATAAATATATATCATAAGTCTTAAATAATAATAATAACTTTTTATATCATAAGTAATTAAATGATAATGAAATCCATTATTTATATCATAAGTTTAATAATTAGTCATAAGTTTTAAATGAAAAGTTAATAGGGTCGTATCCTGAGCCCCGGGTGTCGGTTTTCGGCGAGCCTTACATAAATCTCCGCCTAAGCAAACTACCCGAGACTTTGGTACACTCAAGAACACCCCAAGAACAGTCCACAAATCGTGATGTACATCCATTACACTACTTGGAACTTCAATTCACTCAAAATCGTGTTTTAGACATAACGGGTGATTCGTGGCTCGGATCGAGATGACCCGAACATGAAAGTTCGTCTCACCATCAGTCCTAACACACTAACACACCCTAAAGTCACCAAATATGATCACAAAGTCGGACCAAACCTGGTTCATACCAATATCACAATTCAATCTTAACAAAATACCACTTTGATCATATCTAGGGCTCCGGGAATCGAAACGACATGAATCTGGAGTCTAAAATTAATGTCTTGATGAGAGGAATTCATCTAGATACTTTATTTTAACTTTTATAACAGTCAAAATATCAGAAATACACGAAATAGCTGCTGTCCCAATTTTATCAAACCGAAAACATGTGTTTATGAGTAATTCTATGCATACAAACACCATTACAACAACAAGTAATCATCATACAATTAATATATAATCAAAATATAGAAAAATAATGAAAAATCAAAAGTTCTAGGGTTAGGGTTTATACCCTAATCAAGAATCAATGGATGTTATCGCGTAGAGAACGGAATGAGGAACGCGTTGGTGTTGATTAATCCTTGATCCAAGCAATAAAAATTGATGAAGATGATGATGTTGGTGGTGTGTGCCATTGACAAAAAGGGAGAAGGAGGAGGAAAACAAAAAAAAATTAGAATGAGGGAATAAGGAATGTAATCTATGTTTATTTCCTTAAATCACAAGTTTGGAAAAATGGCACATCACCCCCATCCATGAGGGTTTCGGCCGAATGGGATCATGAGGTGGGCTCCCATGGCCAAAATTTGAATAACTTGTATTTCCTTGTGGCCTGAATGCCCGAACGAAACCCGAAACGCGAAAACACGCTTACGCGATTAAAATTTCGGAGAGATAACAAATACGCGACGAAAAATAAATATAAATACTCTATATAATAATATGATCTTAAAATATCATATTTAAAATAATTAGGATTTAAATATCCCAAAAACTCGACCGTTGGTTTGAAAACCGAAAAGATTCGCCGGATAGAAATCCGCGACACGTAGAAACGTATAATTCAAAATATGAATACAAATATTCACATAACACATAATAATTAATATATTATTATTAAAATAATAATGTAGGTCATAGAAATGACGTAGCACAAATAACAGGTAACGTTCGTTAAATAATTAACGGAAAAGATAATGGAAAAAGTAGGGTCGTGACAGTACCTTCCCGTTACGGAAATTTCGTCCCGAAATTTAAGCAGGTGCAGGGGTTGACTCAGCATCTGGGAACAAATACGGGTACTTCTGCTTCATCTGATCTTCACGCTCCCAAGTGAACTCGGGACCGCGTCTGGCGTTCCATCTAACCCGGACAATAGGAGTTCGGCTCTGCTTAAGAGTCTTAACTTCTCGATCCATAATTTCAATAGGTTCCTCAATAAAGTGTAGTTTCTTATCAACATGAAGTTCTTCCAAAGGAATAGTTTTGTCAGCCTCAGCCAAACACTTCTTTAAATTTGGTACATGAAAAACATCGTGAACAGCACTGAGTTCTTGTGGCAACTTCAAACGATAAGCCGCCGGTCCAACTCTCTCAATGATCTCAAACGGTCCAACAAAATGAGGGCTTAACTTTCCCCTTTTACCAAAATGGATCACACCCTTCCAAGGTGAAACCTTTAACATAACCCGATCACCAACTTGAAATTCTACATCTTTCCTTCCCCTATCGGCATAACTCTTTTGCTGACTTCTAGCGGTTCTCAACCTTTCCTTAATCTGTACAATCTTCTCGGTGGTCTCGTGAATAATTTCTGGACCTGTGAGTTGAGCATCCCCAACCTCATTCTAACAGACAGAAGACCTACACTTCCTACCATACAGAGCTTCAAACAGTGCGGCTTGAATACTTGCGTGATAACTGTTGTTATATGAAAACTCAGCTAGCGGAAAATATTTATCCCACCCATTACCAAAATCAATAACACACGCTCGTAACATATCTTCTAACGTCTGAATGGTCCTTTCGCTCTGACCATCCGTTTGAGGATGATAAGCGGTGCTCATATCTAACCTGGTTCCAAAGGCTTCCTGTAAAGATCGCCAAAACCTCGATACAAATCGACTGTCTCGGTCTGAGATAATGGATACAGGAACATCATGCCTAGAAATAATCTCCTTCAAGTACAAACGTGTAAGCTTCTCCATTGAATCTGTTTCCCTAAACGGCAAAAATTGAGCGGACTTAGTGAGTCGATCTACAATCACCCAAATAGTGTCATAGCCACCCGCAACTCTCGGTAACTTAGTAATAAAATCCATCGTAATTCCTTCCCACTTCCACTCGGAATTCTCATGTTGCACCAACAGTCCAGACGGTTTTTGATGTTCAGCTTTAACCTTAGCACAGGTCAAACACTTAGCCACATACGTAGCCACATCACCTTTCAAATTAGGCCACCAATACAGCTCTTTAAGATCATGATACATCTTTCCTGAACCAGGATGAATAGAGTACCTAGACGTATGAACCTCATCCAAAACAAGATGTCTCAGTTCGCCAAACTTCAGAACCCAAAGACGTCCTGCAAAGTATCTAGTACCATCTCCTCGAATCTCAAATTTCTTAGCAATTCCTATTACGTTCTCCTTCACAAAATTCTCTTCCTTTAAGGCTTCTTGTTGTGCCTCAAGAATCTTCCTTGCGAGGTTTGTTCTAATTGTCATATTCAAGGCCCTAAACCTGCGAAGTTCAGCCCTTTCTTTACGACTCAACGCATCCGCCACAACATTGGCCTTACCCGGATGATACAAAAGTTCACAATCATAATCGTTCAACATCTCAAGCCATCTTCGTTGTCTCATGTTAAACTGTTTCTGATCGAGGATATGTTGAAGACTTTTGTGATTGTGTACACAGTACTCTTGAACCCATAAAGATAATGTCTCCAAATCTTAAGCGCAAAAACAACGGCCCCCAACTCTAAATCATGAGTTGTATAGTTCTGTTCGTGAATCTTCAACTGACGTGACGCGTACGCAATAAATTTCTTTCGTTGCATCAAAACACAACCAAAGCCTTGACGCGAAGCATCACAATAGACAACAAAATCATCATTACCCTCAGGTAGTGACAATATCGGAGCGGTAGTCAACTTCTTCATTAAAATCTGAAAAGCAGTCTCTTGTTCATCCTTCCACTCATACTTTTTCCCTTATGCGTTAAAGCAGTCAGAGGTATCACTATACGAGAGAAATCTTGAATGAACCTTCTATAGTAACCTGTTAATCCTAGGAACTGACGAATCTGAGTAGGAGTTTTCGGAGTTTCTCACTTTTCAATCGCCTCAATCTTAGCAGGATCAGCTTGTATCCCTTGTTTTCTAACAATATGTCCAAGGAATTGAACTTCTCGTAACCAGAATGCACACTTAGAGAACTTAGCGTACAACTATTCTTTTCTTAACAGTTCGAGCACTAACTTCAAATGTTCTTCGTGCTCTTCATCACTCTTCGAATAAATACGGATGTCGTCGATGAACACAATAATGAACTTGTCCAGATAGGGTCTACACACACGGTTCATGAGGTCCATGAACACAGCAGGTGCATTTGTCAATCCGAACGGCATAACAAGAAACCTAAAGTGACCGTAACGGTGCGAAATGCAGTTTTCGAAACATCAAATTCTTTAATACGCAACTGATGATAGCTGGAACGAAGATTGATTTTTGAATAAATGGATGAACCCTGAAGCTGATTGAACAGATCATCAATTCTCGGAAGAGGATAACAGTTTTTAATAGTAAGCTTGTTCAACTCACGATAATCAATGCACAAACAAAAAGAACCATCCTTCTTCTTAGCAAACAGAACAGGAGCTCCCCAAGGGGATGAACTAGGACGAATAAAACCTTTGTCTAAAAACTCATGGAGTTGACTCGACAATTCTTGATGTTCGGAAGGCGCAAGACGATAAGGTGCACGTGCTACAGGAGCAGCACCGGGAACAAGATCAATTTGAAATTCTACCGCGCGTTGCGGTGGAAGGCCAGGTAAATCTTTGGGAAATACCTCAGGAAAATCTCTAACAATATGAACATCACCAACGCTCTTCGTTTCTTTATCGGAATCAACAACATGGGCTAGAATAGCATGACAGCCTTTGCGAAGATGTTTAAGAACTTTCAAACAGCTAATAAGATTTAACTGTCTGCATTTCTTATCTTCAAAAACCATCAGCGGCTCTCCAACCATATTAGTAATACGAATAGCTTTATCATAACACAAAATCTCAGCACGATTCGCAGACAACCAATCCATCCCAATAACAATGTCAAAACTACCAAGTTCAATTGGTACTAAATCTATCTCAAAATCTCTACTAGCCAAATTAATGTTACACTTACGATGCATAGTCTTAGCAGTGAGCACTTTACCATTAGCTATTTCAACAACGTAAGTATTGTCTAAAGGAGTTAACGGTGTTTTGATTTTTGGACTTAATTTACTCGACACAAAACTCAAATCAACCCCTGAATCAAATAGTACATAAACTGATAAATCATTGACCGAGAACTTACCAGTAACAAGTTTAAGATCTTCCTCAGCATCCCTAGCGTTAATGTTGAACGCTCTTCCTCGTGCAGTCTCTGCAGTCTTCTTGTTGGGACAGGCATCAAGGAAATGCCCCGGCTTCCCACACTCGTAAAAAACTCTCGGATTACCACCATTATTCGACTTTCCAATACCATTACCATTCCCACTACCACCTCTATTAACATCATTATTACCACTATTACCAACTGTAGAAGGAGCAGCAGAACCCGGCAGAAGCACCGTAAAATCCTTAGCAATGTGTCCCTGTTTGGAACACCTCTTACAAGTCACGATACAGAAACCATCATGAGCCTTGTAACAACGAGGATACACACGCTGACTGTGGTTATTTGAACCAGAAGTATCCTGCTTTTTCTGCTGACCTTAGCTTTGATTGCGGTTATTATCCCACTTTCTCTTCTCATTATCAGCTTTCTTAACAGTCTCTTCACTGGGTTCGGTCATAGCAGCCTTGCTTCTTCTCACAATATTATCATTCAACTTATGAGCCATAGACATCGCGGCCTCAATAGTCTGGGGCTCACTAGACTCGACCCCATGCTCGATTTTCTCAGACAACCCATTAATGTAAGCTTTAATCTTAAGATTCTCATCCGCATAAACATTAGGACACAACAGAGTCAACTCGAAGAACCTTTGCTCGTAGGCATTAAATTAGGTGCCCTTCATTTTCAAGTTTTTAAGTTCAACCTCTAACTTCTTAAGATGACCCCTAGGATGGTAGCGGGTGATCATTCTCTCCTTGAAATTATTCCAAGTTAAACCATAAGCTACATCATTTCCCAAACTGTTAACCAAGTTGTTCCACTAGGTCAATGCACTATCCTTCAAAGTGCAGCTAGCAAAACTAACCTTGTCCTCCTCTCGGACCCGACTAACCCTGAAAATAGACTCGATTTTCTCGAACCAGTGGGTAAGTCCTATAGGTCGTTCCGTGCCACTAATTCCTGTGGACGACTTGCCATGAACGTTTTGTAAGAGCGTTCCACCTGATTGTTATTCATATTAGCATTAGTATTTGCATTTGCTGCCATAGTAGCAGCTATCCCTTCGGTGATAAGACGTTGCATGCGGGCTTCGTTGGACTCTTTAGGAGGCATGATCTTCAAAACAGAATAACACATCCGTTAGTACTAAGAATAATACCAGTGTTATAAAGGAATAGATCGAACACGAAAAGATTGACCATTAAAATAATAGTTAGTAACCACTATGAGTAATAACATGACAGTTATGATTGTTATAGAAATAACCACCACATGCATACATATTTTATGATAACATCATACAACATACATAGCACCTAACATACATAATCTACATTATGCATAATATAACATGCCAAGAGTCACAACATCAGAAATAAAATGTGATAATGATAATAGATGTCATAAAAATAACCATCCATACATAATGAAAAACATCCCATAACAAAACCTTAATAAAATCCTAGGCAAAACGCCGTACATAACCCAAAAATGTATGTATGAAAGGACATTAAGTCTTATGAAATAAGTAATCAATCATTAATCATCATATCACATCTGCTTAGAGCGGGTGTGATAAGCTGGGCCAGCATGAGTCTCAGCCGGAGGCTCATACTTCCGCAACTTTCCTTTCACTTCTTCCAACTCTGCCTTCAAACCACGAACTGTGCTCTCGAGAGCCTCGAACTTAGCGTCAACTTCACGGTTACGCTTACGATTCTCGAACCCAACATTGTTCTTGAAGCTAACAAATGAATTCATACTAGCTCGAATCTGGTCCATCATCTCGTTATGTGGTAAAGTACGCATACAATCACTAAGCGCATTAATACGCGTCAGTTCATTGTAAGCCCTGTTCATGTGAGTAAGGGTGGAAAAGTAGTAGTGAACAGGATCATCGATCAAAGGTTGACCAGCACGGCATCTTTCAGCAGCCGAAGGAGCAGGAGCAGCAACGGAGTTATCGCTCGAAGTCGACATCTGCAAACAGTAAAACCGCAAAACACATACCAAAAGATATAAATGCTTATGATATAACTTATACGAAATGAAATGCATAATAATGCTATAGCAAAAGGGTCGGGCTGTAGACTAGACTCTAATGCACCCTAAGAACCACGGGTTGACCACATTAAGACCGCCTAGTTCCCTAAAACCAGAGCTCTGATACCAACTGTGATGGCCCCGTCAAAACACTTAACGGCTCCGTCAATTGGTCCCACAGCTTGATCGAACTTAAATGGATTTAACAAACGACATTGCATTCTTTTATTTCAAAATTTTCCTAAAAAGGAAAGCATACCAAAATATGTAGTTTAAAAGTAACCCAACATATTAATAATCCAAAGTTGACACAAAACATTGTCAACAACCCACAAGTAATAATTATTCAAAAACCGAATGCAAGCCAAAGTTTCATAAATTGTTTCATTAAAAATCTGCCCAAATGCATGCAGACTTTTCTAAACACAGCGGAAGCATCACATAAACTCAAGTACCTGTAAAAATATGCGAGTAAACTGTCAACACAAAGGTTGAGTGAATTATAGGTTTAAATAATTAAATAAACTTTAGACCACAAGATTTAAAAATGTTAGAAAACATTAAATATTATTCCATTATCAATGAGCCACCTGGTAACCACTTAACCCTTTATTTACCCTTGCCAAACACAATAATAATATACACTGGATAGTGTATCTACAACAAAATACGAAGTACTAAACATTCCGATTATAAATTGCAAACGCGACTAGCTCGAAATGGGGCTCTCAAACCTGATAGATCTATCCGTAGGATTCACGTTCACCGGTAGAAACCAATGATTACGGTTACCAGACTAGAGAATATTTTTATCCAACTCACAATGAATAATTTAAATTTAATTGTCACTTGTGTCTAAACATGAAATAAAATGCATGTAATCACATCCCAAAAATATACTTTGAAAAGTATGTAAAAACGCGACTATAACTCACCTTAATAGTAACGAAGTAACCAACACAATTAAGCGAACAGCAAATGAGTACAGTGATCAAGAATGATCACAACACCGACCTATAAATAAAGCAGGTCGATATAAATAACTAACTTAGATCAAGTCTTAGTATGATAGCTATTGTATATGTTACAAGCAGACATAGAACAATACTCAATATGCATTGGTTTGATTGGAACAGCTTACGGACACACACTTTCTATTTTTAGAAAGTTTCTATTTTTAGCAGGTTTCCATTTTTGGAAAGTTTCTATTTTTGGAAAGTTTCTATTTTTGGAAAGTTTCTATTTTAGGAAAGTTTATAAGTTAGGAAAGTTTCCTTAATTAGAAAGTCAACAAAAGTCAACTGAAAGTCAAAGTCAATCGAAAGTCAACTCAAAAGTCAACCTTGGTCAAACGTAGTCAACGTTAATTTTAAAAGTGTAAGTTATAATAATAATGTAAGTTATAATGTTTATTAAAGTTATATATGTCTAATTATGTCATAACATAAGTTTAATTAAATTAAAATAAATTATTAAAGTTAATATAAGTTTAAATGATATAATTAATATTACATAAGTATTTAATTAATTAATTAAATATTAGTCATAATATAAGTATTATTAATTAATAATAAATTTTAAATCATATCATAAGTATTATTAATTAATAATGAATTATTAATCATATCATAAGTTTCTAATTATAATTATTAAATCATAAGTATTTAATAATTAAATTATAATTAAATAATAACTAAGCCTTATAATAATTAAATAATTAATTAATCCTTATTATAAGTCTTATAATAGTAATCTCATAATATAAGTTTAATACTTATCATAAGTATTTTTCATTAATAATAAAAGCATTATTAATCGTAAGTTTAATTAAAATGTTAATTAAATCATAAGTATTAATTAAATGATATAATAAATATATATCATAAGTCTTAAATAATAATAATTACTTTTTTTTATCATAAGTAATTAAATGATAATGAAATCCATTATTTATATCATAAGTTTTAAATCAAAAGTTCATCGGGTCGTATCCTGAGCCCCGGGTGTCAGTTTTCGGCGAGCCTTACATATATCTCCACCTAAGCAAACCACTCAACACTTTGGTACACTCAAGAACACCCCAAGAACAGTCCACAAGTCATGATGTACAGCCATTACACTACTTGGAACTTCAATTCACTCAAAATCGTGTTTTAGACATAACTGGTGATTCGTGGCTCGGATCGAGATGACCCGAACATGAAAGTTCGTCCCACCATCAGTCCTAACACACTAACACACCCTAAAGTCACCAAATATGATCACAAAGTCGGACCAAACCTGGTTCATACCAATATCACAATTCAATCTTAACAAAATACCACTTTGATCATATCTAGGGCTCCGGGAATCGAAACGACATGAATCCGGAGTCTAAAATTAATGTATTGATGAGAGAAACTCATCTAGATACTTTATTTTAACTTTTAGAGCAGTCAAAATATCAGAAATACATGAAATAGCTGCTGTCCCAATTTTATCAAACCGAAAACATGTGTTTATGAGTAATTCTATGCATACAAACACCATTACAACAACAAGTAATCATCATACTATTAATATATAATCAAAATACAGAAAAATAATGAAAAATCAAAAGTTTTAGGGTTAGGGTTTATACCCTAATCAAGAATCGATGGATATTATCGCGTAGAGAACGGAATGAGGAACGCGTTGGTGTTGATTAATCCTTGATCCAAGCAATAAAAATTGATGAAGATGATGATGTTGGTGGTGTGTGCCATTGATAAAAAGGGAGAAGGAGGAGGAAAACAAAAAAAATTAGAATGAGGGAATAAGGAATGTAATCTAGGTTTATTTCCTTAAATCACAAGTTTGGAAAAATGGCACATCACCCCCCTCCATGAGGGTTTTGGCCGAATGGGGTCATGGGGTGGGCTCCCATGGCCCAAATTTGAATAACTTGTATTTCCTTGTCGCCCGAATGCCCGAACGAAACCCGAAACGCGAAAACACGCTTACGCGATTAAAAATTCGGAGAGATAACAAATACGCGACGAAAAATAAATATAAATACTCTATATAATAATATGATCTTAAAATATCATATTTAAAATAATTAGGATTTAAATATCCCAAAAACTCGACCATTGGTTTGAAAACCAAAAAGATTCGCCAGATAAAAATCCGCGACACGTAGAAACGTATAATTCAAAATATGAATACAAATATTCACATAACACATAATAATTAATATATTATTATTAAAATAATAATATAGGTCATAGAAATGACGTAGCACAAATAACAGTTAACGATCATTAAATAATTAACGAAAAAGATAACGGAAAAGTAGGGTCGTGACACATATAAAGTTCATCGAGGTTGGAATCAGGTTTCTCTATTTTTATACATTTTCCCTTATTATTTTCTTTTACTTTATTAAATTAGGTCAAGGTAATTTCTATAACATCATCAGAATCCTCATCGGGATCCGATTCATTGAAAAATTGGTAATCTTCCCAATATTTTGCTTTCTCAGCGGGAACACCATTGACCATTATTGACTTTGGTCCGTTGGTTGAGGATTTTCTTTTATTTAACCAATTTACTGTAGGTATCAATATTTCTTCCTCCAGAACCTCTTCTTCTTCTGATTCCTCTTATTCCGGTTCCTCCTCTTTCGGTTCCTCTTCTTCCGGTTCCTCCTCTTCCGGTTCCTCTTCTTCCGATTCCTCTTCTTCTGGTTCCTCTTCGGGAATTTGTGAATCTTCCCAAAGTATATTCGACTCTTCATTATTATTAGGTGAGTCGATGGGATTTGTACTAGAGGTAGACATCTATCACACAATATCAAACACGCTAAGAGATTAATATATCACATAATATTTACATGTTAATAATATATAGTTTCCAACAAAAAAGTTAAGCAATCATTTTTTTTTTGAAGAAAAACATAGTCGAAGTCCAGACTCACTAATGCATCCTAACAAACTCGGTAAGACACACTAATGCAAAAATTCTGGTCCTCTAAGATCAACGCTCTGATACCAACTGAAATGTCCCGTTCATATTGATTATAAACGTTCCATATTAATTGATTTCGTTGCGAGGTTTTGACCTCTATATGAGACGTTTTTCAAAGACTGCATTCGTTTTTAAAACAAACCATAACCTTTATTTTATCGACAAGGTTAACAAGACACCACTTAGATTATCCAGAAATGATAATCTAACAAATATCACACTTACACACTATCAATACATATTGGTTTACAAATATTAATATGTTACAACAAAATAAATTTTGAATGCAGTTTTAAACAATATTATACAAGTATGCTGACACCAAATCTTGTCCATATAATAGCATGCAACAGCGGAAGCACTTAATAATCACCTGAGAATAAACATGCTTTAAACGTCAACAAAAATGTTGGTGAGTTATAGGTTTAACCTATATTTATCAAATGGTAATAATAGACCACAAGATTTCATATTTCAATATACATCCCATACATAGAGATAAAAAATCATTCATATGGTAAACACCTTGTATCCGACCTTAACAAGATGCATATAGAATATCCCCTATCATTCCGGGACTCCCTTCGGACATGATGAATTCGAAGTACTAAAGCATCCGATACTTTGGATGGGGCTCGTTGGGCCCAATAGATCTATCTTTAGGATTCGCGTCAATTAGGGTATCTGTTCCCTAATTCTTAGATTACCAGACTAAAAAGGGACATATTCAGTTTAATAATCCAGCCATAGAATGTAGTTTCATTTATTGTGTCTATTTTGTAAAACATTTATAAAACTGCATGTATTCTCATCCCAAAATATTAGATTTTAAAAGTGGGACTATAACTCACTTTCACAGATTTTTACTTCGTCTGGAAGTAAGTCTTGGCCACTGGTCGATTCACGAACCTATAACAAATATGTACATATATATAAAAGTATGTTCAAAATATATTTACAACATTTTTAATACGTTTTGCTGTTTTAAGTTTATTAAGTCAGCTGTCCTCGTTAGTAACCTACAACTAGTTGTCCACAGTTAGATGTACAGAAAATAAAGCAATATATATTATCCTGAATCAATCCACGACCTCGTGTATACAAGCTTCAGGGTAGATCACAACTCAAAGTATATATAATATTTTGGAATCAACCTCAACCCTGTATAGCTAACTCCAACATTACTGCATATAGAGTGTCTATGGTTGTTCCGAAATATATATATATAGATGGGTCGATATGATATGTCAAAACATTGTATTCGTGTCTATGGTATCCCAAGAATACATAATATATTAGAATATATGTATAATACAATATGAGTTAGCTAGGATATGATTAATATAGATTTGTTACCAATTTTCACGTAGCTACAACAAGAAAAATTATCTAATCTTGTTTTACCCATAACTTCTTCGTTTTAAATCCGTTTCGAGTGAATCAAATTGCTATGGTTTAATATTGAACTCTATTTTATGAATATAAACAGAAAAAGTATAGTTTTATAGTCAGAAATATAAGTGACAAGTCATTTTTGTAAAGGTAGTCATTTCAGTCGAAAGAACAACGTCTAGATGACCATTTTGGAAAACATACTTCCACTTTGAGTTTAACCATGATTTTTAGATATAGTTTCATGTTCATAAGAAAAATCATTTTCCCAGAAGAACAACTTTTAAATCAAAGTTTATCATAGTTTTTAATTATCAAACCCAAAACAGCCCGCGGTGTTACTACAACGGCGTATGTCCGGTTTTACGGTGTTTTTCGTTTTTCCAGGTTTTAAATTATTAAGTTAGCATATAATATAGATATAGAACATGTGTTTAGTTGATTTTAAAAGTCAAGTTAGAAGGATTAACTTTTGTTTGCGAACAAGTTTAGAATTAACTAAACTATGTTCTAGTGATTACAAGTTTAAATCTTCGAATAAGATAGTTTTATATGTATGAATCGAATGATGTTATGAACATCATTACTACCTTAATTTTAGTAGGTAAACCTGCTGGAAATGAGAAAAATAGATCTAGCTTCAAAGGATCCTTGGATGGCTTGAAAGTTCTTGAAGCAGAATCATGACACGAAAACAAGTTCAAGTAAGATTTCTACTCGAAATAAGATTGTTATAGTTATATAAATTGAATCAAAGTTTGAATATGAGTATTACCTTGTATTAGAAAGATATCTTACTGTAATAAGAAAAATTTCTTGAGGTTGGATGATCACTTTACAAGATTTGAAGTAAGATAGCAAACTTGGAAGTATTCTTGATTTTATGAAACTAGAACTTATAGAATTTATGAAGAACACTTAGAACTTGAAGATAGAACTTGAGAGAGATCAATTAGATGAAGAAAATTGAAGAATTAAAGTGTTTGTAGGTGTTTTTGGTCGTTGGTATATGGATTAGATATAAAGGATGTGTAATTTTGTTTACTTGTAAATAAGTCAGGAATGATTACAAATATTTTTGTAATTTTATGAGATATTTCATGCTAGTTGCCAAATGATGGTTCTCACATGTGTTAGGTGACTCACAAGGGCTGCTAAGAGCTGATCATTGGAGTGTGTATACCAATAGTAAATACATTTAGAAACTAGGTATTGTACGAGTACGAATACGAGTGCATACGAGTAGAATTGTTGATGAAAATGA
Source organism: Rutidosis leptorrhynchoides (assembly GCF_046630445.1). Classification (NCBI taxonomy): domain Eukaryota; kingdom Viridiplantae; phylum Streptophyta; class Magnoliopsida; order Asterales; family Asteraceae; genus Rutidosis; species Rutidosis leptorrhynchoides. Next base: position 359,695,777 of record NC_092336.1, on the reverse strand, counting down.
ATGAGGATGTAATTATAAGCATTTTTGTTAAGTAGAAGTACTTTTATAAGTTTCTTGAAGTCTTTAAAAAGTGTATGAATATATATTAAAACACTACATGTATATACATTTTAACTGAGTCGTTAAGTCATCGTTAGTCGTTACATGTAAGTGTTGTTTTGAAACCTTTAGGTTAACGATCTTGTTAAATGTTGTTCACCCATTGTTTATTATATCTAAAGAGATGTTAAATTATTTCATTATCATGATATTATGATGTATTAATATATCTTAATATGATATATATACAATTAAATGTCGTTACAACGATAATCGTTACATATATGTCTCGTTTCGAAATCCTTAAGTTAGTAGTCTTGTTTTTACATATGTTGGTCATTGTTAATATACTTAATGATATGTTTACTTATCATAATACCATATTAACTATATATATATATATCCATATATATGACATCATATAGTTTTTACAAGTTTTAACGTTCGTGAATCACCGGTCAACTTGGGTGGTCAATTGTCTATATGAAACCTATTTCAATTAATCAAGTCTTAACAAGTTTGATTGCTTAACATGTTGGAAACACTTAATCATGTAAATAAAAATTTCATTTAATATATATAAACATGGAAAAGTTTGGGTCACTACAGCATGCATACCATTTTATAATATATCCAACTATAATTGACTTAATAATAATCTTGATGAACTCAACGACTCGAATGCAACGTATTTTAAAATATGTCATGAATGACTCTAAGTAATATCTCTAATATGAGAAAATGCACATCGGAAGATTTCTTTCATACCTGAGAATAAAAATGCTTTCAAGTGTCAACCAAAAGGTTGGTGAGTTCATTAGTTTATCATAAACAATCATTTCTAATATTTTAATAGACCACAAGATTTCATTTTTCATAAACATCATTCTAGTATCAGGCATTTCGCAAACTGCATAGAGATAAAAATCATTCATATGGTGAACACATGGTAACCGACCTTAAAAAGATGCATATAGAATATCCCCATCATTCAGGGACTCCCTTCGAACATGATAAATTCGAAGTACTAAATCATCCGGTACTTTGGATGGGGCTTGTTGGGCCAAATAGATCTATCTTTAAGATTCGTGTCAATTAGGGTGTCTGTTCCCTAATTCTTAGATTACCAGACTAAAAAGGGGCATATTCGATTTAATAATCCAGCCATAGAATGTAGTTTTAAGTACTTGTATCTATTTCGTCAAACATTTATAAAGCAGCGCATGTATTCTCAGTCCCAAAAATATATATTGCAAAAGCATTTAAAAAGGGAGTAAATGAAACTCACACTAATGTATTTTGTAGTAAAAATACATATGACGATATTAAACAATGCAGGGTTGGCCTCGGATTCACGAACCTATATCATTTGTATATTTGTTAATACACATAATTATAATCGAATAAATATATATATCAATTTATTAGTTATATCCTTTTTATATTAATAATATGTATATGTTTCATATGTTCACCTTGTTTAAAAAATATTAATTTCTGTTATGTTATATGTATTAAATATATTATTTATATATTAATAACAGTAGTTATAATAATACCAAAAATAATATTATTAGTGATAAAAATGTTTATAATACTTAATTTTATTAATAAGATAATAATGTTAATAGTTCTATTAGTTCTATTAGTAATAATATTAATGGATAGTGAATGTAAAAATATTAATTTTATTATTATTGCTAATTATGATAATGATTTTAGTAACTACATAACAATACACATGATAACCTAAATAATAATACTTATAACGATAATAATAATAACTATGGTACTTATAAAGATAATTATAATACTAATAATAATTATAATACTAGTAGTAACAATAATAATAATTATATCGTTTAATCATAATTTAATTGTTAGTTTTCTCATATATATATATATATATATATATATATATATATATATATATATATATATCTTAATAACTTATACTTGTAATTAACTTTATAATTAATATTTTAATGCTTATGACCATCATCATATTATTCTTAATACTATCATTATACTAATGCTTCTTAATCCATATTGTTACCTGTTAGAGGATAAGAAATTAATCAATACTGTGTTATGCTTACATCCTAAACGTATTAGATATAATGTTAATCAAAATTTTAACACTTTAATAATTTTAGTAACACTTAATCATAATAATAGTAAAACTAAAAAAAAAATTATAAGTGTACTTAGATTTTATCTTCATAACAATAATATTAATAACCTTTTAAACAATTCAATATTGATAATAATAATCATAATAAAAATAATAATAATAATAATAATAATAATAATAATAATAATAATAATAATAATAATAATAATAATAATAATAATAATAATAATAATAATAATAATCATAAATAATTACAACCTTTGAAGACACGCTCGAAAAAAAAATATGTCACATCCTGAACTTTAACCCGAGACCTCTTGCTTCCCACAAATAACCCTTAACCATTGATCTGTCGCCTGTCTATCTGATTTAATTCCATCTTATATTAATATATCATATATCCATCTGTTATCCTCTTCTCCTCCTTCATTAATCATCGACCATGACTAATCCTAACATTGATTTATTTATTTATATTTTTAGCATTGAAACTTAATCCTAAACCACTGGTAAACGTGATATTACATAGTAGAGAGAAAAAAATTAATAGAACAGCAGCAACTGTTGTCGAAGGAAAAGGAAAAAATGTAAAGAACACAAAATTGATTTTTGAGATTGGGGTGTTTTGAGACCTAAATTCCTTCATGAAATATCTTTCAAATCGATATTAGAATACATTACAATCATCAATTAACCCAGAAACATCACTATGATTACGAATTTCTCAATGAACAAAATTGTTGACTTTTTGAATTTAAGGTTTGACCTCAAAATTGAAATTCGATAGGAAGAATTGGGACACAAGATTTTCTAGATAGTTTGAGTGAAAGTTTACAAGAAAATTTGCATTATTACATTTTTAAAAATCGTTTGAAATAGTAGTATGGTGAAAAAGTAAGAAGATCAGAGGTAGCGACTAACTTTTATTGATTTTTGCTGTTTCAATTCTAATTGCTTTGTGAAGATAGAATTGTATATAGATAGAGTCGAATATTGGATTACAGTAACCTTGATTGTCTGTATTTCCAAGTGAGTTGGACGTCTAACAAGAATGGAGACCGGTTCGTACCATCAGGAAGGAAAAGAGAAAAAAAAAACTAAACAGATAGTGACATACAAAACTGATTCGTATCAATTTAGGACTTTGATGTCCATCAATTTGTTTCCATTAGCTATTGAATTCAAGTAGGTTATATACGTTTTACCTATATATACGGAGTTAATCTATATTTTCATATATATATATATATATATATATATATATATATATATATATATATATATATATATATACGAGGTATATCTGTATTTATTATATATATGTTATATTAAATTTTATAACATAAATCAATGATATAAATTTTATTAATAGAATCTATTAATATTATTAATCTTAATAAGAATAAGAATACTAATATTAATAATAATAGAATTAATAATAATAATAATTGTTTTAATAAGATTTTTTTATCAAAAATCATAATAACAATAATTAGAATAAAAGTCATGATAATAATAATATTATTAATGATAATTATAATAATAATACTAATTAGATTAATATTGATAGTAATAATATTTATATATATATATATATACATATATATATATATATATATATATATATATATATATATATCAAATTTCATATTTATTAATTACACTTGTATTGATATTAATATTAGAAGTAAATACAATATTATTACAATAACTATATTTAATATATTGGTATTACATATAATATAAGTACATAATACATATTATATAATAATAATTATTAAATTTTTATATACTTTAATAGTAATATCTAATAATAATGAAAATATAACAAATTACATGTTTTTATTTTTATATAATACTATTAATAATATTGATATTAATAGTAAAAGTAATAATACTGTTATGACAAATATATATTTTTTAACTTGTAATTACATTTAATATTATACTTCATTAATTATGTAATCATACAATTAATATTTAATATTTATTTATTACAATATGTATACTAATTATAATAATAACAATCTAATTAATATTGTTGATAATATTGCCTAATTATAATACTGATATTTATAATAGTATTAATATAATAATTATATTCAATTTGTAATTTAGGTTTAATAGATTACCATCTATTATATAATATCTATCGATTATATAGTTTACTGAATCTTTTATATATATATATATATATATATATATATATATATATATATATATTACAATATTACATATGTAAAATTTCGTATATATAATTACATATTTATTTATACATTTATGTTCGTGAATCGTCGGGCATAGTCAGAGGTTAGTTGAATCCATCTAATCAGTTCTAAAATTTTAAGACTCAACATTACAGACTTTGCTTATCGTGTCAAAATCATATAAAGATTAAGTTTAAATTTACATAAATTAGTAATTCACGGTTCATTACAAAATGAGTTCGGTACACAAAGTATACGCATGCAATTATCATGATTTCATCATGATCACTTCATCAACCATTATCCTTTATTAAATGGTAGGGTATCGAGAATATACAGATGTATCAAGAGGTTTAATAAGTGAAACAAAATAAGTGGGGTTTTTCTTGTAGTGGTCGGCCATGAATTCCTACTAATTATAAAAAGTGTCGGCCATAATTTGTATTATCTCCCCACTTGCAACCTCTTATAATGCTTTTAATCCTCATATAATATCTTTGTTCTCGTTTGTTGTATTAGAAACCGAAACAATAATATCATAGTAGCAAAATAGTAACAACGATGATGGTGGATGTGAAGCTTCGGTTTTAACGAAGGACTCCTGCAGCAGTTTGTAAATGGGTTTTTGATGGTTGGTGATGTTGTTTATTTTGTGATCCAAACAAAATCAGAAAAATATTAAGAATGTTTTTGGTTGTTATGATGGTCGTTGTAAGTGATGGAGTGGAGGTGATGGTTGCAGGTCGTGGTGGTGATCGGTTTGAGGATGATGATTAAAGGGTTTTGAAGATTAGAGGTGGTGGTGCAACGCATAGAAACGGGAATATAAAAGTGGTTTCACGATGGTGAGGTTTAAGGTGGCGAGTGGTAGTGGTGGTTTATGGGAGTGATCTCGTGGTGGTTGTAGAGGTGTAGAGTGGCGATTTAGGTTGAGATGTTTGTAGTTTAACGAGAGGAAAAGAAAGGAAAAAGAAAAATATAGACACGTACCCTGGTAGCAGTGAGCATGAAGTTTACTAGTTGTTTATGGTGATGTTTTAGGTGATAGTTGCATCACGAAACAGAAAACAGAAGAAGTTGGATGGTGAAGATGGGTGTCGACCTACAATAAAAGAAGTGAAGCATTTGATGGTTTAGGTTGCAATTGGTTCTCGCCGATGGATGCTAAATGTGATGTGTGGTGATACCCGGTGCGGATTTTTATTTAGGTGTAAGTAATATATGTATATCTATCTTAATATTTCTCTTTTCCATTCTCAATTGCAACATCGTATATATATATATATATATATATATATATATATATATATATATATATATATATATATATACATATATATATATATATATATATAATATGTTAATTAACAATTTCTACAGCATCACGATTCGATCGTAATTTGTTTTATAGCTAAAATTGGGTCGACATGTGATATTTGAGCCAGAAGAAAACGAACAAAGAGAAAGAAATGGATTTGATAAAGCTGATGCGATTGCTAACTGAATGGAATAACAGATTCTTGGATTGTTCTTTTGATTGAATTGTGATTTGTATGAATTTTGAAAATCAAATACAGTGTGATAGTTACATGAAACAGATTCGTACGTTTTATAACTTTGATATTTAACAAATTTTGTTTTGTTTCTTCGAATGGAGATTGGTTGTAATCAGTATAGAGACAGGAATTATTCTATCAGGAAGAAAACAAATAAGAAGAAGATAAAATTGATATCGATATTCAACTGATTTTTGTATATGTATGTATTTTTATGTGTATATGTATATATCAGTTTATATATAAATCTGTTTTTATATGTCTGTATATATATCTGTATTTACATATTATAATTAATCTTATTAATTAATAAATATAACTATAATAATAATATTCTGGATATTATAAATAATAATAAAAATTTATAATAATATAATAGTAATAATAATTAATGATAATGATAAATATAACTATAAAATTTATAACAATAATATTATTAATAAAAATAATATTATTAATAATAATATTAATTATAATAATACTAATATTAATAATAATAATATTGATAATAATAATATGACAATTTTTATATATCTATTTCATATTCATATGTTGTATATTGAAAATAATAATGTTAATAATACTGAATTTAATATTAATATTACTATTGATAATAATATTGAAATAATGATAATCATATTCAAACTTGTATCTTGATTTAATATATTACAATTTATTACTATTTACCAATTATATAATGTATTAAATTTTTAATATATATATATATATATATATATATATATATATATATATATATATATATATATATATATATATATATTACAACATATAATATTACAAATTTTAAATTCCAATTACCATGTATATATATACACACACGTATCTATTTAAAATTAATTGTTCGTGAATCATCGTGAATGGTCGAAAGGTAATTGCATATATAAAACAGTTCAAAATTTTTGAGACTCAACAATTCAGACTTTGCTTAACGTGTCAGAATCATATAAGGATTAAGTTTAAATTTGATCGGAAATTTCCGGGTCGTCACAGTACCTACCCGTTAAAGAAATTTCGTCCCGAAATTTGAGCGAAGTCGTCATGGCTAACAATAAAAATGTTTTCATGACGAATATGAGTTAATAAATAGAATTTTATCACCTTTGAGTAATATAGATAAAATAATTCAATTATGTGAAGCGTACGAGTGGAGCTGTGACAAAAGATTGAGATAGAGATTTTAACTTTTGATGTAGTTACGGTGGGTTTCCAGAATTCAAGAAATTTAAAGATAATTTTCGAAATCTAAATAAGATTCGGTTCTTCGATGAATAAGGAAATTAGGATCCTCTTTATATAAATGCGGTAATCTGGCTCGATTCTTACGTTTGAAATTTCACTATAAATTCATCTCTTCCTTTCTATTATTTTCACAACTCCTCCACTTCCTTCTATTTTGAAGCATCATGCTTCTGTTTTCTTCCTGACTTAAAGTAAACCGATCAAGTGATTTTGTAGCTATAAAGTTCGGATGAACATGATCAAGATTCTAAGCAGGAATGAAAGGTAATAACACGATTGGATTTGTAGATTACCGGAAACCACGGAAGATAGAACTATCGAGAATATATTTTCTTGATATGTTCGAAGGTTAAGTAGAATGAAAGAGTTATGTAACATGGCACATGATGACGGTATGATCTGTGAACCATCATCACGTTCCATTAGAAATTCAGCATGACTTACTGTAATATAATCACGTTGGCTAAGTGTCATTATATTATACTAACTCATGCTTCAATTTCCAACACTTCTCCAGAAACCATTCATAATTTAAACTCAAATTTTAAAGAAATTTAGAAACTAAAATAGTTTCCTTTATGATGTAATATAGATAGCATGAAGAGATAACTAATTTCGAACAAGAAGAGTTATGAAATGTTTGAACGCAGATTGGAATCGTCAAGATACAAATGAGGTTTAAGATGAAATCAAGTGGCAGACTTGAAAAATTGTTTAGTTTCATATGTTATAATCAATATTTTAATTCATTTTAATTGTCCAATGTTTTCTTCATTTTGCCACTTGTTGGATTCTGATAAGTCAAAATCCAAATATGAAATCAAATAAATATGGTTATTCTGTGGTGAACGGATTCATATATCTGTGGATGTAAGTAGGATATTAACTGACTGTTGAATCAGATTCGAAGAATGTACAGTGTAACTTATTAATGTGAAACTAAATATTCCTTGGTTATTACCTACCCGTTAAAATATTTTCACCATTATCAGTTTGTACAAAAGAATTTTTAATTACAATCTTTATGAAAACATATTTACATATATATTTTCTTCAGATGTAATCATGAATTTAATGAGTTAATATGATATTAAACTCATATGATTTTTAGTTTGAGCTAAAATAAGTAATCTCTAAAACTATTAGGAATCACATATTCTTCGCAGAATATTTCTTCAATGAAGTTATGGATCAATACTTCATCGTTAGCTATTAGGAACCACATATTCTTCGTAGAATATTTCTTCAATGAAGTTATGGATCAATACTTCATCGTTCATTATTGTTGGTACTCCTTGGTATCTATGGTGCGTATGATGTTGATGTCCGAGGTACAGATTGTAATGTTGAGGTATGGGATGCGGATATTACTGTTGTTGGTGGTGATGGTACTGTTGATGTTGCTAAAGCTGGTAAGTTTTGCACCATATTCTCCAAATTGATTACTCGAGCGTGAAGTTCGTTGACTTCTTCTATTACACCGGGATGATTGTCGGTCGGAACGAGCGGATGAATAAGGTTTAGAATTTGAGAGAGTATATAATTGTGATGAGGTATTCTGGAAATGAGAGAGAAAATGGTATTACGAACAGGTTCGCCGGTAAGTGCTTCAGATTCTTCGTCAAGAGGTGAATTCGGTTGGTGAAAAGGATCGACTTATTCTCGTCTTCATTGATTAAGTCGACTACGAACCTATCAGATGAATTGGGGATGGCTGATTGGTTAATTCATTCTGGTGACACTGCTTCCGGAGTTTGGTGAACATCCAAGTCGGAATAGCTGTCGGAATAACTATCAGAATAACTATCAGAATCTGAGGGAATTGAACTAGTTGAGGGATTCATCTCGTACGATCAGATGAAGGATTTTCGATAAGAAATAGATTATAGGATGTAGATTAGTACCCTGCAATACATAATTTACATATGCGTATATAATACTAAAATCCCATGTGTTACGGAGGAATCTACGAAAGCTGTCAGGCAAAGGTAACAATAACAGATACGCTAAGATATGAATTTATCTGTACACTGTCTATGCAATAGAGACAGTAAGACGTGTCTAGACTTTAAGGATGATAAGCAGATGATTTTCGACCAGAAATGATAAGCAAAACTTTTGACATGTAGACACGGTCGAAGTCCAGACTCATTAATGCATCCTAACAACTACTAGTTAGACACACTAATGCAAGACCTGGTTCGCTAAGACCACCGCTCTGATACCAACTGAAATGTCCCATTCATATTGATTATAAATGATTCATAATAGTTGATTACATCGCGAGGTATTTGACCTCTATATGATAAACTTTACAAACATTACATTCGTTTTTAAAAGACAAACTTTCAATACATCGAAAGTTGACAGATATGCATACCATTTCATAATATATCAAATTATCAATGACATAATAATAATCTTATTTACTCAAAGACTCGAATGCAACGTCTTTTGAAATATGCCAAGAATGACTCCAAATAATATCTTTAAAATGAGTGAATGCACAGCGGAAGATTTCTTTAATACCTGAGAATAAACATGCTTTCAAGTGTCAACCAAAAGGTTGGTGAGTTCATAGGTTTATCGTAAACAATAAAATTCATCATTTTAATAGACCACAAGATTTAAATACACTACACCTATTTCGTGTATGAAACCATATTTCATAAAGGCTTAGAAGAGTAGGTTCGTATCCTTTCCTCCCCCGTAGGTTGCCTCGCGATTTTTAATAACCGTACACATATCTCATGCACAAAAACTAATACACATAACCTGTGTATAAAAGTCATTCATACGAACTACAAACACCTGGTAATCAACCTTAACAAAATGCATCTAGAATATCCCCCGCATACCAGCATTCCGCACGGTCATGCAAAAAGCATACAATCAGGCCACTCTTTTAAATATGATAGTTGTGTATACCGCAAAAACAGATCATATCTTTTAAAGCTGGTGGTTGTATACCTATTTTGAAGTACTAAAGCAGTTTAAATTCTCTGACTGGGGCTCGTTAGTGCCCATAGATCTATCTTTAGGATTCGCGTCAATTAGGAACTCGGTTTCCTAATTCTTAGATTACCAGACTATAAAGGGGTGATATCCGGTGTACTCATAACTCATTCGTAGAATGTTTTTAAGTACTTGTGTCTATCTCGTCAAACATTTATAAAAGCATTTCATGCATTCGCAGTTCAAAAATATATTTCAAAAGCATTTAATAAAGCAGTTGTAAAAATAGCGCATGTATTCTCAGTCCCAAAAATGTAAAGAGTAAAAGGGAGCAAACGAACTCACTATACGATATTTTGTAGTAAAAATATGCATACGACTGAACTGAACAATGCAAAGTTGGCTTTGGATTCACGAGCATATATCATTTATATATACATATTAACACACATAATCGTAATTGAACAATTTATATTTTATTAGTGATATACTTGTTATTTTAGTAAATTATATGTTATATGTATTAAATATGGTTTTATGTAACTAGTTGTTATTTGATAAAATAATATTAATAAAAAGTTGTATTAGCTTATAATAATAATAATAACAATAATAGTAATAATTTTTAATAATAAAAATAATTACAATAATAATAACCACGATAATGATATTATTAATGAAAATCAAAATAATGATAATAAAAATATTTTTAATAAAAATAATAATGATAGTAAAAATAATGACACTTATAATAATAATAATAGTAGTTTTTAATAAAATGATAAGTTTAATAATAACGATAATGAAAATAATAATTTTGATAATAATACTTAATAATAATAACAATAAATATAATAATAATGATAAAGTTAATAATAATAAGATAATAATAATAATAATAATAATAATAATAATAATAATAATAATAATAATAATAATAATAATAATAATAATAATAATAATAATAATAATAATAATAATAATAATGGTAATAGTAATACTACCTCATAGAAGTAGTCCTTAAAAAAATGTCCAAGTTCGGGTTTGAACCCGCAACGTGCTACTAACCCAATACATCATCCAACCATTATGCTGCCCATGATTTTCTGGTTTAGATTACACCTTAATTTATTTATCTTATCTTATATCTGTTTCTTCTTCTTCTTCTTCTTCTTTTTCTAAAAAAAAATGATGCCACCGTCCGGGCTCGAACTCAGGATCCTTCTCTTCACGAACACTCATCTAAACCATTGAAGTTGTTTGAACTTTTCTGAAATGATTCACAAGCTAAAATATGTAAACTATATTAAACCGTTTATCATCTCCTTCCTATCATTTATCCTCGACATCATACTCTCCCCTTATTTCATGTTTATCATTTCTATATGCATCATAATTGAACCACAATCCTAATCGTTGTCTAAACCATTATCATAATCATAATCCTATCGTGATCATAAAATCATCATCATCTTGACTATACATCATCATCATCATCATCTTAACAGGTTTTCATCATCATCATCAAGATCATCACGTCATCATCAATATCTATATCATCTACATATTTATCTTACTGTGACCTTGGAAATATGTATACACGCTTACCAGAATCATCACTGTGATTTCATCATGAAATGCACTAACTTCTCGGCCCAACACTAAATTTGATCGTGGCCCAACAATACTTAATCAAGTACACAGCCCATGTAATAAATATAAGCCCACAAAACGATTTTTTTTAAAAACGTGCATACCCAAACATATAAATTAGTAATTCAAGGTTCATTACAAAAGGAGTTCGTTGCATAAAGTATAAGCATGCAATCATCATGATTTCATCATGATCACTTCATCAACCATTATCCTTTATTAAATGGTAGGGTATCAAGAATAGACAGATGTATCAAGAGGTTTAATACGTGAAACAAAATAAATGGGGTTTTTCTTGTAGTGGTCAGCCATGAATTCCTACTAATTATAAAAAGTTTCAGCCATAATTTGTATTATCTCCCCACTCTTATAATGCTTTTGATCCTTATATAATATCTTTGTTCTCGTTTGTTGTATTAGAAACCGAAACAATAATATCATAGTAGCAGAATAGTAACAACGATGATGGTAGATGTGAAGCTTCGGTTTCAACGAAGAACTCCTGCAGCAGTTTATAAATGGGTTTTTGATGGTTGGTGATGTTGTTTGTTTTGTGATCCAAACGAAATCAGAAAAATATTAAGAATGTTTTCGGTTGTTATGATGGTCGTTGTAAGTGGTGGAGTAGAGGTGATGGTTGCAGGTCGTGGTGGTGATCGGTTTGAGGATGATGATTAAAGGGTTTTGAAGATTAGAGGTGGTGGTGCAACACATAGAAACAGGAATACAAAATTGGTTTCACGATGGTGAGGTTTAAGGTGGCGAGTGGTAGTGGTGATTTATGGGAGTGATCTTGGGGTGGTTGTAGAGGTGTAGAGTGGCGATTTAGGTTGAGATGTTTGTAGTTTAACGAGAGGAAAAAAAGGAAAAAGAAAATATAGACAGGTACCCTGGTAGCAGTGAGCATGAAGTTTACTAGTTGTTTATGGTGATGTTTTAGGTGATAGTTGCATCACGAAACAGAAAATAGAAGAAGTTGGATTGTGAAGATGGGTGTCGACCTACAATAAAAGAAGTGAAGCATTTGATGGTTGAGGTTGCAATTGGTTCTCGACGATGGATGCTAAAGGTGATGTGTGGTGATACCCGGTGCGGATTTTTATTTAGGTGTAAGTAATATATGTATATCTATCTTAATATTTCTCTTTTCCATTCTCAATTGCAACATCATATATATATATATATATATATATATATATATATATATATATATATATATATATATATATATATATATATATATATATATATATATATATATAATATGTTAATTAACAATTTCTACAGCATCACGATTCGATCGTAATTTGTTTTATAGCTAAAATTGGGTCGACATGTGATATTCGAGCCAGAAGAAAACGAACAAAGAGAAAGAAAAGGATTTGATAAAGCTGATGCGATTGCTAACTGAATGGAATAATTCAGTCCCTATAGTTTGTATTTATCTCAATTTGATATCTATCAGAGATCAAGGTGAAGCGAAAGTGATTTAGATGGCTAACAGATTTTTGGATTGTTCTTTTGATTGAATTGTGATTTGTACGAATTTTGCAAATCAAATATAGTGTGATAGTTACATGAAACAGATTCGTACGTTTTATAACTTTGATATTTAACAAATTTTGTTTTGTTTCTCCGAATGGAGATTGGTTGTAATCAGTATAGAGACAGGAATTATTCTATTAGGAAGAAAACAAATAAGAAGAAGATAAAATTGATATCAATCTTCAACTGATTTTTGTATATGTATGTATTTTTATGTGTAATTTATATTACTGAATAATACTAATTTATATATTGTATTTGTATATATCAGTTTATATATAAATATGTTTTTATATGTCTGTATATATATCTGTATTTACATATTATAATTAATCTTATTAATTAATAAATATAACTATAATAATAATATTCTTAATATTATAAATAACAATAAAAATTTATAATAATATAATAGTAACAATTATTAATGATAATGATAAATATAACGATAAAGTTTATAACAATAATATTATTAATAATAATATTAATTATAATAATAATAATATTAATAATAATAATAATAATAATATTGATAATAATAATATGACAATTTTTATATATCTATTTCATATTCATATGTTGTATATTGAAAATAATAATGTTAATAATTCTGAATTTAATATTAATATTACTATTGATAATAATATTGAAAGTAATGATAATCATATTCAAACTTGTATCTTGATTTAATATATTACAATTTACAATATTTACCAATTATATAATATATTAAATTTTTAATATTTATTGCATATATATATATATATATATATATATATATATATATATATATATATATATATATATATATTACAACATATAATATTACAAATTTTAAATTCCAATTACCATGTATATATATACACACACGTATCTATTTACAATTAATTGTTCGTGAATCATCGGGAATGGTCGAAAGGTAATTGCATATATAAAACAGTTCGAAATTTTTGAGACTCAACAATTCAGACTTTGCTTAAGGTGTCAGAATCATATAAGGATTAAGTTTAAATTTGATCGGAAATTTCCGGGTCGTCACAACTACGACGCCATTGAACTTTATAAGTTCTCAACTCTTTATTCCTCAACCTTTTCACCTTTTCACCTTTTCATCGAGTATAGCAATCGGCTCCTCAACATACTCTAACTTGTTATTTAGCTCAATTTCGTCTAACGGCACCCATGAAGAATCATACGCAAGACACTTACGGAGATGGGACACATGAAATATATTATGGATCCCCGTAAGCTCTTCGGGTAATTCCAAATGATACGCAACTTCACCAACACGAGCTAGAATCTTAAATGGCCCAATAAACCGAGGAGCTAACTTTCCCCGTTCTCGGAACCGAATAATACCCTTCCATGGCGAAACCTTAAGCATCACCATGTCACCTTCTTGGAACTCAATCAATCGCCTACGTTTGTTGGCATACGACTTTTGTCTATCTTGAGCCGCTTTCAAATGAGCCCGAATCATCTCAATCTTGCTATTCGTATCTAAAACCAAATCGGTACTCCCGATTTCTCTTTGACCCACTTCACCCTAACAAATCGGAGTTCGACACCCCCGCCCATAAAGCATCTCATAAGGTGGCATCCCGATACTAGTATGATAACTATTATTATACGAGAATTTCACCAAGGGCAAATGCTCATCTCAACTACCAGCGAAATCAATAATACAAGCCCGTAACATATCCTCTAATGTTTGATTCGTACGTTCGGTTTGACCATCCGTTTGAGGATGGTACGTCATGCTCATTCTCAATTGTGTACCCATATCTTCATGAAACTTATTCCAAAACCGAGATGTGAAACGAGTGTCTCGATCCGAAATAATTGATATAGGAACCTCATGCCTCGATATCAACTCCTTGATAAATAATTTAGCCAAACTCTCTGACGATATCGTTTCCCGAATGGGAAAAAACAAGGCACTTTTCGTCAACCGATCAACTATCACCCAAATCGAATCAAATTGGGTTCTCGCCGTCTTTGGTAACTTTGTAATGAAATCCATGGTAATGTGCTCCCATTTCCATTTCGGGACTTCCAACGGTTGTAACTTACCATAAGGCTTTTGGTACTCGGCCTTAACTTGCAAACACGTGACACATTATTCAACATACTTTACAACATCACATTTCATGCCCGGCCACCAATACTCTTTCTTCAAATCAAGATACATTTTCTTCGCGCCTGGATGAATGGAATACTTTGACTTATGTGCTTCATCAAGTGGCACTCGTCGGTAATCTCCCATTCTAGGCACCTACACCCTTCCTTGAAAAGATAACAAACCATGCGGACCTAAGGTAATAAACTCCGTTTGGCCCGCGATTCGTTCCTCATGCTTGTTGTTAACAAAAGCTTCAATTTGAATCTCACCGAGCTTTACAAGAAAATCGTTAGTAATAATCATGCGTAACGACCCTACTCGTATTCCCAGATGCTGACTCTTCCGACTTAATGCATCCGCGACCACATTCGCCTTACCCGGATGATAAAGTATTTCACAATCATAATCTTTTACCACATCCATCCACCTACATTGTCGATAATTCAAATCTCGTTGATAAAAAAAGGTGTTTTAAGATCTTGTGATCCGATAATGTCGTACACTTGACACCGTACAAATAATGGTGCCAAATTTTCAACGCATGAACAACCGCCGCCAACTCAAGATCGTGAGTCGGATATCTCGTTTCGTGTTCCTTTAATTGCCGAGAGGCATAAGCGATGACTTTACCTCTTTAGAACACACCCGAGCCCATTTAAAGACGCATCACAATAAACTGTCATGTCTTCTACCCCTTCCGGCAATACTAACACCAGAGCTTGACATAACTTCTCTTTTAACAATTGGAAAGTAATTTCTTGCTCGTTTTCCCAATTAAATCTCGCATTCTTTCTCGTCAATTTCGTCAATGGAGAAGCGCTCTTAGAAAAGTCTTGGATAAACCGACGATAATAACCGGCAAATCCGAGAAAACTTCGAATTTTCGTAGGCGTAGTCGGTCATCCCCAACTCTTTACTATCTTAATCATCCCCGGATCTTCTTGAATACCATCCTTGTTCACAATATGGCCAAGGAATTGAACTTCCCTTAACCAAAATTCACATTTAGAGAATTTTGCATACAACTTCTCCTTCCGCAATGTCTTCAACACACCCCGCAAATGATGTTCATGTTCCTTCATACTCTTCGAATAGACAAGTATGTCGTCAATGAACACGATTACCGACTTGTCCAACATAGGTTGGCACACTCGGTTCATAAGATCCATGAATGCCGCCGGTGCATTCGTAAGACCAAAAGGCATAACTACAAACTCAAAATGCCAATAACGCGTTTGAAATGCCGTTTTCTCAATATCTTCCTCACGGACCCGCGTTTGGTGATAGCCGGACCGTAGGTCAATCTTAGAGAAATACGTGGCACCTTGGAGTTGGTCAAACAAATCATCAATCCGAGGTAATGGATAGCGAATCTTGAGCGTAACTTTATTCAACTCTCGATAATCGATGCACATCCGCATACTACCATCCTTCTTCTTCACGAATAAAATCGGAGCGCCCCATGGTGAAGCATTCAGTCGAATAAAACCCTTTTCAAGAAACTCTTGGGTTTGATTTAACAACTCTTGCATCTCCGTTGGTGCTAAACGATAAGGAGTTTTAGCAATGGGAGTAGCACCCGGAACCAACTCAATGCGAAATTCAACTTGTCTTTCCGCCAGAACACACGGTAATTCATCTGTAAAAACGTCTTCGAATTCATTAACCACCGAAATTTCACGAATGGACAGTGGCTCTTCACGAGTATTAACCACGTGGGTAAGAAAAGCCACGTCACCACTAACAAGAAAACGTCGTGCCCGTGCATAAGTGCATAATGGCACAAGTCTTTTCCGTCTCTCGCCGTGAATAATTAACTCTCCCCCACTTGGGGTCTTCACACGAATAGATTTTTCATGGCATGCAATATCGGCTCTATGACGATCGAGCCAATCCATACCATCGACAATATCGAATTCACCCAAGGTCATCGGGATAAGATCAATTTTAAACGTTTCAGAACCAAACACATTATCACAATCTTTACAAACATCAACCCCTAGCACCGTCTTACCATTCGCTATTTATACTTCTACCGGATGACTTAACTTAGCTAGTGGTTTATCAAGCTTAGACACAAAACACAGAGATACAAACGATAAATTAGCACCGCTATCAAATAGTATCCTTTCCGGATTAGAGTTAACCATGAAAGTACCTGAGACAACTTCGTTTGATTACTTGGCCTCATCATTAGTCATCAAATAATTGCGTCCCCTAGCCGTACCCACCGCCTTCTCCAACTTCTTAACATGATCGGTGTTCAAATCGGGACACTCCGGCCTTCGATGCCCTTCTTTACCACAATTGTAACAAGTAAGCTTGTTCGAAGCCTTGGTACAATCAATGGCCATGTGCACCCTTTGATTACAATTAGAACACGTGGGTCCATAACTCGAAAAACCACCTTTCTTCACGCTATTAGCACTTTCGGAACCCTTCTTGCACTTCTTGTTTGAAAAGTTCGAATGACTCGACCCTTCAAATTTTCTATTAGAGAAAGAGGAATCTCTTTGCTTTGGAACTTCCGGTTAGAAGCCCCGGGCTAACTCGAACAATTCATCAAAAGACTTAGCCATTCCCCGACTAATCTTACACTTCAACTCATCGCTTAGTGTGAGGTAAAAATCTAGCATCAACTTGTGATCATCACCAACATACTCCGGACAAGAACGAGTCTTTGCCAAGAAGGTAGACTTGTGAGTAACCAAGTCCATTGAACCTTGTATTAAATTGTGCAACTCGTCCCGGATTCTATCAAGGTCGGAAGGAGTTCGGTATTCTTTGAAAAGTTCCTTTTAAACCCTTCCCACGTCAAGCTCATGCATTGCTCTTCCCCATATAATTGGATTTTATCGTCCCACCACAACTTGGCCTCTTCACGCAACAAACTAGAATCGTACCTCGTCTTATTCTCGGGAGGACACTCCGCGGTACGGAAGGCCCCCTCGATGTCGAAGATCCAACATGTACTTTTCAATGGATCTCTTACCCTATTAAACATAGGGGGTTGAGCATCCTTGAAGTTTTTGTAATGGAAGTCTCTCCTTCCATACCCACCAATACCATCACCCCCTTCACCCCGAGGATGAATGTTTCTAGCTTCTAATGCCTCTTCAATTGCGGCATTCATTCGCTCATTGATTAACTCGGTTACTAGCCCATCAACCGATTCTTGGAAAACCTTCGGACATCCTCAAAAAATTCCGCTCTTTGCTTTTTAATGATGGCCTCAACTTTGGCCGTAAACTCGAGGTCCACGCTCGTACCTCCTTCATGGTTCTCGGGTCCGTTTCTCGTCTTCATACTATAAAACGGAAATAGAATAAACAATGAAATGAAAGGATACCACATAATATTCATATACACCTCACCGCCCCATCTTGCTTAACAATCATCATACATCGCTTGTTTAACACGATTTGGACCCGTAACAATGGCAGCTAATCATTGTTACGCGAGAACGTCTCATTAACTCGCTAGTACAACGTCTATCTCGCTTGATGATTGCAAAACACAACACAAAACAATTAGCGCATACATAGTTCACCTAAACCTAGGAACTAACTAATCCCCAGTCCGATCCATCTTCTACAAGTCTCGCATAAAGCGCATACACAATAAAGTCTAAGTCTAGGCACCTATCTCAAGTCGCCTAAATCCCTTAGACCATGCTCTGATACCACTTGTAGCAACCCAACCCATTATCCAAATGAATACGCAATTTTTTTTTATTTTTTTAATACAGTGCAGTGCGCGGCACGTATCACCGTAGGGTGCGCGGCGTGCACATGCCAATTCAGCTTCTGTCCGATTTTGTCAATTTTCAAATAAGATCTCCCACTTCCTGACATTTTTAGACGAAATGCTTTTCACAACATGTTCTAATATGTAAAACTAACACGATTCAATAATAAAACATGTTTTACGAACCGGGCCCACATATGGCCGAAATACGAGTTTCATACAAAATGTAAGTTTCGACCACACTAGTTTAAATTCCAAACGACACTAGAGCATGATGTTTGGGGGTTAAACTACCCAAATCTCGGTCAAACTTCAAAAGCTATCACATCAAAAGCGACCCCTATCAAACAAAGCGGGATCTCTAATCCAAACGAACGCCCTTACCCTTGTCCACGCCGGAGCCTATAAAAAGGTAAACAACGAGAGGGTAAGCAAAGCTTAGTGTGTGTAACAATTATACATACACATATATAACCCATCTATTTTGCAATCACACCCACCAAATACCTCATATGAAAATATAACTCAAATAGCATGCCGTCATACTCATAATGCTAACGACTCGTACACTATCACAACACCACATTAGTATATACTCAACACATATATGTAAAGCATGCTAAACAATATCCAACAACATAATATGGTTAACCATAACGTTATGGTGCTACCGGCTCGTGGCTCACACCCTACGCATTTGAGTCTCACTCTTTTATAGTGCTACCGGCTCGTGGTTCACACTTTGGCACTCCCGACTCGTGGTTCACGCCTCATTTTATAGTGCTACCCTCTCGTGGTTCACACTTTATTTTATAGTGCTACCGGCTCGTGGTTCACACTTTGTTCTATAGTGCTACCGGCTCGTGGTTCACACTCGATGCTAGCGGCTCGTGGTTCACATCATGACACTCGTCACATACATGCTTTGGTACTACCGGCTCGTGGTTCACACCATAACATTCACAAATAAATACGCCATATACACATACGTATAATCATTCCACTCACCTTAACGATTCGGTGACGGTTTTATACTTTCGCGAGCTTCAAAGCAAAGTACCTAATACAATAAGTAGTCGATCAACCCCCAAACTAACACACAATTAGGGTATTTCATACCCATCTTTCCCAACTAGGCCAATCATTACTCATTCAAAAATTTTAAAGTCAACACACCCATTTCGGGTCATCCACTAACCCCATTAACACCTATTTACCAATTAACTAGGTGTGCTAGTAATTAACTAACCAATTAAGGTTCATAAACACCAATTAACATTTGAAACCCTAGGTTAGTTAATATTGAGTCTTCATGACTCAATCTTTCCCAAGAACACTCAAAATTACCACAAATGGGTTTTATGTTCATCACTAACCCAAACCCTAACCAAATTAAAATAGGGAAATCAAAGTTAGAACATACCACCACAACCAAAACGTAGCTAATGGCTAGATGAACAACCTTAATGCTTGAGCTTTAACCCGGATCAAGCTTCTTCCTCCTTGATTTAAGATTTCTCTCACTTAAAGGGTTTCTCTCTCTAAGATTAAAGTGGAATTGAAGATGATGTTGGTGGTTATGTTGAATGTGCTTCAACCCCCACAAATCTGGCCATAAGTGCCCTAAAATCGGCACCATGTGAAAGGACCATAATGCTCCTCATTAAACTTTTATTTAAAAGCTTGAAACTGCCAACAGTACAAGTGCGCGGCGCGCACCCTTACCATTGCGAGGCGCGCACAAGGGCCTGGGCAGCCTCTGACCTCAGTTTAATTATATACAGCCCCCCACACTATATGCACCCTATTTACACTTCTGTACAGTGATTGTTCGGATCTTACATAATGTGAAATAAGCTTAAATGATGGGTCCTTAGAAGAGGGCTATATAAGGAACCTAAGTAGTCCTAATTAGATAGCCATTGCATTGTAATTGAGTTCTAGAAGATGTGAAATGTAAATCTTGTTGATTCTCTCTCATACCGAGTCTCCTTCACACTTACCGAATCTCATTCTAACTTGTCTTTTCTTCTAATCTCAACATGATCTGACATATCACATGTGATTGTAAAACCCAATCACATGTGATTCTGCACGGCAAATCCAATCACATGTGATTAATTTTTTTTCAAAAAGAATAAAAAATTTGATAAAAAAATTGAATTTTTTTTCTCAATCACATGTGATTGTCACGCCACATGTCGCACTCTGAGTTGTTCTTTGAATTTCAAGGAAATTATTGGATACACATGATTTCAACTCTAAAAAAATAGTATATATTTTATTAAATAATTATAAAAATAAAATAATTTATCATATAAAAATTTTAATTTTTTAAAAAAATTCAGTTTTATTAAAATATTATAGAGTTTATAAAAGTAAAAATTTTATAAAATCTATTTTTTTAAATTTTAGTTTTCTTTTAATAATATAATATAATATAATATAACATAACATAACATATAATATAATATAATGTAACATATAATTTTAATTTAAAATTTGTATTAAGTAGTAATATTGAAATATTATTATAAATGGAAAATGGAAAATACCAAAAAGAAACAAATAAAGCCATTCGAAGGACGAAAACCTGAAATTAAACCATATATTATAATCTTCATAAACACAAATGGTCAATTTGATGGTTTCTCCTTCTCACACTTAAGTCAATTTATCGTAATCTTCGACTAATAAAAAAATATGGTTATACTAGAAATGACGTACGACTTCTTTTATTTTCATATTCTTTATTTTCTCACGCCTCGACGTGGATCGAAGAATTTGAACTTGGTTCAATATCCTCTTGTGAAGAAGTTGCTACAAAATTCCTCACACAATTCTTCCCTCTTACTTCACAAGCCTTACTCAGAAACAATATCATAAATTTTGGTAAGGAAGAAAATGATACATTGTTTACTGCTTGAAATAAATTCAAGTCACTACTTCTAGAATACCCCAAGCGTAGGCAAGATAAATTTGACTTAATGTGCATCTTCTATAACGGAGTTTCCTCTCCAAACAAGACTATCCTCAATGCTATATCGGGAGGAAAATTCATGAAGCAGCAACCTGAAGAAGCTTGGCAAACACTGGAGAAAATTGTCATGCATGATTATGAAGAGGAAACATAAGATCATATAGAGGAACGAGAAAATTCCTCTTAAGCTATTAGAATTCAACTAAATTCACTAAAACAAATATTCAAGTAATTTTCCCCTCCATCTGAAACTCTAAATGATCTTCTTACTGAAGATAACTCAAGCACAGAGAAACATCCAGCTACTTCTGAACTATGTTTCACTCACAATGAGGATACGCTTAAATAATCTTGATTCTATTCCTGAAGATTACCACCTTGACTCATCAAACTATCAAAAAGAAATTAATTCTAAATTATTTAATTTTCAAACTTAAGTAGAATTTTTTATTTAAAGATTCAAATACCATTATTGAAACTTTCTAAATTTTAGTAAATGGTATGTTTTACGCAATAAATTATGAACTAATAAATGAAAACAATGAATCTTTGCGATGAGATGTTGGTAGTAACTAGAGGGGGGGGAAAGAAACAAGTAACTAGAGGGGGAAAGAAACAAGGATTGATCCATTCCCAGAAAAAGATATACCAGTCACTTCTGAATCTGTTATTCCACAATCAGTTCAAGATCCTCTTGATCTTACTAAACCTGAGACCTTAAAAAATTATTAGAATCCCCAAATCCCTTTTCCTAGAAGGCTAAAAAAAGGAAAAATAGTAGGAAGATTTTGCACGGTATCTTGACATGTTTAAAGGATTAAATTTAAATGTCAAATTTCTAGATGATGTTTTAGAAATGCCAAAGTTTGGTAAATTTCTATAAAAGATCACTGCCAATAAATATAGACTTAAACAATTAAATACTCTTCCTCTAGGAGAAGAATGCTCCTTAATCCTACCAAAAGGCATTCTGCCTAAGTTAGGAGATAGTGGTAGTTTTATTATACCTTGTATCCGTCAAGAAGTGCAAGTCCACAATGCACTAGCTGACTTAGGAGAAAGCATTACGTGATACATTAATTTGTGATATAAAGTTTGTTGCTGGTACTAACCGTAGAGGACCCAAGAAACTTTGGGTACCTAAACTCTAGGAAACTTAACGTTTACAAGGTTTCGACGTCTATGTTTGGCATATCGACTCTGGTTATTCTCGGCACATGAGGGGCGATAAATCCTTGCTTGTCAATTACGTTGACAAATTCCTAGGAACGGTTACATTTGGAAATGACGAGATTGCAGCAATAACGGGATATGGAGATTATGTGAAAATGGCATAAAAATCAAACGGGTCTCGTATGTTGAGGGTTTGGGGTGCAGTTTGTTTAGTGTCAGCCAATTTTGCTATGGAGATCTTAAAGTTCTATTCGAACATCGTCAATGCTCGGTGTAATCCAAGATGGAAATGATCTCCTTATTGGTAAATGTTGTGCTTCACTATACGCTATTGACCTCAATGATGCACCATCACATGGAAACATGTGTTTGGTTACTTGTTCCACAAAAGAAAATTTGTGGTTATGGCATCATCAGATGTCACACCTGAATTACAAGGGTATCAATCGACTAGTCTCTAAAGACTTGGTTGATGGTATTCCCAGCTTTTAATATGATAAGCATCATGTGTGTCCATCATGTGCAATGGGTAAGCTGGAATGAACTAATCATCCGCTTAAGCAAAACCCTAGTACTTCATCGTCTTTGCAATTATTGCATATGGACTTATGTGGACCCATGAGAGTTGTTAGTCTTGGTGGCCAGAAACATGTGCTTGTTATTGTAGATGACTATACTCGATATAGATGGAATTTTCTTTTAAGGAACAAATCTGAAACCCCCGCCATTATCATTGAGTTCATCAAAAAGACTCAACGCTCTTTTAAAAAACATGTTAAGAGCATCAGAACTGATAATGGGATGGAATTTAAGAGTGACCTGCTTGATAGTCATTTGAAAGACCAAGGCATTAAACATCAGTTCTCTGTTGCAAGAACCCCCAACAGAATGGAGTAGTCGAATGACGTAATTATATGTTGTGCGAGGCAGCTCGAACGATGCTTGCCTACTCCAAACTACCTCCAAAAATGTGGGGGAAGGCCATTTCAACTGCATGTTATACCCAAAATCGTTGTATCATTAATAAACATTTTCATAAGACTCCGTATGAGTTGCTATATGGTAGATGCCCGAATGTCAAATATTTCTGTGTTTTTGGTCATATATGCTATGTGCTTAACGATTTTGACAGCCTCGGAAAGTTTGATCTTCATGGCGATCAGACCATATTTCTCGGTTACTCGTCAAACAAGGTTGCTTATCATATCTATCACATAAGGACAAAGATGATACAGGAAAGTATTAATGTTAAATTTGACGAGTTATCGGGAATAGCTTTTGAACAATTCAGTTCAAAACCCGATCCTAACATGGCTACTACTTCTTCTGCGCAAAACTCCATTTTCTTGAAGAAGGGTGTTCCTACGGTCACAACAGAGGAACTGGATATCTTGTTTGACACTCCTCAATGGAATTCAGATGTTCATGCCGTAGCGGAAACACCATCATAATCAATTACTATGGAGACACAACCAAGTCTCTATGATGAAGATACAACACCAACTGATTCACCTGTTACGTCTTCATCCTCCCTCCCACCTTATGATGATAATCTTGAACCGATTCAAGATACATCAATTGATACAATTCGAGTTGATTCTCTAGAAACTCAAACTAACCCATTAGATACGGTTACATCGGAACACGAGGATCATGGCTCGACGCCAATAACGGGTGATGTTTCAATGGATACCACTGATGAAGTTCCTCTTCCACATAACAACCGATGGACTAAAAGTCATCCAATTGATCTTATCATTGGTGATGCAACTGCTCTAGTTTCAACTCGAAGGGCTACTCAGAATATGTGTTTATATACTGCCTTTCTTAGTAAGATTGAACCAACTTCAGTTGCTCAAGCTTTACTTGATCCGAACTGGATGATAGCAATGCAAGAAGAGATAGGTCAATTTAAATGTTTGAAGGTATGGCGATTAGTCCCAAGACCAGCGGGTCAACGAACAATATGGGTTAAGCTGATTTTCAAGAACAAGAAGGATTCTGATAGGGTTGTGGTTAGAAATAAGGCATGTCTTGTGGCCAAGGAATATCGACAACAAGAGGGTGTTGACTATGATGAAACATGTGCTTCAGTTGCAAGGATTGAGGCTATTCGTCTGTTTCTTGCTTATGCTTCTCATATGAAGTTCACGATGTTTCAAATGGATATCAAAAATTCTTTTCTGAATGGTCATCTTCAAAAGGAAGTTTATGTTGATCAACCAGAAGGCTTTGTCGATCCTATTCATCCGAACCACGTCTACTACTTGGAGAAAGCTTTGTATGGTCTAAAGCAAGCATCGCGTGCGTGGTACGAGACCTTGACAAAGTATTTCTTGGAAAATGGCTTCTCTCGTGGAACGATTGATACAATGCTCTTCATCCGTAAAAACCATGGCCACATTCTCTTGGTTCAAATTTACGTTGATAATATTATTTTTGGTTCCACGTCCCCTGCCTTATGCAAAGAATTTGGTGACCTTATGGCCAACAAATTCGAAATGAGCATGCTTGAAAAGCTCAATTTCTTCTTGGGGTTACAAGTCAAACCATTATCAAATGGCATTTTTATCAGTCAAACAAAATACATTAATGATATGCTAAAACGTTTTAATATGACTGATTTGAGAAACATGTCAACCCCACTAAGGACTTTGTTAAACGCTGATGAAAATAGGGAACCCTTAGATATAACGCTTTATCGAAGCATGGTTGGCTCTTTAATGTATTTGACTGCAAGTAGACCATACATTACACTTGCTGTAACTGTTTGTGCCCGATTTCAGTCCAACCCTAAGAAATCCCACTGGTGGTTAGGATCTTTCAGTACCTAAAAAGTATTCCTAACCTTGGAATCTAGTATCCTCATGGATCTGATTTCACTCTCACTGCTTATACTGATGCGGATCATTGTGGTTGCCATGTTGATAGGAAAAACACATCTGGATCAATTCAGATGTGGGGAATATGTTGGTTGGTTGGTCATCTAAGAAAGAAAACTGTGTTTTATTGTTAACAGCTGAGTCTGAGTACATTGCTGCAGCTCATTGTTGTTCACAAGTTTTGTGGATGCAAACTCAACTACTAGACTATGGCTTTAAGATCACTAAGACCCCGATATACTATGATTCGTAGAGTGCAATTGCAATTACTAGCAACCCGGTCCAACATTCTAAGACTAAACATATAGATATTCGTTATCACTTTATTGAGGACTATGTAGAAAAGGAGGATGTAGAATTATACTTCGTGCCTACAAAAGTACAATTAGCTGACATGTTCACTAAACCTTTAGATGAAGTTAGGCTAAAGTTCTAGATTCAACAAATTGGCATGGTTGAGTATAGTGCTTAATTCCTTAGTAATATTGGGACTTATACCCGAGATCTTGTGTTTAGGGGGAGTAAATACTTTCTAGGGGGAGCAACTGGTATCTTTTGCTTTAGATATTATCATTTAAGGGGGAGCTTTTATTTACCTGTTAACTTCCTGGGCTTATATTTCAATAGTTACGCTAGGGGGAGGTAACTGATTGATATCATATTTCAAAGGGGAGTTATTCAATTTTATTGTAGCAAATTCAAAATGGTGATTTACTTGACTGTATATCACATTTTGAGGGGGAGAAAGGGAGAAATTGAAAAGAAAATTGATTTTCAAAAGTGAATTCATAAAATCTTATGTTTTAATCTGATAAAATTCACTTTGGCTTGTATACATCTCAGTATGCAACCCGTTTTAACAATTGGTATCACTGAAGATTTGTGCTTTGTACATAATTCAAATTTTTCTAACTACAAATCTTTATTTTAGAAAATTCATAAAAATTTGAAAAATTAAATTAAAATCCAAAAGGATTTGAATTTTTCATGAATAAATGCTATTTTTAGCATTATACCGAGTCTGACAACAAAAAGTCCAGATTCGGTAAGTCTCAAAATGCTCAAAATTCACTCAATCTTGAATTTTAATGAAAATATTATAAACTTGTGAATTTCCTGATAATGAGTTGTCAAAATTTGAAGTTAAATTGGTTAAAGTTTGAAAATGGACTGCATTCGGTATTTCAGGCCCATTCGGTAAGACCCAATTTTGACTCATCTTCGGTATCTATAAATAGGAGAGTCAAAGTCAAAGACTCTTACGTTTTCTTAAGCTCATACCGAATCCGATTATCTTACCGAGTCTTTGCTAATCTACCAAGTCCGTTGATCAATCCTATATTAAAGATACTTAATTAAGGATTGAGTGCAATGAGATTAAAATGGTGGAATGGGATGTTGATGATTGTTTTGAGCCCTGATGATCGTCTTTCACTTTATCAATCAAGTGATCAACCACCCCGACCCGGTCTTGATTATTGATTAGCATAATTCACCTTAACACAATGTAAAAATTCTTTGGGCAAAGTCACAAGTGAAAATTACAAAGGCTAGAGCAAATGGCAGAAAATCAATAACATATAAATGAGATTCCAAGCTCCCTATTTATAGTTTTTAGAATATTCACGGTGTGCGGTTTAACTATTATCCTCATTGACTTAGCGGAAAGAATCCGCAGTCTTTATTAATGCGCAATCTGATCCGCAAACTTAACTTTAAGCGGATCTTCCAAATCCTTTAAGCATGCTTCGTGTAACTTCTGTTTCCAGCCTTTAGCACTTAAAATATACATATAAAATGCTATGTATATGATCAAGTCCCCCAGTTTATTATGGTACATTTTGCATAAAAAATGCAGCGTGATAAACTCTAAAAAATAAAGTTTGTATTAAAAAGTATCTTTGCAACAAGTCGCAATGATTTTTTCACCGTTAATTTATTACCATTTAATTGAGTTAAATAATATATCCTTCGAATAACTTTCTCAATGATAACGCGTAATAGCGGCTGAAATTCTGAAAACCTGTCAAATCGAGCAATGCTGTAATGGCTATTTAATAAGGCGTTATACTCACGTTAATTGGCCCGGCCACTGAAGTCTCCTGTGATGACACTAGTGATTTGTGTGTTTAAAATGTATGACATGATGTATGACGGTACTGTATACTATTGTTAATTGTTAGTGCCATTCAATTAGCTTCATGTTAACCCCTCTATCTCCTCCAAGCAGGTTGTTAGTTTATCAAATTGCATCTTTTTAGGATTTGATGGGCATACTGGTGTTATGTTTTTCATGAAGTCAACTCTGATGTGCATTTTTTACTTTGTAAATTGTGTTTAAAGTAACACTCGGAGTTATGTATTAATGTAATAACTTAAATGGTAGTGTTCGTTTATTATTTATATTTAATTACTTCTGCTGTGAAATAAAAAAAATGGATGGCACAAGCTATGTCTGGGCTGAAGAATTCATACTCGGCAGAAACTTTGAATACTGCCCGTTTCACCTAGAAGACCCTCCATTACATTTCTACATGTATTTGGCACTCCCTGCTTGATACTGAAAATAGAGACCAGCTTGGCAAATTTGATGTTAAAGCTGATGAAGGAATATTTCTTGGATATTCTCACATGTCAAAGGTATATAAGGTCTATAACAAGAGAAGAGGATGTTTTGAAGAATCAATAAATGTTACATTTGATGAAAATTTCCCAACCTTATTTTCTATTTAAGAAGATGAGGAGTTAATTTTTGAAGAGCCTACTCTGTAAGGTTTTGATGAAGAACAACCAATAGCATTACCCTCACCAATCCATGCTGATGGGTTCATTGAAGATGAGTTAGAATTTTCTATCACAGCTGTGTCTAAACCAATTAGACCTACTGGCTCTATCGAAGTACTACAAATTGAGTTGATGTCTACTAGTTATGAAGGATCACAGTTTGGTACTAGTTTAATTGAAGAAGTATAACAGTCTCCCAACCAGCTCACCAATCCACAACACCAAATGGACTAAGGAGCATCCTATTGAGTAGATTATTGGTAATCAGGCTAGTGGAGTTGTTAGTACTATTTTCTGTCTAGCGGATAATATATACCAGTAAAATACTAGAACTACTCAGCGTGGTGAGATGTGTTGTCGATTAATGTTTTCCCTCGGGAAAAATCCTTGCAGACCCAAATCACAGACGAGTTCTCCGTGGGGTGGCCTTATCAATCTCTCCAGGACCAAACTATGAATTGGTCCGTCTAGCGTGTTATTGCTAAGAGGTGAAGTTTCAGAGTTAGAAAGTACTGTGTGTGAGAGAAAGTGTGTTCTCTGCCACAAGTTACTAAATGATGCAATATGGTGACCAAGGACCTGTTTATAGGCACAGATCCTCCGTGATTTTCGAATAGACGTATCAAATGATGATTGATTAATTTATGTGAAGTATGCATGACCGACTTTGAGCTTGATGCTGACATGGCATGTGTGCTGTTCACATGCTTATTTAGGGGCTTAAGCATAGATGCTTCCTTCAGGGCTTACACATGATGCTGGGCGGCCTGTTTATAAATAAAAAAACGTTGAACGGTCGTTTAATAAAAATTGATGTTGCTGCTATTTTTGTACGTTTTAAGTCCTTCTTTTGTATAAATATGATGCTTTTATGCGTGTAGACCATAGGATACACTATTAAGACCATTTATAGCTACAAACCCATGATAATCTACCTTTACCACTTACAAATTACTTTTGCAATTTCTGGTACGCCCTTATCTGCTTATCCGACATGTTTGGGACGTTTCTGGTACACATGCCGACTCAATACGACGCTAAAGGGAAATGAATATATCACTGGCATGGTAACCGAAGAATATGACTATTTAATCACTCTTGAAATCATTCTAGGAGCTCTTCATCTACCCATAAGTCGATTCTTTAAATCTTTCATTAGTGATCGATACAGGAAGCAATTGCTGGAGTACGTGGGATATGATTGTCCACTCGATACCTACGGTCCTTTAAGGAAGAATATGTCACAGTTTTGGAGCTACTACTTTGGTGTATTAACTCAGTGCATGAGTTCCAAGTCCACAGCTCTGATCAGTGTTCAGATTCTGAACTTAAATTTGCTCATGCCCTAATTTTTAATCAAAATGTTGATTTTTATCTTTAGATCTACATCAAACTAAAGGATATGGTGATAAAGAAAAAGAGAAATGAAATCGTCCCAATTCTCAAAATTTTTAATCTTTGTTTTGAGTACAACTTGGGTGATACCTATCACAAATTACTGACCCAGCTGTGCCTTTGTGGCCAAGGAGAGTAGAAATTTCAATAACAAGTGTAAAGGATCATATCCTGGTCTTTCACCACAAATAATACGTTGTTTGCCTGCTGAGCAATAATCACACCCAGCCACAACTTCTAACGCTGCTACAACTGAAGGGGAGGGTCCTCAACATGAGTTAGCGGCTGAACAAGATGATCCTCCAACCGAAAAAGGGACAACCAGTGTTGATGTAGTGACCCAAACTTTTCCATGTTTATATATATTAAATGAAATTGATATTTACATGATTAAATGTTTCCAACATGTTAAGTAATCAAACTTGTTAAGACTTGATTATTTGAAATAAGTTTATGTAGACAATTGACCACCCAAGTTGACCGGCGATTCACGAATGTTAAAACTTGTAAAAACAACATGATAATATATATAGAGATATATATATTTAACATGATATTATGATGAGTAACTATCTCACCAAGTATATTAACAATGAGTTATATACATAAAATGAGGCTATTGAATTAAGAAACTCGAAACGATATATATAACGACTATTGTTATAACAACGTCTTACTAAATATATATGTATCGTATTAAGATTTTAATACACTATGTTTAACATGATAAAATGATAATTAAATATATCATTAAGTGTATTAACAATGAACTACATATGTAAAACAAGACTAATAACTTAAGAATTTCGAAACGAGACATCTATGTAACGATTATCGTTGTAACAACGTTTTAATATATATATATATATATATATATATATATATATATATATATATATATATATATATATATATATATATATAATATAATAATTTAACACCTCATTTGATATAATAAACAATGGGCTAACATCATTAAATAAGATCGTTAACTTAAAGGTTTCAAAACAACACTTACATGTAACGACTAACGATGACTTAACGATTCAGCTAAAATGTATATACATGTAGTGTATTAAGATGTATTAGTACACTTTTGAAAGACTTCAAGACACATATCAAAGTACTTCTACTAATCAAAAATGCTCATAATTACATTCTCATTCGTTTTCATCAACAATTCTACTCGTATCCATCCGTATTTGTACTTGTACAATACCCAG
Organism: Rutidosis leptorrhynchoides; assembly: GCF_046630445.1. NCBI lineage: Eukaryota > Viridiplantae > Streptophyta > Magnoliopsida > Asterales > Asteraceae > Rutidosis > Rutidosis leptorrhynchoides. The sequence goes on along the minus strand of NC_092336.1, from coordinate 359,664,122 downwards.
CTTCTAAATGTATTTACGATTGGTATATACACTTCAATGATCAGCTCTTAGTAGCCCTTGCGAGTCACCAAGACATGTGGGAACCATCATTTGGCAACAAGCATGAATGATTACACAAAATTACAAACTAATGGAGCCTATATGATAAGGAAACATTCACTTGAATCTTCATTCACCACAAACACATTCACTTTGCAACTTCCATGCATTAAACTACTCTCTCTCAAGTTTTCTCTCATTGTTCTAAGTGTTCTTCATCATTTCCTTCATAACCTAGCTCAATCTAGCTCAATCTAGTTAACCTAGATCAACTTATAAAACAACTACTCAAGAACACATCAAGAACACTTTCAAGTTTGCTAGCTCACTTCCAATCTTGTAAAATGATCATCCAACCTCAAGAAATCTTTGTTGTTTACAGTAGAATATCATTCTAATTCAAGGTAATACTCATATTCAAACTTTGATTCAATTTCTATAACCATAAATATCTTAATTCGAGTGGTAAACTTACTTGAATTTGTTTTCGTGTCATGATTCCACTTCAAGAACTTCCAAGCTATCGAAGATCCTTTGAAGCTCAAGCTTATTTTTCATCTTTTCCAGTAGGTTTACCTACTATACTTGAGGTAGTAATGATGTTCATAACTGTGACAACCCGAAAATTTCCGATCAAATTTAAACTAAATCTTTGTATGATTTCGACATGATAAGCAAAGTCTGTAATGTTGAGTCTCAAAAACTTTGGAACTATATTCATGTAGCCAATTACCCTTTTTACTGTGCTCGACGATTCACGAACATTTATGTATATGTAGATATGTATATATAATATATAGTTACATTAATTGAAAACGTTAACAAAGTATTAGAGGTATAATACTTTACATGAACATAATTGTTTCAATATATGTTTAATATATTTATCGATGGAATTAAATGATAATATCAAACGATTGAATTATCAGATACATCGTACGGGTCTCTGTTGTGAGGTCTACCGTGATTTAAGAAATCTGTTTTATTTAACGAATATTCGAAAAATGGTAAAGTGATTTACAAGTAAGAACAAATGTGTCAATTAACGGGAACTAGACAAAAGTTAGCGAAGATTTCTGTTAAATTTTCAACGCATGCTTTACAATAACTTCCTCGTGACTCTTGATATGTTAATTATTTAACTTTCATAAAATTTAATAGTAAGAACATGAAATGTAAATGGATGTCGACAAGATAAGCAAATGGATATGTTGATTTAAAACGATTTCATACGTTCAATTGTCCATTGGACTTAACCCTACGATTCACGAATAAACTGTAAGTAAAAACTGGAAACCATTATGACTTATATATTATATGATTTTACTTTATTAGATGAAAATATTTTGTGATATAACAATTTCTATTATTTAAACCTTTTAATAAAATGATTTTGAATATAAGTAGTTTTGGAAAACTAAACCTTATAGTATTATTTGATTTAGTTTCAAACGTACGAAAACATTTTTTTCGATATAATAGAATTTGATTATAAAATGTTTTTATGGATTTTCAATGATATGAAAATAAAAATATAGATAAAATAAAGGTTTCCAATGAGCAGTAAAAGACTACAATATTTCATCTCAAGATTTCAAGTTAAAATGATGGAAATCACTAAACCTGCGCACTTACACGAGAAAAATCATAACTAAATCATACTGACTCGAAAACGGGTGATTCCGGTGTCCAGACGTCCGTAACTCAGAAATCTACAACTTTCATGAAGACACCATACACGGATAGTGTACCTATCTACGCGAAATGCGTAATGTTGTGTCGACATATTTTAAGGTGGCTTCACTGTTCTTCACTATTTTACACGTTTTCTTCATTTTTATTTATTTAATATACATGTAAATATATTATAATATTACATTATATATATGTATCTCCCGACTCCAGTTTGTGCAAAACAAAAACATAATTATATCATATCTATATTCTGTAAATTTTTATTTGCAAAATACAAATATTATTTAACAATAATAAGTTATATACGCGGGTGTATTTAATTTGGGTTTCAAACCGTTTTAAAATAAGGAAAATATGAGTATTGCTTGGGGGTTATGATCATGAGTCAAAGGTCAACATAGCGTTTATCATCTCCGTTGCGTCTACATACTTTCCTACAATATTGAATCACAATATTGATACGTGAGCATTCATATATTGTCTTTAAAAATATTAATAGTGTATCCATGTCTAGTGCTCGAGTATATATATTTATGCATGTTTGTATATTTTAATTTTATCATTAGATAGTTTATGATGAGACACGAGTTTGATACATATGCCACTGATATAAAGTATATGATATGCATGTTTGGAAAGCTATCAAAAAATTAATAACTTTTCATTTAGAAATCGTGTGTTTTCAAGAAGCGGATTAAAAGTTATGGTCAACTGAATTATGATTAATATTAATTGAAATTGTGTTTGAAACTGTAAATTGATATTTAAACAACTTTTTTATGAGATTGATAAATTGACTTTCCAAATATTATTAGTCGAGTAAATGAAATCTTATATAAGACACGTCTCGTTTTGTTGAACAATTGTCAAAGTTGACTGTCTTATCATGTTTTAGAACTTTATAAACACTATAATCTGATTTTACAAGTATTGGAAAACAATGTGAAATAATAAACATGTATAGATTTAAAGATCATATTGGGCCAGGTTGACTTTTGAGATGACTTTTGTTAACTTTTGCATGTCGGTCTCGAGCATTAGGATTGTGATACACTATGACCCAACCTAGCTTATCAGACATGTATTGACCAACATATGTTCTCTAGGTTGAGATCTACGATTAATTTTGCATTTCGAGTTTCAGTCACTTTTTGGTGAATGACCTTATGTGCTGCTAAGGTGAGTTTCATTTGCTCCCTTTTTAATTGCTTTTGCAATCCATATTTTTGGGCTGAGAATACATGCACTTTATTTTAAACGCAATGGATACAAGTACATACTAAATTCTACACTGAGTTTGAACCAAAAATCCCTTAGCTTTAGTAACTAGTAACTGCCGGTTATAAGAACTGGTGGGCGCGAATAGTGGTATATGAATCCATAGGGCTTGACATCCCCGTCTGTTCCAGGTATTGAAGCCCTAGCATGAACTATAAAACAGACATATACTATTTGAGTTTATTACACGTTGGATTGCGTGTATTGTACATGTTGGTTGCATGTATGTTAAAACAGTGGTTCTTATTATAACATTAAAGTTTAGTTACCAGGGTTCTCAATTTCGTAGAATCTTTTGATAAACGTTTCTGGATGAAACAACTAAAATCTTGTGATACATCTTTATATACAGATTTTGCGCAACATTAAAACTATGAACTCACCAACCTTTGTGTTGACACTTTTAAGCATGTTTTATTCTCAGGTTCCTAGAAGTCTTCCGCTGTTTGCTTATACGTTATACAAGCTATGAGCATGGAGTCATACATGCTTTATTCTAGAAAACTTTGCATTCACAAAATCATCACCATGTATCTTATTTTGACTGCATTGTCAATGGATGTAGTATAGTAAACTATTATTTACGGTGATTGTCTATATGTAGAAATCATCAGATGTCAAAGACCTTGGAATTAGATATTCATTTATGGTGTGCCTTTTCAAAAGGATGCAAAGTTTACAAAACGTATCATATAGAGGTCAAAACCTCACTATAAAATTAATGAATGATGTATTCGTTCAAATGGATTTGGACGGGTCATCACAATAACATAATTCGATTCATATATATAAAACTATCTTATTCGAAGATTTAAGCTTGTAATCACTAGAACATAGTTTAGTTAATTCTAAACTTGTTCGCAAACAAAGTTAATCCTTCTAACTTAACTTTTAAAATCAACTAAACACATGTTCTATATCTATATGATATGCTAACTTAATGATTTAAAACCTGGAAACACAAAGAACACCGTAAAACCGGACATACGCCGTCGTAGTGAAACCGGGGGCTGTTTTGGGTTAGATAATTAAAAATTATTATAAACTTTGATTTAAAAGTTGTTCTTCTGGGAAAATGATTTTTCTTATGAACATGAAACTATATCCAAAAATCATGGTTAAACTCAAAGTGGAAGTATGTTTTTCAAAATGGTCATCAAGACGTCGTTCTTTCGACTGAAATGACTACCTCTTACAAAAATGACTTGTAACTTATATTTCCGACTATAAACCTATAATTTTTCTATTTAGATTAGTATCTTTGGTTCAATATGAAACCATAGCAATTGGATTCACTCAAAATGGATTTAAAACGAAGAAATTATGGGTAAAACAAAATTGAATGTTTTTGCTTGTTTTAGATACGTGAAACTTTGTAATAAATCTATACTAACCATAACTTAACTAACTTATATTGTATTATACATGTATTCTAACATATATTATGTAATCTTGATAGACCATAGACACGTATACAATGTTTTGACATATCATATCGACGTCATCTATATATATTATTTGGAATAACCATAGACACTCTATATGCGGTAATGTTCGAGTTAGCTATACAGGGTTGAGGTTGATTCCAAAATAATATATATACTTTGAGTTGTGATCGAGTCTGAGACTTGTATACACTGGGTCATGGATTGATTTGAGATAATATATATTGATTTATTTCTGTACTACTAACTGTGGATAACTAATTGTGGACAACTAACGTTGGACTGTTAACTTAACAAACTTAAATCATTAAAACGTAGTAAAATATGTTGTGAATATATTTCGATCATACGTTGATATATATATTTTTGTTATAGGTTCGTGAATCGACCCGTGGCCAAGTCTTATTTTTCTGACGAAGTGAAAATATGTGAAAGTGAGTTATAGTCCCACTTTTAAAATCTAATATTTTTGGGATGAGAATACATGCAGATTTTATAAATGTTTTACAAAATAGACACAAGTACGTGAAACTACATTATATGGTTGCATTATTAAACCGAATATGCCCTTTTTAGTCTGGTAATCTAAGAATTAGGGAACAGACACCTTAATTGACACGAATCCTAAAGATAGATCTATTGGGCTCAACAAACCCCATCCAAAGTACCGGATGCTTTAGTACTTCGAAATTATCATATCCGAAGGTTGTCCCGGAATGATGGGGATATTCTATATGCATCTTGTTAATGTCGGCTACCAGGTGTTCACCATATGAATGATTTTTATGCAGATTATTATATGCATGTATGTTGTTTATGAGAAATGGAAATATGAAATCTTGTGGTCTATTATTACAATTTGATATATATAAGTTAAACCTATAACTCACCAAGATTTTTGTTGACGTTTAAAGCATGTTTATTTTCAGGTGATTATTAAAAGCTTCCGCTGTTGCATGCTATTTAAAGTCAAGAAATGGAGTCAACATGCTTGTATAATATTGTTTAAAAACTGCATTCGAAGAACTTAAGTTGTTGTATAAAATTATTGTAAACCATTATGTAATGGTCGTGAGTAAACGCTATATTTTAGATTATCATTATTTGATAATCTTCGTAATGCTTTTAAACCTTTATCGATAAAATAAAGGTTATGATTGTTTTAAAAATTGAATGCAGTCTTTGAAAAATGTCTCATATAGAGGTCAAAACCTCACAACGAAACCAATTAATATGAAACGTTTATAATTGATATGAACGGGACATTTCAGTTGAAACTACTGGTAAGTACTATTAGTTATAGAATCTGGCACTCCTCTTGCTGAGACAGTACCAGTCTTAAATACGTGTTCTACTAAACTAGTTATGAAATCTGTTACTCAACCATTTCTTAGTGCAAGATTATCCCAAGTCTCTGTTGCTGGTTCCCATCAAGTCACGAGGGAGACAACATCTGTCTCAATTGCTAAGTCTGGCAATTTAGCTATGGAATCTGGTGCTCCTCATGACGAGACAACACCAGTCACAACTGCTGGGTCTCCTAAAGATACTGCTATGGAATCTGATGCTCCTATAGACCAAGAGTCGGATGTGTCTAAACTTATTGAAACAATTGTCTCAAGTGTCAAAACTAGTTTTGAAGTAACAAAATATGTTGTTCATGCAGCTGACACTGTTGATGTTGAAAGTGATGTTGGCGTTGAAAATATTATTGGTACTAAGGGTGCTGATACATCCAAGCATCCCTATGTATGTCAAGTACCAGATCTAGAGGATGTAGTTCCTAAAGTTGTCCACAAGGGAGCAATACTATCTCCAAAAGTTCCTTATCTGGTGGACCAGCTACCTATTGATCCTTATAGTGCTCTTGTTGCTAGTTACTGGCTTCTAGACAAAAAATTACAGGAACTTCTACAACATCTTGATCAACCTGGTCAAGTAGATCTTTTGGACCAACTGAATGCAGGCAGACACTATCCCTGAGCATTTATATTCTGATTTTGTTATCTCACCAGCTGCTGCTCCTCCTACTGGGTCATAGACACCCCTCAAATATGCACTTGACAAATTTATAGGTAAAGTGATCCAGGGTACAATACCAGCAACACTATATACTGTACCAGTATCCCCTGATTCTACTACCAGTATCCTCTTATTCTACTATTTATTCATCTTCCTATGACCTTCCACCTCCACAACCCCACATAGTTATTCTTCGTCAAGCATCTTCTAATTTACCAAGCTCTTTAAAGATGGAAAAAGTTGAAGGATTGTCGTATTTGGCTAAGCAACGTGCTAGTTCGCACATAACATCAAACATCAAAGATAAAATTACTACCTATGTATATAAGGCAATATGGGGAACTTTTCAGATTGTTGCAGATAATGCTCCTCAACATGCCTCCACCTCTGCTGTCGAAGATCATCTCAAGCAAATAGCTGGTTTTCCAATACTGTTGTTCTTGATCTTCAATGCAACCAGATAACTACTGCTGATCTGGGTCATCAAATTCTCACTAATGAAAAATATGCCTCTCATCTTTCCAAACTTGAAGTTGATCGTAATGAAGAGAGACAACACAACCATTACTTCAATGAGGATAATAGATTTCTTAAGGACCGGATTGCAGATCTTCAAAGACAAGTAGGCTCCAAGGTACCAGTTGCTGAGTACCTTAAACCTGCCGAAAATTTTAGGTGGTTTAACTTCAAGATGCAATCAGATTAGGTGTGGAAAAGATGGTTATGATTGCTTCAAAAAATGAAGTTCATACTGTCAACCTGTGTACTAAGTAACTTGGTGCTGAACTTGAAGTTCATCTCTCTTGAGCTGATGCTGAAAGGAATCACCATGTCATGTATCGCAGTGACAGTGACAGTGAAAGTGATTGTGATATTATTGTTCCCCCAGTTTCAAACCCTGATGATGCCAAAAAGTGGGAGAAGCATGAAAATGAAAAGGCTCTTAAACAAAGAAAGAGATATGGAGATGATGATACTGATGGTGCAAGCAATAAACCATCTACTGCTGAGTCGGAAGCAAAAGCTAAATCTCAAATCCATGTGGTCTCTCAAAGTATTGAAAAGAAGATGCAGAGATCTACTAAGAGACATCAGAGGAAACATCAAACCATGAATGATGACTTTAATGCTTAATTTGCTGAGTATTGCAGCAAGAGACAACAAAAGATTCTTCAAAGAGTAAATCTCTATGCTGATCAAAGGGAAAGAAAAGAAGAAATAGCTTAACTCAAGAAGCATCTTAAATAACAGAAGAAGAGAGAAGCTAATTTTTAGATCAAGTTTGAGAAGGAAAAGGCAAAGCTTTATGCTGAGAGAAATGATAGAATCAAAGGTCTTATTGCTGAAGAGGTAGAACCTTATCTTCATTCCAACCAGCCATAAGAAGGAAAGAGTGTTATCTTTCAGCAATGGCTATTTTCTTGTATGCCAATTAAAGCTACTGACCAAACTAGAGCAGCAGAACAAAAACAACAGTAACAACAACCAGTAGAGACTAGTCAGACCTCTGTTGGTGAACAAGCTAAACAACAGCAATGACAATAGCCAAATTAGCAAAAAAAAAAAACCAGTAATTTGAAAACCAACCTCTGCTGGTAATGATGATGTTTCAGTAGAGACACCATATGCTAGGGAGCAACTTCAATCAATACCCCTCATGGAAACTCAAGAATCGGCATTACCACTTGAACCTGAAGCTATTGATAAACAAAGGGTTAAAACTTAACCTAAATATCATCAACCAATTCGATCGAATCCCTTATTTTCTTCAAGTGGTGAAGAAGATGAAGATGTTGGACTCCTTCCTGAATTTAATGAAGAAATCGTACCTTCCAACAAGTATCCCTTGAATTATGTTTCTTTCACAGATTGGGAGAAAGTATTTTCAGCGGGAGCAGAAGACTCTACAGGTGAAGGTGAGAAAGAAGACCTAGCATGAAGTGTGCTGCTAGGTAATCGAAGTGTAGAAGACCCATCACAGGTGGTTAAGCTGGGTACTCATGAAGAAACTATTGTTGCTGAAGGACCACCCAATGAACAACCAACTAGTTAATCGAGTAACTTAACACCTGAAGTCGTAGCTGCTCTATAAAGAATGATGAAATGGGTGAAACAAGATGAACCAGTTGGTCCTTCTAGCACAGCAGAGGTGCCAATTGCTTTTCATCCATCTTTTCCAAACCAAATGACAAACACACAGTTTGGTAAGATGAACCTTCTGAATCAATGAAGCCTCCAAAACACTCATTTGAAAAACAAGAAGCTCAGAGGATGAACATCTATATTGAAAAATGGCAACGAATGAATAAACTGGTTAGAATTGCTAAAGAAAGAAGAATCAGGATGACTTATCATCCATTAGATCAGGAAATGTACATCATTGCCTCTAGTCTCAACATGACTATACAAGAGTTTCTTGAAGTTAACAACTTGGGGCAAAGTACTGAAGATAAAAAATTAATGTTTGATGAGGCACTTAAACATGGCATTGATTTGGAAGAATACCCAGTACTTGTAAGCTAAGAGGAAGGCAGAATAATGGTAGCCACAGCAAAAGACTGGAAACTTACTCTTGAAGATTATATGTTAGCTATTTAACTGGAACAACAAACTAAGTCTGATGTTGATCTGGCCAAATATTTAAGTCTGCAACAGCAAGACGAGAAATTGGATACTCAAGAATAGAAAAAAGAAGAAGAATAAAAATCTCTTAAGGTATCCAAGGCACTTGCTGCTGCTCAAGACAAAGAGATTGATGCTGAGGAGGCAGCTGAAAAATCAGCACAGAGAACAGAATATCCTCTTAGTGACAGATCTCAAGTAGCCTGGGAAAAAGTGATGCAGCAGATATATGCTAATGTAATGACACGAAAACTGAATGTGGGAAAATCATCAAGTGTCAAAAATGCACTAAATATGTATTCAACATCAGCAGGGACAATAATGTGTGTGAAAGGGTTGACATGACAAATCTAAGAAGATATGGATACTCTAAATGGATGAAGAATATTGAATACTTAAGAGGAGATCAAGCATATTTTCTCGAGGTCAATGTGAACTTACGCTTGAGTGCATGATAGGGTTTAAGGACTAACAATATTCGAACCTCCGACACTTAGTCGTGGATAACCCACATCGGTATCGTTTCGATTCTGGCAGGGTGGCCAATTTAAGAGTCCACAAACAACCCAGTATACGGGATTGAGTGACCCAAAGACATGAAGGTTTTATAGTTCGAGACATACCTAAAAGTCTTTACGTGTGAGATCATATGAAGCTTGTTTGTACGATGATGTGTATGCTATTTTATGTATGAGTAACCGAATATGTTTTTAGGGTTTATGAGCTATGTATTTATAGGCTCATGATTTAGGGTTTCGATAGGATCTCTTCCCTAATTAAATGCAATCTTATCCCAACTAGCTTTCATTATTTAAGAAAAAGAATCTGAATTAATTATACCATACATTCTTCTAGAATGTACTGGACCCTTATGCAAGTATACGAAACTCACATCAGATGGTATAGGCGAATAGAGTGCGACTATACCCGTGCCATATGTCTTTTCATGGAAATTAGTGTGCGGTTCAGGGCGTTGGATGCGTAATCCGCATAGTCATGCAGATTGCGTATCATTAAGTCCCCCCAGTTCGATGTTATATACAATGAAAATTAGTGTATGACGTCGAACTAGTAAGAAAACTTTTACACATAATGAACCATAAAAATTCCTTGAACTGAATCAACATGCTAAACATTTTTGTTAGAATGCCTAGTTGGATCTCAAGTGTAACCGGATAGTGCATAAGATTATTTAAATATATATGCATAATCGGATACTGTATTAGCATTAAATGAAATGTATGCGTGCAGTCACTAAACTGTCTTTTCAGCTGCATATCCTGCACTCGAGGTGACAACTGTCACTGTTTACCGAAAAGGTAATCATTGTAATTATGCAACCGCCTGTTAATGCTAACGTGCACCGGGCATCTTAACAAAGTGTTTAGCTTAAGATTGACACACGTATACGGTTGTGATTACACCCTTATTACTTTTTGACCCCCGTATTTTCTCTATAAATAGGGTTTTGGCTATTTTATCTCACAATCTTTTCCATTTACAGGCATTCAACCCTTTTCATCTTCTCTGCCAAATCTTTTATCCGATCGCAAAAAGGTGTGTATCACACTCTTATACTTTTGTTGCGTTCTACTATGTAACCATAGTTACATATTCAAGTCTTACGTATATTTTGTTTTGATTTATTTTAGTTTGTAGATGAAGATGGAATCATATGCACCTATTCCTACCACCGACTCTGGTAATCTCACCAGTTCTCCGGCCAGTCATTCTGACACTGTACCTTCGCTTTATCAAACCCCTGATGCCAGAAGCCTTGGTAACCACAAGAGGTTACTTGATGAAGGTATTAATTTTGACCATCTGACATGCTGTTAAACTGGACTTTAAACTTTTTATAACGCCATTTTATCTTATTTGCAGGTCCAAGTGGTGTATCCCACTTTTCTTCGTGTGCCAAGTGTGCATGCGTGAATCTTGACGATTCATCTCTATTAATCCCTAATATTAATGAATTTATGAAAGTGCCACCTCCAGTGTTTGTAGAACGGTTTTCGTTTCTACAATCTTGTGCCCCGCATTCGTTAATACAGAAGTTTTCTTCTCTTTCTCCTTCTAAACAACTGTATGTTGACGCGCAGTCGACACTTTTATATTTGCCAAAGATTTGAACTGTCTGCAACAAAAATTTGCTGCACTTGCCCATCCACCAGCACCATAGATGACAGAAACAACTAAAATAAATTCATTGCAAGAGGACAACACCAGGCTCACTGCCCAACTTGCGGTTGCTATAACCGCACATGTGCAGGCAGAGGAGCACATAAACATCCTGAGAAGAGGTTCATGGAGTTTGAGATTGCATCTTTATCTACAAAGTCGAAAGAGGAAGAGAGTAATGTCGTCTTTTTGAACGAAAGCTTTAGTGATTGGATTGAGGCTCAGGAATTACGAGGCGCGAAACATGATGTCATGAAGGCAGAGTATGACATTCTCCGGAAGGGTCTATCGACGATTGTCCAGCATGCTCTTGACTGCAAAGTGGTCAAGCAGCGGTTCGGCGCAGCAATGGTGGCTGCGCGCGATTATGAGCATACCCTGTTCTGGAATGTTATCTGTCAGGAGATGTATGTACCCCCCGAAATTCCTTCGAATGTTGCTGAGCTGCTCTCTGATGGAGCAAAAGAAAGATGTGACGAAGTTTGTGCTTGACTTCAACAGATCTGAATTCCCAGTTTGCAGTTTTTAATCAATGATCCCAACGTCTCCGCTCAGGAGATTGTGAATGACAAGTTCGACTAAACTTGTTAGGCTACCCAGAATGGATGCCGTTTGTCCATGTTTGGGTAGCAATTTTTTGTTAGCGAGGGATGGACCTTGCAATCTTGAAGGTTTCGCATCCCTATATTATATTTTTCTTTTCTGTTTAAAGCAGGGTATGCGTCTGATCGCTGCGTGCGAGGATGACATATTCTCCTTAGTGTAGGCCAATGTTCCAGCCAATGCCACCCCTTTTATTATATTTATATTAGCATATACTAGTTTATATTTTGTACAAGTCACGCTATTATGTTAAGCGTTTGACTATATATTTTTTGACCCAACTGTAATTGTTAGGTGTAGTGACCCGAACTTTTCCATGTTTATATATATTAAATGAAATTGTTATTTACATGATTAAGTGTTTCCAACATGTTAAGCAATCAAACTTGTTAAGACTTGATTAATTGAAATAGGTTTCATATAGACAATTGACCACCCAAGTTGACCGGTGATTCACGAACGTTAAAACTTGTAAAAACTATATGATGACATATATGGTTATATATATATATAGTTAACATGATATTATGATAAGTAAGTATCTCATTAGGTATTTTAATAATGAGTTATATACATAAAAATGAGACTATTGAATTAAGAAACTCGAAAACGATATATATAACGATTATCGTTATAACAACGTCTTACTAAGTACATATGAATCATATTAAAATATTGATACACTTGGTTAATTATGTTAAATTATAAGTAATTATATCATTAAGTGTATTAACAATGAATTACATATGTAAAAATAAGACTACTAACTTAATGATTTCGAATCGAGACATATACGTAACGATTATCGTTGTAACAACATTTAACTGTATATATATCATACTAAGATATATTATATATCATAATATCATGATAATGTAACAATTTAACATCTATTTAAATATAATAAACAATGGGTTAACAACATTTAACAAGATCGTTAACCTAAAGGTTTTAAAACAACATTTACATGTAACGACTAACGATGACTTAACGATTCGGTTAAAATGTATTTACATGTAGTGTTTTAATATGTATTCATACAATTTTGAAAGACTTCAAGACACTTATCAAAGTACTTCTACTTAACAAAAATGCTTACAATTACATCCTCGTTCAGTTTCATCAACAATTCTACTCGTATGCACCCGTATACGTACTCGTACAATACACAGTTTTTAGATGTATGTACTATTGGTATATACACTCCAATGATTAGCTCTTAGCAGCTCATGTGAGTCACCTAACACATGTGGGAACCATCATTTGGCAACTAGCATGAAATATCTCATAAAATTACAATAATATTAGTAATCATTCATGACTTATTTACATGTATACCAACGACCAAAAACACCTACAAACACTTTCATTCTTCAATTTTATTCATCTAATTGATCTCTCTCAAGTTCTATCTTCAAGTTCTAAGTGTTCTTCATAAATTCTATAAGTTCTAGTTTCATAAAATCAAGAATACTTCCAAGTTTGCTAGCTTACTACCAATCTTGTAAAGTGATCATCCAACCTTAAGAAATCTTTATTATTTATAGTAAGATATCTTTCTAATACAAGTTAATACTCATATTCAAACTTTGATTCAATTTCTATAACTATAACAATCTTATTTCGAGTGGAAATCTTACTTGAACTTGTTTTCTTGTGTAAGATCCTGAATTTTGTGCATCAGAAAATGTTCCTGAAAGTGTCAGAAAAGGTGTGCACCAAAAAGCGCCACAAAAGGTCTACTTAACACTTATGCATTTTCAGAATTTACATCAGAATCAGTCCCTGAACTTCAGAATCGGTTTAAACCCTTATGCGCGCCGCGCACATTCAAGGGTGCGCGCCGCGCACCCCACCTGAGACAGTTTTTCTGTCTTTTCTATTTTTAAGTTAAATGAGGGGTTTTTTGGTCTTTTCACTTGAGGACGGATTTGTGGACATATTGGCAGTTTTAGATCCACTTTTGGATCACTTTCACATCCACAAACACTCTCATCTATCTTAGAGAGAGAGAGAGAGAGAGAGAATTCTAGAGAGAGATTTGAGGTTTTGGAGATGAAGAAGCTTAAATCGATCAAAAGCTCGGGTGTTAACGTTGTTCATCTCATTCTTGACTACGTTTTGGTAGTGTTGGTAAGCCCTAACTCTGAATTTAATTGTAAGATTCTTGTTTATGTTTAGGGTTTGAGCTTGTAAGGGTTCTAAACCCCATTTCTCATGAAATTGGGGGTTTTGTTGTATTGCTAGTGTAAGTGAACCCGATTATTGTGGGTTTAGGGTTAGATGACAAATTTAGAAGTATTTGTCATTGGTTTGGGTGTTAATCACTAGATTGTATATGTATTGGTGACTTAGATGTTCATAAAACATGTTAGTTTGTTAAAATGAGTGTTAACCTTGAATTGGAGTCAAACTAAGATATGAGGTCAAGATTTGATGAACCAAGTATATAAATGTTTGATTTAGGTGTTAATTGGTGTTTTGAAATTATAATCACTAGTCGTTAGTGATTTTGGGCGTTTTCTGGACTTATGTCAAAACTGGTGAAATGAGATGGGTCAAATTTGATAATGACTTTAATTTTGGATTAATTGGTTGATAAGCAATTTTGTTAAGACCTATATTGGCTTAAATGGTGTCAAGTATAATTTTGGTTAAATTGTACTTGTTTGAATGGGTCAGAATTACCACCCGTAGTGGTAATTGGTGAAGTCCATTTTAGGTGACTAAATGGGGGGTCGTTGTGTTAGATAGAAACACTCGGTTAAGGGTGTTGGCGTCGAATTCTCTTGTAGAGAATGTATGTTGATTGTGTGTATATCTATATGCGTATTATAGGTAAAGCTTGCTCGATTGCGTTTGGATGTGAATTACATACATGACTTGTGTGGGCAATCCAAGGTGAGTGGAATGATTATATGGATATGTATGTAATGTATTTATTTGTATGCTATGGTATGAACCAAAGAGCCGGTAGTGCCATAGTATGTGCGGGCGTGCTATGATGTGAACCAAAGAGCCGGTAGCGTCATAGTATGTGTGTTATAGTGTGAACCAAAGAGCCGGTAGCACTATAGCACGATTTGTTAGGGTGTGAACCAAAGAGCCGGTAGCACCTTAGCGTTGTTAGAGTGTGAACCAAAGAGCCGGTAGCACTCTAGCGTGAGTATGACTCGAGTTGTGATGTGAACCAAAGAGCCGGTAGCATCATGACAAATGCGTATGGTTGGAACCAAAGAACCGGTAGCACCATGACGTGAGAATGGTTAACCATATTGTGTGTTTTGTTTATATAGCATTTAATATTGTGATGAATATATGCTATTTGTTATGCTAGCTTACGGTATGGGAGATTATTAGCTTTATACTTGCGATGGTATGCTAATTAAATTGCTAGCATGTATGCGGTATTTGTGTAAGTGTTTGCGAGTAAGTAGATTATATATGTATATGTATAATTATTGCATTCACTAAGCTTTATGCTTACCCCTCTCGTTGTTTACCTTTTTCAGGTATTTTGTTATGAGGCTTGCTAGTTGTTAGACTAGTTGCGTAGGAGCGCTTGGGCTCGATGGGGTAGCTTTTGGGTATGCGGACGCGGATTGGGGATTTGGTAGTCTCCGGGATTATGATCTTGGTATCGGGTTGGGTTATAGAGTCCTAACTCGTTTAAGTGTAAATTGGGATTGAAACTTGTATTTTGAACGAAAGTCGTAAAACGGCCGACGTGGGCCCAGTGTCGTAAAACTCATTTTATTATTGGAACGCGTTAGTCTTGTTTATTATAATGTGTTGTGAAAAGCGTTTCGTCTAAAAGTGTCGGGAAGTGGGAGATCTTTAATCAAAATTTGGAAAATCCGGACAGAGGCTGTCAGGCCTTGTGCGCGCCGCGCACCTAAAGGGTTGCGCGCCGCGCACCCTTTTGAAATAAAAAAAAATTTCTTTTGTTGCGTATTTGATTGATAATGGTTTGAGTCATTACAAGTGGTATCAGAGCATAGTCTAAGGGAATTAGGTTACCTTGGAGTAAGTGCCTAGTCTTAGACTTATTGATAGTTACGTATTATTTGCGGGACTTGTAGGAATACGGGTCGGATTGAGACTTGTTAGTGCCTTAGAGTAGGTGACTAACTAGGACTTGTGTTTGTCCAAAGTGTGATTATATGGGACATTATTTCGCGTGTAAATTAGTGCCTTAGATAGCTAGTGCCTAATGTAAGCAGGCGAACTTGGACATTGTTTTAGTGATAGTCACCTAGGATGTAGGTTGACTTGTGGCTGCGGTGTACTTGTGTACAATTATTATTATATTGTATATAGGTATATATATACAGGTACCTTTTGTGCGGTATCCTAGGGATTAATCTATTGGAGAGATTCGTATGTTTGGCGGTTTTAAGTGATCAAGTTCACGATAAGGACTTTGTGAAATGTCCCGTTCTTATTGATTAAAAACGTTCCATATTAATTGATTTCGTTGCGAGGTTTTGACCTCTATATGAGACGTTTTTCAAAGACTGCATTCATTTTAAAACAAACCATAACCTTTATTTCATCAATAAAGGTTTAAAAAGCTTTACGTAGATTATCAAATAATGATAATCTAAAATATCTTGTTTACACACGACCATTACATAATGGTTTACAATACAAATATGTTACAACAAAATAAGTTTCTTGAATGTAGTTTTTACACAATATCATACAAGCATGGACTCCAAATCTAGTCCTTATTTAAGTATGCGACAGCGGAAGCTCTTAGTATTCACCTGAGAATAAACATGCTTTAAACGTCAACAAAAATGTTGGTGAGTTATAGGTTTAACCTATATATATCAAATCGTAACAATAGACCACAAGATTTCATATTTCAATACACATCCCATACATAGAGATAAAAATCATTCATATGGTGAACACCTGGTAACCAACATTAACAAGATGCATATATAAGAATATCCCCATCATTCCGGGACACCCTTCGGATATGATATAAATTTTCGAAGTACTAAAGCATCCAGTACTTTGGATGGGGTTTGTTAGGCCCAATAGATCTATCTTTAGGATTCGCGTCAATTAGGGTGTCTGTTCCCTAATTCTTAGATTACCAGACTTAATAAAAAGGGGCATATTCGATTTCGATAATTCAACCATAGAATGTAGTTTCACGTACTTGTGTCTATTTTGTAAATCATTTATAAACCTGCATGTATTCTCATCCCAAAAATATTAGATTTTAAAAGTGTGACTATAACTCACTTTCACAGATTTTTACTTCGTCGGGAAGTAAGACTTGGCCACTGGTTGATTCACGAACCTATAACAATATATACATATATATCAAAGTATGTTAAAAATATATTTACAACACTTTTAATATATTTTGATGTTTTAAGTTTATTAAGTCAGTTGTCCTCGTTAGTAACCTACAACTAGTTGTCCACAGTTAGATGTACAGAAATAAATCGATAAATATTATCTTGAATCAATCCACGACCCAGTGTATACGTATCTCAGTATTGATCACAACTCAAACTATATATATTTTGGAATCAACCTCAACCCTGTATAGCTAACTCCAACATTCACATATAGAGTGTCTATGGTTGTTCCGAAATATATATAGATGTGTCGACATGATACGTCGAAACATTATATACGTGTATATGGTATCTCAAGATTACATAATATACAATACAAGTTGATTAAGTTATGGTTGGAATAGATTTCTTACCAATTTTCACGTAGCTAAAATGAGAAAAATTATCCAATCTTGTTTTACCCATAACTTCTTCATTTTAAATCCGTTTTGAGTGAATAAAATTGCTATGGTTTCATATTGAACTCTAGTTTATGAATCTAAACAGAAAAAGTATAGGTTTATAGTCAGAAAAATAAGTTACAAGTCATTTTTGTAAAGGTAGTCATTTCAGTCGAAAGAACGACGTCTAGATGACCATTTTAGAAAACATGCTTTCACTTTGAGTTTAACCATAATTTTTGGATATAGCTTCATGTTCATAATAAAAATCATTTTCTCAGAATAACAACTTTTAAATCAAAGTTTATCATAGTTTTTAATTAACTAACCCAAAACAGCCCGCGGTGTTACTACGGCGGCGTAAATCCGGTTGTACGGTGTTTTTCGTGTTTCCGGGTTTTAAATCATTAAGTTAGCATATCATATAGATATAGAACATGTGTTTAGTTGATTTTAAAAGTCAAGTTAGAAGGATTAACTTTTGTTTGCGAACAAGTTTAGAATTAACTAAACTATGTTCTAGTGATTACAAGTTTAAACCTTCGAATAAGATAGCTTTATATGTATGAATCGAATGATGTTATGAACATCATTACTACCTTAAGTTCCTTGGATAAACCTACTGGAAAAGAGAAAAATGGATCTAGCTTCAACGGATCTTTGGATGGCTCGAAGTTCTTGAAGCAGAATCATGACACGAAAACAAGTTCAAGTAAGATCATCACTTGAAATAAGATTGTTATAGTTATAGAAATTGAACCAAAGTTTGAATATGATTATTACCTTGTATTAGAATGATAACCTACTGTAAGAAAGAAAGATTTCTTGAGGTTGGATGATCACCTTACAAGATTGGAAGTGAGCTAGCAAACTTGAAAGTATTCTTGATTTTATGTAACTAGAACTTGTAGAATATATGAAGAACACTTAGAACTTGAAGATAGAACTTGAGAGAGATCAATTAGATGAATAAAATTAAAGAATGAAAGTATTTGTAGGTGTTTTTGGTCGTTGGTGTATGGATTAGATATAAAGGATATGTAATTTTGTTTTCATGTAAATAAGTCATGAATGATTACTCATATTTTTGTAATTTTATGAGATATTTCATGCTAGTTTCCAAATGATGGTTCCCACATGTGTTAGGTGACTCACATGTGCTGCTAAGAGCTGATAATTGGAGTGTATATACCAATAGTACATACATCTAAAAGCTGTGTATTGTACGAGTACGAATACGGGTGCATACGAGTAGAATTGTTGATGAAACTGAATGAGGATTTAATTGTAGGAATTTTTGTTAAGTAGAAGTATTTTGATAAGTGTATTGAAGTCTTTAAAAAGTGTATAAATTCATATTAAAACACTACATGTATATACATTTTAACTGAGTCGTTAAGTCATCGTTAGTCGTTACATGTAAGTGTTGTTTTGAAACCTTTAGGTTAACGATCTTGTTAAATGTTGTTAACCCAATGTTTATAATATCAAATGAGATTTTAAATTATTATATTATCATGATATTATCATGTATGAATATCTCTTAATATGATATATATACATTAAATGTCTTTACAACGATAATCGTTACATATATGTCTCGTTTAAAAATCATTAAGTTAGTAGTCTTGTTTTTACATATGTATTTCATTGTTAATATACTTAATAATATATTTACTTATCATTTAAAATAATTAACCAAGTGTACCAATATCTTAATATGATTCATATGTACCTAGTAAGACGTTGTTATAACGATAATCGTTATATATATCGTTTTCGAGTTTCTTAAATTAATAGTCTCATTTTTATGTATATAACTCATTGTTAAAATACCTAATGAGATACATACTTATAATAAAATCATGTTAACTATATATATAACCATATATATGTCATCGTATAGTTTTTAAAAGTTTTAACGTTCGTGAATCACCGGTCAACTTGGGTGGTCAATTGTCTATATGAAACCTATTTCAATTAATCAAGTCTTAACAAGTTTGATTGATTAACATGTTGGAAACACTTAATCATGTAAATAACAATTTCATTTAATATATATATAAACATGGAAAAGTTCGGGTCACTACAGTACCTACCCGTTAAATAAATTTCGTCCCGAAATTTTAAGCTATTGAAGGTGTTGACGAATCTTCTGGAAATAGATGCGGGTATTTCTTCTTCATCTGATCTTCACACTCCCAGGTGAACTCGGGTCCTCTACGAGCATTCCATCGAACCTTAATAATTGGTATCTTGTTTTGCTTAAGTCTTTTAACCTCACGATCCATTATTTCGACGGGTTCTTCGATGAATTGAAGTTTTTCGTTGATTTGGATTTCATCTAACGGAATAGTGAGATCTTCTTTAGCAAAACATTTCTTCAAATTCAAGACTTGGAAAGTGTTATATACAGCTGCGAGTTGTTGAGGTAACTCAAGTCGGTAAGCTACTGGTCAGACACGATCAATAATCTTGAATGGTCCAATATACCTTGGATTTAATTTCCCTCGTTTACCAAATCGAACAACGCCTTTCCAAGGTGCAATTTTAAGCATGACCATCTCTCCAATTTCAAATTCTATATCTTTTCTTTTAATGTCAGCGTAGCTCTTTTGTCGACTTTGGGCGGTTTTCAACCGTTCTTGAATTTGGATGATCTTCTCGGTAGTTTCTTGTATAATCTCCGGACCCGTAATCTGTCTATCCCCCACTTCACTCCAACAAATCGGAGACCTGCACTTTCTACCATAAAGTGCTTCAAACGGCGCCATCTCAATGCTTGAATGGTAGCTGTTGTTGTAGGAAAATTCTGCTAACGGTAGATGTCGATCCCAACTGTTTCCGAAATCAATAACACATGCTCGTAGCATGTCTTCAAGCATTTGTATCGTCCTTTCGCTCTGCCCATCAGTTTGTGGATGATAGGCAGTACTCATGTCTAGACAAGTTCCTAATGCTTGCTGTAATGTCTGCCAGAATCTTGAAATAAATCTGCCATCCCTATCAGAGATAATAGAGATTGGTATTCCATGTCTGGAGACGACTTCCTTCAAATACAGTCGTGCTAACTTCTCCATCTTGTCATCTTCTCTTATTGGCAGGAAGTGTGCTGACTTGGTGAGACGATCAACTATTACCCAAATAGTATCAAAACCACTTGCAGTCCTTGGCAATTTAGTGATGAAATCCATGGTAATGTTTTCCCATTTCCATTCCGGGATTTCGGGTTGTTGAAGTAGACCTGATAGTTTCTGATGCTCAGCTTTAACCCTAGAACACGTCAAACATTCTCCTACGTATTTAGCAACATCGGCTTTCATACCCGGCCACCAAAAATGTTTCTTGAGATCCTTGTACATCTTCCCCGTTCCAGGATGTATTGAGTATCTGGTTTTATGAGCTTCTCTAAGTACCATTTCTCTCATATCTCCAAATTTTGGTACCCAAATCCTTTCAGCCCTATACCGGGTTCCGTCTTCCTGAATATTAAGATGCTTCTCCGATCCTTTGGGTATTTCATCCTTTAAATTTCCCTCTTTTAAAACCCCTTGTTGCGCCTCCTTTATTTGAGTAGTAAGGTTATTATGAATCATTATATTCATAGATTTTACTCGAATGGGTTCTCTGTCCTTCCTGCTCAAGGCATCGGCTACCACATTTGCCTTCCCCAGGTGGTAACGAATCTCAAAGTCGTAATCATTCAATAATTCAATCCACCTACGCTGCCTCATATTCAGTTGTTTTTGATTAAATATATGTTGAAGACTTTTGTGGTCGGTATATATAATACTTTTGGCCCCATATAAGCAGTGCCTCCAAGTCTTTAATGCAAAAACAACTGTGCCTAATTCCAAATCATGCGTCGTATAATTTTGTTCATGAATCTTCAATTGTCTAGACGCATAAGCAATCACCTTCGTTCGTTTCATTAATACACAACTGAGACCTTGCTTTGATGCGTCACAATAAATCACAAAATCATCATTCCCTTCAGGCAATGACAATATAGGTGCCATAGTTAGCTTTTTCTTCAATAACTGAAACGCTTTCTCTTGTTCATCATTCCATTCATATTTCTTCCCTTTATGCGTTAATGCAGTCAAGGGTTTTGCTATTCTGGAAAAGTCTTGGATGAACCTTCTGTAGTAACCAGCTAGTCCTAAAAACTGGCGTATGTGTTTCGGAGTTTTCGGGGTTTCCCACTTTTCAACAGTTTCTATCTTTGCCGGATCCACCTTAATACCTTCTTTGTTCACTATGCGACCGAGGAATTGAACTTCTTCCAACCAAAATGCACACTTTGAAAACTTAGCATACAATTCTTCCTTCCTCAATACTTCTAACACCTTTCTTAAATGTTCACCGTGTTCTTGGTCATTCTTTGAGTAACTAAGTATGTAATCAATGAAAACAATGACAAACTTGTCAAGGTATGGTCCACACACTCGGTTCATAAGGTCCATGAACACAGCTGGTGCATTAGTTAAACCAAACGGCATGACCATAAACTTGTAATGACCGTAACGTGTTCTGAAAGCAGTCTTTGGAATATCATCTTCTTTCACCTGCATTTGATGATACCCGGAATGTAAGTCAATCTTTAAATAAACAGACGAGCCTTGTAGTTGATCAAATAAGTCGTCGATTCTTGGTAGTGGGTAACGGTTCTTGATGGTAAGTTTGTTCAACTCTCGGTAGTCGATACACAACCTGAATGTACCATCTTTCTTCTTGACAAACAAAACAGGAGCTCCCCACGGTGATGTGCTTGGTCGAATGAAACCACGCTCTAAAAGTTCTTGTAATTGGCTTTGCAGTTCTTTAATCTCGCTGGGTGCGAGTCTGTAAGGAGCACGAGCTATTGGTGCAGCTCCTGGTACAAGATCTATTTGAAATTCAACGGATCGATGTGGGGGTAATCCCGGTAATTCTTTCGGAAATACATCGGGAAATTCTTTTGCAATGGGAACATCATCGATGCTCTTTTCTTCAGTTTGTACTTTCTCGACGTGTGCTAGAACAGCATAGCAACCTTTTCTTATTAGTTTTTGTGCCTTCAAATTACAAATAAGATGTAGCTTCGTGTTGCCCTTTTCTCCGTACACCATTAAGGGTTTTCCTTTTTCTCGTATAATGCGAATTGCATTTTTGTAACAAACGATCTCTGCTTTCACTTCTTTCAACCAGTCCATACCGATTATCACATCAAAACTCCCTAACTCTACTGGTATCAAATCAATCTTAAATGTTTCGCTAACCAGTTTAATTTCTCGATTCCGACATATATTATCTGCTGAAATTAATTTACCATTTGCTAATTCAAGTAA
Source organism: Rutidosis leptorrhynchoides (assembly GCF_046630445.1). Taxonomy (NCBI): domain Eukaryota; kingdom Viridiplantae; phylum Streptophyta; class Magnoliopsida; order Asterales; family Asteraceae; genus Rutidosis; species Rutidosis leptorrhynchoides. The sequence goes on along the minus strand of NC_092336.1, from coordinate 359,641,146 downwards.
AAATTTACTATCCAAAGGCGTCAATGGACAAATTAATTTAGCACAAAAATCTCTACTCATATAGCTTCTATCCGCACCCGAATCAAATAAAACGTAAGCAGATTTATTGTCAATAAAAAATGTACCCGTAACAAGCTCCGGGTCTTCCTGTGCCTCTGCCGCATTAATATTGAAAACTCTTCCGCAGCCTTGACCATTCGTGTTCTCCTGGTTCGGGAAATTTCTAATAATGTGGCCCGGTTTTCCACATTTATAACAAACTACATTGGCATAACTTGCTCCGACACTACTTGCTCCGCCGTTACTTGTTCCGACACCATTTGTTCCTTTCGTTCTATTAACCCCTGGTCCGTAGACCTCACACTTCGCCGTACTATGACCATTTCTTTTACACTTGTTGCAAAATTTGGTGCAGAACCCCGAGTGATACTTTTCACACCTTTGGCATAGCTGCTTCTGATTGTTGTTGTTGTTGCGGTTATTATTGTTGTTGGGATGATTGTTGTAGTTGCTGTTGTTGTTGTTGTTGTTGTTGTTGGGCCGTTTGTTGTAGTTGCGATTGATGTTGCGATTGTTGGGATAATTGTTGCGATTATTGTTGTAATTGATGTTGTTGTTGTATTGGTGATTCTTATCACCGTTTTCCTCCCACTTTCTTTTAACTTGCTTCACATTGGCCTCTTCAGCAGTCTGCTCTTTAATTCTTTCTTCAATCTGGTTCACTAGTTTGTGAGCCATTCTACTTGCCTGTTGTATGGAGGCGGGCTCGTGTGAACTTATATCTTCTTGGATTCTTTCCGGTAATCCTTTCACAAACGCGTCGATCTTCTCTTCCTCATCTTCAAATGCTCCCGGACACAATAGGCACAATTCTGTGAATTGTCTTTCGTACGTGGTAATATCAAATCCTTGGGTTCGTAACCCTCTAAGTTCTATCTTGAGCTTATTGACCTCGGTTCTGGGACGGTACTTCTCGTTCATCAAGTGCTTGAATGCTGACCACGGTAGTGCGTACGCATCGTCTTGTCCCACTTTCTCTAGATAGGTATTCCACCATGTTAACGCAGAACCTGTGAAGGTATGCATAGCGTACTTCACTTTGTCCTCTTCAGTACACTTACTTATGGCAAACACTGATTCGACCTTCTCGGTCCACCGTTTCAATTCGATCGGTCCTTCGATTCCATCAAATTCCAAAGGTTTGCAGGCAGTGAATTCTTTGTAGGTGCATCCTACACGATTTCCTGTACTGCTAGATCCAAGGTTATTGTTGGTATGTAGCGCAGCCTGTACTGCGGCTATGTTTGAAGCTAGAAAAGTACGAAATTCCTCTTCATTTATATTCACGGTGTGTCGAGTAGTCGGTGCCATTTCCTTCAAAATAGTCAAATGGAACAAGTTAATCATACAGAATATTAAGAGTAGTTAATAGTATTTCGTAGCATAATATGAACTCATTTATAAAAGCTTTTTCTTCATATTAGCGTTTTATAAGTTTAAATTCGGGTAGTACCTACCCGTTAAGTTCATACTTAGTAGCTAATATACAATTCAACTACTACAATTCTATATGAAAAACTGATTATAATAATATTTCGCGTTCAAACTTTTATACAATATTTTACAAACTTACAATACCGCTTATTTTACATAAAGCATGAAATATAGCACACAATAACTTTGATACAAGATAGTTGTGAAGATAATTCTAGCTAGTACACAAGTCGTTCAGCAAAGGCAATAAAGACACGTAATTCATACGTCCAGAAACAAGTCATGCATTCTGGTTTTACTAGGACTACTTCCCATCCTTGGTCTTGTGGAACATAACCGTTATGGCCGTTGATAAGACAGCGTGTTGTAACGTCGTCAAAGGGACGAGGGTTATGTAATGTCCAACAGTCCCGTAACAATCTAAAAACCTCATTTCTTACCCCAATTACCGACTCCGTCACTTGTGGGAACGTTTTGTTTAATAGTTGTAGCCCGATGTTCTTGTTCTCACTTTGGTGAGAAGCGAACATTACTAATCCGTAAGCATAACATGCTTCTTTATGTTGCATGTTAGCCACTTTTTCTAAATCACGAAGTCCAATATTTGGATATATTGAGTCAAAATAATTTCTTAACCCATTGCGTAAAATAGCATTTGGGTTCCCCGCAATATATGCGTCAAAGTAAACACATCGTAACTTATGGATTTCCCAACTTGATATCCCCCATCTTTCGAACGAAAGCCTTTTATAAACCATGGCATTCTTGGAACGTTCTTCGAATGTCTTACAAACTGATCTCGCCTTAAATAGTTGTGCCGAAGAATTCTGACCGACTCTAGACAAGATTTCATCAATCATGTCTCCGGGTAGGTCTCTTAAAATATTGGGTTGTCTATCCATTTTGTGTTTTTATACTGTAAAATAGACAAGAGTTAGATTCATAAAAAAAAATACTTATTAATACAAGCAATTTTTACATATATCATAAAGCATAAGCACACTATATTACATATATTACACCACACGAATACAACTATCTTATTCCGACTCGCTTGTTTCTTCTTCTTCGGTTTTGGTTCGTTTTGCCAAGTTTCTAGGGATATATGATGTTCCCCTAATACGAGCCGTCGTTTTCCACATTGGTTTAGAAAAACCTGGTGGTTTAGAGGTTCTCGGGTCATTGTTACAACTTAAGGACTTCGGGGGTTGACGATACATATAAAGTTCATCGGGGTTGGAATTAGATTTCTCTATTTTTATGCCCTTTCCCTTATTATTTTCTTTTGCCTTTTTAAATTCAGTTGGGGTAATTTCTATAACATCATCGGAATTCTCGTCGGAATCCGATTCATCGGAGAATTGGTAATACTCCCAATATTTTGCTTCCTTGGCGGAAACACCATTGACCAAAACTAACCTTGGTCGGTTGGTTGAGGATTTTCTTTTACTTAACCGTTTTATTATTTCCCCCACCGGTTCTATTTCTTCATCCGGTTCCGATTCTTCTTCCGGTTCCGATTCTTCTTCCGGTTCCGACTCTTCTTCCGGTTCCTCTTCGGGAACTTGTGAATCAGTCCACGAATCATTCCAATTTACATTTGACTCTTCATTATTATTAGGTGAGTCAATGGGACTTGTTCTAGAGGTAGACATCTATCACATAATATAAAACGCGTTAAGAGATTAATATATCACATAATATTCACATGTTAAAAATATATAGTTTCCAACAAAATTTGTTAAGCAATCATTTTTCAAGTAAACACGGTCGAAGTCCAGACTCAATAATGCATCCTAACAAACTCGATAAGACACACTAATGCAAAATTCTGGTTCTCTAAGACCAACGCTCGGATACCAACTGAAATGTCCCGTTCTTATTGATTAAAAACGTTCCATATTAATTGATTTCGTTGCGAGGTTTTGACCTCTATATGAGACATTTTTCAAAGACTGCATTCATTTTAAAACAAACCATAACCTTTATTTCATCAATAAAGGTTTAAAAAGCTTTACGTAGATTATCAAATAATGATAATCTAAAATATCTTGTTTACACACGACCATTACATAATGGTTTACAATACAAATATGTTACAACAAAATAAGTTTCTTGAATGCAGTTTTTACACAATATCATACAAGCATGGACTCCAAATCTCGTCCTTATTTAAGTATGCGACAGCGGAAGCTCTTAGTATTCACCTGAGAATAAACATGCTTTAAACGTCAACAAAAATGTTGGTGAGTTATAGGTTTAACCTATATATATCAAATCGTAACAATAGACCACAAGATTTCATATTTCAATACACATCCCATACATAGAGATAAAAATCATTCATATGGTGAACACCTGGTAACCAACATTAACAAGATGCATATATAAGAATATCCCCATCATTCCGGGACACCCTTCGGATATGATATAAAATTTTGAAGTACTAAAGCATCCAGTACTTTGGATGGGGTTTGTTAGGCCCAATAGATCTATCTTTAGGATTCGCGTCAATTAGGGTGTCTGTTCCCTAATTCTTAGATTACCAGACTTAATAAAAAGGGGCATATTCGATTTCGATAATTCAACCATAGAATGTAGCTTCACGTACTTATGTCTATTTTGTAAATCATTTATAAAACCTGCATGTATTCTCATCCCAAAAATATTAGATTTTAAAAGTGGGACTATAACTCACTTTCATAGATTTTTACTTCGTCGGGAAGTAAGACTTGGCCACTGGTTGATTCACGAACCTATAACAATATATACATATATATCAAAGTATGTTCAAAATATATTTACAACGCTTTGAATATATTTTGAGGTTTTAAGTTTATTAAGTCAGTTGTCCTCGTTAGTAACCTACAACTAGTTGTCCACAGTTAGATGTACAGAAATAAATCGATAAATATTATCTTGAATCAATCCACGACCCAGTGTATACGTATCTCAGTATTGATCACAACTCAAACTATATATATTTTGGAATCAACCTCAACCCTGTATAGCTAACTCAAATATTCACATATAGAGTGTCTATGGTTGTTCCGAAATATATATAGATGTGTCGACATGATAGGTCGAAACATTGTATACGTGTCTATGGTATCTCAAGATTACATAATATACAATACAAGTTGATTAAGTTATGGTTGGAATAGATTTGTTACCAATTTTCACGTAGCTAAAATGAGAAAAATTATCCAATCTTGTTTTACCCATAACTTCTTCATTTTAAATCCGTTTTGAGTGAATCAAATTGCTATGGTTTCATATTGAACTCTATTTTATGAATCTAAACATAAAAAGTATAGGTTTATAGTCAGAAAAATAAGTTACATGTCGTTTTTGTAAAGGTAGTCATTTCAGTCGAAAGAACGACGTCTAGATGACCATTTTAGAAAACATACTTCCACTTTGAGTTTAACCATAATTTTTGGATATAGTTTCATGTTCATAATAAAAATCATTTTCTCAGAATAACAACTTTTAAATCAAAGTTTATCATAGTTTTTAATTAACTAACCCAAAACAGCCCGCGGTGTTACTACTACGGCGTAAATCCGGTTTTACGGTGTTTTTTGTGTTTCCAGGTTTTAAATCATTAAGTTAGCATATCATATAGATATAGAACATGTGTTTAGTTGATTTTAAAAGTCAAGTTAGAAGGATTAACTTTTGTTTGCGAACAAGTTTAGAATTAACTAAACTATGTTCTAGTGATTACAAGTTTAAACCTTCGAATAAGATAGCTTTATATGTATGAATCGAATGATGTTATGAACATCATTACTACCTTAAGTTCCTTGGATAAACCTACTGGAAAAGAGAAAAATGGATCTAGCTTCAACGGATCCGTGGATGGCTCAAAGTTCTTGAAGCAGAATCATGACACGAAAACAAGTTCAAGTAAGATCATCACTTGAAATAAGATTGTTATAGTTATAGAAATTGAATCAAAGTTTGAATATGAATATTACCTTGTATTAGAATGATAACCTACTGTAAGAAAAAAAGATTTCTTGAGGTTGAATGATCACCTTACAAGATTGGAAGTGAGCTAGCAAACTTGAAGTATTCTTGATTTTATGTAACTAGAACTTGTAGAATATATGAAGAACACTTAGAACTTGAAAATAGAACTTGAGAGAGATCAATTAGATGAAAAAAATTGAAGAATGAAAGTGTTTGTAGGTGTTTTTGGTCGTTGGTGTATGGATTAGATATAAAGGATATGTAATTTTGTTTTCATGTAAATAAGTCATGAATGATTACTCATATTTTTGTAATTTTATGAGATATTTCATGCTAGTTGCCAAATGATGGTTCCCACATGTGTTAGGTGACTCAAATGGGCTTCTAAGAGCTGATCATTGGAGTGTATATACCAATAGTACATACATCTAAAAGTTGTGTATTGTACGAGTACGAATATGGGTGCATACGAGTAGAATTGTTGATGAAACTGAATGAGGATTTAATTGTAAGCAATTTTGTTAAGTAGAAGTATTTTGATAAGTGTATTAAAGTCTTTCAAAAGTGTATAAATACATATTAAAACACTACATGTATATACATTTTAACTGAGTCGTTAAGTCATCGTTAGTCGTTACATGTAAGTGTTGTTTTGAAACCTTTAGGTTAACGATCTTGTTAAATGTTGTTAACCCAATGTTTATAATATCAAATGAGATTTTAAATTATTATATTATCATGATATTATCATGTATGAATATCTCTTAATATGATATATATACATTAAATGTCTTTACAACGATAATCGTTACATATATGTCTCGTTTAAAAATCATTAAGTTAGTAGTCTTGTTTTTACATATGTATTTCATTGTTAATATACTTAATAATATATTTACTTATCATTTAACATAATTAACCAAGTGTACCAATATCTTAATATGATTTATATGTACCTAGTAAGACGTTGTTATAACGATAATCGTTATATATATCATTTTCGAGTTTCTTAAATTAATAGTCTCATTTTTATGTATATAACTCATTGTTAAAATACCTAATGAGATACATACTTATAATAAAATCATGTTAACTATATATATAACCATATATATGTCATCGTATAGTTTTTACAAGTTTTAACGTTCGTGAATCACCGGTCAACTTGGGTGGTCAATTGTCTATATGAAACCTATTTCAATTAATCAAGTCTTAACAAGTTTGATTGCTTAACATGTTGGAAACACTTAATCATGTAAATAACAATTTCATTTAATATATATATATAAACATGAAAAAGTTCGGGTCACTACACTTTGGTCATTCGAGTACTAGGAGTTATCGCGTGTTAATGGTGTGAATGTTGCGTCAGTCCGGGTAAAGTACTTTGCGTAACCATGTGGAAATGGTAAGGTACGCATTTGTAATAATGACCGATCACCATTATTATGAAAGTGTATCTTGACACTAAGCATGACATGACAAGTACCGAACGGAGGAAACGTGGCATGGTTGGGGTAGAACGAGACGAATTAGAAATCTTTTATTGGTTCCTAGGATATAGTAGTCACAAGTGATGTGCTTGTTGCCACAACAGGTTATTTGTGAGTCGGGAAGTGTACGATGGATCCGGTTAGTTAAGTGAGCGAGCCAACTCACGAGTTCGGCGCATATTTAGTCACCCTACGGAGTGGGTGCATTTTGAGATCGTCATTGGTTGTAGTTACCCATCGTAACTAGGATGACTGATTAGTGTGTATGTGTGTGCGACAAGGACTTGAATCCCATAATGGGATGTTGCAAGTCTAATGATTGTAGAATGGGGTTACACTCGGTAGAGTGTGTGGTTAGAGAATTGTGTTAGGATTCTAATTGTGAGTCGCCTTGGATTTGGCGAATCGAGTAGTCTTAGGGTCATTAAACTCATGGGAGTGGGACCCGTACGACGGTAATTGCGTTAGTGTGTAGCGTGTTGTGGATTATAGAGTAACATTCCTAACGGAATATCCCTTTTAGTGGTAGATGTGTTGTTGTGCGAAAGGGTGTAAGACTTGGTGTTTTCAAGCATCTCTTTAGTGTTAGATGAAAGGTTTCACGAGGCTATATCGTTTGGGCTTGTGGAAATTGCGGGTAGCGTGTGATCGGTAGGAACTTTTAATAAGACAATAAACCGTAAGGTTGTCGGGTAGGTATGACTTCGGGTCATTATTATAGAGAGATGGGTGACATCGGATGTATGGAACCTAAAGATTTAGATTCTAAAATTCGGTTGATGGTGGTGGGAGTTTGCATGACACTGCATCAGGTGCCTCTTTATACCTGCTAGTGTAATGTTCAACTCCGGCAGTGGTGTGATCACTTTGAGCTTAGGGTGACCGTGAAATACCCTTGGAAGCATCGGAGGTTATAATAGTGATCGACGGGTGATAGTAATTCAACGGTTGTAAAGTCAAAGTTTAAGAGCATTGTGATAAATACTTCTTAAGAAGTGACGGATGAGCGAATCTTGTTGCTCTTAAGTGATGGATGGGTAAAGATGACCGGTGAGCCGGTGATGTACTTAATCTTCGGTTAGGCCAAAGATTATGATGAATTGTTGATATTGCGGCTGACGCAATTATTGTGTCGGATTGGTCACTCTTCACCATGAGAGTGAGCCATTGTTGATAAAGGTTCGTTGAGTGGAAGGTCGGGTGATCTTGACTGAGATGCACAACTGATTAAGCGGAGTGGCATATGCCTAGTCGTAGAGGCGTATGTGAGACCTTAGTGGAGTTCGCTTTGCGAACTATTAAGGATTGTTAATAGTAATTATGGTATGAAGGTGCGATGTTATCGCGTGTACATCACTTCAAGCGAATGTGTATGTCGACTCTGAGAGCCCGTAGTGAATTTGTGGTGATTTGAAGTGGATGACCAGTGATGAGAATGGTCATGTGTTTCGTGGAATGCTAATTCCCCAGGATGTTATCATCTTGGCGGTGAGAATATGGAGCCACATTTCTAAGTGGGGGAGTTTTTACTGCCGCCCAAGGAAGCTCCGGTGGTGTTATAAATACCGAAGTGTCGGAGTGTAATGTGCTAAGCCTTAATAGGTATTCGGAGTTCCTAACGAGGAAGAGTGACAGGTTGTTGATGTCGACTCGAGATCGTGCATTACGATTGTGAGTTACAATTCCGGAATGTTTTCCGTGAAGATTCTGGTGATGAGGTGAAAGGAAGTGTAAGACTCTTATGTAGGGTGGTCGTGTAGTACCAATGTGCGGTACGAGATCAAATGTGAAGTTTGAGATTTCGGAGTGAGAGAGTGAAGCTGTCATTGCGGGTGCTCTTATAGTGGAAATCTGGGTTGTCGTGAACTCGGATAGTATTATTGGGTCGGTACGAGTTCGTTATCGCGAAGGATACTGTATATTCCCAGTCGGGAAACGTAATTGTGGAGATCGTCAGTGGACTATTCCACTTTATGGACGATTGTGAGGCGGAAAGTTTCGACTCCGATTGTCTCACGTAGAGACACACGGATGTTCTTTGGTTGCGAAAGTGTGTACCCCAGTGATGTGACCCATAGGTTGCATTGGAATGTCAAGGCCATCCTTAATGGACGGTCTAGGTAGGAGGATTCACCCGGCGTTGGTGAATATTTTGTGGGTCGTGTGGCGAATTGCGAATTTGTTGTGAAAATAATTTGTTGTTGATGGGATTCTAGTACACGAATAGTTTTCTTGCTAGTACTAGGGGTGCCGTCTTGTGTGATCGTGTAGTAGGGTTTGGAGGAGAAACCATGTGTCAAGTGTTGATGTATTGTTTAGCACGTGGTGTATTATTGTCATCCTGGATTAATCTAGCAATGGATGGTCGTGTGCAGATCGATTGATGGGAAAGTGGTGTTCCTAAACGGATTATCTTGGGGTACCAAGATTTATTCGTTGAACGAATAACCCGGTTGTGGAGACGGGGGAAGTTGGTTCTTGAAATAGAGAACATACATGAATAACCGGTCGAGTGTTGCGTTTATGAAACGATGAAGTACTGAGTTTTGATGCGGAATGAATCCTTCTCGATTTGGATTAATGCAAGACTTGGTTCAAAGCGTAGTAGACCTAGTAGATCGCATTGGGTGATATGGTTATGGATGTAGCTTGTTGCGAGTTGTAGCCGAGAGAACTTAAAGGAATATATGGTGTTTTCCGTATTTCCTAATTGGGTATTTTGGACGTCGAGCGTATGAGATACCGCTGGTTGCGGTAATGCATGCTAGCAATTGTTAGCATGTGGTGAGATATTCGGGTTAATGGAAATTATATGGACATCGAGTTTGGATGTGTGTCGGAGGACCATAGTGTGAGTTTTTGGTGGGTTAAGTGATGGAGATCATGGGGACGTGATCCAGTTTAAGTGGGGGAGAGTTGTAAGATCCTGAATTTTGTGCATCAGAAAATGTTCCTGAAAGTGTCAGAAAATGTGTGCACCAGAAAGCGCCACAAAAGGTCTACCTAACACTTATGCATTTTCAGAATTTACATCAGAATCAGGATTAGTCAGAATCAGTCCCTGAACTTCAGAATCAGTTTAAACCCTTGTGAGCGCCGCGCACATTCAAGGGTGCGCGCTGCGCACCCCACCTGAGACAGTTTTTCTGTCTTTTCTATTTTTGAGTTAAATGAGGGGTTTTTTGGTCTTTTCACTTGAGGACGGATTTGTGGACATATTGGCAGTTTTAGATCCACTTTTGGATCACTTTCACATCCACAAACACTCTCATCTATCTTAGAGAGAGAGAGAGAGAATTCTAGAGAGAGATTTGAGGTTTTGAAGATGAAGAAGCTTGAATCGATCAAAAGCTCGGGTGTTAACGCTGTTCATCTCGTTCTTGGCTACGTTTTGGTAGTGTTTGTAAGCCCTAACTCCGAATTTAATTGTAAGATTCTTGTTTATGTTTAGGGTTTGAGCTTGTAAGGGTTCTAAACCCCATTTCTCATGAAATTGAGGGTTTTGTTGTATTGCTATTGTAAGTGAACCCGATTATTGTGGGTTTAGGGTTAGATGACAAATTTGGAAGTATTTTTCATTAGTTTGGGTGTTAATCACTAGATTGTATATGTATTGGTGACTTAGATGTTCATAAAACATGTTAGTTTGTTAAAATGAGTGTTAACCTTGAATTGGAGTCAAACTAAGATATGAGGTCAAGATTTGATGAACCAAGTATATAAATGTTTGATTTAGGTGTTAATTGGTGTTTTGAAATTATAATCACTAGTCGTTAGTGATTTTGGGCGTTTTCGGGACTTATGTCAAAACGGGTGAAATGAGATGGGTCAAATTTGATAATGACTTTAATTTTGGATTAATTGGTTGATAAGCAATTTTGTTAAGACCTATATTGGCTTAAATGGTGTCAAGTATAATTTTGGTTAAATTGTACTTGTTTGAATGGGTCAGAATTACCACCCGTAGTGGTAATTGGTGAAGTCCATTTTAGGTGACTAAATGGGGGGTCGTTGTGTTAGATAGAAACACTCGGTTAAGGGTGTTGGCGTCGAATTCTCTTGTAGAGAATGTATGTTGATTGTGTGTATATCTATATGCGTATTATAGGTAAAGCTTGCTCGATTGCATTTGGATGTGAATTACATACATGACTTATGCGGGCAATCCAAGGTGAGTGGAATGATTATATACATATGTATGTAATGTATTTATTTGTATGCTATGGTGTGAACCAAAGAGCCGGTAGTGTCATAGTATGTGCGGGCGTGCTATGATGTGAACCAAAGAGCCGGTAGCGTCATAGTACGTGTGTTATAGTGTGAACCAAAGAGCCGGTAGCGCTATAGCACGATTTGTTAGGGTGTGAACCAAAGAGCCGGTAGCACCTTAGCGTTGTTAGAGTGTGAACAAAAGAGCCGGTAGCACTCTAGCGTGAGTATGACTCGAGTTGTGATGTGAACCAAAGAGCCGGTAGCATCATGACAAATGCGTATGGTGTGAACTAAAGAGCCGGTAGCACCATGACGCGAGAATGGTTAACCATATTGTGTGTGTTATTTATATAGCATTTAATATTGTGATGAATATATGCTATTTGTTATGCTAGCTTACGGTATGGGAGATTATTAGCTTTATACTTGCGATGGTATGCTAATTAAATTGCTAGCATGTATGCGGTATTTGTGTAAGTGTTTGCGAGTAAGTATATTATATATGTATATGTATAATTATTGCATTCACTAAGCTTTATGCTTACCCCTCTCGTTGTTTACCTTTTTCAGCTATTTTGTTATGAGGCTAGCTAGTTGTTAGACTAGTTGCGTAGGAGCGCTTTGTAGTGACCCAAACTTTTCCATGTTTATATATATATATATTAAATGAAATTGTTATTTACATGATTAAGTGTTTCCAACATGTTAAGCAATCAAACTTGTTAAGACTTGATTAATTGAAATAGGTTTCATATAGACAATTGACCACCCAAGTTGACCGGTGATTCACGAACGTTAAAACTTGTAAAAACTATATGATGACATATATATGGTTATATATATAGTTAACATGATTTTATTATAAGTATGTATCTCATTAGGTATTTTAACAATAAGTTATATACATAAAAATGAGACTATTAATTTAAGAAACTCAAAAACGATATATATAACGATTATCGTTATAACAACGTCTTACTAGGTACATATGAATCATATTAAGATATTGATACACTTGGTTAATTATGTTAAATGATAAGTAAATATATTATTAAGTGTATTAACAATGAAATACATATGTAAAAATAAGACTACTAACTTAATGATTTCGAAACGAGACATATATGTAACGATTATCGTTGTAACGACATTTAACTGTATATATATCATACTAAGATATATTATATATCATAATATCATGATAATATAACAATTTAACATCTCATTTGTTATAATAAACAATGGGTTAACAACATTCAACAAGATCGTTAACCTAAAGGTTTCAAAACAACATTTACATGTAACGACTAACGATGACTTAACGACTCAGTTAAAATGTATATACATGTAGTGTTTTAATATGTATTCATACACTTTTGAAAGACTTCAAGACACTTATAAAAATACTTCTACTTAACAAAAATGCTTACAATTACATCCTCGTTCAGTTTCATCAACAATTCTACTCGTATGCACCCGTATTCGTACTCGTACAATACACAGCTTTTAGATGTATGTACTATTGGTATATATACTCCAATTATCAGCTCTTAGCATCCCATATGAGTCACCTAACACGTGTGAGAACCATAATTTGGCAACTAGCATGAAATATCTCATAAAATTACAAAAATATGAGTAATCATTCATGACTTATTTACATGAAAACAAAATTACATATCCTTTATATCTAATCCATACACCAACGACCAAAAACACCTACAAATACTTTCATTCTTCAATTTTCTTCATCTAATTGATCTCTCTCAAGTTCTATCTTCAAGTTCTAAGTGTTCTTCATAAATTCTACAAGTTCTAGTTTCATAAAATCAAGAATAATTCCAAGTTTGCTAGCTTACTTCCAATCTTGTAGAGTGATCATCCAACCTCAAGAAATATTTCTTATTTACAGTAAGATATCTTTCTAATACAAGGTAATACTCATATTCAAACTTTGATTCAATTTCTATAACTATAACAATCTTATTTCGAGTGGAAATCTTACTTGAACTTGTTTTCGTGTCATGATTCTACTTCAAGAACTTTCAATCCATCCAAGATCCTTTGAAGCTAGATCCATTTGTCTCTTTTCTAGTAGGTTTATCCACAAAACTTGAGGTAGTAATGATGTTCATAACATCATTCGATTCATACATATAAAGCTATCTTATTCGAAGGTTTAAACTTGTAATCACTAGAACATAGTTTAGTTAATTCTAAACTTGTTCACAAACAAAAGTTAATCCTTCTAAATTGACTTTTAAAATCAACTAAACACATGTTCTATATCTATATGATATGCTAACTTAATGATTTAAAACCTGGAAACACGAAAAACACCGTAAAACCGGATTTACACCGTCGTAGTAACACAGCGGGCTGTTTTGGGTTAGTTAATTATAAACTATGATAAACTTTGATTTAAAAGTTGTTATTATGGGAAAATGATTTTTATTATGAACATGAAACTATATCCAAAAATTATGGTTAAACTCAAAGTGGAAGTATGTTTTCTAAAATGGTCATCTAGACGTCGTTCTTTCGACTGAAATGACTACCTTTACAAAAACGACTTGTAACTTATTTTTTTGACTATCAACCTATACTTTTTCTATTTAGATTCATAAAATAGAGTTCAATATGAAACCATAGCAATTTGATTCAATCAAAACGGATTTAAAATGAAGAAGTTATGGGTAAAACAAGATTGGATAATTTTTCTCATTTTAGCTACGTGAAAATTGGTAACAAATCAATTCCAACCATAACTTAATCAACTTGTATTGTATATTATGTAATCTTGAGATACCATAGACACGTATACAATGTTTCGACCTATCATGTTGACACATCTATATATATTTCGGAAAAACCATAGACACTCTATATGTGAATGTTGGAGTTAGCTATACAGGGTTGAGGTTGATTCCAAAATATATATATTTTGAGTTGTGATCAATACTGAGATACGTATACACTGGGTCGTGGATTGATTCAAGATAATATTTATCGATTTATTTCTGTACATCTAACTGTGGACAACTAGTTGTACGTTACTAACGAGGACAGCTGACTTAATAAACTTAAAACATCAAAATGTATTAAAAGTGTTGTAAATATATTTTGAACATACTTTGATATATATGTACATATTTGTTATAGGTTCGTGAATCGACCAGTGGCCAAGTCTTACTTCCCGACGAAGTAAAAAAATCTGTGAAAGTGAGTTATAGTCCCACTTTTAAAATCTAATATTTTTGGGATGAGAATACATGCAGGTTTTATAAATGATTTACAAAATAGACACAAGTACGTGAAACTACATTCTATGGTTGAATTATCGAAATCGAATATGCCCCTTTTTATTAAGTATGGTAATTTAAGAATTAGGGAACAGACACCCTAATTGAAGCGAATCCTAAAGATAGATCTATTGGGCCTAACAAACCCCATCCAAAGTACCAGATGCTTTAGTACTTCGAAATTTATATCATATTCGAAGGGTGTCCCGGAATGATGGGGATATTCTTATATATATGCATCTTGTTAATGTCGATTACCAGGTGTTCACCATATGAATGATTTTTATCTCTATGTATGGGATGTGTATTAAAGTATGAAATCTTGTGGTCTATTGTTACAATTTGATATATATATATATGTTAAACCTATAACTCACCAACATTTTTGTTGACGTTTAAAGCATGTTTATTCTCTGGTGAATACTAAGAGCTTCCGCTGTTGCATACTAAAATAAGGACAAGATTTGGAGTACATGTTTGTATGATATTGTGTAAAAACTGCATTCAAGAAACTGATTTCGATGTAACATATTTGTATTGTAAACCATTATGTAATGGTCGTGTGTAAACAGGATATTTTAGATTATCATTATTTGATAATCTACGTAAAGCTTTTTAAACCTTTATTTATGAAATAAAGGTTATGGTTTGTTTTAAAAATGAATGCAGTCTTTGAAAAACGTCTCATATAGAGGTCAAAACCTCGCAACGAAATCAATTAATATGGAACGTTTTTAATCAATAAGAACGGGACATTTTAGTTGGTATCCGAGCGTTGGTCTTAGATGTAGTGACCCGAACTTTTCCATGTTTATATATATTAATTGAGATTGATATTTACATGATTAAATGTTTCCAACATGTTAAGCAATCAAACTTGTTAAGACTTGATTAATTGAAATATGTTTCATATAGACAATTGACCACCCAAGTTGACCGGTGATTCACGAACGTTAAAACTTGTAAAAACTATATGATGACATATATATGGATATATATATAGTTAACATGATACTATGATAAGTAAACATATCATTAAGTATATTAACAATGAACTACATATGTAAAAACAATACTACTAACTTAATGATTTTTAAACGAGACATATATGTAACGATTATCGTTGTAAAGACATTTAATGTATATATATCATATTAAGAGATATTCATACATGATAATATCATGATAATATAATAATTTAAAATCTCATTTGATATTATAAACATTGGGTTAACAACATTTAACAAGATCGTTAACCTAAAGGTTTCAAAACAACACTTACATGTAACGACTAACGATGACTTAACGACTCAGTTAAAATGTATATACATGTAGTGTTTTAATATGTATTTATACACTTTTGAAAGACTTCAATACACTTATCAAAATACTTCTACTTAACAAAAATGCTTACAATTACATCCTCGTTCAGTTTCATCAACAATTCTACTCGTATGCACCCGTATTCGTACTCGTACGATACACAGCTTTTAGATGTATGTACTATTGGTATATACACTCCAATGATCAGCTATTAGCAGCCCATGTGAGTCACCTAACACATGTGGGAACCATCATTTGGCAACTAGCATGAAATATCTCATAAAATTACAAAAATATGAGTAATCATTCATGACTTATTTACATGAAAACAAAATTACATATCCTTTATATCTAATCCATACACCAACGACCAAAAACACCTACAAACAATTTCATTCTTCAATTTTCTTCATCTAATTGATCTCTCTCAAGTTCTATCTTCAAGTTCTAAGTGTTCTTCATAAATTCCAAAAGTTCTAGTTTCATAAAATCAAGAATACTTTCAAGTTTGCTAGCTCACTTCCAATCTTGTAAGGTGATCATCCAACCTCAAGAAATCTTTGTTTCTTACAGTAGGTTATCATTCTAATACAAGGTAATAATCATATTCAAACTTTGGTTCAATTTCTATAACTATAACAATCTTATTTCAAGTGATGATCTTACTTGAACTTGTTTTCGTGTCATGATTCTGCTTCAAGAACTTCGAGCCATCCAAGGATCCATTGAAGCTAGATCCATTTTTCTCTTTTCCAGTAGGTTTATCCAAGGAACTTAAGGTAGTAATGATGTTCATAACATCATTCGATTCATACATATAAAGCTATCTTATTCGAAGGTTTAAACTTGTAATCACTAGAACATAGATTAGTTAATTCTAAACATGTTCGCAAACAAAAGTTAATCCTTCTAACTTTACTTTTAAAATCAACTAAACACATGTTATATATCTATATGATATGCTAACTTAATGATTTAAAACCTGGAAACACGAAAAACACCGTAAAACCGGATTTACGCCGTCGTAGTAACACCGCGGGCTGTTTTGGGTTAGTTAATTAAAAACTATGATAAACTTTGATTTTAAAGTTGTTATTCTGAGAAAATGATTTTTATTATGAACATGAAACTATATCCAAAAATTATGATTAAACTCAAAGTGGAAGTATGTTTTCTAAAATAGTCATCTAGACGTCGTTCTTTCGACTGAAATGACTACCTTTACAAAAACGACTTGTAACTTATTTTTCCGACTATAAACCTATACTTTTCTATTTAGATTCATAAAATAGAGTTCAATATGAAACCATAGCAATTTGATTCACTCAAAACGGATTTAAAATGAAGAAGTTATGGGTAAAACAAGATTGGATAATTTTTCTCATTTTAGCTACGTGAAAATTGGTAACAAATCTATTCCAACCATAACTTAATCAACTTGTATTGTATATTATGTAATCTTGAGATACCATAGACACGTATACAATGTTTCGACCTATCATGTCGACACATCTATATAGATTTCGGAACAACCATAGACACTCTATATGTGAATGTTGGAGTTAGCTATACAGGGTTGAGGTTGATTCCAAAATATATATAGTTTGAGTTGTGATCAATACTGAGATACGTATACACTGGGTCGTGGATTGATTCAAGATAATATTTATCGATTTATTTCTGTACATCTAACTGTGGACAACTAGTTGTAGGTTACTAACGAGGACAGCTGACTTAATAAACTTAAAACATCAAAATATATTAAAAGTGTTGTAAATATATTTTGAACATACTTTGATATATATGTATATATTGTTATAGGTTCGTGAATCAACCAGTGGCCAAGTCTTACTTCCCGACGAAGTAAAAATCTGTGAAAGTGAGTTATAGTCCCACTTTTAAAATCTAATATTTTTGGGATGAGAATACATGCAGGTTTTATAAATGATTTACAAAATAGACACAAGTACGTGAAACTACATTCTATGGTTGAATTATCGAAATCGAATATGCCCCTTTTTATTAAGTCTGGTAATCTAAGAATTAGGGAACAGACACCCTAATTGACGCGAATCCTAAAGATAGATCTATTGGGCCTAACAAACCCCATCAAAAGTACCGGATGCTTTAGTACTTCGAAATTTATATCATATCCGAAGGGTGTCCCGGAATGATGGGGATATTCTTATATATATGCATCTTGTTAATGTCGGTTACCAGGTGTTCACCATATGAATGATTTTTATCTCTATGTATGGGATGTGTATTGAAATATGAAATCTTGTGGTCTATTGTTACGATTTGATATATATAGGTTAAACCTATAACTCACCAACATTTTTGTTGACGTTTAAAGCATGTTTATTCTCAGGTGAATATTAAGAGCTTCCGCTATTGCATACTAAAATAAGGACAAGATTTGGAGTCCATGTTTGTATGATATTGTGTAAAAACTGCATTCCAGAAACTGATTTCGATGTAACATATTTGTATTGTAAACCATTATGTAATGGTCGTGTGTAAACAGGATATTTTAGATTATCATTATTTGATAATCTACGTAAAGTTTTTTTAAACCTTTATTTATGAAATAAAGGTTATGGTTTGTTTTAAAAATGAATGCAGTCTTTGAAAAACGTCTCATATAGAGGTCAAAACCTCGCAACGAAATCAATTAATATGGAACGTTTTTAATCAATAAGAACGGGACATTTCAGTTGGTATCCGAGCGTTGGTTTTAGAGAACCAGAATTTTTCATTAATGTGTCTTATCGAGTTTGTTAGGATGCATTAGTGAGTCTGGACTTCGACCGTGTTTACTTGAAAAATGATTGCTTAACAAATTTTGTTGGAAACTATATATTTTTAACATGTGAATATTATGTGATATATTAATCTCCTAACGCGTTTGATATTATGTGATAGATGTCTACCTCTAGAACAAGTCCCATTGACTCACCTAATAATAATGAAGAGTCAAATGTAAATTGGAATGATTTGTGGACTGATTCACAAGTTCCCGAAGAGGAACCGGAAGAAGAGTCGGAACCGGAAGAAGAATCGGAACCGGAAGAAGAATCGGAACCGGATGAAGAAATAGAACCGGTGGGGGAAATAATAAAACGGTTAAGTAAAAGAAAATCCTCAACCAACCGACCAAGGTTAATTATGGTCAATGGTGTTTCCGCCAAGGAAGCAAAATATTGGGAGGATTACCAATTCTCCGATGAATCGGATTCCGACGAGAATTCCGATGATGTTATAGAAATTACCCCAACTGAATTTAAAAGGGCAAAAGAAAATAATAAGGGAAAGGGCATAAAAATAGAGAAATCTAATTCCAACCCCGATGAACTTTATATGTATCGTCAACGCCCGAAGTCCTTAAGTTGTAACAATGACCCGGGAACCTCTAAACCACCAGGTTTTTCTAAACAAATGTGGACAACGACGGCTCGTATTAGGGGAACATCATATATCCCTAGAAACTTGGCAAAACGAACCAAAACCGAAGAAGAAGAAACGATCGAGTCGGAATAAGATAGTTGTATTCGTGTGGTGTAATATATGTAATATAGTGTTCTTATGCTTTATGATATATGTAAAAATTGCTTGTATTAATAAGTATTTTTTTATGAATCTAACTCTTGTCTATTTTACAGTTTAAAAACACAAAATGGATAGACAACCCAATATTTTAAGAGACCTACCCGGAGACATGATTGATGAAATCTTGTCTAGAGTCGGCCAGAATTCCTCGGCACAACTATTTAAGGCGAGATCAGTTTGTAAGACATTCGAAGAACGTTCCAAGAATGTCTTGGTTTATAAGAGACTTTCGTTTGAAAGATGGGGGATATCACATTGGGAAACCCATAAGTTACGATGTGTTTACTTTGACGCATATATTGCGGGGAACCCAAATGCTATTTTACGCAACGGGTTAAGAAATTATTTTGACTCAATATATTCGAATATTGGACTTCGTGATTTAGAAAAAGCGGCTAACATGCAACATAAAGAAGCATGTTATGCTTACGGATTAGTAATGTTCGCTTCTCACCAAAGTGAGAACAAGAACATCGGGCTACAACTATTAAACAAAACGTTTCCACAAGTGACGGAGTCGGTAATTGGGGTAAGAAATGAGGTTTTTAGATTATTACGGGACTGTTGGACATTACGTAACCCTCGTCCCTTTGATGACGTTACAACACGCTGTATTATCAATGGCCATAACGGTTATGTTGCACAAGACCAAGGATGGGAAGTAGTCCTAGTAAAACCAGAATGCAT
This sequence comes from Rutidosis leptorrhynchoides, assembly GCF_046630445.1. NCBI lineage: Eukaryota > Viridiplantae > Streptophyta > Magnoliopsida > Asterales > Asteraceae > Rutidosis > Rutidosis leptorrhynchoides. Next base: position 359,621,048 of record NC_092336.1, on the reverse strand, counting down.
GACTTGTTTCTGGACGTATGAATTACGTGTCTTTATTGCCTTTGCTGAACGACATGTGTACTAGCTAGAATTATCTTCACAACTATCTTGTATCAAAGTTATTGTGTGCTATATTTCATGCTTTATATAAAATAAGCGGTATTGTAAGTTTGTAAAATATTGTATAAAAGTTTGAACGCGAAATATTATTATAATCAGTTTTTCATATAGAATTGTAGTAGTTGAATTTTATATTAGCTACTAAGTATGCACTTAACGGGTAGGTACTACCCGAATTTAAACTTATAAAACGCTAATATGAAGAAAAAGCTTTTATAAATGAGTTCATATTATGCTACGAAATACTATTAACTACTCTTAATATTCTGTATGATTAACTTGTTCCATTTAACTATTTTGAAGGAAATGGCACCGACTACTCGACACACCGTGAATATGAATGAAGAGGAATTCCGTACTTTTCTAGCTTCAAACATAGCCGCAGTACAGGCTGCGCTACATACCAACAATAACCTTGGATCTGGCAGTACAGGAAATCGTGTAGGATGCACCTACAAAGAATTCACTGCCTGCAAACCTTTGGAATTTGATGGAACCGAAGGACCGATCGGATTGAAACGGTGGACCGAGAAGGTCGAATCGGTGTTTGCCATAAGTAAGTGTACTGAAGAGGACAAAGTGAAGTACGCTACGCATACCTTCACAGGTTCTGCGTTAACATGGTGGAATACCTATCTAGAGCAAGTGGGACAAGACGATGCGTACGCACTACCGTGGTCAGCATTCAAGCACTTGATGAACGAGAAGTACCGTCCCAAAACCGAGGTCAATAAGCTCAAGACAGAACTTAGAGGGTTACGAACCCAAGGATTTGATATTACCACGTACGAAAGACGATTCACAGAATTGTGCCTATTGTGTCCGGGAGCATTCGAAGATGAGGAAGAGAAGATCGACGCGTTTGTGAAAGGATTACCGGAAAGAATCCAAGAAGATATAAGTTCACACGAGCCCGCCTCCATACAACAGGCATGTAGAATGGCTCACAAACTAGTGAACCAGATTGAAGAAAGAATTAAAGAACAGACTGCTGAAGAGGTCAATGTGAAGCAAGTCAAAAGAAAGTGGGAGGAAAACGGTGATAAGAATCACCAATACAACAACAACACCAATTACAACAATAATCGCAACAATTATCCCAACAATCGCAACATCAATCGCAACTACAACAAACGGCCCAACAACAACAACAACAGCAACTACAACAATCATCCCAACAACAATAATAACCGCAACAACAACAACAATCAGAAGCAGCTATGCCAAAGGTGTGAAAAGTATCACTCGGGGTTCTGCACCAAATTTTGCAACAAGTGTAAAAGAAATGGTCATAGCGCGGCGAAGTGTGAGGTCTACGGACCAGGGTTAATAGAACGAAAGGAACAAATGGTGTCGGAACGAGTAATGGCGGAGCAAGTAGTGTCGGAGCAAGTTATGCCAATGTAGTTTGTTATAAATGTGGAAAACCGGGCCACATTATTAGAAATTGCCCGAACCATGAGAACACGAGTGGACAAGGCCGCTGAAGAGTTTTCAATATTAATGCGGCAGAGGCACAGGAAGACCCGGAGCTTGTTACGGGTACGTTTCTTATTGACAATAAATCTGCTTACGTTTTATTTGATTCGGGTGCGGATAGAAGCTATATGAGTAGAGATTTTTGTGCTAAATTAAGTTGTCCATTGACGCCTTTGGATAGTAAATTTTTACTCGAATTAGCAAATGGTAAATTAATTTCAGCAGATAATATATGTCGGAATCGAGAAATTAAACTGGTTAGCGAAACATTTAAGATTGATTTGATACCAGTAGAGTTAGGGAGTTTTGATGTGATAATCGGTATGGACTGGTTGAAAGAAGTGAAATCAGAGATCATTTGTTACAAAAATGAAATTCGCATTATACGAGAAAAAGGAAAACCCTTAATGGTGTACGGAGAAAAGGGCAACACGAAGCTACATCTTATTAGTAATTTGAAGGCACAAAAACTAATAAGAAAAGGTTGCTATGCTATTCTAGCACACGTCGAGAAAGTACAAACTGAAGAAAAGAGCATCAATGATGTTCCCATTGCAAAAGAATTTCCCGATGTATTTCCGAAAGAATTACCGGGATTACCCCCACATCGATCCATTGAATTTCAAATAGATCTTGTACCAGGAGCTGCACCAATAGCTTGTGCTCCTTACAGACTCGCACCCAGCGAGATGAAAGAACTGCATTGCCAATTACAAGAACTTTTAGAGCGTGGTTTCATTCGACCAAGCACATCACCATGGGGAGCTCCTGTTTTGTTTGTCAAGAAGAAAGATGGTACATTCAGGTTGTGTATCGACTACCGAGAGTTGAACAAACTTACCATCAAGAACCGCTACCCACTACCGAGAATCGATGACTTATTTGATCAACTACAAGGCTCGTCTGTTTATTCAAAGATTGACTTACGTTCCGGGTATCATCAAATGCGGGTGAAAGAAGATGATATTCCAAAGACTGCTTTCAGAACACGTTACGGTCATTATGAGTTTATGGTCATGCCGTTTGGTTTAACTAATGCACCAGTTGTGTTCATGGACCTTATGAACCGAGTGTGTGGACCATACCTTGACAAGTTTGTCATTGTTTTCATTGATGACATACTTATTTACTCAAAGAATGACCAAGAACACGATGAACATTTGAGAAAGGTGTTAGAAGTATTGAGGAAGGAAGAATTGTACGCTAAGTTTTCAAAGTGTGCATTTTGGTTGGAAGAAGTTCAATTCCTCGGTCACATAGTGAACAAAGAAGGTATTAAGGTGGATCCGGCAAAGATAGAAACTGTTGAAAAGTGGGAAACCCCGAAAACTCCGAAACACATACGCCAGTTTTTAGGACTAGCTGGTTACTACAGAAGGTTCATCCAAGACTTTTCCAGAATAGCAAAACCCTTGACTGCATTAACGCATAAAGGGAAGAAATTTGAATGGAATGATGAACAAGAGAAAGCGTTTCAGTTATTGAAGAAAAAGCTAACTACGGCACCTATATTGTCATTGCCTGAAGGGAATGATGATTTTGTGATTTATTGTGACGCATCAAAGCAAGGTCTCGGTTGTGTATTAATGCAACGAACGAAGGTGATTGCTTATGCGTCTAGACAATTGAAGATTCACGAACAAAATTATACGACGCATGATTTGGAATTAGGCGCGGTTATTTTTGCATTAAAGACTTGGAGGCACTACTTATATGGGGTCAAAAGTATTATATATACCGACCACAAAAGTCTTCAACACATATTTAATCAGAAACAACTGAATATGAGGCAGCGTAGGTGGATTGAATTGTTGAATGATTACGATTTTGAGATTCGTTACCACCCGGGGAAGGCAAATGTGGTAGCCGATGCCTTGAGCAGGAAGGACAGAGAACCCATTCGAGTAAAATCTATGAATATAATGATTCATAATAACCTTACTACTCAAATAAAGGAGGCGCAACAAGGAGTTTTAAAAGAGAGAAATTTAAAGGATGAAATACCCAAAGGATCGGAGAAGCATCTTAATATTCGGGAAGACGGAACCCGGTATAGGGCTGAAAGGATTTGGGTACCAAAATTTGGAGATATGAGAGAAATGGTACTTAGAGAAGCTCATAAAACCAGATACTCAATACATCCTGGAACGGGGAAGATGTACAAGGATCTCAAGTAATATTTTTGGTGGCCGAGTATGAAAGCCGATGTTGCTAAATACGTAGGAGAATGTTTGACGTGTTCTAAGGTCAAAGCTGAGCATCAGAAACCATCAGGGTTACTTCAACAACCCGAAATCCCGGAATGGAAATGGGAAAACATTACCATGGATTTCATCACTAAATTGCCAAGGACTGCAAGTGGTTTTGATACTATTTGGGTAATAGTTGATCGTCTCACCAAATCAGCACACTTCCTGCCAATAAGAGAAGATGACAAGATGGAGAAGTTAGTACGACTGTATTTGAAGGAAGTCGTCTCCAGACATGGAATACCAATCTCTATTATCTCTGATAGGGATGGCAGATTTATTTCAAGATTCTGGCAGACATTACAGCAAGCATTAGGAACTCGTCTAGACATGAGTACTGCCTATCATCCACAAACTGATGGGCAGAGCAAAAGGACGATACAAACGCTTGAAGACATGCTACGAGCATGTGTTATTGATTTCGGAAACAGTTGGGATCGACATCTACCGTTAGCAGAATTTTCCTACAACAACAGCTACCATTCAAGCATTGAGATGGCTCCGTTTGAAGCACTTTATGGTAGAAAGTGCAGGTCTCCGATTTGTTGGAGTGAAGTGGGGGATAGACAGATTACGGGTCCGGAGATTATACAAGAAACTACCGAGAAGATCATCCAAATTCAACAACGGTTGAAAACCGCCCAAAGTTGACAAAAGAGCTACGCCGACATTAAAAGAAAAGATATAGAATTTAAAATTGGAGAGATGGTCATGCTTAAAGTTTCACCTTGGAAAGGCGTTGTTCGATTTGGTAAACGAGGGAAATTAAATCCAAGGTATATTGGACCATTCAAGATTATTAATCGTATCGGACCAGTAGCTTACCGACTAGAGTTACCTCAACAACTCGCAGCTGTACATAACACTTTCCACGTCTCGAATTTAAAGAAATGTTTTGCTAAAGAATATCCCACTATTCCGTTAGATGAAATCCAAATCAACGAAAAACTTCAATTCATCGAAGAACCCGTCGAAATAATGGATCGTGAGGTTAAAAGACTTAAGCAAAACAAGATACCAATTGTTAAGGTTCGATGGAATGCTCGTAGAGGACCCGAGTTCACCTGGGAGCGTGAAGATCAGATGAAGAAGAAATACCCGCATCTATTTCCAGAAGATTCGTCAACACCTTCAACAGCTTAAAATTTCGGGACGAAATTTATTTAACGGGTAGGTACTGTAGTGACCCGAACTTTTCCACGTTTATATATATTAATTGAGATTTATATTTACATGATTAAATGTTTCCAACATGTTAAGCAATCAAACTTGTTAAGACTTGATTAATTGAAATATGTTTCATATAGACAATTGACCACCCAAGTTGACCGGTGATTCACGAACGTTAAAACTTGTAAAAACTATATGATGACATATATATGGATATATATATAGTTAACATGATACTATGATAAGTAAACATATCATTAAGTATATTAACAATGAACTACATATGTAAAAACAATACTACTAACTTAATGATTTTTAAACGAGACATATATGTAACGATTATCGTTGTAAAGACATTTAATGTATATATATCATATTAAGAGATATTCATACATGATAATATCATGATAATATAATAATTTAAAATCTCATTTGATATTATAAACATTGGGTTAACAACATTTAACAAGATCGTTAACCTAAAGGTTTCAAAACAACACTTACATGTAACGACTAACGATGACTTAACGACTCAGTTAAAATGTATATACATGTAGTGTTTTAATATGTATTTATACACTTTTGAAAGACTTCAATACACTTATCAAAATACTTCTACTTAACAAAAATGCTTACAATTACATCCTCGTTCAGTTTCATCAACAATTCTACTCGTATGCACCCGTATTCGTACTCGTACAATACACAGCTTTTAGATGTATGTACTATTGGTATATACACTCCAATGATCAGCTCTTAGCAGCCCATGTGAGTCACCTAACACATGTGGGAACCATCATTTGGCAACTAGCATGAAATATCTCATAAAATTACAAAAATATGAGTAATCATTCATTACTTATTTACATGAAAACAAAATTACATATCCTTTATATCTAATCCATACACCAACGACCAAAAACACCTATAAACACTTTCATTCTTCAATTTTCTTCATCTAATTGATCTCTCTCAAGTTCTATCTTCAAGTTCTAAGTGTTCTTCATAAATTCCAAAAGTTCTAGTTTCATAAAATCAAGAATACTTTCAAGTTTGCTAGCTCACTTCCAATCTTGTAAGGTGATCATCCAATCTCAAGAAATCTTTGTTTCTTACAGTAGGTTATCATTCTAATACAAGGTAATAATCATATTCAAACTTTGGTTCAATTTCTATAACTATAACAATCTTATTTCAAGTGATGATCTTACTTGAACTTGTTTTCGTGTCATGATTCTGCTTCAAGAACTTCGAGCCATCCAAGGATCCATTGAAGCTAGATCCATTTTTCTCTTTTCCAGTAGGTTTATCCAAGGAACTTAAGGTAGTAATGATGTTCATAACATCATTCGATTCATACATATAAAGCTATCTTATTCGAAGGTTTAAACTTGTAATCACTAGAACATAGTTTAGTTAATTCTAAACTTGTTCGCAAACAAAAGTTAATCCTTCTAACTTTACTTTTAAAATCAACTAAACACATGTTCTATATCTATATGATATGCTAACTTAATGATTTAAAACCTGGAAACACGAAAATCACCGTAAAACCGGATTTACGCCGTCGTAGTAACACCGCGGGCTGTTTTGGGTTAGTTAATTAAAAACTATGATAAACTTTGATTTTAAAGTTGTTATTCTGAGAAAATGATTTTTATTATGAACATGAAACTATATCCAAAAATTATGATTAAACTCAAAGTGGAAGTATGTTTTCTAAAATGGTCATCTAGACGTCGTTCTTTCGACTGAAATGACTACCTTTACAAAAACGACTTGTAACTTATTTTTCCGACTATAAACCTATACTTTTCTGTTTAGATTCATAAAATAGAGTTCAATATGAAACCATAGCAATTTGATTCACTCAAAACGGATTTAAAATGAAGAAGTTATGGGTAAAACAAGATTGGATAATTTTTCTCATTTTAGCTACGTGAAAATTGGTAACAAATCTATTCCAACCATAACTTAATCAACTTGTATTGTATATTATGTAATCTTGAGATACCATAGACACGTATACAATGTTTCGACCTATCATGTCGACACATCTATATATATTTCGGAACAACCATAGACACTCTATATGTGAATGTTGGAGTTAGCTATACAGGGTTGAGGTTGATTCCAAAATATATATAGTTTGAGTTGTGATCAATACTGAGATACGTATACACTGGGTCGTGGATTGATTCAAGATAATATTTATCGATTTATTTCTGTACATCTAACTGTGGACAACTAGTTGTAGGTTACTAACGAGGACAGCTGACTTAATAAACTTAAAACATCAAAATATATTAAAAGTGTTGTAAATATATTTTGAACATACTTTGATATATATGTATATATTGTTATAGGTTCGTGAATCAACGAGTGGCCAAGTCTTACTTCCCGACGAAGTAAAAATCTGTGAAAGTGAGTTATAGTCCCACTTTTAAAATCTAATATTTTTGGGATGAGAATACATGCAGGTTTTATAAATGATTTACAAAATAGACACAAGTACGTGAAACTACATTCTATGGTTGAATTATCGAAATCGAATATGCCCCTTTTTATTAAGTCTGGTAATCTAAGAATTAGGGAACAGACACCCTAATTGACGCGAATCCTAAAGATAGATCTATTGGGCCTAACAAACCCCATCCAAAGTACCGGATGCTTTAGTACTTCGAAATTTATATCATATCCGAAGGGTGTCCCGGAATGATGGGGATATTCTTATATATATGCATCTTGTTAATGTCGGTTACCAGGTGTTCACCATATGAATGATTTTTATCTCTATGTATGGGATGTGTATTGAAATATGAAATCTTGTGGTCTATTGTTACGATTTGATATATATAGGTTAAACCTATAACTCAACAACATTTTTGTTGACGTTTAAAGCATGTTTATTCTCAGGTGAATATTAAGAGCTTCCGCTGTTGCATACTAAAATAAGGACAAGATTTGGAGTCCATGTTTGTATGATATTGTGTAAAAACTGCATTCCAGAAACTGATTTCGATGTAACATATTTGTATTGTAAACCATTATGTAATGGTCGTGTGTAAACAGGATATTTTAGATTATCATTATTTGATAATCTACGTAAAGTTTTTTTAAACCTTTATTTATGAAATAAAGGTTATGGTTTGTTTTAAAAATGAATGCAGTCTTTGAAAAACGTCTCATATAGAGGTCAAAACCTCGCAACGAAATCAATTAATATGGAACGTTTTTAATCAATAAGAACGGGACATTTCATTAGAGAACTAGAATTTTGCATTAGTATGTCTTATCGAGTTTGTTAGGATGCATTAGTGAGTCTGGACTTCGACCGTGTTTACTTGAAAAATGATTGCTTAACAAATTTTGTTGGAAACTATATATTTTTTACATGTGAATATTATGTGATATATTAATCTCTTAATGCGTTTGATATTATGTGATAGATGTCTACCTCTAGAACAAGTCACATTGACTCACCTAATAATAATGAAGAGTCAAATGTAAATTGGAATGATTCATGGACTGATTCACAAGTTCCCGAAGAGGAACCGAAAGAAGAGTCGGAACCGGAAGAAGAATCGGAACCGGAAGAAGAATCGGAACGGGATGAAGAAATAGAACCGGTGGGGGAAATAATAAAACGGTTAAGTAAAATAAAATCCTCAACCAACCGACCAAGGTTAATTATGGTCAATGGTGTTTCCGCCAAGGAAGCAAAATATTAGGAGGATTACCAATTCTCCGATGAATCGGATTCCGACGAGAATTCCGATGATGTTATAGAAATTACCCCAACTGAATTTAAAAAGGCAAAAGAAAATAATATGGGAAAGGGCATAAAAATAGAGAAATCTAGTTCTAACCCCGATGAACTTTATATGTATCGTCAACCCCCGAAGTCCTTAAGTTGTAACAATGACCCGGGAACCTCTAAACCACCAGGTTTTTCTAAACCAATGTGGAAAACGATGGCTCGTATTAGGGGAACATCATATATCCCTAGAAACTTGGCAAAACGAACCAAAACCGAAGAAGAAGAAACGAGCGAGTCAGAATAAGATAGTTGTATTCGTGTGGTGTAATATATGTAATATAGTGTGCTTATGCTTTATGATATATGTAAAAATTGCTTGTATTAATAAGTAATTTTTTTTATGAATCTAACTCTTGTCTATTTTACAGTATAAAAACACAAAATGGATAGACAACCCAATATTTTAAGAGACCTACCCGGAGACATGATTGATGAAATCTTGTCTAGAGTCGGTCAGAATTCTTCGGCACAACTATTTACGGCGAAATCAGTTTGTAAGACATTCGAAGAATGTTCCAAGAATGTCTTGGTTTATAAGAGACTTTCATTTAAAAGATGGGGGATATCACATTGGGAAACCCATAAGTTACGATGTGTTTACTTTGACGCATATATTGCGGGGAACCCAAATGCTATTTTACGCAACGGGTTAAGAAATTATTTTGACTCAATGTATCCGAATATAGGACTTCATGATTTAGAAAAAGCGGCTAACATGCAACATAAAGAAGCATGCTATGCTTACGGGTTAGTAATATTCGCTTCTCACCAAAGTGAGAAAAAAGAACATCGGGCTACAACTATTAAACAAAACGTTCCCACAAGTGACGGAGTCGGTAATTGGGGTAAGAAATGAGGTTTTTAGGTTATTACGAGACTGTTGGTCATTACGTAACCCTCGTCCCTTTGACGACGTTACAACACTCTGTCTTATCAACGACCATAACGGTTATGTTCCACAAGACCAAGGATGGGAAGTAGTCCTAGTAAAACCAGAATGCATGACTTGTTTCTGGACGTATGAATTACGTGTCTTTATTGCCTTTGCTGAACGACTTGTGTACTAGCTAGAATTATTTTCACAACTATCTTGTATCAAAGTTATTGTGTGCTATATTTCATGCTTTATGTAAAATAAGCGATATTGTAAGTTTGTAAAATATTGTATAAAAGTTTGAACGCGAAATATTATTATAATCAGTTTTTCATATAGAATTGTAGTAGTTGAATTGTATATTAGCTACTAAGTATGAACTTAACGGGTAGGTACTACCCGAATTTAAACTTATAAAACGCTAATATGAAGAAAAAGCTTTTATAAATGAGTTCATATTATGCTACGAAATACTATTAACTACTCTTAATATTCTGTATGATTAACTTGTTCCATTTGACTATTTTGAAGGAAATGGCACCGACTACTCGACACACTGTGAATATGAATGAAGAGGAATTCCGTACTTTTCTAGCTTCAAACATAGCCGCAGTACAGGCTGCGCTACATACCAATAATAACCTTGGATCTAGCAGTACAGGAAATCATGTAGGATGCACCTACAAAGAATTCACTACCTGCAAACCTTTGGAATTTGATGGAACCGAAGGACCGATCGGATTGAAATGGTGGACCGAGAAGGTCAAATCAGTGTTTGCCATAAGTAAGTGTACTGAAGAGGACAAAGTGAAGTATGCTACGCATACCTTCACAGGTTCTGCGTTAACATGGTGGAATACCTACCTAGAGCAAGTGGGACAAGATGATGCATACGCACTACCGTGGTCAGCATTCAAGCACTTGATGAACGAGAAGTACCGTCCCAGAACCGAGGTCAATAAGCTCAAGACAGAACTTAGAGGGTTACGAACCCAAGGATTTGATATTACCACGTACAAAAGACGATTCACAGAATTGTGCCTATTGTGTCCGGGAGCGTTCGGAGATGAGGAAGAGAAGATCGACGCGTTTGTAAAAGGATTACCGGAAAGAATCCAAGAAGATATAAGTTCACACGAGCCCGCCTCCATACAACAGGCATGTAGAATGGCTCACAAACTAGTGAACCAGATTGAAGAAAGAATTAAAGAACAGACTACTGAAGAGGCCAATGTGAAGCAAGTCAAAAGAAAGTGGGAGGAAAACGGTGATAAGAATCACCAATACAACAACAACAGCAATTACAACAATAATCGCAACAATTATCCCAACAATCGCAACATCAATCGCAACTACAACAAACGGCCCAACAACAACAACAACAACAACAACAACAACAACAACAACAACAACAACAACAACAACAACAACAACAACAACTACAACAATCATCCCAACAACAATAATAACCGCAACAATAACAACAATCAGAAGCAGCTATGCCAAAGGTGTGAAAAGTATCACTCGAGGTTCTGCACCAAATTTTGCAACAAGTGTAAAAGAAATGGTCATAGCGCGGCAAAGTGTGAGGTCTACGGACCAGGGGTTAACAGAACGAAAGGAACAAATGGTGTCAGAACGAGTAATGGTGGGGCAAGTAGTGTCGGAGCAAGTTATGCCAATGTAGTTTGTTATAAATGTGGAAAACCGGGCCACATTATTAGAAATTGCACGAACCAGGAGAACACGAATGGACAAGGCCGCGGAAGAGTTTTCAATATTAATGCGGCAGAGGCACAGGAAGACCCGGAGCTTGTTACGGGTACGTTTCTTATTGACAATAAATCTGCTTACGTTTTATTTGATTCGGGTGCGGATAGAAGCTATATGAGTAGAAATTTTTGTGCTAAATTAAGTTGTCCATTGACGCCTTTGGATAGTAAATTTTTACTCGAATTAGCAAATGGTAAATTAATTTCAGCAGATAATATATGTCGGAATCGAGAAATTAAACTGGTTAGCGAAACATTTAAGATTGATTTGATACCAGTAGAGTTAGGGAGTTTTGATGTGATAATCGGTATAGACTGGTTGAAAGAAGTGAAAGCAGAGATCGTTTGTTACAAAAATGCAATTCGCATTATAAGAGAAAAAGGAAAACCCTTAATGGTGTACGGAGAAAAGGGCAACACGAAGCTACATTTTATTAGTAATTTTAAGGCACAAAAACTAATAAGAAAAGGTTGCTATGCTGTTCTAGCACACGTCGAGAAAGTACAAACTGAAGAAAAGAGCATCAATGATGTTCCCATTGCAAAAGAATTTCCCGATGTATTTCTGAAAGAATTACCGGGATTACCCCCACATCGATCCGTTGAATTTCAAATAGATCTTGTACCAGGAGCTGCACCAATAGCTCGTGCTCCTTACAGACTCGTACCCAGCGAGATGAAAGAACTGCAAAGCCAATTACAAGAACTTTTAGAGCGTGGTTTCATTCGACCAAGCACATCACCGTGGGGAGCTCCTGTTTTGTTTGTCAAGAAGAAAGATGGTACATTCAGGTTGTGTATCGACTACCGAGAGTTGAACAAACTTACCATCAAGAACCGCTACCCACTATCGAGAATCGACGACTTATTTGATCAACTACAAGGCTCGTCTGTTTATTCAAAGATTGACTTACGTTCCGGGTATCATCAAATGCGGGTGAAAGAAGATGATATTCCAAAGACTGCTTTCAGAACACGTTACGGTCATTACGAGTTTATGGTCATGCCGTTTGGTTTAACTAATGCACCAGCTGTGTTCATGGACCTTATGAACCGAGTGTGTGGACCATACCTTGACAAGTTTGTCATTGTTTTCATTGATGACATACTTATTTACTCAAAGAATGACCAAGAACACGGTGAACATTTGAGAAAGGTGTTAGAAGTAATGAGGAAGGAAGAATTGTACGCTAAGTTATCAAAGTGTGCATTTTGGATGGAAGAAGTTCAATTCCTCGGTCACATAGTGAACAAAGAAGGTATTAAGGTGGATTCGACAAAGATAGAAACTGTTGAAAAGTGGGAAACTCCAAAAACTCTGAAGCATATACGTCAATTTTTAGGATTGGTTGGTTACTGCAGAAGATTCATCCAAGATTTCTCCAAAATAGCAAAACCCTTGACTGCATTAACGCATAAAGGGAAGAAATTTGAATGGAAGGATGAACAAGAGAAGGCGTTTCAATTATTGAAGAAAAAGCTAACTACGGCACCTATATTCTCGTTGCCTGAAGGGAATGATGATTTTGTGATTTATTGTGACGCATCAAATCAAGGTCTCGGTTGTGTATTAATGCAACGGACGAAGGTGATTGCTTATACGTCTAGACAATTGAAGATTCACGAGCAAAATTATACGACGCATGATTTGGAATTAGGCGCGGCTGTTTTTGCATTAAAGACTTGGAGGCACTACTTATATGGGGTCAAAAGTATTATATATACCGACCACAAAAGTCTTCAACACATATTTAATCAGAAACAACTGAATATGAGGCAGCGTAGGTGGATTGAATTGTTGAATGATTACGACTTTGAGATTCATTACCACCCGGGGAAGGCAAATGTGGTAGCCGACGCCTTGAGCAGCAAGGACAGAGAACCCATTCGAGTAAAATCTATGAATATAATGATTCACACTAACCTTACTACTCAAATAAAGGAGGCGCAACAAGGAGTTTTAAAAGAGGGAAATTTAAAGGATGAAATACCCAAAGGATCGGAGAAGCATCTTAATATTCGGAAAGACGGAACCCGGTATAGGGCTAAAAGAATTTGGGTACCAAAATTTGGAGATATGAGAGAAATGGTACTTAGAGAAGCTCATAAAACCAGATACTCAATACACCCTGGAACGAGGAAGATGTACAAGGATCTTAAGAAACATTTTTGGTGGCCAGGTATGAAAGCCGATATTGCTAAATATGTAGGAGAATGTTTGACGTGTTCTAAGGTCAAAGCTGAACATCAGAAACCATCAGGTCTACTACAACAACCTGAAATCCCGGAATGGAAATGGGAAAACATTACCATGGATTTCATTACTAAATTGCCAAGGACTGCAAGTGGTTATGATACTATTTGGGTAATAGTTGATCGTCTCACCAAGTCAGCACACTTCCTGCCAATAAGAGAAGATGATAAGATGGAGAAGTTAGCACGACTGTATTTGAAGGAAGTCATCTCCAGACATGGAATACCAATCTCTATTATCTCTGATAGGGATGGCAGATTTATTTTAAGATTCTGGCAGACATTACAACAAGCATTAGGAAATTGTCTAGACTTGAGTACTGCCTATCATCCACAAATTGATGGGCAGAGCGAAAGGACGATACAAATGCTTGAAGACATGCTACGAGCATGTGTTATTGATTTCGAAAACAGTTGGGATCGACATCTACCGTTAGCAGAATTTTCCTACAACAACAGCTACCATTCAAGCATTGAGATGGCTCCGTTTGAAGCACTTTATGGTAGAAAGTGCAGGTCTCCGATTTGTTGGAGTGAAGTGGGGGATAGACAGATTACGGGTCCAGAGATAATACAAGAAACTACCGAGAAAATATCCAAATTCAACAAAGATTGAAAACCGCCCAGAGTCGACAAAAGAGCTACGCGAACAGTAAAAGAAAAGATATAGAGTTTGAAATTGGAGAAATGGTCATGCTTAAGGTTTCACCTTGGAAAGGCGTTGTTCGATTTGGTAAACGGGGGAAACTAAATCCAAGGTACATTGGACCATTCAAGATTATAGATCGTGTCAGACCAGTAGCTTACCAACTGGAGCTACCTCAACAACTCGCGACCGTACATAACACTTTTCACGTCTCAAATTTGAAGAAATGTTTTGCTAAAGAAGATCTCACTATTCCGTTGGACGAAATCCAAATCAATGAAAAACTTCAATTCATTGAAGAACCCGTCGAAATAATGAATCGTGAGGTTAAGAGACTTAAACAAAACAAGATACCGATTGTTAAGGTTCAATGGAATGCTCGTAGAGGACCCGAGTTCACCTGGGAGCGTGAAGATCAGATGAAGAAGAAATACCCGCATTTATTTCCAGAAGATACGTCAACACCTCCAACTGCTTAAAATTTCGGGACGAAATTTATTTAACGGGTAGGTACTTAGTGACCCGAACTTTTCCTTGTTTATATATATAGTAAATGAAATTGTTATTTACATGATTAAGTGTTTTCAACATGTTAAGCAATCAAACTTGTTAAGACTTGATTAATTGAAATAGGTTTCATATAGACAATTGACCACCCAAGTTGACCGGTGATTCACGAACGTTAAAACTTGTAAAAACTATACGATGACATATATATGGTTATATATATAGTTAATATGATTTTATTACGATAATCGTTATATGTATCGTTTTCGAGTTTCTTAAATTAATAGTCTCATTTTTATGTATATAACTCATTGTTAATATACTTAATGATATGTTTACTTATCATAATATCATGTTAACTATATATATATATATCCATATATATGTCATCATATAGTTTTGACAAGTTTTAACGTTCGTGAATCACCGGTCAACTTGGGTGGTCAATTGTCTATATGAAACCTATTTCAATTAATCAAGTCTTAACAAGTTTGATTGCTTAACATGTTGGAAACACTTAATCATGTAAATAAAAATTTCATTTAATATATATAAACATGGAAAAGTTCGGGTCACTACAGTACCTACCCGTTAAATAAATTTCGTCCCGAAATTTTAAGAAGTTGGAGGTGTTGACGTATCTTCTGGAAATAAGTGCGGGTATTTCTTCTTTATCTGATCTTCTCATTCCCAGGTGAACTCGGGTCCTCTACGAGCATTCCATCGAACCTTAACAATTGGTATCTTGTTTTGCTTAAGTCTTTTAACCTCACGATCCATTATTTCGACGGGTTCTTCGATAAATTGAAGTTTTTCGTTGATTTGGATTTCATCTAACGGAATAGTGAGATCTTCTTTAGCAAAACATTTCTTCAAATTCTAGACGTGGAAAGTGTTATGTACAGCCGCGAGTTGTTGAGGTAACTCAAGTCGATAAGCTACTGGTCCGACATGATCAATAATCTTGAATGGTCCAATATACCTTGGATTTAATTTCCCTCGTTTACCAAATCGAACAACGTCTTTCCAAGGTGCAACTTTAAGCATGACCATCTCTCCAATTTCAAATTCTATATCTTTTCTTTTAATGTCAGCGTAGCTCTTTTGTCGACTTTGGGCGGTTTTCAACCGTTGTTGAATTTGGATGATCTTCTCGGTAGTTTCTTGTATTATCTACGGACCCGTAATCTGTCTATCCCCCACTTCACTCCAAAAAATCGGAGATCTGCACTTTCTACCATAAAGTGCTTCAAACGGTGCCATCTCAATGCTTGAATGGTAGCTGTTGTTGTAGGAAAATTCTGCTAACGGTAGATGTCGATCCCAACTATTTTCGAAATCAATAACACATGCTCGTAGCATGTCTTCAAGCATTTGTATCGTCCTTTCACTCTGCCCATCAGTTTGTGGATGATAGGTAGTACTCAAGTCTAGACGAGTTCCTAATGCTTGCTGTAATGTCTGCCAGAATCTTGAAATAAATCTGCCATCCCTATCAGAGATAATAGAGATTGGTATTCCATGTCTGGAGATGACTTCAAATACCGTCGTGCTAACTTCTCCATCTTGTCATCTTCTCTTATTGGCCAGAAGTGTGCTGATTTGATGAGACGATCAACTATTACCCAAATAGTATCAAAACCACTTGCAGTCCTTAGCAATTTAGTGATGAAATCCATGGTAATGTTTTCCCATTTCCATTCCGGGATTTCGGGTTGTTGAAGTAGACCTGATGGTTTCTGATGCTCAGCTTTGACCTTAGAACACGTCAAACATTCTCCTACATATTTAGCAACATCGGCTTTCATACCCGGCCACCAAAAATGTTTCTTGAGATCCTTGTACATCTTCCCCATTCTAGGATGTATTGAGTATCTGGTTTTATGAGCTTCTCTAAGTACCATTTCTCTCATATCTCCAAATTTTGGTAGCCAAATCCTTTCAGCCCTATACCGGGATCCGTCTTCCCGAATATTAAGATGCTTCTCCGATCCTTTGGGTATTTCATCCTTTAAATTTCCCTCTTTTAAAACCCCTTGTTGCGCCTCTTTTATTTGAGTAGTAAGGTTATTGTGAATCATTATATTCATAGATTTTACTCGAATGGGTTCTCTGTCCTTCCTGCTCAAGGCGTCGGGTACCACATTTGCCTTCCCCGGGTGGTAACGAATCTCAAAGTCGTAATCATTCAACAATTCAATCAACCTACGCTACCTCATATTCAGTTGTTTCTGATTAAATATGTGTTGAAGACTTTTGTGGTCGGTATATATAATACTTTTGACCCCATATAAGTAGTGCCTCCAAGTCTTTAATGCAAAAACAACCGCGCCTAATTCCAAATCATGCGTCGTATAATTTTGTTCGTGAATCTTCAATTGTCTAGACGCATAAGCAATCACCTTTGTTCGTTGCATTAATACACAACCAAGACCTTGCTTTGATGCGTCACAATAAATCACAAAAATCATCATTCCCTTCAGGCAATGACAATATAGGTGCCGTAGTTAGCTTTTTCTTCAATAACTGGAACGCTTTCTCTTGTTCATCCTTCCATTCAAATTTCTTCCCTTTATGCGTTAATGCAGTCAAGGGTTTTGCTATTCTGGATAAGTCTTGGATGAACCTTCTGTAGTAACCAGCTAGTCCTAAAAACTGGCGTAGGTGTTTCGGAGTTTTCGCGGTTTCCCACTTTTCAACAGTTTCTATCTTTGCCGGATCCACCTTAATACCTTCTTTGTTCACTATGTGACCGAGGAATTGAACTTCTTCCAACCAAAATGCACACTTTGAAAACTTAGCATACAATTCTTCCTTCCTCAATACTTTTAACACCTTTCTCAAATGTTCACCGTGTTCTTGGTCATTCTTTGAGTAAATAAGTATGTCATCAATGAAAACAATGACAAACTTGTCAAGGTATGGTCCACACACTCGGTTTATAAGGTCCATGAATACAGCTGGTGAATTTCAAATAGAACTCGTAATGAGCATAACGCGTCCTAAAAGCAGTCTTTGGAATATCATCTTCTTTCACCCGCATTTGATGATACCCGGAACGTAAGTCAATCTTTGAATAAACAGATGAGCCTTGTAGTTGATCAAATAAGTCGTAGATTCTCGGTAGTGGGTAGCGGTTCTTGATGGTAAGTTTGTTCAACTCTCGGTAGTCGATACACAACCTGAATGTACCATCTTTCTTCTTGACAAACAAAACAGGAGCTCCCCACGGTGATGTGCTTGTTCGAATGAAACCACGCTCTAAAAGTTCTTGTAATTAGCTTTGCAGTTCTTTCATCTCACTGGGTGCGAGTCTGTAAGGAGCACGAGCTATTGGTGCAGCTCTTGGTACAAGATCTATTTGAAATTCAACGGATCGATGTGGGGGTAATCCCGGTAATTCTTTCGGAAATACATCGGGAAATTCTTTTGCAATGGGAACATCATTGATGCTCTTTTCTTCAGTTTGTACTTTCTCGACGTGTGCTAGAACAGCGTAGCAACCTTTTCGTATTAGTTTTTGTGCCTTCAAATTACTAATAAGATGTAGCTTCGTGTTGCCCTTTTCTCCGTACACCATTAAGGGTTTTCCTTTTTCTCGTATAATGCGAATTGCATTTTTGTAACAAACGATCTCTGCTTTCACTTCTTTCAACCAGTCCATACCGATTATCACATCAAAACTCCCTAACTCTACTGGTATCAAATCAATCTTAAATGTTTCGCTAACCAGTTTAATTTCTCGATTCCGACATATATTATCTGGTGAAATTAATTTACCATTTGCTAATTTGAGTAAAAATTTACTATCCAAAGGCGTCAATGGACAACTTAATTTAGCACAAAAATTCCTACTCATATAGCTTCTATCCGCACCCGAATCAAATAAAACGTAAGCAGATTTATTGTCAATAAGAAACGTACCCGTAACAAGCTCCGGGTCTTCCTGTGCCTCTGCCGCATTAATATTGAAAACTCTTCCGCGGCCTTGTCCATTCGTGTTCTCCTGGTTCGTGCAATTTCTAATAATGTGGCCCGGTTTTCCACATTTATAACAAACTACATTGGCATAACTTGCTCCGACACTACTTGCTCTGCCATTACTCGTTCCAACACCATTTGTTCCTTTCGTTCTGTTAACCCCTGGTCCGTAGACCTCACACTTTGCCGCGCTATGACCATTTCTTTTACACTTGTTGCAAAATTTGGTGCAGAACCCCGAGTGATACTTTTCACACCTTTGGCATAGCTGCTTCTGATTGTTGTTGTTATTGTTGTGGTTATTATTGTTGTTGGGATGATTGTTGTAGTTGTTGTTGTTGTTGTTGGGCCGTTTGTTGTAGTTGCGATTGATGTTGCGATTGTTGGGATAATTGTTGCGATTATTGTTGTTATTGCTGTTATTGTTGTATTGGTGATTCTTATCACCGTTTTTCTCCCACTTTCTTTTGACTTGCTTCACATTGGCCTCTTCAGTAGTCTGTTCGTTAATTCTTTCTTCAATCTGGTTCACTAGTTTGTGAGCCATTCTACATGCCTGTTGTATGGAGGCGGGCTCGTGTGAACTTATATCTTCTTGGATTCTTTCCGGTAATCCTCTCACAAACGCGTCGATCTTCTCTTCCTCTTCTTCGAACGCTCCCGGACACAATAGGCACAATTCTATGAATCGTCTTTCGTACGTGGTAATATAAAATCCTTAGGTTCGTAACCCTCTAAGTTCTGTCTTGAGCTTATTGACCTCGGTTCTGGGACGGTACTTCTCGTTCATCAATTGCTTGAATGCTGACCACGGTAGTGCGTACGCATCATCTTGTCCCACTTGCTCTAGGTAGGTATTCCACCATGTTAACGCAGAACCTGTGAAGGTATGCGTAGTGTACTTCACTTTGTGCTCTTCAGTACACTTACTTATGGCAAACACTGATTCGACCTTCTCGGTCCACCGTTTCAATCCGATCGGTCCTTCGGTTCCATCAAATTCCAAAGGTTTGCAGGCAGTGAATTCTTTGTAGGTGCATCCTACACGATTTCCTGTACTGCTAGATCCAAGGTTATTGTTGGTATGTAGCGCAGCCTGTAGTGCGGCTATGTTTGAAGCAAGAAAAGTACGGAATTCCTCTTCATTCATATTCACAGTGTGTCGAGTAGTCGGTGCCATTTCCTTCAAAATAGTCAAATGGAACAAGTTAATCATACAGAATATTAAGAGTAGTTAATAGTATTTCGTAGCATAATATGAACTCATTTATAAAAGCTTTTTCTTCATATTAGCGTTTTATAAGTTTAAATTCGGGTAGTACCTACCCGTTAAGTTCATACTTAGTAGCTAATATACAATTCAACTACTACAATTCTATATGAAAAACTGATTATAATAATATTTCGCGTTCAAACTTTTATACAATATTTTACAAACTTACAATACCGCTTATTTTACATAAAGCATGAAATATAGCACACAATAACTTTGATACAAGATAGTTGTGAAGATAATTCTAGCTAGTACACAAGTCGTTCAGCAAAGGCAATAAAGACACGTAACTCATACGTCCAGAAACAAGGCATGCATTCTGGTTTTACTAGGACTACTTCCCATCCTTGGTTTTGTGGAACATAACCGTTATGTTGTAACCTCGTCAAAGGGACGAGGGTTATGTAATGTCCAACAGTCACGTAACAATCTAAAAACCTTGTTTCTCACCCCCAACTACTGAGTCCGTTACTTGTGGAAATGTTTTATTTAATAGTTGTAGCCCGATGTTCTAGTTCTCACTTTGGTGAGAAGCGAACATTACTAACCCGTAAGCATAACATGCTTCTTTATGTTGCATGTTAGCCGCTTTTTCTAAATCATGAAGTCCTATGTTCAGATACATTGAGTCAAAATAATTTCTTAACCCGTTGCGTAAAATAGCACTTGGGTTCCCCCGCAATATATGCGTCAAAGTAAATACATCGTAACTTATGGGTTTCCCAATGTGATATCCCCCATCTTTCAAACGAAAGTCTCTTATAAACCAAGGCATTCTTGGAACGTTCTTCGAATGTCTTACAAACTGATTTCGCCGTAAATAGTTGTGCCGAAGAATTCTGACCAACTCTAGACAAGATTTCATCAATCATGTCTCCGGGTAGGTCTCTTAAAATATTGGGTTGTCTACCCATTTTGTGTTTTTATACTGTAAAATAGACAAGAGTTAGATTCATAAAAAAAATACTTATTAATACAAGCAATTTTTACATATATCATAAAGCATAAGCACACTATATTACATATATTACACCATACGAATACAACTATCTTATTCCGACTCGCTCGTTTCTTCTTCTTCGGTTTTGGTTCGTTTTGCCAAGTTTCTAGGGATATATGATGTTCCCCTAATAGTAGCTGTCGTTTTCCACAACGGTTTAGAAAAACCTGGTGGTTTAGAGGTTCTCGGGTCATTTTTACAACTTAAGGACTTCAGGGGTTGACGATACATATAAAGTTCATCGGGGTTGGAATTAGATTTCTCTATTTTTATGCCCTTTCCCTTATTATTTTCTTTTGCCTTTTTAAATTCAGTTGGGGTAATTTCTATAACATCATCGAAATTCTCGTCGGAATTCGATTCATCGGAGAATTGGTAATCCTCCCAATATTTTGCTTCCTTGGCGGAAACACCATTGACCATAATTAACCTTGGTTGGTTGGTTGAGGATTTTATTTTACTTAACCGTTTTATTATTTCCCCCACCGGTTCTATTTCCTCCTCCGGTTCCTCCTCTTCCGGTTCTGATTCTTCTTCAGGTTCCTCTTCGGGAACTTGTGAATCAGTCTAATATATATTCGACTCTTCGTTATTATTAGGTGAGTCAATGGGATTTGTGCTAGAGGTAGACATCTATCACACAATATCAAACATGTTAAGAGATTAATATATCACATAATATATACATATTAATAATATATAGTTTCCAACAAAAATGTTAAGCAATCATTTTTAAAGAAAACACGGTCGAAGTCCAGACTCACTAATGCATCCTAACAAACTCGATAAGACACACTAATGCAAATTTTCTGGTTCTCTAAGACCAACGCTCGGATACCAACTGAAATGTCCCGTTCTTATTGATTAAAAACGTTCCATATTAATTGATTTCGTTGCGAGGTTTTGACCTCTATATGAGATGTTTTTCAAAGACTGTATTCATTTTTAAAACAAACCATAACCTTTATTTCATAAATAAAGGTTTAAAAAGCTTTACGTAGATTATCAAATAATGATAATCTAAAATATCCTATTTACACACGACCATTACATAATGGTTTACAATACAAATATGTTACATCGAAATCAGTTTCTTGAATGCAGTTTTTACACAATATCATACAAACATGGACTCCAAATCTTTTCCTTATTTTAGTATGCAATAGCGGAAGCTCTTAATATTCACCTGAGAATAAACATGCTTTAAACGTCAACAAAAATGTTGGTGAGTTATAGGTTTAACCTATATATATCAAATCGTAACAATAGACCACAAGATTTCATATTTCAATACACATCCCATACATAGAGATAAAAATCATTCATATGGTGAACACCTGGTAACCGACATTAACAAGATGCATATATAAGAATATCCCCATCATTCCAGGACACCCTTCGGATATGATATAAATTTCGAAGTACTAAAGCATCCGGTACTTTGGATGGGGCTTGTTGGGCCCGATAGATCTATCTTTAGAGTTCGCGTCAATTAGGGTGTCTGTTCCCTAATTCTTAGATTACCAGACTTAATAAAAAGGGGCATATTCGATTTCGATAATTCAACCATAGAATGTAGTTTCACGTACTTGTGTCTATTTTGTAAATCATTTATAAAACCTGCATGTATTCTCATCCCAAAAATATTAGATTTTAAAAGTGGGACTATAACTAACTTTCACAGATTTTTACTTCGTCGGGAAGTAAGACTTGGCCACTGGTTGATTCACAAACCTATAACAATATATACATATATATCAAAGTATGTTCAAAATATATTTACAAAACTTTTAATACATTTTGATGTTTTAAGTTTATTAAGTCAACTGTCCTCGTTAGTAACCTACAACTAGTTGTCCACAGTTAGATGTACAGAAATAAATCGATAAATATTATCTTGAATCAATCCATGACCCAGTGTATACATATCTCAGTATTGATCACAACTCAAACTATATATATATATTTTGGAATCAACCTCAACCCTGTATAGCTAGCTCCAACATTCACATATAGAGTGTCTATGGTTGTTCCGCAATATATATATATATATATAGATGGGTCGACATGATAGTTCGAAACATTGTATATGTGTCTATGGTATCTCAAGATTACATAATATACAATATAAGTTGATTAGGTTATGGTTGGAATAGATTTATTACTAACTTTCACGTAGGTAAAATGAGTAGTTTTTATCAATCTTGTTTTACTCGCCATATCTTCGTTTCTAATCCGTTTTGAGTGATTCCAGTGGCCACGGTTTCGTATTGAACTTAAATTTATGAATCTAAATAGAAAAAGTATAAGTTTATAGTCGGAAATACAAGTTACAAGTCATTTTTGAAAGAGGTAGTCATTTTCGTCGAAAGAACGACATCTTGATAACCATTTTGAAAAACATACTTTCACTTTGAGTTTAACCATGATTTTTGGATATAGTTTCATGTTCATAAGAAAATCATTTTTCCAGAAGTATAGCTTTTAAATCAAAGTTCTTATTAGCTTTTAATTATCCCAACCAAAACAGCCCCCGGTTTTACTACGACGACGTATATCCAGTTTTATGGTGTTTATCTTGTTTCCGGGTTTTAAATCATTAAGTTAGCATATCATATAGATATAGAACATGTGTTTAGTTGATTTTAAAAGTCTAATTAGAAGTATTAACTTTATTTGCGAACAAGTTTAGAATTAACTAAACTATGTTCTAGTGATTACTAGTTTATAACGTTGAATAAGACAGCTTTTTATGTATGAATCGAATGATGTTATGACCATCATTACTACCTCAAGTTCCTTGGATAAACCTACTATAAATGAGAAAAATGGATCTAGCTTCAAAGGATCCTTGGATGGCTTGAAAGTTCTTGAAGCAGAATCATGACACGAAAACAATTTCAAGTAAGATTTCCACTCGAAATAAGATTGTTATAGTTATAGAAATTGAATTAAAGTTTGAATATGATTATTACCTTGTATTAGAAAGATAACCTACTGTAAGTAACAAAGGTTTCTTGATCTTGGATGATTACTTGGAATGGATTTAGAAAACTTGGAAGTAAACTTGCAATCTAGGAAGTATTCTTGATTTTATGAAACTAGAACTTTTGGAATTTATGAAGAACACTTAGAATTGAAGATAGAACTTGAGAGAGATCAATTATATGAAGAAAATTGAAGAATGCAAGTGTTTGTAGGTGTTTTTGTTCGTTGGTGTATGGATTAGATATAAAGGATATGTAATTTTGTTTTCATGTAAATAATTCATGAATGATTACTCATATTTTTGTAATTTTATGAGATATTTCATGCTAGTTGCCAAATGATGGTTCCCACATGTGTTAGGTGACTCACATGGGCTGTTAAGAGCTGATCATTGGAGTGTATATACCAATAGTACATACATCTAAAAGCTGTGTATTGTACGAGTACGAATACGGGTGCATACGAGTAGAGTTGTTGATGAAACTGAACGAGGATGTAATTGTAAGCATTTTTGTTAAGTAGAAGTATTTTGATAAGTGTCTTGAAGTCTTTAAAAAGTGTATGAATACATATTAAAACACTACATGTATATATATTTTAACTGAGTCGTTAAGTCATCGTTAGTCGTTACATGTAAGTGTTGTTTTGAAACCTTTAGGTTAACGATCTTGTTAAGTGTTGTTAACCCAATGTTTATAATATCAAATGAGATTTTAAATTATTATATTATCATGATATTATGATGTATAAATATCTCTTAATATGATATATATACATTAAATGTCGTTACAACGATAATCGTTACATATATGTCTCGTTTCAAAATCATTAAGTTAGTAGTATTGTTTTTACATATGTAGTTCATTGTTAATATACTTAATGATATGTTTACTTATCATAATATCATGTTAACTATATATATATATCCATATATATGTCATCATATAGTTTTTACAAATTTTAACGTTCGTGAATCACCGGTCAACTTGGGTGGTCAATTGTCTATATGAAACCTATTTCAATTAATCAAGTCTTAACAAGTTTGATTGCTTAACATGTTGGAAACACTTAATCATGTAAATAACAATTTCATTTAATATATATAAACACGGAAAAGTTCGGGTCACTACAGACGACTTATTTGATCAACTATAAGGCTCATCGATTTATTCTAAGATTGATTTACGTTATGGGTATCATCAAATGCAGGTGAAGGAGGATGATATTCCAAAAACTGCTTTTAGGACGCGTTACAGTCATTACGAGTTTATGGTTATGCCGTTTGGGTTGACTAACGCACCAGCTATGTTCATGGACCTCATGAACCGAGTGTGTGGACCATACCTTGATAAGTTTGTCATTGTTTTCATCGATGACATACTTATTTACTCAAAGAATGACCAACAGCATGAAGAACATTTAAGAAAAGTGCTAGAGTTGTTAAGGAAGCAAAAACTATACTCTAAGTTTTCAAAATGTGAATTTTGGTTGGAAGAAGTTCAATTCCTCAATCACATAGTGAACAAAGAAGGTATTCAGGTGGATCCAGCAAAGATTGAAACCGTTAAAAAATGGAAAACCCCGAAAACTCCGAAGCATATACGCCAATTTTTAGGACTAGCTGGTTACTACAGAAGGTTCATCCAAGATTTTTCCAGAATAGCAAAACCCTTGACTGCATTAACGTATAAAGGGAGGAAATTTGAATGGAAGGATGAGCAAGAGAAAGTGTTTCAATTGTTAAAGAAAAAGTTAACTACGGCACCTATATTATCATTACCTGAAGGGAATGATGATTTTGTGATATATTGTGATGCTTCAAAGCAAGGTCTTGGTTGTGTATTAATGCAACGAACGAAGATAATTGCTTATGAGTCTAGACAATTGAAGATTCAAGAGCAGAATTATACGACGCATGATTTGGAATTAGGCGCGGTTGTTTTTGCCTTAAAGACTTGGAGGCACTACTTATATGAGGTCAAAAGTATTATATATACCGACCACAAAAGTCTTCAACACATATTTAATCAGAAACAACTGAACATGAGACAGCGCAGGTGGATTGAATTGTTGAATGATTACAACTTTGAGATTCATTACCACCCGGGGAAGGCAAATGTGGTAGCCGACGCCTTGAGCGGAAAGGATAGAGAACCCATTCGAGTAAAAGCTATGAATATAATGATTCACAATAACCTTACTACTCAAATAAAGGAGGCGCAACAAGGAGTTTTAAAAGAGGAAAATTTAAAGGATGAAATACCCAAAGGATCAGAGAAGCATCTTAATATTCGGGAAGACGAAACCTGGTATAGGGTGAAAGAATTTGGGTACCAAAATTTGGAGATATGAGAGAAATGGTACTTAGAGAAGCTCATAAAAACAGATACTCAATACACCCTGGAACGGGGAAGATGTACAAGGACCTCAAGAAACATTTTTGGTGACCGGGTATGATAGCCGATGTTGCTAAATACGTAGGAGAATGTTTGTCGTGTTCTAAGGTCAAAGCTGAGCATCAGAAACCATCAGGTCTACTTCAACAACCCGAAATCTCGGAATGGAAATGGGAAAACATTACCATGGATTTCATCACTAAATTGCCAAGGACTGCAAGTGGTTTTGATACTATTTGGGTAATAGTTGATGGTCTCTCCAAATCAGCACACTTCCTGCCAATAAGAGAAGATGACAAGATGGAGAGGTTAACACGATTGTATTTGAAGGAAGTTGTCTCCAGACATGGAATACCAATCTCTATTATCTCTGATAGGGATGGCAGATTTATTTCAAGATTCTGGCAGACATTACAGCAAGCATTAGGAACTCGTCTAGACATGAGTACTGCTTATCATCCACAAACTGATGGGCAGAGCGAAAGGATGATTGTAACGACCCAACCCGTATTAAAATCGGCCCATAAAATTTTTTCCTTTTAATACACTTTAAATAACACTTTAGGTCCCAATTGTGTTTCCATAAACATCTTTAATACAATAGAAGGTTTAATAAACCTTAAAACATTTAATACATTGATTAATTGTCCAAACGGACATACACGACCCGACTAGTTTAGTTTCCAACCAAAACCGAGCATGGTGATTTGGGACTACGCTACCCAAATCCTAATCGAATACAAAAGCAAGATCTTATTAGCAACCTAGCCAAGATCTCTAATCCCCAAGCTTACCCGAGCCGCCAAGCATGCGATCCTATAAAAATAGCAACAACGAGAGGGTAAGCTAACGCTTAGTGAATGATAATATACTACATACATATATATGCATAAAATGGACACATCATACAAAACCAAATACCGCATACCGGAGCATCCAAGCATAAAGGCAAGCTAGTCTAAGCTACATCATGGCAATACAACATTATATGTATACAATATATATATATATATATATATATATATATATATATATATATATATATATATATATATATATATATATATATATATTGTCTCGAATAACATAATTTGCTTACGCTTACAACACAATAACCATAGTTAACCAAGTACAAGGGAATGGTACTTCGAATTTTCCATCGGTGTTCCCAACAACCGTTAGTGTACAACTAAATATATCACTAACCCCTGGGTGGTATCGATCGCCCGAACTTAAAACCCACCCGTCACGTGTAATGTGGTATCGAATGCCCGAACTTTAACCCACACTACACGCCCACACACACACCTATATGACATGGTATCGAACGCCCGAACTTTAAACCCATATCATATATTGACCCGATGTGGTATCGATCGCCCGAACTTAAACCCACATCGAACCTCGTACAAGTAAATACATTATATACACACATGTATAATCATTCCACCCACTATATTAACCCTTCGTCATTGGGGTTACTTAAGTCCACATCGCACACCCATGTGATAACGTACACACCAAGTGTGCAACTCGCCAAAGTGGTCAACCAAAACGCACAGCCGTGCCAAATGGACCTATACACAAGTCCAACAATTCCACATATACGAGAAGCGAGCTCTATAAGCGAGAACCCCTTCACCCGACCCGCACCCATCCTACACATACATATGCATATAGGATATTAACACTCACCTTATCGCCTTGAAGAAATGCTTCCAAGTAATCCGCAAATCATCAATGGAAAGTACCTAATCCGTTATCACAAATTCAACAACACACTTAGATTGGATCTACAAACCAACCCAATTCGACACTTAGTGCAATTTCGACCCAAATGCACTTCCAAGCACAAACCGCGCCCAAACTAACCAATAATCACTAATACGAGTGAAAATGGTCCTAACAAGCCGATTACAACCGAACACAAGTGTTAAACACGTGTCATACCTATTTTGACACCAAAACCCTAATTTTGACCCATTTCAAAATTAGTTAACCAAACACACCCAAAAGTGTTCCAACACTTCCATAATCACTAAACCTAGTGATTAAACTCATTATCAAAGCCTAATCAAGGCCAAATCGCCAACCGACCCAAAACCCGCCAAGTGATAAGAATAACTAGTCACCATAAACCCATTTCATCACTTAAAGGGTTTCGCAACAAACTAGCTCAAAACCCTAACTTGAATATCAAATTTAACAAATGAAATTCGGAGTTTGAGCTTACCAATACCACCACAACGTAGCTAGGAGCGAGATGAACAACTTTAGAACCTGAGCTTTGGCGAGAAATCGACTCCTTCCTCTCCAAATCCACCTCTCTCTCTAAACTTCTCCTCTCTCTCTAGATGAGGTTGAGAGTGTTTGTGTGGGTGTAAAGTGATCCAAAAATGATCAAGGGATCAGCCTTGAAGGCTCCAAACCAGCACCAAAGTGAAATTACCATTTTGCCCTTTTTAACAAATTAAAACAGCTGGCCCGTCAGACATATTGGACGGCGTCCAACATACTGGACGGCGTCCCACTCTTCAAGGCTGGACGGCGTCCCACCTCTTGGACGGCGTCCCAATCTACTGCAGAATCTGAAACAGAAACAGGGTGTTACAACTCTCCCCCACTTAGAATCGATCACGTCCTCGTGATCTTCTTCACTTAACCAAACGGACCACACTCCACGGTCCTCAAACATAAGTCCCAATCCGACTTTCCTAGGCAACTCTTCCCAATGAATCACCTTTAACAACTAAAATCGTCACGCGCGATTTATCAAATCATAATTCGAGCACTAAAACCATGCTCAATCCCTCTAGCGTACCATTACCAAGTACAATGCTAAAAGCAACCAAGTCTCAACCTAAGGTCAACAACCAGGAATGATGAAGACCGAACCAAACGAATCCTTACGGTTAACACTTTCCACAAAACAACCCTTGTAGTGCGTAATACGACCAATACGCAACTATCGTAACATCATAAGTCAACGGCTAAATCGCTAGCATCCCAAACGAATACGGCCACGCTAAACCTAAGGTATACAAAACCGGCTATCGTCAGACCTGTAACGACGCGTGAGCGAAACACGGCTATCGCATCACTGATCACACAACATGGTCCTCACGACCCAACCATCGGCGTATAAAGCAAGCGATAGATCACACCACACGGTCCTTACGACCCCACCATTGGTGTATGAAACAACCAATAGATCAAACATCATGGTCCTTACGACCCCACCATTGGTGTATAAAATAACCAATATATCACAACGCAACATGGACGAAACAACCCGAGCCTAATCACATATGAAGGATGGTCGAAACAACCCGAAACTTAGTGAATTCGTACAACCCAAAATTCACCAGCCCAATCCATATATCCCACAACGAAATGACCGCACAACCTTAGTCATCGTGAATACGCGCAAACTGATATTCACTATCTTCGCCACATAGTATAACCGAGGATGGTCGTACAACCCGAGCCTTAGTGAATCCGAACTACCCGACATTCACTACCTCAAACTATGAGTCCATCCAACAGGGACAATCGTACTACCCAAAATATTGTGAATACGAACAACCCGATATTCACGTCCCACAACACAACACATGAATGGTACTCCCATTCCGGTAACGTTATACCATACCGATATAACACTAAAACCATGATGAAGTCAGCGGACCCCAAAGGTCATGCCTCATCAATCTCATACGCACTTTTGGCCTCAAACAACGAGTAGTGCAACATCGCGCTCTGCTACACTATAGTGAACCTTAACGGATACCACTAACCATTCACACACTAGAGCAAGAACCACCTATATCAAACATAGGAACAGAACAATAATTCTCTAAAAGAGAATCCGACATACACATCCCTTAACCGAGGGATTTCACCTTGCTTGCCAAATACGCCCATTATCTCCCAACGAGATTCACCACATTACCACCCCCGGTGATATTTCAAATCCAAATTCATAAGTACAATTTAACCAAAATTGTACTCTACTACAAATCGACCAAAACTAGGTCCCAACACAAATTTCGGATCAACTAAAAGCGTCACCCGGAATCTCACACTACAACCTCCTCGTGTGGGAGTGTAACTCCCCCACGTGGAACTACGTCTCATAACCACCTCTCGTACAACCGTACAATGCTACCAAAGGTAGACTTTACCAACAATTGGGTTCACACGACCCATTACCATATCTTGCTCCAAACCTTGAGTATACGAAGGATTTCAACCAATCCTTAAACACTTGAATGAAAACTGTACCACGATTGCACAAACCATACTCTCGCAATCATCCAATTGCTATAGCTTGTCAAACTTCACCAGATCACTCATGTACTTAAGGGTTTCACTTCGGTACCCTAAGTACAATGTAACCGTAACACAATCGGAGTCGAACACTATACTAGTAGGTATGAAAGAGGCACCTAATGTCACGTCATGTAGACTCCATTACCAATATACATCGAGATCCAAAACACTCGATCTCAAAGGTTCCAACCACCCGACGAACCTCACAGTTCATCAATTGCAACAAGGGAGCGAACACGCGCTTAACAATCGAACACCAAAACCCATTTCCATGGCTTGGTAGAAACATTTCCCAAATACTAAGGAATGCTTGGTTGCACCAAGTCTTACGCCCTTCGCCCGACAATTAAATGTCACCATAGGGTACCTCCATTAGGAACGTCACCCATAACAACAACATGCACAACACAATGCATTTAATAAACTCAAATTCAACGGCACTTAATAAATAATCAAAGGACATATTTATTAAAATGAAACGTACCTTAACGTCTCCTTGCCGCACCCGTCCCCGCTAACTTGGGACATTCCGACTTACGATGTCCTTCTTCTTGGCAATTGAAGCACACCATACCATCACCCTTTGGCACCGAACATTCCCAAGACTTGTGACCCCTCACACCACAATTGTAACATCTAGACGTACTAGAATCTAACATACTCGTCTGCGTACCACCCGTGCTCACGCTCGGACCCTTAGTCCTCTTACTTGGAGCACCATAAGAAACAACCCTTTTCTTACTTGAAAGCTCCCTAACCTTCGATCGCAAATATGATTCGACACATCTAGCCATGTTGAATAACTCCGCAAACGAGTTTACTTGGCCAACACTAATTTTACCCTGCAAATCATCGTTCAACGTCCGATAGAAATCCTCCATCAACATCCGATCATTCCCAATATACACTGGGCAAAAACGAGCCTTCGACATGAAGGTCGTCTTTAGAGTATTCAAGTCCATCGACCCTTGTTGCAAATTTTGCAACTCATTACGCATTTTCGACAAATCGGCTGAAGTCCGGAATTCCTCGAAGAATTCCTTCTTAAACCCATCCCACGCTAACGCCATAAACGGTTCACCACTGACAAGATCAATCTTACCATCCAACCAATCCTTTGCCCTACCCCGCAACAAACTAGTAGCGAGTCTGGTCTTCTTCTCAGGAGGGCATTAAATAGTACGAAAACACTCTTCGACATCCGAGATCCAAGTTGTGCTTACCAAAGGATCCGGTTTCCTGTCATACATCGGGGGTTTAGTCCTCATGAAGCTCTTAAGACAACGCTCCATTTCACTACTACCCCGAAATTCAGAATACTTCATATCCATTTCTTCTCGAAACGCACTCATTTGCTCCGCAAAGGCGGCCGCAACTCTAGTGTTAAACTCAGCATTGTTCGTCTCGATCTCACTTCCCATCGCCATTCTAAGGAATGCAAAGTGATTAGATCACGAACGTATAAAACACACACTCCACACCGTTCCATCTTGCTAAACACTCGTCGTACATCAATTGTTTGACACGATTTACACCCGTAATAAGGTTTGAAAGTCCTTATTACGCACACACGCCGTATCAACTCGTTAGTACAATGACCGCCTCGCTCGATGATATAAACAAACACAAACAAAATTCTAAGCGATATACACTTACGCGAGAATTATTATCACAACACAATTAATATATTAATAATATCTGCATTACCAATATCGACGTTAGTCCACCTACAACAAGGCACTAACTATAACCTATTCTGACCCGTAATCCTACAAGTCCCACCACAAATAAGCACACACAAAAGTATAAGTCTAGGCACCTATCTCAAGTCACCTAAATCCCTTAGACCATGCTCTGATACCACTTGTAATGACCCAACCCGTATTAAAACAGGCCCATAATTTTTTTTCCTTTTAATACGCTTTAAATAACACTTTAGGTCCCAATTGTGTTTCCATAAACATCTTTAATACAATAGAAGGTTTAATAAACCTTAAAACATTTAATACATTGATTAATTGTCCAAACGGACATACACGACCCGACTAGTTTAGTTTCCAACCAAAACCGAGCATGGTGATTTGGGACTACGCTACCCAAATCCTAATCGAATACAAAAGTAAGATCTTCTTAGCAACCTAGCCAAGATCTCTAATCCCCAAACTTACCCGAGCCGCCAAGCATGCGATCCTATAAAAATAGCAACAACGAGAGGGTAAGCTAATGCTTAGTGAATGATAATATACTACATACATATATATGCACAAAATGGACACGCCACACAAAACCAAATACCGCATACTGGAGCATCCAAGCATAAAGGCAAGCTAGTCTAAGCATACCGTAAGATCACTAAGCAACGAGCTAAAGATACATCAACAAAATATAAGTTCACTAACAACGATGTGAACAATGCCAATAAGCTACACCCGTAGGGTTAGCTACATCACGGCAATACAACATTATATGTATACAATATATATATATATATATATATATATATATATATATATATATATATATATATATATATATATATATATATATATATATATATATATATATATATATATATATTTGTCTCGAATAACATAATTTGCTTACGCTTACAACACAATAACCATGGTTAACCAAGTACAAGGGAATGGTACTTCGAATTTCCCATCGGTGTTCCCAACAACCGTTAGTGTACAACGAAATATATCACTAACCCCTGGGTGGTATCGATCGCCCGAACTTAAAACCCACCCGTCACGTGTAATGTGGTATCGAACGCCCGAACTTTAACCCACAATACACGCGCACACACACCTATATGACATGGTATCGAACACCCGAACTTTAAACCCATATCATATATTGACCCAATGTGGTATCGATCGCCTGAACTTAAACCCACATCGAACCTCGTACAAGTAAATACATTATATACACACATGTATAATCATTCCACCCACTATATTAACCCTTCGTCATTGGGGTTACATAAGTCCACATTGCACGCCTATGTGATAACGTACACACCAAGTGTGCACCTCGCCAAAGTGGTCAACCAAAACGCACAACCGTGCAATTAGACCTATACACAAGTCCAACAATTCCACCTATACGAGAAGCGAGCTCTACAAGCGAGAACCCCTTCACCCGACCCGCACCCATCCTACACATACATATGCTTATAGGATATTAACACTCACCTTGTCGCCTTGAAGAAATGCTTCCAAGTAATCCGCAACTCGTCAATGGAAAGTACCTAATCCATTATCACAATTCAGCAACACACTTAGATTGGATCTACAAACCAACCCAATTCGACACTTAGTGCAATTTCGACCTAAATGCACTTCCAAGCACAAACAGTGCCCAAACTAACCAATAATCACTAATACGAGTGAAAATGGTCCTAACATGCCGATTACAACCGAACACAAGTGTTAAACACGTGTCATACCCATTTTGACACCAAAACCCTAATTTTGACCCATTTCAAAATTAGTTAACCAAACACACCCAGAAGTGTTCCAACACTTCCATAATCACTAAACCTAGTGATTAAACTAATTATCAAAGCCTAATCAAGGCCAAATCGCCAACTGACCCAAAACCCGCCAAGTGAGAAGAATAACTAGTCACCATAAACCCATTTCATCATTTAAAGGATTTCACAACAAACTAGCTCAAAACCCTAACTTGAATATCAAATTTAACAAATGAAATTCGGAGTTTGAGCTTACCAATACCACCACAACGTAGCTAGGAGCGAGATGAACAACTTTAGAACCCGATCTTTGGCGACAAATCGACTCCTTCCTCTCCAAATCTACCTCTCTCTCTCTCTCTAAACTTCTCCTCTCTCTCTAGATGAGGTTGAGAGTGTTTGTGTGGGTGTAAAGTGATCCAAAAATGATCAAGGGATCAGCCTTGAAGGCTCCAAACCGGCACCCAAGTGAAATTACCATTTTGCCCATTTTTAACAAATTAAAATAGCTGGCTCGTTAGACATATTGGACGGCGTCCAACATACTGGATGGCGTCCCACTCTTCAAGGCTGGACGGCGTCCCACCTCTTGGACGGCGTCCCGATCTACTACAGAATTAGAAACAGAAACAGGGTGTTACAATGATACAAACGCTTAAAGACATGCTACGAGCATGTGTTATTGATTTCGAAAACAATTGGGATCGATACCTTCCATTAGCAGAATTTTCCTACAACAATAGTGAAACGACCCGTCCTAATCCATCCGGACAAAGTCCACATCGATCATAAACGATTCACAACAGTTGATTACATCGCGAGGTACTTGACCTCTATATGATACATTTTACAAACATTGCATTCGTTTTTGAAAAGACAATCTTTCATTATATCAAAAGTTGACAGTAAGCATACCATTTCATAATATATCTAACTATAATTGACTTAACAATAATTTTGATGAATTCAACGACTCGAATGCAACGTCTTTTGAAATATGTCATGAATAACTCCAACTAATATCTTTAAAATGATCAAATGCACAGCGGAAGATTTTTTTCGTACCTGAGAATAAACATGCTTTCAAGTATCAACCAAAAGGTTGGTGAGTTCATTAGTTTAACATAAATAATTATTTCATAATTTTTAATAGACCACAAGATTTCATATTTCCATTTCTCATAAACATATGTCCCATACATAGAGACAAAAATATCATTCATATGGATTGAACACCTGGTAATCGACATTCACAATATGCAAATAAGAATATCCCCATCATTCCGGGATCCTCCATCGGACATGATATAAATTTCGAAGTACTAAAGCATCCGGTACTTTGGATGGGGCTTGTTGGGCCCGATAGATCTATCTTTAGAGTTCGCGTCAATTAGGGTTTCTGTTCCCTAATTCTTAGATTACCAGACTATATAAAAAGGGCATATTCGATTAGATAATCCAACCATAGAATGTAGTTTCGATCACTTGTCTCCATTCCGTAAAACATTTATAAAAGCAGCGCATGCATTCTCAGTCCCAAAAATATATATTGCGAAAGCATTTAAAAAGGGAGAAATGAAACTCACACATATAAATATTATAAAGCAGTTAATAAAGCATTTGCATGTATTCTCAGCCCAAAAATGTAAAGAGTAAAAGGGATTTAAATGAACTCACCATATTGTATTTTGTAGTAAAAATACATATTACGACATTGAACAACTGACAAATGCAGGGTTGGCCTTTGATTCACGAACCTATATCATTTGTATATAAATTAAGACATATACTTGTAATCGAACAAGTTTAGATATTAATATTAGTGATAAAATTGTTATATTTTATAGGTTTCGTTAATAATTTAATTGGATATTTTTACTTTATATATTTTAGATAAATCATTAGTATAGTTACGTTATAGGTATTAAATATATTTTTATATAACTAACATTTATTTCTTATAAAAATATTATTAATATGAAAGTAGTAATAATAATATTTTATTATATTAATATCGATGTTAATAATTTATAATAATACTAATCATAATAATAATATTATTAATGATTATAATAATATTAGTAATAATATTAATGATAATAATAATACTTAATAATTCATTTAAATCATATCTTAATATAATTTTAATCATTCTAATTTTAATATTTATATTTATACTTTTTATTTTATTTTGTTTATAACTATATTAAAACTCCTACATTCATAATCTTAATTATATGATTAATGATAATATTCATCAAATCAATAATAGTATTAGTGTAATAATAATAATAATAATAATAATAATAATAATAATAATAATAATAATAATAATAATAATAATAATAATAATTAACAATAATGATAATAACTAATAATAATAATAAAAAAAAATACTGATTTATACCAAATAAAAGGGGATCCCTCGTTCGACAGTCTCCCAAACCAGATCGAGACTTCAGCAAGATCACACACAGAGGAAAAAAAAATTTATCATCATCGATCAATCAATTATCCTCATCATCTACGGATCAATCAATTAGCAATCATCGACAAATAGCAGACCATCGATTCTTCATTATTATCGTTCCACATCATCAACAGTCTTCGTCATCATCATCGATCATCGATCATCATCAATCGATCAAGGAATCGGTTCCTGAATTAGTGAAATAGGTAATTGGTTCATTAAGTTTCCTAAATTTCATTATCTCTATATATGTATACTCTGTTCTTTTTAGATGTATCAAACATCATAATAGTAAATGGTATTTTTGGTGGGTTTTGATTTGTGTAATTGATGATAGTCGAAAGAAAAAAAATAAGTTTATTGAAATTGTTCGACATATTCAAAATTGTTTGTGTGTAATCGAATTATGGTAGCATCAGACAACAGTAGTAAATAACCTGAGGCATTAACAGCATATACTATTTGATCAATTAGAAATCAAGCATCAGTAATAGTAGGTGCAGCTAATTAAAGGGTGGTGGATTGGTTTGTTTTTGATCGAAACTGATACACAGCTCAATTATTTATCAAGTGGGGTTAAGAACAAGTCGATTGTCTGTTTCTTTTTGAATCTGAGCTGATTTGAAAATGATAATATATTTGATATAATCTCAGAAGTATTTGTGAATTGTGTTTTGTGTGTGATTTTGAATTTGAGTTTTGATGGATGTGTTTTTGTGTCGAGCTTGAAACAGGAAACGATGGTTGCAGTAACAATTACTAGACCGTGGTGTTTTGATTAATAATAGCATCAACTAAGCAGCAGTAGTAACAATGAAACAGATATAAGATAGTGAAGCTATAGTGACCGAATTAAATAGCAGTAGGATGCTCAATGATTTGTAGTGTTTGATCCATATGATAGAAAATGGAGACATTACAATAGCAGTTTTTATTGATACTCACCATCTTTTATCGTTGCAGGCTTGTTCTGGAACAGACAAAAATGAACAATTGAAGCTGCAGCAACTATGGTGGCAGCTTGATGAGGTTTAGTGGTGGTGTTGGGTATTCGATGATAATAGAACATTAGAATCTTGCTGCAGCAGTCTTCCGAGGTTTTTACAGGTTAGTGGTTTCAATGTAAAGGTTAGGCTCGTGGAGTGATGTTTAAATGATAATCATGGTGGCTGGTGATCGAATGATAGTAGTTGGGTGTTTGGTGGTTCGATGGGTTGTAGTCGTAGGTGTTAATACAGAATGGTGTTTGTGGTGTTGGTTTGGTCATTGAAACCGAAGCAGATTCAAGGATTATTGCTAGGTGATCGTGTTTGATGATTAAGGAGGCATGAAGGAGAAGAGTAATATAAATAATGGGTTTCTCATCCTTTTATATGTCATATGTATAGTTATGTAAATAGATGTAGTACTATGTAAAGAATTGATTGTTTGAAAAGGTCAACACAAACAAATACAGGAATTCAATCATATAAATCATGTACAGTATTTAAAGTTAAAGTAACGAATGAATGGAATGAAGTGGGTTCAGTTTTGGTTTTCAATCAAAATCATTAGGATATTATATGATTTTATAATTAAAACATGTGGATTGATTATTTACACCGACAGTTTTAAATATGAATTATATCGTACTACGTTATTAGTTAGTAGTAGATAAACGTACACGGAAAAATTCCATATTTTTATATTAAGTATATTTATTTATTTCGATCTTTTAATGTGTAAAATTAATCATAAAAAGTGGATTGATTATTAGTGCTCAATCTCAAGTAAAAGTGTTGCGGAGTATTAGAATTTATCATCTAGTTTCAAAATATAAAAAAAAAAAAAATTATAATTTGTATAATTAGATTTCGGATGAACGTTTATTCTTAAACTCATATAAGTTTGTATTTAACTTGATTAATACCCATCGAGATGACAAACGGTTATTACAATCATTCAATATTTATTTATTTGTTTATATACTTTATCTACATCTAGATTTGTTTTATATAATAATTATTACAATATCCTATGTTTTATTTTATTCTACATAATTAAATTTTAATAACAACAATATATAATATTTCAAATTATATTTCCAAATTATATATATATATATATATATATATATATACACACACACACATATCTATTTACAAATAGTGATTCGTGAATCGTCGGGTATAGTCAAGGGTAATTGAACATATGAACATAGTTTTAAAATTTTCGAGACCCAACCTTACAGACTTTGCTTATCGTGTCGGATACATATAAAGATTAAAGTTTAAATTTAGTCGGAAATTCCCGGGTCATCACAGTACCTACCCGTTAAAGAAATTTCGTCCCGAAATTTGAGTGAGGTGGTCATGGCTAACAATAAAAATGTTTTCATGACAAATATGAGTTGATAAATAGAGTTTATTACTATTGAGTAATATGGATAAGATAATTCATTACTCGAAGAGTACGAGTGAAGTTATCACAAAAGAGCAAAATAAAGAAGTAAAGATTCGTCATAGCTTTTGACATACTCAGGGTTGAATTTAGAAAATAAGGTGCGTCTTAACCTTTGACGTGGTAACGTTTGAATTTAGAAAATAAGGAGCGTCTTAACTTTTGACATTGTCTTGGTTGAATTCCGGAATTCAAGGGATTTAAAAGGAAATCTTGGAAATCTATAAGATCTGATTCTTCGGCGAATAAGGAAATTAAGATCTTTCTAATTAAATACGGTGATCTGCTTCGATTACTCCGTCTGATATTTCCATTATAAATTAAACTCTTCCGTTTCATTATCCTCACCATTCCTATACTTTCCTTCTTGTTTCATACATCCAAAAGATTCTGAAAATGTTTAATCTAGTTTTGATCCTTGTCCTCATCCTTACTATCACAACAATCATTCACCTTTTCCAACTTCCACCAGAGGAATCTGCTTTCTTCTACTTCGCCCTTGGGATTATAATGTTTTTAATTCTCCCGTGTATTTATGTTGCTATAAACATTGATATATACGGTTTGTAATTTATGTGTTGCTATCGGGATTTATATTCTCCCTTAAATTTCAAAGCTCTATGCTTTTGTTTTCTCTTCCTGACTTCAAGTCAAGCGAATAATGGTCCAGAATTCGTAAGTATGGAATTTCGGATAAACATCATGTTCTAAATAAGAAAGAAGGTATTAGCACTATTTTATTTGTCAAATTATCAGAATCACTGAGTATAGAACTATCAAGAATATATATTTTTGATATGTTCAGAAATTACGCAGAATGAAAGAGTTATGTCACATGGCACGTGATGACGTTATGATCTGTGAATCATCACGGCCCATTAGAAACTCAGCATGAATTACTGTAATATAATCACGTTGATCAAGTGTCATTATATTATACTAACTCATGCATCAATTTCCAACATTACTTCAATAACATTCATATTTTAAGCTTGAAAGTTTACAGAATATAGAAACTAGCAGTTTCTATATGATGTAATACTGATAGCACGAAGAGATTAATGATTTCAAATAAGAATAGTTACAAAAATATCTCTAGAAATATGGAGGATATTTATAATGAAAGATATGATGATATCTTGGAATTTCTAATATCGATGGATGATGATGAAGATTTATCCGTAAGGGTTTAGATTCGGAAGCAAGGTATTCGCTAAAGATTTTATCAGAAACAGAATCATTTAGATTCTTTGAAGTCAAATTTATTCTTTGTGATTTATCCACGGCTTTCTTCATAATCTCGCATAATCTGCTTTTCGGTACTAAATTTTCTATTGAATGTTTCCAAAATAATGATACACAGGAAGCACGAAGAGGTATATAATTTCGGATGAGAATATTTATGAAAATATCCTCAGAAATATCGAAGATATTGATGATGATATTTTGGAATTTCTAAGTTCGATGGTTGATGGAGAAAGATTTTCCGCAAGATTTTAACATGACTTCGGAGCAAGATATTCTGTAAAGATTTCAATGGATCCAGAATTACCTGAATCCTTTGAATATAGGGTTTGGTCATTGTATTTGTCCTTGGTCTCCTTCATGGGTAGCTCGATCTGTTTTTCAATACCCAATTTTCTATCGAGCGTTCCTAACACTCCTTTCTTTATCATCAAACTTTTGGACGTTTAGACCACCTATCATTTTTCTGTTTCCTCTGCATATAATGCTATGATATCTGAATCATCGGTTATTAATCCGAGGTGGTTTCAGGAGAATTGTGTTTTTAGATGATTAAACGCTGATGGTAATATGGTGGAATATGAAAGGTTCCCTGGTAACAATAAAAGAGCACGCGTATATATCAACGTTATAATAAGGTTGTTTCGTATGAAAAGTCAAAGTTGATTTGCTGAAGCTGTGACAAAATTTGCTACTTTGAAAAGGGATCGCAAAGTTATTTTTGCTAAATAAATGCCAAAGGATCTGACGCGGCTACGTGTTAAACTTTTACTCAGTTGCCGAGAGTTTCTCAGGTGCATAACTATATGCACAAATCTTTCCTTCCGTAGATGAAGTGCGGTTGATTCATCCTCTCGATTGAGGTGTTTTCAAGAATCATGAAAGGTTTGAACGCGGATTGTAATCGTCAAGGTACAAATGAGGTTTAAGATGAAATCAAGTGGCAAACTTGAAGAATTGTTTAGTTTCATATGTTATAATCAATATTTTAATTCATTTTAATTGTCCAATGTTGGTAGTCCTCAGTTGATAGTCCACAGTTAGCAATTCAATAATTCATATATAGTTTAATATATAATATTCGAATTAATTAATACGTATCGTGACCCGATATTTAAAGTGCATAAAATAAATATAGAAATTAAATGACGATAAATAAAATTGTGAGAATGTAAATTGCGATAATTAAATTGCGATAAATAAGGTGTAATTAATTAGCTGGGAACAATTAGCTCGGAACAGTTAGCGTGAATTCTTAACAAAATTTCTCATAGTTAATTTGTTTGTTTCTAACAAGTTTTATTCCGTCAAATGTTTTCTTCATTATGCCACTTGTTGAATTCTGATAGGTCAAAATCCAATTATGAAATTTGAATGGAAATGGTTATTCTGTGGTGAACGGATTTGTATATCGGTGAATGTAAGTAGGATAGTATATGACTGTTGAAACAGATTCGAAGAACGTACAATGTAACCTATTAATGTGAAATTTAAATATCCCCCGGGTATTACCTACCCGTTAAAATATTTTCATCATTAACAATTTGTACAAGAGGATTTTTAATTACAATCTTTTTGAAAACATATATACATATATATTTTCTTTAGGTGTAATCATGGATTTAATGAGTCAATATGATATTAAACTCATTTGATTCATCGTTAGAACAAGAATATATAATCTCTAACATATTAGAGATCACATACTCACCATGTCGAACGAAGATAAATGATGTAAAACGATTCGTAGAACAATAATTATATTCGAGGTACAAAATGAGATGTCGAGGCATGGATTGTTGATGGTACTGGTGTTGTTACTGATGGTTCTGTTGATGCCGGTGATGTTGCTGAAGCTGGTAAGTTTTGCACCATGTTCTCCAAATTGATTACTCGAGCGCGAAGTTCGTTAACTTCTTCTATTATTCCGAGATGATTGTCGGTCGATACGAGCGGATGAATAAGGTTTAGAATTTTAGATAGAATACAATCGTGGTGAGATATTCGGGAAATGGGGGTGAAAATGGTGTTTCAGACTGGTTCGCCGGTAAGTGCTTCAGGTTCATTGCCAAGAGGTAAATTCGGTTGGTTTGTGGAAAGGATTGCCTTCCTCTTGTCTTCATCGGTTAAGTCGACTACGAATCCATCAGATGAGTTGGGGATGATTGATTGGTTGATTCATTCTGGTGACGTTGCCTCTGGAGCTTAGGTGAACATCCATGTCGGAATAGCTGTCGGAATAACTACCGGATTAGCTATCAAAATCTGAGGGACTCGAACTGGTTGAGGGATTCATCTCGTAAGATCAGATGAAGTATTTTCGATAAGAAACAGGTTATAGGATGTAGATTAGTACCCTGCAATACATAATTCACATATGCATATATAATACTAAAATCCCATAAGTTACGGAGGAATCTACAGAAAATGTCAGGCAAAGTTTACAATAACAGATACGCTAAGATATGAATTAGCAGATATGTTAAGATATGAATTTTGTCTATACACTAATCATGCAATCATTGCAATAAGATGTGTCTAGACTAAAGATGATAAGCAAGTGATCCTCTAAGAATGATAAGCAGGTAATTTTCGACACGAAATGATAAGCAAAACTTTTGACATGCAGACACGGTCGAAGTCCAGACTCACTAATGCATCCTAACGACTATCAGTTAGACACACTAATGCAAGACCCGGTTCACTAAGACCACCGCTCTGATACCAACTGAAACGACCCGTCCTAATCCATCCGGACAAAGTCCACATCGATCATAAACGATTCACAACAGTTGATTACACCGCGAGGTACTTGACCTCTATATGATACATTTTACAAACATTGCATTCGTTTTTGAAAAGACAATCTTTCATTATATCAAAAGTTGACGGTAAGCATACCATTTCATAATATATCTAACTATAATTGACTTAACAATAATCTTGATGAATTCAACGACTCGAATGCAACGTCTTTTGAAATATGTCATGAATAACTCC
Source organism: Rutidosis leptorrhynchoides (assembly GCF_046630445.1). NCBI lineage: Eukaryota > Viridiplantae > Streptophyta > Magnoliopsida > Asterales > Asteraceae > Rutidosis > Rutidosis leptorrhynchoides. The sequence goes on along the minus strand of NC_092336.1, from coordinate 359,577,577 downwards.
AAATAATATCTTTAAAATGATCAAATGCACAGCGGAAGATTTCTTTCGTACCTGAGAATAAACATGCTTTCAAGTGTCAACCAAAAGGTTGGTGAGTTCATTAGTTTAACATAAATAATCATTTCATAATTTTTAATAGACCACAAGATTTCAATTTTTCCATTTCTCATAAACATATGTCCCACATATAGAGACAAAAATATCATTCATATGGATTGAACACCTGGTAATCGACATTCACAATATGCAAATAAGAATATCCCCATCATTCCGGGATCCTCCATCGGACATGATATAAATTTCGAAGTACTAAAGCATCCGGTACTTTGGATGGGGCTTGTTGGGCCCGATAGATCTATCTTTAGAGTTCGCGTCAATTAGGGTTTCTGTTCCCTAATTCTTAGATTACCAGACTATATAAAAAGGGCATATTCGATTAGATAATCCAACCATAGAATGTAGTTTCGATCACTTGTCTCCATTCCGTAAAACATTTATAAAAGCAGCGCATGCATTCTCAGTCCCAAAAATATATATTGCGAAAGCATTTAAAAAGGGAGAAATGAAACTCACACATATAAATATTATAAAGCAGTTAATAAAGCATTTGCATGTATTCTCAGCCCAAAAATGTAAAGAGTAAAAGGGATTTAAATGAACTCACCATATTGTATTTTGTAGTAAAAATACATATTACGACATTGAACAACTGACAAATGCAGGGTTGGCCTTTGATTCACGAACCTATATCATTTGTATATAAATTAAGACATATATTTGTAATCGAACAAGTTTAGATATTAATATTAGTGATAAAATTGTTATATTTTATAGGTTTAGTTAATAATTTAATTGGATATTTTTACTTTATATATTTTAGATAAATCATTAGTATAGTTACGTTATAGGTATTAAATATATTTTTATATAACTAACATTTATTTCTTATAAAAATATTATTAATATGAAAGTAGTAATAATAATATTTTATTATATTAATATCGATGTTAATAATTTATAATAATACTAATCATAATAATAATATTATTAATGATTATAATAATATTAGTAATAATATTAATGATAATAATAATACTTAATAATTCATTTAAATCATATCTTAATATAATTTTAATCATTCTAATTTTAATATTTATATTTATACTTTTTATTTTATTTTGTTTATAACTATATTAAAACTCCTACATTCATAATCTTAATTATATGATTAATGATAATATTCATCAAATCAATAATAGTATTAGTGTAATAATAATAATAATAATAATAATAATAATAATAATAATAATAATAATAATAATAATAATAATAATAATAATAATAATAATAATAATTAACAATAATGATAATAACTAATAATAATAATAAAAAAAATACTGATTTATACCAAATAAAAGGGGATCCCTCGTTCGACAGTCTCCCAAACCAGATCGAGACTTCAGCAAGATCACACACAGAGGAAAAAAAAATTTATCATCATCGATCAATCAATTATCCTCATCATCTACGGATCAATCAATTAGCAATCATCGACAAATAGCAGACCATCGATTCTTCATTATTATCGTTCCACATCATCAACAGTCTTCGTCATCATCATCGATCATCATCAATCGATCAAGGAATCGGTTCCTGAATTAGTGAAATAGGTAATTGGTTCATTAAGTTTCCTAAATTTCATTATCTCTATATATGTATACTCTGTTCTTTTTAGATGTATCAAACATCATAATAGTAAATGGTATTTTTGGTGGGTTTTGATTTGTGTAATTGATGATAGTCGAAAGAAAAAAAATAAGTTTATTGAAATTGTTCGACATATTCAAAATTGTTTGTGTGTAATCGAATTATGGTAGCATCAGACAACAGTAGTAAATAACCTGAGGCATTAATAGCATATACTATTTGATCAATTAGAAATCAAGCATCAGTAATAGTAGGTGTAGCTAATTAAAGGGTGGTGGATTGGTTTGTTTTTGATCGAAACTGATACACAGCTCAATTATTTATCAAGTGGGGTTAAGAACAAGTCGATTGTCTGTTTCTTTTTGAATCTGAGCTGATTTGAAAATGATAATATATTTGATATAATCTCAGAAGTATTTGTGAATTGTGTTTTGTGTGTGATTTTGAATTTGAGTTTTGATGGATGTGTTTTTGCGTCGAGCTTGAAACAGGAAACGATGGTTGCAGTAACAATTACTAGACCATGGTGTTTTGATTAATAATAGCATCGACTAAGCAGCAGTAGTAATAATGAAACAGATATAAGATAGTGAAGCTATAGTGACCGAATTAAATAGCAGTAGGATGCTCAATGATTTGTAGTGTTTGATCCATATGATAGAAAATGGAGACATTACAATAGCAGTTTTTATTGATACTCACCATCTTTTATCGTTGCAGGCTTGTTCTGGAACAGACAAAAATGAACAATTGAAGCTGCAGCAACTATGGTGGCAGCTTGATGAGGTTTAGTGGTGGTGTTGGGTATTCGATGATAATAGAACATTAGAATCTTGCTGCAGCAGTCTTCCGAGGTTTTTACAGGTTAGTGGTTTCAATGTAAAGGTTAGGCTCGTGGAGTGATGTTTAAATGATAATCATGGTGGCTGGTGATCGAATGATAGTAGTTGGGTGTTTGGTGGTTCGATGGGTTGTAGTCGTAGGTGTTAATACAGAATGGTGTTTGTGGTGTTGGTTTGGTCATTGAAACCGAAGCAGATTCAAGGATTATTGCTAGGTGATCGTGTTTGATGATTAAGGAGGCATGAAGGAGAAGAGTAATATAAATAATGGGTTTCTCATCCTTTTATATGTCATATGTATAGTTATGTAAATAGATGTAGTACTATGTAAAGAATTGATTGTTTGAAAAGGTCAACACAAACAAATACAGGAATTCAATCATATAAATCATGTACAGTATTTAAAGTTAAAGTAACGAATGAATGGAATGAAGTGGGTTCAGTTTTGGTTTTCAATCAAAATCATTAGGATATTATATGATTTTATAATTAAAACATGTGGATTGATTATTTACACCGACCGTTTTAAATATGAATTATATCGTACTACGTTATTAGTTAGTAGTAGATAAACGTACACGGAAAAATTCCATATTTTTATATTAAGTATATTTATTTATTTCGATCTTTTAATGTGTAAAATTAATCATAAAAAGTGGATTGATTATTAGTGCTCAATCTCAAGTAAAAGTGTTGCGGAGTATTAGAATTTATCATCTAGTTTCAAAATATAAAAAAAAAAAAATATTATAATTTGTATAATTAGATTTCGGATGAACGTTTATTCTTAAACTCATATAAGTTTGTATTTAACTTGATTAATACCCATCGAGATGACAAACGGTTATTACAATCATTCAATATTTATTTATTTGTTTATATACTTTATCTACATCTAGATTTGTTTTATATAATAATTATTACAATATCCTATGTTTTATTTTATTCTACATAATTAAATTTTAATAACAACAATATATAATATTTCAAATTATATTTCCAAATTATATATATATATATATATATATATATATATATATATACACACACACACACACATATCTATTTACAAATAGTGATTCGTGAATCGTCGGGTATAGTCAAGGGTAATTGAACATATGAACATAGTTTTAAAATTTTCGAGACCCAACCTTACAGACTTTGCTTATCGTGTCAGATACATATAAAGATTAAAGTTTAAATTTAGTCGGAAATTCCCGGGTCATCACAAATAGCTACCATTCAAGCATTGAGATGGAACGTTTAAAGCACTCTATGGTAGAAAGTGCAGGTCTCCGATTTGTTGGAGTGAAGTAGGGGATATATAGATTGCGGGTCCAGATAAAATACAAGAAACTACCGAGAAGATCATCCAAATTCAACAACGGTTGAAAACCGCCCAAAGTAGACAAAAGAGCAACGCTGACATTAAAAGAAAAGATATAGAATTTGAAATTGGATAGATGGTCATGCTTAAGGTTGCACCTTGGAAAGGCGTTGTTTGATTTGGTAAATGAGGGAAATTAAATCCAAGGTATATAGTACCATTCAAGATTATTGATCGTGTCGGACCAGTAGCTTATCGACTTGAATTACCACAACAACTCGCGGTTGTACATAACACTTTCCACGTCTCAAATTTGAAGAACTGTTTTGCTAAAGAAGAACTCACTATTCCGTTAGATGAAATCCAAATCAACGAAAAACTTCAATTCGTCGAAGAACCGTCGAAATAATGGATCGTGAGGTTAAAAGACTTAAGCAAAACAAGATAACAATTGTTAAGGTTTGACGGAATGCCCATAGAGGACCTGGGTTCACCTGGGAACAAGAAGATCAGATGAAGAAGAAATACCAGCACTTATTTCCAGAAGATACGTTAACACCTCCAACTGTTTAAAATTTCGGGATAAAATTTATTTAACGGGTAGGTACTGTAGTGACCCAAACTTTTCCATGTTTATAAACCCCCATCCCTAATCAATTTATCGTGTAATAGTAGGTTGGTCGCATTTTGGTCATCGCGGATCACTACACCATGTCGCGAAACGCAACAGGTGCCCAGATCTGGTATTTAATTCGATTTTTAATGCTACTTTTGAGGGTATAATGGTCTTTTCACTTTGTGGATGGTTGTGACCATAAGAACTGATCCAAAGCTTAACCTTATCTCATTTCTTACTCTTTCACCTACATACTTTCATTTTAGAGAGAGAGCTCACTTTGGGGAAGAAGGAGACCAAATCTTGCCCGAGTCCAAGTTTTAAAGTTGTCCCCTACATCTCTATCTACGTTTGATAGTGTTGGTAAGTTTTAACTACGATTTTAAAGTTCAATTTGATATATAGCTAGGGTTTGTTCATGTGTGGCTTGTAAGACCTATTTCAAGGTTAAATGGGCGAATTTGGGGTGAACTTGATGTATGGAAACCCGAAGGTTTGTAATCTAGGGTTTAGCCATGTGATTTGAATTTGTAGGGTTAATTGTGTTGTTGAATCACTAACACACTTATGTGTTAGTGAAAGATTTGTTATTGGGGTTTATGGTTGACTCGAAATGGGTCAAATGGGTAAGTTGACCTAGTGGGATAAATTGGGTATGAAAATACCCTAGACTTGTATTAATGGAAGTCTTAGAACCCTAATCACTAGCTTTTAATGATTAGTTGTAGACTTTGACTTTGATTGAGTGATTCTAGTGCAAGTGGGTCATAAATACCCTTTTTGGGTCATAAATGCCCTAGTGAGGTTAGTTGGTAAATAGTCTAACTTGTTATGTGAATGAATTAGTCATTAATTGTATTAGGTGTCTTGCTTTGAAAGTTGTGAGTTGTTGTTGGAAATCTCATCAAGACGATAAGGTGAGTGGAAAATCTAGGTATGTATGTATATGATTTATTTGCCCGTAGTAATTGTGCACATAGCCGTGTTTGTGCACATGGTTGTGAGTAATAGCCGTGTTTTACTGACACATTGATTAAGTGTTACGATAGCCGTTTTTCGTACACTTGGGGGTGATACCATAGCCATTTTTGGGACACCTCGGGGTTAGCATACCATAGCCATTTTTGGGCGCTAATGGTTGTTATGAACACCAATGACTAGTTCGCGAGGTCATTCCCTTGTAATTTTGGTTAACCATGGTTTATACTTGTTGATGTTTAGCATTTCATTATTATTATGATTATTTTGCTAATGATGTTGCTAGTTGTATGATTTGACGATACTAACTTTTGCTATGAGATGATATGCAATTATATGCATTGTATGATGTCGTGGATGCGAGTAGGTAAATTGTATATGCATGTATATATTTACTTTACTCACTAAGCCTTAGCTTACCCTCTCATTGTTTACAATTTTAGATGCGGGAGTGGATCGTGGCGAGGGTAAAGTTGTGGACTAGGTGTTTCCCCTTTAGTGCCTAGTGGAATGCTTTTGGAAGTTCGACCAAATGTTTGGGTAGTTTAACCCCAAACCCATGCTCTAGTGATGTTTGGAACTTAAACTAATTGGTCGAAACTTATATTTTTGGGATTCGTAAAATGGGTCATTGAACCCGAATGGTTATGTAAACTTTTAACTATGTTGTATGCGCCTTTGAACATGTAACAATTAAACATGATGTGATGGTTTGATGAGTATGACGACATGTTATATTAATATATATATATATATATATATATATATATATATATATATATATATATATATATATATATATATATATATACATATATATATACATATATATACATATATATGTATATATATATATATGTATATATATATATATGTAAGTTTTCTTAATATAACGTGTTGAGTCATTACAAGTGGTATCAGAGCATGGTCTAAGGGATTTAGGTGACTTAAGATAGACGCCAAGACTTAGACTTTTGTGTTGCTATTTTATATGCGGGACTTGTAGGACTACGGGTCAGTACGGGTTTTGTTTAGTGCTTTGGTGAATATGTGGACTAACTATGCTAATGTTATGATGTAACTAACCGTGCTTTATTGTTTTGAACATCGAGCAAGATGGTTGTGGTACATTTGAGCGTGACATGGTGTGGGAACGTAATAGTGATTCGCGACCACTATTACGGTTGCAAGTCAAGTCAAGCAAGGATGTGCGACAAGTATTGAGCTAGGTGTGATGTGCGTGCGGTGATATGTATATGTATGTATATATGTATGTATGTATATATATATATATATATATATATATATATATATATATATATATATATATATATATATGTATATATATATATATATGTATTGTTTTGTTGGTGATGTCTAATCCGTTGCGATTTATAGAATGAAGACGAGAAATGGAACGGAGACAATCAACGGTGGCGGTCCTCAACATGAGGAAGTGGACGAAATGACAACCAAAATAGAGGCCTCTCTAGAAAACTACGTCTCGGTTTTCTCCCAAAAAGGTAAACAAATACACGAAGAGTCGGTTTAAGAACATGTGGTCTATTTGATTCGAGAACAAATGGTCGACGCCGTGAAAGAAGAAGTTGAAAGGAGGTTTCCTAGACCTCAAAATGGGGGCGAGATGGTGTTTAGCTACAAAAATTTATGGCGACTAAGCCTCCACACTTTTTTGGGGATCCCGACCCCATAAAAAGTAAGGCTTGGATCTCCGATGTTGAAGGTTGTTTTCGCACTAGCGAATGCCCACCCGAAAAGAAGAAAAGACTTGCCACTACTTACATAAGTGGCAATGCTAAAGATTGGCTTGATGGTAAAATTGACATGGTGGGGGAAGCTGCTTTTGTAGGGTTGTCTTGGTCGGAGTTCAAGAAAGAGTTTTTCCTTGAGTATCGTACGCAAGTGAATCTTTCTAAATTTCGCAACGAGTTAAGAAACATGCGTCAAGGGTCTTTGGACCTAAACACTCTTAAAACCAACTTTCTCGCCAAAGCACGTTTTTGCCCCCAGTATGTGGGGAATGACCAATTGTTGATGGAAGATTTTTATGCGACCCTTAGAGATGATTTGAATGGTAAGATTAGTATTGGTCATGTTGAGACTTTTGCTAAGCTCTTGGTGGTTGCGAAAGGGTTTGAAGAGCAAGCTCCGAGTCCAGTTGGTTATGTGTCAAGTAAAAGAAAATTTGAAGCATCTAGTTACTCCAACAAGAAAAGAAAAGGTGTGTCCGAAAGCATCAGAAGTGTGAAAAAGGGTGGTTTGAGTAGTTTTTCACCTACATGTTATCGTTGACGAAAGAAGGGTCATTACTCCCGCGATTGTTTGAGTAAGACGGTCACGTGCTTTAATTGTCAAAAAGCGGAACACCGGGAGTCGAAATATCCCGAATTGTTAGGTGACCAAGTGAAGAAGCTTGAGAAGGCGGTGGCTAGGGGAAGAAACTACTTGATGACCAACGATGAAGCCAAATGAAATGCCCCGTTCATATTGATTATAAATGTTACATAATAATTGATTTCATTGCGAGGTATTTGACCTCTACATGGTACATTTTACAAACATTGCATTCGTTTTTGAAAGACAAACTTTCATTTCATCGAAAGTTGACAGGCATGCATACCATTTCATAATATATCCAAACTATAAATGACTTAATAATAATCTTTGTTGAACTCAACGACTCGAATGCAACATCTTTTGAAATATGTTATGAATGACTCCAAGTAATATCTCTAAGATGAGCAAATGCACAGCGAAAGATTTCTTTCGTACCTGAGAATAAACATGCTTTCAAGTGTCAACCAAAAGGTTGGTGAGTTCATAGGTTTATCATAAGTAATAAAATTCATCATTTTGATAGACCACAAGATTTAAATACAGTACACCTATCTCATGTACAAAACCATTTATCATAATGCTTAGCAGAGTAGGTTGGTATCCTTTTCTCCCCCGTAGGTTTCCTCGCGATTTTTAAATAAACGTACAAATATCTCGTGCACAAAAATAATACACATAACCTGTGTATAAAAAATATTTCTCTCGATACATAACATTCAATTTGATTTCATTGCTTAACATGGTAACCGACCTTAACATATAATGCGCATCAATAATATCCCCAAAACAGAAAATCTCGTCTGTATAATATATAAACTTCGAAGTACTAAACACCACGCCCACTAGCCCTGCCGTCTAGAGAACATTCTGGGTGGGGTGTTAAACCCGGTAGGTACCTTTAGGATTCGCGTGAATTAGGGCCATACCCGTTTCTAATTCTTAGGTTACCAAGCAATAATAATCAGGGGAAATATTCACAACAATTAGTGGCAATTATAACATCCAGCTAATTCAATAATAATCCATAGAACTTCTATCTGCATAATAATTCATTCGAGGAATGTTTTGCATGTGTCTATCTCGTCAAACATTTATAAAAGCATCTTAGTCCAAAAATATAGATTTCAAAGGCATTTAATAAAGTGTAACAACCCGACTTCATAACCCAAAAACGCGTACCAAATTTTTTTTTTTTAAGGCAGTGCATCTGGACGGCGTCCAGAATCCTGGACGGCGTCCAGCTCAGAAGGGTGGGACGGCGTCCAGATTTTGGGACGGCGTCCAGCTTAACCAACTGGGACGACGTCCAAGGAATTGGGACGGCGTCCCAATGGCCTTCCAACCACTGATCACGGGTCCAACTCACATGAGCGGAAAACCCGCTTCCCGACACTTTCAAACGAAAACCTTTTTACCACAAGTCAATATAAGTGAAACTAAGAGATTTTCATCATCAAATCAAGTTTTACATCAACGGGTCCACATCTCCCATTTTACGAGTTTCGTTCTAAAATAAAAGTTTCGACCAAATATAAGTTTAAGTTCCAAACGACACTAGACCATGGTGTTTGGGGTTAAACTACCCAATCTAGGTCGAACTCCAAAAGCTAACACCCAAAAGCATCCCCTAACAAAACAAGCGGGAGATCACTAATCCAATTGAACGCTCTTACCCTTGTCAACGCCTGAGCCTATAAAAAAAAGTAAACAACGAGAGGGTAAGCAAAGCTTAGTGAATGCAATAATTATACGAATACATATATAATTATACCTACTTGCATACACTTACACAACCGCAAACATGCTAGCAAACAACATTAGCTTATCGTCGCACTAACGAGCTATAATTCACCAATACCCCCAAGCTAGCATAACATCCGCATATAAATATAACTCGAATAATATAATATGCTTACAACACAAATAACCATGGTTAACCAATAGTACAAGGGAACGGCGCTCGCGAAAACGCCATCGGTGTTCGTAACATCTGTTAGGACACTTAACACCTTGCACCACTAACCCCTAGGGTGGCACCTTAACACCTCGGCACATCACCCCGAGTGGCATCTTAACACCTCGATGTAACACTCATTATTTTACGGAGTGGTGTCTTAACACCTCGACACTACACTCCTAGGTGGCATCTTAACACCTCGATGCTACACCCGAGTGGCATCTTAACACCTCGATGCTACACTCTTCACGTGAAACGTGGTGTCTTAACACCTCGACACTACACCTTTCACGCTACAACAAATAGATACATTATATACATACGCATATAATTATTCCACTCACCTCAAAGTCTTCGTGTAAGATAACCGAACTTGCAACGTCAATGTAACGTACCTATTACATTTTAGCATATAATCAATTCACAACTCAAGTCGGTTAAGCAACTCACTTAACAATCTAGAGTCTTTTGACCCTAAGTGCAAATCCGACCCATTTTGCACCTTTAACCCTAATAATGGGTTAACTTCACCGAAAACCCTAACTTTAGCCAATTAAGGTATTAACACACTTTTAACCACAAAGTTAACTCGTTTTCATACTTGCAAGACAACCTAGGTCATCAAAGACCCATTTGACCCATTTCTAGGTCAACACACCCATTTGGGTCACCCACAACCCAAATCACACCCACTAACATTAACTATAAGTGTATTAGTATTTACTTAGGTCTTTAAGACCCATTTACACCATTTACCCTTTCAAAACCCTAAGTTAGTCACCAATTGGGTCTTCATGACCCAAACTTACCCAAAAACCCCAAATTACTCACAAATGGGTTTTATGTGCAATACTAACCCAAACCCTAACCCTTAAACACATTAAACTAAGGTAATCAAGTTTAGGGCTTACCACAACAATCAAAACGTAGCTAAGGAGGAGATGAACAACTTTAACTCCCGAGTTCTAACCCGAAATGAGCTTCTTCTTCCCCGATTTAAGCTTTCTCACACTTAACCACCCCCTCTCTCTCTAGAATGAATGGATGATGTTTGGTGGTTGAGAAATGAAGTAATGAGCTCACCAAACTGATCCTAAGGCCTTTAATTCGTCCACCAAGTGAAATTACCAATTTACCCATCTAAAATATTTAAAAACAAAAAGACATGCCTGTTAACCATCCTGGACGGCGTCCCAAAAATGTTGGACGGCGTCCAGGTCTTCAATCTGGGACGGCCTCCCAAAGTGTTGGACGGCGTCCAGGTCTTCAAAATAGAACGGCGTCCCAAAGTGTTGGACGGCGTCCAAACCCAAAAGAAAACAGGATCTTACATAAAGCAGTTTTAAAACAGTTATAAAGCAGCGCATGTGTTCTCAGTTCAAAATATATTTCAAAAGCATTTAATAAAGCAGTTATAAAAACAGCGCATGTATTCTCAGTCCAAAAAAATGTAAAGAATAAAAGGGAGCAAATGAACTCACGATACGATATTTTGTAGTAAAATAATGCATACGACGATACTGAACAATGCAGGGTCGGCCTCGGTGAAATGTCCCGTTCATATTGATTATAAACGTTCCATATTAATTGATTTCGTTGCGAGGTTTTGACCTCTATATGAGACGTTTTTCAAAGACTGCATTCGATTTAAAAAAAAAACCATAACCTTTATTTTATCGATAAAGGTTTAAAAATGATAATAAAAAATATAGCGTTTTCATACGACCATTACATAATGGTTTTACAATAATATTACACAACAATATATGTCTTCGAATGCAGTTTTCAAACAATATTAAACAAGCATGGACTCCAAATCTTGTCCTTAATTTAGTATGCAACAGCGGAAGCTCTTAACAATTACCTGAGAATAAACATGCTTAAAACGTCAACAAAAATGTTGGTGAGTTATAGGTTTAACCTATATATTTATCAATCGTAATAATAGACCACAAGATTTCATATTTTCATTTTTCATAAACATCATCCCGTACAGAGAGATAAAAATCATTCATATGATGAACATCTGGTAACCGACATTAACAAGATGCATAAAAGAATATCCCCATCATTCCGGGACATCCATCGGACATGATATAAAAACTCGAAGTACTAAAGCATCCGATACTTTGGATGGAGTTTGTTAGGCCCAATAGATCTATCTTTAGGATTAGCGTCAATTATGTAGTGACCCGAACTTTTCCATGTTTATATATATTAATTGAGATTGATATTTACATGATTAAATGTTTCCAACATGTTAAGCAATCAAACTTGTTAAGACTTGATTAATTGAAATAGGTTTCATATAGACAATTGACCACCCAAGTTGACCGGTGATTCACGAACGTTAAAATTGTAAAAACTATACGATGACATATATATGGTTATATATATAGTTAACATGATTTTATTATAAGTATGTATCTTATTAGGTATTTTAACAATGAGTTATATACATAAAAATGAGACTATTAATTTAAGAAACTCGAAAATGATATATATAACGATTATCGTTATAACAACGTCTTACTAGGTACATATGAATCATATTAAGATATTGATACACTTGGTTAATTATGTTAAATGATAAGTAAATATATTATTAAGTGTATTAACAATGAAATACATATGTAAAAATAAGACTACTAACTTAATGATTTCGAAACGAGACATATATGTAACGATTATCGTTGTAACGACATTTAATGTATATATATCATATTAAGAGATATTCATACATGATAATATCATGATAATATAATAATTTAAAATCACATTTGATATTATAAACATTGGGTTAACAACATTTAACAAGATCGTTAACCTAAAGGTTTCAAAACAACACTTACATGTAACAACTAACGATGACTTAACGACTCAGTTAAAATGTATATACATGTAGTGTTTTAATATGTATTTATACACTTTTGAAAGACTTCAATACACTTATCAAAATACTTCTACTTAACAAAAATGCTTACAATTACATCCTCGTTCAGTTTCATCAACAATTCTACTCGTATGCACCCGTATTCGTACTCGTACAATACACAGCTTTTAGATGTATGTACTATTGGTATATACACTCCAATTATCAGCTCTTAGAAGCCCATGTGAGTCACCTAACACATGTGGGAACCATCATTTGGCAACTAGCATGAAATATCTCATAAAATTACAAAAATATGAGTAATCATTCATGACTTATTTACATGAAAACAAAATTACATATCCTTTATATCTAATCCATACACCAACGACCAAAAACACCTACAAACACTTTTATTCTTCAATTTTCTTCATCTAATTGATCTCTCTCAAGTTCTATCATCAAGTTCTAAGTGTTCTTCATAAATTCTACAAGTTCTAGTTACATAAAATCAAGAATACTTTCAAGTTTGCTAGCTCACTTCCAATCTTGTAAGGTGATAATACAACCTCAAGAAATCTTTGTTTCTTACAGTAGGGTATCATTCTAATACAAGGTAATAATCATATTCAAACTTTGGTTCAATTTCTATAACTATAACAATCTTATTTCAAGTGATGATCTTACTTGAACTGGTTTTCGTGTCATGATTCTGCTTCAAGAACTTCGAGCCATCCAAGGATCCGTTGAAGCTAGATCCATTTTTCTCTTTTCCAATAGGTTTATCCAAGGAACTTAAGGTAGTAATGATGTTCATAACATCATTCGATTCATACATATAAAGCTATCTTATTCGAAGGTTTAAACTTGTAATCACTAGAACATAGTTTAGTTAATTCTAAACTTGTTCGCAAACAAAAGTTAATCCTTCTAACTTGACTTTTAAAATCAACTAAACACATGTTCTATATCTATATGATATGCTAACTTAATGATTTAAAACCTGGAAACACGAAAAACACCGTAAAACCGGATTTACGCCGTCGTAGTAACACCGCGGGCTGTTTTGGGTTAGTTAATTAAAAACAATGATAAACTTTGATTTAAAAGTTGTTATTCTGAGAAAATGATTTTTATTATGAACATGAAACTATATCCAAAAATTATGGTTAAACTCAAAGTGGAAGTATGTTTTCAAAAATGGTCATCTAGACGTCGTTCTTTCGACTGAAATGACTACCTTTACAAAAATGACTTGTAACTTATTTTTACGACTATAAACCTATACTTTTTCTGTTTATATTCATAAAATAGAGTTCAATATGAAACCATAGCAATTTGATTCACTCAAAACGGATTTAAAATGAAGAAGTTATGGGTAAAACAAGATTGGATAATTTTTCTCATTTTAGCTACGTGAAAATTGGTAACAAATCTATTCCAACCATAACTTAATCAACTTGTATTGTATATTATGTAATCTTGAGATACCATAGACACGTATACAATGTTTCGACCTATCATGTCGACACATCTATATATATTCCGGAACAACCATAGACACTCTATATGTGAATGTTGGAGTTAGCTATACAGGGTTGAGGTTGATTCCAAAATATATATAGTTTGAGTTGTGATCAATACTGAGATACGTATACACTGGGTCATGGATTGATACAAGGTAATATTTATCGATTTATTTTTGTACATCTAACTGTGGACAACTAGTTGTAGGTTACTAACGAGGACATCTGACTTAATAAACTTAAAACATCAAAATATATTAAAAGTGTTGTAAATATATTTTGAACATACTTTGATATATATGTATATATTGTTATAGGTTCGTGAATCAACCAGTGGCCAAGTCTTACTTCCCGACGAAGTAAAAATCTGTGAAAGTGAGTTATAGTCCCACTTTTAAAATCTAATATTTTTGGGATGGGAATACATGCAGGTTTTATAAATGATTTACAAAATAGACACAAGTACGTGAAACTACATTCTATGGTTGAATTATCGAAATCAAATATGCCCCTTTTTATTAAGTCTGGTAATCTAAGAATTAGGGAACAGACACCCTAATTGACGCGAATCCTAAAGATAGATCTATTGGGCCTAACAAACCCCATCCAAAGTACCGGATGCTTTAGTACTTCGAAATTTATATCATATCCGAAAGGTGTCCCGGAATGATGGGGATATTCTTATATATGCATCTTGTTAATGTCGGTTACCAGGTGTTCATCATATGAATGATTTTTATCTCTATGTATGGGATGTGTATTGAAATATGAAATCTTGTGGTCTATTATTATGATTTGATATATATAGGTTAAACCTATAACTCACCAACATTTTTGTTGACGTTTTAAGCATGTTTATTCTCAGGTGATTATTAAGAGCTTCCGCTGTCGCATACTTAAATAAGGACGAGATTTGGAGTCCATGCTTGTATGATATTGTGTAAAAACTGCATTCAAGAAACTTATTTTGTTGTAACATATTTGTATTGTAAATCATTATGTAATGGTCGTGTGTAAACAGGATATTTTAGATTATCATTATTTGATAATCTACGTAAAGCTTTTTAAACCTTTATTGATGAAATAAAGGTTATGGTTTGTTTTAAAATGAATGCAGTCTTTGAAAAACGTCTCATATAGAGGTCAAAACCTCGCAACGAAATCAATTAATATGGAACGTTTTTAATCAATAAGAACGGGACATTTCAGTTGGTATCCGAGCGTTGGTCTTAGAGAACCATAATTTTGCGTTAATGTGTCTTATCGAGTTTGTTAGGATGCATTAGTGAGTCTGGACTTCGACCGTGTTTACTTGAAAAATGATTGCTTAACAAATTTTGTTGGAAACTATATATTTTTAACATGTGAATATTATGTGATATATTAATCTCTTAACGTGTTTGATATTATGTGATAGATGTCTACATCTAGAACAAGTCCCATTGACTCACCTAATAATAATGAAGAGTCAAATGTAAATTGGAATGATTCGTGGACTGATTCACAAGTTCCCGAAGAGGAACCGGAAGAAGAGTCGGAATCGGAAGAAGAATCAGAACCGGAAGAAGAGGAACCGGAGGAGGAAATAGAACCGGTGGGGGAAATAATAAAACGGTTAAGTAAAAGAAAATCCTCAACCAATCGACCAAGGTTAATTATGGTCAATGGTGTTTCCGCCAAGGAAGCAAAATATTGGGAGGATTACCAATTCTCCGATGAATCGGATTCCGACGAGAATTCCGATGATGTTATAGAAATTACCCCAACTGAATTTAAAAAGGCAAAAGAAAATAATAAGGGAAAGGGCATAAAAATAGAGAAATCTAATTCCAACCCCGATGAACTTTATATGTATCGTCAACCCCCGAAGTCCTTAAGTTGTAACAATGACCCAGGAACCTCTAAACCACCAGGTTTTTCTAAACCGTTGTGGAAAATAACAGCTAGTATTAGGGAAACATCATATATCCCTAGAAACTTGGCAAAACGAACCAAAACCGAAGAAGAAGAAACAAGCGAGTCGGAATAAGATAGTTGTATTCGTGTGGTGTAATATATGTAATATAGTGTGCTTATGCTTTATGATATATGTAAAAATTGCTTGTATTAATAAGTATTTTTTTTATGAATCTAACTCTTGTCTATTTTACAGTATAAAAACACAAAATGGATAGACAACCCAATATTTTAAGAGACCTACCCGGAGACATGATTGATGAAATCTTGTCTAGAGTCGGTCAGAATTCTTCGACACAACTATTTAAGGCGAGATCAGTTTGTAAGACATTCGAAGAATGTTCCAAGAATGCCTTGGTTTATAAAAGGCTTTCGTTCGAAAGATGGGGGATATCACATTGGGAAATCCATAAGTTACGATGTGTTTACTTTGACGCATATATTGCGGGGAACCCAAATGCTATTTTACGCAATGGGTTAAGAAATTATTTTGACTCAATATATCCGAATATTGGACTTCGTGATTTAGAAAAAGCGGCTAACATGCAACATAAAGAAGCATGTTATGCTTACGGATTAGTAATGTTCGCTTCTCACCAAAGTGAGAACCAGAACATCGGGCTACAACTATTAAACAAAACGTTCCCACAAGTGACGGAGTCGGTAATTGGGGTAAGAAATGAGGTTTTTAGATTGTTACGGGACTATTGGACATTACGTAACCCTCGTCCCTTTGACGACATTGTAGCGACCCCGACAAATCGTCAAGTGACGGCGTCGGCTACGTGGGTCCCATTACCTGATTATAAGTCTTTAAGATAACGTTTGACCAAAATATGTCGCCTTCATTTCAAAATAAGGATTGTTTCAAAGTTTACAAGAATTGTTCAACCAAAAGTTAAGTTACAACGTTATAAGTACGATTGAAATCTAGGCGACACGGTTTAAAGTAAAGTCAAAAGACGCTCCATGAAATGCATGTATACTCGACATCGGATGCAAGTATCAAATAGTGAGCGGAAGCATGTATCACATATCGTGCAAGACCTGAGAAAAACATAGAAATCTGTCAACGAAAACGTTGGTGAAATCATAGGTTTAGTAAGTATTAAACGTTGTTTTTGAACCACAAGATTTTGTATTCCCATAACGTAGATTATCCAAATCATTTGCATTCCAAAAGTGTTGTTATACGCGAGCACTCAATTATCAAGACTTAACCAACGTTACCCCATCACACAGTGCTAGAACCCACACTAAAACACAAAAATATATTTCATCCGCATAACGGTAGCGAACCGTCCGAATGAGGGTTTGTTAAACCCGTATGGCCACACAATATAAGTTCTCGCTTACACCCTGCAAGTGTAACTAATGATAATCGAATTGAGGCATTTTTGTTCTAACTCGCACGTGGAATGTTTGTTTTCACACTTGTGTTCAAAACATAAAAGTAAGTAGTACAAGATGTAACAAAGTATATGTTTTCTCAGCCCACGATTTAAAAGTATAAAAGTTGTTGAAAAGGTGGGACTATGATCTCACCTTGAGCGCAAGAGTTAATAAAGTACTTCGACGAGTAAACGTGCAAAGAACAATGCTAGTCTCGACCTAAACAATTAGGTTGTATCAATAACGATAGTCACGAAAGGTCAAAGTTGTTCAATTAGTCCTATGGCTCGTTACGACTCGATTATGTAGCATGTGAAATCAAATTGTCAAGTTTCATGCAAGGTACAAGTATATAAACAAGTTAGGAGGGTTGCATAATCGTTTGGTTAAGTTTGACAAAAAGTCAAACTTTGGTCGGTCAAAGTCAACAAAAGTCAACACGTTCGGGTCGGGTCCCGGACAAATTTTCTATGCTAACTATTCATATACAAGTATATTAAAACAAGTTTCATGTGAATCGGAGGTCCGTAGGTCATCAAACATTTCACGTGAAATGGGACGAGGAGGTCAGAATCTGACCAGGCACATCTGCGCGCCGCGCGAGGATGGGGCGCGCCGCGCCACCATCTGTGCAGGTCTGTTTCTGTTTTTCCCAAGTATGCACGAGCCAAAATCAATTCTAACACAACAATTGACCCGCAAACACTTATAATGCCTATCATATATCGTTGGAAAGGTATTTTGACGAGGAATACAACTAAGCACTTATGGTCCAACAATAACATCATTTACAATAGCCGAAATCTCATCAAGCGAACAATAAAAGTCCATTTTCAAAGTTTCAAGTTCATCAATTGCATTTTGAGTTTCGGGAAACCAATTCACACATATGATATGCCGTTTTGAAGGTAATGAAGCATACATTACTACTAAACACTAACAATTAACATTCCATGACATTCAAGCATCCAAAAATTCATGTCAAGAACTATCAAACCCTAGTCAAACATCTCAAAATCAATAATCATGTTTTTGAAGTTTTCTTAATCAACCTACACATCAATTTGAAGCTAATGATGCTAGTAACACATTTAATACATGAACTTTAACAATTAAACAACTTTTAATCATCCAAAATCAAAGATTAAGCAAGCAATTTTCATATTCAAGCTAGTTACACCAAAAACAACAAATCGAGCATACAAATTACATACACGACATCACAATGAGCCATAGACACTAACTAACACCATTTCAAGTCAAAAACACGAATTTAGAGAAATCTAGAGTTTTAGAAATGTTACCCAAACTTGATGATATTGGTATCAAAATGTAGAGGATGAAGAGAGGATCACGAAAATGTAATTTGTTTTGATGTTTGCTTCTCCAATCGGATTTAGATGATGATTGAATGAATTTGGAAATTGGGTGTGTTCTTGCTAGAGAGAAAGAGAGAGAGAGAGGGAGATGGTTGAATGGTGGTGATTGGGGTGGACTAGGTGACCTAGTCAACTAGTTTGCCCCGTGTCAATTTTAGTCCCTCGAGTTTGTAGTCGGGTGCGGAAAATACCTAAACGGAATATTTTAAAACGCGTATTAAAATCCGATAACGAGAATATTTAGAATGTTAGCTAACGGAGGTTACGAATCTAGATACGAGGAATATTATCTAAAAAGAAAAAGACGGCGTTAAAAAAATAATTTAACGGAAAAATGCGGGATGTTACATTATCCACACCTCAAAAGAAATTTCGTCCCGAAATTTAGTTGGAAGTAGTAGTCGATATCTCTTACTCGAGACTTAGAGTAGTAACTCTACGAATGAGTGAAGGTACTTTCTTGGACATTCCACGAATCCGGATAGTCGGGGTGTTACGTTGTATTAGGGCTTGGTTTTACGATCCACAAGTCCAGCCGGTTTTTCCTATGAAGAGAAGTTTGTCTTCAATAGCTGGTGCATCTAGAAGGATTGCAAGTTCCTGTTCCGCAGGACACGTTTCTAAGTTTGTTACACGAAATGTAAGGTAAACGGAAACTTAATTGAGTCGGCAGTTCTAAATGGTAGGAAGCGGCTCCAATACGCCCCAAGGTTTCAAAAGGTTCAATATTGCGGATATAACCTTCCTCGATTTCCCGAAATGAATTACACCTTTCCAAAGTGCGGTTTCTCAATACTACGCGGTCACACACTGGGTTTGGTGGGGTTTTCATCTAAGTTCGGCATAACTCTTCTGGCGACAATGGGTTGTCTCGAGCCCTTCTCGGACTTGAACGATCTCAATTGTTGTTTCTTGATGGAGTTCAGATTTCGGTGGTTGATGCTTTGGTTAAATGAACAGGGGTATGACATTAGCGGTCATATAGGGTTTCGGAAAGTGCTGCGTTAATATACGAGTGATAGCTGTCGTTGTAAGAGGAACTACTGAAGGTGACAATACCAGTCTGTAACATGTCTTTCCAAGATTGAATCGTACGTTTTCTCGGTTCGTCAGTTGTGGGAGATACGCGGTACATGTGTCTAAGCGGGTTCCCAAGGTTTCTTGTAACACTAGAAGTGAAACGAGTATTTCGATACAGGATAAATGACGAAGATACACCGTGTTGGTGTAGAATCTCTTAAGATATGTTTGAACAAGTCAGTTAGGGTTCGAAAAATGTTCGTTAGGACTATTCACCCTCGTGGCGAATACTAATGTAATATGAGGAATTTCTCTATCCATGGAGGAATGTTACAAGGAGTTTCTTTAAACGGAAATGCGAGCGATAAAGATAGGAGTGAAATGAGGACTTAGAATAGGATGAGCTTGCATCTCGAGGTTGCCATAACGCGCCTCTAGTTGTCGAAAATTGAAGTCTGGAAGAGAAACAAGATAGTACACGTAATTGTATAGTTCGGGGTTGAATAATAGTTGGCCGATTATCAGAAACACAAGGACGTTAAGTCAAAGAAGAGTGAAGTATCGTTGGATTGTGTGTTATCTTAAATTCCAGTAATATCAGACGGTAACGGTGAAATAACAGAGGTATGTAGTGTGGTACGTGATGACAAGAATATTGATCGGATCCACAATTTACTATTCGAATTCTTCGTGCAAAATAACGAATTTCCGTTCCGTTGATTTCGAGTCGAGGGAGTATGCCTTTCGGCGTTCAAGTAGAAATATTTCCATGTTTGAGTTCCATCTAGTGCTATACGAATTTTAACTAGAAATGTTGGTGTGAAGAATCCGGCTCAAGGCGCGAACACGGAGAGGTTTAAAGTTTTCCTTAGTGAGTTAACGAGTTTAAAAGTCGTGTAACACGAGAAAAGTCAGATATGAATCTTCGGTAAGAACCGGTGAGATCTAAGATTTTTTTTTTTTTTTTTAATTTTTTTTTTTTTTTTTTTTTTTTTTTTTTTTTACGAATACAAGTCCGAGTTGGTAGAGTTTCCTGATTACATGTGGCTTGATTTCGAGATTGATTGTAATGCCTTGACCATTAACATCATGGTCTAGAAAATTGGACTTCGTTCAACAGAAATTCTCACTCGGAGAATTTGGTATAGAGTTGCTCTTTTCTCAAAAGTTCGAGCGTAAGATGGTGATGTTGTTCGTTTTCCTTCTTTACTTAAATAAGTTAAGATGTCATCCATAAATACGATAACAGATTTGTCTAGATAAGTTGCATACGTGGTTTAGGAGGTTCATGAATACGGACGGAGTCCTAAATAAATCAAACGGTACTAAGAGAGATTTACAACTAACGTTGCGAGTTCGGAAAAATGGCTTAGGAGACATCGTCTCCCTTAACCCCCAATTGATGATAACCGGAACGGAGGTCGATTTGGAACATACGGGATTCGTGCAAATAATCATGAGGTCATGGATGCGAGGGAGAGGGTATCGGTTTCCAACCGAAAATTTCTTAGTTCACAATAATCTATACATAAATGTAGGGCAACAATTTCTCCTTAATGAATAGGTTTTGAGTTCCTTAGTTCTATTGATGTCGAGTTCAATTTCTTAACGTATATCCTCCGATAATATTTATAGGCACACAATATTTTTCCGTTGGTCGCTTAAATCGTCTAAGTAGTATCTGGGGGAAAGAGGTGGAATATAAAGAGCACGAGTCAAATCCTTGGTTATAAAACGTCTAACGGTACTCGAATCGAATAAGTATGAAATATACGGTTTGTTGTGAAGAAACGTACCCGTGACTAGTCCATCATCGTCTCGGGCATCCTAGGTGTCGATGTTGTAAGTTCAACGGCGCGCGTTGGTTTTTGCTTTATTCTTTGGGCATTCATTCCTAAAATGACCCGATTGGCCACATTTGTAGCAAATACTCGGCTTTGGTGCGTCGGGCCCCTTTTGAGTGACGGGGACGGTACTTCCACAATACTTGGCAATATGACCACTACCTTGGCACCGATGGCAAATTAGCTTGCCACATTCACCAAAATGATGCTTGTGGCATTTGTTCCAAAAAGGTCGTGTCCCGGCGTAACTTTTCTTGCCGACGGGGGTGAGAAGTTCCTTGGCAAAGTTGTTTTTGTAGTTGCTCGATTGGGGGGCTTCCCATTTTCTTTTGTTGTCACCCGACTCATCCTCGGCTTTAGGTGCCGGCACTTCAATCTCGTCTACCGTTTCGATCAATTGACGGGCCATATTCAGGGCCTCTTGGTGATTACTGGGTTTGGATGACATTACTCCTTGTTTGATGTTCTTGGGAAGACCATCCATGTAAAGTTCAACCCTTAGAGGTTCGGGGGTCACGAGGTTTGGGCACATCAAGGATAGCTCAGAAAATCGTTGATTATATGCCTTTAGGTCATTCCCGACCGCTTTTAAAGTTCTTAGTTCGTGTTCGAGCTTACGGGTCTCTTCGCGCGGGAAGTATTCGGTGATCATCTTTTTCTTTAAGTCGGCCCATGAGAGAGTGTGAGCTTCATCGATACCCACCGACAGCACATACGTATTCCACCATGTGAGGGCGATACCGGCAAAAGTGTGGGTGGAATATTTGACTTTGTCTTGGTCCCGACAACCGCTTATGCTAAAAACGGCTTCTGTTTGCTCAAACCATCGGGTGAGCACAACCGGTCCTCCGGTCCCATCGAAGGTGTGAGGTTTGCACCCCATGAAAGTTTTGTAGGAGCAACCCTCGTTTGAATTACCGGTTCCATGGTTGTTGTGGTTGTGGTTGTTATTGATGTCGGAGGAGATACTAGCCATAACCGCACCTATGGCGGTGGCTATCATGCGTTGGAGGGCTTGTTCGGGAGTTTCGGGAGGAGCGCGTCGACGAGCCATTGTTCCTTCATGACACAAGAATATCGTTGGTTAGTATTCTAAATAATACTAACCGCGATATGGAATAAAGATAAAGAGAAAATTATCCTTGACTCGCCTTAAATTCTTTATGTCATAATGTCGGAACGTCCATGTGAATCACCGTAATATAATCCCGGAAATTATATTACCCTGATTCTCATGTGCATTTAACATTACTTCATAAAGTCAAGGTGGCGCGTCAACAAAATTTATTAACGTTAGATCAAGATCGAATACGAGTTAGATATGATAGAAGAGTTCGAGTATAAATGCACAAATAGTCAAGTAATTCCTACTTCAGTCTATATGCCGGTTGTAGTCTAGATTCACCTATGTACCCTATGACTCGGGGTGGACACAAATGAACTCTAAATCCCTACAACCAAAGCTCTGATACCACTTGTAGCGACCCCGAAAAATCGTCAAGTGACGGCGTCGGCTACGTGGGTCCCATTACCTGATTATAAGTCTTTAAGATAACGTTTGACCAAAATATGTCGCCTTCATTTCAAAATAAGGATTGTTTCAAAGTTTACAAGAATTGTTCAACCAAAAGTTAAGTTACAACGTTATAAGTACGATTGAAATCTAGGCGACACGGTTTAAAGTAAAGTCAAAAGACGCTCCATGAAATGCATGTATACTCGACATCGGATGCAAGTATCAAATAGTGAGCGGAAGCATGTATCACATATCGTGCAAGACCTGAGAAAAACATAGAAATCTGTCAACGAAAACGTTGGTGAAATCATAGGTTTAGTAAGTATTAAACGTTGTTTTTGAACCACAAGATTTTGTATTCCCATAACGTAGATTATCCAAATCATTTGCATTCCAAAAGTGTTGTTATACGCGAGCACTCAATTATCAAGACTTAACCAACGTTACCCCATCACACAGTGCTAGAACCCACACTAAAACACAAAAATATATTTCATCCGCATAACGGTAGCGAACCGTCCGAATGAGGGTTTGTTAAACCCGTATGGCCACACAATATAAGTTCTCGCTTACACCCTGCAAGTGTAACTAATGATAATCGAATTGAGGCATTTTTGTTCTAACTCGCACGTGGAATGTTTGTTTTCACACTTGTGTTCAAAACATAAAAGTAAGTAGTACAAGATGTAACAAAGTATATGTTTTCTCAGCCCACGATTTAAAAGTATAAAAGTTGTTGAAAAGGTGGGACTATGATCTCACCTTGAGCGCAAGAGTTAATAAAGTACTTCGACGAGTAAACGTGCAAAGAACAATGCTAGTCTCGACCTAAACAATTAGGTTGTATCAATAACGATAGTCACGAAAGGTCAAAGTTGTTCAATTAGTCCTATGGCTCGTTACGACTCGATTATGTAGCATGTGAAATCAAATTGTCAAGTTTCATGCAAGGTACAAGTATATAAACAAGTTAGGAGGGTTGCATAATCGTTTGGTTAAGTTTGACAAAAAGTCAAACTTTGGTCGGTCAAAGTCAACAAAAGTCAACACGTTCGGGTCGGGTCCCGGACAAATTTTCTATGCTAACTATTCATATACAAGTATATTAAAACAAGTTTCATGTGAATCGGAGGTCCGTAGGTCATCAAACATTTCACGTGAAATGGGACGAGGAGGTCAGAATCTGACCAGGCACATCTGCGCGCCGCGCGGGGATGGGGCGCGCCGCGCCACCATCTGTGCAGGTCTGTTTCTGTTTTTCCCAAGTATGCACGAGCCAAAATCAATTCTAACACAACAATTGACCCGCAAACACTTATAATGCCTATCATATATCGTTGGAAAGGTATTTTGACGAGGAATACAACTAAGCACTTATGGTCCAACAATAACATCATTTACAATAGCCGAAATCTCATCAAGCGAACAATAAAAGTCCATTTTCAAAGTTTCAAGTTCATCAATTGCATTTTGAGTTTCGGGAAACCAATTCACACATATGATATGCCGTTTTGAAGGTAATGAAGCATACATTACTACTAAACACTAACAATTAACATTCCATGACATTCAAGCATCCAAAAATTCATGTCAAGAACTATCAAACCCTAGTCAAACATCTCAAAATCAATAATCATGTTTTTGAAGTTTTCTTAATCAACCTACACATCAATTTGAAGCTAATGATGCTAGTAACACATTTAATACATGAACTTTAACAATTAAACAACTTTTAATCATCCAAAATCAAAGATTAAGCAAGCAATTTTCATATTCAAGCTAGTTACACCAAAAACAACAAATCGAGCATACAAATTACATACACGACATCACAATGAGCCATAGACACTAACTAACACCATTTCAAGTCAAAAACACGAATTTAGAGAAATCTAGAGTTTTAGAAATGTTACCCAAACTTGATGATATTGGTATCAAAATGTAGAGGATGAAGAGAGGATCACGAAAATGTAATTTGTTTTGATGTTTGCTTCTCCAATCGGATTTAGATGATGATTGAATGAATTTGGAAATTGGGTGTGTTCTTGCTAGAGAGAAAGAGAGAGAGAGAGGGAGATGGTTGAATGGTGGTGATTGGGGTGGACTAGGTGACCTAGTCAACTAGTTTGCCCCGTGTCAATTTTAGTCCCTCGAGTTTGTAGTCGGGTGCGGAAAATACCTAAACGGAATATTTTAAAACGCGTATTAAAATCCGATAACGAGAATATTTAGAATGTTAGCTAACGGAGGTTACGAATCTAGATACGAGGAATATTATCTAAAAAGAAAAAGACGGCGTTAAAAAAATAATTTAACGGAAAAATGCGGGATGTTACAGACATTACAACACGCTATCTTATTAACGGCTATAACGGTTATGT
This sequence comes from Rutidosis leptorrhynchoides, assembly GCF_046630445.1. Classification (NCBI taxonomy): domain Eukaryota; kingdom Viridiplantae; phylum Streptophyta; class Magnoliopsida; order Asterales; family Asteraceae; genus Rutidosis; species Rutidosis leptorrhynchoides. Next base: position 359,551,906 of record NC_092336.1, on the reverse strand, counting down.
TCCACAAGACCAAGGATGGGAAGTAGTCCTTGTAAAACCAGAATGCATGACTTGTTTCTGGACGTATGAATTACATGTCTTTATTGCCTTTGCTGAACGACTTGTGTACTAGCTAGAATTATCTTCACAACCATCTTGTATCAAATTTATTGTGTGCTATATTTCATGCTATATGTAAAATAAGCGGTATTGTAAGTTTGTAAAATATTGTGTAAAAGTTTGAACGCGAAATATTATTATAATCAGTTTTTCATATGGAATTGTAGTAGTTGAATTGTATATTAGCTACTAAGTATGAACTTAACGGGTAGGTACTACCCGAATTTAAACTTATAAAACGCTAATATGAAGAAAAAGCTTTTATAAATGAGTTCATATTATGCTATGAAATACTATTAACTACTCTTAATATTCTGTATGATTAACTTGTTCCATTTAACTATTTTGAAGGAAATGGCACCGACTACTCGACACACCGTGAATATGAATGAAGAGGAATTCCGTACTTTTCTAGCTTCAAACATAGCCGCAGTACAGGCTGCGCTACATACCAACAATAACCTTGGATCTAGCAGTACAGGAAATCGTGTAGGATGCACCTACAAAGAATTCACTGCCTGCAAACCTTTGGAATTTGATGGAACCGAAGGACCGATCGGATTGAAACGGTGGACCGAGAAGGTCGAATCGGTGTTTGCCATAAGTAAGTGTACTGAAGAGGACAAAGTGAAGTACGCTATGCATACCTTCACAGGTTCTGCGTTAACATGGTGGAATACCTTTCTAGAGCAAGTGGGACAAGACGATGCGTACGCACTACCGTGGTCAGCATTCAAGCACTTGATAAACGAGAAGTACCGTCCCAGAACTGAGGTCAATAAGCTCAAGACAGAACTTAGAGGGTTACGAACCCAAGGATTTGATATTACCACGTACGAAAGACGATTCACAGAATTGTGCCTATTGTGTCCGGGAGCATTTGAAGATCAGGAAGAGAAGATCGACGCGTTTGTGAAAGGATTACCGGAAAGAATCCAAGAAGATATAAGTTCACACGAGCCCGCCTCCATACAACAGGCATGTAGAATGGCTCACAAACTAGTGAACCAGATTGAAGAAAGAATTAAAGAACAGACTGCTGAACAGGCCAATGTGAAGCAAGTCAAAAGAAAGTGGGAGGAAAACGGTGATAAGAATCACCAATACAACAACAACAGCAATTACAACAATAATCGCAACAATTATCCAAACAATCGCAACATCAATCGCAACTACAACAAAAGGCCCAACAACAACAACAACAACAACAACAACAACAGCAACTACAACAATCATCCCAACAACAATAATAACCGCAACAACAACAACAATCAGAAGCAGCTATGCCAAAGGTGTGAAAAGTATCACTCGGGGTTCTGCACCAAATTTTGCAACAAGTGTAAAAGAAATGGTCATAGCGCGGCGAAGTGTGAGGTCTACGGACCAGGGGTTAATAGAACGAAAGGAACAAATGGTGTCGGAACGAGTAATGGCGGAGCAAGTAGTGTCGGAGCAAGTTATGCCAATGTAGTTTGTTATAAATGTGGAAAACCGGGCCACATTATTAGAAATTTCCCAAACCAGGAGAACACGAATGGACAAGGCCGCGGAAGAGTTTTCAATATTAATGCGGCAGAGGCACAGGAAGACCCGTAGCTTATTACGGGTACGTTTCTTATTGACAATAAATCTGCTTACGTTTTATTTGATTCGGGTGCGGATAGAAGCTATATGAGTAGAGATTTTTGTGCTAAATTAAGTTGTCCATTGACGCCTTTGGATAGTAAATTTTTACTCGAATTAGCAAATGGTAAATTAATTTCAGCAGATAATATATGTCGGAATCGAGAAATTAAACTGGTTAGCGAAACATTTAAGATTGATTTGATACCAGTAGAGTTAGGGAGTTTTGATGTGATAATCGGTATGGACTGGTTGAAAGAAGTGAAAGCAGAGATCGTTTGTTACAAAAATGCAATTCGCATTATACGAGAAAAAGGAAAACCCTTAATGGTGTGCGGAGAAAAGGGCAACACGAAGCTACATCTTATTAGTAATTTGAAGGCACAAAAACTAATAAGAAAAGGTTGCTATGCTGTTCTAGCACACGTCGAGAAAGTACAAACTGAAGAAAAGAGCATCAATGATGTTCCCGTCGCAAAATAATTTCCCGATGTATTTCCGAAAGAATTACCGGGATTACCCCCACATCGATCCGTTGAATTTCAAATAGATCTTGTACCAGGAGCTGCACCAATAGCTCATGCTCTTTACAGACTCGCACCCAGCGAGATGAAAGAACTGCAAAGCCAATTACAAGAACTTTTAGAGCGTGGTTTCATTCGACCAAGCACATCACCGTGGGGAGCTCCTGTTTTGTTTGTCAAGAAGAAAGATGGTACATTCAGGTTGTGTATCGACTACCGAGAGTTGAACAAACTTACCATCAAGAACCGCTACCCACTACCGAGAATCGACGACTTATTTGATCAACTACAAGGCTCGTCTGTTTATTCAAAGATTGACTTACGTTCCGGGTATCATCAAATGCGGGTGAAAGAAGATGATATTCCAAAGACTGCTTTCAGAACACGTTACGGTCATTACGAGTTTATGGTCATGCCGTTTGGTTTAACTAATGCACCAGCTGTGTTCATGGACCTTATGAACCGAGTGTGTGGACCATACCTTGACAAGTTTGTCATTGTTTTCATTGATGACATACTTATTTACTCAAAGAATGACCAAGAACACGGTGAACATTTGAGAAAGGTGTTAGAAGTATTGAGGAAGGAAGAATTGTATGCTAAATTTTCAAAGTGTGCATTTTGGTTGGAAGAAGTTCAATTCCTCGGTCACATAGTAAACAAAAAAGGTATTAAGGTGGATCCAGCAAAGATAGAAACTGTTGAAAAGTGGGAAACCCCAAAAATTCCGAAACACATACGCCAGTTTTTAGGACTAGCTGGTTACTACAGAAGGTTCATCCAAGACTTTTCCAGAATAGCAAAACCCTTGACTGCATTAACGCATAAAGGGAAGAAATTTGAATGGAAGGATGAACAAGAGAAAGCGTTTAAGTTATTGAAGAAAAAGCTAACTACGACACCTATATTGTCATTGCCTGAAGGGAATGATGATTTTGTGATTTATTGTGACGCATCAAAGCAAAGTCTCGGTTGTGTATTAATGCAACTAACAAAGGTGATTGCTTATGCGTCTAGACAATTGAAGATTCACGAGTAAAATTATACGACGCATGATTTGAAATTAGGCGCGGTTGTTTTTGCATTAAAGACTTGGAGGCACTACTTATATGGGGTCAAAAGTATTATATATACCGACCACAAAAGTCTTCAGCACATATTTAATCAGAAACAACTGAATATGAGGCAGCGTAGGAGGATTGAATTATTGAATGATTACGACTTTGAGATTCGTTACCACCCTGGGAAGGCAAATGTGGTAGCCGACGCCTTGAGCAGAAAGGACAGAGAACCCATTCGAGTAAAATCTATGAATATAATGATTCACAATAACCTTACTACTCAAATAAAGGAGGCGCAACAAGGAGTTTTAAAAGAGGGAAATTTAAAGGATGAAATACCCAAAGGATCGTAGAAGCATCTTAATATTCGGGAAGACGGAACCCGGTATAGGGCTGAAAGAATTTGGGTACCAAAATTTGGAGATATGAGAGAAATGGTACTTAGAGAAGCTCATAAAACCAGATACTCAATACATCCTGGAACGGGGAAGATGTACAAGGATCTTAAGAAACATTTTTGGTAGCCGGGTATGAAAGCCGATATTGCTAAATACGTAGGAGAATGTTTGACGTGTTCTAAGGTCAAAGCTGAGCATCAAAAACCATCAGGTCTACTTCAACAACCCGAAATCCCGGAATGGAAATGGGAAAACATTACCATGGATTTCATCACTAAATTGCCAAGGACTGCAAGTGGTTTTGATACTATTTGGGTAATAGTTGATCGTCTCACCAAATCAGCACACTTCCTGCCAATAAGAGAAGATGACAAGATGGAGAAGTTAGCACGACTGTATTTGAAGTAAGTCGTCTCCAGACATGGAATACCAATCTCTATTATCTCTGATAGGGATGGCAGATTTATTTCAAGATTCTGGCAGACATTACAGCAAGCATTAGGAACTCGTCTAGACATGAGTACTGCCTATCATCCACAAACTGATGGGCAGAGCTAAAGGACGATACAAACGCTTGAAGACATGCTACGAGGATGTGTTATTGATTTCGGAAACAGTTGGGATCGACATCTACCGTTAGCAGAATTTTCCTACAACAACAGCTACCATTCAAGCATTGAGATGGCGCCGTTTGAAGCACTTTATGGTAGAAAGTGCAGGTCTCCGATTTGTTGGAGTGAAGTGGGGGATAGACATATTACGGGTACGGAGATTATACAAGAAACTACCGAGAAGATCATCCAAATTCAACAACGGTTGAAAACTGCCCAAAGTCGACAAAAGAGCTACGCTGACATTAAAAGAAAAGATATAGAATTTGAAATTGGAGAGATGGTCATGCTTAAAGTTGCACCTTGGAAAGGCGTTGTTCGATTTGGTAAACGAGGGAAATTAAATCCAAGGTTTATTGGACCATTCAAGATTATTGATCGTGTCGGACCAGTAGCTTACCGACTTGAGTTACCTCAACAACTCGTTGCTGTACATAACACTTTCCACGTCTCGAATTTGAAGAAATGTTTTGCTAAATAAGATCTCACTATTCCGTTAGATGAAATCCAAATCAACGAAAAACTTCAATTCATCGAAGAACCCGTCGAAATAATGGATCGTGAGGTTAAAAGACTTAAGCAAAACAAGATACCAATTATTAAGGTTCGATGGAATGCTCGTAGAGGACCCGAGTTCACCTGGGAGCGTGAAGATCAGATGAAGAAGAAATACCCGCATCTATTTCCAGAAGATTCGTCAACACCTTCAACAGCTTAAAATTTCGGGACGAAATTTATTTAACGGGTAGGTACTGTAGTGACCCGAACTTTTCCATGTTTATATATATTAATTGAGATTGATATTTACATGATTAAATGTTTCCAACATGTTAAGCAATCAAACTTGTTAAGACTTGATTAATTGAAATAGGTTTCATATAGACAATTGACCACCCAAGTTGACCGGTGATTCACGAACGTTAAAACTTGTAAAAACTATACGATGACATATATATGGTTATATATATAGTTAACATGATTTTATTATAAGTATGTATCTCATTAGGTATTTTAACAATGAGTTATATACATAAAAATGAGACTATTAATTTAAGAAACTCGAAAATGATATATATAACGATTATCGTTATAACAAAGTCTTACTAGGTACATATGAATCATATTAAGATATTGATACACTTGGTTAATTATGTTAAATGATAAGTAAATATATTATTAAGTGTATTAACAATGAAATACATATGTAAAAATAAGACTACTAACTTAATGATTTCGAAACGAGACATATATGTAACGATTATCGTTGTAACGACATTTAATGTATATATATCATATTAAGAGATATTCATACATGATAATATCATGATAATATAATAATTTAAAATCTCATTTGATATTATAAACATTGGGTTAACAACATTTAACAAGATCGTTAACCTAAAGGTTTCAAAACAACACTTACATGTAACGACTAACGATGACTTAACGACTCAGTTAAAATGTATATACATGTAGTGTTTTAATATGTATTTATACACTTTTGAAAGACTTCAATACACTTATCAAAATACTTCTACTTAACAAAAATACTTACAATTACATCCTCGTTCAGTTTCATCAACAATTCTACTCGTATGCGACCGTATTCATACTCGTACAATACACAGCTTTTAGATGTATGTACTATTGGTATATACACTCCAATGATCAGCTCTTAGCAGCCCATGTGAGTCACCTAACACATGTGGGAACTATCATTTGGCAACTAGCATGAAATATCTCATAAAATTACAAAAATATGAGTAATCATTCATGACTTATTTACATGAAAACAAAATTACATATCCTTTATATCTAATCCATACACCAACGACCAAAAACACCTACAAACACTTTTATTCTTCAATTTTCTTCATCTAATTGATCTCTCTCAAGTTATATCTTCAAGTTCTAAGTGTTCTTCATAAATTCTACAAGTTCTAGTTACATAAAATCAAGAATACTTTCAAGTTTGCTAGCTCACTTCCAATCTTGTAAGGTGATCATCCAACCTCAAGAAATCTTTGTTTCTTACAGTAGGTTATCATTCTAATACAAGGTAATAATCATATTCAAACTTTGGTTCAATTTCTATAACTATAACAATCTTATTTCAAGTGATGATCTTACTTGAACTGGTTTTCGTGTCATGATTCTGCTTCAAGAACTTCGAGCCATCCAAGGATCCGTTGAAGCTAGATCCATTTTTCTCTTTTCCAATAGGTTTATCCAAGGAACTTAAGGTAGTAATGATGTTCATAACATCATTCGATTCATACATATAAAGCTATCTTATTCGAAGGTTTAAACTTGTAATCACTAGAACATAGTTTAGTTAATTCTAAACTTGTTCGCAAACAAAAGTTAATCCTTATAACTTGACTTTTAAAATCAACTAAACACATGTTCTATATCTATATGATATGCTAACTTAATGATTTAAAACCTGGAAACACGAAAAACACCGTAAAACCGGATTTACGCCGTAATTAAAAACTATGATAAACTTTGATTTAAAAGTTGTTATTTTAAAAAAATGATTTTTATTATGAACATGAAACTATATCCAAAAATTATGGTTAAACTCAAAGTGGAAGTATGTTTTCTAAAATGGTCATCTAGACGTCGTTCTTTCGACTGAAATGACTACCTTTACAAAAATGACTTGTAACTTATTTTTCTGACTATAAACCTATACTTTTTATGTTTATATTCATAAAATAGAGTTCAATATGAAACCATAGCAATTTGATTCACTCAAAACGGATTTAAAATGAAGAAGTTATGGGTAAAACAAGATTGGATAATTTTTCTCATTTTAGCTACGTGAAAATTGGTAACAAATCTATTCCAACCATAACTTAATCAACTTGTATTGTATATTATGTAATCTTGAGATACCATAGACACGTATACAATGTTTCGACCTATCATGTCGACACATCTATATATATTTCGGAACAACCATAGACACTCTATATGTGAATGTTGGAGTTAGCTATACAGGGTTGAGGTTGATTCCAAAATATATATAGTTTGAGTTGTGATCAATACTGAGATACGTATACACTGGGTCGTGGATTGATTCAAGATAATATTTATCGATTTATTTGTGTACATCTAACTGTGGACAACTAGTTGTAGGTTACTAACGAGGACAGCTGACTTAATAAACTTAAAACATCAAAATATATTAAAAGTGTTGTAAATATATTTTGAACATACTTTGATATATATGTATATATTGTCATAGGTTCGTGAATCAACCAGTGGCCAAGTCTTACTTCCCGACGAAGTAAAAATATGTGAAAGTGAGTTATAGTCCCACTTTTAAAATCTAATATTTTTGGGATGAGAATACATGCAGGTTTTATAAATGATTTACAAAATAGACACAAGTACGTGAAACTACATTCTATGGTTGAATTATCGAAATCAAATATGCCCCTTTTTATTAAGTCTGGTAATATAAGAATTAGGGAACAGACACCCTAATTGACGCGAATCCTAAAGATAGATCTATTGGGCCTAACAAACCTCATCCAAAGTACCGGATGCTTTAGTACTTCGAAATTTATATCATATCCGAAGGGTGTCCCAGAATGATGGGGATATTCTTATATATGCATCTTGTTAATGTCGATTACCAGGTGTTCACCATATGAATGATTTTTATCTCTATGTATGGGATGTGTATTGAAATATGAAATCTTGTGGTCTATTATTATGATTTGATATATATAGGTTAAACCTATAACTCACCAACATTTTTGTTGACGTTTTAAGCATGTTTATTCTCAGGTGATTATTAAGAGCTTCCGCTGTCGCATACTTAAATAAGGACGAGATTTACAGTCCATGCTTGTATGATATTGTGTAAAAACTGCATTCAAGAAACTTATTTTGTTGTAAGATATTTGTATTGTAAATCATTATGTAATGGTCGTGTGTAAACAGGATATTTTAGATTATCATTATTTGATAATCTACGTAAAGCTTTTTAAACCTTTATTGATGAAATAAAGGTTATGGTTTGTTTTAAAATGAATGCAGTCTTTGAAAAATGTCTCATATAGAGGTCAAAACCTCGCAACGAAATCAATTAATATGGAACATTTTTAATCAATAAGAACGGGACATTTCAAATTAGGGGTGCACTAATTCTCAAAATTAGTGATGTTCCCTAATTCTTAGGCTACCAAGCAAAAAGGGGCATATTCGGCTTCGATCATTCACCCATATAATGTTGTTTTGATTTCTTGTGTCTATTTCGTAAATCATTTATAAAACTGCATGTATTCTCATCTCAAAAATATTAAATTTTTAAAAGTGGGACTATAACTCACTTTTACAGATTTTTTACTTCGTCGGGAAGTAAGATTTGGCCACTAGTCGATTCACGAACCTATAACAAATATGTACATATATATCAAAGTATGTTCAAAATATATTTACAACATTTTTATTACGTTTTAATGATTTGAGTTTATTAAGTCAGCAGTCCTCGTTAGTAACCTACAACTAGTTGTCCACAGTTAGATGTACATAAATAAAACAATATATAATATCTCGAATCAATCCACGACCCAGTGTCTACAAGTCTCAGACTCGATCACAACTCAAATTATATATATTATTTTGGAATCAACCTCAACCCTGTATAGCTAACTCAAGCATTACTGCATATAGAGTGTCTATGGTTGTTCCGAAATATATATATAGATGGGTCGATATGATATGTCAAAATATTGTATTCGTGTCTATGGTATCCCAAGATTACATAATATATGTTAGAATACATGTATAATACAATATAAGTTAGTTAAGTTATGATTTGTATAGATTTGTTACAAATTTCACGTAGCTACAACAAGTAAAATTATCCAATCTTGTTTTACCCATAATTTCTTCGTTTTAAATCCGTTTTGAGTGATTCAAGTTGCTATGGCTTCATAATGAACTGAAATTTATGAAACTAAATAGAAAAAATATAAGTTTATAGTCTAAAATACAGGTTACAAGTCAATATTGTAAGAGGTAGTCATTTGAGTCGAAGAACGACGTCTTGATGACCATTTTGAAAAACATACTTCCACTTTGAGTTTAACCATGATTTTTGGATATAGTTTCATGTTCATAAGAAAAATCATTTTCCCAGAAGAATATTTTAAATCAAATTTTATCATAGTTTTTAATTAACTAACCCAAAACAGTCCGCGGTGTTACTACAACGGCGTATGTCCGGTTTTACGGTATTTTTCGTGTTTCCAAGTTTAAAATCATTAAGTTAGCATATTATATAGATATAGAACATGTGTTTAGTTGATTTTAAAAGTCAAGTTAGAAGGATTAACTTTATTTGTGAACAAGTTTAGAATTAAGTAAACTATGTTCTAATGATTACAAGTTTAAATCTTTGAATATGATAGTTTTATATGTATGAATTGAATGATGTTATGAACATCATTACTACCTCAAGTTTAGTAGGTAAACCAACTGGAAGTGACAAAATTTGATCTAGCTTCAAAGGATTCTTGGATGGCTCGAAAGTTCTTGAAGTAGAGTCATGACACGAAAACAAGTTCAAGTAAGATTTTCACTTGAAATAAGATTGTTATAGTTATAGAAATTGAACCAAAGTTTGAATATGAGTATTAACTTGAATTAGAATAATAACCTACTATAAACAACAAAGATTTCTTGAGGTTGGATGACCACTTTACAAGATTGGAAGTGAGCTCGCAAACTTGGAAGTGTTCTTGGTGTTTTCTTGAGTAGTTGTTTTGTTTGTTGATCTAGGTTACCTAAATTGTGCTAGATTGAGCTATATTATGAAGGAAATGATAGATTAATTGAGAGAGAGTAATTTGATGCATAAAAATGGAAATCAAAATGTGTTTGTGGTAGGTGAAATGGTACGTGAGAAATGAGTCAATATAGGCTCCATTACTTTGTTGTTTTGTTAGATATTTAATGCTAGTTGCCAAATGATGGTTCCTAAATGTGTTAGGTGACTCACAAGGGCTGCTAAGAGTTGAATTATTATGTGTGTATACCAATAGTATATACGTCTAGGAGCTGGGTATTGTACGAGTACGAATACAGGTGCATACGAGTAGAATTGTTGATGAAAATGAATGAGGATGTAATTGTAAGCATTTTTTGGTAAGTAGAAGTACTTTGATAAGTTTCTTGAAGTCTTTCAAAAGTGTATGAATACATATTAAAACACTACATGTATATACATTTTAACTGATTCGTTAAGTCATCGTTAGTCGTTATATGTAAGTGTTGTTTTGAAACCTTTAAGTTAACGATCTTGTTAAATGTTGTTAACCCATTGTTTATTATATCTAATGAGATGTTAAATTATTACATTATCATGAAAATATGATGTATTAATATATCTTGATATGATATATATACATTTAAATGTCGTTACAACGATAATCGTTACATATATGTCTCGTTTCGAAACCCTTAAGTTAGTAGTCATGTTTTTACATATGTAGTTCGTTGTTAATACACTTTATGATATATTACTTATCATTTATCATATTTAAACATAGTGTAACAATATCTTAATATGATTCATATGTATTTAGTAAGACGTTGTTATAATGATAATCGTTATATATATCGTTTCGAGTTTCTTAATTCAATAAACTCATTTTTATGTATAACACTCATTATTAATATACTTAGTGAGATACTTACTTAACATAATCTCATGTTAACTATATATATGTCTATATATATAACATCATGTAGTTTTTACGAATTTGTAACGTTCGTGAATCGCCGGTCAATTTGGGTGGTCAATTGTCTATATGAAACCTATTTTAATTAATCAAGTCTTAACAAGTTTGATTGCTTAACATGTTGGAAACATTTAATCATGTAAATATCAATTTCATTTAGTATATATATATATATATATATATATATATATATATATATATATATATATATATATATATATATATATATATATATATATATATATATATATATATATATATATATATATAAACATGGAAAAGTTTGGGTCACTACAGTGCCTACCCGTTATATAAATTTCGTCCCGAAATTTTAAGCTATCGAAGGTGTTGACGAATCTTCTGGATATAGGTGCTGGTATTTCTTCTTCATCTGATCTTCATGCTCCCAGGTGAACTCGGATCCTCTACGATCATTCCATCGAACCTTAACAATTGGTATCTTGTTTTGCTTAAGTCTTTTAACCTCACGATCCATTATTTCGACGGGTTCTTTGATGAATTGAAGTTTTTCGTTGATTCAGATTTCATCTAATGGAATATTGAGATCTTCTTTAACAAAACATTTCTTAAAATTTGAGACGTGGAAGGTGTTATGTACAGCCGTGAGTTATTGAGGTAACTCAAGTCGGTAAGCTACTGGTCCGAAACGATCAATAATCTTGAATGGTCCAATGTACCTTGGATTTAATTTCCCTCGTTTACCAAATCGAACAATGCCTTTCCAAGGTACTACCTTAAGCATGACCATCTCTCTAATTTCAAATTCTATATCTTTTCTCTTAATGTCCGCATAGCTCTTTTGTCTACTTTGGGCGGTTTTCAACCGTTGTTAAATTTGAATGATTTTCTCGGTAGTTTCTTGGATTATCTCCGGACCCGTAATTTTTCTATATCCGACTACACTCCAACAAATCGGAGACCTGCACTTTCTACCATAAAGTGCTTCAAACGGCGCCATCTCAATACTCGAATGGTAACTGTTGTTGTAGGAAAATTCTGCTAACGGTAGATGTCGATCCCAACTGTTTCCAAAATCAGTAACACATGCTCGTAGCATGTCTTCAAGCGTCTGTATCGTTCTTTCGCTCTGCCCATCAGTTTGTGGATGATAGGCAGTACTCATGTCTAAACGAGTTCCCAATGCTTGCTGTAATGTCTGCCAAAACCTCGAAACAAATCTGCCATCCCTATCAGAGATAATAGAGATTGGTATTCCATGTCTGGAGACAACTTCCTTCAAATATAATCGTGCCAACTTCTCCATTTTATCTTCTTCTCGCATTGGCAGAAAGTGTGCTGATTTGGTGAGACGATCGACTATTACCCAAATAGTATCATAACCACTTGCAGTCCTTGGCAATTTAGTAATAAAATCCATGGTAATGTTTTCCCATTTCCATTCTGGGATTTCAGGTTGTTGAAGTAGACCTGATGGTTTGTGATGTTCAGCTTTGACCTTAGAACACATCAAGCATTCTCCTACATATCTTGCAATATCGGCTTTCATACCCGGCCACCAAAAGTACTTCTTGAGATCTTTGTACATCTTTCCCGCTCCGGGATGTATTGAGTATCTGGTTTTATGTGCTTCCTTAAGTACCATTTCTCTCACATCTCCAAACTTAGGTACCCAAATTCTTTCAGCCCTATACCGGGTTCCGTCTTCCCGAATATTAAGATGTTTCTCCGATCCTTTGGGTATTTCATTCTTCAAATTTCCCTCTTTTAAAACTCCCTGTTGCGCCTCCTTTATTTGAGTAGTAAGGTTAGTATGAATAATTATATTCATAGCTTTTACTCGTATAGGTTCTCTATCCTTTCTGCTCAAGGCGTCGGCTTCCACATTTGCCTTCCCCGGATGGTAACGAATCTCAAAATCGTAATCATTCAACAGTTCAATCCACCTACGCTGTCTCATGTTTAGTTGTTTTTGATTAAATATATGTTGGAGACTTTTGTGGTCGATATATATAATACTTTTGACCCCATATAAGTAGTGCCTCCAAATCTTTAATGCAAAAAACAACAGCGCACAATTCTAAATTGTGAGTCGTATAATTTTGCTCGTGAATCTTCAATTGTCTGGACGCATAAGCAATTACTTTTGTTCGTTGCATTAATACACAGCCAAGGCCTTGTTTTGAGGTGTCACAATATATCACAAAATCATCATTCCCTTCAGGCAATGACAATATAAGTGCCGTAGTTAACTTTTTCTTCAACAATTGAAACGCTTTCTCCTGCTCATCTTTCCATTCAAATTTCTTCCCTTTATGCATTAATGCAGTCAAGGATTTTGCTATTTTGGAAAAATCATGGATGAACCTTCTGTAGTAACCAGCCAGTCCTAAAAATTGGCGTATATGCTTCGGAGTTTTCGGGGTTTCCCACTTTTCAACTGTTTCAATCTTTGCTGGATCCACCTGAATACCTTCTTTGTTCACTATGTGTCCGAGGAATTGAACTTCTTCCAACCAAAATGCACACTTTGAAAACTTAGCGTACAATTTTTCTTTCCTTAACAACTCTAGCACTTTTCTCAAATGTTCTTCGTGCTCTTGGTCATTCTTTGAGTAACTAAGTATGTCATCGATGAAAACAATGACAAACTTGTCAAGGTATGGTCCACACACTCGGTTCATGAGGTCCATGAACACAGCTGGTGCGTTAGTCAACCCAAACCGCATAACCATAAGCTCGTAATGATCGTAACGCGTCCTAAAAGCAGTCTTTGGAATATCATCCTCCTTCACCCGCATTTGATGATACCCAGAATGTAAATCAATCTTCGAATAAACCGACGAACCTTGTAGTTGAGCAATTAAGTCTTCGATTCTCGGTAGTGGGTAGCGGTTCTTGATGGTAAGTTTGTTCAACTCTCGCTAGTCGATACACAACCTAAATGTACCATCCTTCTTCTTGATAAACAAAATAGGAGCTCCCCACGGTGGTGTGCTTGGTTGAATGAAACCATGCTCTAAAACTTCTTGTAATTGACTCTGAAGTTCCTTCATTTCGCTGGGTGCGAGTCTGTATGGAGCACGAGCTATTGTTGCTGCTCTAGGTACAAGGTCTATTTGAAATTCAACAGATCGGTGTGGAGGTAGTCTTGGTAATTCTTTCGGAAATATATCGGGAAATTCTTTTACGACGGGAACATCATTGATGTTCTTTTCTTTGGAATTGACTTTCTCGACGTGTGTTAGCACAGCATAGAAACCTTTTCTTATTAGTTTTTGCACCTTCAGGTTACTAATAAGATTTAACTTAACGTTACTCTTTTCTCCGTACACCATTAAGGGTTTTCCTTTTTCTCGTATAATGCGAATTGCATTTTTGTAACAAACGATCTCTGCTTTCACTTCTTTCAACCAGTCTATACTGATTATCACATCAAAACTCCCTAACTCTACTGCTATCAAATCAATCTTAAATATTTTGCTAACCAGTTTAATTTCTCGATTCCGACATATATTATCTGCCGAAATTAATTTGCCGTTTGCTAATTCGAGTAAAAATTTATTATCCAAAGGCGTCAATGGACAACTTAATTTAGCACAAAAATCTCTACTCATATAACTTCTATCTGCACCCGAATCAAATAAACATAAGCAGATTTATTGTCAATAAGAAACTTACCCGTAACAAGCTCCGGGTCTTCCTGTGCTTCTGCCGTATTAATATTGAAAACTCTTCTGCGGCCCTGCCTATTAGTATTCCCCTGATTCGGGGAATTTCTAATAATGTGGCCCGATTTTCCACATTTATAACAGACTACGTTGGCATTACTTGCTCCGACGCTACTTGTTCCGACATTACGCGTTCCGACATTATTTGTTCCTTTAGTTCTGTTATACATTGGTCCGTAGACCTCATACTTTGTTGTGCTATGACCATTTCTTTTACATCTGTTGCAAAATGTTGTGCAGAACCCCGGGTGATACTCTTCACACCTTTGGCATGGCTGTTTCTGATTATTGTTGTTGTTGCGGTTGTTATTGTTGATGGGATGATTATTGTAATTATTGTTGTTAGGACGTTTGTTGTAGTTGTTGTTGTTGGGATTGCGATTGTTCTTGTTGGGATTTATGTTACGGTTGTTGGGATAGTTGTTGCGATTGTGGTTGTAATTGTTGTTGTTGTTGTACTAGTGACTCTTGTCACTGTTTTCCTCCTACTTCTTATTGAGTTGTTTCGTGTTGGCTTCTTCGGCCGCCTACTCTTTAATTCTTCCTCAATCTGATTTATGAGTTTATGAGCCATTCGACTTACCTTTTGTATGGAAGCGGGCTCGTGTGTACTCACATCTTCCTTTCTGGTAATCCTTTTACAAACGCGTCAATCTTCTCTTCTTCATCTTCGAACGTTCTCGGACACAATAGGCACAATTCTGTGAATCGTCGTTCATACGTGGTAATGTCGAACCCTTGTGTTTGTAACTATCTAAGCTCTGCCTTGAGCTTATTGACCTCATTTCTAGGACGGTACTGCTCGTTCATCAAGTGCTTAAATGCTGACCACGGTAGTGCGTAAGCAGCATTTTTTCCTATCTATTCAAGATAGGTGTTCCACCACGTTAACGCAGTACCTGTGAAGGTATGCGTGGCGTACTTAACTTTGTCCTCTTCAGTACACTTACTTATGGCAAACACCGATTCGACCTTCTCGGTCCACCGTTTTAATCCAATTGGACCCTCGGTTCCATCAAATTCCAGAGGTTTGCAGGCAGTGAATTCTTTGTAGGAGCATCCTACACGATTTCTTGTGGAATTAGTTTCACTGCTAGATCCAGAGTTATTGTTATTTTGCATCGCAGCCTATACTGCGGCTATGTTTGCTGCAAGGAAAACACAAAAATCTTCCTCGCTCATGTTCAAGTTCTGATGAGTCGTCGGTGCATTTCCTTCAAAAATAGCCAAAGAATTGAGTTAATCATTTAGAATTTAAGAGTAGTCGATAGTATTTCGTAGCATAATATGAACTTATTTATAAAAGCTTTTTCTTCATATTAGCATTTTATAGTTTTAATTCGGGTAGTACCTACCCGTTAAGTTCATACTTAGTAGCTACTATACAATTCAGCTACTACGATTCTATATGAAAAACTTTTTACAATAATATTTCGCATTCAAACTTTTATACAATAATTTACAAACATTCGATATCACTATTATACATTTAGGATGAAATATAGCACATAATAACTTTAATACAAGGCAGTTGCGAAGACAAATCTAGTTAATACGCAAGTCGTTCAGCAAAGGCAATAAAGACACGTAATTCATAAGTCCAGAAACAAGTCATGCATTCGGGTTTTACTAGTATTATTTTCCATCCTTGGTCTTGTGGAAAATAACTGTTGTGACCGTTGGCTAGACAGCATGTTGTAACATCGTTAAAAGGATGAGGGTTAAGTAATGCCCAACATCCCCGTAACAATCTAAAAACCTTGTTTCTCACCTCAACTACCGAGTCCGTCACTTATGGGAACATTTTATTTAAAAGTTGCAACCCAATGTCCTTTTTCTCAATTTGGTGAGAAGCGAACATTATTAATCCGTAAGCATAACATACTTCTTTATGTTGCATGTTAGAAGCTCTTTCTAAAGAACGGAGTCCTATGTTGGGACGTGTTGAGTTAAAATAGGTTCGTAACCCGTAGTGTAAAATTGCATCTGGGTTTCCCGCACTAAATGCCTTAAAGAAAACTTGGCGTAACTTAAAGTCTCCCCAATGTGATGTACTCCATCTTTCAAAGGAAAGCCTTTTATAAACTAAGGCATGCCTGAAATTTCTTTCAAATGTTCGACAAACTAATTTTGCCGTAAATAATTGTGCTGATAAATTCTGCCCGACTCTAGACAAGATTTCATCAATCATATCTCCTGGTAGGTCTTCTAAAATTTTTGGTTGTCTATGTCCATTTTTGTTTTTATACTATAAAATAAACAAGGATTAGATTCGTAAAAGATAATTAACAAACAATACAAGCAATTTTTACATATAACATAAAAATACAAACACACTACAATACATATATTACACAGCATGATTACAACTCTTTATTCCGACTCACTCGTTTCTTCTTCTTCGAACTTAGTTCGTTTGGCTAATTTCCTAGGGATACATGGTGATCCTCTAATACGAGCCGTCATTTTCACAAATGGTTTAGAAAAACCTGGTGGCCTAGAAGTTCCCAGATTATTGTTAAAATCTAAGAAATATGGGCATTTACGATACACATAAAGTTCATCGGGGTCGGAATCATGTTTCTCTATTTTGATGCCCTTTCCCTTATTATTCTCTTTTGCCTTATTAAATTGAGTTGGGGTATTTTCTATAACATCATCGAAATCCTCGTCGGGATCCGATTCATCATAAAATTGGTAATTTTCCCAATATTTTGCTTCCTTAGCGGAAACACCATTGACCATTTTTAACTTTGGTCCATTGGTTGAGGATCTACTTTTATTTAATCGTTTTACTGTAGGTATTAATATTTCATCCTCCGAAACCTCTTCTTCTTCCGGTTCCTCTTCTTCTGGTTTCTCCTCTTCCGGTTCCTCCTCTTCCGGTTCCTCCTCTTCCGGTTCCTCCTCGGGAATTTGTGAATCTTCCCAAAATATATGCGACTCTTCATTATTATTAGGTGAATCGATGGGATTTGTACTAGAGGTAGACATCTATCACACAATATCAAACACGTTAAGAGACTAATATATCACATAATATTTACATGTTAATAATATATAGTTTCCAACAAAAAGTGTTAAGCAATCACTTTTAAAGAAAACACGGTCGAAGTCCAGACTCACTAATGCATCCTAACAAACTCGGTAAGACACACTAATACAATTTTCTAGTTCTCTAAGACCAACGCTCGGATACTAACTGAAATGTCCCGTTTATATTGATTATAAACGTTCCATATTAATTGATTCCGTTGCGAGGTTTGACCTCTATATGAGATGTTTTTCAAAGACTGCATTCGATTTTAAAACAAACCATAACCTTTATTTTATCGATAAAGGTTTAAAAATGATAATAAAAAATATAGCATTTTCACACGACCATTACATATTAGTTTACAATAACATTACACAATAATATATGTCTTCGAATGTAGTTTTCAAACAATATTAAACAAGCATGGACTCCAAATCTTGTCCTTAATTTATTATGCAATAGCGGAAGCTCTTAACAATTACCTGAGAATAAACATACTTAAAATGTCAACAAAAATGTTGGTGAGTTATAGGTTTAACCTATATATTTATCAATCGTAATAATAGACCATAAGATTTCATATTTTCATTTTTCATAAACATCATCCCATACATAGAGATAAAAATCATTCATATGGTGAACACCTAGTAACCGACATTAACAAGATGCATATAAGAATATCCCCATCATTCCGGGACATCCATCGGACATGATATAAAAACTCGAAGTACTAAAGCATCCGGTACTTTGGATGGGGTTTGTTAGGCCCAATAAATCTATCTTTAGGATTCGCGTCAATTAGGGGCACACTAATTCTCAAAATTAGTGATGTTCCCTAATTCTTAGGCTACCAAGCAAAAAGGGGCATATTCAGCTTCGATCATTCACCCATATAATGTAGTTTTGATTTCTTGTGTCTATTTCGTAAAATATTTATAAAACTGCATGTATTCTCATCCAAAAAATATTAAAATTTTAAAAGTGGGACTATAACTCACTTTTACAGATTTTTACTTTGTTGGGAAGTAAGACTTGGTCACTGGTCGATTCACGAACCTATAACAAATATGTACATATATATCAAAGTATGTTCAAAATATATTCACAACATTTTTATTACGTTTTAATGATTTGAGTTTGTTAAGTCAGTAGTCCTCGTTAGTAACCTACAACTAGTTTTCAAAGGATTCTTGGATGGCTCAAAAGTTCTTGAAGTAGAGTCATGACACGAAAACAAGTTCAAGTAAGATTTCCACTTGAAATAAGATTGTTATAGTTATAGAAATTGAATCAAAGTTTGAATATGAGTATTAACTTAAATTAGAATGATAACCTACTGTAAATAACAAAGATTTCTTAAGGTTGTATGACCACTTTACAAGATTGGAAGTGAGCTAGCAAACTTTGAAGTGTTCTTGGTGTTTTCTTGAGTAGTTGTTTTGTTTGTTGATCTAGGTTACCTAAATTGAGCTAGATTGAGCTAGATTATGAAGGAAATGATGAAGAACACTTAGAACACTAAGAGAGTAATTGAGAGAGAGTAATTTGATGCATAAAAATGGAAATCAAAATGTGTTTGTGGTAGGTGAAATGGGACGTGAGAAATGAGTAAATATAGGCTCCATTACTTTGTTGTTTTGTTAGATATTTCATGCTAGTTGCCAAATGATGGTTCCCACATGTGTTAGGTGACTCACAAGGGCTGTTACGAGCTGAATTATTATGTGTATATACCAATAGTATATACGTCTAGGAGCTGGGTATTGTACGAGTACGAATACGGGTGCATACGAGTGGAATTGTTGATGAAAATGAATGATGATGTAATTGTAAGCATTTTTGTTAAGTAGAAGTACTTTGATAAGTGTCTTGAATTCTTTCAAAAGTGTATGAATACATATTAAAACACTACATGTATATACATTTTAACTGAGTCGTTAAGTCATCGTTATTCGTTTATATGTAAGTGTTGTTTTGAAACCTTTAAGTTAACGATCTTGTTAAATGTTGTTAACCCATTGTTTATTATATCTAATGAGATGTTAAATTATTACATTATCATGATAATATGATGTATTAATATATCTTAATATGATATATATACATTTAAATGTCGTTACAACGATAATCGTTACATATATGTCTCGTTTCGAAACCCTTGAGTTAGTAGTCTTGTTTTTACATATGTAGTTCATTGTTAATACACTTTATGATATGTTTACCATCATTTATCATAGTTAAACATAGTGTAACAAAATCTTAATATGATTCATATATATTTAGCAAGACGTTGTTATAACGATAATCGTTATATATATCGTTTCGAGTTTCTTAATTCAATAAACTCATTTTTATGTATAACACTCATTGTTAATATACTTAGTGAGATACTTACTTATCATAATCTCATGTTAACCATATATATGTCTATATATATAACATCATGTAGTTTTTACGAATTTGTAACGTTCGCCGGTCAATTTGGGTAGTCAATTGTCTATATGAAACCTATTTCAATTAATCAAGTCATAACAAGTTTGATTGCTTAACATGTTGGAAACATTTAATCATGTAAATATCAATTTCATTTAATATATATATATATATATATATATATATATATATATATATATATATATATATATATATATATATATATATATATATATATATATATATATATATATATATATATATATATATATATATATATATATATATAAACATGGAAAAGTTTGGGTCACTACACTCGGATTCACGAACCTATATCAAGTATATATATTAACACATATAATCACATAATTCCTTCTATATAATATTTATGTATATTAATTGTTGTAGTTATATAAATATATATCATTTATTTATGTTTTATATCTCTAGTTATATTTTATATATGGTTATTTTGTAAAATAATCAATATTCATATATATATATATATATATATATATATATATATATATATATATATATATATATATGTAAATATATATATATATATATATATATATATATATATATATATATATATATATATATATATTTGTAATTGGTATTATATCACAAAGCAATAATTTGTTATAAAAACAATACTATTAATAATAATAACATTGATTCTAGTAATAAGAAAAATGATAATAATAATAATAATAATAAAAATAATGATGATACTAATTATAATGATAATAATTTTAATAATAATACTAATACTATCATTTATTAATAATAATAATAGTTATATGTTAATATTGAAAATAATAATTTTAGTAATCTTAATGATGATGATAATAATAATAATAATCATAATAATAATAATAATAATAATAATAATAATAATAATAATAATAATAATAATAATAATAATAATAATAATAATAATAATAAGTAGCCCTTAAAAAAATGCCCAAATGCGGGTGTAAACCCGCGACTTCCCGCTAACCTGAAATTAACCCTAATCATTACGCCATTTGTGTTTTTCTGAAATAATCACCCTATTAATTTCTTTTAATCCTTTTCTGTCACTTCTTCTTCTTCCTAAAATTTAACCAATTTCTCCATAATTATAACATCATCATGATCATTATCATATATCATCATCATCCAGCTATTGCTATCATCTAATCGTCATCATCATGCTTATTGTATATTACTATGATCATAATATTTTCACTCATCACCAACTCAGGAATCACAATCATTATTATTTTTCTTGGTACTATAATCTACTTCCATTAATCAATGTTGACACCGTAGCAGGAAACAGAAAAGTATAGCTGCAAAAGCAGTGGTTCGACAAGTAGCAAAGGCTAGTGCCATTTTAAAACAAATCTTGAATTGAGTGTGAAATAGGCTTCGAACAACAATAGACTATCCGGTATAGTAGCAGCCCACTTAAAAGAAAACTAGATCACAGCCTATTTAAATATCACTGCCCAACATGTTAAGTATATGGGAACCTATATGGCAATTCTAATAACTCTCTGAAATTCTGTGGCGTGTTATATCTCCAATATGATCTACCGATTAAAAAAATGATCAAATGCAAAAGCTAAATATGAGTGTGTCACTTATCACCTTATCAATATATATGATTCTTTTTGCCGGCAATTTCATTGTAACTAATCCCACTTACTTGCCCATTTCCAAGAGTCAAAAGTATTTTTGTTTCTTTATTAAAAGTAAAATAAAATACTCCACTTGTAGCCATGTTGTGGTTTAATTGCTAAGAGATTTTCGGCCAACAAATTAAAGTAGTATTATTTGAGTATAAAAGGTGGTTTATGGGATATGGGTTCTTGGATAGAACAAGTAAACGAATAAAAAAAAATGATGGTAGTGGTTGTGGTGGTTTGATTTAGTTGTTTATATATCTCTATGCGTATATATTATATATGTAGAGAGACTAAATAGATGGTGGTTTAAGGATAGAAGATGTGGCAGTTGAAGTGGTTCGATGGTTGCAGCGAAAATAGAAAGCAAACAGAAAAATAGTGGTGGTTGGTTCATGATGATTCTAAACAGAAAATGAAGTAGAGAAAGAAAAATATGCAAGGTGGTTTTTGTAACTAGATGATCAGGAGCACTAGATTCGAACGTTATATTGATGGTTTTGTGATAACAGTATTCGAAGGTTTGCAACAGTGAGCAAGGAGTGTTTGGTTTGTGTGGAATTCGACCAAATTGATTTAGTTGTGGGTTTCAATAGCAACAGAATGGTTCGTACAGCATGGGAGTATTCGAGGTGGTGAGTGGTGAGGGTTCACGGTGGTTTTAGTTGTAAGTAGAAAAGAGAGAGTAAGAAAGAGTGAGTGATTTAGTGAGGTTCATGGTGTTGGTCTTAATGTGGTGTCGGGTGTTGATGAAAAGGATGCTATGCTTGTTATATACAATTGAAGGAGTCGACAGGAAGAATCGAGCAGGCCAGAAGACAAGAGAAAAATTTAAAACCGATCGTGACCTGTAACAAATTCGTACGATATATACAGCACAAGATTCTATTACATATTGTTTCGTAGCTTTGATTGGGTCGACAGAAGAATCAATTAGGTACAGATAAAATATATGTATGTATATACAATTTGAATAAATTTGATTTTTGATATCGATAGGTAACAAAATTTTGTTTTGTAATGTGAAATGATCTCGATGTGTAATAAATTTCAGTTATCTGTATTTGTGATTCTTGCCATCTACACTTATATTGAATGTATATGAGATATTATTAAAGTACTAGATTCGTTGGAATTTGTTTTGTAGCAACAATTGATTTGTACTGATTTTGTTTGTTAATGAGCCTAATTAGAATTGCTTGTACCAGATTGCAGATAGAAACAAATTATGATACAGTATGATTGATACGTACAACTGATTCTGTAATTCGCAGAAGTAAAAGACAGAGGGAAAAGAAGAAGAAAATGTAAAGATTGATCTTGATGTCTAAAAAATTCTATCATTGTATCTGATTCTTGTTATTTTGTGAACTAGGTATCAATTTGCAGACAGGAAATAAACTAAAAATATATAAAGGGATAGTGACAGGAACAGATTTATCCGATTTGATCTGATGTTAAAATTTTCATTTAATTAGTATTAATAACTAATATTAATAAAAATAATACGTTTAATATTATTAGTAATAACAATACAAATACTAATAATAATAATAATAATAATAATAATAATAGAAATAATAATAATAATATCATAATAGTATAGGAATAATGATAATAATAATTCTAAATAAAAATGATAATTTTAGTAATAATAATAATAGTGTTAATGATAAAAATTAATAAGTTGTATCATAATGATAATAACCATAATTATATTAATTCTAATAATCTTTAGTAGTAATGGTATTACTAATACTGTTAATAATAATTTTAGTAATGATAATATTTAATACTAATAATAATGATAAATATAACACTAATAATATTGATATAACAATTTATACTTGTCAAATCTCATATCTATATAGTATATATTAATTTAATAACATTAATACTACTCCTCTTAATAATGAAAGTGATATTTATTACTATATTTTAATTTCTAATTAAATTTGAGATATTAATATTACAATTTATTAATTTTGTAATATTTAATAATTATATCATTCATTATATGATAACATTTATTGAATATTTGATACTTACGCATTACAATATAATTATAATTATGAATATAAGTCATATATAGATATATATATAAACACATATCTATTTCCAAATAATTGTTCGTGAATCGTCGGGAACAGTCGAAGTTAAATGAATGCAAGAAAATAGTTCAAAAATTTTGAGACTCAACCTAACAGACTTAGCTTATCGTGTTAAAAATCTAATATCGTATCGAGAGTTTGGTTTAAAATTAGTTAAAAATTTCCGGGTCATTACAGTACCTACCCGTTAAAGAAATTTCGTCCCAAAATTTGAGTGGTGACAGTTGGAATTGAAATTGAGAATATTTTAGTACCAGATTTGAACTCAGATTCTTAATAGAAAGATTTTAGTCGTCTAAGAATGTTGCATCGAAGAATAATGATAAGATTTAAATATTTCTTCGAGGTTGATACGCAGATGGATTTATGAATGCCCTACTCGGGTCGAGATCAGGTTCATAATGAATTCGAATCAAGTAACATGGTTCATGATGAATTCAAGTCAAGTAACACAGTTCGTGGTGATGGTAATGTTGATCAAATATTACCATCATCACAATCCATTAGAACTTCCGCATGACTTACTGTAATATATTCACGTTGATCAAGTGTCATTATATTACATTAACTCATGCTTTCATTCCAATATTACTCATGAATATCCAAAGATTTAAAACTTCTAGGGTTTCACTAGAATTTAGAAGTCAAAGCAATTTTTTTTTATACGATGTACTAAGGATAGAATGACAGCGAATATAATTACGAATGAGAAAGATATAAAGATACTTTCGGAAATGTCAGGGATATTTATGACTAAGGAAGATATAATGATATCATAGAAATATTTAAGATATTCATAATGAGGAAAGAAGATTTCGATCATTTTTCGAGTTTTTCCAACGTACCATTCTTTTGTTATCAAGCTTTTGGTCATTAAGACCATCTACGGCTTTTGCTGCTTTCTCAGCATTCTCATGTCTGAATCATTTGTTATCATTTCGAGGTGTGTTCAAGAGTTTGAAGATTTTGAACGGAGATTTCAATCGTCAAGATATAAATGATGTTTAAGATTGAATCAAGTGGCAAACTTAAAGAAATGTTTAGTTTCATATGTTATAATCAACATTTTAATACCTTTTTAATTTTACAATGCTAGTAGTCCAAATATAGTCTAATAGTCCAATAGTTCAATATATAATCTTTAAATTTTTAAAATATTTCAAATCAGGAAATGATGAAGAAATTTTACGTAGTTAATTAATTGGTTACTAATCAATTTTATTTTGTCCATTATTTTCTTCATTATGCCACTTGTCAAATCTTGACTTGGATTCTGATCGGTCAAAATCCGGATATGAAATTGAATTTTAATGAAAATAGTTGTTCTTTGGTGAACGGATACGTATATGTGTGGATTTGAGAAGTATTTTTAATGACTGCTGAATCTGAATTGAAGAATGTACAGTGTAACTTATTAATGTGAAAACTAAATATTCCTCGGATATTACCTACCTGTTAAAATATTTTCACCATTAACAGTTTGTACAAAAGAACTTTTAATTACAATCTTTATGAAAATATATATACATATATATTTTCTTCAGATGTAATCATGGATTTAATGAATCAATATAATATTAAACTCGTTTGATTTACTGCTAGAACTAGAATGCATAACTCCTAAAACATTAGAAATTACATAATCGTCATACAGAACGAAGATAAATGATGTAGAACGATTCGTAGAACGGTGATTAAGTTCGAGGTATGGATTGTGATGTTGAGATGTGTGATGTTGAAACTTAGGTTGTTGGTGGTACTGGTGTTGATGTTGTTAAAGCTGGTAAATTTTTTATCATATTCTCTAAATTTATTACTCGAGCGCGAAGCTCGTTGACTTCTTCCATTACTCCAGGATGATTGTCGGTCGGAACGAGCGGATGAATAAGGTTTAGAATTTTATATAGAATATAATCGTGGCGTGATACTCTGGAAATGAGTGTGAAATTGGTGTTTCGAATGGGTTCGCCGGTAAGTGCTTCAGGTTCTTCGCCAAGAGTGCAGGTTGGTGGGTGGAAATAATCGCCTTCTTCTCGTCTCCATCGATTAAGTCGTCTATAAACCCATCCCCAATTCATCCAGAATTGAAGATGACTAATTTGTTGATCCATTTCCTTTACACTGCTTTCGGAGCTCAAGTGTGTATCCATATCGGAATAGCTATCGGAATCCGAGGAACTTGAACTAGTGACGAGTTCCATCTTGTACGGTTACATAAAGGGTTTTCGATATGAAATGATTTTCGGATATCAGATGATATTCAAATTACATAGAATAACTATATATGGTACAGAATATCTCGTAGATTACGGAGGAATTTACGGAATCTGTCAGGCAAAGTTTACAGTAACAGATACGCTAAGATATGAATTTTGTCTATACACTATTCATGCAATCAATGCAGTAAGATGTGTCTAGACTAAGAATGATAGGTAGGTAATTTCCTACAGATGATAAGTAGATGATTTCTGACTAGAAATGAAAAGCAAAACTTTTGACATGCAGACACGGTCGAAGTCCAGACTCACTAATGCATCCTAACAACTATCAGTTTGACACACTAATGCAAGACCTGGTTCGCTAAGACCACCGCTCTGATACCAACTGAAATGCCTCGTTCATATCGATTATAAACGTTACATAATAATTGATTTCATTACGAGGTATTTGACCTCTACATGGTACATTTTACAAACATTGCATTTGTTTTTTAAAGACAAACTTTCATTTCATCGAAAGTTGACAGGCATGCATACCATTTCATAATATATCCAAACTATAAATGACTTAATAATAATCTTTGTTGAACTCAACGACTCGAATGCAACGTGTTTTGAAATATGTTATGAATGACTCCAAGTAATATCTCTAAGATGAGCAAATGCACAGCGGAAGATTTCTTTCGTACCTGAGAATAAACACGCTTTCAAGTGTCAACCAAAAGGTTGGTGAGTTCATAGGTTTATCATAAGTAATAAAATTCATCATTTTGATAGACCACAAGATTTAAATACAGTACACCTATCTCGTGTACAAAACCATTTATCATAATGCTTAGCAGAGTATTTTCGTATCCTTTTCTCCCCCGTAGGTTGCCTCGCAATTTTTAAATAACCGTACACATATCTCGTCCACAAAAATAATACACATAACCTGTGAATAAAAATCATTCTCTCGATATATAACATTCAATTTGATTTCATTGCTTAACATGGTAACCGACCTTAACATATAATGCGCATCAATAATATCCCCAAAACAGAACATCTCGTCTGTATAATATATAAACTTCGAAGTACTAAACACCACGCCCACTAGCCCTTCCGTCTAGTGGACATTCTGGGTAGGAGTGTTAAACCCAGTAGCTACCTTTAGGATTCTCGTGAATTAGGGCCATACCCGTTTCTAATTCTTATGTTACCAAGCAATAATAATCAGGGGAAATATTCACAACAATTAGTGGCAATTATAACATCCAACTAATTCAATAATAATCCATAGAACTTCTATCTGCATAATAATTCATTCGAGGAATGTTTTGCTTGTGTCTATCTCATCAAACATTTATAAAAGAATCTTAGTCCAAAAATATAGATTTCAAAGGCATTTAATAAAGCAGTTGTAAAACAGTTATAAAGCAGCGCATGTATTCTCAGTTCAAAATATATTTCAAAAGCATTTAATAAAGCAGTTATAAAAACAACTCATGTATTCTCAGTTCCAAAAAATGTAAAGAGTAAAAGGGAGCAAATGAATTCACGATACGATATTTTGTAGTAAAATAATGCATATGACGATACTGAACAATGCAGGGTGGGCCTCGGATTCACGAACGTACATCAAGTATATATCTTAACACATATAATCAAATAATTCCTTTTATATAATATTTATGTATATTAATGGTTGTAGTTATATAAATATATATCCTTTACTTATGTTTTATATCTTCAGTTATATTTTATATATGGTTATTTTGTAAAATAATCAATATTCATACATATAGTTATATTAAAATATATATATATATATATATATATATATTTATATATGTATATATATATATATATATATATATATATATATATATATATATATATATATATATAGATATATATATATATATACATATATATATATTTGTAATTGGTATTATATCAAAAATCAATAATTTGTTATAAAAACAATACAATTAATAATAATAATAATAATGATTCTAGTAATAAAAAAAATTATAATACTAATAATAAAAATAATGATAATACTAATTATAATGATAATAATTTTAATAATAATACTAATACTATCATTTATTAATAATAATAATAGTTATATGTTAATATTGAAAATAATGATTTTAGTAATCTTAATGATGATGATGATAATAATAATAATAATAATAATAATAATAATAATAATAATAATAATAATAATAATAATAATAATAATAATAATAATAATAATAATAATAATAATAATAATAATAATCAGTAATAAGTAAACTACCTCAAAGAAGTAGCCCTTAAAAAAATTCCCAAATCCGGGTGTAAACCCGCGACGTCCCGCTAACTCGAAATCAATCCTAATCATTACGCCATTTTTGTTTTTCTAAAATAATCACCCTATTAATTTCTTTTAATCCTTTTCTGTCACTTCTTCTTCTTCTTCTTCCTAATATTTAACCAATTTCTCCATAATTATAACATCATCATGATCATTAACATATATCATCATCATCCCGCTATTGCTATCATCTAATCGTCATCATCATGCTTATTGTATATTAGTATGATCATAATATTTTCACTCATCACCAACTCAGGAATCACAATCATTATTATTTTTCTTGGTACTATAATCTACTTCCATTAATCAATGTTGACATCGTAGTAGGAAACAGAAAAGTATAGCTGCAATAGCAGTGGTTCGACAAGTAGCAAAGGCTTGTGCCATTTTAAAACAAATCTTGAATTGAGTATGAAATGGGCTTCGAACAACAATAGACTATCCGGTATAGTAGCAGCCAACTTAAAAGAAAACCAGATCACAGCCTATTTAAATATCACGGCCCAACATGTTAAGTATATGGGAACCTATTTGGCAATTCTAATAACTCTCTGAAATTTTATGGCGTGTTATATCTCCAATATGATCTACCGATAAAAAAATGATCAAATGCAAAAGCTAAATATGAGTGTGTCACTTATCACCTTGTCAATATATATGATTCTTTTTGTCGACAATTTCATTGTAATTAATCCCACTTACTTGCCCATTTCCAAGAGTCAAAAGTATTTTTGTTTCTTTATTAAAAGTAAAAGAAAATACTCCACTTGCAGCCATGTTGTGGTTTAATTGCTAAGAGATTGTCGACCAACAAATTAAAGTAGTATTATTTGAGTATAAAAGGTGGTTTATGGGATATGGGTTCTTGGATAGAACAAGTAAACGAATCAACAAAAAAATGATGGTAGTGGTTGTGGTGGTTTGATTTAGTTGTTTATATATCTCTATGCGTATATATTATATATGTAGAGAGACTAAATAGATGGTGGTTTAAGGATAGAAGATGTGGTGGTTGAAGTGGTTCGATGGTTGCAGCGAAAACAGAAAGCAAACAGAAAAATAGTGGTGGTTGGTTCATGATGATTCTAAACAGAAAATGAAGTAGTGAAAGAAAAATATGGAAGGTGGTTTATGTAACTAGATGATCAGGAGCACTAGATTCGAACGTCATATTGATGGTTTTGTGATAATAGTATTCGAAGGTTTGCAACAGTGAGCAAGGAGTGTTTAATTTGTGTGGAATTTGACCAAATTGATTTAGTTATGGGTTTCAATAACAGTAGAATGCTTCATGAAGCATGGGAGTATTCGAGGGGGTGAGTAGTGAGGGTTCACGGTGGTTTTGGTTGTAAGCAGAAAAGAGAGAGTAAGAAAGAGTGAGTGATTTAGTGAGGTTCATGGTGTTGGTCTTAATGTGGTGTCGGGTGTTGATGAAAAAGATGTTATGCTTGTTATATACAAATGAACGAGTCGACAGGAAGAATCGAGCAGGCTAGAAGACAAGAGAAAAATTTAAAACCGATGGTGACCTGTAACAAATTCGTACGATATATACAGCACAAGATTCTATTACAGATTGTTTCGTAGCTTTGATTGGGTCGACAGAAGAATCAATCGGGTACAGATAAAATATATATATGTATATACAAATTGAATAAATTTGATTGTTTGATATCGATAGGTAACAAAATTTTGTTTTGTAATGTGAATTGATCTCGATGTGTAACAAATTCTATCATTGTATCCGATTCTTGTTATTGTGTGAACTGCGTATCAATTTGTAGACAGGAAATAAACTAAAAAAATATAAAGGGATAGTGACAGGAACAGATTTATCTGATTTGATCTGATGTTAAAATTTTCAATTAATTAGTATTAATAACTAATATTAATAAAAATAATACGTTTAATATTATTAGTAATAACAATACAAATACAAATAAAAATAATAGAAATAATAATAATAATATCATAATAGTATAGGAATAATGATAATAATAATTCTAAATAAAAATGATAATTTTAGTAATAATAATAATAGTGTTAATGATAAAAATTAATAAGTTGTATCATAATGATAATAACCATAATTATATTAATTCTAATAATTTTAGTAGTAATGGTATTACTAATAATGTTAATAATACTGTTTTAGTAATGATAATATTTAATACTAATAATAATGATAAAGATAACACTAATAATATTGATATAACAATTTATATTTGTCAAATCTCATATATCTATATAGTATATATTAATTTAATAACATTAATACTACTCCTCTTAATAATGAAAGTAATATTTATTACTATATTTTAATTTCTAATTAAATTTAAAATATTAATATTACAATTTATTAATTTTGTAATATTTAATAATTATATCATTCATTATATTATAACATTTATTGAATATTTGATACTTACACATTACAATATAATTATAATTATGAATAGAAGTCATATATATATAAACACATATCTATTTCCAAATAATTGTTCGTGAATCGTCGGGAACAGTCGAAGTTAAATGAATGCAAGAAAACAGTTAAAAAATTTCGAGACTCAACCTAACAGACTTAGCTTATCATGTTAAATATCTAATATCGTATCGAGAGTTTGGTTTAAAATTAGTCAAAAATTTCCGGGTCATTACACCAAACAATCCAATGGAGTTGTCTCTGGTACTTTCATGGTTAATTCTAATCCGGCAAGGATACTATTTGATAGCGGTGCTAATTTGTCGTTTGTGTCTCCTCGATTTGTGTCTAAACTTGATAAACCGCTAGCTAAGTTAAGTCATCCGGTAGAAGTTGAAATAGCAGATGGTAAGACGGTGCTAGGGGTTGATGTGTGTAAAGATTGTAATGTTGTGTTTAGTGCCAAAACCTTTAAAATCGATCTTATATCGATGACTTTGGGTGAGTTTGATATTGTTGTAAAGACCCGTCCTAATCCATCCGGACAACGTCCATATCGATTATAAACGATTCACAACAGTTGATTACATCGCGAGGTACTTGACCTCTATATGATACATTTTACAAACATTGCATTCGTTTTTGAAAAGACAATCTTTCATTACATCGAAAGTTGATGGCAGGCATACCATTTCATAATATATCTAACTATAATTGACTTAATAAAAATCTTGATGAACGCAACGACTCGAATGCAACGACTTTTCAGATATGTCATGAATGAAGGTATTTCATATGCCCGAGAGACATATTAAATTAATGTGGCTAATATGTTATGATCCAAGTCGGGTCATACCCAATAACAAGCTTACCGACACCTTAAACGTATTTAAGCTTAACGAATGGATCATTAAGTAAATACGCGACACTTGGACTTTAGAAATTTGGTTTTCTAAAGTATTATCACTTGAGATAAATTATTTGGATAATTTATATATAATTGTTTATAGGTTTAAATGATTATATTATGTTGTATTTTATAAAAGATTTATAAAATGTAAGTAACATAAATAATGCATGGTTTTATTTAACAATTTTGTAATTGTATTAACAAGTTTATAAAACAATTACAATAATGATTATAATACTCCCATGGTGGCCAGATTTTAGGAATCCAAGAAGTCCACTCATGCTTATTCTTTTGTTGCTTTTAAGTAGCACAACTCCTCATGAGCATGGGTAGAAGAGGTAGGACTTGTTGGAGACTTAAAACCACATGCATTACACATATTCTAGGAAGAATAACAAGCAATAAAAGTGGTTCCTGCTTGCTGTTTGGCCGTGGGTATTCAGCAGAAAAAAGGGTTCAAAAGTTTGTTTTTCCAAGTGATAATCAAGTATCATCAAATCCTAACTATAGTATTAGGTGTTGGGAAAAGTTTGGGGTATTATCTCTTAAGGTCTCATAGTTTTGAGACTCCATTCATCATCATCTTTTGACAAGCTACTGTCCAGAATTTTGGGTTCAAAAGAAGAGGGTTTCTAGCTTGGTTTCAAGATGATTAAGTGTCTAAAACATAACCAAGTTCAAGGGTGGTGTTGGTGCATCAAAAGCTTGGGGTTTTAACACACTTGTTCATCATCTTCTTGTATCAAACAACCCTCAACTAGCTTGAGGAGGTATGAATCTTCTTCCCTTTTGTTATATGTAAGCATATAATTCATGACTTGATATTACATGGAATTCAATTTAAAATGGTTATGCACATAAACTTGTTTTCTTAGTAATTATGCTTCCGCTTGTTATAACTTAAAATGAATTGGTTTCATGATTCTATTTACATTAAGGAACTTGTTATTATGTTGAGTTCCATCAATGGTATCAGAGCCGAAGTCTATGGATTATGCTTCTTTTATGGTCTTTAAACCCACTATATTTGCATACCATGCACATGCATGAATATGGAATGTAAAAATGTTCGGGTTTGGGTGGGTTTTTAAGGTTGGCCGAATTCTTAAGAGGTTCCAAGAGGGTTTGGAACTTGTGAATTGGTAATATTTGTTGTATGTAGTAGTTCACAATCAATGCCTTGACCTTATGATTGAATGCATGGTTGATTTATTATTATTCATTTGGTATGTAATAATTAATTCATTCAGTTGGTTGTAATATTAATTCATTTGGTTATGTAATTTATTTTATATTTGGTATGTAAAATAGATTAGGTTGTATTTTCATTTTCTAGAAAAATGTATTAGTATAATTTTTTTTTTTTGTAAAAATGAAGATACAAGATGAAGACAAGGAAGATGCAAGATTAAGTGGGAGATTTGAAATCTCCTACTTTGTGTTATAACCCTTGACCGGTGACATTTGTTTTCGGCTAAACAAATGTCTACCAAATTGGCTTGATTGTGAACACATTTGTTTTGCATGCGTGGTTGTTTTATTTCTTGTATGATTGTAGATTGTGTATGTTACTACAACAAGTTATTACACAAGTTAACAACAAGCAAAACTAAAATTTAATTGGTTAAATTATAAACAACATGAAATTTACCAAACTACAATTTAAATCGGTTAAATTGAAATGGCTAAAAGGACATTAATAAACGGTTATTAAGAACATGATAAGGATCATATATATATAAAATGGTTTATATCAAGTAATTGGCTAAAATTACAATTCTTGAAAATGGATTTCAAATGAACCATACACTAAATGCATGTTGGTGTATGGCATAAAAGTTTTCTCAAACTAGAAATAATGAAAACTTAAAATCCCTTTAACAAACAAGGTAAACAAGTTAAACGCCATCCTTTTATGTGACACTTAGACATATTAGGGAACTCATGATGGGATAAAGGTCACCTAACCGTCATGAACGAACTAATATGATTAAGGTGAATTTCGCATGCTTGTGGGATAAAGGTCACCTAACCACTTATATGTTAAGTTTACACGTTTACACAAGTAGGACGACTTGATTTGGAAATCATGAACTTAGGGTCACCGAAGCATGATGAACAAATAGGCGTTGATGGGATAATATGCCATGCAAAAGGATTGCATGATCCCATAACTTAGAAGTTGCAAAAGGATTGCAATTGTCATATAATGACTACCTAGCTAAATCAAATGACGGGATAAAGGTCACCTAACCGAAATTTGGTTTACCGTTGGATTCTAAAATTTAATAAATATCAATTGGAATTAAAGGGTGTTGATCGTTAAATTAAAATTGATACTTAAACAACTTTGTTA
Organism: Rutidosis leptorrhynchoides; assembly: GCF_046630445.1. Classification (NCBI taxonomy): domain Eukaryota; kingdom Viridiplantae; phylum Streptophyta; class Magnoliopsida; order Asterales; family Asteraceae; genus Rutidosis; species Rutidosis leptorrhynchoides. The sequence continues at coordinate 359,517,608 of NC_092336.1, read as the reverse complement.
AATTTTGTAGATGGCCGCCAATAACAACAACATTCCGAACGCACCAATAAACTTTAGCAACCTATCGTTGAGGTCAATCCTCGAAAAGGAAAAACTCAACCATACGAACTTCATGGATTGGTTCCGCAATCTAAGAATTGTCCTCAAACTAGAGGACAGAGCGTATGTGTTGGAAGACCCCATTCCCCATCAACCGGACGAGGATGATACGGAAGGCATGGCTTATTGGGAGAAATATTGCACCGATTCGTTGCAAGTTTCTTGCCTCATGCTTGGGACTATGATACCCGAACTCCAAAAGGATTTTGAGCATCATAGTGCATGTGACATGATTACACAGTTGAAGGAGATGTTCCTTCAACAAGCTCGTGTCGAGCGCTTCGAAACGGTTCGAGAGCATCATGCATGTCGGATGGACGACACCCAATCCGTTTCATCTTATGTCCTCAAGATGAAAAGCCTAATTTATCGAGCGAACCGTCTAAACTGCAACGAGTCTAATGAATTAGCCACGGACCTTATCCTTAATTCCTTGTCAAAGAGGTTTGACACATTTGTAATGAATTACAACATGAATGGATGGGATAAGAGCATTGGCGAATTACACGCCATGCTTAAGACGGCAGAAGCAAGCATGGGTAAAAGGGCTTCACCCATGTTTATGATCAATGAAGGCGGGACCAAAACCAATAACACTTCTAAGCCAAAGGTGGCTAAGAGGAAAGGACCCGCCTACCAAGGCAAGGGTAAGGGAAAAGGGAAGGTGGTTACCCCACCCAATAATAACAAGAAACAAAAGGTTTCTGGTAAAGCTAACCCCAAGGAAGATCCGTGCTTTGGCTGCGGTGAGATGGGTCACTGGAAACGCAACTGCCTGGTCTACCTAAAGGAGTTGAAGGAAAAGAGGGATGCAGGGCAATCCTCAGGTAATGTATATATGGTATACATTGAGCTTAGTATTACTTCTTCTAATACATGGGTATTAGACACGGGATATGGAACTCACATTTGCAAATCTATGCAGGGGTTCAAAAGAAGTAAACAAGAAACGGGAACATCAAGTCTCTACATGGAAAATGGAGCTAAGGTGCACGTAGTAGCTCAAGGAGGCTTTATTCTAAAGCTTCCAAGTGGTTTGGAACTTATTTTGAAAAATGTTTTGTATGCACCCGATTTATCGCGAAACATTATTTCTGTATCCCGTTTGAAACAATATGGTTTTAATCTTAATTTCATTAATGATGATATCCATGTTTCTTTAGATAATGTGTTCTATTTTAAGGCTTCGCCTTTGAATGGTATTTATGAATTGGTTCATGATGACACATCACATGATAGCTCAATATTCCATGCAAACACCAAGAAACTCAAAAGGGATTTGAGTGATTCCTACTTATGGCATTGTCGCCTTGGTCACATAAACAAGAATCAAATGCATACACTTCAAAAGAATGGACTTTTGAAATCAAATGAACTAGACTCGTTTGACGTATGTGAATCTTGTTTACAAGGTAAAATGACAAAAGCACCTTTCAAAGGGACCTATGAAAGGGCTAAGGACTTATTGGGATTAATACATTCGGATGTATGTGGACCCTTTAAGCCCATAACTAGGAATGGTGAAAGATACTTCGTTACTTTCATTGATGACTTCAGTCGTTTTGGATATGTCTACTTGTTAAGATATAAGGATGAAACTTTTGAGGCATTCAAAGAATATCAAAACGAAGTACAAAATCAACTAAATAAGATAATCAAGGTACTTCGTACCGATAGAGGAGGTGAATACCTTAGCAATGCTTTCCAAGATCATCTTAAAGGTTGTGGGATCATCTCGCAACTCACTCCTCCTGGAACACCCCAACTAAATGAAGTTTCTGAAAGGAGGAAACGAACCCTAATGGATATGGTTCGATCTATGATGGCTCAAAGCTCGTTACCTCTATCATTTGGGGGTTATTGTCTATGCTCCGTGGCTCGTATTTTAAATATGGCTCCAACAAAGAAAGTGGAACGAACACCTCATGAGATGTGGTTTGAAAAACCTCCATCTCTATCATACTTAAAGGTATGGGGATGTGAAGCTTACCCTAAGCGTTACGTCCCTAATAAGTTGAATGCTCGATCCACGAAGTGTATCTTCGTAGGATATCCCAAGGATGATATGGGATATTATTTCTATGATCCTTCCGAGTAGAATGTATTTGTTGCTCGGAAGGCTGAATTCCTTGAAACTAAGTTCCTAATGGAAAGTAATAGTGAAAGGAAGATAGATCTTTAAGAGGTTCAAGATCAAGTAGATGATACAAAATTGGTTGACACTAGCACTCAACATGAAAATGTTGAGAATGATCAGATGGATGATCAAAGTATACAAGACGTTCGCAGATCTAGTAGGATTAGTAATCCTCCTGAGAGATATGGGTTTCTCATGGATGGTTGATATGTGGTTGATTTGGATGAACCAACAAACTACCAAGATGCCTTATCAAGGATTGATAAGGATAAATGGCAGGAAGCCATGAACGCTGAGATGCAATCCATGTATGACAACCAAGTTTGGGAACTTGTTGAACAACCTACTGGCTCAAGGCTAGTTGATTGTAAATGGCTTTTCAAAATAAAAACCGACATACATGGAAACTTGGATACATATAAAGCTAGACTTGTAGCAAAAGGTTTCACTCAAACTCAAGGGGTTGACTATGATGAAACTTTTTCGCCTGTGGCAATGCTAAAGTCTATTAGGATATTACTTGCCATTGCTGCTCATTATGATTATGAAATATGGCAAATGGATGTCAAGACCGCTTTCCTAAATGGACATCTTGAGGAAGATGTCTATATGGTTCAGCCTGAAGGTTTTGTTGATCCGAAATATCCTAAAAAGGTATGCAAGTTAAAGAAGTCAATCTACGGATTGAAACAAGCATCTAGAATGTGGAATCATCATTTTAATGAGGAGGCCAAGAAATTTGGTTTCATTAAAAATGGTGATGAAGCTTGTGTATACAAGAAAGCTAGTGGGAGCACTATCATGTTCCTTGTACTATATGTGGATGATATATTGTTATTTGGAAATGATATTCCGGCAATGCAAGGTGTTAAAACTTGGTTAAGTAAATGCTTCTCCATTAAGGATCTTGGAGAAGCACAATACGTTTTGGGGATTGGGATCTACAGGGATAGGTCCAAGAAACTGATAGGTTTGAATCAAAGTGCATACATTGAAAAGATCTTGAAAAGGTTCAAGATGGAGAACTCTAAGAAAGGTTTGGTACCAATTCAAAAGGGAACACTTCTCAGTTCATCTCAGTGCCCCACCACGAAAGATGAACATGAGAGAATGAAGAAAGTCCCATATGCGTCTGCCATTGGGTCAATCATGTATGCAATGATATGCACTAGACCGGATGTGTCATGCGCTCTTAGCCTGACAAGTAGATACCAGAATAACCCAGGGAACAGTCATTGGATTGCTGTCAAAAGTATATTGAAATACCTTAGGAGGACTAAGGATATGTTTCTGACATATGGGTCTGGTGAGGAGGAACTCGCTGTAAAATGTTACATGGATGCGAGTTTCCAAACTGATCGAGATGATTATCGATCACAATCCGGTTATGTATTCAGGTTAAATGGAGGTGCGGTCTCTTGGAAGAGTTCAAAACGTGATGTTGTTGCTTTATCCACTACAGAGTCGGAGTACATCGCCGCATCATTGGCAGCTCAGAAAGCTGTATGGATGAAGAAATTCATCGACGACTTAGGAGTAGTCCCTTCCATTCAGGACCCTCTTGAGATCTTTTGTGACAACGAGGGTGCAATTTCTCAAATCAAAGAACCTCATGCTCACCAAAAGACCCGTCACATTGAGCGGAGATTCAACTACATAAGGGATGCAGTTGAAAAGGGAAAGATATGTATTCGCAAAGTTCACACAGATCTTAATATAGCGGATCCTCTCACGAAGCTCTTACATGGAACAAAACATACTGGACATGTTTGTGCATTAGGGCTTTGATATTCTAGTGATTGGTCATGATTTGTTTTAAGTATTGTAACGGAACGAAATTGTTCAAACTCATTAATATAATTATGGCATTAATTTATTTTGAGTTATGTTCCTATTTTGCATATTTTATCCATGAATAAGTAATTATTCTAAATTCCGTAGTCGATCACATTTGTGGGAGCAAGTGTGATGTTTAGACTATTATGAACTTGGATTGGTATACATTCACGGACTGAATGTGGGGCAAGGTTGCTACCAAGGTTCATAGATATTTGTGGGATACAAATATTGGAAGACCCACTCTCAAGATTCACTAAATGGAGTCTTTGTGGTTGATCACATGTAATCTTGAGTAAAGGCGAATATCATTGTATCCTCTGACCTGAGATACATATTGGGTTCAGATATTTTCCAAGTATTGTGCCTTGATTCTTTCCTTCGCTATTCTAAAATATGGTAGTTCATAAGGAGGAGCTCAGGTATAATGCAAGGTATATATTTAGGACGTATGTAGTCAAGATGGAATTTGTCCCTCTTATTCGTTGAGAGTCAGAAGTCTAAGGCCTGATAAAGTTAAATCTAAAGGAGAGTGATCACTCTGTATCTCTTAGATTTAACATGACATCTAGGACAAGAGGATGTAATGAAAGATTCACCTATTCATATTCAAGATGGGAACTCGAAAAGGATGATGTTATTGAATGGCACAAAGTCATAACATATTGGGGGTGATGGACGGTCGTTAGGTGGTATCCATCACTTGCATTAATTTCTTATGTCTCTTGTGCAAGTGGGAGATTGAAGGTATTTTATATGCCCGAGAGACATATTAAATTAATGTGGCTAATATGTTATGATCCAAGTCGGGTCATACCCAATAACAAGCTTACCGACACCTTAAACGTATTTAAGCTTAAAGAATGGATCATTAAGTAAATACGCGACACTTGGACTTTAGAAATTTGGTTTTCTAAAGTATTATCACTTGAGATAAATTATTTGGATAATTTATATATAATTGTTTATAGGTTTAAATGATTATATTATGTTGTATTTTATAAAAGTTTTATAAAATGTAAGTAACATAAATAATGCATGGTTTTATTTAACAATTTTGTAATTGTATTAACAAGTTTATAAAACAATTACAATAATGATTATAATACTCCCATGGTGGCCAGATTTTGGGACTCCAAGAAGTCCTCTCATGCTTATTCTTTTGTTGCTTTTAAGTAGCACAACTCCTCATGAGCATGGGTAGAAGAGGTAGGACTTGTTGGAGACTTAAAACCACACGCATTACACATATTCTAGGAAGAATAACAAGCAATAAAAGTGGTTCCTGCTTGCTGTCTGGCCGTAGGTATTCAGCAGAAAAAAGGGTTCAAAAGTTTGTTTTTCCAAGTGATAATAAAGTATCATCAAATCCTAACTATAGTATTAGGTGTTGGGAAAAGTTTGGTGTATTATCTCTTGAGGTCTCATAGTTTTGAGACTCCATTCATCATCATCTTTTGACAAGCTGCTGTCCAGAATTTTGGGTTCAAAAGAAGAGGGTTTCTAGCTTGGTTTCAAGGTGATTAAGTGTCTAAAACATAACCAAGTTCAAGGGTGGTGTTGGTGCATCAAAAGCTTGGGGTATTAACACACTTGTTCATCATCTTCTTGTAACAAACAACCCTCAACTAGCTTGAGGAGGTATGAATCTTCTTCCCTTTTGTTATATGTAAGCATATGATTCATGACTTGATATTACATGGAATTCAATTTAAAATGGTTATGCACATAAACTTGTTTTCTTAGTAATTATGCTTCCGCTTGTTATAACTTAAAATGAATTGGTTTCATGATTCTATTTACATTAAGGAACTTGTTATTATGTTAAATTCCATTAATGAATGACTCCAAGTAAAATCTCTAAGATGAGCAAATGCACGGCGGAAGATTTCTTTCATACCTGAGAATAAACATACTTTCAAGTGTCAACCAAAAGGTTGGTGAGTTCATTAGTTTATCATAATCATTCATTTTCATCATTTTAATAGACCACAAGATTTTCATTTCTCATAAATATACGTCCCATGCATAGAGACAAAAATAATCATTCATATGGTGAACACCTGGTAACCGACATTAACAAGATGCATATATAAGAATATCCCCATCATTTGGGACACACTTCGGATATGATATAAATTTCGAAGTACTAAAGCATCCGATACTTTGGATGGGGTTTGTTAGGCCCAATAGATCTATCTTTAGGATTCGCGTCAATTCGGGTGTCTGTTCCCTAATTCTTAGATTACCAGACTTAATAAAAAGGGGCATATTCGATTTCGATAATTCAACCATAGAATGTAGTTTCACGTACTTATGTCTATTTTGTAAATCATTTATAAAACCTGCATGTATTCTCAGCCCAAAAATATAAAGGGTAAAAAGGCAAATGAAACTCACCATACTGTATTTTGTAGTAAAAATACATAGAACGACATTGAATAAGTATAGGGTTGGCCTCGGATTCACGAACCTATATCAATTGTATATTTATTAATATTCATAATCGTATTCGGACAAATTTATATATTATTATTAGTGGTATAATTTTTGTATTAATATCTTATATATATATCAATTTATATATTTTAAATAAATAACAATGTTATTATAGTTAGGTTTTGTTTTAAATATATTTTTCATATAATTATCTTTCGTTTGTGAAATTAATAATTATAGTAATACCAGATTAAGGATATTAATAATAATGATAATAATATTAGTAATGTAAATAAAAATGAAAATATTTAATAAGGATAATAATTTAAATGAATAAATTATATGATAGTTTTAATAAACATTTTAAGAATCACACTAATTATTCTAATATAAAAGTTGTATTATTTTTACAATGAAAAATATCAGTTTTGATTCTAATTTCAGACTTAATAATATCCAGTGTTAATATTTTGTAATAATAAATATAAATATGATAAAAAAATATTAATATTAATGATAATAATAATACTTTTAGATATAATAATAATGATACTAATTATAACTTTAACGATAATAATAAATGATCATAAATTGTATTAGTAATAATAACAATAGTAATAATTATATTATTAATAACAATAGCAATAATAATCATAATAATAATTAATAATAATAATAATAATAATAATAATAATAATAATAATAATAATAATAATAATAATAATAATAATAATAATAATAATAATAATAATAATAATAATAATAATAATAATAAGAAATAAATGAGAGTATACCCTTTAAAATCTATGAGTAAAAAGAATGTTGCATAAGGGACTCGAACCCGTGACCTCCCGCTCCACACTAACACCCTCTACCATTCGACTGATCACGCTTTTCTGTTATAGTACCTTAGTTAATTTGTATTTATAATATTTCTATTTCCTCCATCTTCTTCTCCATCGATCAATTAATCAACCAAATCGACTGGAATCCATTAACCATATTAATGAATACAAAAGGGTTTTTAAGATTCATCAACAAACATACACTCCTAGTTGGTGTTTTGAATTTAACAGAAAAATAAAATGAGCAGCAGCAGCGAAGAAGCATGATGAACAACCCACTTTATGATTTTGGAATTAAGGCTGTATTGGCTTGTGATTATAAAATGAAACAGGTCCTAAATCGTTCATGAAAACTTTCTGAGTTACCAATTTAGCTTGAAACATCCAAACAAATTTGAATTTCAATGAAGATCCACCGTTTGACTTTAGAAATTTAATCTTTGACCCCAACATTCTCACTCGATACTAACAATTGGAATTTGAAACTTTTTAGAAAGATTGAGTATAAGATTCCTAACACTTCTGCATTAATAGATTTTGAAATTCGATTCGTAATCTGATTTTGGCGAAAAAGTTGAAAAGCAGAGAAGAATGGCTTCGGTTTAGTTTTTTTTTCTGTTTTAATTCAATCTCATTTATAGATGTATATAATTGAATGATTCGTGATTGATAAAGACGTGTAACAAATTTGAGATAACAAACAAATTCGAATAAAAGGCTGATGGGATCATGTAACCAAGTCGTACCATGATACTGAAATAAAAAAAATTATTTAAACAGATAACGAATTTCCTTCTGATTTGTACGATTGATTCACATATTTAACGTTTACAGAGACAGAAACAAAATTGGTTATGGTCTGATCATGACATGAAACTGATCTTAAATGTATCTGATTATTTATACTCCGTAATTGGTACTAATAAGTAAATAAGTATATATTAATAATAATAATAATAATTTTATATATATAATAATAATAATAATAAAATTAATAACATTGATAATAATATCAATAATTCTAATAATAACAATAATATGTGTTAATAATGATAATAAATAATAATGATACTAATAATCACAAGAATGATAGTTTTATTAAATTTAATAACAATTATACTAATAATAACTATAATCCTTAATGATAATGGTAATAATAATATTTAATAATAATACTAATATTATTCCTAATAGCTAAAGTTATAACTTTACTAATAATTAAGATAATAATACTGATGTTAACAATGATAACAATAATAACTATAACTATTTAAATATATCAAATTTCATATTATAATTTAATTAATACTACTGATATTAATATTAATAATAATAATAAGATAATATCTATAATTAAACTTTTAATTACTTTTAATATATTAATGTTACATTTATATAATTTTATATTATATGATAACATTTATTTAATATTTATATGTTTTATACATATTACAAATAATTAATAATATAAATCATATATATTTATATATATTCATAATTAATTATTTTGTATCTTATTTTACATATTTAATTCAAATTTTAATATTATATTTTTATAGTTTCAATTTATTATATATACTTACATTTATATATATATATGTATATATATATATATATATACATATTTATTTACAAACAATTGTTCGTGAATCGTCGAGGATGGTCAAAGGTTAACTGTATACATGTAAATAGTTCAAAGATTTTGAGATTCGATTAAATAGACTTTGCTTATCATGTCGAAATCATATAAAATTAAGTTTAAATTTGGTCGGAAATTCCCGAGTCATCACAGTACCTACCCGTTAAAGAAATTTCGTCCCGAAATTTGAGTGAGGTTGTCATGGCTAACAATAAAAATGTTTTCATGATGAATATGAGTTGATAAAATAGAGTTTTATCATCATTGAGTAATATGGATAAAATGATTCGATTAATCAAAGCGTATGAATGAAGCTATCACAAAAGAGCGAAATGAGAAAGAAAAGTTTCATCATAACCTTTGACTAGTCATGGTTGAATTTAGGAATTCAAGGGATTAAAGAAAATCTTCGAAATCTAAAGGATTTGATTCTTCGGCGAATAAGGAAATTAAGATCTCCATAGTTAAATACGGTAATCTGTCTCGGATCCTCTGTCTGATATTTTCCATTATAAATTTACCTTTTCCGTTCCATTAGTTTTCACCATTTCTATACTTTCTTTCTTAGTTCATACATCCAAAAGATTGTGAAAATGCTTAATCCATTTCTAATCCTTAATATTTTCCTAATTATCATTTCTATCATCCTTCTTTTCAATCTTCCACCAGAAGAATCTGTTTACTTCTACTATTACCTTGGGGTGATACTATTCTTAATTATACCATGTTTTTATATTGCTATTCGTATTAATATTCACAGTTTGTAATCTCTGTGTTGTTATTGGGCTTTATATTTTCTCTTATATTTCAAAATCTCTGCTTCCGTTTCCTATAATCATTGTCATCCACAGTTAATGCTCTCTCCTATTTTGCTACGATTTATACTCTAATTTTCTATTTCTATTGGAGCTTTGTCCCTTCGTTTCTTCTTTTTACGATTGGACATCTCTGGTAATGGTCCAGAATTCGTAGATATGGAGTTTCGAATGAATTTAATGTTCTAAACAAGAAAGAACATTATAGCACGATTTGATTTCTCAAATTACCAGAATCACTGAGAATAGAACTATCAAGAATATGCTTTCTTGATATGTTCAGAAGTTAATCAGAATGAAAGAGTTATGTAACATGACACATGATGGTGTTATGATCTGTGAATCATCATGTCCCATTAAAAACTCAGCATGACTTACTGTAATATAATCACGTTGATCAAGTGTCATTATATTATACTAACTCATGCATCAGTTCCCAACATTACTTCAATAACATTCATATTTTAAGCTCGAAAGTTTACAGAATATAGAAACTAACAGTTTTTATATGATGTAACACTGATAGCACTAATAGATTAATGATTTCAGATAAAAATAGTTATAAAAATATCTTCAGAAATATGGAGAATATTTATAATAAAAGATACGATGATATCTTTGAATATCTAAGATCAAAGGATGATGGAGACTATTGTCCACAAGGGTTTGGAGTCAGAAGCAAGGTATTCGCTAAAGATTTTCATCAGAAAAAGAATCATCAGGATTCTTAATGTACAAGTTTTGTCCTTGTAATTTGTTCAGAGACTCCTTCGTAGTTTGCTCAATTAGTTTTTCAATTTCAAACTTTTTCTGAGCTTTGCCAACATACAATTCTTTATCATCAACTTTCGGCTGTTGAGGTCATTTACGGTTGTCTACGGTTTCTGCTGCTTCATTCAGCTTTTTCAACATTCAGAGTATTGATTTGTAGACTGAGTGCTTTTCAGAATTTCAGAATGAAAGATCATAATTATAAGAGATAAATGTTATACATATAACTATTGATGTAGATATGCTGTGAGTTTTCAAAGTACTGATTGCTGATTCCCGGTATTTGGTATGGCAGTTTTCGTTACAAGATGCGGATGATTACATGATAAGACTTCAATAGATAAATATACTGATTTGTCGAAGAGATTTAAACCAAAGAGCGACGAGGTTGCTGGTACATCTTCTGGTAATATGGTAAAATATAAAAGGTTCTCTGGTAACAATAAAAGATCACGCATATAAATCAAGGTTATAATAAGGTTGTTTCGAATGAAAAGTCAAAGTTGACTTGCTGGATCTGTGACAAAATTGGCTAATTTGAAAGGAATTACCAAGTTATTTTGGGTAAATATAACACTAAAGGAATTAGCACAACTATGTGTTAAACGTTTACTCAGTTTTCGAGAGTTTTTCAGATGCATAACTAAATGCGTCACTCTCTTCTTTCGTAGATGAAGTGCGGTTGGTTCATCCTCTCAGTTGAGGTATTTTCAAGAATTATGAAATGTTTGAACGCAGATTGGTATCGTCAAGATAAAAATGAGGTTTAAGATGAAATCAAGTGGCAAACTTGAAGAAATTTTTAGTTTCATATGTTATAATCAATATTTTAATTTATTTTTAATTGTCCAATCTTGATAGTCCACAGTCGATAGTCCACAGTTGACAGTCCAATAATTCATATATAGTTTAATATATAATATTCGAATTAATTAATACGTATCGTAACCCGTGTACATGTCTCAGACTCGATCACAACTCAAAGTATATATATTATTATAGAATCAACCTCAACCCTGTATAGAGAACTCGTTCATTACTGCATATAGAGTGTCTATGGTTATTCCAAATAGTATATATAAATGCATCGATATGATATGTCAAAACCTTGTATACGTGTCTCGATATTTAAAGTGCGTAAAATAAATAACAGAAATTAAATAACGATAAATAAAGTACTTAAAGTAAATAACAGAAATTAAATGACGATAAATAGAATTGCGAGAATGTAAATTGCGATAAAATAAAATGTAATCAGTTAGCTAGGAACAATTAGCTAGGAACAGTTAGCGTGGATCCTTAACAAAATTTCTCATAGTTAATTTGTTTGTTTCTATCAAATTTTATTTTTTTTGTCAAATGTTTTCTTCATTATGCCACTTGTTGGATTCTGATAGGTAAAAATCCGAATATGAAATTGAGTAAAAATGGTTATTCTGCGATGAACGGATACGTATATCTGCAGATGTAAGTAGGATAGTAAACGACTGTCGAATCAGATTCGAAGAACGTACAGTGCAACTTATTAATGTGGAATCTAAATATTCCTCGGGTATTACCTACCCGTTAAAATATTTTCACCATTAACAGTTTGTACAATAAAACTTTTAATTACAATCTTTATGAAAACATATATACATATATATTTTCCTCAGATGTAAATCGTGGATTTAATGAGTTAATATGATATTAAACTCATCTGATTTACCTTTAGGACTAGAATACATAATCTCTAAAAAATTTAGAGATTACTTAATCGCCATGAAGAACGAAGATAATTGATGTAGAACGATGCGTAGAACGATGATTATACTCGAGGTACAGAATGAGATGTTAAGGCATGGATTGTTGATGGTACTGGTGCTGTTTCTGATGGTACTGTTGGTGTCGATGATGTTATTGAAGCTGGTAAATTTTTCACCATATTCTCCAAATTGATTAATCGAGCGCGAAGTTCGTTGACTTATTAAATTTTTCCGGGATGATTGTCGATTTGGACGAGTGGATAAATAAGATCTAGAATCTGAGATAATATATAATCGTGACGAGATATTCTGGAAATGAGAGAGAAAATGGTATTACGAATAGGTTCGCCGATATGTGATTCAGGTATTTCGTCAAGAGGTGAATTCGGTTGGTGGAAAGGATCTCCTTCTTCGCGTCTCCATGGATTAAGTCAACTACGAAATCATCAGATGAATTGGGGATGGATGGTTGGTTGATTCATTCTAATGACACTGCCTTCGGAGCTTGGGTGAAACTCCATATCAGAATAGCTGCCGGAATCGGAGGAATTCAAACAGGTTGAGGGATCTATCTCGTACGATCAGATGAAGGATTTTCGATATGAATTAGATTATAGTATGTAGATTAGTTCCTGCAATACATAATTTACATATGCATATATAATACTAAAATCCCATAAGTTATAGGGGAATCTACGGAAGTTGTCTGGCAAAGTCTACAGTAACAGATATGCTAAGATATGAATTAGCAGATATGCTAAGATACGAATTTTATGTATACACTATTCATGCAATCATTGCAGTAAACGTGTCTAGACTAAGAATAATGAGCAGGTAATTTCCTGAGGATGATAAGCAGATGATTTATGACAAAAATGATAAGCAAAACTTTTGACATGCAGACACGGTCGAAGTCTAAACTCACTAATGCATTATAAATGACTATCAGTTAGACACATTAATGCATGACCTGGTTCAATAAGACCACCGCTATGATACCAACTGTAAAGACCAGACCTAATCCATTCGGACAATGTCCATATCGATTATAAACGATTCACAACAGTTGATTACATCGTGAGGTACTTGAGCTCTATATGATACATTTTACAAACATTGCATTCATTTTTGAAAAGACAATCTTTCATTACATCGAAAGTTGACGGCAGGCATACCATTTCATAATATATCTAACTATAATTGACTTAATAAAAATCTTGATGAACGCAACGACTCGAATGCAGCGTCTTTTAAAATATGTCATGAATTACTCCAAGTAATATCTCTAAGATGACCAAATGCACAGCGGAAGACTTCTTTCATACCTGAGAATAAACATACTTTCAAGTGTCAACCAAATGGCTGGTGAGTTCATTAGTTTATCATAATCATTCATTTTCATCATTTTAATAGACCACAAGATTTTCATTTCTCATAGATATACGTCCCATTCATAGAGACAAAAATAATCATTCATATGGTGAACACCTGGTAACCGACATTACCAAGATGCATATATAAGAATATCCCCATCATTCCGGGACACCCTTCGGATATAATATAAATTTCAAAGTAATAAAGCATCCGATACTTTGGATGGGGTTTGTTAGGCCCAATAGATCTATCTTTAGGATTCGCGTTAATTAGGGTGTTTGTTCCCTAATTCTTAGATTACCAGACTTAATAAAAAGGGGCATATTCAATTTCGATAATTCATCCATAGAATGTAGTTTCACGTACTCGTGTCTATTTTGTAAATCATTTATAAAACCTGCATGTATTCTCAGCCCAAAAATATAAAGGGTAAAAAGGCAAATGAAACTCACCATACTGTATTTTGTAGTAAAAATATATAGAACGACATTGAACAAGTATAGGGTTTGCCACGGATTCACGAACCTATATCAATTGTATATTTATTAATATTCATAATCGTATTAGGAAAAATTTATATATTATTATTAGTGGTATAATTTTTGTATTAATATCTTATATATAACAATTTATATATTTTAAATAAATAACAATGTTATTATAGATAGGTTTTGTTTTAAATATATTTTTCATATAATTATCTTTCGTTTCTTAAATTAATAATTATAGTAATACCAGATTAAGGATATTAATAATAATGATAATAATATTAGTAATGTAAATAAAAATGAAATTTTTTTAATAAGGATAATAATTTAAATGAATAAATTATATGATAGTTTTAATAAACATTTTAAGAATCACACTAATGATTCTAATATAAAAGTTGTATTATTTTTACAATGAAAAATATCATTTTTGATTCTGATTTCAGACTTAATAATACCCAGTGTTAATATTTTGTAATAATAAATATAAATATGATAAAAAAAATATTAATATTAATGATAATAATAATACTTTTAGATATAATAATAATGATACTAATTATAACTTTAACGATAATAATAAATGATCATAAATTGTATTAGTAATAATAACAATAGTAATAATTATATTATTAATAACAATAGCAATAATAATCATAATAATAATTATTAATAATAATAATAATAATAATAATAATAATAATAATAATAATAATAATAATAATAATAATAATAATAATAATAATAATAATAATAATAATAATAATAATAATAAGAAATAAATGAGAGTATACCCTTTAAAATCTATGAGTAAAAAGAATGCTGCATAAGGGACTCGAACCCGTGACCTCCCGCTCCACACTAACACCCTCTACCATTCGACTGATCACGTTTTTCTGTTATATTAACTCATTTAATTTGTATTTATAATATTTTTGTTTCCTCCATCTTCTTCTCCATCGATCGATTAATCAACCAAATCGACTGGAATCCATTAACCATATTTATAAATACAAAAGGGTTTTTAAGATTCATCAACAAACATACACTCCTAGTTAGTGTTTTGTATTTAATAGAAAAATAAAATGAGCAGCAGCAGCGAAGAAGCACGATGAACAACCCACTTTATGATTTTGGAATTAAGGCTGTATTGGCTTGTGATTATAAAATGAAACAGGTCCTAAATCGTTCATGAAAACTTTCTGAGTTACCAATTTAGCTTGAAACATCCAAACAAATTTGAATTTCAATGAAGATCCACCGTTTGACTTTGAAAATTTAATCTTTGACCCCAAAATTCTCACTCGATACTAATAATTGGAATTTGAAACTTTTCAAAAAGATTGAGTATAAAATTCCTAACACTTCTGCATTAATAGATTTTGAAATTCGATTCGTAATCTGATTTTGGCGAAAAAGTTGAAAAGCAGAGAAGAATGGCTTCGGTTTAGTTTTTTTTTTCTGTTTTAATTCAATCTCATTTACAGATGTATATAATTGAATGATTCGTGATTGATAAAGAAGTGTAACAATTTTGAGATAACAAAAAAATTCGAATAAAGGGCTGATGGGATCATGTAACCAAGTCATACCATGATACTGAAATAAAAAAAATAATTAAACAGATAACGAATTTCCTTCTGATTTGTACGATGGATTCACATATTTAACGTTTACAGAGACAGAAACAAAATTGGTTATGGTCTGATTATGACATGAAACTGATCTTAAATGTATCTGATTATTTATACTCCGTAATTGGTACTAATAAGTAAATAAGTATATATTAATAATAATAATTATTATTATATATATATAATAATAATAATAATAATAATAATAATAATAATAATAATAATAATAATAATAATAATAATAATAATAATAATAATAATAATAATAATAATAATAAAAATAAAATTAATAACATTGATAATAATATCAATAATTCTAATAATAACAATAATATGTGTTAATAATGATAATAAATAATAATACTAATACTAATAATCACAAGAATGATAGTTTTATTAAATTTAATAACAATTATACTAATAATAACAATAATCCTTAATGATAATGGTAATAATAATATTTAATAATAATACTAATATTATTCCTAATAGCTAAAGTTATAACTTTACTACTAATTAAGATAATAATACTGATGTTAACAATGATAACAATAATAACTATAACCATTTAAATATATCAAATTTCATATTATAATTTAATTAATACTGCTGATATTAATATTAATAATAATAATAAGATAATATCTATAATTAAACTTTTAATTACTTTAATATATTAATGTTACATTTATATAATATTATATTATATGATAACATTTATTTAATATTTATATATTTTATACATATTACAAACAATTAATAATATAAATCATATATATTTATATATATTCAAAATTAATTATTTTGTATCTTATTTTACATATTTAATTCAAATGTTAATATTATATTTTTATAGTTTCAATTTATTATATATACTTACATTTATATATATATATATATATATATATATATATATATATATATATATATATATATATATATATATACATATTTATTTACAAACAATTGTTCGTGAATCGTCGAGGATGGTCAAAGGTTAACTGTATACATGTAAATAGTTCAAAGATTTTGAGATTCGATTAAATAGACTTTGCTTATCGTGTCAAAATCATATAAAATTAAGTTTAAATTTGGTCGGAAATTTCCGGGTCATCACAATTGTTGTGGGTATGGATTAGCTCGATCGTAATAGAGCCAGTATTGTATGCCATGAAAAGTTTATTTGTGTAAAGGCCCCAAGTGGGGGAGAGTTAATTATTCATGGCGATAAGCGAAGGAGACTCGTACCATTACGCACTTATGCACGGGCACGTCGTTCCCTTAATAGTGGTGGAATGGTTTTTCTTGCCCATGTAGTTGATACTCGTGAAGAGCCACCATCCATTCGTGAAATTCCGGTGGTTAACAAATTTGATGATGCGTTTCCGGATGAGTTACCGGGTGTTTCGGTGAAAAGACAAGTTGAATTTCGCATTGAGTTGATTCCGGAAGCTAATCCCATTGCTAAGACGCCTTATCGTTTAGCACCAACGAAAATACAAGAATTGATGAACCAAACCCAAGAGTTGATAGAAAAGGGTTTTATTCGACCGAGTGCTTCGCTATGGGGTGCTCTGGTTTTGTTCGTAAAAAAGAAGGATGGTAGTATGCGAATGTGCATTGACTATCGGGAGTTGAACAAAGTGACGATCAAGAATCGCTATACATTACCTAGGATCGACGATTTGTTTGACCAACTCCAAGGCGCGACTTATTTTTCTAAAATTGACTTACGGTCCAGTTATTACCAAATGTGGGTCCGTGAAGAAGATATTGAGAAACGGCCTTTCGAACTCGTTACGGGCATTTTGAATTTGTAGTTTTGCCATTCGGTCTTACGAATGCACATGCAGCATTCATGGATCTTATGAACCGAGTGTGCCAACCTATGTTGGACAAGTCGGTAATTGTGTTCATCGACGACATACTTGTCTATTCCAAGAGTATGAAGGAACATGAACACCATTTGCGTGAGGTGTTGAAGACGTTGAGAAAGGAGAAGTTGTATGCTAAATTCTCCAAGTGTGAATTTTGTCTAAGGGAAGTGCAATTCCTTGGCCATATTGTGAATAAAGAAGGCATTCAAGTAGATCCGAAAAAGATAGAGACGGTAAAGAGTTGGGGATAACCGACTACACCTACAGAAATCCGAAGTTTTCTCAGATTGGCCGGTTATTATTGTCGGTTTATCCAAGACTTCTCTAAGATCACCTCTCCATTGACAAATTTGACGAGGAAGAACGCGAGGTTTAATTGGGAAAATGAGCAAGAGATTGCTTTCCAATTGTTGAAAGAGAAATTGTGTCAAGCTCCGGTTTTGGTGTTGCCGGAAGGTGTAGAAGATATGACGGTTTATTGTGATGCCTCATTAAATGGGATCGGGTGTGTTCTAATGCAACGGGGTAAAGTTATCTCCTACGCCTCTAGGCAATTAGAGGAACATGAAAAGAATTACCTGACGCATGATCTCGAATTGGCGGCGGTGGTGCATGCGTTGAAAATTTGGCGCCACTATTTTTATGGTGTCAAGTGTACGATTTATTCGGATCACAAGAGTTTGAGACATCTTTTTGATCAACGATATTTGAACTATCGTCAACGTAGATGGATGGATGTGGTAAAGGATTATGATTGAGAGATACTTTACCATCCGGGTAAGGCGAACGTGGTCGCGGATGCGTTGAGTCGAAAGAGTCAACATCTGGCGATACGAGTAGGATCGTTACGCATGACAATTACTAACGATATTCTTGTAAAGCTCGGTGAGATTCAAATTGAAGCTTTTGTTAACAACAAGCATGAAGAATGAATCATGGGGAAAATGAGTCTATTACCTTAGGCACGCATGGTTTGTTGTCCTTTCAAGGATGAGTGTGGGTGCCGAAGATGGGCGATTACTGACAAGTGATTCTTGATGAAGCGCACAAGTTAAAGTATTCCATTCATCCGGGTGCGACGAAAATGTACCTTGATTTGAAGAAAGAGTATTGGTGGCCCGGAATGAAACGCGATGTGGTTAAGTTTGTTGAACAATGCGTTACGTGTTTGCAAGTAAAATTCGAACATCAAAAACCTTACGGTAAATTGCAACCATTAGAAATCCCAAATTGGAAGTGGAAGCATATTACCATGGACTTTATTACAAAGTTGTCAAAGACGGCGAGGACCCAATATGATAATATTTGGGTGATTTTCGATCGATTGACGAAGAGTGCTTTGTTCCTTCCGATTCGTGAAGTGATTACGTAGGAGGCGCTTTCAAAGTTGTTCCTTAGAGAAGTGGTAGTGAGACATGGGGTTCCCGTGTCTATTGTTTCGGATCGAGACACACGTTTTACATCTCGATTTTGGAAAAATTTTCATGAAGACATGGGTACGAGGTTGAACATGAGCACGGCGTACCATCCTTAAACGGATGGTCAAAACGAACGTACTAATCAAACCTTAGAAGACATGTTACGAGCATGCGTGATTGATTTTGGAGATAGTTGGGACGAACATTTACCATTGGTGGAATTCTCGTACAATAATAGTTTTCATACTAGTATTGGAATGCCATAATATGAGATGTTATATGTTAAAAGATGTCGAACCCCAATTTGTTCGGGGTGAAGTGGGTCAACGGGAAGTCGGGAGCACCGACTTGGTATTAGAGACTAATAGTAACATCGAAATGATTCGGGCTTATTTGAAAGCAGCGCAAGATAGACAAAGTCTTATGCGGATAAACGTATGTGACCGATCAAATTTGAAGAAGGTGATATGGTGATGTTTAAGGTTTCGCCATGGAAGGGTATTATACGGTTTTGAAAACGAGGGAAACTTGCTCCTCGGTTTATTGGACCTTTTCGAGTTCTAGCTCGAGTTGGTGAAGTGGTGTATCGGTTGGAGTTGCCCGAAGAACTTGCAGGGATCCATAACACATTTTATGTTTCCCATCTTCGTAAGTGTCTAGCGGACGACTCGGCGTGGGTTCCTTTAGACGAGATTGTGTTGAACAACAAGTTGGAGTATGTTGAAGAGCCGATTGCAATACTAGATGAGAAAGTGAAGATGTTGCGAAACAAAGAAGTTAGAACATACAAAGTGCAATGGAGACATCGAAAGGGCTCCGAGTTTATGTGGGAACCCGAAGAATTTGTTTTGGTGTATCTTTCGGCTTGTCATGCAGCTTGGATCGCGAGGACGCGCTCCGATTCAAGTAGGGAAGAGTTGTAACACCCGTTTTTTTAGTTACATCGCATGGAGCATCTCATGTAGTCCAAAGGTATGTGATTTAATCTTTAAAACGCATCTACATAGTTACATATGACTTAAAATGGTTGGAAATTGAGTTTGGGGTGAAACCAGGTAATCTGTCGCATACTGAAGGGGTGTATCGCGTTTTGGTGTGTCGCGGAACGCGACATATATGCTTGAAATGCGACAACTTGAAAACCCCCATCCCTGATCAACTTATCACGTTTTAGTAGGTTGGTCGCGTTTTGGTCATCGCGGATCGCGACACCATGTCGCGAAACGTGACAAATACTCAGATCTAGTATTTAATTCGATTTTTAATGCTACTTTTGAGGGTATAATGGTCTTTTCACTTTGTGGACGGTTGAGACCATAAGAACTGATCCAAAGCTTAACCTTATCTCATTTCTTACTCTTTCACCTACACACTTTCATTCTATAGAGAGAGTTAGAGTTTTAGAGAGAGAGAGAGAGAGAGCTCACTTTGGGGAAGAAGGAGACCAAATCTTGCCCGAGTCCAAGTTTTAAAGTTGTCCCCTACATCTCTAGCTACGTTTTGATAGTGTTGGTAAGTTTTAACTCCGAGTTTCAAGTTCAATTTGATTTATTGCTAGGGTTTGTTCATGTGTAGCTTGTAAGACCCATTTCAAGGTTAAATGGGCGAATTTGGGGTGAACTTGCTGTATGGAAACCCGAAGGTTTGTAATCTAGGGTTTAGCCATGCGATTTGAAGTTGTAGGGTTAATTGTGTTGTTGAATCACTAACACACTTATGTGTTAGTGAAAGGTTTATTATTGGGGTTTATGGTTGACTCGAAATGGGTCAAATGGGTAAGTTGACCTAGTGGGATAAATTGGGTATGAAAATACCCTAGACTTGTATTAATGGAAGTCTTAGAACCCTAATCACTAGCTTTTAATGATTAGTTGTGGACTTTGACTTCGATTGAGTGATTCTAGTGCAAGTGGGTCATAAATACCCTTTTTGGTTCATAAATGCACTAGTGAGGTTAGTTGGTAAATAGTCCAACTTGTTATGTGAATTAATTGGGCATTAATTGTATTAGGTACCTTGCTTTGAAGGTTGCGAGTTGGAAATCTCATCAAGACGATAAGGTGAGTGGAATATCTATGTATGTATGTATATGATTTATTTGGCCATATTAATTGTGCACATAGCCATGTTTGTGCACATGGTTGTGAGTAATAGCCGTGCTTTACTCACACGTTGAATAAGTGTTACGATAGCCATTTTTCGTACAATTGGAGGTGATACCATAGTCGTTTTTGGGACTCCTTGGGGTTAGTATATGAAATGTCCCGTTCTTATTGATTAAAAACGTTCCATATTAATTGATTTCGTTGCGAGGTTTTGACCTCTATATGAGACGTTTTTCAAAGACTGCATTCATTTTAAAACAAACCATAACCTTTATTTCATCCATAAAGGTTTAAAAAGTTTTACGTAGATTATCAAATAATGATAATCTAAAATATCCTGTTTACACACGACCATTACATAATGGTTTACAATACAAATATGTTACAACAAAATAAGTTTCTTGAATGCAGTTTTTAGACAATATCATACAAGCATGGACTCCAAATCTCGTCCTTATTTAAGTATGCGACAGCGGAAGCTCTTAATAATCACCTGAGAATAAACATGCTTAAAACGTCAACAAAAATGTTGGTGAGTTATAGGTTTAACCTATATATATCAAATCATAATAATAGACCACAAGATTTCATATTTCAATACACATCCCATACATAGAGATAAAAATCATTCATATGGTGAACACCTGGTAACCGACATTAACAAGATGCATATATAAGAATATCCCCATCATTCCTGGACACCCTTCGGATATGATATAAATTTCGAAGTACTAAAGCATCCGGTACTTTGGATGGGGTTTGTTAAGCCCAATAGATCTATCTTTAGGATTCGCGTCAATTAGGGTGTCTGTTCCCTAATTCTTAGATTACCAGACTTAAATAAAAGGGGCATATTCGATTTCGATAATTCAACCATAGAATGTAGTTTCACGTACTTGTGTCTATTTTGTAAATCATTTATAAAACCTGCATGTATTCTCATCCCAAAAATATTAGATTTTAAAAGTGGGACTATAACTCACTTTCACAGATTTTTACTTCGTCGGGAAGTAAGACTTGGCCACTGGTTGATTCACGAACCTATAACAATATATACATATATATCAAAGTATGTTCAAAATATATTTACAACACTTTTAATATATTTTGATGTTTTAAGTTTATTAAGTCAGCTGTCCTCGTTAGTAACCTACAACTAGTTGTCCACAGTTAGATGTACAGAAATAAATCGATAAATATTATCTTGAATCAATCCACGACCCAGTGTATACGTATCTCAGTATTGATCACAACTCAAACTATATATATTTTGGAATCAACCTCAACCCTGTATAGCTAACTCCAACATTCACATATAGAGTGTCTATGGTTGTTCCGAAATATATATAGATGTGTCGACATGATAGGTCGAAACATTGTATACGTGTCTATGGTATCTCAAGATTACATAATATACAATACAAGTTGATTATGTTATGGTTGGAATAGATTTGTTAACAATTTTCACGTAGCTAAAATGAGAAAAATTATCCAATCTTGTTTTACCCATAACTTCTTCATTTTAAATCCGTTTTGAGTGAATCAAATTGCTATGGTTTCATATTGAACTCTATTTTATGAACCTAAACAGAAAAAGTATAGGTTTATTGTCAGAAAAATAAGTTACAAGTCATTTTTGTAAAGGTAGTCATTTCAGTCGAAAGAACGACGTCTAGATGACCATTTTAGAAAACATACTTCCACTTTGAGTTTAACCATAATTTTTGGATATAGTTTCATGTTCATAATAAAAATCATTTTCTCAGAATAACAACTTTTAAATCAAATTTTATCATAGTTTTTAATTAACTAACCCAAAACAGCCCGCGGTGTTACTTCGACGGCGTAAATCCGGTTTTACGGTGTTTTTCGTGTTTCCAGGTTTTAAATCATTAAGTTAGCATATCATATAGATATAGAACATGTGTTTAGTTGATTTTAAAAGTCAAGTTAGAAGGATTAACTTTTGTTTGCGAACAAGTTTAGAATTAACTAAACTATGTTCTAGTGATTACAAGTTTAAACCTTCGAATAAGATAGCTTTATATGTATGAATCGAATGATGTTATGAACATCATTACTACCTTAAGTTCCTTGGATAAACCTACTGGAAAAGAGAAAAATGGATCTAGCTTCAATGGATCCTTGGATGGCTCGAAGTTCTTGAAGCAGAATCATGACATGAAAACAAGTTCAAGTAAGATCATCACTTGAAATAAGATTGTTATAGTTATAGAAATTGAAACAAAGTTTGAATATGATTATTACCTTGTATTAGAATGATAACCTAATGTAAGAAACAAAGATTTCTTGAGGTTGGATGATCACCTTACAAGATTGGAAGTGAGCTAGCAAACTTGAAAGTATTCTTGATTTTATGAAACTAGAACTTTTGGAATTTATGAAGAACACTTAGAACTTGAAGATAGAACTTGAGAGAGATCAATTAGATGAAGAAAATTGAAGAATGAAAGTGTTTGTAGGTGTTTTTGGTCGTTGGTGTATGGATTAGATATAAAGGATATGTAATTTTGTTTTCATGTAAATAAGTCATGAATGATTACTCATATTTTTGTAATTTTATGAGATATTTCATGCTAGTTGCCAAATGATGGTTCCCACATGTGTTAGGTGACTCACATGGGCTGCTAAGAGCTGATCATTGGAGTGTATATACCAATAGTACATACATCTAAAAGCTGTGTATTGTACGAGTACGAATACGGGTGCATACGAGTAGAATTGTTGATGAAACTGAACGAGGATGTAATTGTAAGCATTTTTGTTAAGTAGAAGTATTTTGATAAGTGTATTGAAGTCTTTCAAAAGTGTATAAATACATATTAAAACACTACATGTATATACATTTTAACTGAGTCGTTAAGTCATCGTTAGTCGTTACATGTAAGTGTTGTTTTGAAACCTTTAGGTTAACGATCTTGTTAAATGTTGTTAACCCAATGTTTATAATATCAAATGAGATTTTAAATTATTATATTATCATGATATTATCATGTATGAATATCTCTTAATATGATATATATACATTAAATGTCTTTACAACGATAATCGTTACATATATGTCTCGTTTAAAAATCATTAAGTTAGTAGTCTTGTTTTTACATATGTAGTTCATTGTTAATATACTTAATGATATGTTTACTTATCATAGTATCATGTTAACTATATATATATCCATATATATGTCATCATATAGTTTTTACAAGTTTTAACGTTCGTGAATCACCGGTCAACTTGGGTGGTCAATTGTCTATATGAAACATATTTCAATTAATCAAGTCTTAACAAGTTTGATTGCTTAACATGTTGGAAACATTTAATCATATAAATATCAATCTCAATTAATATATATAAACTTGGAAAAGTTCGGGTCACTACAGTACCTACCTGTTAAATAAATTTCGTCCCGAAATTTTAAGCTGTTGAAGGTGTTGACGAATCTTCTGGATATAGATGCGGGTATTTCTTCTTCATCTGATCTTCACGCTCCCAGGTGAACTCGGGTCCTCTACGAGCATTCCATCGAACCTTAACAATTGGTATCTTGTTTTGCTTAAGTCTTTTAACCTCACGATCCATTATTTCGACGGGTTCTTCGATGAATTGAAGTTTTTCGTTGATTTGGATTTCATCTAATGGAATAGTGAGATCTTCTTTAGCAAAACATTTCTTCAAATTCGAGACGTGGAAAGTGTTATGTACAGCCGCGAGTTGTTGAGGTAACTCAAGTCGGTAAGCTACTGGTCCGACACGATCAATAATCTTGAATGGTCCAATATACCTTGGATTTAATTTCCCCTGTTTACCAAATCGAACAACGCCTTTCCAAGGTGCAACTTTAAGCATGACCATCTCTCCAATTTCAAATTCTATATCTTTTCTTTTAATGTCAGCGTAGCTCTTTTGTCGACTTTGGGCGGTTTTCAACCGTTGTTGAATTTGGATGATCTTCTCGGTAGTTTCTTGTATAATCTCCGGACCCGTAATCTGTCTATCCCCCACTTCACTCCAACAAATCGGAGACCTGCACTTTCTACCATAAAGTGCTTCAAACGGCGCCATCTCAATGCTTGAATGGTAGCTGTTGTTGTAGGAAAATTCTGCTAACGGTAGATGTCGATCCTAACTGTTTCCGAAATCAATAACACATGCTCGTAGCATATCTTCAAGCGTTTGTATCGTCCTTTCACTCTAACCATCAGTTTGTGGATGATAGGCAGTACTCATGTTTAGACGAGTTCCTAATGCTTGCTGTAATGTCTGCCAGAATCTTGAAATAAATCTGCCATCCCTATCAGAGATAATAGAGATTGGTATTCCATGTCTGGAGACGACTTCCTTCAAATATAGTCGTGCTAACTTCTCCATCTTGTCATCTTCTCTTATTGGCAGGAAGTGTGCTGATTTGGTGAGACGATCAACTATTACCCAAATAGTACCAAAACCACTTGCAGTCCTTGGCAATTTAGTGATGAAATCCATGGTAATGTTTTCCCATTTCCATTCTGGGATTTCGGGTTGTTGAAGTAGACCTGATGGTTTTTGATGCTCAGCTTTGACCTTAGAACACGTCAAACATTCTCCTACGTATTTAGCAACATCGGCTTTCATACCCGGCCACCAAAAATGTTTCTTGAGATCCTTGTACATCTTCCCCGTTCCAGGATGTATTGAGTATCTGGTTTTATGAGCTTCTCTAAGTACCATTTCTCTCATATCTCCAAATTTTGGTACCCAAATCCTTTCAGCCCTATACCGGGTTCCGTCTTCCCGAATATTAAGATGCTTCTCCGATCCTTTGGGTATTTCATCCTTTAAATTTCCCTCTTTTAAAACTCCTTGTTGCGCCTCCTTTATTTGAGTAGTAAGGTTATTATGAATCATTATATTCATAGATTTTACTCGAATGGGTTCTCTGTCCTTCCTGCTCAAGGCATCGGCTACCACATTTGCCTTCCCCGGGTGGTAACGAATCTCAAAGTCGTAATCATTCAACAATTCAATCCACCTACGCTGCCTCATATTCAGTTGTTTCTGATTAAATATGTGTTGAAGACTTTTATGGTCGGTATATATAATACTTTTGACCCCATATAAGTAGTGCCTCCAAGTCCTTAATGCAAAAACAACCGCGCCTAATTCCAAATCATGCATTGTATAATTTTGTTCGTGAATCTTCAATTGTCTAGACGCATAAGCAATCACCTTCGTTCGTTGCATTAATACACAACCGAGACCTTGCTTTGATGCGTCACAATAAATCACAAAATCATCATTCCCTTCAGGCAATGACAATATAGGTGCCGTAGTTAGCTTTTTCTTCAATAACTGAAACGCTTTCTCTTGTTCATCATTCCATTCAAATTTCTTCCCTTTAATGCAGTCAAGGGTTTTGCTATTCTGGAAAAGTCTTGGATGAACCTTCTGTAGTAACCAGCTAGTCCTAAAAACTGGCGTATGTGTTTCGGAGTTTTCGGGGTTTCCCACTTTTCAACAGTTTCTATCTTTGCCGGATCCACCTTAATACCTTCTTTGTTCACTATGTGACCGAGGAATTGAACTTCTTCCAACCAAAATGCACACTTTGAAAACTTAGCGTACAATTCTTCCTTCCTCAATACTTCTAACACCTTTCTCAAATGTTCACCGTGTTCTTGGTCATTCTTTGAGTAAATAAGTATGTCATCAATGAAAACAATGACAAACTTGTCAAGGTATGGTCCACACACTCGGTTCATAAGGTCAATGAACACAGCTGGTGCATTAGTTAAACCAAACGGCATGACCATAAACTCGTAATGACCGTAACGTGTTCTGAAAGCAGTCTTTGGAATATCATCTTCTTTAACCCGCATTTGATGATACCCGGAACGTAAGTCAATCTTTGAATAAACAGACGAGCCTTGTAGTTGATCAAATAAGTCGTCGATTCTTGGTAGTGGGTAGCGGTTCTTGATGGTAAGTTTGTTCAACTCTCGGTAGTCGATACACAACCTGAATGTACCATATTTCTTCTTGACAAACAAAACAGGAGCTCCCCACGGTGATGTGCTTGGTCGAATGAAACCACGCTCTAAAAGTTCTTGTAATTGGCTTTGTAGTTCTTTCATCTTGCTGGGTGCGAGTCTGTAAGGAGCACGAGCTATTGGTGCAGCTCCTGGTACAAGATCTATTTGAAATTCAACGGATCGATGTGGGGGTAATCCCGGTAATTCTTTCGGAAATACATCAAGAAATTCTTTTGCGACGGGAACATCATTGATGCTCTTTTCTTCAGTTTGTACTTTCTCGACGTGTGCTAGAACAGCATAGCAACCTTTTCTTATTAGTTTTTGTGCCTTCAAATTACTAATAAGATGTAGCTTCGTGTTGCCCTTTTCTCCGTACACCATTAAGGGTTTTCCTTTTTCTCGTATAATGCGAATTGCATTTTTGTAACAAACGATCTCCGCTTTCACTTCTTTCTACCAGTCCATACCGATTATCACATCAAAACTCCCTAACTCTACTGGTATCAAATCAATCTTAAATGTTTCGCTAACCAGTTTAATTTCTCGATTCCGACATATATTATCTGCTGAAATTAATTTACCATTTGCTAATTCGAGTAAAAATTTACTATCCAAAGGCGTCAATGGACAACTTAATTTAGCACAAAAATCTCTACTCATATAGCTTCTATCTGCACCCGAATCAAATAAAACGTAAGCAGATTTATTGTCAATAAGAAACGTACCCGTAACAAGCTCCGGGTCTTCCTGTGCCTCTGCCGCATTAATATTGAAAACTCTTCCACGGCCTTGTCCATTCGTGTTCTCCTGGTTCGGGCAATTTCTAATAATGTGGCCCGGTTTTCCACATTTATAACAAACTACATTGGCATAACTTGCTCCGACACTACTTGCTCCGACATTACTCGTTCCGACACCATTTGTTCCTTTCGTTCTATTAACCCCTGGTCCGTAGACCTCACACTTCGCTGCGCTATGACCATTTCTTTTACACTTGTTGCAAAATTTGGTGCAGAACCCCGAGTGATTCTTTTCACACCTTTGGCATAGCTGCTTCTGATTGTTGTTGTTGTTGCGGTTATTATTGTTGTTGGGATGATTGTTGTAGTTGCTGTTGTTGTTGTTGTTGTTGTTGTTGTTGTTGTTGTTGTTGGGCCGTTTGTTGTAGTTGCGATTGATGTTGCGATTGTTGGGATAATTGTTGCGATTATTGTTGTAATTGCTGTTGTTGTTGTATTGGTGATTCTTATCACCGTTTTCCTCCCACTTTCTTTTGACTTGCTTCACATTGGCCTCTTCAGCAGTCTGTTCTTTAATTCTTTCTTCAATCTGGTTCACTAGTTTGTGAGCCATTCTACATGCCTGTTGTATGGAGGCGGGCTCGTGTGAACTTATATCTTCTTGGATTCTTTCCGGTAATCCTTTCACAAACGCGTCGATCTTCTCTTCCTCATCTTCGAATGCTCCCGGAATCTTCTTTCGTACGTGGTAATATCAAATCCTTGGGTTCGTAACCCTCTAAGTTCTGTCTTGAGCTTATTTACCTCGGTTCTGGGACGGTACTTCTCGTTCATCAAGTGCTTGAATGCTGACCACGGTAGTGCGTACGCATCGTCTTGTCCCACTTGCTCTAGATAGGTATTCCACCATGTTAACGCAGAACCTGTGAAGGTATGCGTAGCGTACTTCACTTTGTCCTCTTCAGTACACTTACTTATGGCAAACACCGATTCGACCTTCTCGGTCCACCGTTTCAATCCGATCGGTCCTTCGGTTCCATCAAATTCCAAAGGTTTGCAGGCAGTGAATTCTTTGTAGGTGCATCCTACACGATGTCCTGTACTGCTAGATCCAAGGTTATTGTTGGTATGTAGCGCAGCCTGTACTGCGGCTATGTTTGAAGCTAGAAAAGTACGGAATTCCTCTTCATTCATATTCACGGTGTGTCGAGTAGTCGGTGCCATTTCCTTCAAAATAGTCAAATGGAACAAGTTAATCATACAGAATATTAAGAGTAGTTAATAGTATTTCGTAGCATAATATGAACTCATTTATAAAAGCTTTTTCTTCATATTAGCATTTTATAAGTTTAAATTCGGGTAGTACCTACCCGTTAAGTTCATACTTAGTAGCTAATATACAATTCAACTACTACAATTCTATATGAAAAACTGATTATAATAATATTTCGCGTTCAAACTTTTATACAATATTTTACAAATTTACAATATCGCTTATTTTACACAAAGTATGAAATATAGCACAAAATAACTTTGATACAAGATAGTTGTGAAGATAATTCTAGCTAGTACACAAGTCGTTCAGCAAAGGCAATAAAGACACGTAATTCATACGTCCAGAAACAAGTCATGCATTCTGGTTTTACTAGGACTACTTCCCATCCTTGGTCTTGTGGAACATAACCGTTATGGCCGTTGATAAGACAGCGTGTTGTAACATCGTCAAAGGGACGAGGGTTACGTAATGTCCAACAGTCCCGTAACAATCTAAAAACCTCATTTCTTACCCCAATTACCGACTCCGTCACTTGTGGGAACGTTTTGTTTAATAGCTGTAGCCCGATGTTCTTTTTCTCACTTTGGTGAGAAGCGAACATTACTAACCCATAAGCATAGCATGCTTCTTTATGTTGCATGTTAGCCGCTTTTTCTAAATCATGAAGTCCTATATTCGGATACATTGAGTCAAAATAATTTCTTAACCCGTTGCGTAAAATAGCATTTGGGTTCCCCGCAATATATGCGTCAAAGTAAACACATCGTAACTTATGGGTTTCCCAATGTGATATCCCCCATCTTTCAAACGAAAGTCTCTTATAAACCAAGACATTCTTGGAACGTTCTTCGAATGTCTTACAAACTGATCTCGCCTTAAATAGTTGTGCCGAGGAATTCTGACCGACTCTAGACAAGATTTCATCAATCATGTCTCCGGGTAGGTCTCTTAAAATATTGGGTTGTCTATCCATTTTGTGTTTTAATACTGTAAAATAGACAAGAGTTAGATTCATAAAAAAAAATACTTATTAATACAAGCAATTTTTACATATATCATAAAGCATAAGCACACTATATTACATATATTACACCACATGAATACAACTATCTTATTCCGACTCGCTTGTTTCTTCTTCTTCGGTTTTGGTTCGTTTTGCCAAGTTTCTAGGGATATATGATGTTCCCCTAATACGAGCCGTCGTTATCCACATTGGTTTAGAAAAACCTGGTGGTTTAGAGGTTCCCGGGTCATTGTTACAACTTAAGGACTTCGGGGGTTGACGATACATATAAAGTTCATCGGGGTTGGAATTAGATTTCTCTATTTTTATGCCCTTTCCCTTATTATTTTCTTTTGCCTTTTTAAATTCAGTTGGGGTAATTTCTATAACATCATCGGAATTCTCGTCGGAACCCGATTCATCGGAGAATTGGTAATCCTCCCAATATTTTGCTTCCTTGGCGGAAACACCATTGACCATAATTAACCTTGGTCGGTTGGTTGAGGATTTTCTTTTACTTAACCGTTTTATTATTTCCCCCACCGGTTCTATTTCTTCATCCGGTTCCGATTCTTCTTCCGGTTTCGATTCTTCTTCCGGTTCCGACTCTTCTTCCGGTTCCTCTTCGGGAACTTGTGAATCAGTCCACGAATCATTCCAATTTACATTTGACTCTTCATTATTATTAGGTGAGTCAATGGGACTTGTTCTAGAGGTAGACATCTATCACATAATATCAAACGCGTTAAGAGATTAATATATCACATAATATTCACATGTTAAAAATATATAGTTTCCAACAAAATTTGTTAAGCAATCATTTTTCAAGTAAACACGGTCGAAGTCCAGACTCACTAATGCATCCTAACAAACTCGATAAGACACACTAATGCAAAATTATGGTTCTCTAAGACCAACGCTCGGATACCAACTGAAATGTCCCGTTCTTATTGATTAAAAACGTTCCATATTAATTGATTTCGTTGCGAGGTTTTGACCTCTATATGAGACGTTTTTCAAAGACTGCATTCATTTTAAAACAAACCATAACCTTTATTTCATCCATAAAGGTTTAAAAAGTTTTACGTAGATTATCAAATAATGATAATCTAAAATATCCTGTTTACACACGACCATTACATAATGGTTTACAATACAAATATGTTACAACAAAATAAGTTTCTTGAATGCAGTTTTTACAAAATATCATACAAGCATGGACTCCAAATCTCGTCCTTATTTAAGTATGCGACAGCGGAAGCTCTTAATAATCACCTGAGAATAAACATGCTTAAAACGTCAACAAAAATGTTGGTGAGTTATAGGTTTAACCTATATATATCAAATCATAATAATAGACCACAAGATTTCATATTTCAATACACATCCCATACATAGAGATAAAAATCATTCATATGGTGAACACCTGGTAACCGACATTAACAAGATGCATATATAAGAATATCCCCATCATTCCGGGACACCCTTCGGATATGATATAAATTTCGAAGTACTAAAGCATCCGGTACTTTGGATGGGGTTTGTTAAGCCCAATAGATCTATCTTTAGGATTCGCGTCAATTAGGGTGTCTGTTCCCTAATTCTTAGATTACCAGACTTAAATAAAAGGGGCATATTCGATTTCGATAATTCAACCATAGAATGTAGTTTCACGTATTTGTGTCTATTTTGTAAATCATTTATAAAACCTGCATGTATTCTCATCCCAAAAATATTAGATTTTAAAAGTGGGACTATAACTCACTTTCACAGATTTTTACTTCGTCGGGAAGTAAGACTTGGCCACTTGTTGATTCACGAACCTATAACAATATATACATATATATCAAAGTATGTTCAAAATATATTTACAACACTTTTAATATATTTTGATGTTTTAAGTTTATTAAGTCAGCTGTCCTCGTTAGTAACCTACAACTTGTTGTCCACAGTTAGATGTACAGAAATAAATCGATAAATATTATCTTGAATCAATCCATGACCCAGTGTATACGTATCTCAGTATTGATCACAACTCAAACTATATATATTTTGGAATCAACCTCAACCCTGTATAGCTAACTCCAACATTCACATATAGAGTGTCTATGGTTGTTCCGAAATATATATAGATGTGTCGACATGATAGGTCGAAACATTGTATACGTGTCTATGGTATCTCAAGATTACATAATATACAATACAAGTTGATTATGTTATGGTTGGAATAGATTTGTTAACAATTTTCACGTAGCTAAAATGAGAAAAATTATCCAATCTTGTTTTACCCATAACTTCTTCATTTTAAATCCGTTTTGAGTGAATCAAATTGCTATGGTTTCATATTGAACTCTATTTTATGAACCTAAACAGAAAAAGTATAGGTTTATAGTCAGAAAAATAAGTTACAAGTCATTTTTGTAAAGGTAGTCATTTCAGTCGAAAGAACGACGTCTAGATGACCATTTTAGAAAACATACTTTCACTTTGAGTTTAACCATAATTTTTGGATATAGTTTCATGTTCATAATAAAAATCATTTTCTCAGAATAACAACTTTTAAATCAAATTTTATAATAGTTTTTAATTAACTAACCCAAAACAGCCCGCGGTGTTACTACGACGGCGTAAATCCGGTTTTACGGTGTTTTTCGTGTTTCCAGGTTTTAAATCATTAAGTTAGCATATCATATAGATATAGAACATGTGTTTAGTTGATTTTAAAAGTCAAGTTAGAAGGATTAACTTTTGTTTGCGAACAAGTTTAGAATTAACTAAACTATGTTCTAGTGATTACAAGTTTAAACCTTCGAATAAGATAGCTTTATATGTATGAATCGAATGATGTTATGAACATCATTACTACCTTAAGTTCCTTGGATAAACCTACTGGAAAAGAGAAAAATGGATCTAGCTTCAATGGATCCTTGGATGGCTCGAAGTTCTTGAAGCAGAATCATGACATGAAAACAAGTTCAAGTAAGATCATCACTTGAAATAAGATTGTTATAGTTATAGAAATTGAACCAAAGTTTGAATATGATTATTACCTTGTATTAGAATGATAACCTACTGTAAGAAACAAAGATTTCTTGAGGTTGGATGATCACCTTACAAGATTGGAAGTGAGCTAGCAAACTTGAAAGTATTCTTGATTTTATGAAACTAGAACTTTTGGAATTTATGAAGAACACTTAGAACTTGAAGATAGAACTTGAGAGAGATCAATTAGATGAAGAAAATTGAAGAATGAAAGTGTTTGTAGGTGTTTTTGGTCGTTGGTGTATGGATTAGATATAAAGGATATGTAATTTTGTTTTCATGTAAATAAGTCATGAATGATTACTCATATTTTTGTAATTTTATGAGATATTTCATGCTAGTTGCCAAATGATGGTTCCCACATGTGTTAGGTGACTCACATGGGCTGCTAAGAGCTGATCATTGGAGTGTATATACCAATAGTACATACATCTAAAAGCTGTGTATTGTACGAGTACGAATACGGGTGCATACGAGTAGAATTGTTGATGAAACTGAACGAGGATGTAATTGTAAGCATTTTTGTTAAGTAGAAGTATTTTGATAAGTGTATTGAAGACTTTCAAAAGTGTATAAATACATATTAAAACACTACATGTATATACATTTTAACTGAGTCGTTAAGTCATCGTTAGTCGTTACATGTAAGTGTTGTTTTGAAACCTTTAGGTTAACGATCTTGTTAAATGTTGTTAACCCAATGTTTATAATATCAAATGAGATTTTAAATTATTATATTATCATGATATTATCATGTATGAATATCTCTTAATATGATATATATACATTAAATGTCTTTACAACGATAATCGTTACATATATGTCTCGTTTAAAAATCATTAAGTTAGTAGTCTTGTTTTTACATATGTAGTTCATTGTTAATATACTTAATGATATGTTTACTTATCATAGTATCATGTAACTATATATATATCCATATATATGTCATCATATAGTTTTTACAAGTTTTAACGTTCGTGAATCACCGGTCAACTTGGGTGGTCAATTGTCTATATGAAACATATTTCAATTAATCAAGTCTTAACAAGTTTGATTGCTTAACATGTTGGAAACATTTAATCATATAAATATCAATCTCAATTAATATATATAAACATGGAAAAGTTCGGGTCACTACAGTATACCATAGCCGTTTTTGGGCGCTAACTGTTATGAACACCGATGACTTGTTCTCGAGGTCATTCCCTTGTGATTTTGGTTAACCATGGTTTATACTTGTTTATGTTTAGCATTTTATTATTATTATATTATTGTGCTAACGATGTTGCTAGTTGTACGATTTGACGATACTAGCTTTTGTTATGAGATGATATGCGATTATATGCATTGTATGATGTCGTGGATGCGAGTAGGAAAATTGTATATGCATGTATATATTTATTTTATTCAATAAGCTTTAGCTTACCCTCTCATTGTTTACATTTGTAGATGCGGGAGCGGATCGTGGCAAGGGTAAAGTTGTGGACTAGGCGTTTCCCCTTTAGTTCCTAGTGGAATGCTTTTGGAAGTTCGACCTAATGTTTGGGTAGTTTAATCCCAAACCCATGCTTTATTGATGTTTGGAACTTAAGATAATTGGTCAAAACTTATATTTTTGGGATTTGTAAAATGGGTCATTGAACCCGAATGGTTATGTAAACTTTTAACTATGTTGTATGCGCCTTTTAAACATGTAATAATTAAACATGATGTGATGGTTTGATGAGTATGATGATATGTTATATATATATATATATATATATATATATATATATATATATATATATATATATATATATATATATATATATATATATATATATATATATATATATATATATATATATATATATATATATATATATATATATATATATATATATATATATATATATATGTACGTTTTCTTAATATAACGGGTTGGGTCGTTACAAGTGGTATCAGAGCATGGTATAAGGGATTTAGGTGACTTAAGATAGGCGCCTAGACTTAGACTTTTGTGTTGCTATTTTATATGCGGGACTTGTAGGACTACGGGTCGGTACGGGTTTTGTTTAGTGCCTTGGTGAATAGGTGGACTAAGTATGCTAATGTTATGAAGTTACTAATCGTGCTTTATTATTTTGAATATCGAGCAAGATAGTTGTGGTACGTTTGAGCATGGCATGGCATGCGAACGTAATAGTGATTCGCGACCACTATTACGGTTGCAAGTCAAGTCAAGCAAGGACGTGCGACAAGTATTGAGCTAGGTGTTATGTGCGTGCGGTGATATATATATATATATATATATATATATATATATATTTTTGTTGGTGATGTCTAATCCGTTGCGATTTTTAAAATGAAGATGAGAAATGGAACGGAGACAATCAATGGTGGCGGTCCTCAACATGAGGAAGTGGACGAAATGACCACCAAAATAGAGGCCTCTCTAGAAAACTACGCCTCAGTTTTCTTCCGAAAACTTAAACAAATACTCGAAGAGTCGGTTTCGGAACATGTGGTCGATTTGATTCGAGAACAAATGGCCGATACCGTTAAAGAAGAAGTTGAAAGGAGGTTTCCTAGACCTCAAAACGGGGACGAAATGGTGTTTAGCTACAAAAATTTTATGGCGACTAAGCCTCCATACTTTTCCGAGGATCGCAACCCCATGAAAAGTACGGGTTGGATCTCCGATGTTGAAGGTTGTTTTCACACTAGCGAATGCCTACCCGAAAAAAAGATAAGACTTGCCACTAGTTTGATGAGGGGCAATGCTAAAGATTGGCTTGAGGGTAAAATTGACATGGTGGGGGAAGCGGCTTTTGTAGGGTTGTCTTGGGAGGAGTTTAAGAAAGAGTTTTTCCTTGAGTATCGTATGCAAGCAGATCTTTCTAAATTGCACAACGAGTTAAGAAACATGCGTCAAGAGTCTTTGGACCTAAACACTCTTAAAACCAACTTTCTCGCCAAAGCGCGTTTTTGCCCCGAGTATGTAGGGAATGACCAATTGTTGATGGAAGATTTTCATGCGACCCTTAGAGATGATTTGAAGGGTAAGATTAGTATTGGTCATGTTGAGACTTTGGCTAAGCTCTTGGCGATTGCGAAAGGGTTTGAAGCGCAAGCTTCGAGTCCGGTTGGTTATGTGTCGAGTAAAAGAAAATTTGAAGCATCTAGTTACTCCAACAAGGAAAGCAAAGGTGTGTCCGAAAGCATGAGAAGTGTGAAAAAGGGTGGTTCGAGTAGTTTTCACCTACGTGTTATACTTGCGGGAAGAAGGGTCATTACTCCCGCGATTGTTTGAGTAAGATGGGCACGTGCTTTAATTGTCAAAAAGTGGGACACCGGGAGTCAGAATGTCCCGAATTGTTAGGTGACCAAGTGAAGAAGCTTGAGAAGGCGGCGGGTACGACTAGGGGAAGAAACTACTTGATGACAAATGATGAAGCCAAACAATCCAATGAAGTTTTCTCGGGTACTTTCATGGTTAATTCTAATCCGGCAGGGATACTATTTGATAGCGATGTTAATTTTTCGTTTGTGTCTCCACGATTTATGTCTAAGCTTGATAAACTGCTAACTAAGTTAAGTAATCTGGTAGAAGTTGAAATCGCGGATGGTAAGACGGTGCTAGGGGTTGATGTGTGTATAGATTGTAATGTTGTGTTTGGTGCCGAAACCTTTAAAATCGATCTTATCCCGATGACTTTGGATGAGTTTGATATTGTTGTGGGTATGGATTTGTGACAACCCGAAAATTTCCAACCAAATTTAAACTTTATCTTTATATTATTTCGACACGATAAGCAAAGTTTGTTAAGTTAATTCTCAAGAATTTTAAACTATGTTCATACATTCATTTAACCTCGACCAAATTCTGATGATTCACGAACCATTATATAAATGGATATGATTATATATATATATATATATATATATATATATATATATATATACACATACATACTTATATATATATATATATATATATATATATATATATATATATATATATATATATATATATATATATATATATATATATATATATTATAATTTGAGAATGTTAATAAAGTATTAAACGTATAATACTTTACATGAACATATTTGTTCAATATATTTATCGACAGAATTACATTATGATATCAAATGATTGAGTTTTCAAGATTCATTATGATTACGAGTCTCTGTTGTGGGGTCTACTGTGATTTAAGAAATTTGTTCATTTTAACAACATTCGAAAAATGGTAAAGTGATCTACAGGTAGGAATAAAGTATCAAATAATGAATGTTAGACAAGAGTTAGTGGAACTTCCTATTTGATTTTCAATTTATGCTTTACAATGTTTTCCCCGTGACTTGAATAAGATAATTATTTTAACTTTCATTTTATTTAATTTGAAAGTAGGAATGTAGAATGTAGATAACTTAGATGTCGAATTGTGGCAAGTTAGGTAAATCGACATTTTACGTTAAGATGATTACATACGTTTATTTAACCTTAGACTTTATCCCCCGTTTCGTCATCAAACGGTAATTTAAAAACTTGAAACCTATTATGAGTATATATATTCTTATTTTTCTAGAACATTTTATGATATAATGATTTCCATTATTTTAAACTTTTAACAAAATGATTCTTAAATATATTTAGTTTTGGAAAACAAAATTATCATATTTATTTGATTTAGTTTCAAACGTACAAAAACGTTTTCAGTTTAAAAAGAACTTTATTACTAAAACGTATATAACTTTTATAAATATCTAAAACCACTTTTGACAACTAATTACTTAACCAGTATGATAAAGATAACGATATTTATATTTTATTTTATTAAATATATATATCAATTTAAATTAATATTATATATATTTATACGCGTATTATACGTACATAGTCTTATACTTTTACTATACTTTAACTTTACCTTTACCTTTACCTTTACTTTTACTTTACTTTAACTTTAATAATTCATACTTTAATAATTCATACTTTAATAATTCTCTTTAATAATTCATACTTTAATAATTCACTTTAATAATTCAAAAATCTATTATAAATAGAATTCAATAGGTTTCATTATTTCATAGAAACTTGAAAATATATTTCTCTAAACTCTCTCAATCGATTTACATATATATATATTTACTCCGTATTATTTCAAGATATTATTAGTTTACATAAAATACTACGACGAAGTCATGAGCGAGTTATTTCAAACGAGTTTTTCGAGCGGGAGGGAGCAAAGGAAAGTATGGGTTATA
The DNA here is from genome assembly GCF_046630445.1 of Rutidosis leptorrhynchoides. Lineage (NCBI taxonomy): Eukaryota > Viridiplantae > Streptophyta > Magnoliopsida > Asterales > Asteraceae > Rutidosis > Rutidosis leptorrhynchoides. The sequence continues at coordinate 359,479,040 of NC_092336.1, read as the reverse complement.
GCTAAGGAGGTTATGGGTATTGTTCGGGGGTATGCTCGTGAGGTCAATCTAGTGTTTATCATCTCCGTTGTGTCTATGTACCTTTCCTGCAATATTGAATCTCAATATTGATACGTGAGCACTCATAACGTAACTTTTATATATTAATAGTGTATCCCTGACTAGTGCTCGAGTATATAGGATTATGCATACTTGTATTTTTAATATTGTCATTAGATAGTTTAGGTTGAATCTTGAATTAGATACATATGCTACTGAGATAGTGTGACGACCCGGGAATTTCCGACCAAATTTAAACTTAATCTTATATGATTTTCAACACGATAAGCAAAGTCTGTAATGAAGAATCTCAAAAATTTTGAAGTGTTTGCATTTATGCAATTACCCTTTGATCGATCTCGACGATTCACGAACCTCTAATGTATATATAAATGATTATATATGTAAATAATTATATTAAGTATATCAATGAACTATTATGTAATGAAAGGTAATTTTAAATAACTAAAACTTATTACTTTAATTAGATAGAGCATATTGGATATAAATGGTTTCAAACATAATCTGTTAACATTATCAAGGTATTAAAAGTGTAATGTTATATTGAATTTAATTATTTAATATATATAATTAGTTATCTAATTAATATTTAAAACATAAATTATATATATAGTAGTATATATATATAAATCTATATATGAATTCTATTCATAATTATTATTGAATTAAAATATACATATGTTCAATAAATGTTGTCAAATAACATATATGATAATATTATATAATCAATAAAACGTAATATATATTAAATGTAATTACAAGTTAAACACATGATTGTTATACTAATATTATTATTACTTCCATTATTATTATTACTATTAATAATATCAATATGAATATTAAAATCAGTGTTAGTCACATTATTATTTTCAATAGATAATATATAAATAGGAAAGTTGATACATATAAATTGTTATTAATATTATTGCTATCATTGGTAATATCATTATTATTACAACTAGAAGTAAAATTATAATTTTAGTTAATATTCTTAATATTAGTATATATTATTATTATTGTTATCACTAAAGAATTATTATTATTATTATTAAAAAATAATACAATTTAATATTATTATCAATAATGATATTATTAATCTCATTGTTAGTATTATTGGTTAAAATTAATATTATTATTAAATTTTATTACTAATATTATTAGAATTTTAATTATTATTAATATAATTATAATTATTAATTATTCATATAGAAAAATCGTACGTACCCATATAAAATCAAATTCAGTTTTGCATCTTAATCAATCTGTAGATAATTTTGTTTGTTGTCTCCCAAAATTTGTTACAAAATCAATTTCAATCACAGATAAGTGCCAAAAACCAGCTCACGATTTCCTTTCTAATTTTCAGTTATATTTTTTATTTCATATATGTTCTTGAGCAATTTTGGTCGACCCATTCTTCACTATAAATCAAACGATCAATTCATATTATTGAGTAAGCTATTCGATTTTCCTTAATCATTATCAATAACATTTACTTTTAAAACTTCTGTATGTGTAATTTAAATAGAAAATTTTAAAAACAGATGCATATACTCTGTACGCGTTATCTTAAATTCAAAAGCTTCAATTTCGAATCAAAATTCAAAAATTATAAATGTAGTCGTGTTAGGAATCTTTTGTTTGAGCTTTCTGTAAAATTTGAACATCCAATTCGTTATATTGAGTGAGAAATTGCTGAGTCAAAGTAATTTTGTAAAAGTCAACCGAATGTTCATCATCAAAATTAGGATTCGTCTTTGTGTTTCATACTAAATTGATGGTCCAAAAATTTTGTAGGAATGATTTAAAACATATTTTATGTAGTAAGTATTTTCTGAAACGATCTTAAACTTACAAACAAGAGTTAAAGGTGTTCATCGTGAAAACTGTAAGAGCAGTCTCTTTAATTTTTTTTTGTTAAAAAGCAAACTGTAACGATTATAGGATGTTTAAATTCGCTAGTAGGTTTTAAATCAAGAATTATTATCAATGTTTAGTTTTGGTTGGTCTCCTGATCGATCACTTTAAGAAGATGAAGGGGATGAAAACAGTATACAGGTTATAGTAATTTCGAACGGGTTATAAAGCAGAAAATGGGTGATAGCCCAATGGTTAAGGATGTTAGGGTGTGGGCGAGTGGTCACGGGTTCGAGTCCCAGCTTGCACGATTTGTTATCTTTTTGAGACTCTAAGGTAGTAATCAATTTCATTATTACTTTTATTATTATTATTATTATTATTATTATTATTATTATTATGATTATGATTATTATGATTGTTATTGTTATTGTTATGTATTATTAATTATGGTTATTAATTCAAGTATTAATGTTACTATTATTATTATTAGCATTATTATTTAGAAATTATTAGTATTAAAATTATTATTATTATAAGTATTATTATTATTGTTAATATCATTGTTAATATTAGTTATTATTATTATTATTATCATTATTACCAAGAAAAGTTATTATTTAATATTACTAACACAATTAAAAATTACAATTTATGACTACTATTATTATCATTATCACTAGTATTATTATTAATTAATAATATTATTAATATTATCATTTGTATTGTTATAAGTAATATTAATAGTACGATTTTAGTATTATTATAAATATTATGATTATGATTAACATTGGAAATATTATTATAAAAATGATACGATTTATTAGTACTTTCATAAGTATTAATATTATTATCATTTTATATAGTAGAACTATTATTATTAACATAAGTATATTATTAACGTTATTATCATTATTTTTATCTTTACTAATATTAACTTAGTATAATTAGAACTACGGGTTTGATAAACAAATGAAATATATATACATAAATATATTTAACACATACAACATAACAAAGTATTTTTTTACATGAAACCTAAATATATTATTAATATAAAAATTATATAATTAATAAGTTATATATATAAACTTATTCGATTACGACTATGAGTATTGATAAATATACAAATGATATAGGTTCGTGAATCCGAGGCTAATCCTGCATTGTTCAATGTAGTCATATGTATTTTTACTACAAAATACAGTATAGTGAGTTTCATTACTCCCTTTTTAAATGCTTTTGCAATATATATTTTTGGGACTGAGAATACATTATATGGGTGAATGATCGAAGCCGAATATGCCCCTTTTAGCTTGGTAGCCTAAGAATTAGTAAACCGATCTACTAATTGACATGAATCCTAAAGATAGATCTATCGGGCCCAACAAGCCCCATTCTGGAATTTGGAATGCTTTAGTACTTCGAAATTATCATGTCTGATGGGTGTCCCGGAATGATGGGGATATTCTATATGCATCTTGTTAAGGTCGATTACCAGGTGTTCACCATATGAATTATTTTTAAACACTTGCGAGTGTATGATTATTGAATAAAGGAAATCTTGTGGTCTATTAAAATGAGAGAAATGAATATTTATGATAAACCAATGAACTCACCAACCTTTTGGTTAACACTTTAAAGCATGTTTATTCTCAGGTATGAAAGAAATCTTCCGCTGTGCATTTGCTCATTTTAGAGATATTACTTGCAGTCATTCATGACATATTCAAAAGACGTTGCATTCGAGTAGTCGAGTTTATCAAGATTATTATTAAGTCAATTATAGTTGGATATATTATGAAATGGTATGCATGCTGTCAACTTTCGATGTAATGAAAGTTTGTCTTTTAAAAATGAATGCAATGTTTGTAAAATGTATCATTTAGAGGTCAAGTACCTCGCGATGTAACCAAATCTAATGTATTCGTCCAGATGGATTAGGATGGGTCATTAGAGTTGGTATCAGAGCGGTGGTCTTAGTGAACCAGGTCTTGCATTAGTGTGTCTAACTGATAGTTGTTTAGATTCATTAGTGGGTCTGGACTTCGACCGTGTCTGCATATCAAAAGTTTTGCTTATCATTTCGTGTCAAAAATTATTTGCTTATCATCCTTAAAGTCTAGACACGTCATACTGCCTCTATTGCATAGACGGTGTATAGATAAATTCATATCTTAGCGTATCTGTTATTGTTACCTTTGCCTGACAGCTTCCGTAAATTCCTCCGTAACTTATGGGATTTTAGTATTATATATTCATATGTAAATTATGTATTGCAGAGTACTAATCTACATCCTATAATCTATTTCTTATCGAAAATCCTTCATCTGCTCGTACGAGATGAATCCCTTCACCAGTTCGAGTCCCTCAGATTCTGACAGCTATTCTGATATAGATTTTCACTCGAACTTCGAAAGCAGTGTAACCGGAATGAATCAACCAATCAGCCATCCCCAATTCATCTGATGGGTTCGTAGTCTACTAGATCATTAGAGACAAGAAGAAGATGATCCCTTCCATACATCGATTTTCCCTCTTGGCGAAGAACCTGAAGCACTTACCAGCGAACCTGTTCGAAACACCATTTTCTCTCTCATTTCTCGAATATCTCGCCACGATTATATTCTATCTAAAATTATAAACCTTATTCATCCACTCGTTCTGACCGATAATCATCCCGGAATAATAGAAGAAGTCAACGAACTTCGTGCTCGAGTAATCAATTTGGAAAATTTGGTGCAAAACGTACCGGCTTCAACAACATTAATGGCACTAACAGTACCACCAACATCAATACCAGCACCACAATAACTCAAGTTCCAGCATCACACGCCTCAACATCTCATTATGTACCTCGAACATAATCATCGTTCTACGAATCATTCCACATCATTTATCTTCGTTCTTCCTGGCGATTATGTAATCTCTAATATTTTAAAGATTATGTATTCTAGTTCTAACGGTAAATCAAATGAGTTTAATATCATATTAACTTATTAAATCCATGATTACATCTGAAGAAAATATATATGTATATATGTTTTCATAAAGATTGTAATTAAAAATTCTTTTGTACAAACTGTTAATGGTGAAAATATTTTAACGGGTAGGTAATACCCACGGAATATTTAGATTTCACATTAATAAGCTAAACTTTACATTCTTCGAATCTAATTCAACAGTCATTTACTATCATACTTACATCCACAGATATACGTATCCATTCACCGTAAAATAACCATTTTCATTCAATTTCATATTTGGATTTTGACTCACCAGAATCCAACAAGTGGCATAATGAAGAAAACATTGGATAAAAATAAAATTTGTTAGATACAAACAAATTAACTATGAGAAATTTTGTTAAGAATCCACGCTAACTGTTTCCAGCTAACTGTTCCTAGCTAACTGATTACATTTTATTTACCGCAATTTATTTTATCGCAATTTAATTCTCGCAATTTTATTTATTGTCATTTAATTTCTGTTATTTATTTTACGCACTTTATTTATCGTCATTTAAATACTGTTATTTATGCATTTAAATATCGGGACACGTATACAATGTTTTGACATATCATATCGACGCATCTATATATATTATTTGGAATAACCATAGTCACTCTATATGCAGTAATGATAGAGTTAGCTATACAGGGTTGAGGTTGATTCTACAATAATATATATACTTTGAGTTGTGATCGAGTCTGAGACATGTGTACGGGTCACGATACGTATTAATTAATTCGAATATTATATATTAAACTATATATGAATTATTGGACTGTTAACTGTGGACTATCGACTGTGGACTAATAACATTGGACAACTAAAATGAATTAAAATATTGATTATAACATATGAGACTAACATTTCTTCAAGTTTGCCACTTGATTTCATCTTAAATCTCATTGTATCTTGACAATTATAATCTGCGTTCAAACCTTTCATGATCCTTGAAAACACCTCAATTGAGAGGATGAACCAACCGCACTTCATCTATGGAAGAAAAGATTGATGCATATTGTTATGCACCTGAAAAACTCTTGGAACCCGAGTAAACGCTTAGCACGTATCTGTGCTAGCTCCTTTGGCATTGTTATTACCGAAAATAAATTTGCAGTTCTTTTTTTTAAATTAGCCAATTCTGTCACAGCTCCAGCAGGTCAACTTCGAATTTTCATTCGGATTAGCCTTATTATAACCTTGCTATATAAGATTACCCTTCATCATTATTACAGGAGAACCGTTTATATTCCACCACATTAGTAGTAAACTTACCAGCAACTTCATTGATCTTTGACTTTTTGAAAAGTTATTATATTCATTGAAACCCTATTACCTACTCATCTGCATCTTGTAACGATAGTTGCCATACCAAATACCGGGAGGCATCAATCGATAATCTCGAACTTCTCAGTGATTCTACCACAACAATTATATATATATATATATATATATATATATATATATATATATATATATATATATATATATATATATATATATATATATATATATATATATATAAATATATAAATTCAACCTCCCGGATTTACGAACTTCAGTTCTGAATTTTCGAAAAGCGCTTTAGCCCATGAATCAGTTTTCTGAGTTTTGAAAAAGCTAATGAAGCAGCGAAAATTGGAGACTGCCTTAACAGTCAAAAGTTTGATAATAAAGAATTGAGCAAACCATGAATGAGACTTTGAACAAATCACAAGGACTAAACTTGTACATAAAGAATCTTGATGATTCTATTTCTGATGAAATCTTTAGCGAATACCTTGCTCCTTAATCGCTCTAAATCATCGTGAATGAATTTATTCATCACAATTTGATTCTAAAATTCTAAGATATTATCGTATCTTTCATTGTAAACATCCTCAATATTTCTGAAGATAGCTTCATAAATATTCTCGTCCAATATTAATTATCTCTCCGCGCTATCTGTGTTATATCATAAAAGGAAACTGTTTTAGTTTCTTTATTCTGTAAACCTTCGAGTTTAAAATAAGAATGCTTTTAAAGTAGTGTTAGGAACTAAAGCATGAGTTAGTATAATATAATGTCACTTGATCAACGTGATTATATTACAGTAAGTCATGCGGAGTTTATAATGGAACGTGATGATTCACAGACCATAACATCATCATGTGCCATGTTACACGATTCTTACATTCTACCTAACCTCAAAATATATCAAGAACATATTTTCTTGATAGTTCTATCTTTTTTCTTGAATTCTGGGAATTTGACAAATCAAATCGTGCTACTACCTTTCCTTTCTACTATTACATTATGATAATTCGAAACTCCATACCTACGAATTCTGGACCATTACTTGTTATATTTAGAGTCAAGAAGAGAATAAAAAGACAAAGAGCTCCGGTATATAAGGGAAAATATAAAGCCCAATAACAACACGGAGGTTACAAACCGTGGATATTAATGCGAATAGCAATATAAAGACACGGTAGAATTAAGAATAGTATCACCCCAAAGTAATAGTAGAAGTAAATAGATTTTTCTGATGGAAGATTGAAAAGAAAGATGACAGAAATGATAATTTGGAAAATATCAAAGATTAGAACTGGATTAAGCATTTTCACAATCTTTTGGAAGTATGAACGAAGAAAGAAAGTATAGGAATGATGAGAATAATGAAACGAAATAATTTAATTTATAATGTAAATATCAGACAGAGTAAATCGAGGCAGATCACCATATTTAATTATAGAGATCTCAATTTCCTTACTCGCCGAAGAATCAAATCTCTTAGATTTCAAAGATTTTCTTTAAATCCCTTGAATTCCGGAGTTCGACCAAGACAACGTCAAAAGTTAAGACGCACCTTATTCTCTAAAATCAACCGTGACTACGTCACTGGTTAAGACGAACTTGCATTTACTCATTTCACTCTTTTGTGATAGCTTCATTCGTACTCTTCGAATAATCAAAATGTTTTATCCGTATTACTCAATGATGATAAAACTCTATTTATCAACTCATATTCATCATGAAAACATTTTTATTGTTAGCCATGATGTAGTGACCCGAACTTTTCCATGTTTACATATATTAAATGAAATTGATATTTACACGATTAAGTGTTTCCAACATGTTAAGAAATCAAACTTGTTAACACTTGATTAATTGAAATAGGTTTCATATAGACAATTGACCACCCAAGTTGACCGGTGATTCACGAACGTTAAAACTTGTAAAACTATATGATGACATATATATGGTTATATATATAGTTAACATGATATTATGATAAGTAAGTATCTCATTAGGTATTTTAACAATGAGTTATATACATAAAAATGAGACTATTGAATTTAAGAAACTCGAAAAGGATATATATAACGATTATCGTTATAACAACGTGTTACTAAGTACATATGAATCATATTAAGATATTGATACACTTGGTTAATTATGTTAAATGATAAGTAAATATGTCATTAAATGTATTAACAATGAACTACATATGTAAAAATAAGACTACTAACTTAATGATTTCGAAACGAGATATATATGTAACGATTATCATTGTAACGACATTTAACTGTATATATATCATACTAAGATATATTATATATCATAATTTCATGATAATGTAACAATTTAACATCTCTTTAGTTATAATAAATAATGGGTTAACAACATTTAACAAGATCGTTAACCTAAAGGTTTCAAAACAACATTTACATGTAACGCCTAACGATGACTTAACGACTCAGTTAAAATATATATACATGTAGTGTTTTAATATGTATTCATACACTTTTGAAATACTTCAAGACACTTATCAAAGTACTTCTACTTAACAAAAATGCTTACAATTAAATCCTCATTCATTTTCATCAATAATTCTACTCGTATGCACTCGTATTTGTACTCGTACAATACACAGCTTCTAAATGTATTTACTATTGGTATATACACTCCAATGATCAGCTCTTAGTAGCCCATGTGAGTCACCTAACCATGTGGGAACCACCATTTAACATCTAGTATGAAATATGTCACAAAATAACAAACTAATGGAGCCTATATGACACCTCCATATTCACGTGAATTAGGTAGTCCACAAACACTTTCATTTTTCAACTTACATGCATCAAACTACTCTCTCTCTCAAGTGTTCTTCCATTTTTCTAAGTGTTCTTCATCATCTTCATTAAAATCTAGCTCAATCTAGTTCATAAATCCATACATAAACCAAGTTATAAAATAACTACTCAAGAACACACCAACAACACTTCCAAGTTTGCTAGCTTACTTCAAATCTTGCAAATCCACTTTGAGTGATCATCTAACCTTAAGAAATCATTATTATTTACAGTAAGATATCTTTCTAATATAAGGTAATACTCATATTCAAACTTTGATTCAATTTCTATAACTTAAACAATCTTATTTCGAGTGGAAATCTTACTTGAACTTGTTTTTGTGTCATGATTTTTCTTCAAGAACTTTCATGACATCCAATGATCCTTTGGAGCTAGATCTAATTTTCTCATTTCCAGTTGGTTTATCCACAAAACCTGAGGTAGTAATGATGTTTATAACATCATTCAATTCATATATATAAAACTACCTTATTCGAAGGTTTAAACTTGTAATCACTAGAACATAGTTTAGTTAATTCAAAACTTGTTCGCAAACAAAAGTTAATCCTTCTAACTTGACTTTTAAAATCAACTAAAAACATGTTCTATATCTATATTATATGCTAACTTAATGATTTAAAACCTGAAAACACGAAAAACACCGTAAAACCGGTTATACGTCGTCGTAGTAACACCGCGGACTGTTTTAGGTTAGTTATTTAAAAACTATGATAAACATTGATTTAAAAGTTGTTCTTCTAGGAAAATGATTTTTCTTATGAACATGAAACTATATCCAAAAATCATGGTTAAACTCAAAGTGGAAGTATGTTTTCCAAAATGGTCATCTAGACGTCGTTCTTTCGACTAAAATGACTACCTTTACAAAAATGACTTGTAACATGTATTTCCGACTATAAACTTATAATTTTTCTGTTTAGATTCATAAACTTTAGATCAATATGAAACCATAGAAACTTGAAACACTCAAAACGGATTTAAAACGAAGAAGTTATGGGTAAAACAAGATTGGATATTTTTGCTTGTTGTAACTACGTGAAAATTGGTAACAAATCTATATTAATCATATCCTAGCTAACTCATATTGTATTATACATGTATTCTAATATATTATGTAATCTTGGGATACCATAGACACAAATACAATGTTTTGACATATCATATCGACCCATCTATAATTATATATTTCGGAACAACCATAGACACTCTATATGCAGTAATGTTGGAGTTAGCTATACAGGGTTGAGGTTGATTCCAAAATATTATATACTTTGAATTGTGATCTAGCCTGAGGATTGTATACACGAGGTTGTGGATTGATTCGAGATATTATATATTGCTTTATTTCTGTACATCTAACTGTGGACAACTATTTATAGGTTACTAAAGAGGACAGCTGACTTAATAAACTTAAAACAGTAAAACGTATTAAAAGTGTTGTAAATATATTTTGAACATACTTCGATATATATGTACATATTTGTTATAGGTTCGTGAATCAACCACTGGCCAAGTCTTACTTCCCGACGAAGTAAATATGTGAAAGTGAGTTATAGTCCCACTTTTAAAATCTAATATTTTTTTAGGATGAGAATACATGCAGCTTTATAAATGTTTTACAAAATAGACACAAGTACATGAAACTATTTTCTATGGTTGAATGATCGAAGCCGAATATGCCCCTTTTTGCTTGGTAGCCTAAGAATTAGGGAACATCACTAATTTTGAGAATTAGTGCACGCCTAATTGACGCGAATCCTAAAGATAGATCTATTGGGCCTAACAAACCCCATCCAAAGTACCGGATGCTTTAGTACTTCAAGTTTTATATCATATCCGATGGATGTCCCAGAATGATGGGGATATTCTTATATGCATCTTGTTAATGTCGGTTACCAGGTGTTCACCATATAAATGATTTTTATCTCTATGTATGGGATGTATATTGAAATATGAAATCTTGTGGTCTATTATTACGATTTGATAAATATATAGGTTAAACCTATAACTCAATAACATTTTTGTGGACGTTCAAAGCATGTTTATTCTCAGGTGATTATTAAGAGCTTCCGCTGTTGCATGCTAATATATGGACAAGATTTGGAGTCAGCATGCTTGTATAATATTGTTTAAAACTGCATTCGAAATTTTCTTTGTTTTAACATATTAATATTGTAAACCAATATGTATTGGTAGCGTGTAAGTGTGATATTTTTAGATTATCAATTCTGATAATCTAGGCAGTGTCCTTTTAACCTTGTCGATAAAATAAAGGTTATGGTTTGTTTTAAAAACGAATGCAGTCTTTGAAAAACATCTCATATAGAGGTCAAAACCTCGCAACGAAATCAATTAATATGGAACGTTTATAATCAATATGAACAGGACATTTCAGTTGGTATCCGAGCGTTGGTCTTAGAGAAGCAGAAATTTACATTAGTGTGTCTTATCGAGTTTGTTAGGATACATTAGTGAGTCTGGACTTCGACTGTGTTTTCTTTAAAAACGATTGCTTAACACTTTTTGTTGGAAACTATATATTATTAACATGTAAATATTATATGATATATTAACCTCTTAATGTGTTTGATATTGTGTGATAGATGTCTACCACCACTAGTACAAATCCCATCGACTCACCTAATAATAATGAAGAGTCGAATATACTTTGGGAAGATTCAAAAATTCCCGAAGAGGAACCAGAAGAGGAGGAACCGGAAGAGGAGGAACCGGAAGAGGAGGTACCGGAAGAAGAAGAGGTTCCGGAGGAATAAATATTGATACCTACTGTAAATCGATTAAATAAAAGAAAATCCTCAACCAACGAACCAAAGTCAATAATAGTCAATGGTGTTTCCGCCAAGGAAGCAAAATATTGGGAAGATTACCAATTTTCTGATGAATCGGATCCCGATGAGGATTCCAATGATGTTATAGAAATTACCTCGACCTAATTTAATAAAGGAAAAGAAAATAATAAGGGAAAAGATATAAAAATAGAGAAATCTGATTCCAACCCCGATGAACTTTATATGTATCGGCAACGTCCGTATTTTCTAAATTGTAACAATAATCCGGGAACCTCTAAACCACCAGGTTTTTCTAAACCATTGTGGAAAACGACGGCTCGTATTAGAGGAACACCATATATCCCTAGAAAATTAGGAAAACGAACCAAGTCCGAAGAAGAAACCAGTGATTCAGATTAGAGGGTTGTAATCATGTTGTGTATTATATATATTGTAGTATGCTTGTACTTTTATGTTATATGTACAAATTGCTTGTATTATTTAGTAATTATCTTTTACGAATCTAATCCTTGTCTATTTTACAGTATAAAAACAAAATGGACGTTAAGGGTAGACAACCGAATATTTTAGAAGACCTACCAGAGGATATGATTGAGGAAATCTTGTCTATAGTCGGTCAGAATTCATCAGCACATTTAGTTATGGCGAAATTAACTTGTCAAACATTTGAAAGACTTTCCAGAAATGCCTTAGTTTATAAAAGGCTTTCCTTTGATAGGTGGGGTATATCACATTGGGGAGACCGTAAGTTACGCCATGTTTTCTTTAAAGCGTTAAATGCGGGGAACCCAAATGCAATTTTACGCTACGGGTTAAGAACCTATTTTGACTCAACATATCCCAACATAGGATTTCGTAAGTTAGAAAGAGCTTCTAACATGCAACATAAAGAAGCATGTTATACTTAAGGGTTAGTGATGTTCGCTTCTTACCAAAGTGAGAAAAAAAACATCGGATTACAAATTTTAAATAAAACCTTCCCACAAGTGACAGATTCAGTAATTGGGGTGAGAAACAAGGTTTTTAGATTATTACAGGGCTGTTGGACATTACGAAACCATCGTCTTTTTGACGACATTACAACATGCTGCCTAGCCAATGGTCATAATGGTTACTTTCCACAAGATCAAGGATGGGAAGTCGTCTTAGTAAAACCTGAATGCATGACTTGTTTCTGGACTTATGAATTGCGTGTCTTTATTTCTTTTCCTGAACAACTTGCGTATTAACTAGAATTGCCTTCATAGCTGCCGAGTAGCAAAGTTATTATGTGCTATATTTCATCCTATATGTTTATTAGCAGTATTGTAAGTTTGTAAAATATTGCATAAAGTTTGAACGCGAAATATTATTGTAATAAGTTTTTCATATAGAATCTTAGTAGTTGAATTGTATAATAGCTGCTAAGTATGAACTTAACGGGTAGGTACTACTCGAATTAAAACTATAAAATGCTAATATGAAGAAAAAGCTTTTATAAATAAGTTCATATTATGCTATGAAATACTATTGACTACTCTTAAATTCTATATGATTAACTCAATTCTTTTGGCTATTGTTGAAGGAAATGGCACCGGCGACTCGTCAGAACTTGAACATGAGAGAGGAAGACTTCCGTGTTTTCCTTCCTGCGAACATAGCCTCAGTGCAGGCTGCAATGCAAAATTACAATAACTCTGGATCTAGCAGTGGAACTAATTCTGCAAGAAATCGTGTAGGATGCTCCTACAAAGAATTCACTGCCTGCAAACCCTTAGAATTTGATGGAACTGAAGGACCAATTGGATTGAAACGGTGAACCGAGAAGGTCGAATCGGTGTTTTCCATAAGTAAGTGTACTAAAGAGGACAAAGTTAAGTACGCTACGCATACCTTCATAGGTACGACGTTAACATGGTGGAATACCTATCTCGAGCAGGTAGGACAAGATGCTGCTTACGCACTACCATGGTCAGCATTCAAGCAATTGATGAACGAGCAGTATCGTCCCAGAAACGAGGTTAATAAGCTCAAGGTAGAGCTTAGAGGATTACAAACACAAGGTTTCGATATCACCACGTACGAATGAAAATTCACAGAATTGTGCCTATTGTGTCCTAGAACGTTCGAAGACGAAGAAGAGAAGATTGATGCATTTGTAAAAGGGTTACCAGAAAGAATTCAAGAAGATGTGAGTTCACACGAGCCCGCCTCCATATAAAAGGCAAGTCGAATGGCTCACAAATTAGTGAACCAGATCGAAGGAAGGATTAAAGAGCAGGCGACCGAAGAGGCTAATATGAAACAAGTCAAGAGAAAGTGGGAAGAAACCAATGACAAGAGTCACCAATACAACAACAACAATCACAACCACAATCGCAATAACTATCCCAATAACCGCAACATCAATCGCAACAACAACTTCAACAAACATCCCAACAACAACTACAATAATCGTCCCAACAACAATAAAAACCACAACAACAACAATAATCAGAAACAGCAATGCCAAAGGTGTGAATAGAATCACCCGGGGTTCTGCACAACATTTTGCAACAGGTGTAAAAGAAATGGTCAAAGCGCGACAAAGTGTGAGGTCTACGGACAAATGTATAACAGAACTAAAGGAACAAATAATTCCAGAACGAGTAATGTCAGAACAAGTAGTGTCGGACCAAGTACTGCCAACGTAGTTTGTTATAAATGTGGAAAACCGGGCCACATTTTTAAAAATTGCCCGAATCAGGGGAATACTAATGGGCAGGGCCACGGAAGAGTTTTCAATATTAATATGGCAGAAGCAGAGGAAGACCCGGAGCTTGTTACGGGTACGTTTCTCATTGACAATAAATCTGCTTATGTTTTATTTGATTCGGGTGCGGATAGAAGCTATATGAGTAGAGATTTTTGTGCTAAACTAAGTTGTTCACCGACGCCCTTGGATAATAAATTTTTACTTGAATTAGCAAACGGTAAATTAATTACAGCAGATAATATATGTCGGAATCGAGAAATTAAACTGGTTAGCGAAACATTTAAGATTGACTTGATACCAGTAGAGTTAGGGAGTTTTGATGTGATAATCGGTATGGACTGGTTAAAAGAAGTGAAAGCAGAGATCGTTTGTTACAAAAATGCAATTTGTATTATATGAGAAAAAGGAAAACCCTTAATGGTGTACGGAGAAAAGAGCAACGCGAATTTAAATCTTATTAGTAACCTGAAGGCACAAAAACTAATATGAAAAGGTTGCTATGATGTGCTAGCACAAGTCGAGAAAGTCAATTCCGAAGAAAAGAACATCAATGATGTTCCCGTCGCAAAAGAATTTCCCGATGTATTTTCGAAAGAATTACCGGGATTACCTCCACACCGATCCATTAAATTTCAAATAGACCTTGTACCGGGAGCTGCACCAATAGCTCGTGCTCCATACAGACTCGCACCTAGTGAAATGAAGGAACTTCAGAACCAATTACAAGAACTTTTAGAGCGTGGTTTCATTCGACCAAGCACATCACCATGGGGAGCTCCTGTTTTGTTTATCAAGAAGAAGGATGGTACATTTAGGTTATGTATCGACTACCGAGAGTTAAACAAACTTACCATCAAGAACCGCTTCCCACTACCGAGAATCGATGACTTATTTGATCAACTACAAGGCTCATCGATTTATTCTAAGATTGATTTACATTCTGGGTATCATTAAATGCGGGTGGAGGAGGATGATATTCCAAAGACTGCTTTTAGGACACGTTACGGTCATTACGAGTTTATGGTTATGCCGTTTGGGTTGACTAATGCACCAGCTGTGTTCATGGACCTCATGAACCGAGTGTGTGGACCATACCTTGACAAGTTTGTCATTGTTTTCATCAATGACATACTTATTTACTCAAAGAATGACCAAGAGCACGAAGAACATTTGAGAAAAGTGCTAGAGTTGTTAAGGAAAGAAAAACTGTACTCTAAGTTTTCAAAGTGTGCATTTTTGTTGGAAGAAGTTCAATTCCTCGATCACATAGTGAACAAAGAAGGTATTCAGGTGGATCCAGCAAAGATTGAAACCGTTGGAAAATAGGAAACCCCGAAATCTCCAAAGCATATACGCTAATTTTTAGGACTAGCTGGGTACTACAGAAGATTCATTCAAGATTTTTTCAGAATAGCAAAACCCTTGACTGCATTAACGCATAAAGGGAGAAAATTTGAATGGAAGGATGAACAAGAAAAAGCGTTTCAATTGTTAAAGAAAAAGTTAACTACGGCGCGTATATTATCATTACCTGAAGGGAATGATGATTTTGTGATATATTGTGACGCTTCAAAGCAAGGTCTCGGTTGTGTATTAATGCAACGAACGAAGGTAATTGCTTATGAGTCCAGACAATTGAAGATTCACGAGCAGAATTATACGACGCATGATTTGGAATTAGGCGAGGTGGTTTTTGCATTAAAGACTTAGAGACACTACTTATATGGGGTTAAAATTATTATATATACTGACCACAAAAGTCTTCAACACATATTTAATCAGAAACAACTGAACATGACGCAGCGCAGGTGGATTGAATTATTGAATGATTACGACTTTGAGATTCGTTACCACCCGGGGAAGGCGAATGTGGTAGCCGACGCTTTGAGCAGAAAGGACAGAGAACCCATTCGAGTAAAAGCTATGAATATAATGATTCACAATAACCTTACTACTCAAATAAAGGAGGCGCAACAAGGAGTTTTAAAAGAGGGAAATTTAAACGATGAAATACCCAAAGGATCGGAGAAGCATCTTAATATTCAGGAAGACGGAACCCGGTATAGGGCTGAAAGAATTTGGGTACCAAAATTTGGAGATATGAGAGAAATGGTACTTAGAGAAGCTCATAAAACCAGATACTCAATACACCCTGGAACTAGAAAGATGTACAAGGATCTCAAGAAACATTTTTGGTGGCCGGGTATGAAAGCCGATGTTGCTAAATACGTAGAACAATGTTTGACGTGTTCTAAGGTCAAAGCGGAGCATCAGAAACCATCAGATCTACTTCAATAACCCGAAATCCTGGAATGGAAATGGGAAAACATTACCATGGATTTCATCACTAAATTGCCAAGGACTGCAAGTGGTTTTGATACTATTTGGGTAATAGTTGATCGTCTCACCAAATCAGCACACTTCCTGCCAATAAGAGAATATGACAAGATGGAGAAGTTAGCACGACTGTATTTGAAGGAAGTCATCTACAGACATGGAATACCAATCTCTATTATCTCTGATAGGGTTGGCAGATTTATTTCAAGATTCTGGCAGACATTACAACAGGCATTAGGAACTCGTCTAGACATGAGTACTGCTTATCATCCACAAACTGATGGGCAGAGCGAAAGGACAATACAAACACTTGAAGACATGCTACGAGCATGTGTTATTGATTTCGGAAACAGTTGGGATCGACACCTTCCATTAGCAGAATTTTCCTACAACAATAGCTACCATTCAAGCATTGAGATGGCTCCATTTGAAGCACTTTATGGTAGAAAGTGCAGGTCTCTGATTTGTTGGAGTGAAGTGGGGGATAGACAGATTACGGGTCCGGAGATAATACAAGAAACTACCAAGAAAAGATCATCCAAATTCAACAACGGTTGAAAACCGCCCAAAGTAGACAAAACAGCTACGCTGACATTAAAAGAAAAGATATAGAATTTGAAATTGGAGAGATGGTCATGCTTAAAGTTGCACCTTAGAAAGGCGTTGTTTGATTCGGTAAACGAGGGAAATTAAATCCAAGGTATATTGGACCATTCAAGATTATTGATCGTGCGGACCAGTAGCTTATCGACTTAAGTTACCTCAACAACTCGCGGCTGTACATAACACTTTCCACGCCTCGAATTTGAAAAAATGTTTTACTAAAGAAGATCTCACTATTCCGTTAGACGAAATCCAAATCAACGAAAAACTTCAATTCATCGAAGAACCCGTCGAAATAATGGATCATGAGGTTAAATGAATTAAGCAAAACAAAATACCAATTTTTAAGGTTCGATGAAATGCCCGTAGAGGACCCGAGTTCACCTAGGAATGAGAAGATTAGATGAAGAAGAAATACCCGCACTTATTTCCAGAAGATACGCCAACACCTCCAACTGCTTAAAATTTTAGGACGAAATTTATTTAACGGGTAGGTACTGTAGTGACCCGAACTTTTCCATGTTTACATATATTAAATGAAATTGATATTTACATGATTAAGTGTTTCCAACATGTTAAGCAATCAAACTTGTTAAGACTTGATTAATTGAAATAGGTTTCATATAGACAATTGACCACCCAAGTTGACCGGTGATTCACGAACGTTAAAACTTGTAAAACTATATGATGACATATATATGGTTATATATATAGTTAACATAATATTATCATAAGTAAGTATCTCATTAGGTATTTTAACAATGAGTTATATACATAAAAATGAGACTATTGAATTTAAGAAACTCGAAAAGGATATATATAACGATTATCGTTATAACAACGTCTTACTAAGTACATATGAATCATATTAAGATATTGATACACTTGGTTAATTATGTTAAATGATAAGTAAATATATCATTAAATGTATTAAAAATGAACTACATATGTAAAAATAAGACTACTAACTTAATGATTTCGAAACGAGATATATATGTAACGATTATCATTGTAACGACATTTAACTGTATATATATCATACTAAGATATATTATATATCATAATATCATGATAATGTAACAATTTAACATCTCTTTAGTTATAATAAAAAATGGGTTAAAAACATTTAACAAGATCGTTAACCTAAAGGTTTCAAAACAACATTTACATGTAACGCCTAACGATGACTTAACGATTCAGTTAAAATGTATATACATGTAGTGTTTCATGTATTCATACACTTTTGAAATACTTCAAGACACTTATCAAAGTACTTCTACTTAACAAAAATGCTTACAATTACATCCTCATTCATTTTCATCAACAATTCTACTCGTATGCACTCGTATTTGTACTCGTACAATACACAACTTCTAAATGTATTTACTATTGGTATATACACTCCAATGATCAGCTCTTAGCAGCTCATGTGAGTCACCTAACCATGTGGGAACCATCATTTAACATCTAGTATGAAATATCTCACAAAATAACAAACTAATGGAGCCTATATGACACCTCCATATTCACGTGAATTAGGTAGTCCACAAACACTTTTATTTTTCAACTTACATGCATCAAACTACTCTCTATCAAGTGTTCTTCCATTGTTCTAAGTGTTCTTCATCATCTTCATCAAAATCTAGCTCAATCTAGTTCATAAATCCATACATAAACCAAGTTATAAAACAACTACTCAAGAACACACCAACAACACTTTCAAGTTTGCTAGCTTACTTCCAATCTTGCAAATCCACTTTGAGTGATCATCCAACCTTAAGAAATCTTTCTTATTTGTAGTAAGATATATTTGTAATATAAGGTAATACTCATACTCAAACTTTGATTCAATTTCTATAACTTAAACAATCTTATTTCGAGTGGAAATCTTACTTGAACTTGTTTTTGTGTCATGATTTTGCGTCAAGAACTTTCAAGCCATCCAAGGATCCTTTGGAGCTAGAACTAATTTTCTCATTTCTAGTAGGTTTATCCACAATACCTGAGGTAGTAATAATGTTCATAACATTATTCGATTCATATATATAAAACTACCTTATTCGAAGGTTTAAACTTGTAATCACTAGAACATAGTTTAGTTAATTCTAAACTTGTTCGCAAACAAAAGTTAATCCTTCTAACTTGACTTTTAAAATCAACTAAACACATGTTCTATATCTATATGATATTCTAACTTAATGATTTAAAACCTGAAAACACGAAAAACACCGTAAAACCGGTTATACGCCGTCGTAATAACACCGCGGGCTGTTTTGGGTTAGTTAATTAAAAACTATGATAAAAACTATGATAAACTTTGATTTAAAACTTGTTCTTCTGGGAAAATTATTTTTTTTATGAACATGAAACTATATCCAAATATCATGGTTAAACTCAAAGTGGAAGTATGTTTTCCAAAATGGTCATCTAGACGTCGTTCTTTCGATTGAAATGACTACCTTTACAAAAATGACTTGTAACCTATATTTCTGACTATAAACTTATACCTTTCTGTTTAGATTCATAAACTTAATATTAATATGAAACCATAGCAACTTGAAACACTCAAAACGGATTTAAAACGAAGAAGTTATGGGTAAAACAAGATTGGATATTTTTGCTTGTTGTAACTACGTGAAAATTGGTAACAAATCTATATTAATCATATCCTAGCTAACTCATATTGTATTATACATGTATTCTAATATATTATGTAATCTTAAGATACCATAGACATAAATACAATGTTTTGACATATCATATCGACCCATCTATATATATATTTCGGAACAACCATAGACACTCTATATGCAGTAATGTTGGAGTTAGCTATACCGGGTTGAGGTTGATTCTAAAATATTATATACTTTGAGTTGTGATCTAGCCTGAGGCTTGTATATACGAGGTCGTGGATTGATTTGAGATATTATATATTGCTTTATTTCTGTACATCTAACTGTGGACAACTAGTTGTAGGTTACTAACGAGGATAGCTGACTTAATAAACTTAAAACAGTAAAACATATTAAAAATATTGTAAATATATTTTGAACATGCTTTGATATATATGTACATATTTATTATAGGTTCGTGAATTCACCAGTGGCCAAGTCTTACTTCCCGACGAAGTAAATCTGTGAAAGTGAGTTATAGTCCCATTTTTAAAATGTTATATTTTTGGGATGAGAATACATGCAGCTTTATAAATGTTTTACAAAATAGACACAAGTACATGAAACTACTTTCTATGGTTGAATGATCGAAGCCGAATATGCCCCTTTTTGCTTGGTAGCCTAAGAATTCGGGAACATCACTAATTTTGAGAATTAGTGCACGCCTAATTGACGCGAATCCTAAATATAGATCTATTGGGCCTAATAAACCCCATCCAAAGTACCAGATTCTTTAGTACTTCGAGTTTTATATCATGTTCGATGGATGTCCCGGAATGATGGGGATATTCTTATATGCATCTTGTTAATGTCGGTTACTAGGTGTTCACCATATGAATGATTTTTATCTCTATGTATGGGATGTATATTGAAATATGAAATCTTGTGGTCTGTTATTACGATTTGATAAATATATAGGTTAAACCTATAACTCACCATCATTTTTGTTAACGTTCAAAGCATGTTTATTCTCAGGTGATTATTAAGAGCTTCCACTGTTGCATGGTAATATATGGACAAGATTTGGAGTCAGCATGCTGGTATAATATTGTTTAAAACTGCATTCAAAATTTACTTTATTGTAACATATTAATATTGTAAACCAATATGTATTGATAGCGTGTAAGTGTGATATTTTTATATTATCATTTCTGATAATCTAGGCGGTGTCCTTTTAACCTTGTCGATAAAATAAAGGTTATGGTTTGTTTTAAAAACGAATGCAGCCTTTGAAAAACGTCTCATATAGAGGTCAAAACCTCGCAACGAAATCAATTAATATGGAACGTTTATAATCAATATGAACGGGACATTTCACATGACCACCTCACTCAAATTTCGGAACGAAATTTCTTTAACGGGTAGGTACTGTGACGACCCGGAAATTTTCGACCAAAATTTAAACTTAATCTTTATATGATTTCGACACGATAAGCAAAGTCTGTAATGTTAATGTTTTAAAACTTTAAACTGTGTTCATGTAATCAATTACCCTTCGACTATTCCCGACGATTCACGAACCATTATGTGTAAATAAATAAATAAATATATATATATATATATATATATATATATATATATATATATATATATATATATTAATTATTATAAATTAAAATATTATATGAGTTAATTAATTATGTAAATAAAATAATATATGATTTAATTGTTGGAAATAAATATGTAAAATAATATGCGATGTAATGAAAGATATTATTATTATTATATATATATATATATATATATATATATATATATATATATATATATATATATATATAATTATGTGTATAAATATTACTTGTAAATATATAAGATTATATTCATTTATTTAAATATATATATATATATATACATATATATATTTAATATATTTATTTATGTAATAAAACTTGATAATAAAATGTATTTATATATATACATATTGTATATTGAATATAAATGATTTCGGGCCTGATTAGTAAACGTCAGTAACACTCGGTTGACGTTTCATTAGTTTTAATATAGATATAATACATGTTCATGATGGATTAAAATAAAAGTTGGAATGTAAATTGATTACGAAGATTTTAAACTTGTTAAAAATATTTTTACCTTTTTAGTTTAAATATTAGTACTCGGTACATAGTAATTGGAACAGAAAATAAATAATTATCGAACATTTTTGACCAGGTTTCAAACAGTTAATGATTGAAATAAGTAATTATATTTAAGCTAAAAATTTAGAATTTTTAGGAACACATTTATATATTAACTGTTTAAGCAATGGACATGATTTAATACCTCGTGAAACAATAATAAGTTAAGAATTCGATTGTTGAACTGTATCATATCCTGTTACTTTCTATTCTCCTTGTGATTAAGGATTATTATGTTATTATTATTATTACTGTGCTTGATTGTTTAACACTGTGCTTAATTTGTTTTTAGTCATCTTTATTGAACTCTATTTTCCATATATACATATCCATATGTGATATATTACACATACATACATGATCATAAACTCACTCAACCACCGGCCTCCTTGCTACCACCATCTCCACCATGTACGCCACTCAATCATCATCCTATCTCAACCGTCATCACACCACCTTGTATTTGTCTTTCGTGAAAACTAAACCGAACCCCAAAAGGTCACCACACTACTACAATCTTACAACACTCTCGTTGATCTCAACCTCAAATCACCATGAACCTACTCCGGTAACCATCACCAACACGACAACTCCGAACACCACCATTGAAAACCATTTAGATTACCACCATCGAACCGCCATGAAACCGCCATCAAAACACCCCATGACTATCCCCATCAAACCGCTACTACACATTCCAGCTTCCTGCTCGATGTATCTATTGGAACGAACCAAACAACCACTTTCCATTAAAACCATCACTCCAAACCGGCACCGGTCTATGACGATGAAACCCAAGTTTCCAACGCTAACATTGAGGTACTTGATTTTAACGATACTACACCACCTTATTTACTATTACGGTTCCATTATCGTTGCAATATGTTTTTGTGTTCAACCATCAATCCACCACACGAACAATAACAAATTGTGATCTCCATCAAACCCCCATCACTCGCTGCTTTTATGTACCTATTTCTGTTCTGGAAAAACGTCACCAAAATCCTTCACTTTGAACACTTTAAATGAAAATAGTATGTTAAGTTCATAGTTTATAGTATATTAATTGGACAACTTGGGGATTAAATATATATTTACGGTACACATTAGATAAGCAAACAGCATGGTGGCCGACACACACTTTCAACTTGATCAAATATTTAATATTAAGAGCGGTTAGTGAGTTGCTGTATACATGCTGTCACTTTTATATTGTGGCCAACATCATATAAATCAATTAGGTCGTGGAGCCTCTATTTGGAGCCTTTTTCATACCATTAAATAAGTTTGAGAAGTGGATTGGTAAAATCGTATTAAACTGAGGCCAAAAATCGTGAATACTAACGATGGTGTTGTCGGTTGAAGAAGGAAGTTAAGAACGTACAATTATTCTTAAAAACCGAATCCAACAATCCATCCAGAGGTTAATGTATCTTCATATTAATTAGGCTTATCTTACTATCGGGCTTTATTGAGATTTAGGAATTTATTAGTGGGCTTATGGTTAATTTCATGATTAGGCTTGATTAAATGGTGTCTTGAACCTATTCTAAAGGTTGAGCCGAAAACTCAATTTTTATTAGAAAAAGAAGATGAGTGATATTAGTTATGAAGTGATGATCTAATATGATTATGATACCATGGTGATAATTTTCGATGATGATAGCGTATGCGTATGATGATGATAATGATATAAGTTTATGATGATGATGTTATTATTGTTATGCCAACGATTGATGATGACTGTAAACGATGGTTAAATTAATTTAGGGTCGAATTGAAACAGATTAATATATGGCACTCGATGGTTAGAGGTTTTTTTAGTGAACGATGGGTCATGAGTTCGAGCCTAGTCTCCTGCAGTCCTATATATTTTTTTAGCAACATGTTATTGGACATGCTGTTCTGATTGGGCCGTAATTAAATTGGGCCGAGAACTAGACAGTCTGTTGGGCCGAAGTCCATGCTAATCTGTTGGGCTGAAACTTATAAACGAATGAATTATATTTGGATCCATATAATATAAGGAAAATGGATTTGGAAGAGTGGTTTGGTGTGTTTGTGGGTTAGCGAGAGGTTGGGGGTTCGAGCCTGGGCGCAGGTAGTTTATTTATTTATTTTTGAAGCTCTTCCCATTAAGGTAATTATTATTATTATTACTTTTTTTTATTTCTATTATTATTGTTATCATTTTTATTATTACTATTAGTATTGTTAAAAATTATGATCTTTATCATTATTATTATTATTAGTAGTATTACAAGTATTATTATTACTATCCTTATGTTGTTATTATTATAAGAAAAATTTTACAAACAAGTGAAATTTATATAAAATATATTTATTACATAAGTATACTAATATTACATAATATTATGTTTAAATAATACAATTATTATAACGTTAATTGAATTATATATCAAATAAGTATTATAACCTATTATAAGTAGTAATAAAATATATATAGGAATTATAATTGTAATACATAACAAAATAAATATAAAATATTCGATTACGATTATATGTATTAATGAATATACAAATGATATTGGTTCGTGAATCCGAGACCAACCCTACACTTGTTCAATGACGTCATATGTATTTTTACTACAAAATACAGTATGGTGAGTTTCATTTCCCTTTTTACCCTTTATATTTTTGGGCTAAGAATATATGCACAATTTTTATATATGTTTTACGAAATAGACACAAGTAATTGAAACTACATTATATGGGTGAATGATCGAAGCCGAATATGCCCCTTTTGCTTGGTAACCTAAGAATTACTAAATCGATCTACTAATTGACTCGAATCCTAAAGATAGATCTATTGGGCCTAACGAACCCCATCCAAAGTACCGGATGCTTTAGTACTTTGAATTCGTTTTTATCATGTCCGAAGGATTTCCCGGAATGATATGGGATATTCTTATATGCATCTTGTTAATGTCGGTTACCAAGTGTTCACCATATGAATGATTTTTGTCTCTATGCATGGGACGTATATTTATGAGAACTGGAAATGAAATTCTTGTGGTCTATTAAAATGACGGAAATGATTATTTATGTTAAACTAATGAACTCACCAACCTTTTAGTTGACACTTTAAAGCATGTTTATTCTCAGGTATGAAAGAAATCTTCCGCTGTGCATTTGCTCATTTTAAGGATATTACTTGGAGTCATTCATGACATATTTCAAATGACGTTGCATTCGAGTCGTTGAGTTCATCAAGATTATTATTAAGTCAATTATAGTTGAATATATTATGAAATGGTATGCATGCCGTCAACTTTCGATGTAACGGAAGTTTGTCTTTTTAAAACGAATGCAATGTTTGTAAAATGTATCATATAGAGGTCAAGTACCTCGCGATGTAACCAAATGTAATGTATTCGTCCAGATGGATTAGGACTGGTCCTTTCATCGACGGTTTGTTGAATTTTTCAGATAATTAGGATCAAGTTAAAAGCTCTAAATGATATTTGTGTCTGATAGTTGATATTTTAAGTCCATTGAATTCTTTTAACAGCTGGAATCGATTGGATTAAGTAAGAATCAAGAATCGACAGCATTATCCATTTGGTACAGAAAAAATAAAAGTAAAATAAAAGGGGAAAGGGATAGCTAACAAATTCTGATCTTAGTGAGATTGAGTTGTACGATTTTTGAGATAGAAAACAAAATCAAACACAGTATGATTTTAACTTGAAAATGTTTTTGATTCTGTGATTAATTAACTTCGTATATAATTAATCTAAGTTAATAATTTTCAATATTAATACAATTATACAGCTTCCTACAATATATCTGTATTTATCAGGATATATATCTGTAAATTTGTATTTACATAACTGTGTGTATACGTATGTATTTACTTATTACAATTAACCTTATTAATTAATAATTATGTATTTAGGTATGTTTATTTATTTATCTATTTATATATATATTTATTTATATATAAATAACTGAAATTTATATATGCATTTGTATTTATATATAACAGTATTTGTAATCCTATATCTTTATGTATATTATTTGTGTATATAATTAATCTTATTAATTAATAAATATTACTATAATAATAATACTATTAATATTAATAATAGATAATAATAATACAAATAATAAAAATGATAATTATAATATTATTTATAAAAATATCTTATTCTATTTATAATGATAACTATAATGATTTTTAATAACATTGGTAATAATAATTTTGAAAATAATGATAATAATTATGATAATGACTAAATCATGATTTTATTACTAGTATATTAATAATGATATTAATGATGATAACAATAATTTTTAGTAACAATTTAAATGTATAAACTTTGATATCTATATACATTATATATAGTAATACTAATAATACTGATATTAAGATTAATACTAATTATAACGAGGTAATATTAGTGTAATAACTATATCTTGATTTGTTTAAATAACTTTCGAGGGTTGCAATCGTTTACTAATTAAATTCGAAACCAAATATATTCAATATACTTTATATATATATATATATATATATATATATATATATATATATATATATATATATATATATATATATATATATATATATATATATATATATATATATATATATATATATATATATATATATATATATTAAATACTAATTATATTTTTAAACCCATAAATTTATTGTTATAATATATTTACAAATAATATTCATATACACATAAATGTTCGTGAATCGTCGAGCACGCTCAAAGGGTAATTGATTACATGAATGAAATTCCAAAATTTTTGAGATTCAACTTTACAAACTTTGCTTCTCGTGTCGGAATCATTATAAGATTAGGTTTAAATTTGATCGAAAATTTCCGGGTCATCACAGTACCTACCCGTTAAAGAAATTTCGTCCCGAAATTTGATTGGGATGGTCCTTGCTAACAATAAATATGTTTTCATGACTCATACGAGTTGGAATTTAGAGCTTTATCACCATTGAATAATAAGGACAAAATAATTCTATTATTCGAAGAGTACAAGTGAAGCTATCACCATAGAGTGAAATTAGGAATCAAAGATTCATCTTAACTTTTGACGTGGTAACGGTTAAATTCCGGAATTCAAGGGATTTAAAGATAATCTTCAAAATCTAAAAGATTTGATTCTTAGGCGAGAAAGGAAATTAAGATCTCCATAATTAAATATGGTGATCTGCCTCAATTACTCTATCTGATATGTCCATTATAAATTAAACTTTTTTCGTTCCATTATTTTCACCATTCCTATACTTTCTTTCTTAGTTCATACATCCAAAAGATTGTGAAAATGCTTAATCCAGTTCTAATCCTTGTCCTTATCCTTACTATCACAACAATCATTCTCCTTTTCCAACTTTCACCGGAGGAATCTGTTTTCTTCTACTTCGCCCTTGGGCTTATAGTGTTTTTAATTCTCCCGTGTCTTTATGTTGCGATAAACATTGATATACATGGTTTGTAATTTATGTGTTGTTATCAGGCTTTATATTCTCCCTTATATTATGAAGTCCCTGCTTCCGTCTTCTATAATCATTGTCATTCACAGTTAATGCTTTCTCTTATTTGATGCAATTTATACTCCCTTTCTATTTCAGAGCTTCATGCTTTTGTTTTCTTTTCGCAAGTAATGGTCCAAAATTTGTAGGTATGGAGTTTTGAATTATCATAATATACAAGGTAGCAAGGAAAGGTAGCAGCACCATTTGATTTGTCAAATTACCAGAATATCCGGAAAAGACTGAATCATCAAGAAAATATTTTCTTGATATTTATGAGGCTAAATAGAATACAAGAGTAGTGTAACATGGCACATGATGACATTATGATCTGTGAATCATCACATTTCATTAGAAACTCAGCATGACTTACTGTAATATAATCACGTTGATCAAGTGTCATTATATTATACTAACTCATGCATCAATTTCCAACACTACTTCAAAATCATTCATAATTCAAACTCGAATTTTAAAGAAATTTAGAAACTAAAGTAGTTTCCTTTATGATGTAATATAAATAGCACGAAGAGATAAATAATTTCGAATGAGAATATTTATGAAAATATCTTCAAAAATATCGAAGATATTTATGATGATATTTTGGAATTTCTAAGTTCGATGGTTAATGAAGAAAGATGTTTCCGCAAGATTTTAACATGAGTACGGAACAAGATATTCGTTGAAGGTTTCATCGGATCCAGAATTACCTGGATTCTTTGAATATGTGTGGTATGGTCCTTGTATTTGGTCTTGGTCTCCTTCATGAGTTGCTCAATCTGTTTTTCAGTACCAATTTTTCTATCGAGCGTTCCTAACACTCCCTTCTTTATCATCAACTTTTGGCCGTTTAGACCATCTACGATTTTTCTGTTTCCTCTGCATTTAATGCTACGATATCTGAATCATTGGTTATCAATCCGAGGTGGTTTCAAGAGAATTGTGTTTTTAGATGATTAAACACTGATGGTAATATGGTGGAATATAAAAGGTTCCCTGGTAACAATAAAAGAGCACGCATATATTTCAAGGTTATAATAAGGCTGTTTCGAATGAAAAATTGAAATTAACTTGCTAGAGCTGTGACAAAATTTGCTACTTTGAAAGGGATTACCAAGTTATTTTGGGTAATAATAACACTAAAGGAAGTAGCACAGCTACGTGTTAAACGTTTACTCAGGTTCCGAGAGTTTTTCAGGTGCATAACTATATGTATCAATCTTTTCTCCCGTAAATGAAGTGCGGTTGGTTTATCCTCTAGATTGAGGTGTTTTCAAGAATCATGAAAGTTTGAACGCAGATTGTAAATGTCAAGATACAAATAAGGTTTAAGATGAAATCAAGTGGCAAACTTGAAGAATTGTTTAGTTTCATATGTTATAATCAATATTTTAATTCATTTTAATTGTCCAATGTTATTAGTCCACAGTTAACAGTCCAATAACTCATATATAGTTTAATATATAATATTCGAATT
Source organism: Rutidosis leptorrhynchoides (assembly GCF_046630445.1). Lineage (NCBI taxonomy): Eukaryota > Viridiplantae > Streptophyta > Magnoliopsida > Asterales > Asteraceae > Rutidosis > Rutidosis leptorrhynchoides. Next base: position 359,449,686 of record NC_092336.1, on the reverse strand, counting down.
AGTTAATACATATCGTAACCCATGTACATGTCTCAGACTCGATCACAACTCAAAGTATATATATTATTGTAGAATCAACCTCAACCCTGTATAGCTAACTCAAGCATTACTGTATATAGAGTGTCTATGGTTATTCCAAATAATATATATAGATGCATCGATATCATATGTCAAAACCTTGTATACGTGTCCCGATATTTAAAGTGCGTAAAATAAATAACAGAAATTAAATGACGATAAATAAAATTGCGAGAATATAAATTGCGATAATTAAATTGCGATAAATAAAATGTAATCAGTTAGCTAGGAACAGTTAGCGTGGATTCTAAACAAAATTTCTCATAGTTAATTTGTTTGTTTCTAACAAATTTTATTTTGTCAAATGTTTTCTTCATTATGCCACTTGTTGGATTCTGATAAGTCAAATCCAATATGAAATTGAATGAAAATGGTTATTCTGCGGTGAACGGATTCGTATATCTGTGGATGTAAGTAGGATAATAAATGATTGTTGAATCAGATTCGAAGAGTGTACAGTGTAACTTATTAATGTGAAATCTAAATATTTCTCGGGTATTACCTACCCGTTAAAATATTTTCACCATTAACAGTTTGTACGAAAGAATTTTTAATTACAATCTTTATGAAAATATACTTACATATATATTTTCTTCAGATGAAATCATGGATTTAATGAGTCAATATGATATTAATCTCATTTGATTTACCGTTAGAACTATAATATATAATCTTTAAAATATTAGAAATTACATAATGGTCATGTAGAACGAAGATAAATGATATAGAACAATTCGTAGAACGATGATTATACTCGAGGTATAGAATGAGATGTTGGGGCATGGGATGTTGAAACTTGGTTTATTGGTGGTACTGGTATTAATGTTGGTGGTACTATTGGTGCCGGTGATGTTGTTGAAGCTGGTACGTTTTGCACCATATTTTCCAAGGCTACAACTCGGGCGCGAAGCTCGTTAACTTATTACTACGGGATGAGTGTCGGTAGGAACTAGCGAATGAATAAGGTTTAGAATTTGAGTTATGATATGGTCATTGAGAGATACTCTAGAAACAAGAGAGAAAATGGTGTTTCGAAGAGGTTCGCTGGTAAGTGCTTCAGGTTTTTCGCCAAGAGGTGAATTCGGTTGGTGGAAGGGATCGCCTTCTTCGTGTCTCCATTGATTAAGTCGACTACAAACCCATCCCCAATTCGTCCAGAATAGGTGATGACTGTTTGGTTGATCCATTCCGGTCACACTGCTTTCGGAGCTCGAGTGTGTTTCCATATCGGAATAGCTGTCGGAATCCGAGGAACTTGAACTAGTGACGAGTTCCATTTCGTTCGATTGAATGAAGGATTTTTCGATATGAAATGATTTTTGAATATTAGATGATATTCTAATTATATAGAATATCTATATATATATATACTACTAAAGATTTCGTAGACTACAGAGGAATTTACGGCATATGTAAGGCAGTATATAGTAACAGATACGCTAAGATATGGATTAGCAGATATGCTAAGATATGAATTTTGTCTATACACTATTCATGCAATCAATGCAATAAGATGTGTCTAGACTAAGAATGATAAGCAGGTAATTTTCGACACGAAATGATAAGTAAAACTTTTGACATGCAGACACGGTCGAAGTCCAGACCCACTAATGCATCTAAACAACTATCAGTTAGACACACTAATGCAAGACCTGGTTCGCTAAGACCACCGCTCTGATACCACATGAAGTGACCTGTCCTAATCCATCTGGACGAATACATTACATTTGGTTACATCGCGAGATACTTGACCTCTATATGATACATTTTACAAACATTGCATTCATTTTTGAAAAACAAACTTTCATTTACATCAAAAGTTGACAGCATGCATACCATTTCATAATATATCCAATTATAATTGACTTAGTAATAATCTTGATGAACTCAACGACTCGAATGCAACGTCTTTTGAAATATGTCATGAATGACTCCAAGTAGTATCTCTAAAATGAGCAAATGCACAGTGGAAGACTTCTTTCATACCTGAGAATAAACGTGCTTTAAAGTGTCAACCAAAAAGTTGGTGAGTTCATTAGTTTATCGAAATCAATCATTTCCATAATTTTAATAGACCACAAGATTTCCTTTATTCAATAATCATACACTCGCAAGTGTTTAAAATCATTCATATGGATTGAACACCTAGTAACCGACATTAACATAATGCATATAGAATATCCCCAAAAAAGAAATCCATCTGTATTAATATAAACTCGAAGTACTAAAGCATACCATTTTCCATTATGGGGGGAGTCAGTGCTCGTAGATCTACCTTTAGGATTCGCGTCAATTAAGGTGACTGTTCCCTAATTCTTAGGTTACCAAGCTAAAAGGGTGATATTCGATTTCGATAATCCAACCATAGAATTTAATTTTCAAGTACTTATGTCTATTTCATAAAACAGTTATAAAACAGCGCATGTATTCTCAGTCCCAAAAATATATATTGCAAAAGCATTTAAAAAGGGAGCAAATGAAACTCACAATAATGTATTTTGTAGTAAAAATATATATGACGATATTGAACAATGCAGGGTTGGCCTCGGATTCACGAACCTATATCATTTGTATATATATATTAAAACATATAATTGTAACTGAACAAGTTTGTTTATTATATTTTTAATTTATATATTATGTATGTTTAATTTGTGTATATATTCATAATGGTTAATATTTATATAGTTATATATTTTGTTATTAATATATATTCATTTTTATATGTAAATATAAATTTTGTTACGCTATATGTATTAAGTATTTTATACATATTTCATTTTTTTTTTGTTAATTTAGTAATTATAATAATACTAAAATAGTATAGTAGTGAATAAAGTACTAATAGTGATAATAATATTAATGATTCAATTAATAATAATATAAATGTTAGTTTTAATAATATATCTTATAATAATGATAATAACAGTAACTTTTTTTTTATAAAATGAAAAGTTTATTACTAATGATAATAAAAATAGTAATTTTTATAGTAACACAATACTTACTAATAATAATAATTATTATAGCAATTTCATTACTTGTAATAATATTAATAACAATACTTATGTTAATCATAATCAAAATCTTCATGTTAAATTTCTAAACTAATAAATAAATCTTCCATAACAACAATTTGTAATCCTAGTCATAATAATAATAGTAATACTTATATCAATAAAAATCATAAAAATATTCATTTTACTACTAATGAGAATAATGTTAATAGGTTTAATAACAATAATACTAGTAATAATAATGATAATGAAAATAATAATATTGATAATACTACTTAATACTTAATAATAATAATAATAATAATAATAATAATAATAATAATAATAATAATAATAATAATAATAATAATAATAATAATAATAATAATAATAATAATAATAATAAAATTCTTATTAAAAATGATGATATTAATAATAATACTAATTAATACTAATATTATTAATGATATAATTTTTGTAATAACAATAATAATAAGAATCATAATTGTAATGATAATAATAATAAGTGATATCTAAAACTTATGTTAGTAATTATAATAACAATAACAATGATAATTATAATACAAGTAATACTATCAATAGTTAATAATAACAATAATAATAATAATAATAATAATAATAATAATAATAATAATAATAATGATAATAATGATAATGATAATAATAATAATAATAATAATAATAATAATAATAATAATAATGATGATAATGATAATAATAATAATAATAATAATAATAATAATAATAATAATAATAATAATAATAATAATATAATAATAATAATAATAATAATAATAATAATAATAATAATAATAATAATAATAATAATAATAATAATAATAATAATAATAATAATAATAATAATAATAATAATAATAATGGAAATGGGAAGAAAAGGTATACCCTAAAAAGAAATGCACCAAACGGGACTCGAACCCGAGACCCCTCGCAAACCCGCTAACACCTTAAACCACTCCTCCGTTTTCTTTCTTTCTGTAATATTTCCTGACCAAATCTAATTAACTCGTACGTTTTCTATTATCTATTCCCTTCTCCTTCTTCATAAATAATCGATCAGAGACCCATTAAACAAGTATAAGAATTTGAATTTGGATATGGAATTTAAACAAAAATAATCTATTATTTGTTGACTTGATTTAACAGGAAGAATAAATAAATAAAATGAAAATGGCCAGTAGCAGCTGAAAGAAAAAAAAACACGATGAAAACTTAAACATAAAAATCGAGTTTTAATGCGTTTTAGCTCACGGTTCCAAAATAAAATAAGTTTTAAATCCTTTTTAGAAATGTTCTCAGTTATCAATTTAACTTAAAACGTAAACACAAATTCGAATTTCATCAAGAACGAAATGTTTGACTTTTTGATCTTGAACTTTGGCTCCAAAATTCGAACGCGTTGGAAAGAATTGAAACACAAAATTTTGCAGAAAGATTAAGTACATGATTCCTAACAAGACCTCATTAATACTTTTTGAAATTAATTTAGAAATCGAGCTGTTGTAATTTTTGGTTCAAAACAGGGGTGTCGACGGTTTGTTGAATTTTTCAGATAGTTAGGATCAAGTTAAAAGCTCTAAATGATATTTGTTCTGATAGTTGATATTTTAAGTCCATTGAATTCTTTTAACAGCTGGCATCGATCGGATTAAGTAAGAATCAAGAATCGATAGCATTATCCATCTGGTACAAAAAAAATAAAAAAAAATAAAAGGGGAAAGGGATAGCTAACAAATTCTGATCTTAGTGAGATTGAGTTGTACGATTTCTGAGATAGAAAACAAAATCAAACACAGTATGATTTTAACTTGAAACTGTTTTTGATTCTGTGATTAATTAACTTCGTATATAATTAATTTAAGTTAATAATTTTCAATATTAATACAATAATACAGCTTCCTACAATATATCTGTATTTATCAGGATATATATATATCTGTAAATTTGTATTTACATAACTGTATGTATACGTATGTATTTACTTATTACAATTAACCTTATTAATTAATAATTATGTATTTAGGTATGTTTATTTATTTATCTATTTATATATATATTTATTTATATATAAATAACTGAAATTTAAATATGCATTTGTATTTATATATAACAGTATTTGTAATCATATATATTTATGTATATTATTTGTGTATATAATTAATCTTATTAATTAATAAATATTACTATAATAATAATAATACTATTAATATTAATAATAATACTATAATAATAATACTATTAATATTAATATTTATGATATAGGTTCGTGAATCCGAGGCCAACCCTGCATTGTTCAATGTCATCATATGTATTTTTACTACAAAATACAGTATAGTGAGTTTCATTACTCCCTTTTTAAATGCTTTTGCGATATATATTTTTAGGACTGAGAATACATGCGCTATTTTTATAACTGTTTTACAAAATAGACACAAGTAAATGAAACTACATTATATGGGTGAATGATCGAAGCCGAATATGCCCCTTTTAGCTTGGTAGCCTAAGAATTAGTAAACCGATCTACTAATTAACGCGAATCCTAAAGATAGATCTATCGAGCCCAACAAGCCCCATTCTGGAAATTGGAATGCTTTAGTACTTCGAAATTATCATGTCCGATGGGTGTCCCGGAATGATGGGGATATTCTATATGCATCTTGTTAAGGTCGGTAACCAGGTGTTCACCATATGAATGATTTTTAAACACTTGCGAGTGTATGATTATTGAATAAAGGAAATCTTGTGGTCTATTAAAATTATAGAAATGAATATTTATGATAAACTAATGAACTCACCAACCTTTTGGTTGACACTTTAAATCATGTTTATTCTCAGGTATGAAAGAAATCTTCCGCTGTGCATTTGCTCATTTTAGAGATATTACTTGGAGTCATTCATGACATATTTCAAAAGATGGTGCATTCGAGTAGTCGAGTTCATCAAGATTATTATTAAGTCAATTATAGTTGGATATATTATGAAATGGTATGCATGCCATCAACTTTCGATGTAATGAAAGTTTGTCATTTAAAAACGAATGCAATGTTTGTAAAATGTATCATTTAGAGGTCAAGTACCTTGCGATGTAACCAAATGTAATGTATTCGTCCAGATGGATTAGGACGGGTCATTAGAGATAGGGTATATGATATGCATGTCGTTAGAAAGCTAGCGAAAAATAAAGAACTTTTCATTTAGATATCGAATGGTTTCGATGAACGGATTAGAAGTTATAGTCAATTGAATTTTTGTATTATTATTAAAAATGATTATTATTATCGTCGTTATTATTGTCGTTATAATTATTATCTAATTATTATTATTGTTATTATTTTTTTTATTATTATTAATATTATTATTATTAATATATGTATCATTATTTAAAAATCATTATTTTTATTATTATTATTATTATTATTATTATCAAAAATTATTATTAATGTTATCATCATTATTATAATTACTAGTATTATTATTAATATTATTATAATACTTATTATTATCATTATCTTTGAAACTAATATTAGTATTATCTAATTTTTATTATTACTATTATTATCATTATTATGAATGTGATATAAAAGACGATTAAAAGATATTAAACATATCGATTAGGAAATAATGAGTATGAGTATCAAGATGAAATTAAAATATTGTAAGATATTGATTTAGATAAAATTATCGTTCTTATTATTTTTATTATTATTATTATTATTATTATTAAAAGTATTATTAATATTAAAACTATCATTCATACTAAAATTATTATTTTTAATAGAAATATATTTGTTATTATAAATTATCATTTTATCATAATTAATATCATTTTTAGTAAATATAAATATTGTTATTTTTAGAATAAAAATTATTATTATTATTATTACAAAATAATACAACTTTTACTTATTATTATTATTATTATTATCAATATTGTTTTATCAAATAAATATGTGATACAAAGATATTTTTACCACACGTAATATAATTTCATTAAAGTTACATATCACTATATTTTTTATGATATTAAGTGAACTTTATAAATTTTATTATATATAAAAAGTATATTTTTATCATATATATATTTTAAATATAAATTTTTATTAACAAATGACTTTTATTATTTACTTTAATAAAATCTGACAAATATATTTAAATATATATAAAACGATTATATTTAAGTTATATATAAATTTTGGAAGTCATTTTGGGTCAAGCTGACTTTTGTTGACTTTTGCATATTAGACTCGAGCATTAGGACTGTGATACACTATGGTTTAACCTAAATTGTTAGACAAACATTGACCAACATATAAATATATATATTTAATATAGGTTCGTGAATCCAATGCCAACTTTGCACTTGTTCAATGACGTCATATGTATTTTTACTACAAAATACAGTATAGTGAGTTTCATTTCTCCCCTTTTAAATGCTTTTACAATATATTTTTGGGACTGAGAATACATGCGCAACTTTTATAAATGTTTGACAGAATAGACACAAGTACTTAAAAACATTCTGCGAATGAGTTATGAGTACACCGGATATCACCCTTTTTAGTCTGGTAATCTGAGACATTGGGAACCGAGCCCCAAATTGACGCGAATCCTAAAGATAGATCTATTGGCACTAACAAGCCCCAGTCAGAGAATTTAAAGTGCTTTAGAACTTCGAAATAGGTAACAACCGCCAGCTTTAAAAGATATGATCTGTTTGTGATGTGTACAAAACCATCATATTTAAAAGAGTGGCCTGATTGTATGCTTTTTTGTATGACCGTGCGGAATACCGGTATGCGGGGGATATTCTAGATGCATTTTGTTAAGGTCGATTACCAGGTGTTTATAGTTCGTATGAATGATTTTTATCTCTATGCCGTGCGAAATGCCTGATACGAGATTATGTTTATGAAAGATGGAAATTTAAATCTTGTGGTCTATTAAAAATATGGAATTGATGGATTATGATAAACTAATGAACTCACCAACCTTTTGGTTGACACTTTAAATCATGTTTATTCTCAGGTATTAAAGAAATCTTCCACTGTGCATTAGCTCATTTTAAGGATATTGCTTGGAGTCATTCATGGCATATTTCGAAAGACGTTGCATTCGAGTCGTTGAGTTCATCAAGATTATTATTAAGACAACTATAGTTGGATGTATTATGAAATGATATGCATGCTGTCAACTTTCGATGTAAAGAAAGTTTGTCTTTTAAAAACTAATACAATGTTTGTACAATGTATCATATAGAGGTCAAATACCTCGCGATGTAATCAACTATTGTGAATCATTTATAATGTATATGAACGGGTCCTTTCAGTTGATATCAGAGCGGTGGTCTTAGCGAACCAGGTCTGCATTAGTGTGTCTAACTGATAAGTCGTTAGGATGCATTAGTGAGTCTGGACTTCGACCGTGTCTGCATGTCAAAAGTTTTGCTTATCATTTTATGTCAAAAATTACCTACTTATCATCCTTAGGAAATTACCTGCTTATCACTCTTAGTCTAGACACATCTTATTGCATTGATTGCATGAATAGTGTATAGACAAAATTCATATCTTAGCGTATCTGCTAATTCATATCTTAGCGTATCAGTTACTGTAAACTTTGCCTGACATATTCCGTAAATTCCTCCGTAATCTACGAAATCTTTTGCTCTATATATATAGATATCCTATGTAATTAGAATACCACCCGATAGCAGGAAAAATCATTTCATATCGAAAAATCCTTTATTTAATCGTACGAAATGGAATTCGTCATTAGTTCAAGTCCCTCGGATTCCGAAACGGAATCCCACTCAAACTCCGAAAGCAGTGTGACTGGAATGGATCAACCAATCAGCCATCACCTATTTTGGATGAATTGGGGATGGGTTCGTAGCCTCCTTAATCATTGGAGATAAGAAGAAGGTGATCCTTTGCATCCACCACATTGCCCTCTTGATGAAGAACCTAAAGCACTTACCGGCGAACCTGTCCGAAACACCATTTTCTCTCTCATTTCCAGAGTATCTCGTCACGATTATATACTACATCAAAGTTTAGATTTTATTTATCTGCTCGTCCGAACCGACAATCACCCCGGTGTAATAGAAGAAGTCAACGAGCTTCGCGCTCGGGTAGTGGCTTTGGAGAATATGGTGCAAAGGTTACAAACACCAGCAGCAGCATAACCAGTACAACCATCATCAACGCCAACAGTACCATTACCACCAACAACAGTAACATCCGCATCCCCCACTTCAACATCACAACCTATATCCCACGAGCACCAATGTCATACGCTCTATAGATACCAAGGAATACCAACAACAATAAACGATGAAGTATTGATTCATAACCTCATTGGAGAAACACTCCGCGGCGATTAGGTAACCTCTAAAGTCTTAGAAATTATCTATCATAGCTTTAACCATAAATAGGATGAATGAACCAAAATGATAGAAATAAGAATAGAAACCATGAAAAGAATGATGCGTGATTTACAAGCTAGACTTATTTTACCAATAGCATCAACAGTACCGTTAGCATCACCAGCACAGTCAGTGTCATCAGCGTCGTCAGAATCAGCAGCACCTATAATATCACAAACTCTGTAAGTTCAAGAATCACTGTGGACATCATTACGAATCAACAACGAGTATACTGTATCAACGAGTTATGAAGTATTAACTCATTTCCACTGAAAGATTTATATGTATATAAATTTTCAAAACATAATAAATCTTTTCGTACTAAGCTATTATGTGTGAATCTTAACTACTCGGTTAATTCATATTACTAATATGCAATGATGTACATCCTTCGACCGCAACTTAACCATCGTTAACTACAATCTCTGTCCCAATTCAATAAATTTCAATTCATAATAAATCAAGTGAATTATTCAAATATAAGTTTGATTTTACACTTTCATCAACGATGTACTCGAAACACTTCAAATAACATTATTCGTAGCTTGTGAAGTTCACAAGAATTCCACAAACACCAACATCATGCATCAACGAATAACGAAGTTTTAATTCATAATTTCAATTTCATTGAATAAATACAACGTAAAAGTTATGTAATTTCTAAAGTCTTTAGGGATTATTCAATTCTAGTTTCAACCGTAAATCAAATGAGTTTAATTTAATATTACCTCATTTAAATCTAAGTTACATCTGAAGAAAATATACACAACTATATTTTCATAAAGATTTACAAAATATTAATTATGAAATTTTTTTTTACAAAATATTAATTGTGAAATTTTTTTTAACAGGTAGGTAATACCCGAGAGTTATATAAATTCACAATTAATATGTTACATTCTTCGAATCTGATTCAGCGATCATCAACTCTACTCACCATTTTCATAACAATATACATTCTTTCATAGAAATCAAAATAACCATATTCATTCAAATTCAATTACATATTCTGATTTTGAAATCGCAGAATCCAATCTAAGATATAACCGGTATCATCACTTTTAAATTCCTACATCTTCCAATGTTATACTTTGACTTCAAAACTGTGCTAGAACATTATATGTATATTAATGACTACAATCTATGTTCAAACTCTCCTGAAGACACTTCAAATAATGAACAATCGAGATGATGATCCAACCACATGTTACCCACAGTTATGTACCTGAAGAACTCTTGAAACCAAAGTCATAGTTTAATATGTATCTGTGTCTGACTATTTGGCATTTATTAGCTAAAATGACTTTTCAATTCCTTTCCAAAGTAGTCAGTTTTGGAAGTCGAAACAGCTTTATTATGAATTTGATATATACGATTGCCCTTTCGTCATCATTACCAGGGAACCGTTTATGTTCCACCACATTAGCAATAAACTTACCAACAACTTCACTGATCTTTGACTTTTTAAAAAATCATTATAATTATCAAAATCCTATCATATACTCATCCACAACTTATAACAAGAATTTCCATACCAATTATTGAGAATCTGCAATCAGTATTTTGAAACCTCGCAGCATGTCTACATCAACAATTATATATACATATAACGTCTACCTCCAAGACTTACATACTTCTAATGTGAAGTTTTTGAAAAACACCTTGAACTGTGAACTAGTTCTCGAAATGCTGATGAAGCAGCAAAAACTATAAACGACCTTAACAATAAAAAGTTTGATGATAAAGAGTAGTGTGTTGGCAAAGCTCAGAAAAAGAGAAGATTTGGTACTGAAAGACGGATTGAGCAAACTATGAAAGAGGCTGTAGACAAATCACAAGGACAAAATCTACCTTCAAAGAATCCAAATGATTCAGTGTCTGCTAAAGTTATTATCAAGTACCTTGGTCCTGACTCAAAACCCTTACAGACAATATTCTTCATCATCCTCTGATCTTAAATATTCTAAAATATCATCGTATCTTTCATTATAAATATCCTCGATATTTCTGAAGATATATTCATAACTATTCTCATCTGAGACTATTTATCTCTTGGCACTATCTGTGTTACATCATAAAAGAAAGTATTTTAGTTTCTAAATTCTGAAAGATTCGAATTTAAATTATGAATGTTTTGAAGTGGTGTTGGGAACTGAAGCATGAGTTAGTATAATATAATGTCACTTGATCAACATGATTATATTACAGTAATTCATGCTGAGTTTCTAAAATGGAACGTGATGATTCACAGATCATAACGTCATCATGTGCTATGTTACACGACTCTTGTATTCTATTTAACCTCTAAAATATCAAGAAAATATTACTTGATGATTCGGTTCTTCCGAGGTATTCTAGTAATTTGAAAAATCAAGATCGTGCCATTACAAATTCCTTCTTAGAACAATAACTATGTTCATTCTGAAATTTATATCTGCGAATTCTGGACCATTATAAGCGGTGCTTAATCGCAAGAAGAGGAAACGAAAGTATGAAGCTCCAAAATAGAAGTTGGAGTATAAATCTCAGCAAATAGAAGAGAGCATTAACTGTGGATGATAATGAATATAGAAGACAGAAGCAGGGACTTCGAAATATAAAGAAAGATATAAAACCCAACAACAACCCAGAAATTACAAACCATATATATCGATGCATATATCAATATAAATACACAGGAGGACTAAAAATACTATAAAACCAAGAGTATAGTAGAAGTAAATAGATTTCTCCGGAAGCAGATGAAAAAGAAGAACGACAGATATGAAAGTGAGGAGTATATCAAAAATCAGCACTGGATGGAGCATATTGATGAATATTTTAAAATATAAGTTGAGGGAGAAAGAATAGAAAGTGTGAGTTGTATGGAAACGAAGGAGGTGGATTTATAGTAAAATATCCGACAGAGAAATCAAGAAGGATTATCGCATTAAATCGAAGCGGATCATAATGTCCTTAATCGTCGAAGAATCAAATCCTATATAGATTACAAAGATTTCCTTTAATCCGGAGATCAACTGTGATGACGTCAAAAGATAAGGCAAATCTATATTTTCTCATTTCACTCTTTTACGATAGCTTCACTCATACGCTTCGAAGAATCGAATTATTTTATCCGTAGTTCTTAATCATGATAAAATTCTATTTATCAGCTTATATTCGTCATAATAATATTCTCATTGTTAGCCATGATGACCTCTATCAAATTTCAAGGACAAAATTTCTTTAACGGGTAGGTACTGTGACAACTCGAAAATTTCCGACCAAATTTAAACTTTATCTTTATATTATTTCGACACGATAAGCAAAGATTGTTAAGTTAAATCTCAAGAACTTTAAACTGTGTTCATACATTCATTTAACCTCAACCAAATTCTGATGATTCACGACCCATTATATATATATATATATATATATATATATATATATATATATATATATATATATATATATATATATTATAACTTGAGAATGTTAACAAAGTATTAAACGTATAATACTTTACATGAACATATTTGTTCAATATATTTATCGACGAAATTACAATATGATATCAAATGATTGAGTTATCAAGATTCATTATGATTACGAGTCTCTGTTGTGAGGTCCACTGTGATTTAAGAAATCTGTTCGTTTTAACAACATTCAGAAAATGGTAAAGTGATCTACAGGTAGGAATAAAGTATCAAATAACGAATGTTAGACAAGAGTTAGTGGAACTTCCTATTTGATTTTCAGTTTATGCTTTACAATGTTTTCCCAGTGACTTGAATAAGATAATTATTTTAACTTTCATTTTATTTAATATGAAAGTAGGAATGTAGAATGTAGATAACTTAGATGTCGGATTGTGGCAAGTTAAGTAAATCGACATTTTACATTAAGATGATTACATACGTTTATTTACCCTTAGACTTTATCCCCGCTTCGTCATCAAACGGTAATGTAAAAACTTGAAACCTATTATGAGTATATATATTCTTATTTTTCTAGAACATTTTATGATATAATGATTTCCATTATTTTAACCTTTTACCAAAATGATTCTTAAATATATTTAGTTTTGGAAAACAAAATTATCATATTTATTTAATTTAGTTTCAAATGTACAAAAACGTTTTCAGTTTAAAAAGAACTTTATTATTAAAACGTATAGAACTTTTATAAATATCTAGAACCACTTTTGAAAACTAATTACTTAACTAGTATGATAAAGATAACGATATTTATATTTTATTTTATAAAATATAAATAACGATTTAAATTAATATTATATATATTTATACGCGTATTATACGTACATAGTTTTATACTTTTACTTTACTTTAACTTTACCTTTACCTTTACCTTTAATTTTACTTACTTTAACTTTAATAATTAATACTTTAATAATTCACTTTAATAATTCATACTTTAATAATTCACTTTAATAATTCATACTTTATAATTCACTTTAATAATTCATACTTTAATAATTCACTTTAATAATTCAAAAATCTATTATAAATAGAATTCAATAGGTTTCATTATTTCATAGAAACTTGAAAATATATTTCTCTAAACTCTCTCAATCGATTTACATATGTATTTACTCCGTATTATTTCAAGATATTATTAGTATACATAAAATACTACGACGAAGTCATGAGTGAGTTATTTCAAACGAGTTTTTCGAGCGGGAGGGAGCTAAGAAAAGTATGGGTTATAGCTAAGGAGGTTATGGGTATTGTTCCACTGAAAGATTTATATGTATATAAATTTTCAAAACATAATAAATCTTTTCGTACTAAGCTATTATGTGTGAATCTTAACTACTCGGTTAATTCATATTACTAATATGCAATGATGTACATCCTTCGACCGCAACTTAACCATCGTTAACTACAATCTCTGTCCCAATTCAATAAATTTCAATTCATAATAAATCAAGTGAATTATTCAAATATAAGTTTGATTTTACACTTTCATCAACGATGTACTCGAAACACTTCAAATAACATTATTCGTAGCTTGTGAAGTTCACAAGAATTCCACAAACACCAACATCATGCATCAACGAATAACGAAGTATTAATTCATAATTTCAATTTCATTGAATAAATACTACGTAAAAGTTGTGTAATTTCTAAAGTCTTTAGGTATTATTCAATTCTAGTTTCAACCGTAAATCAAATGAGTTTAATTTAATATTACCTCATTTAAATCTAAGTTACATCTGAAGAAAATATACACAACTATATTTTCATAAAGATTTACAAAATATTAATTATGAAATTTTTTTTTACAAAATATTAATTGTGAAATTTTTTTTAACGGGTAGGTAATACCCGAGAGTTATATAAATTCACAATTAATATGTTACCTTCTTCGAATCTGATTCAGCGATCATCAACTCTACTCACCATTTTCATAACAATATACATTCTTTCATAGAAATCAAAATAACCATATTCATTCAAATTCAATTACATATTCTGATTTTGAAATCGCAGAATCCAATCCAAGATATAACCGGTATCATCACTTTTAAATTCCTACATCTTCCAATGTTATACTTTGACTTCAAAACTGTGCTAGAACATTATATGTATATTAATGACTACAATCTATGTTCAAACTCTCCTGAAGACACTTCAAATAATGAACAATCGAGATGATGATCCAACCACATGTTACCCACAGTTATGTACCTGAAGAACTCTTGAAACCAAAGTCATAGTTTAATATGTATCTGTGTCTGACTCTTTGGCATTTATTAGCTAAAATGACTTTTCAATTCCTTTCTAAAGTAGTCAGTTTTGGAAGTCGAAACAGCTTTATTATGACTTTGATATATACGATTGCCCTTTCATCATCATTACCAGGGAACCGTTTATGTTCCGCCACATTAGCAATAAACTTACCAACAACTTCACTGATCTTTGACTTTTTAAAAAATCATTATAATTATCAAAATCCTATCATATACTCATCCACAACTTATAACAAGAATTGCCATACCAATTATTGAGAATCTGCAATCAGTATTTTGAAACCTCGCAGCATGTCTACATCAACAATTATATATACATATAACGTCTACCTCCAAGACTTACATACTTCGAATGTGAAGTTTTTGAAAAACACCTTGAACTGTGAACTAGTTCTCGAAATGCTGATGAAGCAGCAAAAACTATAAACGACCTTAACAATAAAAAGTTTGATGATAAAGAGTAGTGTGTTGGCAAAGCTCAGAAAAAGAGAAGATTTAGTACTGAAAGACGGATTGAGCAAACTATGAAAGAGGCTGTAGACAAATCACAAGGACAAAATCTACCTTCAAAGAATCCAAATGATTCAGTGTCTGCTGAAGTTATTATCAAGTACCTTGGTCCTGACTCAAAACCCTTACAGACAATATTCTTCATCATCCTCTGATCTTAAATATTCTAAAATATCATCGTATCTTTCATTATAAATATCCTCGATATTTCTGAAGATATATTCATAACTATTCTCATCTGAGACTATTTATCTCTTGGCACTATCTGTGTTACATCATAAAAGAAAGTATTTTAGTTTCTAAATTCTGAAAGATTCGAATTTAAATTATGAATGTTTTGAAGTGGTGTTGGGAACTGAAGCATGAGTTAGTATAATATAATGTCACTTGATCAACATGATTATATTACAGTAATTCATGCTGAGTTTCTAAAATGGAACGTGATGATTCACAGATCATAACGTCATCATGTGCTATGTTACACGACTCTTGTATTCTATTTAACCTCTAAAATATCAAGAAAATATTTCTTGATGATTCGGTTCTTCCGAGGTACTCTAGTAATTTGAAAAATCAAGATCGTGCCATTACAAATTCCTTCTTAGAACAATAACTATGTTCATTCTGAAATTTATATCTGCGAATTCTGGACCATTATAAGCGGTGCTTAATCGCAAGAAGAGGAAACGAAAGTATGAAGCTCCGAAATAGAAGTTGGAGTATAAATCGCAGCAAATAGAAGAGAGCATTAACCGTGGATGATAATGAATATAGAAGACAGAAGCAGGGACTTCGAAATATAAAGGAAGATATAAAACCCAACAACAACCCAGAAATTACAAACCATATATATCGATGCATATATCAATATAAATACACAGGAGGACTAAAAATACTATAAAACCAAGAGTATAGTAGAAGTAAATAGATTTCTCCGGAAGCAGATGAAAAAGAAGAACGACAGATATGAAAGTGAGGAGTATATCAAAAATCAGCACTGGATGGAGCATATTGATGAATATTTTAAAATATAAGTTGAGGGAGAAAGAATAGAAAGTGTGAGTTGTAAGGAAACGAAGGAGGTGGATTTATAGTAAAATATCCGACAGAGAAATCAAGAAGGATTATCGCATTAAATCGAAGCGGATCATAATGTCCTTAATCGTCGAAGAATCAAATCCTATATAGATTACAAAGATTTCCTTTAATCCGGAGATCAACTGTGATGACGTCAAAAGATAAGGCAAATCTATATTTTCTCATTTCACTCTTTTACGATAGCTTCACTCATACGCTTCGAAGAATCGAATTATTTTATCCGTAGTTATTAATCATGATAAAATTCTATTTATCAGCTTATATTCGTCATAATAATATTCTCATTGTTAGCCATGATGACCTCTATCAAATTTCAAGGACAAAATTTCTTTAACGGGTAGGTACTGTGACAACCCGAAAATTTCCGACCAAATTTAAACTTTATCTTTATATTATTTCGACACGATAAGCAAAGATTGTTAAGTTAAATCTCAAGAATTTTAAACTGTGTTCATACATTCATTTAACCTCAACCAAATTCTGATGATTCACGACCCATTATATATATATATATATATATATATATATATATATATATATATATATATATATATATATATATATATATATATATATATATATTATAACTTGAGAATGTTAACAAAGTATTAAACGTATAATACTTTACATGAACATATTTGTTCAATATATTTATCGACGAAATTACAATATGATATCAAATGATTGAGTTATCAAGATTCATTATGATTACGAGTCTCTGTTGTGAGGTCCACTGTGATTTAAGAAATCTGTTCATTTTAACAACATTCAGAAAATGGTAAAGTGATCTACAGGTAGGAATAAAGTATCAAATAACGAATGTTAGACAAGAGTTAGTGGAACTTCCTATTTGATTTTCAGTTTATGCTTTACAATGTTTTCCCAGTGTCTTGAATAAGATAATTATTTTAACTTTCATTTTATTTAATATGAAAGTAGGAATGTAGAATGTAGATAACTTAGATGTCGGATTGTGGCAAGTTAAGTAAATATACATTTTACATTAAGATGATTACATACTTTTATTTAACCTTAGACTTTATCCCCGCTTCGTCATCAAACGGTAATGTAAAAACTTGAAACCTATTATGAGTATATATATTCTTATTTTTCTAGAACATTTTATGATATAATGATTTCCATTATTTTAACCTTTTACCAAGATGATTCTTAAATATATTTAGTTTTGGAAAACAAAATTATCATATTTATTTAATTTAGTTTCAAATGTACAAAAACGTTTTCAGTTTAAAAAGAACTTTATTATTAAAACGTATAGAACTTTTATAAATATCTAGAACCACTTTTGAAAACTAATTACTTAACTAGTATGATAAAGATAACGATATTTATATTTTATTTTATTAAATATAAATAATGATTTAAATTAATATTATATATATTTATACGCGTATTATACGTACATAGTTTTATACTTTTACTTTACTTTAACTTTACCTTTACCTTTACCTTTACTTTTACTTACTTTAACTTTAATAATTAATACTTTAATAATTCACTTTAATAATTCATACTTTAATAATTCACTTTAATAATTCATACTTTATAATTCACTTTAATAATTCATACTTTAATAATTCACTTTAATAATTCAAAAATCTATTATAAATAGAATTCAATAGGTTTCATTATTTCATAGAAACTTGAAAATATATTTCTCTAAACTCTCTCAATCGATTTACATATGTATTTACTCCGTATTATTTCAAGATATTATTAGTATACATAAAATACTACGACGAAGTCATGAGTGAGTTATTTCAAATGAGTTTTTCGAGCGGGAGGGAGCTAAGAAAAGTATGGGTTATAGCTAAGGAGGTTATGGGTATTGTTCAGGGGTATGCTCGTGAGGTCAATCTAGTGTTTATCATCTCTGTTGTGTCTACGTACCTTTCCTGCAATATTGAATCTCAATATTGATAGTGAGCACTCATAACTTAACTTTTATATATTAATAGTGTATCCCTGACTAGTGCTCGATTATATAGGATTATGCATTCTTGTATTTTTAATATTGTCATTATATAGTTTAGGTTGAATCTTGAATTAGATACATATGCTACTGAGATAGTGTGACGACCCGGGAATTTCCGACCAAATTTAAAGTTAATCTTATATGATTTTTGACACGATAAGCAAAGTCTGTAATGAAGAATCTCAAAAATTTTGAAGTGTTTGCATTTATGCAATTACCCTTTGACCGATCTCGACGATTCACGAACCTCTTTTCATGACCCGTCCTAATCCATCTGAACAAAGTCCATATCGATTATAAATGATTCACAATAGTTGATTAATTTGCGAGGTACTTGCCCTCTATATGATACATTTTACAAACATTGCATTCGTTTTTAAAAGACAAACTTTCATTACATCGAAAGTTGACAGGCATGCATCCCATTTCATAAAATATCAAACTATCAACGTCTTAATAATAATCTTGATGAACTCAATGACTCGAATGCAACGTCTTTTGAAATATGTCATGAATGACTTCAAGTAATATCTCTAAAATGAGCAAATGTACAGCGGAAGATTTCTTTCGTACCTGAGAATAAACATGCTTTCAAGTGTCAACCAAAAGGTTGGTGAGTTCATTAGTTTATCATAAATAATCATTTCAAAATTTTAATAGACCACAAGATTTCATATTTCCATTTCTCATAAACATACGTCCCATACATAGAGACAAAAATATCATTCATATGGATTGAACACCTGGTAACCGACATTCAAAATATGAATATAAGAATATCCCCATCATTCCGAGATTCTCCTTCGGACATGATATAAATTTCGAAGTACTAAAGCATCTGGTACTTTGGATGGGGCTTGTTGGGCCCGATAGATCTATCTTTAGGATTCGTGTCAATTAGGGTGTCTGTTCCCTAATTCTTAGATTACCAGACTTAATAAAAAAAGGGCATATTTGATTTCGATAATTCAACCATAGAATGTAGTTTCGATTACTTGTGTCTATTTCGTAAAAACATTTATAAAAAATTGCGCATGTATTCTCAGCCCAAAAATATAAAGGGTAAAAAGGCAAATGAAACTCACAGTAATGTATTTTGTAGTAAAAATACATATGACGATATTGAACAACAGAACAATGCAGGATTGACCTCGGATTCATGAATCTATATCATGTATATATATATATATATATATATATATATATATATATATATATATATATATATATATATATATATATATATATATATATATTAAAACATATACTTGTAATTGAATAAATCTATATATTGTTATTAGTGATGTAATTGTTATATTTAATAATTTAAGTTTCGTTATTTATTTATATATGTTCCATTTTATATATTGTAGCGACCCGACAAAATCGTCATTGACGGCGCCGTCTACTTAGGTCCCGTTACGTGGTCATAAGTCTTTAAAACAACGTTTGACCAAAAGATATGTCGCATTCATTTCAAATGTAAAGATTGTTCAAAGTTTACGAGAATGGTTCCACCACAAGTTACGTTACAAAGTTATAAGTACAAATGAAACTTATGCGACACAATTTAAAAGTAGCCAAAAGAGGCTCTGTGTATGCATATATACTCGACATCCAATGCAAGTATCAAAATAATGAGCGGAAGCATGTATCATGTATCGTTCAAGGACCTGAGAAAAACATAGAAATCTGTCAACGAAAACGTTGGTGAAATCATAGGTTTAAGTAAGTAAGTACAAGTGAACCACAAGATTTGCATCAATGAAATAATAGTAATACATTCCAAAAGTTTGTTTCACGAGCACCCAATTATCAATGCTTAACATTCCTTCCATAGAACCCCATCACTTAGTGCTAGAACATACACTGTTTCTCGAAAATATATTTCATTCGTAAACGGTAGCGAACCGTTTGAATGAGGGTTTGTCAAACCCATATGGATCCATACAACATAAGTTCTCGCTTACACTCGGCAAGTGTAACTAATGATAATCGAATTGAGGATTTTGTTCTAAACTCGTATGTAGAATGTTTGTTTTCCTGTACTTGTGTTCACTTAGTAAAGAAATGTTTATGTTTTCTCATCCCAAATGTAAGTTCAAAAAGAGTAAAAGTGGGACTATGATCTCACCTTGAGTGCACGAGTAGTAAAGTACTTCAACAAGTAAACGTGTGCAAAGAACAATGCTAGTCTTGACCTAAACAATAGGTTGTATCAATAACGGTAAACACGATAGGTCAAAGATGTTCAATTAGTCCTATGGCTCGTTAAGACTCGATCATAATAGCATGTGAATCAAATTGTCATGTTTCATGCAAGGTACAAGTATAAAAACATGTTAGAACGATTGCACAAATATTTGGTTAAGTTTGATTAAAAGTCAACTTGGTCGGGTCAAAGTCAACGAAAAAGTCAACATGTTCGGGTCGGGTCCCGAACTATTTTTCTGAGGTTTTTAATCATATATGAGCATGTTAGAACAAGTTTCATGTGAATCGGAGGTCCGTAGTATGCCAAACATTTTTCGTATTTTGGACATGGAGGTCAGAACCTGACCACGGCTTATGTCGCGCCGCGACATAAGCTGGCCGCGCCGCGGCATTGGCCGTGCGCTGGTACCTGGTCATTCTCAATTGTTCAAGTCCCAAATCAAAACTCTTTCAAGCATAAATTACAAACCGCTAACTCTTAGAACTCGCACCTTATATCGTTGGAAAGGTAATTTGACAAAGAACACAACTAAATATATTTCACCAACCAAAAACATTATTTGTAATAATCGGCTTTCCAAAATAAATGATCGATTAATGCACACATTTAATACTCGAATTTGATAAGTGCACATTTATGATTCGGGCATTTAATGCATACATACAACACGCCGTTTTGTAGGTAATCGAGCATACAATACAACTAACTACTTACTAACAATAATTCATGGCATTCAATGTATCATCTATTCATTTCAAGCTTATCAAACCCTAACCCAAATTCACCAAAAATCACTAATCAAGTTTATGGAGTTTTCTCAAGCAACCTACACATCAAATTGAAGCTAGTGATACTAGGAACACAATTAGAACATGAACTTTTAACATCTAATAACATATGATCATCCAAAATTCAAGAACAACACACCAAAATTCAAGTTCATGCTAGTTATACTAAAACAACGAGATCGAGCATACAAATTACATACACGACATCACAATGAGCCATAGACACTAACTAACACCATTTCAAGTCAAAAACACGAATTTAGAGAAATCTAGAGTTTTAGAAATGTTACCCAAACGAGATGAAGTTGGTACCAAAATGAAGAGGATGAAGAGAGGATCACGAATATGTAATTTATTTTGTTGTAAGCCTCCTAGGTCGAATTTAGATGATGATTGAATGAATTTGGTAAATGTGTGTGTGTTCTTGCTAGAGAGAAAGAGAGAGAGAGAGGGAGATGGTTCAATGGTGGTGATTGGGGTGGACTAGTTGACCTAGTTAACTAGTTTGCCCCGTGTCAATTTTAGTCCCTCGAGTTTGTAGTCGGGTGCGGAAAATACCTAAACGGAATATTTTAAAACGCGTATTAACGGGAGATGTTATAAACATATAACGGAGTTTAAATTAGTATAACGGAAAAGTAAATGGAAAAAGGCGGGATGTTACATTACCTACTCCTTAAAAGAAATTTCGTCCCGAAATTTAAGTAGGCGTAGTAGTCGTTGTTTCTTCCTCGAGATCTTGCGTTTCTGAATTCACGAATAGATGAGGATACTTCCTTTGCATTTGATCTTGTCTTTCCCAAGTAAACTCGGGTCCCCTTTTGGCGTTCCAACGGACTTTAACAATCGAGATTCGGCTTTGTTTCAATGTCTTGACGGAGGTGTCCACAATTTCAACCGGTTCCTCCACAAAATGAAGTTTGTCATCAATAGTAAGTTCCTCGAGAGGGATGACGATATCGGGTTCGGCAAGACACTTTTTCAAGTTAGATACATGGAAGGTAGGATGAACGGAACTCAGTTGAGGCGGAAGATCTAAGCGATAAGCAACGGTTCCAATACGCTCCAAGATTTTGAAAGGACCAATATACCGCGGATTTAGCTTCCTGCGTTTCCCAAAACGGATTACACCCTTCCAAGGTGCGACTTTTAACATTACTCGGTCACCGACTTGAAATTCAAGATCATTGCGACGTTTGTCGGTATAGCTCTTTTGACGACTTCGGGCCGTCCTAAGCCTATCTCGGATTTGAACGATTTTCTCGGTGGTTTCGTGAATGAGTTCGGGTCCGATGATTTGCACGTCGCCTACCTCGGCCCAACAAAGAGGTGAACGACATTTGCGGCCATATAGCGCTTCAAAAGGTGCGGCTTTAATACTCGCGTGATAACTATTGTTATAAGAGAACTCGGCGAGAGGTAAGTGCTTGTCCCAAGCTTTTCCGAAATCAACCACGCAAGCTCGTAACATGTCTTCCAAGGTTTGAATTATACGTTCACTTTGTCCATCGGTTTGAGGATGATATGCGGTGCTCATGTCTAAACGCGTTCCCAACGCTTCTTGCAATGTACGCCAAAATCTAGAAACGAAACGGCCATCTCGGTCGGAGATAATCGATAAAGGTACACCGTGTCGGGCTACGATCTCCTTAATGTAAAGTTGTGCAAGCTTCTCCATTTTGTCTGTTTCTTTCATGGAAAGGAAGTGTGCTGATTTGGTGAGACGGTCAACAATAACCCAAATGGTATCATAACCGCCCGTCGTTTTTGGTAGTTTGGTGATAAAATCCATCGTTATTCTTTCCCACTTCCATTGCGGGATCTCGGGTTGTTGAAGTAGTCCGGACGGTCTTTGGTGTTCGGCTTTGACTTTGGAACATGTCAAACACTTGGAAACATAAGTAGCTACGTCCCTTTTGATGTTCGGCCACCAATATAGTTGTTTAAGGTCGTGGTACATCTTATTGGCACCGGGGTGAATCGAGTATCGTGACTTATGGGCTTCATCTAAAATAAGGCTTCGTAGGTCCCCATAACTAGGCACCCAAATCCTTCCAGCGTAATATCGGAGTCCAGTCTCCCTAATTTCGAATCGAGAGACGAGAATGTTCAAGAGCTCGTGTGAAAGGTTTTCATCCTTGAGGGCCTCATCTTGGGCTACACGAATTTGACTATTGAGGTTGCTGTGAATGGTGATGTTTAAAGCTCGGACACGAAGAGGCACCACTCTTTCTTTTCGACTTAAGGCATCGGCTACTACGTTTGCCTTCCCGGGATGGTAACGAAGCTCGCAATCGTAATCGTTCAAAGTTTCAATCCACCGTCATTGTCTCATGTTTAGTTGCTTTTGATCGAAAATGTGTTGGAGACTTTTGTGGTCGGTAAAGATAGTACTCTTGGTTCCATAAAGATAGTGTCTCCACATTTTAAGTGCAAAGACAACGGCTCCGAGTTCGAGATCATGCGTCGTGTAGTTTCGTTCATGAATTTTGAGTTGTCGGGAGGCATAAGCAATGACTTTCTTTCGTTGCATCAATACACACCCAAAACCATGTTTCGAGGCATCGCAATATACAACAAAATCATCATTGCCTTCGGGAAGTGACAAGATAGGAGCGGTGGTTAGCTTTGTCTTCAAGATTTGGAACGCGGATTCTTGCTCGGTCGCCCAAATGAATTTCTTTCCCTTGTGAGTTAATGCGGTTAGAGGACGTGCAACCAAAGAGAAGTTTTCGATGAATCTACGATAGTACCCGGCGAGACCCAAGAATTGACGAATGTGAGTAGGAGTAGTAGGAGTCTCCCATTTACTAATGGCTTCGATCTTCGTGGGATCGACTTTAATACCTTGATCACTTACAACATGACCAAGAAATTGAACTTCCTTCAACCAAAATTCACACTTGGAGAATTTGGCATAAAGTCGTTCTTGTCTCAAGAGTTCAAGCACAAGTCGGAGATGTTGTTCGTGCTCTTCTTCATTTTTAGAATAGATCAATATATCATCGATGAACACAATAACGAATTTATCGAGATACGGTTTGCACACGCGGTTCATAAGATCCATGAACACCGCCGGTGCGTTAGTGAGACCAAATGGCATGACGAGGAATTCATAACTACCATAACGAGTCCGGAAAGCGGTTTTGGAGACATCTTCCCCCGTAACCCTTAATTGATGATAACCCGAGCGGAGATCGATTTTCGAATATACACAAGACCCTTGTAGTGGATCAAAGAGGTCATCGATGCGAGGAAGAGGATATCGGTTCTTAACTGTCAATTTATTTAGTTCACGATAATCAATGCACATTCGTAGGGATCCGTCTTTCTTTTTAACAAAGAAAATCGGAGCGCCCCAAGGTGAATGGCTAGGTTGGATAAAACCACGGTCAAGTAGTTCTTGGATTTGACTTTGCAATTCTTGCATTTCGAATGGAGCAAGTCTATACGGTGCACGTGCTACGGGTGCGGCTCCCGGAATAAGATCGATTTGGAATTCAACCGGTCGATGAGGTGGAAGACCCGGCAATTCGTCGGGAAATACATCGGAAAAGTCACTAACAATTGGCACATCATCGATATGCTTCTCATCGGACTCGACTTTCTTAACGTGGGCAAGGATCGCAAAACAACCCTTACGGAGTAGTTTTCTAACTTTAAGGCACAAAACGAGGTTGAGTCTGGTGCAACTCTTATCGCCATAAACAATCAAAGGTTCACCATTCTCGATAGGAATTTGGATTGCGTTAAGATCACAAAGGATGTGAGATTTCGTTTTGACTAACCAATTCATACCGATTATTACATCAAAGCTTCCTAGTTCCATGGGTATCAAGTCAATTTCAAATTCCTTACCCAAAATGTTTAACGTACACCCCCGGTAATATGTGTCGGCACTTAATAGTTTCCCGTTAGCCACTTCAATGGTATAAGTGGTATCTAATGGAAGAGGTGGAGTTCTAAAAGAATGAGTCAAAGTCTTGGATACAAAGCATTTATCGGCACCCGAATCGAATAAGCAAGAGACATAAGAATTGTTGAGAAGAAACGTACCCGTGACTAGTTCAGTGTCATCCCGGGCTTCCTCGGTGTTGGTGTAGAAAGCTCGGCCGCGCGTATTGGGGTTATCTTTCCTCTTCGGGCATGCATTTCTATAATGGCCCGTTTGGCCACATTTGTAACAAGTGCCCGTCTTTGGTGCATTGGGCCACTTTCGAGCGATGGGAGTGGCACTTTTACAATCGTTGGCCTTATGACCACTTCCTTGGCACCGATGGCAAATTAGCTTACTACATTCGCCAAAGTGATGTTTGTTGCATTTGTTGCAAAGAGGTAGAATTCCGGCATAACCCTTCTTGCCGTCGGAGGTGAAAGATTTCTTGGAAAAGTTGTTGTTGCTTGATTGGGGAGCTTCCCATTTTCTTTTGTTGTTACCCGACTTGTCCTCGGCTTTAGGTGCCGGTACTACGATTTCGTCCACTATCTCTATCAATTTGCGGGCCATGTTCAAAGCTTCTTGATGATTAGGGGGTTTGGATGACATTACTCCGTGTTTGATGCTCTTTGGAAGACCATCCATGTAAAGTTCAACCCTTAAAGCTTCGGGGTTCACAAGATTTGGGCACATCAAGGCTAGTTCGGAAAATCATTGATTATAAGCCTTGAGATCATTTTCGATCGCCTTTAAAGTTCTTAGCTCTTGTTCGAGCCTTCGGGTTTCTTCACGAGGGAAATATTCGACAATCATCTTTTCCCTCAAGTCGGCCCAAGAGAGGGCGTGAGCTTCATCGGTACCCACCGATTGTACATAAGTATTCCACCATGTAAGAGCGACACCGGCGAAGGTGTGAGTGGAGTATTTGACCTTGTCTTGGTCCCGACAACCGCTTATGCTAAAGACGGCTTCCGTTTGCTCAAACCATCGGGTGAGCACGACCGGTCCCCCGGTTCCATCAAAAGTGTGAGATTTGCACCCCATGAACGCTTTATAGGAGCATCCTTCGTTTGAGTTACCGGCTCCATTGTTGTTGTTGTTGTTGTTGTTGTTGTGGTTGTTATTATTATTGTTGTTGGATGAGTGACCGGCCATGGCCGCATCTACGGCGGTAGCTATCATCCGTTCGAGAGCTTGTTCGGGAGTTTCATTGCGGCGTACACGACGAGGAGCCATTGTTCCTTCAAGACACAAGAATATCATTGATTAGTATTCTCAATAATACTAACCGTGATATAGAATAAAGATAAAGAGAAGTTTTTCCTCGACTCGCCTTAAATTCTTTATGTCATAATGTCGGAACGTTCATATGAGTCACCGTAATATAATCCCGGAAATTATATTACCCTGATTCATATGTGCATTCGACATCATTTCATATAGTCAAGGTGGCGTGTCAATCAAATTAAACAACGTGAGATTAAGATGAACTAAGAGTAGATATGAGTAGAAGCATTCGAGTATAAATGCATAAGTAGTCAAGTAATTCCTACTTCAAGTCTATATGCCGGTTGTAGTCTAGACTCACCAATGTACCTTATGACTCGGGGTCGACACCAATGAACTCTAAATCCCTACAACCAACGCTCTGATACCATCTGTAGAGACCCGACAAAATCGTCATTGACGGCGTCGTCTACTTAGGTCCCGTTACGTGGTCATAAGTCTTTAAAACAACGTTTGACCAAAAGATATGTCGCATTCATTTCAAATGTAAAGATTGTTCAAAGTTTACGAGAATAGTTCCACCAAAAGTTACGTTACAAAGTTATAAGTACAAATGAAACTTATGCGACACAATTTAAAAGTAGCCAAAAGACGCTCTGTGTATGCATATATACTCGACATCCAATGCAAGTATCAAAAAAATGAGCGGAAGCATGTATCATGTATCGTTCAAGGACCTGAGAAAAACATAGAAATCTGTCAACGAAAACGTTGGTGAAATCATAGGTTTAAGTAAGTAAGTACAAGTGAACCACAAGATTTGCATCAATGAAATAATAGTAATACATTCCAAAAGTTTGTTTCACGAGCACCCAATTATCAATGCTTAACATTCCTTCCATAGAACCCCATCACTTAGTGCTAGAACATACACTGTTTCTCGAAAATATATTTCATTCGTAAACGGTAGCGAACCGTTTGAATGAGGGTTTGTCAAACCCATATGGATCCATACAACATAAGTTCTCGCTTACACCTGGCAAGTGTAACTAATGATAATCGAATTGAGGATTTTGTTCTAAACTCGTATGTAGAATGTTTGTTTTCCTGTACTTGTGTTCACTTAGTAAAGAAATGTTTATGTTTTCTCATCCCAAATGTAAGTTAAAAAATAGTAAAAGTGGGACTATGATCTCACCTTGAGTGCACGAGTAGTAAAGTACTTCAACAAGTAAACGTGTGCAAAGAACAATGCTAGTCTTAACCTAAACAATAGGTTGTATCAATAACGGTAAACACGATAGGTCAAAGATGTTCAATTAGTCCTATGGCTCGTTAAGACTCGATCATAATAGCATGTGAATCAAATTGTCATGTTTCATGCAAGGTACAAGTATAAAAACATGTTAGAACGATTGCACAAATATTTGGTTAAGTTTGATTAAAAGTCAACTTGGTCGGGTCAAAGTCAACGAAAAAGTCAACATGTTCGGGTCGGGTCCCGAACTATTTTTCTGAGGTTTTTAATCATATATGAGCATGTTAGAACAAGTTTCATGTGAATCGTAGGTCCGTAGTATGCCAAACATTTTTCGTATTTTGGACATGGAGGTCAGAACCTGACCACGGCTTATGTCGCGCCGCGACATAAGCTGGCCGCGCCGCGGCATTGGCCGTGCGCTGGTACCTGGTCATTCTCAATTGTTCAAGTCCCAAATCAAAACTCTTTCAAGCATAAATTACAAACCGCTAACTCTTAGAACTCGCACCTTATATCGTTGGAAAGGTAATTTGACAAAGAACACAACTAAATATATTTCACCAACCAAAAACATTATTTGTAACAATCGGCTTTCCAAAATAAATGATCGATTAATGCACACATTTAATACTCGAATTTGATAAGTGCACATTTATGATTCGGGCATTTAATGCATACATACAACACGCCGTTTTGTAGGTAATCGAGCATACAATACAACTAACTACTTACTAACAATAATTCATGGCATTCAATGTATCATCTATTCATTTCAAGTTTATCAAACCCTAACCCAAATTCACCAAAAATCACTAATCAAGTTTATTGAGTTTTCTCAAGCAACCTACACATCAAATTGAAGCTAGTGATACTAGGAACACAATTAGAACATGAACTTTTAACATGTAACAACATATGATCATCCAAAATTCAAGAACAACACACCAAAATTCAAGTTCATGCTAGTTATACTAAAACAACGAGATCGAGCATACAATACACGACATCACAATGAGCCATAGACACTAACTAACACCATTTCAAGTCAAAAACACGAATTTAGAGAAATCTAGAGTTTTAGAAATGTTACCCAAACGAGATGAAGTTGGTACCAAAATGAAGAGGATGAAGAGAGGATCACGAATATGTAATTTATTTTGTTGTAAGCCTCCTAGGTCGAATTTAGATGATGATTGAATGAATTTGGTAAATGTGTGTGTGTTTTTGCTAGAGAGAAAGAGAGAGAGAGGGAGATGGTTGAATGGTGGTGATTGGGGTGGACTAGTTGACCTAGTCAACTAGTTTGCCCCGTGTCAATTTTAGTCCCTCGAGTTTGTAGTCGGGTGCGGAAAATACCTAAACGGAATATTTTAAAACGCGTATTAACGGGAGATGTTATAAACATATAACGGAGTTTAAATTAGTATAACGGAAAAGTAAATGGAAAAAGGCGGGATGTTACATATATCGTAATATTAATATAGTTATGTTATGTATATTAAATATATGTCTTTTATATTAAGATCATTTGTTTATGAAATTATTATTAATTTTGGTAATACTAAAGTTAATAAAAGTAATAATATTTTATAATAATAATATTGATAAAAGCAATAATAATGATATTATTAGAAATAATGATATTAATAATTATTATACCAAGTTGTGCTATGATAATAATAGTTATAGAAAGTTTAGTATTTCTTATAAATCATAAACTAATCCAAATTATAACTTAATGATTTTTCTGCTAATCTTTATATCTAAGATTTTTATTTTTCATATTTGTAATAATATTATTAAAACCTTTATATTCCTAATCTTGAAAATTATAATCTTTGTGTTAAATTTCTAAACTAATGACTAAGGCTCCTATAACATTAATTCGTAATCCTAATCGTCACGATAATACTTGTTTTACTAATAATTTGCTGTAGTTGATAATATTGATAACAATTAATAATACCATAATACTAATAAGTAATATTAATAATAATAATAATAACCATGATGAAAATAATAACATTAATTACTTTTAAAGATAATAACATTCTTTATGTTAGTAATAATATTACACTCCTAATAATAATAGCATAATCAATAATAATAATAATAATAATGAAAATAATAATAATACTAATAATAATAATAATAATAATAATAATAATAATAATTAATAATAATAATAATAATAATAATAATAATAATAATAATAATAATAATAATAATAATAATAATAATAATAATAATAATAATAATAATAATAATAATAATAATAATAATAATAATAATAGTAATAATAATAAAAGTATTAGTTTGAAGCCCTTTTTAGAAAGAAAACTGCCTACTATGGGACTCAAACCCATGACCTCCCGTTTAATCGAAACACACCCCAACCATCGCTCTACCTGCTATCTTTCTGTTTATCTAAGAAACTTAATGTTATTTAAACTGTGCTTCCTACTTTCCCTAGTTCTTCTTCGTCTTCATCTTTCTTTAAAAACTCATTCAACCATGGTAACGATTTAACAAATCTCACCACCAAATGATTAAGCTTAAAACATAAATACAAACTTCTTAAACTTGATTCTGTGATCGATTAAGCAAAAAAAAATAATATATATATATATATATATATATGAATAAATACAATAGCAAACTGATGCCGTCGTTGTTCCTAAACAAAAAAAAATGATTTCAAAATCGAGAACGTTTTAGATCGAACTTATAACATAAAATAGTTTATAATCCACTCCTTGAATCTATTGGTATCGTTAATTGCAGTTGATTCGCAACATCAAACCCGAATTTCCTCAAGAACGAATTCGTTGACTTTTTGAAACAAATATTTGACTCGAAAATTCGAAAGCTATACAGAGATTTGAGACATGAAGTTTGTTTTAATAGTTTCATGACTTGATTGTGCATACTTCTGCATTATTTGTTTTTAAAAATTGGTATGAATTCAACCAATTGCCTGAAAGTGGCACTAACAGAAAAATAAAAGAAAGAAAAAAAATCGAGCTGACTTCTTATTTTTCTGATGTATCTATCTATATTTGTCAATAACAGTTGTCTTCTGCATTATGTAATTATCAGATGGATTTGCAGTTGTCTTCTAGTACAGATTAGAGATCGACAGAATCAAGGGAAGGACAGAAAATATATACATGATTGAGATGGAAAACGGATATACTGATTATGTAGCGACCCGACCAAATCGTCATTGACGGCGCCGTCTACTTAGGTCCCGTTACGTGGTCATAAGTCTTTAAAACAACATTTGACCAAAAGATATGTCGCATTCATTTCAAATGTAAAGGTTGTTCAAGTTTTACAAGAATAGTTCCACCACAAGTTACGATATCAAGTTTTAAGTACAAATGAAACTTATGCGACACAATTTAAAAGTATCCAAAAGACGCTCCATGTATGCATGTATACTCGACATCCAATACAAGTATCAAAATAATGAGCGGAAGCATGTATCATATATCGTTCGAGGACCTGAGAAAAACATAGGAATCTGTCAACGAAAACGTTGGTGAAATCATAGGTTTAAGTAAGTAAGTACAAGTGAACCACAAGATTTGCATCAATGAAATAATAGTAATACATTCCAAAAGTTTGTTTCACGAGCACCCAATTATCAATGCTTAACATTTCCTTCCATTGAACCCCATCACTTAGTGCTAGAACATACACTGTTTCTCGAAAATATATTTCATTCGTAAACGGTAGCGAACCGTTTGAATGAGGGTTTGTCAAACCCATATGGATCCATACAACATAAGTTCTCGCTTACACCCGGCAAGTGTAACTAATGATAATCGAATTGAGGATTTTGTTCTAAACTCGTATGTAGAATGTTTGTTTTCCTGTACTTGTGTTCACTTAGTAAAAGAAATGTTTATGTTTTCTCATCCCAAATGTAAGTTCAAAAGAGTAAAAGTGGGACTATGATCTCACCTTGAGTGCACGAGTAGTAAAGTACTTCAACAAGTAAACGTGTGCAAAGAACAATGCTAGTCTTGACCTAAACAATAGGTTGTATCAATAACGGTAAACACGATAGGTCAAAGGTGTTCAATTAGTCCTATGGCTCGTTAAGACTCGATCATAATAGCATGTGAATCAAATTGTCATGTTTCATGCAAGGTACAAGTATAAAAAAAACATGTTAGAACGATTGCACAAATATTTGGTTAAGTTTGATTAAAAGTCAAACTTTGGTCGGTCAAAGTCAACGAAAGTCAACACGTTCGGGTCGGGTTCCGAACTATTTTTCTGAGATTTTTATTCATATATAAGCATGTTAGAACAAGTCTCATGTGAATCGGAGGTCCGTAG
Organism: Rutidosis leptorrhynchoides; assembly: GCF_046630445.1. NCBI lineage: Eukaryota > Viridiplantae > Streptophyta > Magnoliopsida > Asterales > Asteraceae > Rutidosis > Rutidosis leptorrhynchoides. The sequence continues at coordinate 359,417,015 of NC_092336.1, read as the reverse complement.
TATGCCAAACATTTTTCGTATTTTGGACATGGAGGTCAGAACCTGACCCCCTTATATGTCGCGCCGCGACATGAAAGGGCCGCGCCGCGGCAAAGGCCGGGTGCTGGTGCCTGGCCAGTCCCAAATGTTCAAGTCTCAATCCAAAACCTTTTTGTGCATAAAACACAAACCGCTAACACTTAGGACTCGCACCTTATATCGTTGGAAAGCTCTTTTGACGTAGAATGCAACTAAGCACAATTCATCAATCAAAAACATCAATTTCAATAACCGATTTTCCGTCAAGTGATCATTAAGAATCCATTTTCAAAGTTTCAAGTTCATCAAATGCATTTTAAGTTTCGGGAATCCAATTCACACATGTGATATGCCGTTTTGAAGGTAATCAAACACACATTGCAACAAAACACTTAACAACAATATCTCATAGCATTTGACGCATCAAAAGTTCATGTAAAGCTCATCAAACCCTAATCCAAGTTCACAAAATCATTAATCATGTTCTTGGAGTTTCCTTAATCAACCTATACATCAAAACGAAGCTAATGATACTAGTAACACAATTAAAACATGAACTTTAACAATCTAACAACATTAACTCATCCAAAATCAAGGATTAAGCAAGCCCATTTCAAAAACTCAAACTAGTTACTCAAAACAACAAATCGAGCAAGTAAATCATATATTCATGCTAGACACGAGCCATAGACACTAACTAACACCATTTCAAATCAAAAACACGAATTTAGAGAAATCTAGAGTTTTAGAAATGTTACCCAAACGAGATGAAGTTGGTATCAAATTGTAGAGGATGAAGAGAGGATCACGAATATGTAATTTGTTTTGAAGTTTGCTTCCCGATCCGAATTTAGATGATGAATGTTTGAATTGGGTGTTTGTGTGTGTTCTTGCTAGAGAGAAAGAGAGAGAGATGGAGGTGATTGAATGGTGAGGAAGGTGGGGAGGTGGTGACTAGTTGCCTCAATTTGGCCAAGTGACGAGATTGGTCCCTCAAGTTTCAAAGCGGGTGCGGTAATTAACCAAACGAATATTTTAAAACGCTCGAGTAAACGGGTGATGTCAAAATTAAATAGCGGGAATATAATGAACGTTACTCACGGAAACTATTAATTTAAATACGAAAGATTATGTTTAAAAAAAAAAGACGGTGTTAAAATTAAATTTAACGGAAAAACGCGGGATGTTACATTATCCACGCCTCAAAAGAAATTTCGTCCCGAAATTTAGTTGGAAGTAGTAGTTGTTGAATCTTACTCGAGATCTTGCGTTGTAAATTCTACGAATAAGTGAAGGTACGTCCTTGAGCATTTCAACGAACTTGAAGGTCGGGGTCGTATGTTGTTTTAAGGTTTGGCTTCACGATTCATGGTTTCAACCGGTCCTCCTAGGAAGTGAGGGTTATCGTCGATGGTGAGTTCATCAAAGGAGATAACAAGTTCTCGTTTCGCAAAACACGTCTTTAAGTTGATACATCGAATGTAGGATAAACGGAGACTCGAAATGAGCCGGAAAATCTAAACGGCTAGTAACGGGTCCGAAACGCCCCAGGATTTTAAAAGGTTTTGTGTATCGCGGATTTAGCTTCCTACGTTTCCCGAAACGGATTGCACCTTCCTAAGGTGCGACTTTTAACGTTACGCGGTTACCCACTTGGAATTCGAGAGGTCCACGTCTAACATCGGCATAGCTCTTTTGGCGACTACGGTCCGCCTTGAGCCTTTCTTGGATTTGAACGATCATAACGGTTATCTCATGAATGAGTCCGGGTCCGGTGGTTTGCATGTCAACTACTTCGGTTCAACAATTTAGAAAATGACAATTGTGGCTATATGAGTTCTCGAAAGGTGTGGCGTTAATACTCGGATGAAAATTATTGTAGTGCTAGAATTCGGCTAAAAGCAAATACTTTTCTCAAGTAAATTTGAAGTTGGTAATACAAATTCGTATTATGGTTTTCAAGACTTAAATCGTATGTTTGTTCGGTCCGTCGGGTTGTGGATGGTACGCGGTACTCATGTCTAAACGCGGTCCCGAGGCTTTTTGTAAGGTACTCCAAAATCTAGAAGTGAAACGAGGATCTCGATCCGAAACGGGGTGCATTTCCCTAAGGCATATTGAACAAGTTTGCTAGGAATTGAAAACGTTATCTAGGACAAGTTTCTCAAGAAAATTCGCGTCGCGGAAGATTTATCGGTTTCCAAAAACGTTCGTCGGGGCAAGTTCTTATCGGGTTTTGAAAACGATTGTTAGGACTATCCACCCTCGCGGCGAATACTTGTATGACGTGAAGAGTCGCTCTCCATTGAGAATTTAGAATAAGGATTTCCTTAAACGGAAGTACGAGTGTAATGCGAGAGAAGTTTCCGCCTCGATGTGAGCATACCAAACAGTTTGTAGTTCGTCGATAAAACTATGCGAAAACGACTGATGTTGAAAGAATTTGCCATTCATTCTGAAGTATAACTATGGTTCGACAATAATCGAAAATGTGTCCCGGGTATGGTTGTTATCAGTATTCTCGGGGTTGAGTAGTAGTTGGCCGTATAACAGAAGCACAAGGACGTTAAGTCAAAGAAGAAAAGGGGTATCCTTGGATTGTGTGTTATCTTTGGTCTCAGTAATATCAGACGGTAATAGTGAAATAGCAGAGCTATGTATCGTGGTACGCGATAACGAGAAGATTGATCGGATCCATAAATAAGTATTCAAATTCTCCGTGTAAAATAACGAATTTCAGCTTCCTTGATTTCGAGTCGAGAGGGGTTGCCTTTCAGGCGTTCACGTAGAAGTATTTCTATATTTGAGTTCCATTTTGTGCCACACGAATTTATCTAGTAAGGTTGGTGTGAAAAAAAATCACGTTCGAAGTCCGGACACGAAAAATGTTTAATTCTTTCCCTTAGTACGTTAACGAGGTTAAAGGACGAGCGATACGGGAAAAATTGGAAATTAATCTTTGGTAATAATCGCGAGATCCAAAATTTTACGAATACAAGTCGGAGTCGTGAGGGTTTCTCCAAAATTAATTAATTAATAATTTTTTTTTTTTTTTTTTTTTTTTTTTTTTTTTTTTTTTACCTTGACCACTAACAGCATGGTTTAGAATTTGGACTTCGTTTAACCAAAATTCTCACTTGGAGAATTCGGCATAGAGTTGCTCTTTTCTCAAGAGTTCGAGCGTAAGACGGAGACGTTGTCCGTTTTTCCTTTCCGCTTGAATAGCTTAAAACATCAATTATAAGTACGGTAACGGATTTGTCTAGATAAGTTTGCATACGCGGTTCCGGAGGTCTATGAATACGGGCGGAGCCTTAGATAAACTGAACGGCATTAAAAGAAATTTATAACTATCGTAGCGAGTCCGGAAAGCGGTTTAGGAGACATCTTCTCCCTTAACCCTCAATTGATGATAACCAGAATGAAGGTCGATTTTAGAATATACGCGAGATCCGTGTAACGGTTCAAGAGGTTGTTGATACGGGGAAGAGGATATCGGTTCTTAAACGGAAATCATTTAGTTCACTAAAATCACATATATGTGGGGAAAACATTCCCTTCCTAACGTATAGGTTTTGCGCTCCCTAGTTCTATAGATGTCAAATCGAAGTTCGAATTACCTACCCAATAAGTTTAACGTACTCCCTCCGATAAAATTTATCGATACGCAATGGTTTTCCGTTGGTCACTTGAATGGCGTAAGTAATATCTAGGGGGAGGGGTGGAGTGCAAAGAGTAGGCTCCAAAGCCTTGGATACAAAACATTTATCGATACCCGAATCGGATAAACATGAAACATAAGAGTCGTTGAGAAGAAACGTACCCGTAACTAATTGTCGTTCCGGGAATCCTATGTGTTAAGGTTGAAAGCTCATTCGCGTACATTAGGGTGGGCGTTCTTCTTGGGACATGCATTCTTAAAATGACCCAGTTGTCCACATTCAAAACAAGCACCCCTTCTGCGTGCACTGGGCACCTTTTTAGCGACGGGGGCGGCACCCTTACAACTATGGGCCACATGGCCACTTCTTTGACACTTGATGCAAAATGGTCCGCCACATTTTCCATAATGATGTTTGTGGCACGTGTTGCAAAAAGGTCGTGTTCCAGCATAATTTTTCCTGCCGCCGGGGGTGAAAGGCTTCTTGGTGGAGTCGTTGTGGTTGTGGTTGCTTGATGGAGAGGCTTCCTGTTTTCTTTTGTTGTTAACTGGTTGGGCCTCAGCCGTTGGTGCCAGCGCTTCAATTTCATCCACCGTTTTTATAAATCGGCTGGCTATCATCACAGCCTCTTGTAGGTCGGCGGGTCTTAATGGCATTACCCCGTGTGGAATGCTCTTAGGGAGGCCATCCATGTAAAACTCAACTCCTTGGGGCCCGGGAGCCCGGAGGTTTGGACAAATTGAGGTTAGTTCGGCAAACCGTTGATTATAAGCTTCGAGGTCATCTCGGGCTATTTTTAAATTTCTTGGCCCCTGTTCGAGCCTTCGAGTCTCTTCGCGCGGGAAGTATTCGGTGGTCATTCTTTCTCTTAATTCGGTCCAAGAGAGTGTAAGGGCTTCATCGATACCCACCGATTGTACATACGTGTTCCACCATGAGAGAGCAATACCGGTGAGAGTGAGGGTGGAAAACTTGACCTTATCCTGGTCCCGACAACCGCTTATGCTAAAAACGGCTTCTGTTTGTTCGAACCATCGGGTGAGAGCAACCGGTCCTTCGGTTCCATTGAAAGTGGGAGGATTGTACTTCATGAAGTTTTTGTAGGAGCACCCCCCGTTTGAATTACCGACCCCATGATTGTTGTTGTTGTTGGAGAAGTGACCGGCCACTGCCTCTCCCACAGCGGTGGCTATCATTCGTTGAAGAGCTTGTTCGAGAGTTTCGGGAGGGGTATTGTGTTGACCTTGGTGAGCCATTGTTCCTTCATGACACAAGAATACCGTTGTTTAGTATTATCAATAATACTAATCGTGATGTGGAAATCAAGATAAAGAGGAAATTTTTCCTTGACTCGCCTTAAATTCTTTATGTCATAATGTCGGAACGTTCATATGAGTCACCGTAATATAATCCCGGAAATTATATTACCCTGATTCATATGTGCATTCGACATTATTTCATATAGTCAAGGTGGCGCGTCAATCAAATTAAACAACGTGAGATTAAGATGAACTAAGAGTAGATATGAGTAGAAGCGTTCGAGTATAAATGCACAAGTAGTCAAGTAATTCCTACTTCAAGTCTATATGCCGGTTGTAGTCTAGACTCACCAATGTACCCTATGACTCGGGGTTGACACTAATGAGCTCTAAATCCCTACAACCAACGCTCTGATACCATCTGTAGCGACCCGACCAAATCGTCATTGACGGCGCCGTCTACTTAGGTCCCGTTACGTGGTCATAAGTCTTTAAAACAACATTTGACCAAAAGATATGTCGCATTCATTTCAAATGTAAAGGTTGTTCAAGTTTTACAAGAATAGTTCCACCACAAGTTACGATATCAAGTTTTAAGTACAAATGAAACTTATGCGACACAATTTAAAAGTATCCAAAAGACGCTCCATGTATGCATGTATACTCGACATCCAATACAAGTATCAAAATAATGAGCGGAAGCATGTATCATATATCGTTCGAGGACCTGAGAAAAACATAGGAATCTGTCAACGAAAACGTTGGTGAAATCATAGGTTTAAGTAAGTAAGTACAAGTGAACCACAAGATTTGCATCAATGAAATAATAGTAATACATTCCAAAAGTTTGTTTCACGAGCACCCAATTATCAATGCTTAACATTTCCTTCCATTGAACCCCATCACTTAGTGCTAGAACATACACTGTTTCTCGAAAATATATTTCATTCGTAAACGGTAGCGAACCGTTTGAATGAGGGTTTGTCAAACCCATATGGATCCATACAACATAAGTTCTCGCTTACACCCGGCAAGTGTAACTAATGATAATCGAATTGAGGATTTTGTTCTAAACTCGTATGTAGAATGTTTGTTTTCCTGTACTTGTGTTCACTTAGTAAAAGAAATGTTTATGTTTTCTCATCCCAAATGTAAGTTCAAAAGAGTAAAAGTGGGACTATGATCTCACCTTGAGTGCACGAGTAGTAAAGTACTTCAACAAGTAAACGTGTGCAAAGAACAATGCTAGTCTTGACCTAAACAATAGGTTGTATCAATAACGGTAAACACGATAGGTCAAAGGTGTTCAATTAGTCCTATGGCTCGTTAAGACTCGATCATAATAGCATGTGAATCAAATTGTCATGTTTCATGCAAGGTACAAGTATAAAAAAAACATGTTAGAACGATTGCACAAATATTTGGTTAAGTTTGATTAAAAGTCAAACTTTGGTCGGTCAAAGTCAATGAAAGTCAACACGTTCGGGTCGGGTTCCGAACTATTTTTCTGAGATTTTTATTCATATATAAGCATGTTAGAACAAGTCTCATGTGAATCGGAGGTCCGTAGTATGCCAAACATTTTTCGTATTTTGGACATGGAGGTCAGAACCTGACCCCCTTATATGTCGCGCCGCGACATGAAAGGGCCGCGCCGCGGCAAAGGCCGGGTGCTGGTGCCTGGCCAGTCCCAAATGTTCAAGTCTCAATCCAAAACCTTTTTGTGCATAAAACACAAACCGCTAACACTTAGGACTCGCACCTTATATCGTTGGAAAGCTCTTTTGACGTAGAATGCAACTAAACACAATTCATCAATCAAAAACATCAATTTCAATAACCGATTTTCCGTCAAGTGATCATTAAGAATCCATTTTCAAAGTTTCAAGTTCATCAAATGCATTTTAAGTTTCGGGAATCCAATTCACACATGTGATATGCCGTTTTGAAGGTAATCAAACACACATTGCAACAAAACACTTAACAACAATATCTCATAGCATTTGACGCATCAAAAGTTCATGTAAAGCTCATCAAACCCTAATCCAAGTTCACAAAATCATTAATCATGTTCTTGGAGTTTCCTTAATCAACCTATACATCAAAACGAAGCTAATGATACTAGTAACACAATTAAAACATGAACTTTAACAATCTAACAACATTAACTCATCCAAAATCAAGGATTAAGCAAACCCATTTCAAAAACTCAAACTAGTTACTCAAAACAACAAATCGAGCAAGTAAATCATATATTCATGCTAGACACGAGCCATAGACACTAACTAACACCATTTCAAATCAAAAACACGAATTTAGAGAAATCTAGAGTTTTAGAAATGTTACTCAAACGAGATGAAGTTGGTAACAAATTGTAGAGGATGAAGAGAGGATCACGAATATGTAATTTGTTTTGAAGTTTGCTTCCCGATCCGAATTTAGATGATGAATGTTTGAATTGGGTGTTTGTGTGTGTTCTTGCTAGAGAGAAAGAGAGAGAGATGGAGGTGATTGAATGGTGAGGAAGGTGGGGAGGTGGTGACTAGTTGCCTCAATTTGGCCAAGTGACGAGATTGGTCCCTCAAGTTTCAAAGCGGGTGCGGTAATTAACCAAACGAATATTTTAAAACGCTCGAGTAAACGGGTGATGTCAAAATTAAATAGCGGGAATATAATGAACGTTACTCACGGAAACTATTAATTTAAATACGAAAGATTATGTTTAAAAAAAAAAAGACGGTGTTAAAATTAAATTTAACGGAAAAACGCGGGATGTTACAGATTATATTAAGTATATCATATATTTAATATATATAATATATTAATATTATTGTTAATAAATAAATAAATACTAATAATAATAATAATAATAATAATAATAATATTAATGATAATGATATAAGTTATATCTTAATAGTAATAACATTAATTAGTAAAAAAATTAACATTTTCAGTAATAATCATATTAGTAACTAAATTTATGATTTTTCCTACTAATTATAATATTAATAATAATTATAATGGTAAATGAATAACAAAGATAATAAAAAAATAATAAAACTGATAAGAATAATATTATTACTGATAATAACAACAATTCGTATTATTATTTTTTTATATAGTGATAATGTTGATAATTTATAATAATAATAATACTGATTCTTAATGATACTGGTAATATCAATATCTAATAATAATACAACATTAATCATAATAGCTAAAATTATAATTTTTTTCTACTAGTTATAATAATAATGATATTAATAATGTTAACAATTACATTAATAATAATATAAAAAACTAAATGTATCAAGTTTTATTTATATATTATTTATAATTATATTATTAATACTGATAATAATATTACTTATTAATATTTATATATGTTAATAATGTTATATTATTATTTGAAATCTTTTATTTATATATTCATATAGATAATAATAGCATATATTTATTTATATATATATTCATCATAACGATAACTTACTTAACTTGTTATTTTACATTTTCAATTTCAGTTGATTAAAGTATACCTTATTACTATTATATATTACACTTACATATTATATATATATATATATATATATATATATATATATATATATATATATATATATATATATATATATATATATATATATATATATGTTTACATATTTATTTGTACACAATCGTTCGTGAATCGTTGGGAATAGTCAAAGGTCAATGAATATATTAAACACAATTCAAAGTTTTTAAGATTTCAATATTACAGACTCTGCTTATCGTGTCAGAAACATATAAAGATTAAGTTTAAATTTAGTCGGAAATTTTCGGGTCGTCACAGTACTTACCCGTTAAAGAAATTTCGTCCCGAAATTTGAGTGAGATGGTCATGGTTAAGAATAAAAATGTTTTCATGATGAATATGAGTTGATAGATAGAGTTTTATCATTATTGATTAATATAGATAAAACGATTAAATCACTCAAAGCGTACGAATAAAGCTATCACTAAATAGTGAAATGAGATAGACAAGTTTCATTATAACTTTTGACTAGTCATGGTTGAATTTAGAAAATAAGGTGCGTCTTAACCTTTGACGTGGTCACGTTTGAATTTCGGAATTCAAGAGATTTGAAGAAAATCTTCGAAATCTATAAGATTTGATTCTTCGGTGAATAAGGAAATTAAGATCTCTATAATTAAATATGGTGATCTGCCTCGATTACTCTGTTTGATATTTCCATTATAAGTTAAGCTCTTCCGTTCCATTATTCTCGCAATTCCTATACTTTCTTTCTTAGTCCATACATCCAAAAGATTGTGGAAATGCTTAATCCGGTTCTAATCTTTGATATTTTCCTAATTATCATTTCTGTCATCCTTCTTTTCAAACTTCTACCAGAAGAATTTGTTTACTTTTACTATTACCTTGGGCTGATACTATTCCTAATTCTACCGTGTCTTTATATTGCTATTCGTATTAATATCCATGGTGTGATGAACCGAAAAAATTTCGACTAATTTAAACCAATTCTCTATACGATTTATTATTTTGGCACGTTAAACAAAGTCTGTTAGATTGAGTCTCAAAATTTTAGAACTGTTTCATATATACAATTACCTTTGACTACTCTCAACGATTCATGAACAATTATATGTATGTATATATATATATATATATATATATATATATATATATATATATATATATATATATGTACAAGTAAAAACGACTTTCCTACAGTAAAACCCTAGTTGCTACAGTAAAAATTACTTTGCTACACTAAAACACTATTTCCTACAGTAAAACCCTAGTTGCTACAGTAAAAATTACTTTGCTACAGTGAAACCGTATTTTGCTACAGTGCTTTGCTACAGTACACTATTTGCTACAGTACACTATTTACTACAGTAAACACTATTTACTACAGTAAACACTATTTGCTACAGTAAATACTATTTGATGTCGACGAACTAGCAAACAAAAACGGAAAAGGCGGCCATGCGATCGCATGGCAAAAACACTGAAAACTCATGCGATTGCATGAGCTACAGTAAATCGAAAAGTAATATAAATACGCAGTTTGTTCGACGAAGTTTTTCACATTTCTCTTAATATTTATATTTATATTATAATTATAATTTTAAATTTAAGTTTAATAATAATAAGGTATATACGAGGGTGTTTTTAATTCGGGTTTCAAACCGCTTTAAGCTAAGGAAATATTAGGCATTATTTGGGTATTGTTCTTGAATCCAAGGCCAACCATACAGTCATCTACCATCATTACGTCTACGCAATTTGCCTACAATATTGAATCGCAATATTGAACTGTGAGTTTATAGTCTCCCTTTTTAAATACTTTAAATATTTTTGGGCTAAGAATACATGCAATTTATTTTAAACGCGATAAGACACAAGTACATACTAAATTCTACACTGAGTTAAACCGAAAATCCCTTAGCTTTGGTAACTAGTAGCTGCCAGTACATAGGATATGGACTGGTGGGCGCGAATAATTGTATATGGATCCATAGGGCTTGACATCCCCGTCCGAGCTAGAGCGCTAGCCTTTTAACGGACGTATGTTATTTGAGTTTAAGACACGTTGGTTTGCGTGTATTAAAACGAATGGGGTAATTATCACTATAGCGTTAAGTTTAGTTACCAGAGTGCTCTGTTACGTAGAATCTATTGATAAACTTTTGATGAAATCTTGTGGTCTATCTTTATATATGTTTACGACTCGAGCAATTAAACCTATAACTCACTAACATTCGTGTTGACTTTTTAGCATGTTTTATTCTCAGGTCCTTAGAATGCTTCCGCTGTGATGTGCTTATTGCCTGCATGGAGTCTCTCATGCTTTGTACAAAGTTTATTGCATTCAAAATAAAACTGCGTTGTGTAATAAATAATTGGACTGTGATGTCAACCTGTAAATTAAAGACTTATGTATTTCGGGGTTTTGCTTATACCTAAGCACTTGCCCACATGTTTATAACTTTCTATGTTTAGAAAGTCACTTATTTTAATGAATGCAATATTTTATCAAAACGTATCATATAGAGGTCAAAACCTCACTGTGGAATCAATGATTAACGTGCCGCGTCAATAGCGATTTTGACGGGTCGTTACAGTTGGTATCCGAGCTTGAGGTCATAGGGAACCAGAAATTACATTAGTGTGTTTAACTGGTAATTGTTAGGATGCATTAGTGAGTCTGGACTATGACCATATTTGTTTTTACTGATTTTTGCTTATCATTTGGTCAAAAACATTATATGTAATATATTTATATGCTAACGTAATTGTTGTTTCAATTATGTGATAGATGACTTCTTCTAATCCTATCATTTAGTACGACTCGGAATCGGACACTGAATCTATTCTATCCACAACTGAAAAGGGCGTTCCAATACCTATTAAAGAAGAAATTGTGTTAGCCGGGGAATCTCAACTCCCGGTAAACCCAGAGGAGGTTCCAGCTCCACCCAGATTTAGTTTTCCGGAGCCACAGTATCGTTGGCATGGACCCATGATGCCTGGAGTAAAAGAGGATCGTCCATTTCTAAACAAATATGGACATTGGTCCAGATATACCGCCGACGGGCGGGTTGTGCCGATTACGCCTGGCAGATTTCGGTTCATGACCACCGGTACATATTCTTGCAGTTCGTCATCATATTCTCCTACACATGACTCAGACAGTTCGTCGTCAGACGAGATCAGTAAGGAGGAGGATTTCATAATTGACTTAATCGGGAAGTAAGACTTTGCCACTGGTCATAATATATCCAATTATAATTGACTTAATAATAATCTTGATGAACTCAACGACTCTAATGCAACGTCTTTTGAAACATGTCATGAATGACTCCAAGTTGAAATGTCCCATTCTTATTGATTAAAAACATTCCATATTAATTGATTTCGTTGCGAGGTTTTGACCTCTATATGAGACGTTTTTCAAAGACTGCATTCATTTTAAAACAAACCATAACCTTTATTTCATCAATAAAGGTTTAAAAAGCTTTACGTAGATTATCAAATAATGATAATCTAAAATATCCTGTTTACATACGACCATTACATAATGGTTTACAATACAAATATGTTACAACGAAATAAGTTTCTTGAATGCAGTTTTTACACAATATCATACAAGCATGGACTCCAAATCTCGTCCTTATTTAAGTATGCGACAGCGGAAGCTCTTAATATTCACCTGAGAATAAACATGCTTTAAACGTCAACAAAAATGTTGGTGAGTTATAGGTTTAACCTATATATATCAAATCGTAACAATAGACCGCAAGATTTTATATTTCAATATACATCCCATACATAGAGATAAAAATCATTCATATGGTGAACACCTGGTAACCGACATTAACAAGATGCATATATAAGAATATCCCCATCATTCCGGGACACCCTTCGGATATGATATAAATTTTGAAGTACTAAAGCATCCGGTACTTTGAATGGGGTTTGTTAGGCCCAATAGATCTATCTTCAGGATTCGCGTCAATTAGGGTGTCTGTTCCCTAATTCTTAGATTACCAGACTTAATAAAAAGGGGCATATTCGATTTCGATAATTCAACCATAGAATGTAGTTTCATGTACTTGTGTCTATTTTGTAAATGATTTATAAAACCTGCATGTATTCTCATCCCAAAAATATTAGATTTTAAAAGTGGGACTATAACTCACTTTCACAGATTTTTACTTCGTCGGGAAGTAAGACTTGGCCACTGGTCGATTCACGAACCTATAACAAATATGTACATATATATCAAAGTATGTTCAAAATATATTTACAACACTTTTAATACATTTTGATGTTTTAAGTTTATTAAGTCAGCTGTCCTCGTTAGTAACCTACAACTAGTTGTCCACAGTTAGATGTACATAAATAAATCGATATATATATATATATATATATATATATTATCTTGAATCAATCCACGACCCAGTGTATACACGTCTCAGGCTAGATCACAACTCAAAGTATATATATTTTTGGAATCAACCTCAACCATGTATAGCTAACTCCAACATTACTGCATATAGAGTGTCTATGGTTGTTCCAAATAATATATATACATGGGTCGATATGATATGTCAAAATATTTGCATACGTGTCTATAGTATCCCAAGATTACATAATATATTAGAATACATGAATAATACAATATAAGTTAGCTAGGATATGATTTGTATATAATTGTTAATATTTCCCGTAGCTACAAAAATCAAAAAATATCCAATCTTGTTTTACCCATAACTTCTTCATTTTAAATCCGTTTTGAGTGAATCAAATTGCTATGGTTTCATATTGAACTCTATTTTATGAATATAAACAGAAAAGTATAGGTTTATAGTCAGAAATATAAGTTACAAGTCATTTTTGTAAGAGGTAGTCATTTCAGTCGAAAGAACGACGTCTTGATGACCATTTTGGAAAACATACTTCCACTTTGAGTTTAACAATGATTTTCGGATATAGTTTCATGTTCATAAGAAAAATCATTTTCCCAGAAGAAAAACTTTTAAATCAAAGTTTATCATAGCTTTTAATTATCAAACCCAAAACAGCCCGCGGTGTTACTACGATGGCGTATGTCCAGTTTTATGGTGTTTTTTGTGTTTCCAGGTTTTAAATCATTAAGTTAGCATATCATATAGATATAGAACATGTGTTTAGTTGATTTTAAAAGTCAAGTTAGAAGGATTAACTTTTATTTGCGAACAAGTTTAGAATTAACTAAACTATGTTCTAGTGATTTCAAGTTTAAACCTTCGAATAAGATAGCTTTATATGTATGAATCGAATAATGTTATGAACATTTTGTGGATAAACCTACTGGAAAAGAGACAAATGGATCTAGCTTCAAAGGATCTTGGATGGTTTGAAAGTTCTTGAAGTAGAATCATGACACGAAAACAAGTTCAAGTAAGATTTCCACTCGAAATAAGGTTGTTATAGTTACAGAAATTGACTCAAAGTTTGAATATGAGTATTACCTTATATTAGAAAGATATCTTACTATAAATAAAAAAGATTTCTTGAGGTTGGATGATCACTCTACAAGATTGGAAGTAAGCTAGCAATCTTGGAAGTATTCTTGATTTTATGAAACTAGAACTTGTAGAATTTATGAAGAACACTTAGAACTTGAAGATAGAACTTGAGAGAGATCAATTAGATGAAGAAAATTGAAGAATGAAAGTGTTTGTAGGTGTTTTTGGTCGTTGGTGTATGGATTAGATATAAAGGATATGTAATTTTGTTTTCATGTAAATAAGTCATGAATGATTACTCATATTTTTGTAATTTTATGAGATATTTCATGCTAGTTGCCAAATGATGGTTCCCACATGTGTTAGGTAACTCACATGGGCTGCTAAGAGTTGATCATTGGAGTATATATACCAATAGTACATACATCTAAAAGCTGTGTATTGTACGAGTACGAATACTGGTGCATACGAGTAGAATTGTTGATGAAACTGAACGAGGATGTAATTGTAAGCATTTTTGTTAAGTAGAAGTATTTTGATAAGTGTATTGAAGTCTTTCAAAAGTGTATGAATACATATTAAAACACTACATGTATATACATTTTAACTGAGTCGTTAAGTCATCGTTAGTCGTTACATGTAAGTGTTGTTTTGAAACCTTTAGGTTAACGATCTTGTTAAATGTTATTAACCCAATGTTTATAATATCAAATGAGATTTTAAATTATTATATTATCATGATATTATGATGTATGAATATCTCTTAATATGATATATATACATTAAATGTCGTTACAACGATAATCGTTACATATATGTCTCGTTTCAAAATCATTAAGTTGGTAGTCTTATATTTTTACATATGTAGTTCATTGTTAATATACTTAATGATATGTTTACTTATCATAATATCATGTTAACTATATATATATCCATATATATGTCATCATATAGTTTTTACAAGTTTTAACGTTCGTGAATCACCGGTCAACTTGGGTGGTCAATTGTCTATATGAAACCTATTTCAATTAATCAAGTCTTAACAAGTTTGATTGCTTAACATGTTGGAAACACTTAATCATGTAAATTACAATTTCATTTAATATATATATATAAACATGGAAAAGTTCGGGTCACTACACAAGTAGTATCTCTAAAATGAGCAAATGCACAGCGGAAGACTTCTTTCATACCTGAGAATAAACATGCTTTAAAGTGTCAACCAAAAGGTTGGTGAGTTCATAAGTTTATCGAAATCAATCATTTCCATAATTTTAATAGACCACAAGATTTCCTTTATTCAATAATCATACACTCGCAAGTGTTTAAAAATCATTCATATGGATTGAACACCTGGTAACTGACATTAACATAATGCATATAGAATATCCCCAAAACAGAAATCCGTCTGTATTAATATAAACTCGAAGTACTAAAGCATACCATTTTCCAGTATGGGGGGAGTCAGTGCCCGTAGATCTACCTTTAGGATTCGCGTTAATTAGGGTGTCTGTTCCCTAATTCTTAGGTTACCAAGCTAAAAGGGTGATATTCGATTTCGATAATCCAACCATAGAATGTAATTTTCGAGTACTTGTGTCTATTTCATAAAATAGTTATAAAAACAGCGCATGTATTCTCAGTCCCAAAAATATATATTGCAAAAACATTTAAAAAGCGAGCAAATGAAACTCACAATAATGTATTTTGTAGTAAAAATACATATGACGATATTGAACAATGCAGGGTTGGCCTCGGATTCACGAACCTATATCATTTGTATATATATATTAAAACATATAATTGTAACTGAACAAGTTTGTTTATTATATTTTTAATTTATATATTATGTATGTTTAATTTGTGTATATATTCATAATGGTTAATATTTATATAGTTATATATTTCGTTATTAATATATATTCATTTTTATATGTAAATATAAATTTTTTTACGTTATATGTATTAAGTATTTTATACATATTTCATTTTTTTGTTAATTTAGTAATTATAATAATACTAAAATAGTATAGTAGTGAATAAAGTACTAATAGTGATAATAATATTAATGATTCTATTAATAATAATATAAATGTTAGTTTTAATAACATAACTTATAATAATGATAATAACAGTAACTTTTTTTTTATAAAATGAAAAGTTTATTACTAATGATAATAAAAATAGTAATTTTTATAGTAACACAATACTTACTAATAATAATAATTATTATAGCAATTTCATTACTCGTAATAATATTAATAACAATACTTATGTTAATCATAATCAAAATCTTCATGTTAAATTTTTAAACTAATAACTAAAGCTTCCATAACATCAATTTGTAATCCTAGTCATAATAATAATAGTAATACTTATATCAATAAAAATCATAAAAATATTCATTTTACTACTAATGAGAATAAAGTTAATAAGTTTAACAACAATAATACTAATAATAATAATGATAATGAAAATAATAATTTTGATAATACTACTTAATACTTAATAATAATAATAATAATAATAATAATAATAATAATAATAATAATAATAATAATAATAATAATAATAATAATAATAATAATAAAATTCTTATTACAAATGATGATATTAATAATAATACTAATTAATACTAATACTATTAATGATACAATTTTTGTAATAACAATAATAATAATAATCATAATTGTAATGATAATAATAATAAGTGATATCTAAAACTTATGTTAGTAATTATAATAACAATGATAATTATAATACAAGTAATACTATCAATAGTTAATAATAACAATAATAATAATAATAATAATAATAATAATAATAATAATAATAATAATAATAATAATAATAATAATAATAATAATAATAATAATAATAATAATAATAATAATAATAATAATAATGGAAATGGGAAGAACAGGTATGCCCTAAAAAGAAATGCACCAAACGGGACTCGAACCCGAGACCCCTCGCAAACCCGCTAACACCTTAAACCACTCCTTCGTTTTCTTTCTTTCTGTAATATTTCCTGACCAAATCTAATTAACTCGTACGTTTTCTGTTATCTATTCCCTTCTCCTTCTTCATTAATAATCGATCAGAGACCCATTAAACAAGTATAAGAATTTGAATTTGGATATCGAATTTAAACAAAAATAATCTATTATTTGTTGACTTGAATTAACAGGAAGAATAAATAAATAAAACGAAAATGGCCAGAAGCAGCTGAAAGAAAAAAAAAACACGATGAAAACCCAAACATAAAAATCGAGTTTTAATGCGTTTTAGCTCACAGTTCCAAAATAAAATAAGTTTTAAATCCTTTTTAGAAATGTTCTCAGTTATCAATTTAACTTAAAACGTAAACACAAATTCGAATTTCATCAAGAACAAAATGTTTGACTTTTTGATCTTGAACTTTGACTCCAAAATTCGAACGCGTTGGAAAGAATTGAAACACAAAATTTTGCAGAAAGATTAAGTACATGATTCCTAACAAGACCTCATTAATACTTTTTGAAATTAATTTAGAAATCGAGCTGTTGTAATTCTTGGTTCAAAACAGGGGTGTCGACGGTTTGTTGAATTTTTCAGATAATTAGGATCAAGTTAAAAGCTCTAAATGATATTTGTGTCTGATAGTTGATATTTTAAGTCCATTGAATTCTTTTAACAGCTGGCATCGATCGGATTAAGTAAGAATCAAGAATCGACAGCATTATCCATCTGGTACAGAAAAAATAAAAAAAATAAAAGGGAAAGGGATAGCTAACAAATTCTGATCTTAGTGAGATTGAGTTGTACGATTTTTGAGATAGAAAACAAAATCAAACACAGTATGATTTTAACTTGAAACTGTTTTTGATTCTGTGATTAATTAACTTCGTATATAATTAATCTAAGTTAATAATTTTCAATATTAATACAATAATACAGCTTCCTACAATATATCTGTATTTATCAGGATATATATATCTGTAAATTTGTATTTACATAACTGTATGTATACGTATGTATTTACTTATTACAATTAACCTTATTAATTAATAATTATGTATTTAGGTATGTTTATTTATTTATCTATTTATATATATATTTATTTATATATAAATAACTGAAATTTATATATGCATTTGTATTTATATATAACAGTATTTGTAATCATATATCTTTATGTATATTATTTATATATATAATTAATCTTATTAATTAATAAATATTACTATAATAATAATAATACTATTAATATTAATAATAGATAATAATAATACAAATAATAAAACGATAATAATAATATTATTTATAAAAATATCTTATTCTATTTACAATGATAACTATAATGATTTTTAATAACTTTAGGAATAATAATTTTGAAAATAATGATAATAATTATGATAATGACTAAATCATGATTTTATTACTAGTATAATAATAATGATATTAATGATGATAACAATAATTTTTAGTAACAATTTAAATGTATAAACTTTCATATCTATATACATTATATATAGTAATACTAATAATACTGATATTAAGATTAATACTAATTATACCGAGGTAATATTAATGTAATAACTATATCTTGATTTGTTTAAATAACTATCGAGGGTTGCAATCGTTTACTAATTAAATTCGAAACCAAATATATTCAATATACTATATATATATATATATATATATATATATATATATATATACTAATTATATTTTTAAACACATAAATTTATTGTTATAATACATTTACAAATAATATTCATATACACATAAATGTTCGTGAATCATCGAGCACGGTCAAAGGGTAATTGATTACATGAATGAAATTCCAAAATTTTTGAGATTCAACTTTACAAACTTTGCTTATCGTGTCAGAATTATTATAAGATTAGGTTTAAATTTGATCAGAAATTTTCGGGTCGTCACAATAGTGTATAGACAAAATTAATATCTTAGCATATCTGTTACTGTAGACTTTTCCTGACAGCTTCCGTAGATTCCTCCGTAACTTATGGGATTTTAGTATTATATATGCATATGTAAATTATGTATTACAGGGTACTAATCTACATCCTATAATCTATTTCTTATCGAAAATCCTTCATCTGATCGTATGAGAAGAATCCGTCAACTAGTTCGAATTCCTCGGATTCCGACAGCAATTCCAACATGGACGTTCACCTAAGCTCCGAAAGCAGTGACACCAGAATGAATCAACCAATCATCCATTCCCAATTCATCTGATGGGTTCGTAGTCGACTTAACTGATAGAAACGAGAAGAAGGCGATCCTTTCCACCAACAAAATTGCTCTCTTGACAAAGAACCCGAAGCACTTACCGGCGTACCAGTCCGAAACACTATTTTCACCCTCATTTCCCGAATATCTCGCCACGATTATATTCTAGCTAAAATTCTAAACCTTATTCATTCGCTCGTTCCGACCGACAATCATCCCGGAATAATAGAAGAAGTCAACGAACTTCGCTCTCAAGTAATCAGTTTGGAGAATATGGTGCAAAATTTACCAGCTTCAACAACATCGCCAGCACCAACAGTACCACCAACATAAACAACAGTACCACCAAAAATCCAAGTTTCAACATCACATGCCTCAACATCTCATTATGTACCTCGAGTATAATCATCATTCTACTTGACGTTCTACATCATTTATCTTCGTTCGACATGGTGATTATGTAATCTCTAATATTTTATAGATTATGTATTCTAGTTCTAACGGTAAATCAAATGAGTTTAATATTATATCTACTCATTAAATCCATGATTACATCTGAGGAATATGTATATGTAAGTATATTTTTATAAAGATTGTAATTAAAAATTCTTTTGTACAAACTGTTAATGGTGAAAATATTTTAACGGGTAGGTAATACCCTAGAAATATTTAGATTTCACATTAATAAGTTACACTGTACATTCTTTCAATTCCGGTTCAACGGTCATTTACTATCCTACCCACATCCACAGATATATGTATTCGTTCAACACAGAATAACCATTTTTACTCAATTTCATATTTGGATTTTGACTTATCAGAATCCAACAAGTGGCATAATGAATAAAACATTGGACAAAAATAAAATTTGTTAGAAACAAACAAATTAACTATGAGAAATTTTGTTAAGCATTCACGCTAACTGTTCCTAGCTAACTGTTCCTAGCTAACTGGTTACATTTTATTTATCACAATTTATTTATCGCAATTTATTTATCGTCATTTAATTTCTGTATTTATTTTACGCACTTTAAATATCGGGACATGTATACAAGATTTTGACATATCATATCGACGCATCTATATATATTATTTGGAATAACCATAGACACTCTATATGCAGTAATGATCGAGTTCTCTATACGGGGTTGAGGTTAATTCTACAATAATATATATACTTTGAGTTGTGATCGAGTCTGAGATATGTACACGGGTCACGACACGTATTAATTAATTCGAATATAATATAATAAACTATATATGAATTATTGAACTGCTAACTGTGGACTATCAACTAAGGACTACCAACATTGGACAATTAAAATGAATTAAAATATTGATTATAACATATGAAACTAAACAATTCTTCAAGTTTGTCACTTGATTTCATCTTAAACCTCATTTGTATCTTGACAAATACAATCTGCGTTCAAACCTTTCATGATTCTTGAAAATACCTTGATCAAGGGGATGAACCAATCGCACTTCATCTACGGAAGAAAAGATTGATGCATATAGATATGCACCTAAAAACACTCGGAACCTGAGTAAACGTTTAACACGTATCTGTGCTAGCTTCTTTAGCGTTGTTATTACCGAAAATAGCTTTGCAATCCCTGTTCAAATTAGCAAATTTTGTCACAGCTTCAGCAAATCAATTTCGACTTTTCATTCGAATAAACTCTATTATAACTTTGATATATAAGTTCGTCTTTCGTCATCGTTACCGGGGAACCGTTTATATCCCACCACATCAGCAGTAAACTTATCAACAACTTTGTCGATCTTTGACTTTCTGAAATGTCATTATATTCATTGAAACCCTATCATATACTCATCTGCATCTTATAACGAGAATTGCCATACAAATTACCGAGAATCAGCAATCAGTATTTCAAATCTCGTAGCGTTTCTACATCAACAGTTATATGTATACATATAACATTTATCTCTTAGAATTATGATCTTTCATTTTGAAATTCTGAAAAAAGCACCCAGTATACAAATCAATACTTCAAATTCTGAAAAAGCTGAATACAGCAGCAAAAACTGTACACGACATTAACAGTTGAAGGTATAAAGATAAGAAATAGTATGTTGGCAAAGCTTAGAAAAGTTGGAACTGAAAAACGAATTGAGCAAACCATGAAGGAGACTCTGAACAAATCACAAGGACTAAACTTGTACATAAAGAATCTAGATGATTCTGTTCTGATGAAATCTTTAGCGAATACCTTGTTCCGTAATTGTTCTAAATCATTGTGAATGAATTTCTTCATCATAATTTGATTGTAGAATTATAAGATATTATCGTATCTTTCATTATAAATATCCTCAATATTTCTGAAGATATCCTCATAAATATTCTCGTTTGATATTAATTATCTCTCCGCACTATCAGTGTTACATCATATAAGAAACTGTTAGTTTCTATATTCTGTAAACCTTCGAATTTAAAATATGAATGTTTTGAAGTAGTGTTGGGAACTGAAGCATGAGTTAGTATAATATAATGAAACTTGATCAACGTGATTATATTACAGTAAGTCATGCTGAGTTTCTAATGGAACGTGGTGATTCACAGACACTAACGTCATCATGTGCCATGTCACACGACTCGTACATTCTACCTAATCTCTAAACATATCGAGAACATATCTTCCTGATAATTCTATCTCTTCTCTTGAATTCTGGTAATTTGACAAATCAGATTGTGCTAATACCATTCCTTTCTTAGAATATTAACTCTGTTCATTTCGAAATTCATATCTACGAATTCTGGATCATTATTCGCTTGACTTGAAGTCGGGAAGAGAAAAAAAAAGTATGGAACTCTGAAATATAAAGGAGAAAATAAAGCCCGATAACAACACATAAATTACAAGCCGTGTATATCAATGTTTATTGCAACATAAAGACACGGGAGAATTAAAAACACTATAACCCCAAGGGTGAAATAAAAGAAAACAGATTCCTCCAGTGGAAGTTGGAAAAGGAGAATGGTTATTGCGATAGTCAGGATAAGGACAAGGATCAGAACTGGATTAAGCATTTTCACAACCTTTTGAATTTGGGAATTGAGTATAGAAGTGGTGAAAACTAATGGAACGGAAAAGGTAAATTTATAATGTAAATATCAGACGCAGTAATCGGGACAGATCATCGCATTTAATTAAAGAGATCCTAATTTCCTTAAATCTCTAAGAATCAGATCTTATAGGTTTCTAAGATTTTCTTTAAATTTCTTGATTTCCGGAAATCAACGGTGATTACGTCACCGGTTAAGACAAACCTACATTTACTCATTTCACTCTTTTGTGATAGCTTCGCTCGTACTTTCCATGTAAATGAATTGTTTTATCCATATTACTCTATGTTGATAAAATTCTATTTATCAACTCATAATCGTCTTAAAAACATACTTATTGTCAGTCATGACCATCCCAATCAAATTTTGGGATAAAATTTCTTTAACGGGTAGGTACTGTAACGACCCGGGAATTTCCGACCTAATTTAAACTTAATCTTATATGATTTTCGACACGATAAGCAAAGTCTGTAATGAAGAATCTCAAAAATTTTGAAGTGTTTGCATTTATGCAATTACCCTTTGACCGATCTCGATGATTCACGAACCTTTAATGTATATATAAATGATTATATATGTAAATAATTATATTAAGTATATCAATGAACTATTATGTAATGAAACATAATTTTAAATAACTAAAACTTATTACTTTAATTAGATAGAGCATATTGGATATAAATGGTTTCAAACATAATCTGTTAACATTATCAAGGTATTAAAGGAGTAATGTTATATTGAATTTAATTGTTTAATATATATAATTAGTTATCTAATTAATATTTAAAACATAAATTGTATATATAGTAGTATATATATATAAATCTATATATGAATTCTATTCATAATTATTATTGAATTAAAATATACATATGTTCAATAAATGTTGTCAAATAACATATATGATAATATTATATAATCAATAAAACGTAATATATATTAAATGTAATTACAAGTTAAACACATGTTTGCTATACTAATATTATTATTACTTCCATTATTATTATTACTATTAATAATATCAATATGAATATTAAAATCAGTGTTAGTCACATTATTATTTTCAATAGATAATATATAAATAGGAAAGTTGATACATATAAATTGTTATTAATATTATTTTTATCATTAGTAATATCATTATTATTACAACTAGAAGTAAAATTATAATTTTAGTTAATATGCTTAATATTAGTAGATATTATTATTATTGTTATCATTAAAGAATTATTATTATTATTAAAAAAATAATACAATTTAATATTATTATCAATAATGATATTATTAATCTCATTGTTAGTATTATTGGTTAATATTAATATTATTATTAAATTTTATTACTAATATTATTAGAATTTTAATTATTATTAATATAATTATAATTATTAATTATTCATATAGAAAAATTGTACGTACCCATATAAAATCAAATTCAGTTTTGCATCTTAATCAAACTGTAGATAATTTTGTTTGTTGTCTCCCAAAATTTGTTACAAAATCAATTTCAATCACAGATAAGTGCCAAAAACCAGCTCACGATTTCCTTTCTAATTTTCATTTATATTTTTTTTATTTCATATATGTTCCTGAGCAATTTTGGTCGACCCATTCTTCACTATAAATCAAACGATCAATTCATATTATTGAGTAAGCTATTCGATTTTCCTTAATGATTATCAATAACATTTACTTTTAAAACTTCTGTATGTGTAATTTAAACAGAAAATTTTAAAAACAGATGCATATACTCTGTACGCATTATCTTAAATTCAAAAGCTTCAATTTCGAATCAAAATTCAAAAATTATAAATGTAGTCGTGTTAGGAATCTTTTATTTGAGCTTTCTGTAAAATTTGAACATCCAATTCATTCTATTGAGTGAGAAATTACTGAGTCAAAGTAATTTTGTAAAAGTCAACCGAATGTTCATCATCAAAATTAGGATTCTTCTTTGTGTTTCATACTAAATTGATGGTCCAGAAAGTTTGTAGGAATGATTTAAAACATATTTTATGTAGTAAGTATTTTCTGAAATGATCTTAAACTTACAAACAAGATTTGGGTTGAAGGTGTTCATCGTGAAAACTGTAAGAGCAGTCTCTTTAATTTTTTTTGTTAAAAAGCAAAATGTAACGATTATAGGATGTTTAAATTCGCTAGTAGGTTTTAAATCAAGAATTATTATCAATGTTTAATTTTGGTTGGTCTCCTGATCGATCACTTTAAGAAGATGAAGGGGATGAAAATAGTATACGGGTTATAGTAATTTCGGACGGGTTATAAAGAAGAAAATGGGCGATAGCCAAATGGTTAAGGATGTTAGGGTGTGGGCGAGTGGTCACGGGTTCGAGTCCTGGCTTGGACGATTTGTTATCTTTTTGAGACTCTAAGGTAGTAATCAATTTCATTATTACATTATTATTATTATTATTATTATTATTATTATTATTATTATTATTATTATTATTATTATTATTATTATTATTATTATTATTATTATTATTATTATTATTATTATTATTATTATGATTATTATGATTGTTATTATTATTGTTATGTATTATTAATTATGGTTATTAATTCAAGTATTAATATTACTATTATTATTATTAGCATTATTATTTAGAAATTATTAGTATTAACATTATTATTATTATAAATATTATTATTATTATTGTTAATATCATTGTTAATATTAGTTATTATTATTATTATCGTTATTACCAATAAAAGTTATTAATTAATATTACTAACACAATTAAAAATTACAATTTATGACTACTATTATTATCATTATCACTAGTATTATTATTAAGTAATAATATTATTAATATTATAATTTGTATTGTTATAAGTAATATTAATTGTACGATTTTATTATTATTATAAATATTATGATTATGATTAACATTGGAAATATTATTATAAAAATGATACGATTTATTAGTACTTTCATAAATATTAATATTATTATCATTTTATGTAGTTGAACTATTATTGTTAACATAAGTATATTATTAACGTTATTATCATTATTTTTATCTTTACTAATATTAACTTAGTATAATTAGAACTACGATTTTGATAAACAAATGAAATATATATACATAAATATATTTAACACATACAACATAACAAAGTATTTTTTTTACATGAAACCTAAATATATTATTAATATAAAAATGGTATAATTAATAAGTTATATATATAAACTTATTCGATTACGATTATGAGTATTGATAAATATACAAATGATATAGGTTCGTGAATCCGAGGCCAATCCTGCATTGTTCAATGCCGTCATATGTATTTTTACTACAAAATACAGTATAGTGAGTTTCATTACTCCCTTTTTAAATGTTTTTGCAATATATATTTTTGGGACTGAGAATACATGCGCTATTTTTATAACAGTTTTACGAAATAGACACAAGTAAATGAAACTACATTATATGGGTGAATGATCGAAGCCGAATATGCCCCTTTTAGCTTGGTAGCCTAAGAATTAGTAAACCGATCTACTAATTGACGCGAATCCTAAAGATAGATCTATCGGGCCTAACAAGCCCCATTCTGGAATTTGGAATGCTTTAGTACTTCAAAATTATCATGTCTGATGGGTGTCCCGGAATGATGGGGATATTCTATATGCATCTTGTTAAGGTCGGTTACCAGGTCTTCTCCATATGAATGATTTTTAAACACTTGTGAGTGTATGATTATTGAATAAAGGAAATCTTGTGGTCTATTAAAATGATAGAAATGAATATTTATGATAAACTAATGAACTCACCAACCTTTTGGTTGACACTTTAAAGCATGTTTATTCTCAGGTATGAAAGAAATCTTCCGCTGTGCATTTGCTCATTTTAGAGATATTACTTGGAGTCATTCATGACATATTTCAAAAGACGTTGCATTCGAGTAGTCAAGTTTATCAAGATTATTATTAAGTCAATTATAGTTGGATATGTTATGAAATGGTATGCATGCTGTCAACTTTTGATGTAATGAAAGTTTGTCTTTTAAAAACGAATGCAATGTTTGTAAAATGTATCATTTAGAGGTCAAGTACCTCGCGATGTAACCAAATGTAATGTATTCGTCCAGATAGATTAGGACGGGTCATTAGAGATAGGGTATATGATATGCATGTCGTTATAAAGCTAGCGAAAAATTAAGAACTTTACATTTAGATATCGAATGGTTTCGATGAACGGATTAGAAGTTATAGTCAATTGAATTTTTGTATTATTATTAAAAATGATTATTATTATCGTCGTTATAATTATTATCTAATTATTATTATTGTTATTATTTTTTTATTATTATTAATATTATTATTATTAATATATGTATCATTATTTAAAAATCATTATTTTTATTTTTATTATTATTATTATTATCATCAAAAATTATTATTAATGTAATCATCATTATTATAATTACTAGTATTATTATTAATATTATTATAATTATAATACTTATTATTATCATTATCTTTGAAACTAATATTAGTATTATCTAATTTTTATGATTACTATTATTATCATTATTATGAATGAGATATAAAAGACGACTAAAAGATATTAAACAAATCGATTAGGAAATAATGAGTATGAGTATTAAGATGAAATTAAAATATTGTAAGATATTGATTTAGATAAAATTATCGTTCTTATTATTTTTATCATTATTATTATTATTAAAAATATTATTAATATTAAAACTATCATCTTACTAAAATTATTATTTTTAATAGAAATATATTTGTTATTATAAATTATCATTTTATCATAATTAATATCATTTTTAGTAAATATAAATATTGTTATTTTTAGAATTATAATAATAATTATTATTACAAAATAATAAACTTTTACTTATTATTATTATTATCAATATTATTTTATCAAATAAATATGTGATATAAAGATATTTTTACCACACGTAATATAATTACATTAAAGTTACATATCACTATATTTTTTATGATATTAAGTGAACTTTATAAATTTTATTATATATAAAAAGTATATTTTTGTCATATATAAATTTTAAATATAAATTTTTATTAACAACTGACTTTTATTATTTACGTTAATAAAATCTGATAAATATATTTAAATATATATAAAATGACTATATTTAAGTTATATATAAATTTTGGAAGTCATTTTGGATCAAGCTGACTTTTGTTGACTTTTGCATATTAGACTCGAGCATTAGGACTGTGATACACTACAGTTTAACCTAAATTGTTAGACAAATATTGACCAACATATAAATATATATATTTAATATAGGTTCGTGAATCCAAGGGCAACTTTGCACTTGTTCAATGACGTCATATGTATTTTTACTACAAAATACAGTATAGTGAGTTTCATTACTCCCCTTTTAAATGCTTTTACAATATATTTTTGGGACTGAGAATACATGCGCAACTTTTATAAATGTTTGATGAAATAGACCAAGTACTTAAAAACATTCTGCGAATGAGTTATGAGTACACCAGATATCTCCCCTTTTAGTCTGGTAATCTGAGACATTGAGAACCGAGCCCCAAATTGAAGCGAATCCTAAAGATAGATCTATGCGAACTAACAAGCCCCAGTCAGAGAATTTGAACTGCTTTAGTACTTCGAAATAGGTATACAACCGCCATCTTTAAAAGATATGATCTGTTTGTGATGTGTACACAATTATCATATTTAAAAGAGTGGCCTGATTGTATGCTTTTTTGTATGACCGTGCGGAATGCTGGTATGCGGGGGATATTCTAGATGCATTTTGTTAAGGTCGATTACCAGGTGTTTGTAGTTCGTATGAATGACTTTTATCTCTATGCCGTGCGAAATGCCTGATACGAGATTATGTTTATGAAAGATGGAAATTTAAATCTTGTGGTCTATTAAAAATTTAGAATTGATGGATTATGATAAACTAATGAACTCACCAACCCTTTGGTTGACACTTTAAAGCATGTTTATTCTCAGGTATTAAAGAAATCTTCCGGTGTGCATTAGCTCATTTAAGGATATTACTTGGAGTCATTCATGGCATATTTCGAAAGACGTTGCATTCGAGTCGTTGAGTTCATCAATATTATTATTAAGTCAACTATAGTTGGATGTATTATGAAATGGTATGCACGCTGTCAACTTTCGATGTAAAGAAAGTTTGTCTTTTAAAAACGAATGCAATGTTTGTAAAATGTATCATATAGAGGTTAAATACCTCGCGATGTAATCAACTATTGTGAATCGTTTATAATGTATATGAACGGGTCCTTTCAGTTTGTATCAGAGCGGGGGTCTTAGCGAACCAGGTCTACATTAGTATGTCTAACTGATAAGTTGTTAGGATGCATTAGTGAGTCTGGACTTCGACCGTGTCTGCATGTCAAAATTTTTGCTTATCATTTTGTGTCAAAAATTACCTACTTATCATCCTTAGGAAATTACCTGGTTATCATTCTTAGTCTAGAAACATCTTATTGCATTGATTGCATAAATAGTGTATAGACAAAATTCATATCTTAGCGTATCTGCTAATTCATATCTTAGCGTATCAGTTACTGTAAACTTTGCCTGACATATTCCGTAAATTCCTCCGTAATCTACGAAATCTTTTGCTCTATATATATAGATATCCTATGTAATTAGAATACCACCCGATATCCGAAAAAATCATTTCATATCGAAAAATCCTTTATTCAATCGTACGAAATGGAATTCGTCAATAGTTCAAGTCCCTCGGATTCCGAAACGGAATCCCACTCAAACTCCGAAAG
The DNA here is from genome assembly GCF_046630445.1 of Rutidosis leptorrhynchoides. Classification (NCBI taxonomy): domain Eukaryota; kingdom Viridiplantae; phylum Streptophyta; class Magnoliopsida; order Asterales; family Asteraceae; genus Rutidosis; species Rutidosis leptorrhynchoides. Next base: position 359,387,936 of record NC_092336.1, on the reverse strand, counting down.
CAGTGTGACTGGAATTGATCAACTAATCAGCCATCACCTATTTTGGATGAATTGGGGATGGGTTCGTGGCCTCCTTAATCATTGGAGATAAGAAGAGGGCTATCTTTTCCATCGACCACATTGCCCTCTTGACGAAGAACCTGAAGCACTTACCAGCGAACCTGTCCGAAACACCATTTTCTCTCTCATTTCCAGAGTATCTCGTCACGATTATATACTACATCAAATTTTAGATTTTATTTATCCGCTCGTCCGAACCGACAATCACCCCGGTGTAATAGAAGAAGTGAACGAGCTTCGCGCTCGGGTCGTGGCTTTGGAGAATATGGTGCAAAGGTTACAAACACCAGCAATAGCATAACCAGTACCACCATCATCAACGCCAACAGTACCATCACCACTATCAACAGTAACATCCGCATCCCCCACTTCAACATAACAACCTATATCCCACGAGCACCAATGTCATATGCTCTATAGATACCAAGGAATACCATCAATAACAAACGACGAAGTATTGATTCATAACCTCATTGGGGAAACACTCCGCAGCGATTAGGTAACCTCTAAAGTCTTAGAAATTATCTATCCTAGCTTTAACCATAAATAGGATGAATGAACCAAAATGAAAGAAATAAGAATAGAAACCATGACAAGAATGATGCGTGATTTACAAGCTAGACTTGTTTTACCAACAGCATCAACAGTACCGTTAGCATCACCAGCACAGTCAGTGTCATCAGCATCGTCCGAATCAGCAGCACCTATAATATCACAAACTCCGTCAGTTCAAGAATCACTGTGGACATCATTACGAATCGACAACGAGTATACTGTATCAACGAGTTATGAAGTATTAACTCATTTCCACTAAAAGATTTCTATGTATATAAATTTTCAAACCATAATAAATCTTTTCGTACTAAGCTATTATGTGTGAATGTTATCTACTCGGTTAATTCATATTACTAATATGCAATGATGTACATCCTTCGATCGTAATTCATATTACTAATATGCAATGATGTACATCCTTCGATCGTAACTTAATCATGTTAACTACAATCTCTGTCCCAATTCAATAAATTCCAATTCATAATAAATCAAGTGAATTATTCAAATATAAGTTTTATTTTACACTTTCATCAACGATGTACTCGAAACACTTCAAATAACATTATTCGTAGCTTGTGAAGTTCACAAGAATTCCACAAACACCAACATCATGCATCAACGAATAACGAAGTATTAATTAATAATTTCGATTTCATTGAATAAATACTACGTAAAAGTTATGTAATTTCTAAAGTCTTTAGGGATTATTCAATTCTAGTTTCAACCGTAAATCAAATGAATTTAATTTAATATTACCTCATTTAAATCTAAGTTACATCTGAAGAAAATATACACAAGTATATTTTCATAAAGACTGTAATAAATTTTTTGTTTACAAAATATTAATTGTGAATTTTTTTTAACGGGTAGGTAATACCCGAGAGATATATAAATTCAGAATTAATATGTTACATTCTTCGAATCTGATTCAGCGATCATCAACACTACTCACCATTTTCATAACAATATACATTCTTTCATAGAAATCAAAATAACCATATTCATTCAAATTCAATTACATATTCTAATTTTGAAATCGCAGAATCCAATCTAAGATATAACCGGTATCATCACTTTTAAATTCAGACATCTTCCAAAGTTATATTTTGACTTCAAAACTGTGCTAGAACATTATATGTATATTAATGACTACAATATGTGTTCAAACTCTCCTAAAGACACTTCAATTAATGAACAATCGAGATGATGATCCAACCACATGTTACCCACAGTTATGTATCTGAAGAACTCTTGAAACCAAAGTCATAGTTTAATACGTATCTGTGTCAGACTCTTTGGCATTTATTAGCTAAAATGACTTTTCAATTCCTTTCCAAAGTAGTCAGTTTTGAAAGTCGAAACAGCTTTATTATGACCTTGATATATACGATTGCCCTTTCGTCATCATTACCTGGGAACCGTTTATGTTCCACCACATTAGCAATAAACTTACCAACAACTTCACTGATCTTTGACTATCCAAAAAATCATTATAATTATCGAAATCCTATCATATACTCATCCACAACTTATAACAAGAATTGCCATACCAATTATTGAGAATCAGCAATCAGTATTTTGAAACCTCGCAGCATGTCTACATTAACAATTACATATACATATAACGTCTACCTCCAAGACTTACATACTTCGAATGTGAAGTTTCTGAAAAACACCTTGAACTGCGAACTAGTTCTCGAAATGCTGATGAAGCAGCAAAAACTATAAACGACCTTAACAGTAAAAAGTTTGATGATAAAGAGTAGTGTGTTGGCAAAGCTCAGAAAAAGAGAAGATTTGGTACTGAAAGACGGATTGAGCAAACTATGAAAGAGGCTGTGGACAAATCACAAGGACGAAATCTACCTTCAAAGAATCCAAATGATTCAGTGTCTACTGAAGTTATTATCAAATACCTTGCTCCTGACTCAAAACCCTTACGGACAATATTCTTCATCATCCTCTGATCTTAAATATTCTAAAATATCATCGTATCTTTCATTATAAATATCCTCAATATTTTTGAAGATATATTCATAACTATTCTCATCTGAGACTATTTATCTCTTGGCACTATCTGTGTTACATCAAAAAGAAACTATTTTAGTTTCTAAATTCTGAAAGATTCGAATTTAAATTATGAATGTTTTGAAGTGGTGTTGGGAACTGAAGCATGAGTTAGTATAATATAATGACACTTTATCAACGTGATTATATTACAGTAATTCATGATGAGTTTCTAAAATGGAATGTGATGATTCACAGATCATAACGTCATCATGTGCTATGTTACACGACTCTTGTATTCTATTTAACCTCTAAAATATCAAGAAAATATTTCTTGATGATTCGGTCTTTTCCGAGGTATTCTAGTAATTTGACAAATCAAGATTGTGCCATTACAAATTCCTTCTTAGAACAATAACTATGTTCATTCCAAAATTTATATCTGCGAATTCTGGACCATTACAAGCGGTGCTTAATCACAAGAAGAGGAAACGAAAGAATGAAGCTTCGAAATAGTAGTTGGAGTATAAATCGCAGAAAATAGAAGAGATCATTAACTGTGGATGACAATGAATATAGAAGACAGAAGCAGGGACTTCGAAATATAAAGGAGGATATAAAACCCAACAACAATCCAGAAATTACAAACCATATATATCGATGCATATATCAATATAAAGACACAGGAGGAATAAAAACACTATAAAATCAAGAGTATAGTAGAACTAAATAGATTCCTCTGGCGGCAGATGAAAAAGAAGAACGGCAGATATGAAAGTGAGGAGTATATCAGAAATTAGCACTGGATGGAGCATATTGATGAATATTTTAAAATATTAGTTGAGGGAGAAAGAATAGAAAGTGTAAGTTGTAAGGAAACGAAGAAAGTGGATTTATAGTAAAATATCCGACAGAGAAATCAAGATGGATTATCGCATTAAATCGAAGTGGATCATAATGTCCTTAATCGCCGAAGAATCAAATACTATATAGATTACAAAGATTTCCTTTAATCCGGAGATCAACTGTGATGACGTCAAAACATAAGGCAAATCTATATTTTCTCATTTCACTCTTTTACGATAGCTTCACTCATACGCTTCGAAGAATCGAATTATTTTATCCGTATTTCTTAATCATGATAAAATTCTATGTATCAGCTTATATTCGTCATAATAACATTCTCATTGTTAGCCATGACGACCTCTATCAAATTTCGAGGACGAAATTTCTTTAACGGGTAGGTACTGTGACAACCCGAAAATTTCCGACCAAATTTAAACTTTATCTTTATATTATTTCGACACGATAAGCAAAGTTTGTTAAGTTAAATCTCAAGAATTTTAAACTGTGTTCATACATTCATTTAACCTCGACCAAATTCCGATGATTCACGAACCATTATATAAATAGATATGATTATATATATATATATATATATATATATATATATATATATATATATATATATATATATATATATATATATATATTATAACTTGAGAATGTTAACAAAGTATTAAACGTATAATACTTTACATGAACATATTTGTTCAATATATTTATCGACAGAATTACAATATGATATCAAATGATTGAGTTATCCAGATTCATTATGATTACGAGTCTCTGTTGTGAGGTCCACTGTGATTTAAGAAATCTGTTCGTTTTAACAACATTCAGAAAATGGTAAAATGATCTACAGGTAGGAATAAAGTATCAAATAAGGAATGTTAGACAAGAGTTAGTGGAACTTCCTATTTGATTTTCAATTTATGCTTTACAATGTTTTCCCCGTGAGTTGAATAAGATAATTATTTTCACTTTCATTTTATTTAATATGAAAGTGGGAATGTAGAATGTAGATAACTTAGATGTCATATTGTGGCAAGTTAAGTAAATCGACATTTTACATTAAGATAATTACATACGTTTATTTAACCTTAGACTTTATCCCCGATTCGTCATCAAACGATAATTTAAAAACTTGAAACCTATTATGAGTATATATATTCTTATTTTTCTAGAACATTTTATGATATAACGATTTCCATTATTTTAACCTTTTAACAAAATGATTCTTAAATATATTTAGTTTTGAAAAACAAAATTATCATATTTATTTGATTTAGTTTCAAACGTACAAAAACATTTTTAATTTAAAAAGAAATTTATTATTAAAACATATATAACTTTTATAAATATCTAGAACCACTTTTGACAACTAATTACTTAACTTGTATGATAAAGATAACGATATTTATATTTTATTTTATTATTAAATATATATAACGATTTAAATTAATATTATATATATTTATACGCGTATTATACGTACATAGTTTTATACTTTTACTATACTTTAACTTTACCTTTACCTTTACCTTTACTTTTACTTTACTTTAACTTTAATAATTCATACTTTAATAATTCATACTTTAATAATTCACTTTAATAATTCACTTTAATAATTCATATTTTAATAATTCACTTTAATAATTCATACTTTAATAATTCACTTTAATAATTCAAAAATCTATTATAAATAGAATTCAATAGGTTTCATTATTTCATAGAAACTTGAAAATATATTTCTCTAAACTCTCTCAATCGATTTACATATATATATTTACTCCGTATTATTTCAAGATATTATTAGTATACATAAAATACTACGACGAAGTCATGAGCGAGTTATTTCAAACGAGTTTTTCGAGCGGGAGGGAGCTAAGGAAAGTATGGGTTATAGCTAAGGAGGTTATGGGTATTGTTCGGGGGTATGCTCGTAAGGTCAATCTAGTGTTTATCATCTCCGTTGTATTTACGTGCCTTTCCTGCAATATTGAATCTCAATATTGATACGTGAGCACTCATAACTTAACTTTTATATATTAATAGTGTATCTCTGACTAGTGCTCGAGTATATAGGATTATGCATGCTTGTATTTTTAATATTGTTGTTAGATAGTTTAGGTTGAATCTTGAATTAGATACATATGCTACTGAGATAGGGTATATGATATGCATGTCGTTAGAAAGCTAGCGAAAAATTGAGAACTTTTCATTTAGATATCAAATGGTTTCGATGAACGGATTAGAAGTTATAGTCAATTCAATTTTTGTATTATTATTAAAAATGATTATTATTATCGTCGTTATTATCGTCGTTATAATTATTATCTAATTATTATTATTGTTATTATTTTTTTATTATTAATATTATTATTAATATATGTATCATTATTTAAAAAATCATTATTATTATTATTATTATCAAAAATTATTATTAATGTTATCATCATTATTATAATTACTACTAGTATTATTATTAATATTATTATAATACTTATTATTATCATTATCTTTGAAACTAATATTAGTATTATCTAATTTTTATGATTACTATTATTATCATTATTATGAATGCGATATAAAAGATGACTAAAAGATATTAAACAAATTGATTAGGAAATAATGAGTATGAGTATCAAGATGAAATTAAATTATTGTAAGATATTGATTTAGATAAAATTATCGTTCTTATTATTTTTATCATTATTATTATTATTAAAAGTATTATTAATATTAAAACTATCATTCTTACTAAAATTATTATTTTTAATAGAAATATATTTGTTATTATAAATTATCATTTTATCATAATTAATATCATTTTTAGTAAATATAAATATTGTTATTTTTAGAATAATAATAATTATTATTATTACAAAATAATACAACTTTTACTTATTATTATTATTATTATTATCAATATTATTTTATCAACTAAATATGTGATACAAAGATATTTTTACCACACGTAATATAATTACATTAAAGTTACATATCACTATATTTTTTAATGATATTAAGTGAACTTTATAAATTTTATTATATATAAAAAGTATATTTTTATCATATATAAATTTTAAATATAAATTTTTATTAACAAATGACTTTTATTATTTACTTTAATAAAATTTGATAAATATATTTAAATATATATAAAACGACTATATTTAAGTTATATATAAATTTTGGAAGTCATTTTGGGTTAAGCTGACTTTTGTTGACTTTTGCATATTAGACTGGAGCATTAGGACTGTAATACACTACAGTTTTACCTAAATTGTTAGACAAATATTGACCAACATATAAATATATATATTTAATATAGGTTCGTGAATCCAATGCCAACTTTGCACTTGTTAAATGACGTCATATGTATTTTTACTACAAAATAGAGTATAATGAGTTTCATTACTCCCCTTTTAAATGCTTTTACAATATATTTTTGAGACTGAGAATACATGCGCAACTTTTATAAATGTTTGACGGAATAGACACAAGTACTTAAAAACATTCTGCGAATGAGTTATGAGTACACCAGATATCACCCCTTTTAGTCTGGTAATCTGAGACATTGGGAACCGAGCCACAAATTGACGCGAATCCTAAAGATAGATCTATGGGCAATAACAAGCCCCAGTCAGAGAATTTTAACTACTTTAATACTTCAAAATAGGTATACAACCGCCAGCTTTAAAAGATATGATCTGTTTGTGAGGTGTACACAACCATCATATTTAAAAGAGTGGCCTGATTATATGCTTTTTTGCATGACCGTGCGGAATGCCGGTATGCGGGGGATATTCTAGATGCATTTTGTATAGGTCGATTATGTGACGATCCGGAAATTTTTGGCCAAATTTAAACTTAACCTTTATATGTTTCCGACACGATAAGCAAAGTCTGTTATGTTGAAATATTAAAAACTTTGAACTGTGTTCATGTATTCATTTACCCTTCGACTGCTCTCGACGATTCACGAACAATTGTTGTAAATATGTATGTATATATATATAGGGAAATATAAATAATAGTATATATATAATAATTTAAGATAATAAGATACGATTTAATCATTTGAATTTAATTGAATATTTAATGTAATACATAAAATTATTAAGTTGTTACTAGAATATAATTCCTATATCATAATGTTGAATTATTGAATATTCAATGTACGATATTATATATACAATATAATTAACAATATGTAATTTTAATATATAATATAACAAGGTTAATTATAAGTTAAATTATAAGTTAAATTATAAGTATTATAGTAGTATTATTATTTTTATGACATATAAAAATGGATATATATATATATATATATATATATATATATATATATATATATATATATATATATATATATATATATATATACATTATTGAACTAGTATTATTAGTAATAATAATATTATCAGTAATAGTATAAATATTATTACAACTGGGATAGTGTTATGGTGATGAGCATTAATAATATTACTATTATCAATTTCACTAAAATTATTATTATTGTGACTTATTATTATTATTACTCTTATTATTATTATTATTAATAGTAATAGTATTACCATAACTAAAAATTTTATAATTAATAATATAAAACAACTTATTATTATATTTAATAATTATCAATGAACTTTATATTTATATTTGTATTATTAATTTTAACATTTTTAGTGATATTTATATTTATTAACTAATATATATATACAAGCCATACAGAACAGATTCAAAACCAAATTTAGGATCACTTTCAAATGTTATAATTTTTGTTTTGGTCTATGAATTGTTGAAATTTGATATCAGATAGTACGATTCTGTTAGGAGTCTCTTTCAATTTTTATTATTTTTTTTATATCTCTGTTCCTGCTTAATAATTTCTGTCGACTCCCATTGAATATAAATCAAAGGTATTACACTAGAATATTAACACCTTTAATCAACTTCATATTCTCATTTTCATTTATCAATTAAAACTGTATTTATCAATTGGAATTTTAAACAAAAACCTTAAGAACACAGACGTGTTGTCTGTTCTTGCAATTTTTATCAACACCTAGAATTCAAAACAAATTTCAAATTGTAAAAACGCTATATTGTAAGGAATTTTATACTCAATCTATCTGTAAACTTACAGCCTCCAATATTTCCAATCAAATCCAAATTTTGAAGTCAAAACTTGTTTTAAAAAAAGTCAACAGTTTTGTTCATCATAAAATTCGAGTTCAATTCAATGTTTTGGATCCAATTGAGGTTACAGAAAGTTTCTATGAAGGATTTGGAACGTATTTCATTTAGGAATTTGAGCTAAAATGTATTCAATTTCAAAATCAAAGACTGAGTTGTTTATCGAGTATTTATTCTGTTCACTATTTTTTATTTTATTTTTTTCGTTTAAATTAATTCAAATCTAGCTCAATTCGTTTCTGTTTTATATTTAAATCCTAAAACACATTTTGTATTTACGGTTAAAACCTTAGTTTGACCTCTGGTAGAGTTTTGGGAAGAAGATGATAACAGTAAGTGTCGGGTTAAATACAATTGGGTATCTATTAAAACAGAAAAACAGTGAAAGGTTCAGTGGTAATGGGTGTTTAGGATTAAGCGGGAGATCGCGTGTTCGAGCCCTGCCGATGCCAATTTTTTTTAAAGCCTTTTCTTTTGAGGTATAACTTCCATTATTATTATTATTATTATTATTATTATTATTATTATTATTATTATTATTATTATTATTATTATTATTATTATTATTATTATTATTATTATTATTATTATTATTATTATTATTAGAAACCTTATCATTTTAGTATTATTACCATTATTATGATTATAATTATTGTTATTATTAGTATTATAATTATTATCATAAGTATCATAAATGTTATTATTATTATTGACACAATTATAAGTAGTATATCTATTATTATTATTATTATTATTATTATTATTATTATTATTATTATTATTATTATTATTATTATTATTATTATTATTATCATGGGTACTAGTCATGATATTATTGGTAATTTTAAAAATTTAATATTATTATCATTATGATGAAAAGATTTATCATGATTATTATTATGAAAATAATACAGATTATAATTATTTTCGCAAATATTAGTATTAGTATCTTTTTTACAAATAACAGAATTGTTAATATTAACATAAATATTATTAATTATATTATCACGGGTATTATTATTATTATGTAATTACTAAAATCAATATCATAACGATCATTAACAATAAAATTAATATTTTTACAAGTATTATTATTAATATCATTATTATTATTATTATCACTAATAGAGTTATTATTAACATAAATATATTATTAAAGTTACTATCATTATTTTTACTAATATTAACTTAGTATAATTTGAACTACTGTTTTGATAAACAAATGAAATATATATATATATATATATATATATATATATATATATATATATATATATATATATATATATATATATATATATATATATATATATATATATATATATATATATATATATATATATATATATATATATATATATATATATATATATTCAACACATATGATATAATAAAATATTTTATTATATAAAAGGAATATATGAAATATAAATATATTATTAATAAAAAATAATATCATTAATAAGTTATATATATATAAACTTATTAGATTACGATTATGTATATTAATATATATACAAATGATATAGGTTCGTGAATCCAAGGCCAACCCTGCACTTATCCAGTGTCGTCATATGTATTTTTACTACAAAATACAGTATAGTGAGTTTCATTTGCTCCCTTTTTAAATGCTTTTGCAATATATATTTTTGGGACTAAGAATACATGCGCTGTTTTTATAAATGTTTTACGAAATACACATAAATAATCGAAACTTCATTATATGGTTGAATGATCGAAGCCGAATATACCCCTTTTGCTTGGTAGCGTAAGAATTAGTAAACCAGTCTACTAATTGACGCGAATCCTAAAGATAAATCTATTGGGCATAACAAACCCCATCCGTTGTAGCGGATGCTTTAGTACTTCGATGTTGTTTTATCATGTCCGATAGATGTCCCAGAATGATAGGGGATATTCTTATATGTATCTAGTTAATGTCGGTTACCAGGTGTTCAATCCATATGAATGATATTTTTGTCTCTATGCATGGGACGTATATTTATGAGAACTGAAAATGAAAATCTTGTGGTATATTAAAATGATGGAAATGAATGTTTATGATAAACTAATGAACTCACCAACCTTTTGGTTGACACTTGAAAGCATGTTTATTCTCAGGTATGAAAGAAATCTTCCGATGTGCATTTGCTCACTTTAGAGATATTACTTGGAGTCATTCATGACATATTTCAAAAGACGTTGCATTCGAGTCATTGAGTTCATCAAGATTATTATTAAGTCAATTATAGTTGGATATATTATGAAATAGTATGCATGCCGTCAATTTTAAATGTAATGAAAGTTTGTCTTTTAAAAACGAATGCAATGTTTGTAAAATGTATCATATAGAGGTCAAGTACCTCGCGATGTAACCAATTGTAATGTATTCGTCCAGAGGGATTAGGACGTGGCATTATAGATTACCAGGTGTTTGTAGTTTGTATGAATGACTTTTATCTCTATGCCGTGCGAAATGCCTGATACGAGATTATGTTTATGAAAGATGGAAATTTAAATCTTATGGTCTATTAAAAATATAGAATTGATGGATTATGATAAACTAATGAACTCACCAACCTTTTGATTGACACTTTAAAGCATGTTTATTCTCAGGTATTAAAGAAATCTTCCGCTGTGCATTAGCTCATTTTAAGGATATTACTTGGAGTCATTCATGGCATACTTCGAAAGACGTTGCATTCGAGTCATTGAGTTCATCAAGATTATTGTTAAGACAACTATAGTTGGATGTATTATGAAATGGTATGCATGCTGTCAACTTTCGATGTAAAGAAAGTTTGTCTTTTAAAAACGAATGCAATGTTTGTAAAATGTATCATATAGAGGTCAAATACCTCGCGATGTAATCAACTATTGTGAATCATTTATAATGTATATGAACGGGTCCTTTCAGGATTGGCTCGGTCGTTATAGAGCCGGTATTGCATGCCATGAAAAGTTTATTCGTGTAAAGGCCCCAAGTGGGGGAGAGTCAATTATTCATGGCTATAAGCGAAGGAAACTCGTACCATTATGCACTTATGCACGGGCGCGTCGTTTCCTTAATAGTGGTGGCATGGTTTTTCTTGCCAATGTAGTTGATACTCGTGAAGAGCCACCATCCATTCGTGAAATTCCGGTTTTTAACGAAGATGAAGATGTGTTTTCGGATGAGTGACCGGGTGTTCCGGCGGAAAGACAAGTTGAATTTCGCATTGAGTTGATTCCGGGAGCTAATCCCATTGCTAAGATGCCTAATCGTTTAGCACCAACGGAAATGCAAGAATTGATTAACCAAACCCAAGAGTTGCTAGAAAAGGGTTTTATTCGACCGAGTGCTTCGCCATGGGGTGCTCCAGTTTTGTTCGTGAAAAAGAAGGATGGTCGTATGTGGATGTGCATTGACTATCGGGAGTTGAACAAAGTAACGATTAAGAATCTCTATCCATTTCCTAGGATCGACGATTTGTTTGACCAACTCCAAGGCGTGACTTATTTTTCTAAAATTGACTTACAGTCCGGTTATCACCAAATGCGGATCCGTGAAGAAGATATTGAGAAAAAGGCTTTTCAAACTCGTTACGGGCATTTTGAAATTGCAGTTATGCCCTTCGGTCTTACGAATGCACCTGCGGTATTCATGGATCTTATGAACCGAGTGTGCCAACCTATGTTGGACAAGTCGGTAATTGTGTTCATTGACGACATACTTGTCTATTCCAAGAGTATGAAGGAACATGGACACCATTTTCGTGAGGTGTTGAAGACGTTGAGAAAGGAGAAGTTGTATGCTAAATTCTTCAAGTGTGAATTTTGGCTAAGGGAAGTGCAATTCCTTGGCCATATTGTTAATAAAGAAGGCATTCAATTAGATCCGGGGAAGAGATAGATGGTAAAGATTTGGGGACAACCGACTAGACCTACGGAAATCCGAAGTTTTCTCGGATTGGCCGGTTATTATCGTAGGTTTATCCAAGACTTTTCTAAGATCGCCTCTCCATTGACAAAGTTGACGAGGAAGAACGTGAGGTTTAATTAGGAAAATGAGTAAGAGATTGCTTTCCAATTGTTGAAAGAGAAATTGTGTCAAGCTCCGGTTTTGGTGTTGCCGGAAGTTGTAGAAGATATGACGGTTTATTGTGATGCCTCATTAAATGGGATCGGGTGTGCTCTAATGCAACAGGGTAAAGTTATCGCCTACGCCTCTAGGCAATTAAAGGAACATTAAAAGAATTACCCGACGCATAATCTCGAATTGGCGGCGGTGGTGCATGCGTTGAAAATTTGGTGCCACTATTTGTATGGTGTCAAGTGTATGATTTATTCGGATCACAAGAGTTTGAGACATCTTTTTGATCAACGAGATTTGAACTATCGTCAACGTAGATGAATGGATGTGGTAAAGGATTATGATTATGAGATACTTTATCATCCGGGTAAGGCGAATGTGGTCGTGGATGCGTTGAGTCGAAAGAGTCAACATCCGGCGATATGAGTAGGATCGTTACGCATGAAAATTACTAACGATTTTCTTGTAAAGCTCGGTGAGATTCAAATTGAAGCTTTTGTTAACAACAAGCATGAAGAATGAATCATAGGGAAAATGGAGTCTATTACCTTAAGCCCGCATGGTTTGTTGTCCTTTCAAGGAAGAGTGTGGGTGCCTAAGATGGGCGATTACTGACAAGTGCTTCTTGATGAAGTGCACAAGTCAAAGTATTACATTCATACGGGTGCAACGAAAATGTACCTTGATTTGAAGAAAGAGTATTGGTGGCCCAGAATGAAACGCGATGTGGTTAAGTATGTTGAACAATGCGTTACGTGTTTGCAAGTAAAAGCAGAACATCAAAAACCTTATGGTAAATTGCAACCATTAGAAATCCCGAAGTGGAAGTGGGAGCATATTACCATGGACTTTATTACAAAGTTGCAAAGACGGCGAGGACCCAATATGATACTATTTGGGTGATTGTCGATCGATTAACGAAGAGTGCTTTGTTCCTTCTGATTCGTGAAGTGATTACATTGGGGGCGCTTTCAAAGTTGTTCCTTAGAGAAGTGGTAGCTCGACATGAGGTCCCATGTCTATTGTTTCGGATCGAGACACGCGTTTTACATCTCGATTTTGGAAAAAGTTTCATGAAGACATGGGTACGAGGTTGAACATGAGCACGGCGTACCATCCTCAAATGGATGGTTAAACCGAACGTACTAATCAAACCTTGGAAGACATGTTACGGGCGTGCGTGATTGATTTTGGAGGTAGTTGGGACGAACATTTACCATTGGTGGAATTCTCGTATAATAATAGTTTTCATACTAGTATTGGAATGCCACCATATGAGATGTTGTTTTTCATATGGAATTGTAGTAGTTGAATTGTATATTAGCTACTAAGTATGAACTTAACGGGTAGGTAGTGCCCGAATTAAAAACTATAAAATGCAAATATGAAGAAAAAGCTTTTATAAATAAGTTCATACTATGCTACGAAATACTATTAACTACTGTTAAAATCCCATATGATTAACTTAATTCTTTGGCGCTATTTTTGAAGGAAAAGGCACCGGCGACTCGTCAGAATTTGAACATGAGCGAGGAAGACTTCCGTGTTTTCCTTGCAGCAAACATAGCTGCAGTACAGGCTGCGATGAAAAATAACAATAACTCTGGATCTAGCAGTAGAACTAATTTCACAAGAAATCGTGTAGGATGCTCCTACAAAGAATTCACTGCCTGCAAACCTTTGGAATTTTATGGAACCGAGGGTCCAATTGGATTGAAACGGTGGACCGAGAAGGTTGAATCGGTGTTTGCCATAAGTAAATGTACTAAAGACAAAGTAAAGTACGCTACGCATACCTTCACAGGTACGGCGCTAACATGGTCGAATACCTATCTCGAGCAGGTAGGACAAGATGCTGCTTACGCACTATCGTGGTCAGCATTCAAGCAATTGATGAACAAGCAGTATCGTCCCAGAAACGAGGTCAACAAGCTCAAGGTAGAGCTTATAGGATTACGAACGCAAGGTTTTGATATCACCACGTACGAACGACGATTCACCGAATTGTGCCTATTGTGCCCCAGAACGTTCGAAGACGAAGAAGAGAAGATTGATGCATTTGTAAAAGGGTTACCGGAAAGGATTCAATAAAAAGTGAGTTCACACGAGCCCGCCTCCATACAAAAGGCAAGTCGAATGGCTCACAAATTAGTGAACCAGGTCGAAGGAAGGATTAAAGAGCAGATGACTGAAGAGGCTAACATGAAACAAGTCAAGAGAAAGTGGGAAGAAACTAATGACAAGAGTCACCAATACAACAACAACAATCACAACCACAATCGCAATAACTATCCCAACAACCGCCACATCAATCGCATCAACAACTTCAACAAACGTCCTAACAACAACTACAATAACCGTCCCAACAACAATAACAACAACAACAACAACAACAGCAACAACAATAGCAACAATAACAATCCCAACAACAATCTCAATAACAACAATAGCAACAAAAACCAAAAACAGTCATGCTAAAGGTGTGAAGAGAATCACCAGGGGTTCTGCACGACATTTTGCACTAGGTGTAAAAGAAATGGTCATAGTGTGGTAAAGTGTGAGGCCTATGGACCAAAGTTTAACAGAATTAAAAGAACAAATAATGTCAGAACAGATAATGCCGCCATAGTTTGCTTTGCATGTGGAAAACTGGGCCACATTAGTAGAAATTGCCCGAATCAGGGGAATACTAGTGGGCAGGGCCGCGAAAGAGTTTTTAATATTAATACTGCAGAAGCGCAGGAAGACCCGGAGCTTATTACGGGTACGTTTCTTATTGACAATAAATCTGCTTATGTTTTATTTGATTCGGGTGCGGATAGGAGCTATATGAGTAGAGATTTTTGTGCTAAACTAAGTTATCCACTGACGCCTTTGGATAACAAATTTTTACTCGAATTAGCAAACAGTAAATTAATTATAGCAGATAATATATGTCGTAATCGAGAAATTAATTTGGTTAGCGAAACATTTAAGATTGATTTGATACCACTAGAGTTAGAGACTTTTGATGTGATAATCGGTATGGATTGGTTGAAAAAGGAGAGAGCAGAAATCGTATGTTACAAAAATGCAATTCGCATTGTACGAGAAAAAGGAAATCCCTTAATGGTGTACGAAGAAAAGAGCAATGCGAAGCTAAATCTTATTAGTAATTTAAAGGCGCAAAAACTAATAAGAAAAGGTCGATATGATGTTCTAGCACATGTCGAGAAAGTACAAACCGAAGAAAAGAACATCAATGATGTTCCCGTCGCAAAAGAATTTCCCGATATATTTCCGAAATTATTACCGGGACTGCCTTCACACCGATCTGTTGAATTTCAAATAGATCTCGTACCAGGAGCTGCACCATTAGCTCGTGCTCCATACAGACTCACACCCAGTGAAATGAAAGAATTTACAAAGTCAGTTACAGGAACTTTTAGAGCGTGGTTTCATTCGACCAAGTACATCACCATGGGGAACTCCTGTTCAGTTTGTCAAGAAGAAAGATGGTACATTCAGGTTGTGTATTGACTACCGAGAGTTGAACAAACTTACCATCAAGAACCGTTACCCACTACCGAGAATCGACGACTTATTTGATCAACTACAAGGCTCTTCGGTTTATTCGAAGATCGATTTACGTTCCGGGTATCATCAAATGCGGGTGAAGGAGGATGATATTCCGAAGACTGCTTTCAGGATGCGTTACGGTCATTACGAGTTTATGGTTATGCCGTTTTGGTTGACTAATGCACCAGCTGTGTTCATGGACCTCATGAACCGAGTGTGTGAACCATACCTTGACAAGTTTGTCATTGTTTTCATCGATGACATACTTATTTACTCAAAGAATGATCAAGAGAACGAAGAACATTTGAGAAAAGTGCTAGAGTTGTTGAGGAAAGAAAAACTGTACGCTAAGTTTTCAAAGTTTGCATTTTGGTTGGAAGAAGTTCAATTCCTCGGTCACATAGTGAACAAAGAAGGTATTCAAGTGTATCCGGCAAAGATTGAAACCGTTGAAAATTGGGAAACCCCGAAAACTCTGAAGCATATACGCCAATTTTTAGGACTAGCTGGTTATTACACGAGCAGAATTATACGACGCATGATTTGGAATTAGGCGCAGTTGTTTTTGCATTAAATACTTGGAGGGACTACTTATATGGGGTCAAAAGTATTATATATACCGACCACAAAAGTCTTCAACACATATTTAATCAGAAACAACTGAATATGAGGCAGCGTAGGTGGATTGAATTGTTGAATGATTACGACTTTGAGATTCGTTACCACCCAGGGAAGGCAAATGTGGTAGCCGACGCCTTGAGCAGAAAGGACAGAGAACCCATTCGAGTAAAAGCTATGAATATAATGATTCACACTAACCTTACTACTCAAATAAAGGAGGCGCAACAAGGAGTTTTAAAAGAGGGAAATTTAAAGGATGAAATACCTAAAGGATCGGAGAAGCATCTTAATATTCGGGAAGACGGAACCCGGTATAGGGCTGAAAAGATTTGGGTACCAAAATTTGGAGATATGAGAGAAATGGTACTTAGAGAAGCTCATAAAACCAGATACTCAATACATCCTGAAACGGGGAAGATGTACAAGGATCTCAAGAAACATTTTTGGTGGTCGGGTATGAAAGCCGATGTTGATAAATATGTAGGAGAATGTTTGATGTGTTCTAAGGTCAAAGCTGAGCATCAAAAATCATCAGGTCTACTTCAATAACCCGAAATCCCAGAATGGAAATGGGAAAACATTACCATGGATTTCATCACTAAATTGCCAAGGACTGCAAGTGGTTTTGATACTATTTGGTAAATAGTTGATCGTCTCACCAAATCAGCACACTTCCTGCCAATAAGAGAAGATGACAAGATGGAGAAGTTAGCACGACTGTATTTGAAGGAAGTCGTCTCCAGACATGGAATACCAATCTCTATTATCTCTGATAGGGATGGCAGATTTATTTCAAGATTCTGGCAGACATTACAACAAGCATTAGGAACTCGTCTAGACATGAGTACTACCTATCATCCACAAACTGATAGGCAGAGTGAAAGGACGATACAAACGCTTTAAGACATGTAACAAGCATGTGTTATTGATTTCGGAAACAGTTGGGATCGACATCTATCGTTAGCAGAATTTTCCTATAATAACAGCTACCATTCAAGCATTGAGATGGCGCCATTTGAAGCACTTTATGGTAGAAAGTGCAGGTCTCCAATTTGTTGGAGTGAAGTGGGGGATAGACAGATTACGGGTCCGGAGATAATACAAGAAACTACCGAGAAGATCATCCAAATTCAACAACGGTTGAAAACCGCCCAAAGTCGACAAAAGAGCTATGCCGACATTAAAAGAAAAGATATAGAATTTGAAATTGGAGAGATGGTCATGCTTAAGGTTGAACCTTGGAAAGGCGTTGTTCGATTTGGTAAACGAGGGAAATTAAATCCAAGGTATATAGGACCATTCCAGATTATTGATCGTGTCAGACCAGTAGTTTACCGACTTGAATTACCACAACAACTCGCGGCTGTACATAACACTTTCCACGTCTCAAATTTGAAGAAATGTTTTGCTAAAGAAGATCTCACTATTCCGTTAGACGAAATCCAAATCAACAAAAAACTTCAATTCGTCGAAGAACCCGTCGAAATAATGGATCGTGAGGTTAAAAGACTTAAGCAAAACAAGATACCAATTCTTAAAGTTCGATGGAATGCTCGTAGGGGACCCGAGTTCACCTGGGAACGAGAAGATCAGATGAAGAAGAAATACCCGCACTTATTTCCAGAAGATACGTCAACACCTCCAACTGCTTAAAATTTCGGGACGAAATTTATTTAACGGGTAGGTACTGTAGTGACCAGAACTTTTCCATGTTTATATATATTAAATGAAATTTAATTTACATGATTAAGTGTTTCCAACATGTTAAGCAATCAAACTTGTTAAGACTTGATTATTTGAAATGAGTTACATGTAGACAATTGACCACCCAAGTTGACCGGTAATTCACGAACGTTAAAAATTGTAAAAACTATATGATGACATATATATGATTATATATATAGTTAACATGATATTATGATAAGTAAGTATCTCATTAGGTATTTTAACAATGAGTTATATACATAAAATTGTGTTTATTGAATTAAGAAACTCGAAACGATATATATAACGATTATCGTTATAACAACGTCTTACTAAATACATATGAATCATATTAAGATATTGATACTGAAGGTATTTCGTATGCCCGAGAGACATATTAAATTAACGTGGCCACTATGTTATGATCCAAGTCGGGTCATACCCAATAACAAGCTTACCAACACTTTATATGTATTTATTTTAACGGTTGGATTGTTAAATGAATACGCGACACTTGAATCTTTAGAAAATCGGTTTTCTAAATTATAATCACTTGAGATAAATTATTTGGATAATTTACATATGATGTGTATTTAATTATTTATAGGTTTAAATAATTATGTTGTGTTATATTTTATAAAATTGGTTTATAAAATAAGTGACTTAACAAATGCATACTTTATATAATAAGTTTTATATAAATTACAAGTATTTTATAACATGTTTTATAAAAATATAAACCTTTTATATATTTAAAAGTATGCAGAATTTTGGAGTCTCCAAGGAGACACCCATGCCTTGTTTTATCACGTTTAAGGTAGTACAACTACTAAGGGACATGCTTAAGTAGTTTACCAATGCCTTGACTCAACACACACATGCAAAATACACATCTTACACTTCAAAAAAACTGCATTCAGCTCCATTTTCAGCTGGAAAAACCGTGGGCTTTTGGGGAGCAAAGGGTGTTCTCAACTTTTTTTTTTAAAGCTAAAATCAAGTGTCAAATAAATCCTAACTAAAAGCTAGGGTGTTGGTGCAAAGTTTGGGGTATAACAACTTGAGATTTCATCCATTTGAAGCTCCAATTTTTATCATCTTCATCATCATCTTCTTCATCTTGTAACCTCCTAACTTGGAGTAGGTACATCCCTTTAAACTAGCTCTTTTACATTTAAGTATATTTTCTAGACTTGATCTATTTTGGAATTCATATTAAATGGTTAAACATATTGAAAGTTTTTCATGATAAATTGCTTCCGCTTTAATCTTGTAACATGAATGTTTATGAAACTTGTTTATATGATGAATTCCTACAATGGTATCTAGAGCCAAAGTCTTAGAAATATGCTTCTTGTATTTGGCTTTAAAACCCATTTATCTTACATTCTTGTAACATGCATGAAATGAGAATGTAAAAAAATAAAAATTTTGGGTTTTGGTGGGGATGGTTTTTTGGCCGAAAATATGGGGTCTCCAAAGTGGGTTTGGAACTTCATTTTGGCCAAAAATATTTGTTGTTTGTTGTTGTTCACAATCTAGCCTAGACCATGTGTTTGAATGTTTGAATGATTTGGTTGTTATTCATGGTTGTAATATTCATTCATTTTGTTTGTATTAATTTGTAATTATTTTGTAATTTGGTATTGTAATTTATTCTATTTTGGTATGTAAAAATAGAGTAGGATGTAATTTCTTTTTCCTAGAAAAATGTAGTAGGTTACATATTTTTTGTAAAAAGAGATGAAGATGCATGAAGATGAAGGATGAACACAAGATGGTGCTTTTGAAGATGCAAGATTAAGTGGGAGATTTTGTAAAATCTCTTACTTTGTGTTTAACCCTTTTCCGGTGACATTTGTTTTTTGGCTAAACAAATGTCCACCACATTGGCTCTTGATTGTGAACATTTTATTATGCTTGAGTGTTTGTTTATTATGTGTGTATGTTTGGTTACTACAAGATAATTCACATGTTAACAACTTGCAAAAACAACATTATAATTGGTTATAGTAAAACAACAAAAGGACACTAATAAATGGTTATTAAGGACATGATGTTAATGTATATAAAATGGTTTATATCATGTAATTGACTTTACTAATATGACATGAAAATTGGTTTTTCATAATGTACTATACACCAAATGCATGTTGGTGTATGTCAAATGTTTTCTTAAACTAGAATTTATGAAAACTTAAAATCCCTTAACTAAAACAAGGTAAACAAGTTAAACGCAATTCTTTTGTGGGAACACTTGAACATAGTAGGGAACTCATAATGGGATAAAGGTCACCTAACCATTATGAACTAACTAATATGGTTAAGGTAAAATTCGCATGCTTGTGGGATAAAGATCACCTAACCACTTGTATGTTGATTTTACATGTTTACACAAGTAGGACAACTTGATTTGGGTATCATGAACTTAGGGTCACCGAAGCATGAGGAACAAATAGGCGCTGATGGGATAAATATGCCATGCAAAAGGATTGCATGATCCCATAATTTAGAAGTTGCAAAAGGGTTGCAATTGTCATATAAATGACTACCTAGCTAAATCAAATAACGGGATAAAGGTCACCTAACCGAAATTTGATTTACCGTTGGATTCTAATATTTAATAAAACAATTAATTATAAAAGGGTGTTGTTTATTAAATTTAAAATCGATACTTAAATGAACTTTGTTAATTTTGTAGATGGCCGCAAATAACAACAACATGCAAAATGCACCACTTAACCTAAACAACCTATCATTAAGGTCTCTCCTCGAGAAAGACAAACTCAACCATACGAACTTTATGGATTGGTTCCGTAATCTTAGGATTGTCCTCAAACTTGAGGATAAAGCGTATGTGTTGGAGGACCCTATTCCCGAGCAACCGGATGAGGAAGAGCTAGAGGGCATGGCTTATTATGACAAGTATTGCGCCGATTCGGTGCAAGTCGCTTGCCTAATGCTTGGGACTATGATACCCGAACTCCAAAAGGATTTCGAACATCATAGTGCATATGACATGATTACGCAATTGAAGGAGATGTTCCTTCAACAAGCACGTGTCGAGCGCTTCGAAACGGTTCGAGCGCTACATGCATGTCGTATGGATGACACCCAATCCGTATCCTCTTATGTCCTCAAAATGAAAAGCCTTATTGATCGCGCAAACCGTCTTAATCTCAACATATCTAATGAGTTAGCCACCGATCTTATCCTAAACTCCTTGTCAAAGAGGTTTGACCAATTTGTAATTAATTACAATATGAATGGGATGGATATGACCATTGGTGAACTTCATGGCATGTTAAGGACGGCCGAAACTAGCATGGGTAAAAGGGCTTCACCCGTTCTAATGATCAATGATGGTGGGTCCAAAGGTAACAACACCTCTAAGCCTAAGGCGGCTAAGAGGAAAGGACCTGCTCATCAAGGCAAGGGAAAGGGGAGGATGGTTACCCCAACCAAAAACAAGAACAAGAAGCAAAAGGTTGCCGGACAAGCAAACCCCAAGGAAGACCCATGTTTCGGTTGCGGTGAAATGGGTCACTGGAAACGAAACTGCCCGGTCTACCTTAAGGAGTTGAAGGAAAAGAGGGATGCGGGGCAATCCTCAGGTAATATATATATGGTATATATAGAGCTTAGTATTACTTCTTCTAATACATGGGTATTAGACACTGGATGTGGAACTCACATTTGCAATTCATTGCAGGGGTTCAAAAGAAGTAGCAAGCAAGCGGGAACATCAAGTCTCTTTATGGGTAATGGAGCCAAAGTGCAAGTGAAGGCTCAAGGAGACTTTGTGTTAAAGCTTTCAAGTGGTTTGGAACTTATTTTGAATGATGTTTTGTATGCACCCGATTTATGTCGAAACATTATTTCCGTTTCCCGTTTGAAACAATGTGGTTTTTATCTTAATTTTGTTAATGATGATATCCACATTTATTTAGATAATGTATTCTATTTTAAGGCTTCGCCTTCTAATGGAATTTATGAATTGGTTCATGATGACACATCATCTAGTAGCTCAATATACCATACTAGCACCAAGAAACTCAAAAGGGATTTGAGTGATTCCTACTTATGGCATTGTCGCCTTGGTCACATAAACAAGAACCGAATGCATACACTTCAAAAGAATGGACTTTTGAAATCAAATGAACTAGACTCGTTTGATGTATGTGAGTCTTGCTTACAAGGCAAAATGACTAAAGCACCTTTCAAAGGGACCTATGAAAGGGCTAAGGACTTATTGGGATTAATACACTCGGATGTATGTGGACCCTTTAAGCCCATAACTAGGAATGGTGAAAGATACTTCGTTACTTTCATTGATGACTTCAGTCATTTCGGATATGTCTACTTATTAAGACACAAGGACGAAACTTTTGAGGCATTCAAGGAATATCAAAACGAAGTACAAAATCAACTCAATAAGACAATCAAGGTACTTCGTACCGATAGAGGAGGTGAATACCTAAGTGATGCTTTCCAAGATCATCTTAGAAGTTGTGGGATTATCTCGCAACTTACTCCACCCGGGACACCACAACTTAATGGAGTTTCCGAAAGGAGGAACTGAACCCTAATGGATATGGTTCGATCTATGATGGCTAAAAGCTCGTTACCTCTATCATTTTGGGGTTATTGTCTATGCTCTGCGGCTCGTATTTTAAATATGGCCCCAACCAAGAAAGTGGAACGAACACCTCATGAGATGTGGTTTGGAAAACCTCCATCTCTATCATACTTAAAGGTATGGGGATGTGAAGCTTATCCTAAGCGTTACATCCCTAATAAGTTGAATGCTCGATCCATGAAGTGTATCTTCATAGGATATCCCAAGGATGATATGGGATACTATTTCTATGATCCAACCGAGCAAAATGTATTTGTTGCTCGAAAGGCTGAATTCCTTGAAACTAAGTTCCTAATGGAAGGAAATAGTGAAAGGAAGATAGATCTTGAAGAGGTTCAAGATTAGATGATACACAATTGGCTGACACTAGCACTCAACATGAAAATGTTGAGAGCGATCAGATGGATGATCAAAATACACAAGACGTTCGCAAATCTAGTAGGATTAGTAATCCTCCTGAGAGATATGGGTTTCTCATGGATGGTTGCTATGTGGTTGATTTGGATGAACCAACAAACTACCAAGATGCTTTGTCGAGGACTGATAAGGATAAATGGCAGGAAGCCATGAATGCTGAGATGCAATCCATGTATGACAACCAAGTTTGGGAACTGGTTGTACAACCTACTGGCTCAAGGCTAGTTGATTGTAAATGGCTTTTCAAAATGAAAACAGACATACATGGAAACTTGGATACATATAAAGCAAGACTTGTAGCAAAAGGTTTCACTCAAACACAAGGGGTTGACTATGATGAAACTTTTTCGCCTGTGGCAATGCTAAAGTCTATTAGGATATTGTTTTCCATTGCTGCTCATTATGATTATGAAATATGGCAAATGGATGTCAAGACCGCTTTCCTAAATGGATATCTTATGGAAGATGTCTATATGGTTCAGCCTGAAGGTTTTGTTGATCCGAAATATCCTAAAAAGGTATGCAAGTTAAAGAAGTCAATCTACGGATTGAAACGAGCATCTAGAATGTGGAATCATCGTTTTAATGAGGAAGCTGAGAAATTTGGCTTCATTAAAAATGGAGATGAAGCTTGTGTATATAAGAAAGCTAGTGGGAGCACTATCATGTTCCTTGTACTATATGTGGATGATATATTATTATTTGGAAATGATATTCCGGCAATGCAAGGAGTTAAAACTTGGCTAAGTAAATGCTTCTCCATTAAGGATCTTGGAGAAGCACAATATGTTTTGGGGATTGGGATCTACAGGAATAGATCCAAGAAACTGATAGGTTTGAATCAAAGTGCATACATTGAAAAGATCTTGAAAAGGTTCAAGATGGACAACTCTAAGAAAGGTTTGGTACCTATTCAAAGAGGAACGCCTCTCAGTTCATCTCAGTGTCCTACCACGAAAGATGAACAAGAGAGAATGAAGAAGGTCCCTTATGCATCTGCTATTGGGTCAATCATGTATGCAATGATATGCACTAGACCGGATGTGTCATGCGCTCTTAGCCTGACAAGTAGATACCAGAATAACCCAGGAAACAGTCATTGGATTGCTGTTAAAAGTATATTGAAATACCTTAGGAGGACTAAGGATATGTTTCTTATATACGGGTCTGGTGAGCAGGAACTCGCTGTAAAAGGTTATGTGGATGCGAGTTTCCAAACTGATCGAGATGATTCTCGATCACAATCCGGTTATGTCTTCACGTTAAATGGAGGTGCAGTCTCTTGGAAGAGTTCAAAACAGGATGTTGTTGCATTATCCACTACAGAGTCGGAGTACATCGCCGCATCATTGGCAGCTCAGGAAGCTGCATGGATGAAGAAATTCATCAACGACTTAGGAGTAGTCCCTTCCATTCAGGACCCTCTTGAGATCTTTTGTGACAACGAGGGTGCGATTGCTCAAATCAAAGAACCTCGTGCTCACCAAAAGACCCGTCACATTGAGCGGAGATTCAACTACATAAGGGATGAAGTTGAAAAGGGAAAGATATGTATTCGCAAAGTTCACACAGATCTTAATATAGCGGATCCTCTCACGAAGCTCTTACATGGATCAAAACATGCAGGACATGTTTGTGCATTAGGGCTTCGATATTCTAGTGATTGGTCATGATCTGTTTTAAGTATTGTAACGGAACGAAATTGTTCAAACTCATTAATATAATTATGGTATTAATTTATTTTGAGTTATGTTTCTATTTTGCATGTTTTATCCATGAATAAGTAATTATTCTAAATTCTGTATTTGATCACATTTGTGGGAGCAAGTGTGAGGTTTAGACTATTATGAACTTGGATTGGTATACATTCACGGGATGAATGTGGGGCAAGGTTGCAACCAAGGTTCATATATATTTGTAGTATACAAATATTGGAAGACCCGCCCTCAAGATTTACTAAATGGAGCCTTTGTGGTTGATCACATGTAATCTTGAGTAAAGGCGAATATCATTATATCCTCTGACCTGAGATACGTATTGGATTCGGATATTTACCAGGTATTGTGCCTTGATTCTTTCCTTCGCTATTCTGAAATATGGTAGTTCACAAGGAAGAGCTCAGGGATAATGCAAGGTACATATTTAGGGCGTATGTAGTCAAGATGGAATTTGTCCCTCTTATTCGTTGAGAGTCAGATGTCTAAGGCCTGATAAAGTTAAATCTAAAAGAGAGTGATCACTCTGTATCTCTTGGAATTAGCATGACATCTGGGATGAAAGGATAAATGAAAGATTCACCTATTCATATTCGAGATGGGAACTCGAAAGGGATGATGTTATTGAATGGAAAAAGTCATAACATATTGGGGGTGATAGACGGTCGTTAGGTGGTATCCATCACTTGCATTAATTTCTTATGTCTCTTGTGCAAGTGGGAGATTGAAGGTATTTCGTATGCCCGAGAGACATATTAAATTAACGTGGCCACTATGTTATGATCCAAGTCGGGTCATACCCAATAACAAGCTTACCAACACTTTATATGTATTTATTTTAACGGTTGGATTGTTAAATGAATACGCGACACTTGAATCTTTAGAAAATCGGTTTTCTAAATTATAATCACTTGAGATAAATTATTTGGATAATTTACATATGATGTGTATTTAATTATTTATAGGTTTAAATAATTATGTTGTGTTATATTTTATAAAATTGGTTTATAAAATAAGTGACTTAACAAATGCATACTTTATATAATAAGTTTTATATAAATTACAAGAATTTATAACATGTTTTATAAAAATATAAACCTTTTATATATTTAAAAGTATGCAGAATTTTGGAGTCTCCAAGGAGACACCCATGCCTTGTTTTATCACTTTTAAGGTAGCACAACTACTAAGGGACATGCTTAAGTAGTTTACCAATGCCTTGACTCAACACACACATGCAAAATACACATCTTACACTTCAAAAAAACTGCATTCAGCTCCATTTTCAGCTGGAAAAACTGTGGGCTTTTGGGGAGCAAAGGGTGTTCTCAAATTTTTTTTTTTGAAGCTAAAATCAAGTGTCAAATAAATCCTAACTAAAAGCTAGGGTGTTGGTGCAAAGTTTGGGGTATAACAACTTGAGGTTTCATCCATTTGAAGCTCCAATTTTCATCATCTTCATCATCATCTTCTTCATCTTGTAACCTCCTAACTTGGAGTAGGTACATCCCTTTAAACTAGCTCTTTTACATTTAAGTATATTTTCTAGACTTGATCTATTTTGGAATTCATATTAAATGGTTAAACATATTGAAAGTTTTTCATGATAAATTGCTTCCGCTTTAATCTTGTAACATGAATGTTTATGAAACTTGTTTATATGATGAATTCCTACAGATACACTATGTTTAATCATGATAAATGATAAGTAAACATGTCATTAAGTGTATTAACAATGAACTACATATGTAAAAACAAGACTACTAACTTAATGATTTTAAAACGAGACATATATGTAACGATTATCATTGTAACAACATTTAACTGTATATATATCATACTAAGATATATTAATATATCATAATATCATGATAATGTAATAATTTAACATCTCTTTACATATAATAAACAATGGGTTAACAACATTTAACAAGATCGTTAACCTAAAGGTTTCAAAACAACATTTACATGTAACGACTAACGATGATTTAACGACTCAGTTAAAATGTATATACATGTAGTGTTTTAATATGTATTCATACACTTTTGAAAGACTTCAAGACACTTATCAAAATACTTCTACTTAACAAAAATTCTTACAATTACATCCTCGTTCAGTTTCATCAACAATTCTACTCGTATGCACCCGTATTCGTACTTGTACAATACACAGCTTTTAGATGTATGTACTATTGGTATATACACTCCAATGATCAGCTCTTAGTAGCCCATGTGAGTCACCTAACACATGTGGGAACCATCATTTGGCAACTAGCATGAAATATCTCATAAAATTACAAAAATATTAGTAATCATTCATGACTTATTTACATGTAAACAAAATTACACATCCTTTATATCTAATCCATATACCACCGACTAAAAACACCTAAAAACACTTTCATTCTTCAATTTTATTCATCTAATTGATCTCTCTCAAGTTCTATCTTCAAGTTCTAAATGTTCTTCATAAATTCTATAAGTTCTAGTTTCATAAAATCAAGAATACTTCCAAGTTTGCTAGCTTACTTCCAATCTTGTATAGTGATCATCCAACCTCAAGAAATATTTCTTATTTACAGTAAGATATCTTTCTAATACAAGGTAATACTCATATTCAAACTTTGATTCAATTTCTATAACTATAATAATCTTATTTTGAGTGGAAATCTTACATGAACTTGTTTTCGTGTCATGATTCTGCTTCAAGAACTTTCAAGCCATCCAAGGATCCTTTGAAGCTAGATCTATTTTTCTTATTTCTAGTAGGTTTATCCACAAAACCTGAGGTAGTAATGATGTTCATAACATCATTCGATTCATATATATAAAACTACCTTATTCGAAGGTTTAAACTTGAAATCACTATAACATAGTTTAGTTAATTCTAAACTTGTTCGCAAACAAACGGTAATCCTTCTAAATTAACTTTTAAAATCAACTAAACACATGTTCTATATCTATATGATATGCTAACTTAATGATTTAAAACCTGGAAACACGAAAAATACCGTAAAACCGGACAAACGTCGTCGTAGTAACACCGCGGGCTGTTTTGGGTTTGATAATTAAAAACTATGATAAACTTTGATTAAAAATTTGTTCTTCTGGGAAAATGATTTTTCTTATGAACATGAAACTATATCCAAAAATCATGGTTAAACTCAAAGTAGAAGTTTGTTTTTCAAAATGGTCAACAAGACGTCGTTCTTTCGACTGAAATGACTACCTCTTACAAAAATGACTTGTAACTTATATTTCCGACTATAAACCTATACTTTTTCTATTTATATTCATAAAATAGAGTTCAATATGAAATCATAGCAATTTGATTCACTCAAAACGGATTTAAAACGAAGAAGTTATGGGTAAAACAAGATTGGATATTTTTTTTATTGTTGTAGCTATGGGAAATATTGTAACAATTCTATACAAATCATATCCTAGCTAACTTATATTGTATTATACATGTATTCTAATATATTATGTAATCTTGGGATACCATAGACACGTATGCAAATATTTTGACATATCATATCGACCCATGTATATATATTATTTGGAACAACCATAGACACTCTATATGCAGTAATGTTTGAGTTAGCTATATAGGGTTGAGGTTGATTCCAAAAATATATATACTTTGAGTTGTGATCTAGCCTGAGACGTGTATACACTGGGTCATGGATTGATTCAAGATAATATATATCAATTTATTTCTGTACATCTAACTATGGACAACTAGTTGTAGGTTGCTAACTAGGACAACTGACTTAATAAACTTAAAACATCAAAATGTATTAAAAATATTGTAAATATATTTTGAACATACTTTGATATATATATGTATATATTTGTTATAGGTTCGTGAATCGACCAGTGTCCAAGTCTTACTCCCGACGAAGTAAAAATCTGTGAAAGTGAGTTATAGTCCCACTTTTAAAATCTAATATTTTGGGATGAGAATACATGCAGTTTTATAAATGTTTTACAAAATAGACACAAGTAAATAAAACTACATTATATGGGTGAATGATCGAAGCCGAATATGCCCCTTTTTGCTTGGTAACCTAAGAATTAGGAAACCGATCTACTAATTGACGCGAATCCTAAAGATAGATCTATTGGGCCTAACGAACCCCATCCATGGTTACAGATGCTTTAGTACTTCGATGTTGTTTTATCATGTCTGATGGATTTCCCGGAATGATAGGAGATATTCTTATATGCATCTTGTTAATGTCAGTTACCAGGTGTTCACCATATGAATGATTTTTATCTCTATGTATGGGATGTATATTGAAATATGAAATCTTGTGGTCTATTATTACAATTTGATAAATATATAGGTTAAACCTATAACTCACCAACATTTTGTTGACATTTAAAGCATGTTTATTCTCAGGTGATTATCAAGAGCTTCCGCTGTTGCATGCTAATATGTGGACAAGATTTGGTGTCAGCATGGTTGTATAATATTATTTAAAACTGCATTTGAGATTTATTTTGTTGTAACATATTAATATTGTAAACCAATATGTATTGGTAGTGTGTAAGTGTGATATTTTTAGATTATCATTTCTGGATAATCTAGGTGGTGTCTTTTTAACCTTGTCGATAAAATAAAGGTTATGGGTTGTTTTAAAAACGAATGCAGTCTTTGAAAAACGTCTCATATAGAGGTCAAAACCTCGCAACGAAATCAATTAATATGGAACATTTATAATCGATATGAACGGGACATTTCAATAGAAGAACTATGATATCACCTTGAGTGCATGAGAAATAAAGTACTTCACAAGTAAACGAGTGCAAGGATAAATGCTAGTCTTGACCTAAACAAATAGGTTGTATCAATAACGGTAACACGATTGGTCAAAGATGTTCAATTAGTCCTATGGCTCATTACGACTCGATTAATGTAGCATGTGAATCGAATTGTCAAGTCTCATGGAAGATTCAAGTATAAAAGTATGTTAGAAACGATCGCATAAGTATTCGGTTAAATTTGATTAAAAGTCAAACTTGCTCAAACTTGGTCAAAGTCAAAGTCAAAGTCAAAGTCAACGGGGTCGGGTCGGGTATCCAACAATTTTTCTATGAAAGATAAGCATATATAAGTATGTTGGCCAAGTTTCATGTTAATCGAACATGTATAGCATAGCGGGAATTAAACAAAAAAAGAAAGAAAAAAAATGGATAGCAACCTTCAGATGCGCCGCATCTGCATGTGATGCGCCGCATCTGTATCTGTTTCAGTGAAACTGCCTTAAAACATAACAAGTCTCGAACCAAACTTCAATTTAACGCAATTCATGATCCGTAAACATCGAAAACATGTATCTTATATCGTTGAAAAGGTATTTTGACAAGGAACACAACTAACCATATTCCATCAACCAAAATCATCACTTACAATAATCAAAATCAAATTGAAAGCTCATTAAATGCTCACCATAAATGTTTTCAAGTTCATAAATACACTTAGATGATTCAAGAATTTAATGCACACATATGATACGCCGTTTTGTAGGTAATCAAGCATACACTCCGACTAAACACTTACCAACAACAATTCATGGCATTCAATGCATCAAATGTTCACATTTAGGTCTATCAAACCCTAACCAATATCACCAAAATCAATAATCATGTTTATGAAGTTTTCTAAAGCAACATACACATCAAATTGAAGCTAGTGATACTAGTAACACAATTAAAACATGAACTTTAACATTTAATCAACATTTTAATCATACAAAATTCAAGATTAAGCACACCCATTTTTCATATTCAAGCTAGTTATTCAAAACAACAAATCGAGCAAACCAAACACATATTCATGTTAGACTTGGGCCATAGACACTAATTAACACTTTTATAAGTCAAACTTAGCAAGAACACAAAATCTAGTAATTTTAGAAAGTTACCCAAACTTGATGAAATCAGTATGGAATTGAAGAGGAAGATGCAAGGATTCCAAATATGTAATTTGTTTTGATGTTTGATTGCTAATTTGAAAATGGATGAAGAATCTTTGTTTGAAGGTTGAGAGAAAAGTTGAAGTAGTAAAAGTGAGAAAGAGGAGAATGAATGGTGGAGAAGGCTTTGTTGACCTAGTCAAGTCGTTTGCCTCATGGCAAGTTTAGTCCCTCAAATTTGAATCGGGTGCGTGAATTACCTAAGCGAGATATTTTAAAACGCGTGTTAACGAGATATGTTATAATTATATAATGGAATTTAAAATAGTTAAACGGAAAGTAAACGGAAAAAGGCGGGATGTTACATTACCTACTCCTTAAAAGAAATTTCGTCCCGAAATTTAAGTAGGCGTAGTAGTCGTTGTTTCTCCCTCGAGATCTTGTGTTTCTGAAGCCACGAATAAATGAGGGTATTTCCTTTGCATTTGATCTTGCCTTTCCCAAGTAAACTCGGGTCCCCTCTTGGCATTCCAACGGACCTTAACGGTCAGGATTCTACTTTGTTTTAATGTCTTGACGGAGGTGTCCACAATTTCAACCGGTTACTCCACAAAATGAAGTTTGTCATCAATAGTAAGCTCTTCGAGAGGGATGACGACATCGGGTTTGGCAAGGCACTTTTTCAAGTTGGATACATGGAAAGTAGGATGAACGGAGCTCAAATGAGGCGGAAGATCTAAACGGTAAGCAACGGTTCCAACACGCTCCAAGATTTTGAAAGGACCAATATAACGCGAATTTAACTTCCCGCGTTTCCCAAAACGGATTACACCTTTCCAAGGTGCGACTTTTAACATATCTTCCAATTTTTGGATTGTGCATTCGCTTTGTCCGTCGGTTTGTGGATGATATG
The DNA here is from genome assembly GCF_046630445.1 of Rutidosis leptorrhynchoides. NCBI lineage: Eukaryota > Viridiplantae > Streptophyta > Magnoliopsida > Asterales > Asteraceae > Rutidosis > Rutidosis leptorrhynchoides. Next base: position 359,355,709 of record NC_092336.1, on the reverse strand, counting down.
CGGTACTCATGTCTAAACGCGTTCCCAACGCTTCTTGTAAGGTACTCCAAAATCTAGAAACAAAACGGCCATCTCGGTGATCGCGTCGGTTTGTGCAAGTTTTTCTATTTTGTCCGTTTCTTTCATGGATAGGAAATGGGCGGATTTGGTGAGACGGTCAACAATAACCCAAATGGTATCATAACCGCCCATCGTTTTTGGTAGCTTGGTGATGAAGTCCATCGTTATTCTTTCCCACTTCCATTGCGGGATTTCAGGTTGTTGAAGTAACCCGGATGGCCTTTGGTGTTCGACTATGACTTTGGATCAAGTCAAACACCTTGCAACATAACTAGCAACGTCCCTTTTAATGTTTGGCCACCAATATTCTTCTTTAAGGTCATGATACATCTTATTGGCACCAGGGTGAATCGAGTACCATGACTTGCGGGCTTCATCTAGGATAAGGTTTCGCAAATCCCCATAACTAGGCACCCAAATACTTCTGGAAAAATATCAGAGTCCGGTCTCCTTAACTTCAAATCAAGAGACGAGAATGTTTAAAAGTGTGTGTGAAATGTTTTCGTCCTTAAGAGCCTCATCTTGGGCTACACGAATTTGACTATGGTGGTTAGTGTGAATGGTGATGTTTAAGGCTCGGACACGGAGATGCACCATCCTTTCCTTTCGACTTAAGGAATCGGCCACTACGTTGGCCTTTCCGGGATGGTAACGGAGCTCACAATCGTAATCGTTTAAGGTTTCAATCCACCATCGTTGTCTCATGTTTAGTTGCTTTTGGTCGAAGATGTGTTGGAGGCTTTTGTGATCGGTGAAGATAGTACTCTTGGTTCCATAAAGATAGTGTCTCCACATTTTAAGTGCAAAGACAACGGCTCTGAGTTTGAGATCATGGGTCGTATAATTCCGTTCATGAACTTTTAGTTGTCGAGAGGCATAAGCAATAACTTTCTTTTGTTGCATCAAACGCACCCAAAACCATGTTTCGAGGCATCACAATATACAACAAAGTCATCATTGCCTTTGGGAAGTTACAAGATAGGAGCGGTGGTTAGCTTTGTCTTCAAGATTTGAAAAGCGGATTCTTGTTCGATTGCCCAAACGAATTTTCTTCCTTTGTGAGTTAATGTGGCTAGAGGACGAGAAACCAAAGAGAAATCTTTGATCAACCTACGATAGTATCCGGCGAGACCCAAGAATTGACGAATGTGAGTAGGAGTAGTAGGAGTCTCCCATTTACTAATGGCTTCGATTTTTGATGGATCGACTTTAATACCTTGATCACTTACAACATGACCAAGAAATTGAACTTCCTTCAACCAAAATTCGCACTTGGAGAATTTGGCATAGAGTCGTTCTTGTCTTAAAAGTTCAAGCACAAGTCGAATATGTTCCTCATGTTCTTCTTCATTTTTAGAATAGACCAAAATATCATCGATGAATACGATAACGAATTTGTCGAGGTATGGTTTCCACACGCAGTTCATGAGGTCCATGAACACCGCTGGTGCGTTAGTGAGACCAAATGGCATCACAAGGAATTCATAACTACCATAACGAGTCCGAAAAGCGGTTTTGGAAACATCTTCCCCCTTAACCCTTAGTTGATGATAACCCGAACGGAGATTGATTTTCGAATATACACAAGACCCTTGTAGTTGATCAAAGAGGTCATTGATGCGTGGAAGAGGATATCGGTTCTTAACCGTTAATTTATTTAGTTCATGATAATTAATGCACATTCGTAGGGATCCATCTTTCTTCTTGACGAATAAAATCGGAGTGCCCCATGGTGAATGGCTAGGTTGGATAAAACCACGGTCAAGTAGTTCTTGGATTTGACTTTGTAATTCTTACATATCGGATGGAACAAGTCTATACGGTGCACGTGATATGGGTATGGCTCCCGGAATAAGATCGATTTGGAATTCAACCGGTCGATGAGGTGGAAGGCCCTGCAATTCGTCAGGAAATACATCGGAAAAGTCACTAACAATTGGCACATCATCGATATGCTTCTCATCGGACTCGACTTTCTTAACATGAGCTAGGATCGCGAAACAACCCTTACGAAGTAGTTTTCTAACTTTAAGGCACGAAACAAGGTTGAGTCCGGTGCAACTCTTATCGCCATAGACAATCAAGGGCTAACCGTTCTTGATAGGAATTCAGATTGCATTAAGATCACAAAGGATGTGAGATTTCATTTTGACTAACCAATTCATACCGATTATTACATCAAAGCTCCCTAGTTCCATGGGTATCAAGTCAATTTCAAACTCATTACCTAAAATGTTTAATGTACACCCCCGGTAATATGTGTCGGAACTCAATAGGTTCTCGTTGGCCACCTCAATGGCATAAGTAGTGTCTAGGGGGAGTGGTAGAGTGCAAAGAGTAGGAGCTAAAGCCTTGCATACAAAACATTTATCGGCACCCGAATCGAATAAGCATGTAACATAGGAGTTGTTGAGAAGAAACGTACCCGTGACTAGTTCATTGTCATCTCGGGCCTCTTGGGCGTTAATGTTGAAAGCTCGGCCACGTGTGTTGGGGTTGGCTTTCTTCTTTGGGCATTAATTCCTATAATGACCCGTTTGGCCACATTCGTAACAAGTGACCGACTTTGGTGCATTGGGCCCCTTTCAAGCGATGGGGGCGGTTCTTGTACAATCGTTAGCCCTATGGCCACTTCCTTGGCACCGGTGACATATTAGCTTGCCACATTCCCCAAAGTGATGTTTCTTGCATTTGTTTCAAAGTGGTAGGTTTCCGGTATAACCCTTCTTGCCATCGGAGGTGAAAGGCTTCTTGGCGAAGTTGTTGTTGCTTGATTGGGGAGCTTCCCATTTCCTTTTATTGTTACCCGACTTATCCTCAGCTTTAGGTGCCGGCACTACAATTTCGTCCACCGTTTCAATCAATTTGTGGGACATATTCAAAGCTTATTGATGATTAGTGGGTTTGGATGACATTACTCTGTGTTTGATGCTCTTTGAAAGACCATCCATGTAAAGTTCAACCCTTAAAGACTCGGGGTTCACAAGGTTTGGGCACATCAAGGCTAGTTTGGAAAATCGTTGATTATAGGCCTTGAGATCGTTTTCGACCGCTTTTAAAGTTCTTAGCTCTTGTTCGAGCCTTCGGATTTCTTTGCGAGGAAAATATTCGACGATCATCTTTTCCCTTAAATCGGCCCAAGAGAGAGCGTGAGCTTCATCGGTACCTACCGATTGCATATAAGTGTTCCACCAAGTGAGAGAGACACCGGCAAAATTGTGAGTGGAGTATTTGACCTTGTCTTGGTCCCGACAACCGCTTATGCTAAAGACGGCTTCCGTTTGCTCAAACCATCGGGTGAGCACAACCGGTCCTCCGGTCCCATCAAAAGTGTGAGGTTTGCACCCCATGAAAGCTTTATAGGAGCATCCCTCGTTTGAATTTCTGCCTCCATTGTTGTTGTTGTTGTGGTTGTTATTATTGTTATTATTGTTGGATGAGTGACCGGCCATGGCTGCATCCATGGCGGTGGCTATCATTCATTATAGAGCTTGTTCGGGTGTTTCATAGCGTGGTACACGGCAAGGAGGCATTGTTCCTTCAAAACACAAGAATATCGTTGATTAGTATTCTTAATAATATTAACCGTGACATGGAATAAGGATAGAGAGAAAAATTTCCTTGACTCGCCTTAAATTCTTTATGCCATAATGTCGGAACGTTTATATGAGTCACCGTAATATAATCCCGGCAATTATATTACCCTAATTCATATGTGCATTCGACATGATTTCATAAAGTCAAGGTGGCGTGTCAATTAAATTAAGCAACGTGAGATTAAGATTGAATAAGAGTTAGATATGATAGAAGAGTTCGAGTATAATGCACAAGTAGTCAAACAATTTCTACTTCAAGTCTATATGCTGGTTGTAATCTAGACTCACTAATGTACCCTATGACTCGGGGTTGACACCAATGAACTCTAAATCCCTACAACCAACGCTCTGATACCATCTGTAGCGACCCGACAAAATCTTCATTGACGGTGCCGTCTACTTAAGTCTCGTTACGTGGTCATAAGTATTTAAAATAACGTTTGACCAAAAGTATGTCGCATTCATTTCAAATGTAAAGATTATTTCAAAGTTTACAAGAATAGTTCAACCACTAGTTACATTACAACGTTATAAGTACAAATGAAACCCACGCGACACAATTTAAAAGTAGCCAAAAGACGCTCCATGTATGCATATATACATGACATCCAATGCAAGTATCAAAAATAATGAGCGGAAGCATGTATCACAAAACGTTTAAGGACCTGAGAAAAATATAGAAATCTGTTAACGAAATCGTTGGTGAAATCATAGGTTTAAGTAAGTAAGTAAGTACAAATGAACCCCAAGATTTATAACTTGAAATAATTGTAAACCATTCTAAAAGTTGTCACGAGCACCCAATTATCAAGGCTTAACGTACCAAGAACCCCATCACAATAGTGTTAGAACATACACTATTTCTCAAAAATATATTTCATCCGAATAATGGTAGCGAACCGTCTGAATGAGAGTTTGTCAAACCCATATGGCCATACTGTAACATCCCGCATTTTTGTGTTAAATTTATTTTAACACCGTCTTTTTTTTTAGATAATATCTTTCGTTATATAAATTCGCATCTTTCGTTAACTAACGTTCTTAATAATTCCGTTATTTGATTAAAACATCTCTCGTTTACTCTAGTATTTTTTTTTAAATATTCGTTCGGTTAATTTACGCACCCGCTTTTAAACTTGAGGGATCAAAGTTGCCAAGTGGGCAAACTAGTTGACTAGGTCAACTAGTCAACCCACTCTTTCCACCACTCATTTCATTCCATCCCCTCATCTCTCTTTTCTTACTTCCATTATTTTGCTCTCAAACTTCAAATCCTTGATTCATCATCTAATTCCAAACCGAGAAGCAAACATCAAAACAAATTACATATTCGTGATCCTCTCTTCATCCTCTACATTTTGGTACCAATTTCATTTCGTTTGGGTAACATTTCTAAAATTCTAGATTTCTCTAATTCGTGTTTTTGACTTGAAATGGTGTTAGTTAGTGTCTATGGCTCGTGTCTAGCATGAATATATGAATTATTTGCCCGATCTTGTTGTTTTGCATAAACTAGCATGAACTTGAAGTGGGTTTGTTTAATCTTGAGTTTTGGTTGATTAAATGTTGTTTAAATGTTAAAGTTCATGTATTAAATGTGTTACTAGCATCCTTAGCTTCAATTTGATGTGTAGGTTGATTTGGAAAACATCACTAACATGATTATTGATTTTGTGATTCTTGGTTAGGGTTTGATAGCTTTTAAAATGAACTTTTGATGCTTTGAATGCCATGAAATGTTATTAGTAAGTGTTTAGTTGTATTGTATTTTTTATTACCTTCGAAACGGAAAATCGTATGTGTAGATTGGATTCCCGAGTCAAGAAATGCATTTTACGAACTTGAAACTTTGATTTTGAACGTTTAACGATCATTCGACGAGGTTTTTGTTATTTTAAATGATGAACTTGATTTATGAAATTTGCTAAGTTGTATTCTTCGTCAAAATACCTTTCCAACGATATAAGATACGTGTTTTGAATGTTTACGGTTCATAAGTTATGGTTGTTTGAAGTTGAAATCGTTTTAAGTGTTTAAAATACCCAGAATTGCTGAACCAGACACAGATGCGGCGCATCTGCCTTGGATGCGGCGCATCTGAGGCAGACTGCCCAAAAAAGTCCATTTTCGTTTAATTCTAGCTATGATACGCACCCCTGATTGACATGAAACTTGGCCAACATGCTCATATATGATTTCTAAGCTTAGAAAAATAGTTCGGGAACCGACCCGAATGTGTTGACTTTTCGTTGACTTTGACTTTGACCAAGTTTGACTTTTAGTCAAACTTAACCAAATGTTTATGCAATCGTTCTAACATGCCTTTATACTTGATTCTTGCATGAAACTTGGCAACGTGATTCACATGCTATATTAATCGAGTCGTAACGAGCCATAGGACTAATTGAACACATTTCGACCGACCTTGTTTGTGTCTTACCCGGTGTTGATACAACTTACTTGTTTAGGTCAAGGCTAAGCAACTTTCATGCACATGTTTACTTTGTGAAGTACATTTATACTCGTGCACTCGAGGTGAGATCATAGTCCCACCTTTTCAACAACCTTTATACTTTTAAATCGTGGGCTGAGAAACATATACCTTGTTACATCTTGTACTACTTACTTTTGTGTTTTGAACACAAGTTCGATGAAACAAACATTCCACAGCGAGTTTGAACAAAAATCCTCAATTCGATTATCATTAGTTACACTTGCCGGGTGTAAGCGAGAACTTATGTTGTATGGCCATACGGGTTTGACAAACCCTCATTCGGACGGTCCGCTACCGTTATTGGATGAAATATATTTTTCGAGAAACAGTGTATGTTCTAACACTATTGTGATGGGATTTTAGGGAAGGAAAGTTAAGCCTTGATAATTGGGTGCTCGCGAACTTATTTTGGAATGCAAACTATTTGGATGATCAATTTTATGGAAATATTAAATCTTGTAGTTCAAAAACAACGTTTATTAACACACCTATGATTTCACCAACATTTTTCGTTGACAGTTTTCTATATGTTTCTAAAGTTCATACTTGGCTACTTGATACATGCTTCCTCACACTTTGATTACTTGCTTGGGGTCAAGCATGCATGCATACGCTAGTGATAGCATCTTTGCATTCAAACTTAAAGCATACATACTTACGCTAATTATAGCAACTGTGATTTTTAACTTATATTATGTCGCAAGTTTATTTCATTTATACTTTACATCTTTTGTAAACTTAAACTTGTTGTCAAACCGTTTGGTTTACTTAAAACTTTGCAAGTCATGCACGTTTCAAATGAATGCGACATAATTTTCGTCAAACGCGTCTCATTTAAGGACTATGATCACGTAACGGGACCTAAGTTAATGGCGCCGTAAATGACGATTTTGTCGGGTGGCTACAGATGGTATCATAGAGTTGGTTGTAGTGATCTAGGATGTGCATTAGTGTGTCTGACAGAGTCGTTAGGACGCATTAGTGAATCTAGACTACAACCAGATAGTTAGCCATTGCATTCTGACATACATTTGCTATAGATAGCACTTACTTGACTACTTGTGCATTATACTTGAATCATTCTTAGGCAAACTTCATAATGGTACCAAACTTTCATTATACGAATCCATATTCTGCCACATTCTGGTAACACACGTAAATTCAAGATTCATATGCGTAAGGATGACGACGACTTCATTAGTCACACTTGTTCGGGAACTCTGTCTCCCAGATTGTTATTCACCATCGTTTCAACTTACTATCGGTGTTGCACCGGTGTTCCTTACTATCTACCACTTCTTGTTATTACCACCACTACTTACCAAGAGTATCGTCATCACTATTTATCACTACGGTTGCGTACTATTCGTTATCATGATTCGTTACACTTCTCGTACCAGAATACATTATTGTTTGACTTGAACTGCATTGACGTGAACAATCATTTATACACTTCCCTTGGGGAATGCTTCTTTAGAGTTGCACAAATTCTTTCTATCCAATACGAGTCATGTTTGAGACGTCGTTACACTTTGTTCTTTTTAAAGCTTCACGATTACACGAATTTGAATCTATGGAGTGATGTGGGAATGGAGGTATGAGTTAGCGTAATATAACGACGCTCGATCAATGTGGTTATATTACGGTAAGTCATACCAAAGTTCTAATGACTCGTGATGGTGATTTGACTCGATCAACCTAATCACCACCATGTGCCATGTACATGACTTCATTTTTCTTGTTGGACATCCGAAAACTCCGAGAATACTGATAACAACCATACCCGGGACACATCGTCGATTATTGTCGAACCATATTTATGATTTTGAATGAATGACAAATTCTTGCAACTTCAAACGTATGTTACACGTGTATACTATCTCATCTTCGCGCAGTTTTATCGACGAACTACGATATACTGGTTATGCTCACATCGAGGCGGAAACTTCTATCGCAGCACACTCGTACTTCCATTTAAGGAAATCTTTATTCTAAATTCTCAATGGAGAGAGAGACTCTTCACGTTATACTAGTATCCACCACGAGGGTGAATAGTCCCAACGAACGTTTTCAAAAACCGATAAATCTTTCGCGGCGCGAAATTCTTGAGAAACAGAAACTTGTTCCAACAAACGTTTTTAGGTCCTAACATGCTTGTTCAAATGTATCTTAAAAGAACTGTACCTCATTTCGGATCGAGATCCTCGTTCACTTCTAAATTTCGGGGTGCTTTACAAAAAGCCTCGGGACCATGTTTAGACATGAGTACAACACATCAACCACAACCCGAAGGACCAAGCAACATACGATTCAAACCTTGGAAACCATAATACGAGTTTGTGTTATCGACTTCAAATTTACTTGAGAAAAGTAATTGCCTTTAACCGAATTATCTTATCACGACAGTTATCACCCGAGTATTAACGCCACACCTTTCGAGAACTCATATAGCCGCAATTGTCGTTTTCTTAATCGTTGAACCGAAGTAAATAATAATCAAACCACCGGACCCGAACTCATTCATGAAACAACCGAGAAATTGTTCAAATCCAAGAAAGGCTCAAGACGGCCCGTAGTCACCACCATACCGATGTTAGACGTAAACATTTCAAATTCCAAGTGGGTAACCACGTAACGTTAAAAGTCGCACCTTGAGGAGGTGTAATCCGTTTCGGGAAACGTAGAAAACTAAATTCGTGATGTTTTAATCCTTTTAAAACCTTAGGGCGTTTTGGACCCGTTGCTAGCCGTTTAGATTTTTCGACCCATTTGAGTCTCCATTCATCCTACATTCTGTGTATCAAACTTAAAGACGTGTCTTGCGAACAAGAACTAGTTATACTTTTGATGAACTTCCTATCGATGACAAACTCCACTTCATAGGAGGACCGGTTGAAATTATGAATCGTGAAATAAAACTCTGAGACAACGTAAAATCCCGATTGTCAAGTTCGTTCTAATGCCCAAGGGAATACCTTCACTTATTCGTAGAATTGGCAACGCAAGATCTCGAGGAAGAAACAACGACTACTACTTCCAACTAAATTTTGGGACAAAATTTCTTTTAAGGTGTAGGTAATGTAACATCCCGCATTTTTCCGTTAAATTTATTTTAACACCGTCGTTTTTTTAGATAATATCATTCGTTATCTAAATTCGCATCTTTCATTAACTAACGTTCGTAATATTTCCGTGCGCAATCTGCCTTGGATGCGGCGCATCTGAGGTAGACTGCCCAAAAAATTCCGTTTTCGTTTAATTCTAGCTATGCTACGCACCCCTGATTGACATGAACCTTGGCCAACATGCTCATATATGATTTCTAAGCTTAGAAAAATAGTTCGGCACCCGACCTGAACGTGTTGACTTTTTGTTGACTTTGACTTTGACCATGTTTGACTTTTAGTCAAACTTAACCAAATGTTTATGCAATCGTTCTAACATGCCTTTATAATTGATTCTTGCATGAAACTTGGCAACGTGATTCACATGCTATATTAATCGAGTCGTAACGAGCCATAGGACTAATTGAACACATTCCGACCGACCTTGTTTGTATCTTACCCGGTGTTGATACAACTTACTTGTTTAGGTCAAGGCTAAGCAACTTTCATGCACATGTTTACTTTGTGAAGTACATTTATACTCGTGCACTCGAGGTGAGATCATAGTCCCACCTTTTCAACAACTTTTATACTTTTAAATCGTGGGCTGAGAAACATATACCTTGTTACATCTTGTACTACTTACTTTTGTGTTTTGAACACAAGTTCGATGAAACAAACATTCCACAGCGAGTTTGAACAAAAATCCTCAATTCGATTATCATTAGTTACACTTGCCGGGTGTAAGCGAGAACTTATGTTGTATGGCCATACGGGTTTGACAAACCCTCATTCGGACGGTCCGCTACCGTTATTGGATGAAATATATTTTTCGAGAAACAGTGTATGTTCTAACACTATTGTGATGGGATTCTAGGGAAGGAAAGTTAAGCCTTGATAATTGGGTGCTCGCGAACTTATTTTGGAATGCAAACTATTTGGATGATCAATTTTATGGAAATATTAAATCTTGTGGTTCAAAAACAACGTTTATTAACACACCTATGATTTCACCAACATTTTTCGTTGACAGTTTTCTATATGTTTCTAAAGTTCATACTTGGCTACTTGATACATGCTTCCTCACACTTTGATTACTTGCTTGGGGTCAAGCATGCATGCATACGCTAGTGATAGCATCTTTGCATTCAAACTTAAAGCATACATACTTACGCTAATTATAGCAACTGTGATTTTTAACTTATATTATGTCGCAAGTTTATTTCATTTATACTTTACATCTTTTGTAAACTTAAACTTGTTGTCGAACCGTTTGGTTTACTTAAAACTTTGCAAGTCATGCACGTTTCAAATGAATGCGACATAATTTTCGTCAAACGCGTCTCATTTAAGGACTATGACCACATAACGGGACCTAAGTTAATGGCACCGTATATGACGATTTTCGCGGGTGGCTACAGATGGTATCAGAGAGTTGGTTGTAGTGATCTAGGATGTGCATTAGTGTTTCTGACAGAGTCGTTAGGACGCATTAGTGAATCTAGACTACAACCAGATAGTTAGCCATTGCATTCTGACATACATTTGCTATAGATAGCACTTACTTGACTACTTGTGCATTATACTTGAATCATTCTTAGGCAAACTTCATAATGGTACCAAACTTTCATTATACGAATCCATATTCTGCCACATTCTGGTAACACACGTAAATTCAAGATTCATATGCGTAAGGATGACAACGACTTCATTAGTCACACTTGTTCGGGAACTCTGTCTCCCAGATTGTTATTCACCATCGTTTCAACTTACTATCGGTGTCTCACCGGTGTTCCTTACTATCTACCACTTCTTGTTATTACCACCACTACTCACCTAGAGTATCGTCATCACTATTTATCACTACGGGTGCCTACTATTCGTTATCATGATTCGTTACACTTCTCGTACCAGAATACATTATTGTTTGACTTGAACCGCATTGACGTGAACAATCATTTATACACTTCCCTCGGGGAATGCTTCTTTAGAGTTGCACAAATTCTTTCTATCCAATACGAGTCATGTTTGAGACGTCGTTACACTTTGTTCTTTTTAAAGCTTCACGATTACACGAATTTGAATCTATGGAGTGATGTGGGAATGGAGGTATGAGTTAGCGTAATATAACGACGCTCGATCAATGTGGTTATATTACGGTAAGTCATACCAAAGTTCTAATGACTCGTAATGGTGATTGGACTCGATCAACCTAATCACCACCATGTGCCATGTACATGACTTCATTTTTCTTGTTGGACATCCGAAAACTCCGAGAATACTGATAACAAACATACCCGGGACACATCGTCGATTATTGTCGAACCATATTTATGCTTTTGAATGAATGACAAATTCTTGCAACTTCAAACGTATGTTACACGTGTATACTATCTCGTCTTCGCGCAGTTTTATCGACGAACTACGATATACTGGTTATACTCACATCGAGGCGGAAACTTCTATCGCAGCACACTCGTACTTCCATTTAAGGAAATCTTTATTCTAAATTCTCAATGGAGAGAGATACTCTTCACGTTATACTAATATCCACCACGAGGGTGAATAGTCCCAACGAACGTTTTCAAAAACCGATAAATCTTTCGCGGCGCGAAATTCTTGAGAAACAGAAACTTGTTCCAATAAACGATTTCAGGTCCTAACAAGCTTGTTCAAATGTATCTTAAAAGAACTGTACCTCGTTTTGGATCGAGATCCTCGTTCACTTCTAAATTTCGGGGTGCTTTACAAAAAGCCTCGGGACCATGTTTAGACATGAGTACAACACATCAACCACAACCCGAAGGACCAAGCAACATACGATTCAAACCTTGGAAACCATAATACGAGTTTGTGTTATCGACTTCCAATTTACTTGAGAAAAGTAATTGCCTTTAACCGAATTATCTTATCACGACAGTTATCACCCGAGTATTAACGCCACACCTTTCGAGAACTCATATAGCCGCAATTGTCGTTTTCTTAATCGTTGAACCGAAGTAAATAATAATCAAACCACCGGACCCGAACTCATTCATGAAACAACCAAGAAATTGTTCAAATCCAAGAAAGGCTCAAGACGGCCCGTAGTCACCACCATACCGATGTTAGACGTAAACATTTCAAATTCCAAGTGGGTAACCACGTAACGTTAAAAGTCGCACCTTGAGGAGGTGTAATCCGTTTCGGGAAACGTAGAAAACTAAATTCGTGATGTTTTGATCCTTTTAAAACCTTGGGGCGTTTTGGACCCGTTGCTAGCCGTTTAGATTTTTCGACCCATTTGAGTCTCCATTCATCCTACATTCTGTGTATCAAACTTAAAGACGTGTCTTGCGAACAAGAACTAGTTATACTTTTGATGAACTTCCTATCGATGACAAACTCCACTTCATAGGAGGACCGGTTGAAATTATGAATCATGAAATCAAACTCGGAGACAACGTAAAATCCCGATTGTCAAGTTCGTTGTAATGCCCAAGGGAGTACCTTCACTTATTCGTAGAATTGGCAACGAAAGATCTCGAGGAAGAAACAACGACTACTACTTCCAACTAAATTTTGGGACAAAATTTCTTTTAAGGTGTAGGTAATGTAACATCCCGCATTTTTCCGTTAAATTTATTTTAACACCGTCGTTTTTTTAGATAATATCTTTCGTTATCTAAATTCACATCTTTCATTAACTAACGTTCGTAATATTTCCGTGCGCTTCTGCCTTGGATGCGGCGCATCTGAGGTAGACTGCCCAAAAAAGTCCGTTTTCGTTTAATTCTAGCTATGCTACGCACCCCTGATTGACATGAACCTTGGCCAACATGCTCATATATGATTTCTAAGCTTAGGAAAACAGTTCGGGACCCGACCTGAACGTGTTGACTTTGACTTTGACCAAGTTTGACTTTTAGTCAAACTTAACCAAATGTTTATGCAATCGTTCTAACATGCCTTTATAATTGATTCTTGCATGAAACTTGGCAACATGATTCACATGCTATATTAATCGAGTCGTAACGAGCCATAGGACTAATTGAACACATTTCGACCGACCTTGTTTGTATCTTACCCGGTGTTGATACAACTTACTTGTTTAGGTTAAGGCTAAGTAACTTTCATGCACACGTTTACTTTGTGAAGTACATTTATACTCGTGCACTCGAGGTGAGATCATAGTCCCACCTTTTCAACAACTTTTATACTTTTAAATCGTAGGCTGAGAAACATATACCTTGTTACATCTTGTACTACTTACTTTTATGTTTTGAACACAAGTTCGATGAAACAAACATTCCACAGCGAGTTTTAACAAAAATCCTCAATTCGATTATCATTAGTTACACTTGTCAGGTGTAAGCGAGAACTTATGTTGTATGGCCATACGGGTTTGACAAACCCTCATTCGGACGGTTCGCTACCATTATTGGATGAAATATATTTTCGAGAAACAGTGTATGTTCTAACACTATTGTGATGGGGTTCTATGGAAGGAAAGTTAAGCCTTGATAATTGGGTGCTCGCGAACTTATTTTTGAATGCAAACTATTTGGATGATCAATTTTATGGAAATATTAAATCTTGTGGTTCAAAAACAACGTTTATTAACACACCTATGATTTCACCAACATTTTTCGTTGACAGTTTTCTATATGTTTCTCAGGTTCATACTTGGCTACTTGATACATGCTTTCGCAAACTTTGATTACTTGTTTGGGGTCAAGCATACATGCATACGCTAGTGATAGCATCTTTGCATTCAAACTTAAAGCATACATACTTACGCTAATTATCACAACCGTGATTTTTAACTTATATTATGTCGCAAGTTTATTTCATTTATACTTTACATCTTTTGTAAACTTAAACTTGTTGTCGAACTGTTTGGTTTACTTAAAACTTTGCAAGTCATGCACGTTTCAAATGAATGCGACATAATTTTGGTCAAATGCGTCTCATTTAGGGACTATGACCATGTAACGGGACCTAAGTTAACGGCGCCGTCAATGACGATTTTTTCAGGTCGCTACAGATGGTATCAGAGCATTGGTTGTAGGGATCTAGGATGTGCATTAGTGTGTCTGACAGAGTCGTTAGGACGCATTAGTGAATCTAGACTACAATCGGATAGTTAGCCATTGCATTCTGACATACATTTGTTATAAATAGCACTTACTTGACTACTTGTGCATTATACTTGAATCATTCTTAGGCAAACTTCATAATGTTACCAAACTTTCATTATACGAATCCATATTCTGCCACTTTCTGGTAACACGCGTAAATTCAAGCTTCATACGCGTAATGATGACGACGACTTCATTAGTCACACTTGTTCGGGAACTCTGTCTCCCAGATTGTTATTCGCCATCATTTCAACTTACTATCGGTGTCGCACCGTTTTCCTTACTATCTACCACTTCTTATTATTACCACCACTACTCACCTAGAGTATCGTCATCACTATTTATCACTACGGTTGCGTACTATTCGTTATCATGATTCGTTACACTTCTCGTACCAAAATACATTATTGTTTGACTTGAACCGCATTGACGTGAACAATCATTTATACACTTCCCTCTGGGAACGATTCTTTAGAGTTTCACAAATTCTTTCTATCTAATACGAGTCATGCTTGAGACGTCGTTACACTTTGTTCATTTTAAATCTTCACGATTACACGAATTTGAATCTATGGAGTGATGTGGGAATGGAGGTATGAGTTAGCGTAATATAACGACACTCGATCAACGTGGTTATATTACGGTAAGACATACCAAAGTTCTAATGACTCGTGATGGTGATTGGATTCTATCAACCTAATCATCACCATGTGCCATGTACATTACTTCATTTTTCTTGTTAGACATCCGAAAACTCTGAGAATACTGATAACAACCATACCCAGGACACATCGTCGATTATTGTCGAACCATATTTATGCTTCTGAATGAATGACAAATTCTTGCAAATTCAAATGTATGTTACACGTGTATACTATCTCATCTTCGCACAGTTATATCGACGAACTATGATATACTGGTTATGCTCACATCGAGGCAGAAACTTCTATCGCATCACACTCGTATTTCCGTTTAAGGAAATATTTATTCTAAATTCTCAATGGAGAGATAGACTCTTCACGTTATACTAGTATTCGCCACGAGGGTGAATAGTCCCAACGAACGTTTTCAAAAATCGATAAATCTTTCGCGGCGCGAAATTCTTGAGAAACAGAAACTTGTTCCAACAAACGTTTTCAGGTCCTAACAAGGTTGTTCAAATGTATCTTAAAAGAACTGTACCTCATTTCGGATCGAGATCCTCGTTCACTTCTAAATTTCGGGGTGCTTTACAAAAAGCCTCGGGACCACGTTTAGACATGAGTACAACACATCAACCACAACCCGAAGGACCAAGCAACATACGATTCAAACCTTGGAAACCATAATACGAGTTTGTGTTATCGACTTCAAATTTACTTGAGAAAAGTAATTGCCTTTAACCGAATTATCTTATCACGACAATTATCACCCGAGTATTAATGCCACACCTTTCGAGAACTCATATAGCCGAAATTGTCATTTTCTTAATCGTTGAACCGAAGTAAATAATAATCAAACCACCGGGCCCGAACTCATTCATGAAACAACCGAGAAATTGTTCAAATCCAAGAAAGGCTCAAGACGGCCCGTAGTCACCACCATGCCGATGTTAGACGTAAACATTTCGAATTTCAAGTGGGTAACCGCGTAACGTTAAAAGTCGCACCTTGAGGAGGTGTAATCCGTTTCGGGAAACATAGAAAACTAAATTTGTTTTGTTTTGATCATTTTAAAATCTTGGGGCGCTTTGGACCCGTTGCTAGCCGTTTAGATTTTTCGACCCATTTGAGTCTCCGTTCATCCTACATTATGTGTATCAAACTTAAAGACGTGTCTTGCGAATAAGAACTTGTTATCCTTTTGATGAACTTCCTATCGATGACAAACTCCACTTCATAGGAGGACCGGTTGAAATTATGAATCGTGAAACCATACTCTGAGACAACGTAAAATCCCGATTGTCAAGTTCGTTGTAATGCCAAAGGGAGTACCTTCACTTATTCGTAGAATTGGCAACGCAAGATCTCGAGAAAGAAACAATGACTACTAATTCCAACTAAATTTTGGGACGAAATTTCTTTTAAGGTGTAGGTAATGTAACATCCCGCATTTTTCCGTTAAATTTATTTTAACACCGTCTTTTTTTTAGATAATATCTTTCGTTATCTAAATTCGCGTCTTTCGTTAACTAACGTTCTTAATATTTTCGTTATTTGATTAAAACATCTCTCGTTTACAAAAGCATTTTTTTTAAAATATTCGTTCAGTTAATTCACGCACCCGCTTTTAAACTTGAGGGACCGAAGTTGCCAAGTGGGCAAACTAGTTGACTAGGTCAACTAGTCAACCCACTCTTTCCGCCACTCATTTCATTCCATCCTCTCATCTCTCTTTTCTTACTTCCATTATTTTGCTCTCAAACTTCAAATCCTTGATTCATCATCTAATTCCAAACCGAGAAGAAAATATCAAAACAAATTACATATTCGTGATCCTCTCTTCATCCTCTACATTTTGGTACCAATTTCATCTCGTTTGGGTAATATTTCTAAAACTCTAGATTTCTCTAATTTGTGTTTTTCACTTGAAATGGTGTTAGTTAGTGTCTATTGTCACGACCCTACTTTTTCCGTTATCTTTTTCAGTTAATTATTTAACGGCCGTTAACTGTTAGTGTGCCACGTCATTTCTATGATATATATTATTATTTCTGTATTAATATATATATATATATATATATATATATATATATATATATATATATATATATATATATATATATATATATATATATTAATTATTATGTGTTATGTGAATATTTATATTCATATTTTAAATTTATACGTTTATACGTCTAGCGAATTTCCATCCGGCGAATCTTTTTGGTTTTCAAACCAACGGTCGAGTTTTTGGGACATTTAAATTCTAAATATTTTAAATATGATATTTTAAGATCATATTATTATATAGTGTATTTATATTTATTTTTCGTCGCGCGTTTGTTATCTTTCCGGATTTTAAATCGCGTACGTGCGTTTTCGCGTTTCGGGTTTCGTTCGGGCTTTCGGGCCACAAGGATTTATCAATTAACAAGTTTGGCCCACCTTGGGTCCCACCCCATCTCAAAATCGTACGAAGCCAAGGGGGAGGGGGATACCCCTTTACACTTTGATTTCATTTTTCATTTTTTTCATTTCAAGTCTAATTCACCAAAACCTAAAATTAAATTTGCTCTCCTCCCTTTTCTTCCTTGGGTGCCGTCACCAACCATCACCTTAATCATCATCATTTCACAAATTTTAAAGCTTGGATCAAGGATTGATTAGTATAAACGCGTTCCTCTCTTCGTTCTCTACGCGATTACATAGATTGTTTCTCGATTAGGGTATAAACCCTAAACCTAGAACTTTCAATTTTTCAATTATTTTCTGTATTTTGATGTTTATTTAGTAGTATGATGTTTGTGGATTATTGTAATGGTGTTTGTATGCATAGATGTACTCAAAATCACATGTTTTCGGTTTGTAAAATTCTGGACAGCAGCTAATTCGTGTATTCTGAGTTTGTGACTGATATAAATGTTAAAATAAACTATTTAGATGAGTTCCTCTCATCAAGACATTAATTTTATACTCCGGATTCATGTCGTTTCGATTCCCGGAGCCCTAGTTATGATCAAATTACTATTTTGTTAAAATTGAAATGTGATATTGACATGAACCAGGTTTGGTCCGACTTTGTGACCATCCTTGGTGTCTTTAGGGTGTGTTAGTGTGTTAGGACTGATGGTGGGACGAACTTTCATGTTCGGGTCACCTAAATCCGAGCCACGGTTCACCCGTTATGACTAAAACACGGTTTGGAGAGAATTGAAGGTCCAAGTGGTGTCATGGCTGATTACCACGACTTGTGGACTGTTCTTGGTGTGTTCTTGAGTGCACCATTGTGTCAGGTGGTTTGAATAGGCGGAGATGCATATAAGGCTCGCCAGAAATCGACACCCGGGGCTCAAGATACGACCCGAGTAACTTTTGAATTAAAACTTATGATTAATTCTAAAACTTATGATAAAAATAATGAATTTCATTATTAATTAATTACTTATGATAAAAGAAGTAATTATTATTATTTAAGACTTATGATATAAATATTTATTATATCATTTAATTATTATTTATGATTTAATTAACATTTTAATTTAACTTACGATTAATAATACTTTTATTATTATTGGAAAATACTTATGATAAGTATTAAATTTATTTTATGAGAATATTATTATAAGACTTATAATAAAGATTAAATAATTATTTAATTATTATAAGACTTAATTATTTAATTATGATTTAATTATTAAATACTTATGATTTAATAATTATAATTAGAAACTTATGATGTGGTTAATAATTCATTATTAATTAATAATACTTATGATATGATTTAAAAATTTATTATTAATTAATAATACTTATATTATGATTAATATTTAATTAATTAATTAAATACTTATGATATATTAATTATATCACTTCAACTTATATTAACTTTAATAATTTATTTTATTTAATTAAACTTATGTTATGACTTAATTATACACTTTTTACTTTAATTAACATTATAACTTATGTTATTATTATAATTTACACTTTTCAAATTAATGTTGACTATGTTTGACCAAGGTTGACTTTTGAGTTGACGTTCGGTTGACTTTGACTTTTAGTTGACTTTTGTTGACTTTCTAAATAAGGAAACTTTCCTAACTTAAAAACTTTCTAAAAATAGAACTTTCTAAATTTGGAAACTTTCCAAAAATAGAAACTTTCCAAAAATAGAAACTTTCCAAAAATAGAAACCTTCCTAAAATAGAAAATTTCCAAAAATGGAAACCTGCAAAAACTAGAAACCTTCTATAAATAGAAAGTATGTGTTCGTACGCTGTTCCAGTCAAACCGATGCTTGCCGAGTATTGTTCTATGTCTACTTGCAACATGTACAATAACTATCATACTAAGACTTGACCTAAGTTAGTTATTTATATCGACCTGCTTTATTTATAGGTCGGCGTTGTGATCGTTCCTGATCACTTTACTCTATTTGCTGTTCGCTTGTTTGTGTGATTTCTTCAGTTGCTTTTAAGGTGAGTTATAGTCCCGTTTTTACATACTTTTCAAAGTATATTTTTGGGATGTGATTACATGCATTTTTATTTACGTTTAGACACAAGTAACAGTTAAATTTAATTATTCATTGTGAGTTGGACAAAAATATTCTCTAGTCTGGTAACTATAATTATTGGTTTCTACCGGTGAACGCGAATCCTACGGATAGATCTATCGGGTTTGACAACCCCATTTCGAGCTTGTCGCGCTAGCAATTTATAATCGGAATGTTTAGTACTTCGTAATTTGTTGTAGATACACTGTCCAAGTGTATATTTTCATTGTGTTTAGTAAGGGTAAATAAAGGGTTAAGTGGTTACCAGGTGGCTCATTGTTAATGGAATAATGTTTAATGTTTTCTAACATTTTTAAATCTTGTGGTCTAAAGTTTACTTATTATTTAAACCTATAATTCACTCAACCTTTGTGTTGACCGTTTACTTGCATGTTTTCACAGGTACTTGAGTTTTGTGATGCTTCCGCTGTGTTTAGAAGAGTCTGCATGCATTTGGGCAGATTTTATGAAACAACTTATGAAACTTAAGCTTGCATTCTAATTTTGGATAATTTAAACTTGTGGGTTTGTTGGCAAGGTTTTGTGTCAACTTTTGGTTCATTATTATGGTTGGTTGTTTTGAAACTACATATTTTGGTTTGTTTCCTTTTTGGAAAACTTTTGAAATAAAAGAATGCAACTTTGTTTATTTTATTCATTTAAGTTCGATCAAGCTGTGGGACCAACTGATGGATCCGTTAAGTGTTTTGACGGGGTCGTCACATGTGGTATCAGAGCGTTGGTTGTAGGGAACTAGGCGGTCTTAATGTGGTCAACCCATGGTTATTAGGGTGCATTAGAGTCTAGTCTACAGCCCGACCTTTTTGCTATAGCATTATTATGCATTTCATTTCGTATAAGTTATATTATTAGCTTTCATATCTTTTTGGTATGTGGTTTGCGGTTTTGCTGTTTGCAGATGTCGACTTCGAGCGATAACTCTGTTGCCGCTCCTGCTCCACCGTCTCCTGCTAGACGTCGTGCTAATCAACCAGAGATCGATGATCCTGTTCATTACTATTTTTCTACCATTACTCATATGAACCGGGCTTATAATGAGGTGACACGTATTAACGCCCTTAGTGATTGTTTGCGCACTTTGCCACATAATGAAGTTATGGACGAGATCCGTGCCGACATGGGTAACTTTATCACTTTCAAGCATAGGGTTGAGGATTCGAACCGTAAGCGTGATCGAGAAGTTAATGCTAAGTTCGAGGCTCTCGAGAGCACTGTTCGTGTGTTAAAGGAAGAGTTGGATGTTGTGAAAGGGAAGTTGCGTAAGTATGAGGATCCTGCTGAGACTCATGCTGGACCAGCTTATCACACCCACTCTAAGCGAATGTGATGTGATTATTCATATTGATTATCTATTTCATCAGACTTAATGTCCTTTTTATACATACATTTTGGGTTATGTACGGCGTTTTGCCGAGGATTTTATTAAGATTTTGTTATGGGATATTTTTCATTATGTATGGATGGTTATTTTTATGACATTTATTATCATTATCATGTTTTATTTCTGATGTTGTGGCTCTTGACATGTTATATTATTCGTAATATATGTTCATGTATGTTAGGTGCTATGTATGTTGTATGATGTTATCATAAAATATGTATGCATGTGATGGTTATTTCTATAACAATCATAACTGTCATGTTATTACTCATAGTGTTTGTTAACTATTATTTATGATGGTTAATCTTTTCGTGTTTTGATCTATTCCTTTATGACACTAGTATTATTCTTGGTACTAACGGATATGTTGTTCTATTTTGAAGATCATGCCTCCAAGAGAGTCCACTGAAGCGCGTATGCAACGCCTGATCAATGAAGGAATTGCTGCTGCTATGGCAGCAAATGCTAATGTTAACGCCAATGCGAACAACAACCAGGCGGGATGCTCCCACAAGACTTTTATGGCTGGTCGACCCCAAGAATTCAGTGGTACGGAAGGACCAATAGGGCTTACTCGTTGGTTCGAGAAGATCGAATCTATTTTCAGGGTCAGTCGGGTCCATGAAGAGGACAAAGTTAGTTTCTCTAGTTGCACTCTCAAGGATAGTGCTTTGACATGGTGGAACAATCTGGTTAGTAGTTTGGGAAGCGATGTAGCTTATGGTTTGGCCTGGAATGATTTTAAGGAAAGATTGATCACCCGCTATAGACCTCGGGGTGAGCTTAAGAAGCTAGAGGTTGAGCTCAAGAACTTGAAAATGCATGGCAACGAGTTAGATGCCTATGAACGAAGGTTTTTCGAGTTAACTTTGCTGTGTCCTAGGGTTTATGCGGATGAGGACCACAAAATTGAGGCTTACATTGATGGTTTGTCCGAGAAGATTGAACACGGGGTTGAGTCTAGTGAACCCCAGACTATTGAGGCGGCTATGTCTATGGCCCACAAACTTAATGACAATATGTTGAGAAGAAGCAAGACTACAGTTGCTGAAACTAGTGAGGAGGTTGTCAAGAAGGCTGATAATGGGAAACGAAAGTGGGATAACAACCGCAATCAAAACCAAAATCAGCAGAAGAAACAGGATACCTCAGGTGCTAACAATAGAAATCAGCGTGTGTGTCCTCGTTGCTATAAAGCTCATGACGGTTACTGCACAGTTACTTGTAAGAGGTGCTCCAAGCAAGGGCACATTGCTAAAGATTGTACAGTGCTTTTACCGGGTTCTGCTACTCCCGCGGCTGGTGGTAATAATAATAATGTTGGTAATAGAGGTGGTAACTGTAATGGTAATGGGAAATCGAATAATGGAGGTAATCAAAGGGTTTGTTATGAGTGTGGGAAGCCGGGGCATTTTCGAGATGCTTGTCCCAACAAGAAGACTGCTGAAACTGCACGCGGCCGAGCGTTCAACATTAATGCTAAGGATGCGGAGGAAGATCCTAAGCTTGTTACTGGTACGTTCTCAGTCAACGATTTATCAGTTTATGTACTATTTGATTCAGGGGCTGATTTAAGTTTCGTGTCGAGTAAATTAAGTCCGAGAATCAAAACGCCGTTAACTCCCTTAGATAATACTTATGTTGTTGAAGTAGCTAATGATAAAGAACTTACTGCTAAGACTGTACATCGTAAATGTAACATTAATCTGGGTGGTAGGGATATTGAGTAGACTTGATACCGATTGAACTTGGTAGTTTTGATATTGTTATTGGTATGGATTGGTTATCTGCGAACCGTGCTGAGATCGTGTGTTATGATAAGGCTATTCGTATTACTGATGTGATTGGAGAGCCACTGATGGTCTTTGGAGATAAGAAATGCACACAGTTAAATCTTATTAGTTGTATGAAAGTTCGTAAACATCTCCGCAAAGGCTGTCATGCTATTCTTGCTCATGTTGTTGATCCTAGTAAGGAAGTGAAGAACGTTGATGACGTTCACATTGTTAGGGATTTTCCCGAGGTGTTTCCCGATGACTTACCTGGCCTTCCACCGCAACGCGCGGTAGAATTTCAAATTGATCTTGTTCCCGGCGCTGCTCCTGTAGCACGTGCTCCTTATCGTCTTGCGCCTTCTGAACTTGAAGAATTGTCGAGTCAACTCCGTGAGTTATTAGACAAAGGTTTTATTCGTCCTAGTTCGTCCCCTTGGGGAGCTCCCGTTCTGTTTGTTAAGAAGAAAGATGGTTCTTTTCGTTTATGCATTGATTATCGTGAACTGAATAAGCTCACGGTTAAAAATCGTTATCCTCTACCGAGAATTGATGATCTGTTCGATCCGCTTCAGGGTTCTTCTGTTTATTCAAAAATTGATCTTCGTTCTGGCTATCATCAGTTGCGTTTAAAGAATCTGATGTTTCAAAAACTGCTTTTCGTACCCGTTACGGTCACTTTGAATTTCTTGTTATGCCGTTCGGATTGACAAATGCACCTGCTGTGTTCATGGACCTCATGAACCGTGTGTGTAGACCCTATCTGGACAAGTTCGTTATTGTTTTCATCGATGACATCCTTATCTATTCTAAGAGTGATGAAGAGCACGAAGAACACTTGAGGTTAGTGCTTGATTAGTTAAAGAAAGAAGAGTTGTACGCTAAGTTCTCTAAGTGTGCTTTTTGGTTAAGAGAAGTTCAGTTCCTTGGTCATATTGTTAATAAACAGGGAATACAAGTTGATCCTGCTAAAATTGAGGCGATTGAAAAGTGGGAAACCCCGAAAACTCCTACTCAGATTCGTCAGTTCTTAGGGTTGGCAGGTTACTATCGAAGGTTCATTCAGGATTTCTCTCATATTGCGAAACCTCTGACTGCTTTAACGCATAAGGGGAAGAAGTATGAGTGGAAGGATGAACAAGAGAATGCTTTTCAGATTTTGAAGAAGAAGTTGACTACCGCTCCGATTTTGTCACTACCGGAGGGTAATGACGATTTTGTTGTTTATTGTGATGCATCGCGACAAGGCTATGGTTGCGTTTTGATGCAACGGAAGAAGGTTATTGCGTATGCGTCACGACAGTTGAAGATTCATGAACAGAACTATACAACTCATGATTTAGAGTTGGGGGATGTTGTTTTTGCGCTTAAAATTTGGAGACACTATCTTTATGGTATTAAGAGTACTGTGTACACCGATCACAAGAGTCTTCAACATATCCTCGATCAGAAACAGTTGAACATGAGACAACGAAGATGGATTGAGATGTTGAATGATTATAATTGTGACCTTTTGAATCACCCAGGTAAGGCCAATGTTGTGGCTGATGCATTGAGTCGTAAAGAAAGGACTGAACCTCGCAGGGTTAGGGCCTTGAATATGACAGTTAGATCAAACCTCGTTAGGCAGTTTCTTGAGGCACAACAAGAAGCCTTAAAGGAGGAGAATTTCGTGAAGGAGAATGTAGAAAAGGTAGCTAAGAAGTTTGAAGTACGAGCTGATGGTACTAGGTATTTTGCGGGACGTCTATGGGTTCCGAAATTTAGAGGTCTTCGACAACTTGTTTTGGATGAGGCTCATAAGTCTAGATACTCTATTCATCCTGGTTCAGGAAAGATGTATCAGGATCTTAAGGAGCTGTATTGGTGGCATAATTTGAAAGGTGATGTAGTTAAGTATGTGACTAAGTGTTTGACATGTGCTAAGGTCAAAGCTGAACATCAAAAACCTTCTGGACTTTTAGTGCAACCAGAAATTCCCGAGTGGAAGTGGGAAGGTATCACTATGGATTTTATTACTAAGTTACCAAGAGTTTCGGATGGCTATGATGCGATTTGGGTGATTGTAGATCGACTCACAAAGTTGGCTCACTTTTTGCCGATTAGGGAAACGGATTCGATGGAGAAACTCACCCGTTTGTATTTGAAAGAGATTGTTTCTAGGCATGGTGTTCCCGTGTCCATTATTTCCGACCGAGACAGTCGATTTGTGTCGAGGTTTTGGCGATCTTTACAGGAAGCCTTGGGTACTAGGTTGGATATGAGCACCGCTTATCATCCTCAAACGGATGGTCAAAGTGAAAGGACCATTCAGACATTAGAAGATATGTTGCGAGCGTGCGTCATTGATTTTGGAAATGGGTGGGATAAATATTTGCCGCTAGCCGAGTTTTCTTATAACAACAGTTACCACGTAAGTATTAAAGCCGCACCGTTTGAAGCTTTGTACGATAGAAAATGTAGGTCTCCTATTTGTTGGAATGAGGTTGGGGATGCTCAACTTACAGGTCCAGAGATTATTCACGAGACTACTGAGAAGATTGTACAAATTAAAGAAAGGTTGAGAACTGCTAGAAGTCAGCAAAAGAGTTATGCCGATAAGGGAAGGAAAGATGTTGAATTTCAAGTTGGTAATCGTGTTATGTTAAAGGTTTCGCCTTGGAAGGGCGTAATCCTTTTTGGTAAAAGGGGAAAGTTAAGTCCTCGTTTCGTGGGACCTTTTGATATCATTGAAAGAGTTGGACCGGTGGCTTATCGTTTGAAATTGCCACAAGAACTCAGTGCTGTTCACGATGTTTTCCATATCTCGAATTTAAAGAAGTGCTTGGCTGAATTTGATCAGACTATTCCTTTGGAGGAACTTCAAGTTGATAAGCAATTGCATTTTATTGAGGAGCCTGTTGAAATCATGGACCGAGAGGTTAAGACTCTTAAACTGAGCAGAATTCCTATTGTTCGAGTCAGATGGAACGCTAGGCGCGGACCCGAGTTCACTTGGGAGCGTGAAGACCAGATGAAGCAGAAATACCCGCATTTGTTCCCAGATGCCGAGTCAACCCCTGCGCCTGCTTAAATTTTGGGACGAAATTTCCGTAACGGGAAGGTACTGTCACGACCCAACTTTTTTCGTTATCTTTTTCAGTTAATTATTTAACGGCCGTTAACTGTTAGTGTGCCACGTCATTTCTATGATCTATATTATTATTTCTGTATTAATATATATATATTAATTATTATGTGTTATGTGAATATTTATATTCATATTTTAAATTTATACGTTGCTACGTCTCGCGAATTTTCATCCAGCGAATCTTTTTGGTTTTCAAACCAACGGTCGATTTTTTGGGACATTTAAATCCTAAATATTTTATATATGATATTTTAAGATCATATTATTATATAGTGTATTTATATTTATTTTTTGTCGCGCGTTTGTTATCTTTCCGGATTTTAAATCGCGTACGTGCGTTTTCGCGTTTCGGGTTTCGTTCAGGCTTTCGGGCCACAAGGATTTATCAATTAACAAGTTTGGCCCACCTTGGGGCCCACCCCATCTCAAAATCGGCCAAAGCCAAGGGGGAGGGGGATACCCCTTTACACTTTGATTTCATTTTTCATTTTTTTTCATTTCAAGTCTAATTCACCAAAACCTAAAATTAAATTTTCTCTCCTCCCTTTTCTCTCCTCTCTTCGTTCTCTACGCGATTACATAGATTGTTTCTCGATTAGGGTATAAACCCTAACCCTAGAACTTTCAATTTTTCAATTATTTTCTGTATTTTGATGTTTATTTAGTAGTATGATGTTTGTGGATTATTGTAATGGAGTTTGTATGCATAGATGTACTCAAAATCACATGTTTTCGGTTTGTAAAATTCTGGACAGCAGCTAATTCGTGTATTCTGAGTTTGTGACTGATATAAATGATAAAATAAACTATTTAGATGAGTTCCTCTCATCAAGACATTAATTTTAGACTCCGGATTCATGTCGTTTCGATTCCCGGAGCCCTAGTTATGATCAAATTACTATTTTGTTAAAATTGAAATGTGATATTGATATGAACCAGGTTTGGTCCGACTTTTTGACCATCCTTGGTGTCTTTAGGGTGTGTTAGTGTGTTAGGACTGATGGTGGGATGAACTTTCATGTTCGGGTCACCTAAATCCGAGCCACGGTTCACCCGTTATGACTAAAACACGGTTTGGAGAAAATTGAAGGTCCAAGTGGTGTCATGGCTGATTACCACGACTTGTGGACTGTTCTTGGGGTGTTCTTGAGTGCACCATTGTGTCGGGTGGTTTGAATAGGCGGAGATGCATATAAGGCTCGCCAGAAATCGACACCCGGGGCTCAAGATACGACCCGAGGAACTTTTGAATTAAAACTTATGATTAATTCTAAAACTTATGATTAAAATAATGAATTTCATTATTAATTAATTACTTATGATAAAAGAAGTAATTATTATTATTTAAGACTTATGATATAAATATTTATTATATCATTTAATTATTATTTATGATTTAATTAACATTTTAATTTAACTTACGATTAATAATACTTTTATTATTATTGGAAAATACTTATGATAAGTATTAAATTTATTTTATGAGAATATTATTATAAGACTTATAATAAAGATTAAATAATTATTTAATTATTATAAGACTTAATTATTTAATTATGATTTAATTATTAAATACTTATGATATAATAATTATAATTAGAAACTTATGATGTGGTTAATAATTCATTATTAATTAATAATACTTATGATATGATTTAAAAATTTATTATTAATTAATAATACTTATATTATGATTAATATTTAATTAATTAATTAAATACTTATGATATATTAATTATATCACTTCAACTTATATTAACTTTAATAATTTATTTTATTTAATTAAACTTATGTTATGACTTAATTATACACTTTTAACTTTAATAAATATTATAACTTATGTTATTATTATAATTTACACTTTTCAAATTAATGTTGACTATGTTTGACCAAGGTTGACTTTTGAGTTGACTTTTGTTGACTTTCTAAATAAGGAAACTTTCCTAACTTAAAAACTTTCTAAAAATAGAACTTTCTAAATTTGGAAACTTTCCAAAAATAGAAACTTTCCAAAAATAGAAACTTTCCAAAAATAGAAACTTTCCAAAAATAGAAACCTTCCTAAAATAGAAAATTTCCAAAAATGGAAACCTGCAAAAACTAGAAACCTTCTATAAATAGAAAGTATGTGTCCGTACGCTGTTCCAGTCAAACCGATGCTTGCCGAGTATTGTTCTATGTCTACTTGCAACATGTACAATAACTATCATACTAAGACTTGACCTAAGTTAGTTATTTATATCGACCTGCTTTATTTATAGGTCGGCGTTGTGATCGTTCCTGATCACTTTACTCTATTTGCTGTTCGCTTGTTTGTGTGATTTCTTCAGTTGCTTTTAAGGTGAGTTATAGTCCCGTTTTTACATACTTTTCAAAGTATATTTTTGGGATGTGATTACATTCATTTTTATGTACGTTTAGACACAAGTAACAGTTAAATTTAATTATTCATTGTGAATTGGACAAAAATATTTCCTAGTCTGGTAACTGTAATCATTGGTTTCTACCGGTGAACGCGAATCCTACGGATAGATCTATCTGGTTTGACAACCCCATTTCGAGCTAGTCGCGCTAGCAATTTATAATCGGAATGTTTAGTACTTCGTAATTTGTTGTAGATACACGGTCCAAGTGTATATTTTTATTGTGTTTGGCAAGGGTAAATAAAGGGTTAAGTGGTTACTAGGTGGCTCATTGTTAATGGAATAATGTTTAATGTTTTCTAACATTTTTAAATCTTGTGGTCTAAAGTTTACTTATTATTTAAACCTATAATTCACTCAACCTTTGTGTTGACAGTTTACTTGCATGTTTTTACAGGTACTTGAGTTTGTAATGCTCCCGCTGTGTTTAGAAGAGTCTGCATGCATTTGGGCAGATTTTATGAAACAACTTATGAAACTTAAGCTTGCATTCTAATTTTGGATAATTTAAACTTGTGGGTTTGTTGGCAAGGTTTTGTGTCAACTTTTGGTTCATTATTATGGTTGGTTGTTTTGAAACTACATATTTTGGTTTGTTTCCTTTTTGGGAAACTTTTGAAATAAAAGAATGCAACTTTGTTTATTTAATTCATTTAAGTCCGATCAAGCTGTGGGACCAACTGACGGATCCGTTAAGTGTTTTGACGGGGTCGTCACATCTATGGCTCGTGTCTAGCATGAATATATGAATTATTTACCTGATCTTGTTGTTTTGCATAAACTGGCATGAACTTGAAGTGAGTTTGTTTAATCTTGAGTTTTGGTTGATTAAATGTTGTTTAAATGTTAAAGTTCATGTATTAAATGTGTTACTAGCATCATTAGCTTCAATTTGATGTGTAGGATGATTTGGAAAACATCACTAACATGATTATTAATTTTGTGATTCTTGGTTAGGGTTTGATAGCTTTTAAAATGAACTTTTGATGCTTTGAATGCCATGAAATATTATTAGTAAGTGTTTAGTTGTATTTTATGTTTAATTACCTTCGAAACGGCATATCGTATGCGTAGATTGGATTCCCGAGTCAAGAAATGCATTTTACGAACTTGAATCTTTGATTTTGAATGTTTAATGATCATTCAACGAGGTTTTTGTTATTTGAAATGATGAACTTGATTGATAAAATGTGTTTAGTTATATTCTTCGTCAAAATACCTTTCCAACGATATAAGATACGTTTTTTGAATGTTTACGGTTCATAAGTTATGGTTGTTTGAAGTTGAAATCGTTTAAGTGTTTAAAACTGCCCAGAATTGCTGAACCAGACACAGATGCGGCGCATCTGCCTTGGATGCGGCGCATCTGAGGCAGACTGCCCAAAAAAGTCCGTTTTGGTTTAATTCTAGCTATGCTACGCACCCCCGATTGACATGAAACTTGGCCAACATGCTCATATATGATTTCTAAGCTTAGGAAAATAGTTCGGGATCCGACCCGAACGTGTTGACTTTTTGTTGACTTTGACTTTGACCAAGTTTGACTTTTAGTCAAACTTAACCAAATGTTTATGCAATCGTTCTAACATGCCTTTTTACTTGATTCTTGCATGAAACTTGGCAACGTGATTCACATGCTATATTAATCGAGTCGTAACGAGCCATAGGACTAATTGAACACATTTCGACCGACCTTGTTTGTGTCTTACCCGGTGTTGATACAACTTACTTGTTTAGGTCAAGGCTAAGCAACTTTCATGCACACGTTTACTTTGTGAAGTACATTTATACTCGTGCACTCGAGGTGAGATCATAGTCCCACCTTTTCAACAACTTTTATACTTTTAAATCGTGGGCTGAGAAACATATACCTTGTTACATCTTGTACTACTTACTTTTATGTTTTGAACACAAGTTCGATGAAACAAACATTCCACGGCGAGTTTGACAAAAATCCTCAATTCGATTATCATTAGTTACACTTGCCGGGTGTAAGCGAGAACTTATGTTGTATGGCCATACGGGTTTGACAAACCCTCATTCAGACGGTTCGCTACCGTTATTGGATGAAATATATTTTTCGAGAAACAGTGTATGTTCTAACACTATTGTGATGGGATTCTAGGGAAGGAAAGTTAAGCCTTGATAATTGGGTGCTCGCGAACTTATTTTGGAATGCAAACTATTTAGATGATCAATTTATGGAAATATTAAATCTTGTGGTTCAAAAACAACGTTTATTAACACACCTATAATTTCACCAATGTTTTTCGTTGACAGTTTTCTATATGTTTCTCAGGTTCATACTTGGCTACTTGATACATGCTTCCGCAAACTTTGATTACTTGATTGGGGCCAAGAATACATGCATACGCTAGTGATAGCATCTTTGGATTCAAACTTAAAGCATACATACTTACGCTAATTATAGCAACCGTGATTTTTAACTTATATTATGTCGCAAGTTTATTTCATTTATACTTTACATCTTTTGTAAACTTAAACTTGTTGTCGAACCGTTTGGTTTACTTAAAACTTTGCAAGTCATGCACGTTTCAAATGAATGCGACATAATTTTGGTCAAACGCGTCTCATTTAGGGACTATTACCACGTTACGGGACCTAAGTTAACGGCGCCGTCAATGACGACTTTGACGGGTCGCTACACATATAACATAAGTTCTCGCTTACACCCGGCAAGTGTAACTAATGATAATCGAATTGAGGATTTTGTTCTAACTCGTATGTAGAATGTTTGTTTTCGTACTTGTGTTCACTTTGCAAAATGAAACGTTTATGTTTTCTCATCCCAAATGTAAGTTTAAAAGAGTAATAGTGGGACTATGATCTCACCTTGAGTGCACGAGAAATAAAGTACTTCACAAGTAAACGAGTGCAAGAACAAATGCTAGTCTTGACCTAAACAAATAGGTTGTATCAATAACGGTAACACGATTGGTCAAAGATGTTCAATTAGTCCTGTGGCTCATTACGACTCGATTAATGTAGCATGTGAATCAAATTGTCAAGTTTCATGCAAGATTCAAGTATAAAAGTATGTTAGAAACGATCGCATAAGTATTTGGTTAAATTTGATTAAAAGTCAAACTTGGTCAAACTTGGTCAAACTTGGTCAAAGTCAAAGTCAACGGGTTCGGGTTGGGTATCCGACAATTTTTCTATGAAAGATAAGCATATATAAGTATGTTGGCCAAGTTTCATGTTAATCGGACATGTATAGCATAGCGGGAATTAAAAGAAAAAAAATCAAATAAAAAATTGACAGCAGCCTTTAGATGCGCCGCATCTGCATGTGATGCGCCACATCTGCAGCAGATGCACCGCATCTAAGGTAGATGTGCCGCATCTGTATCTGTTTCAGTGAAACTGCCTTAAAACATAACAAGTCTCGAACCAAACTTCAATTTAACGCAATTCATGATCCGTAAACATCTAAAACATGTATCTTATATCGTTGGAAAGGTATTTTGACAAGGAATACAACTAACCACATTCCACCAACCAAACTCATTACTTACAATAATCAAAATCAAATTGAAAGCTCATTAAATGCTCACCATAAATGTTTTCAAGTTCATAAATACACTTAGATGATTCGGGAATTTAATGCACATATATGATATGCCGTTTTGTAGGTAATCAAGCATACAATCCGACTAAACACTTAACAAAAACAATTCATGGCATTCAATGCATCAAATGTTCACATTTAGGTCTATCAAACCATAACCAATATCACCAAAGTCAATAATCAAGTTTATGAAGTTTTCTAAAGCAACCTACACATCAAATTGAAGCTAGTGATACTAGTAAAATAATTAAAACATGAACTTTAATATTTAATCAACATTTAATCATACAAAATTCAAGATTAAGCACACCCATTTTTCATATTCAAGCTAGTTACTCAAAACAATAAATCGAGCAAACCAAACACATATTCATGTTAGACTTGAGCCATAGACACTAATTAACACTTTTATAAGTCAAAATTAGCAACAACACAAAATCTAGTGATATTAGAAAGTTACCCAAACTTGATGAAATTGGTATGGAATTGAAGAGGAAGATGCAAGGATTCCAAATATGTAATTTGTTTTGATGTTTGATTGCTAACTTAAAAATGGATGATGAATCTTTGTTTGAAGGTTGAGAGAAAAGTTGAAGTAGTAAAAGAGAGAAAGAGGAGAATGAATGGAGGAGAAGGCTTTGTTGACTAGTTGACCTAGTCAAGTCTTTTGCCTCATGGCAAGTTTAGTCCCTCAAATTTGAATCGGGTGCGTGAATTACCTAAACGAGATATTTTAAAACGCGTGTTAACGGGAGATGTTATAATTATATAACGGACTTTAAAATAGTTAAACGGAAAGTAAATGGAAAAAGGCGGGATGTTACACAACACACAAAGAATCTAGCAACCATGTGCTTAGGAAGAGCCGCCATGGTGCAAATGCAAAGTGCGCGCAACACATGAAAAGTTTTGCATTACCCACCAATAATCTTGCGACCATGTACTTATGCGAAGCCGCCATGGTGCAAATGCAAAGTGCACCAACACATAAAAAGTGTTGCGCAACACTCACAGAATATTGCAACCATGGGCTTACGCAGAGCCGCCATGGTGCAAATGCAAAGTGTGCGCAACACATGCAAAGTTTTGCGCAATGCACAAATAATCTTGCGACCATGGACTTATGTCCCTGATCATATACATAGGCATGTATGTGCATATTTTAAGGGCAAAAGGTAAAACAAAAGCAAGTGCAAACAAGGCTGCGCGAATAAACAAGACTGTGCATTCGGCATTGTTGCATTGCGGAAGTCCGCACAAAATTGAGATTGCGAAAGTGTCTCGTATAAAATTGCAGATGCATAAAGTGTTCTCAAACATTGAATCCGCGAAGATTCCAAACCTATATATAGGGAGCTTGGCCTCTCATTTTAGGTTATTGATTATGTGCAATTGCTCAGGCCTTTGTGATTCACTCGTGACTTTGCCCGAGGAGTTATCATAATTGAGCTAACGTAATTCAATCAAGACCGGGACATGGTGATTGATCACTTGATGCTAAGTGAAAGACGATCATAAGGTCCCAAAAACATTATCAACACCATAATCTACCCCTCATTGCACTCAATTCATTGATTAGATTAAGTTCTAATCTAGGATTGATCAATTGGCACCATCTGTGGGACACGGATTATAATTGAATTCGATAAATTTACTTCGTGAAATCGAGTGATAAAATTCGAAATTCAATTTTAATCGTGTTCTTGTTTACTAAATTGCAGGTTTATACATCTGATAACAAACATTAAACTCAAATGACGACGCATAATAAGAAGAAAACCAACAGCAAAGAAACGCGCACTAAAAAAGCTACGAAAATCACTTCAGTGACTGATAAGTTTGTTCTGCATAATTCAGATTATCTAATTACAACACCACCAATTGTGCCTGCAACGTTAGGTGTGTACTCAGGATTGACTGATCCGTTAGATTTTTTTACAGCGGTTTGAAGGAGTAGTGAGTACATATAATTGGGATGAGCCAGTTGCATGTCGCGTTTTTCCTATGATCCTACAAGGACTTGTGCGAGAATGGTTTCCCAACTTGAATGAAGTTTCAAAATCTCCTACCGTAAAAGAAAACGCATATTGAGTGCCATGATATAAAGCAAGGGTTTAAGGAAATGCTAGGTGGTTAACTCAGACGCTACACCTATGAGTATCAAAAGATACCCAACTTTCATGAAGACAAAAAGATTTCTGGATTTGTTCATGCTATCAATCCGCCGAAACATCCTACGTTAGTGCGGCGATCGAAGAGATGTGCGACAAACCTTTGTGAAGGTTATGCAGGAAACTTACTATTATATTTGCTGCGGAGAGGATAGCAACATTACGCAGAATTGCAATTGGGGTAACGAGAAGAATTGGAGCGATGATCATGGTTCTTACCGCGATGGTAACCAAGACAAATATGCGATAACAAACGCGGATCAGGGTATCAAAGAATAAATAACAATGGAGGTTATCCACGCAATGATCGGCCGTGGAATAATGGCGATAATGGTAACCATGGGTATAACAATCGTGACCGCAATTTTTCTAGAAAGTGGAGCTATGACTCATTCAGCATAATCAAAGCATTGTCCAAAACGCCAAAGGAAATCTTGATGCAAGAGCGGATTGCAAGAACTTTCCCGGATCCGCCACCGCTATCAGAAAACAACAGGCGTGATAAATCTAAGTTTTGTGTCTTTCATGATGATTATGGTCATAACACAAAGGTCGCGACCTGGTTGAATTGATTGCTGAAGCAACAACACAAGGCAAGCTAGATTATTTATTAATTGATAAAACAACGAGCACAACAAACGCAATGATTGCGCCCAATTTGTTCAATACGCCTAAAACACCAAATGTTAGCGCAACTGTACATTAGGAGCGAAAAGCTCCGCAATTAAAAATTTGGGCGCAAAGGTTGTGGGGAAGAAGGAAAAATTGCAAGAAATTCAAGTAATCAATATGGTCCAAGTGACTAATGGTATGCAGAAGAGAAAGGCTGAGGAGGTTTTGGAAAAATGGTAGTTTGCGCCAATAACGTTTCCCCCTGTACAACATTGCGGATTATCAGATGAGCCTATAATTATCTCTTGCAAGACTGCGAATACAGGAATTGTGATAATGAAAGTGCACATAGACACGGGCAGCAGTGTTGATGTGGTGTATGAGAAATGTTTTCGCAAACTTTCGGAGGATATCAAGGAAACATTGAAGCCAACCGCAGTTTCATTGCCTGGATTCTGGTGAATCTACATGGCTTTTGGGTCAACTTGAGCTAAACATTGAACTTGTTGATGTGGCGGATGCGAAGTTAACGCGAAACACATGTTTGAACTTATATGTCATGCGGTCTACTTCGCACTTTAATGTGCTATTAGGACGCACTGCGCTTTATAAACTCGGTGTCATTTACTCAACAATACATGGCATGATTAAGTTTGCAACATGTAAGGGAATAGTAACAGTAACTTCTGCAGAAACAGAACCAGTTTGCTCATTGATTACTAGGCAGGAAAATGTGGGTGTTTAAGGTCACATGGTTGTGGCCAAACGCATTGTTCCAAAGCAAGGCAGTTGTAGTCTGGATGAGAATGTGAAGCCAATGGCAATGGAAATGCAAAATATGATGCAGAATCCAGTTCATCTTGCTGAAAAAACGCTTACTGAGGAACGCAGTAGTGGTTTGTTTAAAGTGAAATTTATGCACACATTACGCACTGTTGCGGATGGATTGCGCAAGTATTTTCAAAAAGATATTGTAGTGGATTTAATGCATACACAAACTTCGGTTGAAACCGAAGGATCTTTTAACATGATCACGCATGCAAAGGGAATTAAAACACCATGGAATGTTGCCTTATATGAACATTGCGGAAGTGTTACAAGTTCGATGAGCAACAATTAATGAGAAAAGTGTTTCATTTTAGAATTTGCGCAGTATGGCGCAACATCAGGAACATTTTTGAACTACGCGAAAAAATTGTGAATATTATGTTACCTCACAAAGGACTTTTGTATGAAAATTTTATATCGACGTAATGATGTTATGCTTTATGCATATTTGTATCAAAAGATTAATGAATAAATGTAAAGTTTGCCACGCTATTATGTATTTCTTTTTTGGCACAAGTAATGATCAGTTTGCGTAATAAGACGCATTAATTATTAAAAGTGATGTAAAAGCCCACTACAATGAATCACAAATTATTACTAAGTGTTAGCGAAATGATGGAACTTATGCATATTATTTTCCTAAGTTTGTGAATTTTCCCAACTTAAATGCTACGCAATAACACATTTGGCGTATTTTAAACGCATTTTTTGCCTAAAGATCGTTTCGGCGGACTTAGAAGATTCATAATGTATATATAACTATACGATAAAAGATTGTTCCGCAACAGTAAATATTTGTTATGTGCACAATAATGAATATTGAAATTACAAAGGACAAGTCTAGAAATTATGAATATAATGAGAAACAAAGCGTTATATAAATTTAAACCGTTGTAACTGAAAGATAAAGAAATTTCATTAACATACGCAATAGAGTTGCGTCAAAACATTTACAATGGGTAGCAATTTAATTGCGAAAATATAAGCTATACAAAAGAAACTATGTGGAACAACTACAATCGGAGTGCTATCATATCTTCTGCAGTCACATCATCCTTGAGGCTGATCTCTAACAGTGCAGGAATTTCAATTTTTTCAACCTCTGTCATGCACTTGTCGTATGCCTCAATTGCATCTTCTATTGGGCACACTTGGTCCATAACGGCTTCGGGCGGTGGCTCGACAAGGTTGGTGACTTTGTTCAGAAGATCTAAAAACTCACAATGTGTTCGAATTCTGGCGGCCTGTAAATAATTGCGAAATTTCTCAGTCCCGGGCGCAGAATCCATGATCTTGTAGCCTTGCTCAGGCAAATAATTAATGAGCTTTTTTAATTGGTCTTCAGCATGTTCAGTTCTTTTACTTGGCTCGGGTGGAGCAGCAGACATCCTAGCAACCTGATCTTGAGATTCTTTAAGTGCGGCTAGTGCATTCTCAAGCTCTAAAGTTAATGCAGGTTTTCTTGTTCAAGCCTGCGAAAAATTGCTCGTTGTGCTTCGGTTGCCAACCTCTCAACCTCAATAGCTCTTGACAGCACTTCGCGGCATTTCACGCCATCTATCATCGTGCAGATTGCATTAAAGCAATTCTGAATGTTAACATTTGCTGCGGCCATATCGCTAAGCTTGGGATACACATTGCGCACGTCCTTTGGTACAGCTGTGTGCAACCTCTGGAGTTGATCAGCAGCAGCAGCTTCGCTAACACTAAGGCTTGCTAAAAAGTTGTCAATCCTAGATTAGAACATTATCAACACCACAATCCACATGAAAAGTGCAAATACAAAGTGTACGCAACACATGAAGAGTGTTGCGCAACGCACATAGAATCTTGCAACCATGGGCTTACGCAGAGCTGCCATGGTACAAATGCAAGGTGAGCGCAACGCATAAATCATCTTGCGACCATGGACTTACGCAGAGCCGCCATGGTGCAAATGCAAAGTGCATGCAACACATGCAAAGTGTTGCACAACGCACAAATAATCTTGCGACCCAGGGCTTATGCAAAGCCGCCATGGTGTAAATACAAAGTGTTCCACAATGCACAAATAATCTTGCAACCACGTGCTTACGCGGAGCCACCATGGTGCAAATGCAAAGTGCGCGCAACACATGCACAGTGTTGCGCAACACACATATAATCTTGCAACCATGGGCTTACGCGGAGAAGCCATGGTGCAAATGCAAAGTGCACGTAACACATGCAAAGTGTCGACATGGAGCAAATGCAAAGTGTACGCAACACATGCAAACTGTTTTGCAACACACAGATAATCTTGCAACCATGGGCTTACGCGGAGCCGCCATGGTGCACATGAAAAATGTGCTAAGCACAAAGTAACTGAAATATGCTCTTGGACAACCGCAAAATGCGATGCAAACTAGAAGCGAGGAATGCAGCAAGTTAGCTGCGAATGATTATGCGAATACGGTGTGTTGCAACAAACTGCGATTATGAACTATTATGCTAAGTTACCATGAGCAAAATATTAAAATCTATAACGAAGCATATACGCATGACCCTTTATTATTTAAAATTGATATGGCACCATGTGCATTAATGCATATAATCTTGTATTCAAGCACCATGTGCATTAATGCATATAATCTTGTATTCAAGCAAATATACACATTAATGTTCCCTTTGAAGTGATTTTCCTATTCATTCAGATTCACTTATGGCAATTAAGAGTTACCTATTACAATTTAAATGTATATATATACTTGCATATATGAAATCAGCTCATATTAGCTAAAAAGTGGTTGTCGAAATATACTACAAGTGAAATGTGAATTGAATCCGAACAAGGTTGTAATTGAGCATTAGGAAAGTCACAAACCGGGTGAGCAAAGGGGTGCTCAAAGTCGCACAAAGGGATGTAAATGTGCATAAAGAGACATGTAATTGTGTTCTCTGCTGCGATTGGGACCAGTAAAAAGGCACACGCATAACTGCATATTCATGAATTATCTCGAGCAAAAAACTCCGCCGAATGCATATGTGAATAGGGTCAAAAGAGACTGCGTGTATTCCTCAAATGTGGCGCACACATAACTAAATACTCAGTACGAACGAGCCGCATATTAGGTAGTGATGTTTAAGTTATGGAGGTCTGTACCAGTCTTTTTCGATTTGTTATTCTTGCAACCATGGGCTTACAGAGAGCCGTTAGTGTTATTCTTGCAATCATGAGCTTATGCGGAGCCACCATGGTGAAAACGAAAAGCAAGCGCAACACATGCAAAGTGTTGCGCAACGCATTAAAATTGTTGCAACCATGGGTTTACGCGTAGCCGCCATGGTGCAAATGCAAAGTGAGCTAAATACATGCAAAGTGCGACGCACTAATATTCTTGCAACTATGGGATTACGCGGAGCAGTCATAGTGCAAATGCAAAGTGCGCACAACACATATAAAGTGTTGCACAACGCACAACCATGGACTTACGCGGAGCCGCCATGGTGCAACACAGAATAAGTGAATCATATATGATACCGAGCGCACCTGACAACTCTCTCCAACAACATAAAAGATAAACGTAGTATCCAACTCATGATTTAATTAGCGAATATATTATCCATCAACCCTTTTTTTGATATATATTCTGTATTGAGTATATATAACTAAAAAAAAGTAGGTGGCTATCAATGATGGATTATATTTGGTGAACCGATATATGTCCTTCTACTTAATTAGAATTAGATATATTAAAATCCTATCATATCTTTTCAAATATTACGTATCCGATAATACCGTCACCTAATCTTTCAGACACCGCCAATTTACTTGGGTAAATAAAATACCAAATATCGGGATCAAATCTGAAAGAGTTTTCCCATATTCTTAAGAAACTAAAAAACGATATGAATTATTTCGCGTTTTCCAGAGTTTCATGCCAGAAATTCGCATATTTTAACATGAGGCAGGTCGAGTATTAAAGCATATTAAAGTGATTGTTTTATCTTCGTGCGGTATATGAGTCAAGTGACCGTCAAACGTTTATGTGAATTTCATATGTGATATTTAAAGAGAACATACTAAATGGTTTTTGTGCAAAAAGTCAAACCAAATTGGATCTAGCTTTATGTTTCTATTACGTCTAAAATATTGAAAAACATAGAGGAACAACTCTTGTTTGATTTGTAAGACAACTAGCCTTTAAGAGCCCGTGCGTTGCACGACGACTCTTAATCAAACAAACTGAAAACGTATATGTTATATCAATTAACGATATGATAAAGAGAGTACAAAATTACGATAACTTCAAAAAGACCATATAATATTTAGCAAGTGTACTCCCAATCTCATCCATAATAATCAACAAATAGGTCTTTACTTTCATACCCACACCATCTAGTAGCATAAGATTAAACCTTTGACTTGTTGAAGTCAAACGAAAAGACTAGCAGCATGTAGACTTTGACCCAATGGTAACACCCGTATTAAAAATGACCCGAACTCCAGTTTGGATATGAAGGCAACTCCAGAATATAATAAGCTCATCACCAATATTACACTTCAAGAAAATAACCCGTTGACTATTTGGAGTCAACATAACAGTCAAAAATAGAGAGTAAAAATCAGGATCCTTTGCACCATTGAACTTGTACCTCATGGGACTGTTTGTAGAAGCTGGGATCACCTCACAATTATACCTTAACAAACTACCAACAAGATTAATAGCCACATTAATATAAAGTTGACTGCAACATGTCAAAATATCATCATTAAAGGTCCATTGTTGGTGACCTGCAGTACAGAACAGCAAGAAACAGCAGCAACAACATATATTCCATCTACGGATTCAAAGTCGGCGTTGATAGAAAAAAACCTAATATGTAAAATCAAAAAATCAGTGTCATCCCGAATTTGTGGGTTTAGAGATTAACAACTGAATTAGGGTTTCGATAATAAACAAAGGAGATAATATAAATCAACAAAAACATCAAGGATGAGATAGGCTTAGAAAAAAAGAGAAAATAAATTATGATTTGGTGAGCATTATAAAACTCTTGCACCATGAGTTCTCTAAAAAAAAAAGATGAAAAAATATAAGAGATGCATTAATACGAAAGAGCAAAACTTGCACCATGACTTTCAATAGTCAGAGTATACATCAATGAAAATAAAAATATTCAATCTTGTCATTAAGTTTATTTCCTTAGGTATATGTCACCAAGCTTATTCTATGTAGTCCATGAGCATTTTCGTTGTGATTTCCTTGCTTAGAAACATTCACATTCGATTTATGTAACAAATTATGTCCAGTTTAACTTAAAAATTCAAACAGCACCAAATCCATTAAAAAAATATAAGTACATAATATATAAGTTGTGCTAATAAATAGTCAGAAGTAATGTAACATATACCATTGAGATTTCCAAACTGAGTATTTATGAAGCAAATGGCAAATCGGGCCAGTAGAACTTACATCAAACCAGATAGTAGGTAGATTCTCAGGTGTTCTTCATTTTATCGCTCTCAAGGTCAATGATGGATTCCACCTGATCCAACGTCAATGAAAAGGTAGATATGTCAAAATTCCAAATTGCAGTGTATAACGCAAAGGGTTCGTACAGATTAAGTATAACTTGTTTTGAGCCACTATCCGAACCACCCCGCTAGGTCACCTTGCGAATCCTTAACACAACATCAAGCATGAAGTAACGGGTCGTAATGTGCAGGCTTATCGTCAACCCCTTTATATGTAGGTTCGGCATTGATTAAAGATAGTCAACCAAAATCACAAATCGACTCAGATTCAAACACCATCAATAAAAAGTATCGCCTGCACATTGTGGTGCAGTTTAGACTTCATAGCATTTAGTCAACTTACATGACTATTGTTGTCCAAAAGTTCATGTATTATAACGGGCAACATGGCAACAACTAATCAGAAATCAAATATGTAAATTCACTCAAATAAATATGGAAACACCTTCAACAGAAGAACATTTTGAAAGGAAAATCCTAATATTCGACACCTGTTGTGATAACTTTGATCAAATGGGGGTCCGACCATTGAAGAAGAAAACATGTATTATAAGTCAAAACCTAGCAATTTTCAACTTATGAGCTTGCAAAGTAGGTTCGAGAGTGATTTCGACACTTTTTACCCAACATGACTCCAAAATTGATTGATGACCCAAATCATTATCCAATGTACCATATTGACCTAAAATCACTCCACAGCTCCAAAAACATATTTTTAACGTGTTGGTATTTCAAATCCTCGAAGTTACATAAATGGATCAAATTATACACAATTACATATTAATGAGTCAAAATAACTCCTTTAACTAAAATACACTAAAAACTCATTTTTAAACACACTACAAACAAATTTGTATAAAGTGTATTAAGTGCAATAAGCACAATCAAAACTATCAGATTATTGTGGAAATTATATGACACTAAACATCTATAACTTGTTTCAGGTTAAGATGGTTCAATCAAAACGATCCTTTTGACCATACCCAACCCACTCATTCTGCAATCAATACAAACCGAAGTACAAAGCGTTTAACCTCTGAAAGTTGCGTGCTTTCAGAAGGCCACTTGTGCTCATCGTCTAAAACCTTTATGCAATAATAAATTTTTTCTAATAACAAAACTTAAAACAAATGACACCTTTTATAACTGTTATCATGAAGAGAAGATGCAATGACACCTTTTTGATCCTCCATTTTGTATCATCTAGGAGAATGACAAATGTAAATCATTGATCCTGAATTACCAAACCTGTGACAATATACAAAGAAACATCATGACAAATACCATTATAGATATAATCAATTATTTAATTAAAAATATTTCAAGATACATCAAAAGTTTGTAAGGAGATAAACTTCACCAACGGCGGCGAACATGGTTACTGTCAACGGCTAAAATCGACAACATCTTCACTGGTTTGTAACAAGTTAGTGAAAATCAACTGTTTTCTAACATAAAAAAACAAAGAACAAAAAACGTGAACGAAAACACTAGTTTTTAGCCATACCTTCAATCGATTGTATTGACGCCGAGAGGAACGATTAACGATGTCATCTTCCTCGAGAATCCAGTCACCGGAGTTGTTGCCGGCGCCTTCGATGAATCTGACTTTAATATATAAAATTTGTACGGTTATGTAGAGAAAAACGTTACAGTTTCATTGGTAGTAGCAGCTTCGATTAATACGGCCGCATGAAAAAATCAATTGATGGTGAAAAGGAATTGGGGTTTCACTTACAAAAAGAGAGAGAGAAACGGTTTGAGAAGATTATCTGTGAATCAAACGGGTTTGTTTAAAAATACGAATTCCTTGATGACACGTGTTTTTTTGTCAGTGTATTAGCAGTAATAATCTTGATTAAACCATCTAATTACACGTCAGCACAAAAACTGAGATTCACTCAGTGTTTGACACGTCAGCTTTAACCTTTACGCTTTGTAAAAGGTAGAGATATTACCCAGGTGAAATCATACTGTTTGACGGTTAATGAAACCAAGGAATTCCGTATCCAAATCAGATTATATCATATCATTGTGTTTTCTAAACTATTTTGATAACAAAATAAAAGAAAATTGTTGGTCCCGAATTAACAACATGAAGTTTGTAGAGGGGGTGAATACAATTTTTTTTTTTTTACTAATTAAGATTGATTAATCAGTTAAGTGTACTTAACAAGCAATTAAATCAAAGTCACAAGTAATTTTCAACAGTTATTCTTTTATTGATATAATCTCAAAGAATCACAGTTATCCTTGGCGGAAGTGATAACCGATTGATATAGTTACACCTAATAGCTTTAAACAAATTAAGCTTACAGGTTGGACTCTCTAAATTTAGTACTCACACCACTAGTTTTTACAATTGTGGTATCATCTATTTATAGGATCCCTAAAATTCGTGTAATTGATCTATTGCCCGCTGGTACAAAAGATGTTTGTACTAGGGCAACAACTATGTCAGGAAGCACGTGGGCTTCCTTTCCTTCTTTAAAAGCTAATTGTAGGAACACCCCTTTGGACATTCATTTTGATTAAACAAATGGAATGTGGGGTTCCCTAGGCGTTGACTGAAATGTCCCGTTCATATTGATTATAAACGTTCCATATTAATTGATTTCGTCGCGAAGTTTTGACCTCTATATGAGACATTTTTCAAAGACTGCATTCATTTTTAAAACAACCATAACTTTTATTTTATCGATAAAGGTTTAAAAAGCATTACGTAGATTATAAAATAATGATAATCTAAAATATACCATTTACACACGACCATTACATAATGGTTTACAATAAGAATATATTACATCAAAAATAAGTTTCTTGAACGCAGTTTTTACACAATATCATACAAGCATGGACTCCAAATCTTGTCTTTATTTTAGTATGCAATAGCGGAAGCTCTTAATAATTACCTGAGAATAAACATGCTTAAAACGTCAACAAAAATGTTGGTGAGTTATAGGTTTTACCTATATATTATCAAATCATAATAATATACCACAAGATTTCATTTTTATAACACATCTCATATCAGGCATTTCGCAAACTACATAGAGATAAAAATCATTCATATGTTGAACACCTGGTAACCGACGTTAACTTAATGCATAGAATATCCCCAAAACAGAACCTCTCGTCTGTATAATAATCTCGAAATACTAAACCATCCATAACCTGAATGGGGATTGTTAAGCTCAATAGATCTATCTTTAGGATTCGCGTCAATTAGGGGCCATTTCCCTAATTCTTAGGTTACCAGACTTGAAGGGCGATATTCGATTTAATAATCCAACCATAGAATGTAGTTTTGCGTACTTCTGTCTATTTTGTAAAACATTTATAAAGCTGCATATATTCTCATCCCAAAAAAAATATTAGATTGTAAAAGTGGGACTATAACTCACTTTCACAGATTTTTACTTTGCCGAAAGTAAGACTTGGCCACTGGTCGATTCACGAACCTATAACAAATGTGTACATATATATCAAAGTATGATCGAAATATATTCACAACATTTTTTTATTACGTTTTTATGATGTAAGTTTGTTAAGTTAGCAGTCCTCATTAGTAACCTACAACTAGTTGTCCACAGTTAGATGTAC
The DNA here is from genome assembly GCF_046630445.1 of Rutidosis leptorrhynchoides. Lineage (NCBI taxonomy): Eukaryota > Viridiplantae > Streptophyta > Magnoliopsida > Asterales > Asteraceae > Rutidosis > Rutidosis leptorrhynchoides. The sequence continues at coordinate 359,311,109 of NC_092336.1, read as the reverse complement.
AGAAATAAATCAATATATATTATCTTGAATCAATCCACGACCCAGTGTATACACGTCTCAGGCTAGATCACAACTTAAAGTATATATATTTTTTAGAATCAACCTCAACCCTGTATAGCTAACTCAAACATTACTGCATATAGAGTGTCTATGGTTGTTTCAAATAATATATATAGATGGGTCGATATGATATGTCAAAACATTGTATACGTGTCTATGGTATCCCAAGATTACATAATATGTATAATACAGTATAAATTAGTTAGGATATGTTTAGTCTAGATTTGTTACAAAATTTTCGTAGCTAAAACTTGCAAGTTTATCCAATTTTGTTTTACCCGTCATTTCTTTGTTTCAAATCCGTTTTGAGTGATTAAAGTTGCTATGGTTTCATAATGAACTAAAATTTATGAAACTAAACAGAAAAAGTATAAGTTTATAGTCTGAAATACAGGTTACAAGTCATTTTTTAAAGAGGTAGTCATTTTCGTCGAAAAAACGACATCTTGATGACCATTTTGAAAAACATACTTCCACTTTGTGTTTAACCATGATTTTTGAATATAGTATCATGTTCATATGTAATATCATTTTTCCAGAACACAAACTTTTAATTCAAAGATTAAGATACTTTTTATTTTTTTAACCCAAAACAGCCCCCGATTTCACTACGACGGCGTATGTCCGGTTTTACGGTGTTCTTCGTGTTTCCAGGTTTTAAATCATTAAGTTAGCATATCATATAGATATAGAACATGTGTTTAGTTGATTTTAAAAGTCAAGTTAGAAGGATTAACTTTATTTGCGAACAAGTTATTATTAACTAAACTATGTTCTAGTGATTACAAGTTTAAATCTTCGAATAAGATAGCTTTATATGTATGAATTGAATGATGTTATGAACATCATTACTACCTTAAGTTTAGTAGGTAAACCTACTGGAAGTGACAAGAAATGATCTAGCTTCAAAAGATTCTTGGATAGCTTGAAAGTTCTTGAAGTAGAATCATGACACGAAAACAAGTTCAAGTAAGATTTCTGCTCGAATTAAGATTGTTATAGTTATAGAAATTGAATCAAAGTTTGAATATGAGTATTACCTTGAATTATAGAGATAACCTACTGTAATTAACAAAGGTTTCTTGATCTTGGATGATTACCTGGAATGGATTAGAAAGCTTGGAAGTAATCTTGCAAACTTGAAAGTGTTCTTAGTTTTATGAAACTAGAACTTATAGAATATATGAAGAACACTTAGAACTTGAAGATAGAACTTGAGAGAGATCAATTAGATGAAGAAAATTGAAGAATGAAAGTGTTTTTAGTGTTTTTGGTCGTTGGTATATGGATTATATATAAAGGATGTGTAAGTTTGTTTTCATGTAAATAATTCATGAATGATTTATAATATTTTTTATAATTTTGTGAGATATTTCATGCTAGTTTCTAAATGATGGTTCCCACATATTTAATGACTCACATGGGCTGCTAAGGAGCTGATAATTTAAGTGTATATACCAATAGTATATACATCTAGAAGCTGTGTATTGTACGAGTACGAATACAGGTGCATACGAGTAGAATTATTGATGAAAATGAATGAGGATGTAATTGTAAGCATTTTTGTTAAGTAGAAGTACTCTGATATGTGTCTTGAAGTCTTTCAAAAGTGTACTAATTCATCTAAATACACTACATGTATATACATTTTAACTGAGTCGTTAAGTCATCGTTAGTCGTTACATGTAAGTGTTGTTTTGAAATCTTTAAGTTAACGATTTTGTTAAATGTAATTAATTCATTGTTGTTATACTTAAATGAGATGTTAAATTGTTATGTTAACATGATAACATGGTGTATGAATATATCTTAACATCATATATATATATGTTAAAATACTAATAAAACGATAATCGTTACGTATATATATTGTTTCGAAATTCTTAAGTTAGTAGTCTTGTTTTACATATGTAGTTCATTGTTAATATGTAGTGACCCGAACTTTTCCATGTTTATATATATTAATTGAGATTGATATTTACATGATTAAATGTTTCCAACATGTTAAGCAATCAAACTTGTTAAGACTTGATTAATTGAAATAGGTTTCATATAGACAATTGACCACCCAAGTTGACCGGTGATTCACGAACGTTAAAACTTGTAAAAAACTATATGATGACATATATATGGTTATATATATAGTTAACATGATATTATGATAAGTAAACATATCATTAATTATATTAACAATGAACTACATATGTAAAAACAAGACTACTAACTTAATGATTTTGAAACGAGACATATATGTAACGTTTATCGTTGTAACGACATTTAATGTATATATATCATATTAAGAGATATTCGTACATCATAATATCATGATAATATAATAATTTAAAATCTCTTTTGATATTATAAACATTGGGTTAACAACATTTAACAAGATCGTTAACCTAAAGGTTTCAAAACAACACTTACATGTAACGACTAACGATGACTTAACGACTCAGTTAAAATGTATATACATGTAGTGTTTTAATATGTATTTATACACTTTTGAAAGACTTCAATACACTTATCAAAATACTTCTACTTAACAAAAATGCTTACAATTACATTCTCGTTCAGTTTCATCAACAATTCTACTCGTATGCACCCGTATTCGTACTCGTACAATACACAGCTTTTAGATGTATGTACTATTGGTATATACACTCCAATGATCAGCTATTAGCAGCCCATGTGAGTCACCTAACACATGTGGGAACCATCATTTGGCAACTAGCATGAAATATCTCATAAGATTACAAAAATATGAGTAATCATTCATGACTTATTTACATGAAAATAAAATTACATATCCTTTATATCTAATCCATACACCAACGACCAAAAACACCTACAAACACTTTCATTCTTCAATTTTCTTCATCTAATTGAACTCTCTCAAGTTCTATCTTCAAGTTCTAAGTGTTCTTCATAAATTCCAAAAGTTCTAGTTTCATAAAATCAAGAATACTTTCAAGTTTGCTAGCTCACTTCCAATCTTGTAAGGTGATCATCCAACCTCAAGAAATCTTTATTTCTTACAGTAGGTTATCATTCTAATACAAGGTAATAATCATATTCAAACTTTGGTTCAATTTCTATAACTATAACAATCTTATTTCAAGTAATGATCTTACTTGAACTTGTTTTCGTGTCATGATTTTGCTTCAAGAACTTTGAGCCATCCAAGGATCCATTGAAGCTAGATCCATTTTTCTCTTTTCCAGTAGGTTCATCCAAGGAACTTAAGGTAGTAATGATGTTCATAACATCATTCGATTCATACATATAAAGCTATCTTATTCGAAGGTTTAAACTTGTAATCACTAGAACATAGTTTAGTTAATTCTAAACTTGTTCGCAAACAAAAGTTAATCCTTCTAACTTGACTTTTAAAATCAACTAAACACATGTTCTATATCTATATGATATGCTAACTTAATGATTTAAAACCTGGAAACACGAAAAACACCGTAAAACCGGATTTACGCCGTCGTAGTAACACCGCGGGCTGTTTTGGGTTAGTTAATTAAAAACTATGATAAACTTTGATTTAAAAGTTGTTATTCTGAGAAAATGATTTTTATTATGAACATGAAACTATATCCAAAAATTATGGTTAAACTCAAAGTGGAAGTATGTTTTCTAAAATGGTCATCTAGACGTCGTTCTTTCGACTGAAATGACTACCTTTACAAAAACGACTTGTAACTTATTTTTCCGACTAGAAACCTATACTTTTTTTGTTTAGATTCATAAAATAGAGTTCAATATGAAACCATAGCCATTTGATTCACTCAAAACGGATTTAAAATGAATAAGTTATGGGTAAAACAAGATTGGATAATTTTTCTCATTTTAGCTACGTGAAAATTGGTAACAAATCTATTCCAACCATAACTTAATCAACTTGTATTATATATTATGTAATCTTGAGATACCATAGACACGTATACAATGTTTCGACCTATCATGTCGACACATCTATATATATTTCGGAACAACCATAGACACTCTATATGTGAATGTTGGAGTTAGCTATACAGGGTTGAGGTTGATTCCAAAATATATATAGTTTGAGTTGTGATCAATACTGAGATACATATACACTGGGTCGTGGATTGATTCAAGATAATATTTATCGATTTATTTCTGTACATCAAACTGTGGACAACTAGTTGTAGGTTACTAACGAGGACAGCTGACTTAATAAACTTAAAACATCAAAATATATTAAAAGTGTTGTAAATATATTTTGAACATACTTTGATATATATGTATATATTGTTATAGGTTCGTGAATCAACCAGTGGCCAAGTCTTACTTCCCGACGAAGTAAAAATCTGTGAAAGTGAGTTATAGTCCCACTTTTAAAATCTAATATTTTTGGGATGAGAATACATGCAGGTTTTATAAATGATTTACAAAATAGACACAAGTACGTGAAACTACATTCTATGGTTGAATTATCGAAATCGAATATGCCCCTTTTTATTAAGTCTGGTAATCTAAGAATTAGGGAACAGACACCCTAATTGACGCGAATCCTAAAGATAGATCTATTGGGCCTAACAAACCCCATCCAAAGTACCGGATGCTTTAGTACTTCGAAATTTATATCATATCCGAAGGGTGTCCCGGAATGATGGGGATATTCTTATATATGCATCTTGTTATTGTCGGTTACCAGGTGTTCACCATATGAATGATTTTTATCTCTATGTATGGGATGTGTATTGAAATATGAAATCTTGTGGTCTATTGTTACGATTTGATATATATAGGTTAAACCTATAACTCACCAACATTTTTGTTGACGTTTTAAGCATGTTTATTCTCAGGTGATTATTAAGAGCTTCCGCTGTCGCATACTTAAATAAGGACAAGATTTGGAGTCCATGCTTGTATGATATTGTGTAAAAACTGCATTCAAGAAACTTATTTTGTTGTAACATATTTGTATTGTAAACCATTATGTAATGGTCGTGTGTAAACAGGATATTTTAGATTATCATTATTTGATAATCTACGTAAAGCTTTTTAAACCTTTATTGATGAAATAAAGGTTATGGTTTGTTTAAAAATGAATGCAGTCTTTGAAAAACGTCTCATATAGAGGTCAAAACCTCGCAACGAAATCAATTAATATGGAACGTTTTTAATCAATAAGAACGGGACATTTCAGTTGGTATCCGAGCGTTGGTCTTAGAGAACCATTAAATTTGCATTAGTGTGTCTTATCGAGTTTGCTAGGATGCATTAGTGAGTCTGGACTTCGACCGTGTTTTCTTTAAAAATGATTGCTTAACATTTTTGTTGGAAACTATATATTTTTAACATATGAATATTATGTGATATATTAATCTCTTAACGTGTTTGATATTATGTGATAGATGTCTACCTCTAGAACAAGTCCCATTGACTCACCTAATAATAATGAAGAGTCAAATGTAAATTGGAATGATTTGTGGACTGATTCACAAGTTCCCGAAGAGGAACCGGAAGAAGAGTCGGAACCGGAAGAAGAATCGGAACCGGAAGAAGAATCAGAACCGGATGAAGAAATAGAACCGGTGGGGGAAATAATAAAACGGTTAAGTAAAAGAAAATCCTCAACCAACCGACCAAAGTTAATTATGGTCAATGGTGTTTCCGCCAAGGAAGCAAAATATTGGGAGGATTACCAATTCTCCGATGAATCGGATTCCGACGAGAATTCCGATGATGTTATAGAAATTACCCCAACTGAATTTAAAAAGGCAAAAGAAAATAATAAGGGAAAGGGCATAAAAATAGAGAAATCTAATTCCAACCCCGATGAACTTTATATGTATCGTCAACCCCCGAAGTCCTTAACTTGTAACAATGACCCGGGAACCTCTAAACCACCAGGTTTTTCTAAACCAATGTGGACAACGACGGCTCGTATTAGGGGAACATCATATATCCCTAGAAACTTGGAAAAACGAACCAAAACCGAAGAAGAAGAAATGAGCGAGTCGAAATAAGATAGTTGTATTCGTGTGGTGTAATATATGGAATATAGTGTTCTTATGCTTTATGATATATGTAAAAATTGCTTGTATTAATAAGTATTTTTTTTATGAATCTAACTCTTGTCTATTTTACAGTTTAAAAACACAAAATGGATAGACAACCCAATATTTTAAGAGACCTACCCGGAGACATGATTGATGAAATCTTGTCTAGAGTCGGCCAGAATTCTTCGGCACAACTATTTAAGGCGAGAACAGTTTGTAAGACATTCGAAGAACGTTCCAAGAATGTCTTGGTTTATAAGAGACTTTCGTTTGAAAGATGGGGGATATCACATTGGGAAACCCATAAGTTACGATGTGTTTACTTTGACGCATATATTGCGGGGAACCCAAATGCTATTTTACGCAACGGGTTAAGAAATTATTTTGACTCAATATATCCGAATATTGGACTTCGTGATTTAGAAAAAGCGGCTAACATGCAACATAAAGAAGCATGTTATGCTTACGGATTAGTAATGTTCGCTTCTCACCAAAGTGAGAACAAGAACATCGGGCTACAACTATTAAACAAAACGTTTCCACAAGTGACGGAGTCGGTAATTGGGGTAAGAAATGAGGTTTTTAGATTATTACGGGACTGTTGGACATTACGTAACCCTCATCCCTTTGATGACGTTACAACACGCTGTCTTATCAACGGCCATAACGGTTATGTTGCACAAGACCAAGGATGGGAAGTAGTCCTAGTAAAACCAGAATGCATGACTTGTTTCTGGACGTATGAATTACGTGTCTTTATTGCCTTTGCTGAACGACTTGTGTACTAGCTAGAATTGTCTTCACAACTATCTTGTATCAAAGTTATTGTGTGCTATATTTCATGCTTTATGTAAAATAAGCGGTATTGTAAGTTTGTAAAATATTGTATAAAAGTTTGAACGCGAAATATTATTATAATCAGTTTTTCATATAGAATTGTAGTAGTTGAATTGTATATTAGCTACTAAGTATGAACTTAACGGGTAGGTACTACCCGAATTTAAACTTATAAAACGCTAATATGAAGAAAAAGCTTTTATAAATGAGTTCATATTATGCTACGAAATACTATTAACTACTCTTAATATTCTGTATGATTAACTTGTTCCATTTAACTATTTTGAAGGAAATGGCACCGACTACTCGACACACCGTGAATATGAATGAAGAGGAATTCCGTACTTTTCTAGCTTCAAACATAGCCGCAGTACAGGCTGCGCTACATACCAACAATAACCTTGGATCTAGCAGTACAGGAAATCGTGTAGGATGCACCTACAAAGAATTCACTGCCTGCAAACCTTTGGAATTTGATGGAACCGAAGGACCGATCGGATTGAAACGGTGGACCGAGAAGGTTGAATCGGTGTTTGCCATAAGTAAGTGTACTGAAGAGGACAAAGTGAAGTACGCTACGCATACCTTCACAGGTTCTGCGTTAACATGGTGGAATACCTATCTAGAGCAAGTGGGACAAGATGATGCGTACGCACTACCGTGGTCAGCATTCAAGCACTTGATGAACGAGAAGTACCGTCCCAGAACCGAGGTCAATAAGCTCAAGACAGAACTTAGAGGGTTACGAACCCAAGGTTTTGATATTACCACGTACGAAAGACGATTCACAGAATTGTGCCTATTGTGTCCGGGAGCATTCGAAGATGAGGAAGAGAAGATCGACGCGTTTGTGAAAGGATTACCGGAAAGAATCCAAGAAGATATAAGTTCACACGAGCCCGCCTCCATACAACAGGCATGTAGAATGGCTCACAAACTAGTGAACCAGATTGAAGAAAGAATTAAAGAACAGACTGCTGAAGAGGCCAATGTGAAGCAAGTCAAAAGAAAGTGGGAGGAAAACGGTGATAAGAATCACCAATACAACAACAACAGCAATTACAACAATAATCGCAATAATTATCCCAACAATCGCAACATCAATCGCAACTACAACAAACGACCCAACAACAACAACAACAACAACAACAACAACAACAACAACAACAACAACAACAGCAACTACAACAATCATCCCAACAACAATAATAACCGCAACAACAACAACAATCAGAAGCAACTATGCCAAAGGTGTGAAAAGAATCACTCGGGGTTCTGCACCAAATTTTGCAACAAGTGTAAAAGAAATGGTCATAGCGCGGCGAAGTGTGAGGTCTACGGACCAGGGGTTAATAGAACGAAAGGAACAAATGGTGTCGGAACGAGTAATGGCGGAGCAAGTAGTGTCGGAGCAAGTTATGCCAATGTAGTTTGTTATAAATGTGGAAAACCAGGCCACATTATTAGAAATTGCCCGAACCAGGAGAACACGAATGGACAAGGCCGTGGAAGAGTTTTCAATATTAATGCGGTAGAGGCACAGGAAGACCCGGAGCTTGTTACGGGTATGTTTCTTATTGACAATAAATCTGCTTACGTTTTATTTGATTCGGGTGCGGATAGAAGCTATATGAGTAGAGATTTTTGTGCTAAATTAAGTTGTCCATTGACGCCTTTGGATAGTAAATTTTTACTCGAATTAGCAAATGGTAAATTAATTTCAGCAGATAATATATGTCGGAATCGAGAAATTAAACTGGTTAGCGAAACATTTAAGATTGATTTGATACCAGTAGAGTTAGGGAGTTTTGATGTGATAATCGGTATGGACTGGTTGAAAGAAGTGAAAGCGGAGATCGTTTGTTACAAAAATGCAATTCGCATTATACGAGAAAAAGGAAAACCCTTAATGGTGTACGGAGAAAAGGGCAACACGAAGCTACATCTTATTAGTAATTTGAAGGCACAAAAACTAATAAGAAAAGGTTGCTATGCTGTTCTAGCACACGTCGAGAAAGTACAAACTGAAGAAAAGAGCATCAATGATGTTCCCATTGCAAAAGAATTTCCCGATGTATTTCCGAAAGAATTACCGGGATTACCCCCACATCGATCCGTTGAATTTCAAATAGATCTTGTACCAGGAGCTGCACCAATAGCTCGTGCTCCTTACAGACTCGCACCCAGCGAGATGAAAGAACTGCAAAGCCAATTAAAAGAACTTTTAGAGCGTGGTTTCATTCGACCAAGCACATCACCGTGGGGAGCTCCTGTTTTGTTTGTCAAGAAGAAAGATGATACATTCAGGTTGTGTATCGACTACCGAGAGTTGAACAAACTTACCATCAAGAACCGCTACCCACTACCGAGAATCGACGACTTATTTGATCAACTACAAGGCTCGTCTGTTTATTCAAAGATTGACTTACGTTCCGGGTATCATCAAATGCGGGTGAAAGAAGATGATATTCCAAAGACTGCTTTCAGAACACGTTACGGTCATTACGAGTTAATGGTCATGCCGTTTGGTTTAACTAATGCACCAGCTGTGTTCATGGACCTTATGAACCGAGTGTGTGGACCATACCTTGACAAGTTTGTCATTGTTTTCATTGATGACATACTTATTTACTCAAAGAATGACCAAGAACACGGTGAACGTTTGAGAAAGGTGTTAGAAGTATTGAGGAAGGAAGAATTGTACGCTAAGTTTTCAAAGTGTGCATTTTGGTTGGAAGAAGTTCAATTCCTCGGTCACATAGTGAACAAAGAAGGTATTAAGGTGGATCCGGCAAAGATAGAAACTGTTGAAAAGTGGGAAACCCCGAAAACTCCGAAACACATACGCCAGTTTTTAGGACTAGCTGGTTACTACAGAAGGTTCATCCAAGACTTTTCCAGAATAGCAAAACCCTTGACTGCATTAACGCATAAAGGGAAGAAATTTGAATGGAATGATGAACAAGAGAAAGCGTTTCAGTTATTGAAGAAAAAGCTAACTACGGCACCTATATTGTCATTGCCTGAAGGGAATGATGATTTTGTGATTTATTGTGACGCATCAAAGCAAGGTCTCAGTTGTGTATTAATGCAACGAACGAAGGTGATTGCTTATGCGTCTAGACAATTGAAGATTCACGAACAAAATTATACGACGCATGATTTGGAATTAGGCGCGGTTGTTTTTGCATTAAAGACTTGGAGGCACTACTTATATGGGGTCAAAAGTATTATATATACCGACCACAAAAGTCTTCAACACATATTTAATCAGAAACAACTGAATATGAGGCAGCGTAGGTGGATTGAATTATTGAATGATTACGATTTTGAGATTCGTTTCCACCCGGAGAAGGCAAATGTGGTAGCCGATGCCTTGAGCAGGAAGGATAGAGAACCCATTCGAGTAAAATCTATGAATATAATGATTCATAATAACATTACTACTCAAATAAAGGAGGCGCAACAAGGAGTTTTAAAAGAGGGAAATTTAAAGGATGAAATACCCAAAGGATCGGAGAAGCATCTTAATATTCGGGAAGACGGAACCCGGTATAGGGCTGAAAGGATTTGGGTACCAAAATTTGGAGATATGAGAGAAATGGTACTTAGAGAAGCTCATAAAACCAGATACTCAATACATCCTGGAACGGGGAAGATGTACAAGGATCTCAAGAAACATTTTTGGTGGCCGGGTATGAAAGCCGATGTTGCTAAATACGTAGGAGAATGTTTGACGTGTTCTAAGGTCAAAGCTGAGCATCAGAAACCATCAGGTCTACTTCAACAACCCGAAATCCCGGAATGGAAATGGGAAAACATTACCATGGATTTCATCACTAAATTGCCAAGGACTGCAAGTGGTTTTGATACTATTTGGGTAATAGTTGATCGTCTCACTAAATCAGCACACTTCCTACCAATAAGAGAAGATGACAAGATGGAGAAGTTAGCACGACTGTATTTGAAGGAAGTCGTCTCCAGACATGGAATACCAATCTCTATTATCTCTGATAGGGATGGCAGATTTATTTCAAGATTCTGGCAGACATTACAGCAAGCATTAGGAACTCGTCTAGACATGAGTACTGCCTATCATCCACAAACTGATGGGCAGAGCGAAAGGACGATACAAACGCTTGAAGACATGCTACGAGCATGTGTTATTGATTTCGGAAACAGTTGGGATCGACATCTACCGTTAGCAGAATTTTCCTACAACAACAGCTACCATTCAAGCATTGAGATGGCGCCGTTTGAAGCACTTTATGGTAGAAAGTGCAGGTCTCCGATTTGTTGGAGTGAGGTGGGGGATAGACAGATTACGGGTCCGGAGATTATACAAGAAACTACCGAGAAGATCATCCAAATTCAACAACGGTTGAAAACCGCCCAAAGTCGACAAAAGAGCTACGCTGACATTAAAAGAAAAGATATAGAATTTGAAATTGGAGAGATGGTCATGCTTAAAGTTTCACCTTGGAAAGGCGTTGTTCGATTTGGTAAACGAGGGAAATTAAATCCAAGGTATATTGGACCATTCAAGATTATTGATCGTGTCGGACCAGTAGCTTACCAACTTGAGTTACCTCAACAACTCGCGGCTGTACATAACACTTTCCACGTCTCGAATTTGAAGAAATGTTTTGCTAAAGAAGATCTCACTATTCCGTTAGATGAAATCCAAATCAACGAAAAACTCCAATTCATCGAAGAACCCGTCGAAATAATGGATCGTGAGGTTAAAAGACTTAAGCAAAACAAGATACCAATTGTTAAGGTTCGATGGAATGCTCGTAGAGGACCCGAGTTCACCTGGGAGCGTGGAGATCAGATGAAGAAGAAATACCCGCATCTATTTCCAGAAGATTCGTCAACACCTTCAACAGCTTAAAATTTCGGGACGAAATTTATTTAACGGGTAGGTACTGTAGTGACCCGAACTTTTCCATGTTTATATATATTAATTGAGATTGATATTTACATGATTAAATGTTTCCAACATGTTAAGCAATCAAACTTGTTAAGACTTGATTAATTGAAATAGGTTTCATATAGACAATTGACCACCCAAGTTGACCGGTGATTCACGAACGTTAAAACTTGTAAAAAACTATATGATGACATATATATGGTTATATATATAGTTAACATGATATTATGATAAGTAAACATATCATTAATTATATTAACAATGAACTACATATGTAAAAACAAGACTACTAACTTAATGATTTTGAAACGAGACATATATGTAACGTTTATCGTTGTAACGACATTTAATGTATATATATCATATTAAGAGATATTCGTACATCATAATATCATGATAATATAATAATTTAAAATCTCTTTTGATATTATAAACATTGGGTTAACAACATTTAACAAGATCGTTAACCTAAAGGTTTCAAAACAACACTTACATGTAACGACTAACGATGACTTAACGACTCAGTTAAAATGTATATACATGTAGTGTTTTAATATGTATTTATACACTTTTGAAAGACTTCAATACACTTATCAAAATACTTCTACTTAACAAAAATGCTTACAATTACATTCTCGTTCAGTTTCATCAACAATTCTACTCGTATGCACCCGTATTCGTACTCGTACAATACACAGCTTTTAGATGTATGTACTATTGGTATATACACTCCAATGATCAGCTATTAGCAGCCCATGTGAGTCACCTAACACATGTGGGAACCATCATTTGGCAACTAGCATGAAATATCTCATAAGATTACAAAAATATGAGTAATCATTCATGACTTATTTACATGAAAATAAAATTACATATCCTTTATATCTAATCCATACACCAACGACCAAAAACACCTACAAACACTTTCATTCTTCAATTTTCTTCATCTAATTGAACTCTCTCAAGTTCTATCTTCAAGTTCTAAGTGTTCTTCATAAATTCCAAAAGTTCTAGTTTCATAAAATCAAGAATACTTTCAAGTTTGCTAGCTCACTTCCAATCTTGTAAGGTGATCATCCAACCTCAAGAAATCTTTGTTTCTTACAGTAGGTTATCATTCTAATACAAGGTAATAATCATATTCAAACTTTGGTTCAATTTCTATAACTATAACAATCTTATTTCAAGTGATGATCTTACTTGAACTTGTTTTCGTGTCATGATTTTGCTTCAAGAACTTTGAGCCATCCAAGGATCCATTGAAGCTAGATCCATTTTTCTCTTTTCCAGTAGGTTCATCCAAGGAACTTAAGGTAGTAATGATGTTCATAACATCATTCGATTCATACATATAAAGCTATCTTATTCGAAGGTTTAAACTTGTAATCACTAGAACATAGTTTAGTTAATTCTAAACTTGTTCGCAAACAAAAGTTAATCCTTCTAACTTGACTTTTAAAATCAACTAAACACATGTTCTATATCTATATGATATGCTAACTTAATGATTTAAAACCTGGAAACACGAAAAACACCGTAAAACCGGATTTACGCCGTCGTAGTAACACCGCGGGCTGTTTTGGGTTAGTTAATTAAAAACTATGATAAACTTTGATTTAAAAGTTGTTATTCTGAGAAAATGATTTTTATTATGAACATGAAACTATATCCAAAAATTATGGTTAAACTCAAAGTGGAAGTATGTTTTCTAAAATGGTCATCTAGACGTCGTTCTTTCGACTGAAATGACTACCTTTACAAAAACGACTTGTAACTTATTTTTCCGACTAGAAACCTATACTTTTTTTGTTTAGATTCATAAAATAGAGTTCAATATGAAACCATAGCAATTTGATTCACTCAAAACGGATTTAAAATGAATAAGTTATGGGTAAAACAAGATTGGATAATTTTTCTCATTTTAGCTACGTGAAAATTGGTAACAAATCTATTCCAACCATAACTTAATCAACTTGTATTATATATTATGTAATCTTGAGATACCATAGACACGTATACAATGTTTCGACCTATCATGTCGACACATCTATATATATTTCGGAACAACCATAGACACTCTATATGTGAATGTTGGAGTTAGCTATACAGGGTTGAGGTTGATTCCAAAATATATATAGTTTGAGTTGTGATCAATACTGAGATACGTATACACTGGGTCGTGGATTGATTCAAGATAATATTTATCGATTTATTTATGTACATCAAACTGTGGACAACTAGTTGTAGGTTACTAACGAGGACAGCTGACTTAATAAACTTAAAACATCAAAATATATTAAAAGTGTTGTAAATATATTTTGAACATACTTTGATATATATGTATATATTGTTATAGGTTCGTGAATCAACCAGTGGCCAAGTCTTACTTCCCGACGAAGTAAAAATCTGTGAAAGTGAGTTATAGTCCCACTTTTAAAATCTAATATTTTTGGGATGAGAATACATGCAGGTTTTATAAATGATTTACAAAATAGACACAAGTACGTGAAACTACATTCTATGGTTGAATTATCGAAATCGAATATGCCCCTTTTTATTAAGTCTGGTAATCTAAGAATTAGGGAACAGACACCCTAATTGACGCGAATCCTAAAGATAGATCTATTGGGCCTAACAAACCCCATCCAAAGTACCGGATGCTTTAGTACTTCGAAATTTATATCATATCCGAAGGGTGTCCCGGAATGATGGGGATATTCTTATATATGCATCTTGTTATTGTCGGTTACCAGGTGTTCACCATATGAATGATTTTTATCTCTATGTATGGGATGTGTATTGAAATATGAAATCTTGTGGTCTATTGTTACGATTTGATATATATAGGTTAAACCTATAACTCACCAACATTTTTGTTGACGTTTTAAGCATGTTTATTCTCAGGTGATTATTAAGAGCTTCCGCTGTCGCATACTTAAATAAGGACAAGATTTGGAGTCCATGCTTGTATGATATTGTGTAAAAACTGCATTCAAGAAACTTATTTTGTTGTAACATATTTGTATTGTAAACCATTATGTAATGGTCGTGTGTAAACAGGATATTTTAGATTATCATTATTTGATAATCTACGTAAAGCTTTTTAAACCTTTATTGATGAAATAAAGGTTATGGTTTGTTTAAAAATGAATGCAGTCTTTGAAAAACGTCTCATATAGAGGTCAAAACCTCGCAACGAAATCAATTAATATGGAACGTTTTTAATCAATAAGAACGGGACATTTCATAATATACTTAATGATATATATAATTATCATTTTATCATGTTAAATATAGTGTAACAATATCTTAATATGATACATATGTATTTAGTAAGACGTTGTTATAACGATAATCGTTATATATATCGTTTTGAATTTCTTAACTTAGTAGCCTCATTTTTATGTATATAACTCATTATTAATATACCTAGTAATATACTTACTTATCATAATATCATGTTAACTATATATATATATATATATATATATATATATATATATATATATATATATATATATATATATATATATATATATATATATATATATATATATGTATATATATATATATATATGTATATGTATATATATATATGTATATATATATATATTTATATATATATATATATATATGTATATATATATATATATATATATATATATATGTATATATATATATATATATATATATATATATATATATATATATATCATCATCATATAGTTTTTACAAGTTTTAACGTTCGTGAATCGGCGGTCAACTTGGGTGGTCAATTGTCTACATGACACTCATTTCAAATAATCAAGTCTTAACAAGTTTGATTGATTAACATGTTGGAAACATTTAATCATGTAAATATCAATTTCATTTAATATATATAAACAAGGAAAAGTTCGGGTCACTATAGTACCTACCCGTTAAATAAATTTCGTCCCGAAATTTTAAGCTGTAGAAGGAGTTGACGAATCTTCTGTAAATAGGTGCGGGTATTTCTTCTTCATCTGATCTTCATGCTCCCAGGTGAACTCAGGTCCTCTACGAGCATTCCATCAAACCTTAACAATTGGTATCTTGTTTTGCTTAAGTCTTTTAACCTCACGATCCATTATTTCGACGGGTTCTTCAATAAATTGAAGTTTTTCGTTGATTTGGATTTCCTCTAATGGAATAGTGAGATCTTCTTTAGCAAAACATTTCTTCAAATTCAAGACGTGGAAAGTGTTATGTATAGCCGCGAGTTGTTGAGGTAACTCAAGTTTGTTAAGCTACTGGTCCGACACAATCTATAATCTTGAATGGTCCAATGTACCTTGGATTTAGTTTCCCCCGTTTATCAAATCGAACAACGCCTTTCCAAGGTGAAACCTTAGGCATGACCATCTCTCCAATCTCAAATTCTATAACTTTTCTTTTACTGTCCGCGTAGTTCTTTTGTCGACTCTGGGCGGTTTTCAATCGTTGTTGAATTTGGATGAATTTCTTGGTAGTTTCTTGTATTATCTCCGGACCCGTAATTTGTCTATCCCCCACTTCACTCCAACAAATCAGAAACCTGCACTTTCTACCATAAAGTGCTTCAAACGGCGCCATCTCAATACTCGAATGGTAACTGTTGTTGTAGAAAAATTCTGCTAACGGTAGGTGTCGATCCCAACTGTTTCCGAAATCGATAACACATGCTTATAGCATGTCTTCAAGGGTCTGTATAGTCCTTTCACTTTGTCCATCAGTTTGTGAATGATAAGCAGTACTCATGTCTAGACGGGTCCCCAATGCTTGTTGCAGTGTCTGCCAAAACCTTGAAACAAATCTGTCATCCCTATCAGAGATAATAGAGATTGGTATTCCATGTCTGGAGACAACTTCCTTTAAATACAATCGTGCCAACTTCTCCATTTTATCATCTTCTGTCATTGGCAGAAAGTGTGCTGATTTGGTAAGACGATCGACTATTACCCAAATAGTATCATAACCACTTGTAGTTCTTGGCAATTTAGTAATGAAATCCATGGTAATATTTTCCCATTTCCATTCTGGGATTTCAGGTTGTTGAAGTAGACCTGATGGTTTCTGATGTTCAGCTTTGACCTTAGAACACGTCAAACATTCTCCTACATATCTCGCAATATCGGCTTTCAATCCCGGCCACCAAAAATGTTTATTGAGGTCCTTATACATCTTTTTCGCTTCATGATGTATTGAGTATCTGGTTTTATGTGCTTCTCCAAGTACCATTTTTCTCACATCTCCAAACTTTGGTACCCAAATTCTTTCAGCTCAAGGTGTTTCTCCGATCCTTTGGGTATTTCATTCTTCAAATTCCCTTCTTTTACGACACCCTAATGCGCCTCCTTTATTTGAGTAGTAAGGTTAGTACGAATAATTATATTCATAGCTTTTAACCCCATAGGTTCTCTTTCCTTTCTACTCAAAGCGTCTGCTACCACATTCGCCTTCCCTGGATGGTAACGAATCTCGAAATCGTAATCATTCAATAACTCAATCCACCTACGATGCCTCATGTTTAGTTGTTTCTGATTAAATATGTGTTGGAGACTTTTGTGATCGGTATATATAATACTTTTGACCCCATATAAGTAGTGCCTCCAAGTCTTTAATGCAAAAATAACCGCACCTAATTCCAAATTATGCGTCGTATAATTCTGCTCGTGAATCTTTAATTGTCTAGACGCATAAGCAATTACCTTCGTTCGTTTCATTAATACACAACCGAGTCCTTGCTTTGAGGCGTCACAATATATCATAAAATCATCATTCCCTTCAGGCAATGACAATATAGGTGTCGTAGTTAACTTTTTCTTCAACAATTGAAACGCTTTTTCTTGTTCATCCTTCCATTCAAATTTCTTCCCTTTATGCGTTAATGCAGTCAAGGGTTTTGCTATTTTGAAAAAATCTTGGATGAATATTCTGTAGTGTAAGACCCAAATATTTATTGTACATAATGTATTTATGGTGTACGATGCGTGTATGAAGTGTACGAAGCACGTACGTGTTGCTTGCTCGAACGTCGAAGGAAACTGGACGTTGTCTGAAGTGACAAGGTGTGAACGTATCTTTTTAACCCCAAATAAATTTTAGTTGATGTTTCAAAGCCTTACCATTATAAAGAAAATCTTATTACATTTCCAACGATATTTAATTCATCGAAAACGGAGCTACGGTCAAAAAGTTATGGCCAAAACAAGAAACTGAAAACTGACCTGAAGGTTAGAGCGGCGCTCCACCTTATGGAGCGGCGCTCCGATCCCGTCTGATGCAATTTTCAGCTTTTTTAAAAAGGTTTAAATGAGGGGTACTTTGGTCTTTTCGTTTAGGGTCGGTTTAGGGTCACCAAAACTGATCTAGAACTCCATTGGAGCTCATTTCTCACCCACACAAACACTCTCATCCATATCTAGAGAGAGAGGAAGGGTTCTAGAGTGAGAGAGCTTGAATTGGAGAAGAAGGAGTTAGATTCTCACCAAAGCTCGGGTTTTAAAGTTGTTCTACTCGTCAACGGCATCATTTTGGTGGTATTGGTAAGTTCAAACTCCGAATTACATTTGTTAGATTTGATATTCAAGTTAGGGTTTGAGTTTGATTTGTTGTGAAACCCTCTTAGATGATGAAATGGGTTTATAGTGACTAGTTATTCTTGTCACTTGGCGGGTTTTGGGTTGGTTGACGATTTGGCCTTGATTAGGCTTTAATCTTGAGTTTAATCACTAGGTTTAGTGATTATGGAAGTGTTGGAACCACTTTAGGTGAATTTGGGTTGACTAATTTTGACTAGAGTCAAAATTAGGGTTTGGTGATGATTATGACCCAATTGTCGATCTAATAAGGTTTATAAACTTAAAATGGATTAAGTTGAAGTATAAAACCGAGTTAAATATGTTTTGGTGTCAAAACTCGCTAACGGCGCGATGTTGACTCCTTTGGGTCAAAATTAGGGTTTAAGTGTCATTATGGGCAAGATAGGTGTTTAACACCTATGATTGGGTTTAATTGGCATATTAGGACCATTCTCACTTGTGTTAGTGATTATTGGTAAATTTGGGCGCGATTGGTGCTTGGAAGTGCATTTGGGTCAAAATTGCACTAGTTGTCAATTTGGGTTGATTTGTATATCCACCATAATTGTGTTACTTGTTATGTGATAAATGGAATAGGTACATTCCATCGGTGATTGCGGATTATTCGGTGGCATTCTTTAAGGCGACAAGGTGAGTATTAATATCCTATGTGCATATGTATGTGTAGGATGGGTGCGGGTCGGGTGAAGTGGTTCTCGGTCATAGAGCTCACTTCACATATAGGTGGATTGACGGACTTGTGTATAGGTCCAATTGGCACGGTTGTGCGTTTTGGTTGACCACCTTTGACGAGGTGCACACTTTGTGTGTACGTTATCACATGGGCGGGTGATGTGGATTATATAACCCCAATGGCGAAGGGTTAATATTGTGAGTGGAATAATTATGCGTTCATGTTTATGGCATATTTGTTTGTGGATGTTATGGTAGCATCGAGTGTGAACCACGAGCTGGTAGCACTACAAAAATAGATGTGAACCACGAGCTGGTAGCATCGAGTGTGAACCACGAGCCGGTAGCACTATAAAAATAGATGTGAACCACGAGCCAGTAGCATCGAGTGTGAACCACGAGCCAGTAGCACTATAAAACGAGGCATGAACCACGAGCCGGTAGCGTCGAAGTGTGAACCATGAGCCGGTAGCACTATAAAAGAGTATGACTCAAATACGTATGGTGTGAACCACGAGCCGGTAGCACCATAGCGTTATGGTTAACCATATTGTGTTTGTAATTGTTTAGCATGTTAAATATTGTATACGTATAATGCTGTATTGTCGTGATGTAGCTAACCCTCTGGGTGTAGCTTATTGGCATTTGTTCACATTGTCGTTGGTGAACTTACTCATTGTTGATGTTGTTAGCTTGTTGCTTAGTGATCGTACGGTATGCTTAGATTAGCTTGCCTTTATGCTTGGATTCTTCGGTATGCGGTATTTGTTTATTTATGTGGCATGTCCATTTTATGCATATATATGTGTGTAGTATATTCTCACTCACTAAGCGTTAGCTTACCCTCTCGTTGTTGACATTTTTATAGATTGCATGGACGCGGCGGCTCGGGTAAGTGCGGGGACTAGTGGACTTGCGTAGTTGCTTTAGAGGCATGCTTTTGGATTCGATTAGGATTGGGTAGCGTATCCCCAATCGCCATGCTTGGCTTTATTTTGTATTAAAAATCATGTGGTTGAAAACTTGTATTTTGTACGAAAGTCGTAAAACGGCCGATGTGGTGAAATGTCCCGTTCTTATTGATTAAAAACGTTCCATATTAATTGATTTCGTTGCGAGGTTTTGACCTCTATATGAGACGTTTTTCAAAGACTGCATTAATTTTTAAAACAAACCATAACCTTTATTTCATAAATAAAGGTTTAAAAAGCTTTACGTAGATTATCAAATAATGATAATCTAAAATATCCTGTTTACACACGACCATTACATAATGGTTTACAATACAAATATGTTACATCGAAATCAGTTTCTTGAATGCAGTTTTTACACAATATCATACAAACATGGACTCCAAATCTTGTCCTTATTTTAGTATGCAACAGCGGAAGCTCTTAGTATTCACCTGAGAATAAACATGCTTTAAACGTCAACAAAAATGTTGGTGAGTTATAGGTTTAACCTATATATATCAAATTGTAACAATAGACCACAAGATTTCATATTTCAATATACATCCCATACATAGAGATAAAAATCATTCATATGGTGAACACCTGGTAACCGACATTAACAAGATGCATATATAAGAATATCCCCATCATTCCGGGACACCCTTCGGATATGATATAAATTTCGAAGTACTAAAGCATCCGGTACTTTGGATGGGGTTTGTTAGGCCCAATAGATCTATCTTTAGGATTCGCGTCAATTAGGGTGTCTGTTCCCTAATTCTTAGATTACCAGACTTAATAAAAAGGGGCATATTCGATTTCGATAATTCAACCATAGAATGTAGTTTCACGTACTTGTGTCTATTTTGTAAATCATTTATAAAACCTGCATGTATTCTCATCCCAAAAATATTAGATTTTAAAAGTGGGACTATAACTCACTTTCACAGATTTTTACTTCGTCGAGAAGTAAGACTTGGCCACTGTTGATTCACGAACCTATAACAATATATACATGTATATTAAAGTATGTTCAAAATATATTTACAACACTTTTAATATATTTTGATGTTTTAAGTTTATTAAGTCAGATGTCCTCGTTAGTAACCTACAACTAGTTGTCCACAGTTAGATGTACAGAAATAAATCGATAAATATTATCTTGAATCAATCCACGACCCGGTGTATACGTATCTCAGTATTGATCACAACTCAAACTATATATATTTTGGAATCAACCTCAACCCTGTATAGCTAACTCCAACATTCACATATAAAGTGTCTATGGTTGTTCCGAAATATATATAGATGTGTCGACATGATAGGTCGAAACATTGTATACGTGTCTATGGTATCTCAAGATTACATAATATACAATACAAGTTGATTAAGTTATGGTTGGAATAGATTTGTTACCAATTTTCACGTAGCTAAAATGAGAAAAATTATCCAATCTTGTTTTACCCATAACTTCTTCATTTTAAATCCGTTTTGAGTGAATCAAATTGCTATGGTTTCATATTGAACTCTATTTTTTGAATTTAAACAGAAAAAGTATAGGTTTATAGTCGGAAAAATATGTTACAAGTCGTTTTTGTAAAGGTAGTCATTTCAGTCGAAAGAACGACGTCTAGATGACCATTTTAGAAAACATACTTTCACTTTGAGTTTAACCATAATTTTTGGATATAGTTTCATGTTCATAATAAAAATCATTTTCTCAGAATAACAACTTTTAAATCAAAGTTTATCATAGTTTTTAATTAACTAACCCAAAACAGCCCGCGGTGTTACTACGACGAGGTAAATCCGGTTTTACGGTGTTTTTCGTGTTTCCAGGTTTTAAATCATTAAGTTAGCATATCATATAGATATAGAACATGTGTTTAGTTAATTTTAAAAGTCAAGTTAGAAGGATTAACTTTTGTTTGCGAACAAGTTTAGAATTAATTAAACTATGTTCTAGTGATTACGAGTTTAAACCTTCGAATAAGATAGTTTTATATATATGAATCGAATGATGTTATGAACATCATTACTACCTCAAGTTTAGTAGGTAAACCTACTGGAAGTGACAAGAAATGATCTAGCTTCAAAGTGTAACATCCCGCCTTTTTCCATTTATTTTTCCGTTATACTAATATAAAGTCCGTTATATGTTTATAACATCTCCCGTTGATACGCGTTTTAAATTATCTCGTTTAGGTAATTCCCGCACCCGAACGAAAGTTGAGGGACTAAACTTGACAAGGGATCAAACCCTTGACTAGGTCAAAGGGTCAAACCCCTTTCACCCATTCATTACCATCTCCCTATCTCTCTCTCTTTCTCTCTAGCAAGAACACACCCAATTTCCTTTCTCATTCATTCATCATCTAAATCCGGATTAGGGAGCTAGCAACCAAATAAATTACATATTCGTGATCCTCTCTTCATCCTCTTCATTTTGGTACCAACTTCATCTCATTTGGGTAACTTTCTAAAATCACTAGATTTTGTGTTCTTGATGTTTTTAACTTATAAAAGTGTTAATTAGTGTCTATGGCTCAAGTCTAACATGAATATATGATTTATATGCTCGATCTCGTTGTTTTAGTGTAACTAGCATGAACTTGAATTTTGGTGTGTTGTTCTTGAATTTTGGATGATCATATGTTGTTAGATGTTGAAAGTTGATGTTTTAATTGTGTTACTAGCATCACTAGCTTCAATTTGATGTGTAGGTTGCCTTAGAAAACTTCATGAGCTTGATTATTGATTTTTGGTGGAATTGAGTTAGGGTTTGAAGAACTTGAAGTGATTATTTGATGCGTTGATTGCCATGAATTGTTGTTAGTAAGTTGTTAGTTGTATTGTATGCTCCATTACCTACAAAATGGCATGTCACATGTATGCATTGAATGCCCAAATCATTAAATGTGCATTGGTGAGTTTGAAGCATTAATGTGGGCATTGAATGATTACTTGGTTGGAAAACTAGGTTGTTACAAATGAGGTTTTTGATTGTTAAATTGTGTTTAGTTGCATTCTATGTCAAAAGAGCTTTCCAACGATATAAGGTGCGAGTCCTAAGTGTTTGTGGTTTGCGTTTTATGCTTATTTGAAGTTTGGATCAAGTTGGACAAGTGAAACAGACCAGGCACCAGCACCCGCCTATTGTCGCGGCGCGACAGAAGGGTGCCGCGGCGCGGCATAAGCCGTGCCCAGCTTCTGTCTCCGGTGTCCATTTTATGGAAAATGTTTGGCATACTACAGACCTCCGATTCACATGAAACTTGTTCTAACATGTTCATATATGATTAAAAACCTCAGAAAAATAGTTCGGAACCCGACCCGAACGTGTTGACTTTCGTTGACTTTGACCGACCAAAGTTTGACTTTTAATCAAACTTAACCAAATATTTGTGCAATCGTTCTAACATGTTTTTATACTTGTACCTTGCATGAAACATGACAATTTGATTCACATGCTATTATGATCGAGTCTTAACGAGCCATAGGACTAATTGAACATCCTTGACCTATCGTGTTTACCGTTATTGATACAAACCTATTGTTTAGGTCAAGACTAGCATTGTTCTTTGCACACGTTTACTTGTCGAAGTACTTTACTACTCGTGCACTCAAGGTGAGATCATAGTCCCACTTTTACTCTTTTTGAACTTACATTTGGGATGAGAAAACATAAACATTTCTTTACTAAGTGAACACAAGTACAGGAAAACAAACATTCTACATACGAGTTTAGAACAAAATCCTCAATTCGATTATCATTAGTTACACTTGCCGGGTGTAAGCGAGAACTTATGTTGTATGGATCCATATGGGTTTGACAAACCCTCATTCAAACGGTTCGCTACCGTTTACGAATGAAATATATTTTCGAGAAACAGTGTATGTTCTAGCACTAAGTGATGGGGTTCAATGGAAGGAAATGTTAAGCATTGATAATTGGGTGCTCGTGAAACAAACTTTTGGAATGTATTACTATTATTTCATTGATGCAAATCTTGTGGTTCACTTGTACTTACTTACTTAAACCTATGATTTCACCAACGTTTTCGTTGACAGATTTCTATGTTTTTCTCAGGTCCTTGAACGATACATGATACATGCTTCCGCTCATTATTTTGATACTTGCATTGGATGTCGAGTATACATGCATACATGGAGCGTCTTTTGGATACTTTTAAATTGTGTCGCATAAGTTTCATTTGTACTTAAAACTATGTATCGTAACTTGTGGTGGAACTATTCTTGTAAACTTGAACAACCTTTACATTTGAAATGAATGCGACATATCTTTTGGTCAAACGTTGTTTTAAAGACTTATGACCACGTAACGGGACCTAAGTAGACGGCGCCGTCAATGACGATTTGGTCGGGTCGCTACAGATGGTATCAGAGCGTTGGTTGTAGGGATTTAGAGTTCATTAGTGTCAACCTCGAGTCATAGGGTACATTGGTGAGTCTAGACTATAACCGGCATATAGACTTGAAGTAGGAATTACTTGACTACTTGTGCATTTATACTCGAACGCTTCTACTCATATCTACTCTTAGTTCATCTTAATCTCACGTTGTTTAATTTGATTGACGCGCCACCTTGACTATATGAAATGATGTCGAATGCACATATGAATCAGGGTAATATAATTTCCGGGATTATATTACGGTGACTCATATGAACGTTCCGACATTATGACATAAAGAATTTAAGGCGAGTCGAAAAAAAAAAAAAAAAAAAAAAAAAAAAAAAAACTTCTCTTTATCTTTATTCTATATCACGGTTAGTATTATTGAGAATACTAATCAATGATATTCTTGTGTCTTGAAGGAACAATGGCTCCTCGTCGTGTACGCCGCAATGAAACTCCCGAACAAGCTCTCGAACGGATGATAGCCACCGCCGTAGATGCGGCCATGGCCGGTCACTCATCCAACAACAATAATAATAACAACCACAACAACAACAACAACAACAACAACAACAATGGAGCCGGAAACTCAAACGAGGGATGCTCCTATAAAGCTTTCATGGGGTGCAAACCTCACACTTTTGATGGAACCGGGGGACCGGTCGTGCTCACCCGATGGTTTGAGCAAACGGAAGCCGTCTTTAGCATAAGCGGTTGTCGGGACCAAGACAAGGTCAAATACTCCACTCACACTTTCTCCGGAATTGCTCTAACATGGTGGAACACCTATGTTCAATCGGTGGGTACCGATGAAGCTCATGCCCTCTCTTGGGCCGATCTAAAGGAAAAGATGATTGTTGAGTATTTTCCGCGCGAAGAAACCCGAAAGCTTGAGGAAGAACTAAGAGCTTTGAAAGCGGTCGGAAACGATCTTAAAGCTTATAATCAACGCTTCGCCGAACTATCCTTGATGTGTCCTAATCTTGTTAACCCCGAATCTCAAAGGATTGAGCTCTACATGCTCGGTCTTCCAAAAAGCATCAAACAAGGGGTGATGTCATCCAAACCCACTACTCATCAAGCCGCTATGAACATGGCTCGCCAACTAATTGAAACGGTTGACGAAATCGTAGTTCCGGCACCTAAGGCCGAGGATAAATCGGGCGGCAACAAAAGAAAGTGGGAACCCTCCCAATCAAGCAACAACAACTTTTCTAAGAAGCCTTACACCAACGACGGCAAGAGAGGTTATGCCGGGAACCTACCTCTTTGCAACAAATGCAACAAACATCACTTTGGCGAATGTAGTAAGTTAATTTGCCACCGGTGCCAAGGAGTTGGTCATAAGGCCAACGATTGTAAAAGTGCCACTCCCGTTGTTCGAAAGTGGCCCAATGCACCAAAGACGGGCACTTGTTACGAATGTGGTCAAACAGGTCATTATAGAAATGCATGCCCAAAGAAGAAAGATAACCCCAACACACGCGGCCGAGCTTTCAACATCAACACCGAGGAAGCCCGGGATGACACTGAACTAGTCACGGGTACGTTTCTTCTCAACAATTCTTATGTCTCTTGCTTATTCGATTCGGGTGCTGATAAATGCTTTGTATCCAAGACTTTGACTCATTCTTTTAGCACTCCACCTCTTCCATTAGATACCACTTATACCATTGAAGTGGCTAACGGGAAACTATTAAGTGCCGACACATATTACCGGGGGTGTACGTTAAACATTTTGGGTAAGGAATTTGAAATTGACTTGATACCCATGGAACTAGGAAGCTTTGATGTAATAATCGGTATGAATTGGTTAGTCAAAACGAAATCTCACATCCTTTGTGATCTTAACGCAATCCGAATTCCTATCGAGAATGGTGAACCTTTGATTGTTTATGGCGATAAGAGTTGCACCAGACTCAACCTCGTTTCGTGCCTTAAAGTTAGAAAACTACTCCGTAAGGGTTGTTTTACGATCCTTGCCCACGTTAAGAAAGTCGAGTCCGATGATAAGCATATCGATGATGTGCCAATTGTTAGTGACTATTCCGATGTATTTCCCGACGAATTGCCGGGTCTTCCGCCTCATCGACCGGTTGAATTCCAAATCGATCTTATTCCGGGAGCCGCACCCGTAGCACGTGCACCATATAGACTCGCTCCATCCGAAATGCAAGAATTGCAAAGTCAAATCCAAGAACTACTTGACCGTGGTTTTATCCAACCTAGCCATTCACCTTGGGGCGCTCCGATTTTGTTTGTTAAAAAGAAAGACGGATCCCTACGAATGTGCATTGATTATCGTGAACTAAATAAATTGACGGTTAAGAACCGATATCCTCTTCCTCGCATCGATGACCTCTTTGATCAACTACAAGGGTCTTGTGTATATTCGAAAATCGATCTCCGCTCGGGTTATCATCAATTAAGGGTTAAGGGGGAAGATGTCTCCAAAACCGCTTTCCGAACTCGTTATGGTAGTTATGAATTTCTTGTAATGCCATTTGGTCTCACTAACGCACCGGCGGTGTTCATGGATCTTATGAACCGCGTGTGCAAACCGTATCTTGACAAATTCGTTATCGTGTTCATCGATGATATTTTAGTCTATTCAAAAAGCGAAGAAGAACACGAGGGACACCTCCGACTTGTGCTTGAACTTTTAAGACAAGAACAACTCTATGCCAAATTCTCCAAGTGTGAATTTTGGTTAAAGGAAGTTCAATTTCTTGGTCATGTTGTAAGTGACCAAGGTATTAAAGTCGATCCAACGAAAATCGAAGCCATTAGCAAATGGGAGACTCCTACTACTCCTACTCACATTCGTCAATTTTTGGGTCTCGCCGGGTACTATCGTAGATTCATCGAAAATTTCTCTTTGGTTGCACGTCCTCTAACCGCATTGACTCACAAGGGAAAGAAATTCATTTAGGCGACTGAACATGAATCGGCATTCCAAATCTTGAAAACGAAGCTAACCACCGCTCCTATCTTGTCACTTCCCGAAGGCAATGATGACTTTGTTGTATATTGCGATGCCTCAAAACATGGTTTTGGGTGTGTATTGATGCAACGAACGAAAGTCATTGCTTATGCTTCTCGACAACTCAAAATTCATGAACGAAACTATACGACACATGATCTCGAACTCGGAGCCGTTGTCTTTGCACTTAAAATGTGGAGACACTATCTTTATGGAACCAAGAGTACTATCTTTACCGACCACAAAAGTCTCCAACACATTTTCGATCAAAAGCAACTAAACATGAGACAACGACGGTGGATTGAAACTTTGAACGATTACGATTGCGAGCTTCGTTACCATCCCGGGAAGGCAAACGTAGTAGCCGATGCCTTAAGTCGAAAAGAAAGAGCGGTGCCTCTTCGTGTCCGAGCCTTAAACATCACCATCCACACAAACCTTAATAGCCAAATTCGGGTAGCCCAAGATGAGGCTCTCAAGGATGAAAACATCTCTCTCGAACACTTAAACGTCCTCACCTCTCGATTCGAAGTTAAAGAAACCGGACTCCGATATTTCGCCGGAAGGATTTGGGTGCCTAGTTATGGGGACCTACGAAGC
The DNA here is from genome assembly GCF_046630445.1 of Rutidosis leptorrhynchoides. Taxonomy (NCBI): domain Eukaryota; kingdom Viridiplantae; phylum Streptophyta; class Magnoliopsida; order Asterales; family Asteraceae; genus Rutidosis; species Rutidosis leptorrhynchoides. Next base: position 359,283,016 of record NC_092336.1, on the reverse strand, counting down.
CTTATTTTAGATGAAGCCCATAAGTCACGATACTCGATTCACCCCGGTGCCAATAAGATGTACCACGACCTTAAACAGCTATATTGGTGGCCGAACATCAAAAGGGACGTAGCTACTTATGTTTCCAAGTGTTTGACATGTTCCAAAGTCAAAGCAGAACACCAAAGACCGTCCGGACTACTTCGACAACCCGAGATCCCGCAATGGAAGTGGGAAAGGATAACGATGGATTTTATCACCAAACTACCAAAAACGACGGGCGGTTATGATACCATTTGGGTTATTGTTGACCGTCTCACCAAATCCGCACACTTCCTGGCCATGAAAGAAACGGACAAAATGGAGAAACTTGCACAACTTTACATTAAGGAGATCATAGCCCGACACGGTGTACCTTTATCGATTATCTCCGACCGAGATGGCCGTTTCGTTTCTAGATTTTGGCGTACATTGTAAGAAGCGTTGGGAACGCGTTTAGACATGAGCACCGCATATCATCCTCAAACCGATGGACAAAGCAAACGTACAATTCAAACCTTAGAGGACATGTTACGAGCTTGCGTGGTTGATTTCGGAAAAGTTTGGGACAAGCACTTACCTCTCGCCGAGTTCTCTTACAACAATAGTTATCACGCGAGTATTAAAGCCGCACCTTTTGAAGCGCTATATGGCCGCAAATGTCGTTCACCTCTTTGTTGGGCCGAGGTAGGCGACGTGCAAATCACCGGACCCGAACTCATTCACGAAACCACCGAGAAAATCGTTCAAATCCGAGATAGGCTTAGGACGGCCCGAAGTCGTCAAAAGAGCTATACCGACAAACGACGCAACGATCTTGAATTTCAAGTCGGTGACCGAGTAATGTTAAAAGTCGCACCTTGGAAGGGTGTAATCCGTTTTGGGAAACGCGGGAAGCTAAATCCGCGGTATATTGGTCCTTTCGAAATCTTGGAGCGTATTGGAACCGTTGCTTATCGTTTAGATCTTCCGCCTCAATTGAACTCCGTTCATCCTACCTTCCATGTATCTAACTTGAAAAAGTGTCTTGCCGAACCCGATATCGTCATCCCTCTCGAGGAACTTACTATTGATGACAAACTTCATTTTGTGGAGGAACCGGTTGAAATTGTGGACACCTCCGTCAAGACATTGAAACAAAGCCGAATCCCGATTGTCAAGGTTCGTTGGGATGCCAAAAGAGGACCCGAGTTTACTTGGGAAAGACAAGATCAAATGCAAAGGAAGTATCCTCATCTATTCGTGAATTCAGAAACGCAAGATCTCGAGGAAGAAACAACGACTACTACGCCTACTTAAATTTCGGGACGAAATTTCTTTTAAGGAGTAGGTAATGTAACATCCCGCCTTTTTCCATTTATTTTTCCGTTATACTAATATAAAGTCCGTTATATGTTTATAACATCTCCCGTTGATACGCGTTTTAAATTATCTCGTTTAGGTAATTCCCGCACCCGAACGAAAGTTGAGGGACTAAACTTGACAAGGGATCAAACCCTTGACTAGGTCAAAGGGTCAAACCCCTTTCACCCATTCATTACCATCTCCCTATCTCTCTCTCTTTCTCTCTAGCAAGAACACACCCAATTTCCTTTCTCATTCATTCATCATCTAAATCCGGATTAGGGAGCTAGCAACCAAATAAATTACATATTCGTGATCCTCTCTTCATCCTCTTCATTTTGGTACCAACTTCATCTCATTTGGGTAACTTTCTAAAATCACTAGATTTTGTGTTCTTGATGTTTTTAACTTATAAAAGTGTTAATTAGTGTCTATGGCTCAAGTCTAACATGAATATATGATTTATATGCTCGATCTCGTTGTTTTAGTGTAACTAGCATGAACTTGAATTTTGGTGTGTTGTTCTTGAATTTTGGATGATCATATGTTGTTAGATGTTGAAAGTTGATGTTTTAATTGTGTTACTAGCATCACTAGCTTCAATTTGATGTGTAGGTTGCCTTAGAAAACTTCATGAGCTTGATTATTGATTTTTGGTGGAATTGAGTTAGGGTTTGAAGAACTTGAAGTGATTATTTGATGCGTTGATTGTCATGAATTGTTGTTAGTAAGTTGTTAGTTGTATTGTATGCTCCATTACCTACAAAATGGCATGTCACATGTATGCATTGAATGCCCAAATCATTAAATGTGCATTGGTGAGTTTGAAGCATTAATGTGGGCATTGAATGATTACTTGGTTGGAAAACTCGGTTGTTACAAATGAGGTTTTTGATTGTTAAATTGTGTTTAGTTGCATTCTATGTCAAAAGAGCTTTCCAACGATATAAGGTGCGAGTCCTAAGTGTTTGTGGTTTGCGTTTTATGCTTATTTGAAGTTTGGATCAAGTTGGACAAGTGAAACAGACCAGGCACCAGCACCCGCCTATTGTTGCGGCGCGACAGAAGGGTGCCGCGGCGCGGCATAAGCCGTGCCCAGCTTCTGTCTCCGGTGTCCATTTTATGGAAAATGTTTGGCATACTACGGACCTCCGATTCACATGAAACTTGTTCTAACATGTTCATATATGATTAAAAACCTCAGAAAAATAGTTCGGAACCCGACCCGAACGTGTTGACTTTCGTTGACTTTGACCGACCAAAGTTTGACTTTTAATCAAACTTAACCAAATATTTGTGCAATCGTTCTAACATGTTTTTATACTTGTACCTTGCATGAAACATGACAATTTGATTCACATGCTATTATGATCGAGTCTTAACGAGCCATAGGACTAATTGAACATCCTTGACCTATCGTGTTTACCGTTATTGATACAAACCTATTGTTTAGGTCAAGACTAGCATTGTTCTTTGCACACGTTTACTTGTCGAAGTACTTTACTACTCGTGCACTCAAGGTGAGATCATAGTCCCACTTTTACTCTTTTTGAACTTACATTTGGGATGAGAAAACATAAACATTTCTTTACTAAGTGAACACAAGTACAGGAAAACAAACATTCTACATACGAGTTTAGAACAAAATCCTCAATTCGATTATCATTAGTTACACTTGCCGGGTGTAAGCGAGAACTTATGTTGTATGGATCCATATGGGTTTGACAAACCCTCATTCAAACGGTTCGCTACCGTTTACGAATGAAATATATTTTCGAGAAACAGTGTATGTTCTAGCACTAAGTGATGGGGTTCAATGGAAGGAAATGTTAAGCATTGATAATTGGGTGCTCGTGAAACAAACTTTTGGAATGTATTACTATTATTTCATTGATGCAAATCTTGTGGTTCACTTGTACTTACTTACTTAAACCTATGATTTCACCAACGTTTTCGTTGACAGATTTCTATGTTTTTCTCAGGTCCTTGAACGATACATGATACATGCTTCCGCTCATTATTTTGATACTTGCATTGGATGTCGAGTATACATGCATACATGGAGCGTCTTTTGGATACTTTTAAATTGTGTCGCATAAGTTTCATTTGTACTTAAAACTATGTATCGTAACTTGTGGTGGAACTATTCTTGTAAACTTGAACAACCTTTACATTTGAAATGAATGCGACATATCTTTTGGTCAAACGTTGTTTTAAAGACTTATGACCACGTAACGGGACCTAAGTAGACGGCGCCGTCAATGACGATTTGGTCGGGTCGCTACACAAAGGATCTTGGATGGCTTGAAAGTTCTTGAAGTAGGATCATGACACAAAAACAAGTTCAAGTAAGATTTTTACTCGAATTAAGATAGTTTATAGTTATAGAAATTGAATCAAAGTTTGAATATGAATATTACCTTGAATAAGAAAGATAACCTACTGTATATAACAAAGGTTTCTTGATCTTAGATGATTACTTGGAATGGATTAGAAAGCTTGGAAGTAAATTAGTAAACTTGAAGGGATTTTTGAAGTGTTCTTGAAGTGTTCTTCCTATGATGATTATAGCTTGATTCTTGAAGTGATTTTTGATGAAGATGATGATTAACTACTGGAAAAATACATTCATAATAGTGTGTGTGTGTTGAGAGAGAATTAGAAAGAGAATTGGAAGTGAAATGGAGTGAATGATGAGTGGTAATTGGTGAGTGGTGAGTGTTAAAAGGAGTTCTAGTTAGTTGACTAGCTCATGGTAGAAGTTAAAATTGATTAGTCATATATGACATAATCAAGAGTGGAATCCCATGCTAGTTCCTATTGGTATATACCCATAGTAAGTACGTTTTGAAGCTGTGTATAATACGGGTAAGAATACGACTAGAATTCTTGATGAAAGAAAAGAATGGGAAAGTAACTGTAACCATTTTTGTTAAGTATGAGTGTTTTGATATATGTCTTGAAGTCTTCCAAAAGTATTTTAATACATCTAAATACACTACATGTATATACATTTTAACTGAGTCGTTAAGTCATCGTTAGTCGTTACATGTAAGTGTTGTTTTGAAACCTTTAAGTTAACGATCTCAATTAATGTTGTTAACCCATTGTTTATTATATCTAATGAGATGTTAAATTATTATATTATCATGATATTATGATATATTAATATATCTTAATATGATATATATACATTTAAATGTCATTACAACGATAATCGTTACATATATGTCTCGTTTCGAAATCCTTAAGTTAGTAGTCTTGTTTATATGTATATAACTCATTGTTAATATACTTATGGAGATACTTACTTATCATAATCTCATGTTAACCATATGTATATCCATATATATATCGTCATGTCATTTTTACAAGTTTTAACGTTCGTGAATCGCCGGTCAACTTGGGTGGTCAATTGTCTATATGAAACATATTTCAATTAATCAAGTCTTAACAAGTTTGATTGCTTAACATGTTGGAAACATTTAATCATGTAAATATCAATCTAAATTAATATATATAAACATGGAAAAGTTCGGGTCACTACAGTACCTACCCGTTAAATAAATTTCGTCCCGAAATTTTAAGCTGTTGAAGGTGTTGACGAATCTTCTGGAAATAGATGCGGGTATTTCTTCTTCATCTGATCTTCACGCTCCCAGGTGAACTCGGGTCCTCTACGAGCATTCCATCGAACCTTAACAATTGGTATCTTGTTTTGCTTAAGTCTTTTAACCTCACGATCCATTATTTCGATGGGTTCTTCGATGAATTGGAGTTTTTCGTTGATTTGGATTTCATCTAACGGAATAGTGAGATCTTCTTTAGCAAAACATTTCTTCAAATTCGAGACGTGGAAAGTGTTATGTACAGCCGCGAGTTGTTGAGGTAACTCAAGTCGGTAAGATACTGGTCCGACACGATCAATAATCTTGAATGGTCCAATATACCTTGGATTTAATTTCCCTCGTTTACCAAATCGAACAACGCCTTTCCAAGGTGCAACTTTAAGCATGACCATCTCTCCAATTTCAAATTCTATATCTTTTCTTTTAATGTCAGCGTAGCTCTTTTGTCGACTTTGGGCGGTTTTCAACCGTTGTTGAATTTGGATGATCTTCTCGGTAGTTTCTTGTATAATCTCCGGACCCGTAATATGTCTATCCCCCACTTCACTCTAACAAATCGGAGACCTGCACTTTCTACCATAAAGTGCTTCAAACGGCGCCATCTCAATGCTTGAATGGCAGCTGTTGTTGTAGGAAAATTCTGCTAACGGTAGATGTCGATCCCAACTGTTTCCAAAATCAATAACACATGCTCGTAGCATGTCTTCAAGCGTTTGTATCGTCCTTTCGCTCTGCCCATTAGTTTGTGGATGATAGGCAGTACTCATGTCTAGACGAGTTCCTAATGCTTGCTGTAATGTCTGCCAGAATCTTGAAATAAATCTGCCATCCCTATCAGAGATAATAGAGATTGGTATTCCATGTCTGGAGACGACTTCCTTCAAATACAGTCGTGCTAACTTCTCCATCTTGTCATCTTCTCTTATTGGCAGGAAGTGTGCTGATTTGGTGAGACGATCAACTATTACCCAAATAGTATCAAAACCACTTGTAGTCCTTGGCAATTTAGTGATGAAATCCATGGTAATGTTTTCCCATTTCCATTCTGGGATTTCGGGTTGTTGAAGTAGACCTGATGGTTTCTGATGCTCAGCTTTGACCTTAGAACACGTCAAACATTCTCCTACGTATTTAGCAACATCGGCTTTCATACCCGGCCACCAAAAATGTTTCTTGAGATCCTTGTACATCTTCCCCGTTCCAGGATGTATTGAGTATCTGGTTTTATGAGCTTCTCTAAGTACCATTTCTCTCATATCTCCAAATTTTGGTACCCAAATCCTTTCAGCCCTATACCGGGTTCCGTCTTCCCGAATATTAAGATGCTTCTACGATCCCTTGGGTATTTCATCCTTTAAATTTCCCTCTTTTAAAACTCCTTGTTGCGCCTCCTTTATTTGAGTAGTAAGGTTATTATGAATCATTATATTCATAGATTTTACTCGAATAGGTTCTCTGTCCTTCCTGCTCAAGGCATCGGCTACCACATTTGTCTTTCCCGGGTGGTAACGAATCTCAAAGTCGTAATCATTCAACAATTCAATCCACCTACGCTGCCTCATATTCAGTTGTTTCTGATTAAATATGTGTTGAAGACTTTTGTGGTCGGTATATATAATACTTTTGACCCCATATAAGTAGTGCCTCCAAGTATTTAATGCAAAAACAACCGCGCCTAATTCCAAATCATGCGTCGTATAATTTTGTTCGTGAATCTTCAATTGTCTAGACGCATAAGCAATCACCTTCGTTCGTTGCATTAATACACAACCGAGACCTTGCTTTGATGCGTCACAATAAATCACAAAATCATCATTCCCTTCAGGCAATGACAATATAGGTGCCGTAGTTAGCTTTTTCTTCAATAACTGAAATGCTTTCTCTTGTTCATCATTCCATTCAAATTTCTTCCCTTTATGCGTTAATGTAGTCAAGGGTTTTGCTAGAAAAGTCTTGGATGAACCTTCTGTAGTAACCAGCTAGTCCTAAAAACTGGCGTATGTGTTTCATAGTTTTTGGGGTTTCCCACTTTTCAACAGTTTCTATCTTTGTCGGATCCACCTTAATACCTTCTTTGTTCACTATGTGACCGAGGAATTGAACTTCTTCCAACCAAAATGCACACTTTGAAAACTTAGCGTACAATTCTTCCTTCCTCAATACTTCTAACACCTTTCTCAAATGTTCACCGTGTTCTTGGTCATTCTTTGAGTAAATAAGTATGTCATCAATGAAAACAATGACAAACTTGTCAAGGTATGGTCCACACACTCGGTTCATAAGGTCCATGAACACAGCTGGTGCATTAGTTAAACCAAACGGCATTACCATAAACTCGTAATGACCGTAACGTGTTCTGAAAGCAGTCTTTGGAATATCATCTTCTTTCACCCGCATTTGATGATACCCGGAACGTAAGTCAATCTTTGAATAAATAGACGAGCCTTGTAGTTGATCAAATAAGTCGTCGATTCTCGGTAGTGGGTAGCGGTTCTTGATGGTAAGCTTGTTCAACTCTCAGTAGTCGATACACAACCTGAATGTACCATCTTTCTTCTTGACAAACAAAATAGGAGCTCCCCACGGTGATGTGCTTGGTCGAATGAAACCATGCTCTAAAAGTTCTTGTAATTGGCTTTGCAGTTCTTTCATCTCGCTGGGTGCGAGTCTGTAAGGAGCACGAGCTATTGGTGCAGCTCCTGGCACAAGATCTATTTGAAATTCAACGGATCGATGTGGGGGTAATCCCGGTAATTCTTTCGGAAATACATCAGGAAATTCTTTTGCGACGGGAACATCATTGATGCTCTTTTCTTCAGTTTGTACTTTCTCGACGTGTGCTAGAACAGCATAGCAACCTTTTCTTATTAGTTTTTGTGCCTTCAAATTACTAATAAGATGTAGCTTCGTGTTGCCCTTTTCTCCGTACACCATTAAGGGTTTTCCTTTTTCTCGTATAATGCGAATTGCATTTTTGTAACAAACGATCTCCGCTTTCACTTCTTTCAACCAGTCCATACCGATTATCACATCAAAACTCCCTAACTCTACTGGTATCAAATCAATCTTAAATGTTTCGCTAACCAGTTTAATTTATCGATTCCGACATATATTATCTGCTGAAATTAATTTACCATTTGCGAATTCGAGTAAAAATTTACTATCCAAAGGCGTCAATGGATAACTTAATTTAGCACAAAAATCTCTACTCATATAGCTTCTATCCGCACCCGAATCAAATAAAACGTAAGCAGATTTATTGTCAATAAGAAACGTACCCGTAACAAGCTCCGGGTCTTCCTGTGCCCCTGCCGCATTAATATTGAAAACTCTTCCGCGGCCTTGTCCATTCGTGTTCTCCTGGTTCGGGCAATTTCTAATAATGTGGCCCAGTTTTCCACATTTATAACAAACTACATTGGCATAACTGGCTCCGACACTACTTGCTCCGCCATTACTCGTTCTGACACCATTTGTTCCTTTCGTTCTATTAACCCCTGGTCCATAGACCTCACACTTCGCCGCGCTATGACCATTTTTTTTACACTTGTTGCAAAATTTGGTGTAGAACCCCGAGTGATACTTTTCACACCTTTGGCATAGCTGCTTCTGATTGTTGTTGTTGTTGCGGTTATTATTGTTGTTGGGATGATTGTTGTAGTTGCTGCTGTTGTTGTTGTTGTTGTTGTTGTTGTTGTTGTTATTGTTGTTGTTGTTGGGCCGTTTGTTGTAATTGCGATTGATGTTGCGATTGTTGGGATAATTGTTGCGATTATTGTTGTAATTGCTGTTGTTGTTGTATTGGTGATTCTTATCACCGTTTTCCTCCCACTTTCTTTTGACTTGCTTCACATTGGCCTCTTCAGCAGTCTGTTCTTTAATTCTTTCTTCAATCTGGTTCACTAGTTTGTGAGCCATTCTACATGCCTGTTGTATGGAGGTGGGCTCGTGTGAACTTATATCTTCTTGGATTCTTTCCGGTAATCCTTTCACAAATGCGTCGATCTTCTCTTCCTCATCTTCGAATGTTCCCGGACACAATAGGCACAATTCTGTGAATCGTCTTTCGTACGTGGTAATATCAAATCCTTGGGTTCGTAACCCTCTAAGTTCTATCTTGAGCTTATTGACCTCGGTTCTGGGACGGTACTTCTCGTTCATCAAGTACTTGAATGCTGACCACGGTAGTGTGTACGCATCGTCTTGTCCCACTTGCTCTAGATAGGTATTCCACCATGTTAACGCAGAACCTGTGAAGGTATGCGTAGCGTACTTCACTTTGTCCTCTTCAGTACACTTACTTATGGCAAAAACCGATTCGACCTTCTCGGTCCACCGTTTCAATCCGATCGGTCCTTCAGTTCCATCAAATTCCAAAGGTTTGCAGGCAGTGAATTCTTTGTAGGTGCATCCTACACGATTTCCTGTACTGCTAGATCCAAGGTTATTGTTGGTATGTAGCGCAGCCTGTACTGCGGCTATGTTTGAAGCTAGAAAAGTACGGAATTCCTCTTCATTCGTATTCACGGTGTGTCGAGTAGTCGGTGCCATTTCCTTCAAAATAGTCAAATGGAACAAGTTAATCATACAGAATATTAAAAGTAGTTAATAGTATTTCGTAGCATAATATGAACTCATTTATAAAAGCTTTTTCTTCATATTAGCATTTTATAAGTTTAAATTCGGGTAGTACCTACCCATTAAGTTCATACTTAGTAGCTAATATACAATTCAACTACTACAATTCTATATGAAAAACTGATTATAATAATATTTCGCGTTCAAACTTTTATACAATATTTTACAAACTTACAATACCGCTTATTTTACATAAAGCATGAAATATAGCACACAATAACTTTGATACAAGATAGTTGTGAAGATAATTCTAGCTAGTACACAAGTCGTTCAGCAAAGGCAATAAAGACACGTAATTCATACGTCCAGAAACAAGTCATGCATTCTGGTTTTACTAGGACTACTTCCCATCCTTGGTCTTGTGGAACATAACCGTTATGGCCGTTGATAAGACAGCGTGTTGTAAGGTCGTCAAAGGGACGAGGGTTACGTAATGTCCAAAAGTCCCGTAACAATCTAAAAACCTCATTTCTTACCCCAATTACCGACTCCGTCACTTGTGGGAACGTTTTGTTTAATAGTTATAGCCCGATGTTCTTGTTCTCACTTTGGTGAGAAGCGAACATTACTAATCCGTAAGCATAACATGCTTCTTTATGTTGCATGTTAGCCGCTTTTTCTAAATCACGAAGTCCAATATTCGGATATATTGAGTCAAAATAATTTCTTAACCCATTGCGTAAAATAGCATTTGGGTTCCCCGCAATATATGCGTCAAAGTAAACACATCGTAACTTATGAATTTCCCAATGTGATATCCTCCATCTTTCGAACGAAAGCCTTTTATAAACCAAGGCATTCTTGGAACGTTCTTCGAATGTCTTACAAACTGATCTCGCCTTAAATAGTTGTGCCGAAGAATTCTGACCGACTCTAGACAAGATTTCATCAATCATGTCTCCGGGTAGGTCTCTTAAAATATTGGGTTGTCTATCTATTTTGTGTTTTTATATTGTAAAATAGACAAGAGTTAGATTCATAAAAAAAATACTTATTAATACAAGCAATTTTTACATATATCATAAAGCATAAGCACACTATATTACTTATATTACACCACACGAATACAACTATCTTATTCCAACTCGCTTGTTTCTTCTTCTTCGGTTTTGGTTCGTTTTGCCAAGTTTCTAGGGATATATGATGTTCCCCTAATACGAGCCGTCGTTATCCACATTGGTTTAGAAAAACCTGGTGGTTTAGAGGTTCCCGGGTCATTGTTACAACTTAAGGACTTCGGGGGTTGACGATACATATAAAGTTCATCGGGGTTGGAATTAGATTTCTCTATTTTTATGCCCTTTCCCTTATTATTTTCTTTTGCCTTTTTAAATTCAGTTGGGGTAATTTCTATAACATCATCGGAATTCTCGTCGGAATCCGATTCATCGGAGAATTGGTAATCCTCCCAATATTTTGCTTCCTTGGCGGAAACACCATTGACCATAATTAACCTTGGTCGGTTGGTTGAGGATTTTCTTTTACTTAACCGTGTTATTATTTCCCCCACCGGTTCTATTTCTTCATCCGGTTTCGATTCTTCTTTCGGTTCTGATTCTTCTTCCGGTTCCGACTCTTCTTCCGGTTCCTCTTCGGGAACTTGTGAATCAGTCCACGAATCATTCCAATTTACATTTGACTCTTCATTATTATTAGGTGAGTCAATGGGACTTGTTCTAGAGGTAGACATCTATCACATAATATCAAACGCGTTAAGAGATTAATATATCACATAATATTCACATGTTAAAATATATAGTTTCCAACAAAATTTGTTAAGCAATCATTTTTCAAGTAAACACGGTCGAAGTCCAGACTCACTAATGCATCCTAACAAACTAGATAAGACACACTAATGCAAAATTCTGGTTCTCTAAGACCAACGCTCGGATACCAACTGAAATGTCCCGTTCTTATTGATTAAAAACGTTCCATATTAATTGATTTCGTTGCGAGGTTTTGACCTCTATATGAGATGTTTTTCAAAGACTGCATTCATTTTTAAAACAAACCATAACCTTTATTTTATAAATAAAGGTTTAAAAAGCTTTACGTAGATTATCAAATAATGATAATCTAAAATATCCTGTTTACACACGACCATTACATAATGGTTTACAATACAAATATGTTACATCGAAATCAGTTTCTTGAATGCAGTTTTTACACAATATCATACAAACATGGACTCCAAATCTTGTCCTTATTTTAGTATGCAACAGCGAAAGCTCTTAGTATTCACCTGAGAATAAACATGCTTTAAACGTCAACAAAAATGTTGGTGAGTTATAGGTTTAACCTATATATATCAAATTGTAACAATAGACTACAAGATTTCATATTTCAATATACATCCCATACATAGAGATAAAAATCATTCATATGGTGAACACCTAGTAACCGACATTAACAAGATGCATATATAAGAATATCCCCATCATTCCGGGACACCCTTCGGATATGATATAAATTTCGAAGTACTAAAGCATCCGGTACTTTGGATGGGGTTTGTTAGGCCCAATAGATCTATCTTTAGGATTCGCGTCAATTAGGGTGTCTGTTCCCTAATTCTTAGATTACCAGACTTAATAAAAAGGGGCATATTCGATTTCGATAATTCAACCATAGAATGTAGTTTCACGTACTTGTGTCTATTTTGTAAATCATTTATAAAACCTGCATGTATTCTCATCCCAAAAATATTAGATTTTAAAAGTGGGACTATTACTCATTTTCACAGATTTTTACTTCGTCGAGAAGTAAGACCTGGCCACTGTTGATTCACGAACCTATAACAATATATACATGTATATTAAAGTATGTTCAAGATATATTTACAACACTTTTAATATATTTTGATGTTTTAAGTTTATTAAGTCAGCTGTCCTCGTTAGTAACCTACAACTAGTTGTCCACAGTTAGATGTACAGAAATAAATCGATAAATATTATCTTGAATCAATCCACGACCCAGTGTATATGTATCTCAGTATTGATCACAACTCAAACTATATATATTTTGGAATCAACCTCAACCCTGTATAGCTAACTCCAACATTCACATATAGAGTGTCTATGGTTGTTCCGAAATATATATAGATGTGTCGACATGATAGGTCGAAATATTGTATACATGTCTATGGTATCTCAAGATTACATAATATACAATACAAGTTAATTAAGTTATGGTTGGAATAGATTTGTTACCAATTTTCACGTAGCTAAAATGAGAAAAATTATCCAATCTTGTTTTACCCATAACTTCTTCATTTTAAATCCGTTTTGAGTGAATCAAATTGCTATGGTTTCATATTGAACTCTATTTTATGAATCTAAACAGAAAAATTATAGGTTTATAGCCAGAAAAATAAGTTACAAGTCATTTTTGTAAAGGTAGTCATTTTAGTCGAAAGAACGACGTCTAGATGACCATTTTTGAAAACATACTTCCACTTTGAGTTTAACCATAATTTTTGGATATAGTTTCATGTTCATAATAAAAATCATTTTCTCAGAATAACAACTTTTAAATCAAAGTTTATCATAGTTTTTAATTAACTAACCCAAAACAGCCCGCGGTGTTACTACGACGGCGTAAATCCGGTTTTACGGTGTTTTTCGTGTTTCCAGGTTTTAAATCATTAAGTTAGCATATCATATAGATATAGAACATGTGTTTAGTTAATTTTAAAAGTCAAGTTAGAAGGATTAACTTTTGTTTGCGAACAAGTTTAGAATTAACTAAACTATGTTCTAGTGATTACGAGTTTAAACCTTCGAATAAGATAGTTTTATATATATGAATCGAATGATGTTATGAACATCATTACTACCTCAAGTTTAGTTGGTAAACCTACTGGAAGTGACAAGAAATGATCTAGCTTCAAAGGATCTTGGATGGCTTGAAAGTTCTTGAAGTAGGATCATGACACAAAAACAAGTTCAAGTAAGATTTTTACTCGAATTAAGATAGTTTATAGTTATAGAAATTGAATCAAAGTTTGAATATGAATATTACCTTGAATAAGAAAGATAACCTACTGTATATAACAAAGGTTTCTTGATCTTAGATGATTACTTGGAATGGATTAGAAAGCTTGGAAGTAAATTAGTAAACTTGAAGGGATTTTTGAAGTGTTCTTGAAGTGTTCTTCCTATGATGATTATAGCTTGATTCTTGAAGTGATTTTTGATGAAGATGATGATTAACTACTGGAAAAATACATTCATAATAGTGTGTGTGTGTGTTGAGAGAGAATTAGAAAGAGAATTGGAAGTGAAATGGAGTGAATGATGAGTGGTAATTGGTGAGTGGGGTTAAAAGGAGTTCTAGTTAGTTGACTAGCTCATGGTAGAAGTTAAAATTGATTAGTCATACATGACATAATCAAGAGTGAAATCCCATGCTAGTTCCTATTGGTATATACCCATAGTAAGTACGTTTTGAAGCTGTGTATAATACGGGTAAGAATACGACTAGAATTCTTGATGAAAGAAAAGAATGGGAAAGTAACTGTAACCATTTTCGTTAAGTATGAGTGTTTTGATATATGTCTTGAAGTCTTCCAAAAGTATTTTAATACATCTAAATACACTACATGTATATACATTTTAACTGAGTCGTTAAGTCATCGTTAGTCGTTACATGTAAGTGTTGTTTTGAAACCTTTAAGTTAACGATCTTAATTAATGTTGTTAACCCATTGTTTATTATATCTAATGAGATGTTAAATTATTATATTATCATGATATTATGATATATTAATATATCTTAATACGATATATATACATTTAAATGTCGTTACAACGATAATCGTTACATATATGTCTAGTTTCGAAATCCTTAAGTTAGTAGTCTTGTTTATATGTATATAACTCATTGTTAATATACTTATGGAGATACTTACTTATCATAATCTCATGTTAACCATATGTATATCCATATATATATCGTCATGTTGTTTTTACAAGTTTTAACGTTCGTGAATCGCCGGTCAACTTGGGTGGTCAATTGTCTATATGAAACATATTTCAATTAATCAAGTCTTAACAAGTTTGATTGCTTAACATGTTGGAAACATTTAATCATGTAAATATCAATCTCAATTAATATATATAAACATGGAAAAGTTCGGGTCACTACATGTGGGCCATGTCTCGTAAAACTTATTTTATGAATGGAACGTGTTAGTTTTTCATATATGAATATGTTGTGAAAAGCGTTTTGTCTAAATAAGTCGAGAAGTGGTCAAACATTTTCATGTTTTTGACTTTTTGGGACAGCAGCCTGTCCAGGCCTTTTTGCGCGCAGTGCAGAAGGTTGGCGCGCCGCGCCAATAGCTGTGCAACAAAAATATTTTTTTTTTGTGATACTTTAAGCGGGTTTGAACATGGTTTGGTTTGGGTTGTTACAAGTGGTATCAGAGCATGGTCTAAGGGATTTAGATGACTTGAGATAGGTGCCTAGACTTAGACTTTTGTGTGTGCTTAATTTGTTACGGGACTTGTAGGATTACGGGTCGGAATGGGTTATAGTTAGTGCCTTGTTTGTAGGAGGGGTAACGTTTATATTAATATGTGGATATTGTTAATATGTGATTGCGTTGTGTTTTGTTTATGTTTGCATTTGCATATATCATCGAGCGAGGCTGTCATTGTACTAACGAGCCGATACGGCGTGTATGCGTAATAAGGACTTGCAAACCTTATTACGGGTGCAAATCATGTCTAGCAAGTGATGTACGACGAGTTTTTAGCAAGATGGGGCGGTGTTGTGTGTGTGCTTTATACGTTCGTGATCTAATCGCTTTTGCATTCCTTAGAATGGCGACGGGAAACGGGATCGAGTCGAACGACGCGGAGTTTAATGCTAGAGTTGCGGCCGCCGTTGCGGAGCAAATGAGTGCGTTTCGGGAAGAAATGGATAGGAAGTATTCCGAATCTCGGAGTAGTGGTGAAATGGAGCGTTGTCTTAAGAGCTTCATGAGGACTAAACCCCTGATGTATGACGGGAAACCGGATCCTTTAGTGAGCAAAACTTGGATCTCGGCTGTCGAAGGGTGTTTTCGCACTATTGAATGCCCTCCCGAGAAGAAGACGAGACTCGCTACTAGTTTGTTGCGGGGTAGGGTGAAGGATTGGTTGGATGGTAAGATTGACCTTGTCGGTGGTGAAAAGTTTATGGTGTTATCGTGGGACGAGTTTAAGAAGGAATTCTTTGAGGAGTTCCAAACTTCAGCCGATTCGTCGGATATGCGTAATGAGTTGCGAAATTTACAACAAGGTTCTATGGACTTGAATACTTTCAAGACGACCTTTATGGCGAAGGCTCATTTTTGCCCTGAGTATTTGGGGAATGATCATTTGTTGATGCAAGATTTCTATCAAACCTTGAATGATGACTTGAAGAGTAAGATTATCAGAGTTCAGGCGAAATCGTTTGCGGAGTTATTTGCCTCGGCTAGAGGTTTCGAGTCGTATTCGTGATCGAAGGTTGGTGAACCTTCAAGTGAGAGAAGGGTTGTTTCTTATGGTGCTCCAAGTAAGAGGACTAAGGGTCCGAGTGCGAGCACGGGTGGTACACGGACGGGTATATCAGACTCGAGTGCGCCTAAGTGTTATAATTGTGGCGTGAGGGGTCACAAGTCTTGGGAATGTTTGGTGCCAAAGGTTGATGGCATGGTGTGCTTCATTTGCCAAGAGGAAGGACATCGTAAGTCGGAATGTCCCGAGTTAGCGGGGACGGGAGCGACAAGGAGACGTTAAGGTACGTTTCGTTTTAATAAATATGTCCTTTGATTATTTATTATGTGCCGTTGAGTTTGAGTTGGTTAAATGCATGGTGTTGTGCATGTTATTGATATGGGTGACGTTCCTAATGGAAGTACCCTATGGTGACGTTTTGATTGCTGGGCGAAGGGCGTAAGACTTGGCGTAACCAAGCATTCCTTAGTATTTGGGAAATGTTTCTACCAAGCCATGGAAATGAGTTTTGGTGTTCGGATGTTAGAGCGTGTTCGCTCTCGTGTTGAAGTTGATGAACCATGAGGTTCGACGGGTGGGATGAAACCCGAGAAATCGAGTGTTTTGAATCTCGATGTATGTTAGTAAAGGAGTCTACATGACGCAACATTAGGTGCCTCTTTTATACCTACTAGCATGGTGTTCGACTCCGATTATGTTGCGGTTACATTGTACTTAGGGTACTGAAGTAAAACCCTAAGTTACATGAGTGACTGGGTGAAGTTTGACAAGCTATAGTAATTGGATGATTGCGAAAGTAGAACCGTGTAATTTGCGGTACACTTTTTGTTCGAAGTGTTAAGGATTGGTTGAAATCCTTCGTGTGCCGAAGATTGGAGCGAGATGTAGTGATGGGTCGTGTGAACCCAATTGTTGGTAAAGTCTACCTTTGGTAGCATTGTACGGGTGTACGAGATGCGGTTATGGAACGTAATTCCAAGTGGGGGAGTTACACTCCCGCACGAGGAGGTTTTAGTGTGAGATTTCGGACAATGCTTATGGTAGATCCGAAATTTGTGTCGGGACCTAGATTTGGTCGATTTGTGGTGGAGTACAATTTCGGTAAAATTGTACCTGTGATTTTGGATTTGAATTATCACCAAGGTGGTAATGTGGTAAATCTCGTTGAGAGATAATGGACGGGTATGGCAAGCAAGGTGGAATCCCTCGGTTAAGGGATGTGCGTGGTGGATTCTCTTATAGAGAATTATTGTTTTATGCCTATGTTCGATATAGGTGGTTCTTGCTAGATTGTGTGGATGGTTAGTGGTATCCGTAGGGTTCACTATAGTGTAGCAGAGCACGATGTTGCACTACTCGTTGTTTGAGACCAAAAGTGCGTATGTGATTGATGAAGCATGACCTTCGGGGTCCGCTGAATTCATCATGAGATCGTTGATTGGTGAAGCATGACTTTCGGGGTCCGCTGACTTCATCATGAGATCGTTGATTGATGAAGCATGACCTTCGGGGTCCGCTGACTTCATCATGGGAGTATGTGATTGGTGAAGCATAACCGTTCGGGGTCCGCTGACTTCATCATGGGAGTAGTGATATATCAGTGAAGCATGACCGTTGACGGGGTCCGCTGACTTCATCCGGTGTTGAGTGATCTATCGGTTGTTTTATACACCGATGGTGGGGTCGTAAGGACCGTGTGGTGTGATCTAACGGTTGTTTTATACACCGATGGTGGGATCGTGAGGACCGTGTTGTGTGATTAGTGATGCGATAGCCGTGTTTTGCTCACATGTTGTTATGGGTGTGACAATAGTCGATTTTGTACACCTTAGGATTAGCGTTGCCATAGTCGTTTTGGGCGCTTTTAGTTTTAGCCGTTGCTTATGATGTTAGGATAGTGGCGTATTGGTTGTATTCCGCACTACAAAGGATGTTTAGTGGTAAGTGTAATCCGTAAGGATTCATGTGGTTCGATCCTCAACATTCGGATTGTTGACTTTAGGTTGAGACATGGTCGCTTTTAGCGTTGTCCTTGGTAAAGGTACGCTAAGGAATTGATATCTCGGTACGAGATTGGTTGAGTTTTTCCCGATATGGGGAAAAGAGCAGTTTTAGTGCTCGGATAGTGGTTTTGATAAATCGCGGGTGACGATTTTAGTTGTTAAAGGTGATTCATTGGGAAGAATTGTCTAGGAAAGTTCAGATTCGAACTTAGGATTGAGGGCCGTTGAGTAGTTCCGGATTGGTTAAGTGGAGAAGATCACGAGGACGTGATCGAGTTTAAGTGAGGGAGAGATGTAAGACCCAAATATTTATTGTACATAATGTATTTATGGTGTACGATGTGTGTATGAAGTGTACGAAGCACGTACGTGTTGCTTGCTCGAACGTCGAAGGAAACTGGACGTTGTCTGAAGTGACAAGGTGTGTACGTATCTTTTCAACCCCAAATAAATTTGAGTTGATGTTTCAAAGCCTTACCATTGGAAAGAAAATCTTATTACGTTTCCAACGATATTTGATTCATCGAAAACGGAGCTACGGTCAAAAAGTTATGGCCAAAACAAGAAACTTAAAACTGACCTGAAGGTTGGAGCGGCGCTCCACCTTATGGAGCGGCGCTCCGATCCCGTCTGATGTAATTTTCAGCTTTTTTAAAAGGTTTAAATGAGGGGTACTTTGGTTTTTTCATTTAGGGTCGGTTTAGGGTCACCAAAACTGATCTAGAACTCCATTGGAGCTCATTACTCACCCACACAAACACTCTCATCCATATCTAGAGAGAGAGGAAGGGTTCTAGAGTGAGAGAGCTTGAATTGGAGAAGAAGG
Organism: Rutidosis leptorrhynchoides; assembly: GCF_046630445.1. Lineage (NCBI taxonomy): Eukaryota > Viridiplantae > Streptophyta > Magnoliopsida > Asterales > Asteraceae > Rutidosis > Rutidosis leptorrhynchoides. Next base: position 359,264,076 of record NC_092336.1, on the reverse strand, counting down.
AGTTGGATTCTCACCAAAGCTCGGGTTTTAAAGTTGTTCTACTCGTCAACGGCATCATTTTGGTGGTATTAGTAAGTTCAAACTCCGAATTACATTTGTTAGATTTGATATTCAAGTTAGGTTTGAGTTTGATTTGTTGTGAAACCCTATTAGATGATGAAATGGGTTTATGGTGACTAGTTATTTTGTCAATTGGCGGGTTTTGGGTTGGTTGACGATTTGGCCTTGATTAGGCTTTAATCTTGAGTTTAATCACTAGGTTTAGTGATTATGGAAGTGTTGGAACCACTTTAGGTGAATTTGGGTTGACTAATTTTGACTAGAGTCAAAATTAGGGTTTGGTGATGATTATGACCCAATTGTCGATCTAATAAGGTTTATAAACTTAAAATGGATTAAGTTGAAGTATAAAACCAAGTTAAATATGTTTTGGTGTCAAAACTCGCTAACGGCGCGATGTTGACTCCTTTGGGTCAAAATTAGGGTTTAAGTGTCATTATGGGCAAGATAGGTGTTTAACACCTATGATTGGGTTTAATTGGTGTATTAGGATCATTCTCACTTGTGTTAGTGATTATTGGTTAATTTGGGCGCGATTGGTGCTTGGAAGTGCATTTGGGTCGAAATTGCACTAGTTGTCAATTTGGGTTGATTTGTATATCCACCCTAATTGTGTTACTTGTTATGTGATAAATGGAATAGGTACATTCCATCGGCGATTGCGGATTATTCGGTGGCATTCTTCAAGGCGACAAGGTGAGTGTTAATATCCTATGTGCATATGTATGTGTAGGATGGGTGCGGGTCGGGTGAAGTGGTTCTCGGTCATAGAGCTCACTTCACATATAGGTGGATTGATGGACTTGTGTATAGGTCCAATTGGCACGGTTGTGCGTTTTGGTTAACCACCTTTGACGAGGTGCACACTTTGTGTGTACGTTATCACATGGGCGGGTGATGTGGATTATATAACCCCAATGGCGAAGGGTTAATATTGTGAGTGGAATAATTATGCGTTCATGTTTATGGCGTATTTGTTTGTGGATGTTATGGTAGCATCGAGTGTGAACCACAAGTTGGTAGCACTATAAAAATAGATGTGAACCACGAGCCGGTAGCATCGAGTGTGAACCACAAGCCGGTAGCACTATAAAAATAGATGTGAACCACGAGCCGGTAGCATCGAGTGTGAACCACGAATCGGTAGCACTATAAAAAGAGGCGTGAACCACGAGCCGGTAGCGTCGAAGTGTGAACCACGAGCCGGTAGCACTATAAAAGAGTATGACTCAAATACGTATGGTGTGAACCACGAGCAGGTGTAGAGACCCGTCCTAATCCGTCCGGACGAAGTCCATATCGATTATAAACGATTCACACCAGTTGATTACATCGCGAGGTATTTGACCTCTATATGATACATTTTACAAACATTGCATTCATTTTTTAAAAGACAATCTTTCATTACATTGAAAGTTGACAACATGTATACCATTTCGTAATATATCTTACTATAATTGACTTAATAATAATCTTGATGAACTCAACGACTCGAATGCAACGTCTTTTGAAATATGTCATGAATGACTCCAAGTAATATCTCTAAGATAAGCAAATGCACAGCGGAAAATTTCTTTCGTACCTGAGAATAAACATGCTTTAAAGTGTCAACCAAAAGGTTGGTGAGTTCATTAGTTTAACACAAATAATTATTTCATAATTTTAATAGACCACAAGATTTCATATTTCCATTTCTCATAAACATACGTCCCATGCATAGAGACAAAATATCATTCATATGGATTGAACACCTGGTAACCGACATTCACAATATGTATATAAGAATATCCTCATCATTCCGGGATCCTCCTTCGGACATGATATAAATTTTGAATTACTAAAGCATCCGGTACTTTGGATGGGGCTTGTTGGGCCCGATAGATCTATCTTTAGGATTCGCGTCAATTAGGGTGTCTGTTCCCTAATTCTTAGATTACCAGACTTAATAAAAAGGGGCATATTCGATTTCGATCATTCAACCATATAATGTAATTTCAATTACTTGTGTCTATTTCGTAAAACAATTATAAAAACAGCGCATGTATTCTCAGTCCCAAAAATATATATTGCAAAAGCATTTAAAAAGGGATTAATGAAACTCACCTAATGTATTTTGTAGTAAAAATACATACGACTATATTGAACAACGCAGGGTTGGCCTCGGATTCACGAACCTATATCATTTGTGTATAAATTAAAATATATAATCGTAATCGAGCAAGTTTATATATTATATCCTAAATTATATATTATACTTATTTAGTTTGTGTATATCTTCAAAATGTTTAATATCTATATCTATATATTTAGTTATATTAATATATCTATATATTAATATATATGGTTAGTAGTATATAAAAGATATCATTAGTTGGTTATATATAAGTGTTTATATAGATAATGTTATTATGTTGGTATATAGACTATTAGTATAATTACAATATATGTATTAAGTATATTTTAGTTATAAAACATTTATATGTATCAAAATGGTAGTTTCGATAATAATAATTTACTAATAATAATAACTATCTTAATATTGATGATACTAATAATAATAATGATATTGTTAAAATTTGATACTTATGTTAATAATAATCATAATAAAACTAATAATTACAAAAATGAGATTAATACTAATATTAGTGAAAATAATAATAACTTTAATAATTTTACTACTAATGATGATAGTGATAATGATAATACTAATGATAATAATAATATTGTTACGAATGATTGATATTTATGTTAATAATACTAATTATACTAATAACTATATTCTAATGATAATAACAATAACAATAACCATAATAATCATAATAATATTAATAATCATAATAATAATTATAATGATAATAAAAAAAAATATATATACCATTTAAAAATGCTTTCCTAAAAAGAATTGCCCATGTTGAGGTTCGAACCCGAGACCTCTCGAAAGCACACAATCACACAACACCATCCTTCCGTTCCATATTTTCTGATTTATACCCCAAACAGAAATATATAACTCGCGTATACTTAGTGATATTCATCTTCTTCCCCAACAAACAAATTGGATAGAAAAGTTTACTTATTAAAATGACGAATTTAATTTTGTTTAAGACTTATAAAAATTCAGTAAAATATATAATTATGTTCTTGATTAAAAAATATATATATATATATATAAAAAACAAAAACTGTATTCTGCCCGTCGCTGTTTAGCAAAAAAAAAAATGATTTCATATTCGTGATTGTTTTAGACAAAGGTTACAACACGAATTATGTTCAACATCACCTCTAGAAACTATAAAAATTATCAATTTAACCCAATTTGAAACATAAATTTCGAATTTGGATGAAGAACAAAGGTTGACTTTTTATTTAGAAAACTTTTACTTCAAAATTCTCACTTGATATTAGAGATTAAGATATGAAACTTTCCAGATAGTTGAAGCACGAGATTCCTAACAATACTGCATTTTTCGTTTTTGAAATTCGATTCGAATTCGAGGATTGGCTAAAAAGGTGAATAACAGAGGTGTCGTGAAGTTCTTTGGAACTTTTAATCTAATTTTTCTATTTTATTCGAATTGCAGTGTGTAAGGGAGATATATAAAGATGATAGACAAATAATTAAAGTTATATAAGATGATTTTATCAATTTAGATTTACCTATAAAATCTGCAGTCAATAATTTAAATCGTGTAAAAGGAAGAAAAAAAATTAAACAGATAGTGACTTGCAACTGAATTTGGCTGGATCTATGAATTGGAAGTCGACAGATAACAAGTTGGACAGACAAAAACCAAAATCAAATACAGTTTGATTTGGATGTCAAACTGAATCATGCAATTTTATTTGATTTTTATGGTTTATATAAATAATACTAATAATTAATAAATCTATTAATAATAATAATTATTATTATATTAATAATAATAAATAATGATACAATAATCACTAGAAATTATAATAATTTCATTATTACTGGTAATAATAAATTTTATTGATTTTTAATAATAGTATCTATAAATATAATAGTAATGATATTAATAATAATAATAATTTTAATAAAGGTAATAATAATAATCAATAATAATTACAATTGTAATCTTACTACCAACTAATACATGAATAATAATATTAATAATAATCATAATGAGATAACAAATTAATTGTATCAAATTTCATATTTATGTATCTTACATAATAATAATAATAATAATAATAACATTGATATTTTTATTAAATATATATTCTAATAATGGTAATGAGAGTAATAATAATATTAGTAAAGATAACAAATTAAATGCATTAAATTTTCTATCCACATATTATCTATAACAATATAACTAATACTGATATTAATGAAAGTAATAATAATATTACTATAACAACTATATTTTTAACTTGCTTTATCATTTAATTAATAATATTATATTTTATATGAATACATATGTTGAATATTTAATATTCATACATATCATATATATTATCATATAATTATATTTGTAATTATTATTAAGAACCATATATTTTTACTCTTCTTAATAATACTTAATTATTCCATTTATTATTTTACATTTTTTTTTAATTCAAGTGAATAAAGTATATTTTATTAACTCAAAATTTTATATATACACTTACATTTATACATACATATATATTTGCAAACAATGGTTCGTGAATCCTCGGGAACAGTCGAAGGTCAATTGAATAAATGAAACAGTTCTAAATTATTGACACTCAACCTAAAATACTTTTCTTATCGTATTGAAATCATATAAAGATTAAGTTTAAATTTGGTCGGAAATTCCCGGGTCACTACAGTACCTACCCGTTAAAGAAATTTCGTCCCAAAATTTGAGTGAGGTTGTCATGGCTAACAATAAAAATGTTTTCATGGCAAATATGAGTTGATAAATAGAATTTTATCACATGGTGTAACCTGAATAAAATAATTCAATTATTCGAAGCGTACGAGTGAAGCTATCACCAAAGAATGAAATAGGAAAGTAAAGATTCATCTTAACTTTTGACGTATGGGGCTGAATTTAGAAAAATAAGATGCGTCTTAGCTTTTGACGTTGTTTTGCTTCAATTCCGGAATTCAAGGGATTTAAAGAAAATCTTCGAAATCTAAAAGATTTGATTCTTCGGCGAGTAAGGAAATTAAGATCTCTATAATTAATGCGGAAATATACCTTGATTTCTTTGTCTGGTATTTTTACTATAAATGAACTTCTTCCGTTCCATTACTTTCACCATTCCTATACTTTCTTCCTCTATTTCTACTTTTAAAATATTGTGGAAATGCTCCATCCAGTTCTGATTCTTGATATTTTCCTATTTATGTATCTGTCATCCTTCTTTTCAATCTTCCACCAGAAAATCTGTTTACTTCTACTATTGTCTTGGGGGATACTATTCTTACTTATATCGTGTGTTTATATTGCTATTCGTATTAATATTCACGGTTTGTAACTTCTGTGTTGTTATTGGGTTTTATATCTTCCTTTATATTTCAATGTCCGTGCTTCTGTCTCATATAATTATTGACATCCACAGTTAATACTTCCTCCTATTTGCTGCGATTTATACTCCAATTTCTATTTCAGAGCTTTGTCCCTTCGTTTCTTCTTCTGGCGATTTGGCATCTCTTGTAATGGTCCAGAATTCGCAGATATAAGTTTCAGAATGAACATTATTAATGTTCTAAATAAGAAGGAACGTAATAGCACGATTTGATTTGTCAAATTACCAGATTCACTGAGAATAGAACTATCAAGAATATACTTTCTCGATATGTTCAGAAGTTAAGCAGAATGATAGAGTTATGTAACATGGCACATGATGACGTTATGATCTGTGAATCATCACGTCCCATTAGAAACTCAGCATGACTTACTGTAATATAATCACATTGATCAAGTGTCATTATATTATACTAACTCATGCATCAATTCCCAACATTACTTCAATAACATTCATATTTTAAGCTCAAAAGTTTACAGAATATAGAAACTAACAGTTTCTATATGATGTAATACTGATAGCACAAAGAGATTAATGATTTCAGATAAGAATAGTTATAAAAATATCTCCAGAAATATGGAGGATATTTATAATGAAAGATACGATAATATCTCGGAATATCTAAGATCAGAGGATGATAGAAACTATTGTCTGCAAGGGTTTAGAGTAAGGAGCAAGATATTTACTAAAGACTTTAGCAGACATTGGATCATTTGGATTCTTTGAAGTCAAACTTATTCTTTGTGATTTGTCCACGACTTTCTTCATAGTTTCGCATAATCTGCTTTTCGGTACTAAATTTTCAATTGAATGTTTCCAATATAATGATACACAGGAAGCACGAAGAGGTATATAATTTCGGACGAAAATATTTATGAAAATATCCTCAGAAATATCGAAGATATTGATGATGATATTTTGGAATTTCTAAGTTCGATGGTTGATGGAGAAAGATTTTCCGCAAGATTTTAACATGACTTCGGAGCAAGATATTCTTTAAAGATTTCAACGGATCTAGATTTATTTGGGTTCTATGAATTTAGGGTATGTAACTTGTATTTCTCCTTAGTTTCCTTTATGGTTAGCTCAATCCGCTTTCCAGTTCCAACTTTTCTGAGCTTTTCCAACATACTAATCTTTATCATCAAACTTTCGATGATTATGGTTGTTTACGGTTATCTACAGTTTCTGCTGCTCCATTCAGATTTTTCAACATTCAGAGTATTGATTTGTGACTGAGTGCTTTTTAGAATTTCAGAATGAGAGATCATAATTCTAAGAAATAAATGTCGTCCATATAACTGTTGATGTAGATGTGCTGTGAGTTTTCAAAGTACTGATTGCTGATTCCCGGTAATTAGTATGGCAATTCTCGTTACCAGATGCAGATGAGATTATGATAAGACTTTAATAGATAAATGTAGTGATTTGTCGGAGAGGTTTAAACCAAGGAGCAATGAGGTTGCTGGTAAGTTTTACTGCTAATGTGGTGGAGTATAAAAGAATTCTCCGGTATCAAAATGGTAATCGTATATATATCAGAATTATAGTAAGGCTACTTCGAATGAAAAGTCGAAGTCGACTTGCTGGAGCTGTGACAAAATTGGCTACTTTGAAAAAGGGCCGCAAAGTTATTTTTGCTAATAAATGCCAAAAGATCTGACGCGGCTACGTGTTAAACTTTTACTCAGTTGCCGAGAGTTTCTCTGGTATAATACTATATACATAAATCTTTCCTTCCGTAGATGAAGTGCGGTTGGTTCATCCTCTCGATTGAGGTGTTTTCAAGAATCATGTAAGGTTTGAACACAGTTTGTAATCGTCAAGATACAATGAGGTTTAAGATGAAATCGTGTGGCAAACTTGAAGAATTGTTTAGTTTCATATGTTATAATCAATATTTTAATTCATTTTAATTGTCCAATGATGGTAATCCTCAGTTGATAGTCCACAGTTAGCAATATATAATATTCTAATTTATTGAAATGTATCGTGACCCGTATACGTCTCAGACTCGATCACAACTCAAAGTATATATATATTTTGGAATCAACCTCAACCCTGTATAGCTAACTCCAACATTTGCATATAGAGTGCCTATTGTAGTGACCCGAACTTTTCCATGTTTATATATATATATATTAAATGAAATTATTATTTACATGATTAAGTGTTTCCAACATGTTAAGCAATCAAACTTGTTAAGACTTGATTAATTGAAATAGGTTTCACATAGACAATTGACCACCCAAGTTGACCGGTGATTCAGGAACATTAAAACTTGTAAAAAACTATACGATGACATATATATGGTTATATATATAGTTAACATGATTTTATTATAAGTATGTATCTCATTAGGTATTTTAACAATGAGTTATATACATAAAAATGAGACTATTAATTTAAGAAACTCGAAAACGATATATATAACGATTATCTTTATAACAACGTCTTACTAGGTACATATGAATCATATTAAGATATTGATACACTTGGTTAATTATGTTAAATGATAAGTAAATATATTATTAAGTGTATTAACAATGAAATACATATGTAAAAATAAGACTACTAACTTAATGATTTCGAAACGAGACATATATGTAACGATTATCGTTGTAACGACATTTAACTGTATATATATATCATACTAAGATATATTATATATCATAATATCATGATAATATAACAATTTAACATCTCATTTGTTATAATAAACAATGGGTTAACAACATTCAATAAGATCGTTAACCTAAAGGTTTCAAAACAACATTTACATGTAACGACTAACAATGACTTAACGACTCCGTTAAAATGTATATACATGTAGTGTTTTAATATGTATTCATACACTTTTGAAAGACTTCAAGACACTTATCAAAATACTTCTACTTAACAAAAATGCTTACAATTAAATCCTCGTTCAGTTTCATCAACAATTCTACTCGTATGCACCCGTATTCGTACTCGTACAATACACAGCTTTTAGATGTATGTACTATTGGTATATACACTCCAATGATCAGCTCTTAGCAGCCCATGTGAGTCACCTAACACATGTGGGAACCATCATTTGGCAACTAGCATGAAATATCTCATAAAATTACAAAAATATGAGTAATCATTCATGACTTATTTACATGAAAACAAAATTACATATCCTTTATATCTAATCCATACACCAACGACCAAAAACACCTACAAACACTTTAATTCTTCAATTTTCTTCATCTAATTGATCTCTCTCAAGTTCTATCTTCAAGTTCTAAGTGTTCTTCATAAATTCCAAAAGTTCTAGTTTCATAAAATCAAGAATCTTCCAAGATTGCAAGTTTACTTCCAAGTTTTCTAAATCCATTCCAAGTAATCATCCAAGATCAAGAAACCTTTGTTACTTATAGTAGGTTATCTTTCTAATACAAGGTAATAATTATATTCAAACTTTAATTCAATTTCTATAACTATAACAATCTTATTTCGAGTGGAAATCTTACTTGAAATTGTTTTCGTGTCATGATTCTGCTTCAAGAACTTTCAAGCCATCCAAGGATCCTTTGAAGCTAGATCTATTTTTCTCATTTCCAGTAGGTTTATCCAAGGAACTTGAGGTAGTAATGATGTTCATAACATCATTCGATTCATACATATAAAGCTATCTTATTCGAAGGTTTAAACTTGTAATCACTAGAACATAGTTTAGTTAATTCTAAACTTGTTCGCAAATAAAAGTTAATCCTTCTAACTTGACTTTTAAAATCAACTAAACACATGTTCTATATCTATATGATATTCTAACTTAATGATTTAAAACCTGGAAACACGAAAAACACCGTAAAATCGGATTTACGCCGTCGTAGTAACACCGCGGGCTGTTTTGGGTTAGTTAATTAAAAACTATGATAAACTTTGATTTAAAATTTGTTATTCTATGAAAATGATTTTTATTATGAACATGAAACTATATCCAAAAATTATGGTTAAACTCAAAGTGGAAGTATGTTTTCTAAAATGGTCATCTAGACGTCATTCTTTCGACTAAAATGACTACCTTTACAAAAACGACTTGTAACTTATTTTTATGACTATAAACCTATACTTTTTCTGTTTAGATTCATAAAATAGAGTTCAATATGAAACCATAGCCATTTGATTCACTCAAAACGGATTTAAAATGAAGAAGTTATGGGTAAAACAAGATTGGATAATTTTTCTCATTTTAGCTACGTGAAAATTGGTAACAAATCTATTCCAACCATAATTTAATCAACTTGTATTGTATATTATGTAATCTTGAGATACCATAGACACGTATACAATGTTTTGACCTATCATGTCGACACATCTATATATATTTCGGAACAACCATAGACACTCTATATGTGAATGTTGGAGTTAGCTATACAGGGTTGAGGTTGATTCCAAAATATATATAGTTTGAGTTGTGATCAATACTGAGATATGTATACACTGGGTCGTGGATTGATTCAAGATAATATTTATCGATTTATTTCTGTACATCTAACTGTGGACAACTAGTTGTAGGTTACTAACGTGGACATCTGACTTAATAAACTTAAAACATCAAAATATATTAAAAGTGTTGTAAATATATTTTGAACATACTTTGATATATATGTATATATTGTTATAGGTTCGTGAATCAACCAGTGGCCAAGTCTTACTTCCCAACGAAGTAAAAATCTGTGAAAGTGAGTTATAGTCCCACTTTTAAAATCTAATATTTTGGGATGAGAATACATGCAGGTTTTATAAATGATTTACAAAATAGACACAAGTACGTGAAACTACATTCTATGGTTGAATTATCGAAATCGAATATGCCCCTTTTTATTAAGTCTGGTAATCTAAGAATTAGGGAACAGACACCCTAATTGACGCGAATCCTAAAGATAGATCTATTGGGCCTAACAAACCCCATCCAAAGTACTGGATGCTTTAGTACTTCGAAATTTATATCATATCCGAAGGGTGTCCCGGAATGATGGGGATATTCTTATATATGCATCTTGTTAATGTCGGTTACCAAGTGTTCACCATATGAATGATTTTTATCTCTATGTATGGGATGTGTATTGAAATATGAAATCATGTGGTCTATTATTATGATTTGATATATATAGGTTAAACCTATAACTCACCAACATTTTTGTTGACGTTTTAAGCATGTTTATTCTCAGGTGATTATTAAGAGCTTCCGCTGTCGCATACTTAAATAAGAACGAGATTTGGAGTCCATGCTTGTATGATATTGTGTAAAAACTGCATTCAAGAAACTTATTTTGTTGTAACATATTTGTATTGTAAACCATTATGTAATGGTCGTGTGTAAACAGGATATTTTAGATTATCATTATTTGATAATCTACGTAAAGCTTTTTAAACCTTTATTGATGAAATAAAGGTTATGGTTTGTTTTAAAATGAATGCAGTCTTTGAAAAACGTCTCATATAGAGGTCAAAACCTCGCAACGAAATCAATTAATATGGAACGTTTTTAATCAATAAGAACGGGACATTTCAGTTGGTATCAGAGCGTTGGTCTTAGAGAACCAGAATTTTGCATTAGTGTGTCTTATCGAGTTTGTTAGGATGCATTAGTGAGTCTGGACTTCGACCGTGTTTACTTGAAAAATGATTGCTTAACAAATTTTGTTGGAAACTATATATTTTTAACATGTGAATATTATGTGATATATTAATCTCTTAACGCGTTTGATATTATGTGATAGATGTCTACCTCTAGAACAAGTCCCATTGACTCACCTAATAATAATGAAGAGTCAAATGTAAATTGGAATGATTCGTGGACTGATTCACAAGTTCCCGAAGAGGAACCGGAAGAAGAGTCGGAACCGGAAGAAGAATCAGAACCGAAAGAAGAATCGGAACCGGATGAAGAAATAGAACCGGTGGGGGAAATAATAAAACGGTTAAGTAAAAGAAAATTCTCAACCAACCGACCAAGGTTAATTATGGTCAATGGTGTTTCCGCCAAGGAAGCAAAATATTGGGAGGATTACCAATTCTCCGATGAATCGGATTCCGACGAGAATTCCGATGATGTTATAGAAATTACCCCAACTGAATTTAAAAAGGCAAAAGAAAATAATAAGTGAAAGGGCATAAAAATAGAGAAATCTAATTCCAACCCCGATGAACTTTATATGTATCGTCAACCCCCGAAGTCCTTAAGTTGTAACAATGACCCGGGAACCTCTAAACCACCAGGTTTTTCTAAACCAATGTGGAAAACGACGGCTCGTATTAGGGGAATATCATATATCCCTAGAAACTTGGCAAAACGAACCAAAACCGAAGAAGAAGAAGAAACAAGCGAGTCGGAATAAGATAGTTGTATTCGTGTGGTGTAATATATGTAATATAGTATGCTTATACTTTATGATATATGTAAAAATTGCTTGTATTAATAAGTATTTTTTTTTATGAATCTAACTCTTGTCTATTTTACAGTATAAAAACACAAAATGGATAGACAACCCAATATTTTAAGAGACCTACCCGGAGACATGATTGATGAAATCTTGTCTAGAGTCGGTCAGAATTCTTCGGCACAACTATTTAAGGCGAGATCAGTTTGTAAGACATTCGAAGAACGTTCCAAGAATGCCTTGGTTTATAAAAGGCTTTCGTTTGAAAGATGGGGGATATCACATTGGGAAATCCATAAGTTACGATGTGTTTACTTTGACGCATATATTGCGGGGAACCCAAATGCTATTTTACGCATTGGGTTAAGAAATTATTTTGACTCAATATATCAGAATATTGGACTTCGTGATTTAGAAAAAGCGGCTAACATGCAACATAAAGAAGCATGTTATGCTTACGGATTAGTAATGTTCGCTTCTCACCAAAGTGAGAACAAGAACATCGGGCTACAACTATTAAACAAAACGTTCCCACAAGCGATGGAGTCAGTAATTGGGGTAAGAAATGAGGTTTTTAGATTGTTACGGGACTGTTGGACATTGCATAACCCTCGTCCCTTTGACGACGTTACAACACGCTGTCTTATCAACGGCCATAACGGTTATGTTCCACAAGACCAAGGATGGGAAGTAATCCTAGTAAAACCAGAATGCATGACTTGTTTCTGGACGTATGAATTACGTGTCTTTATTGCCTTTGCTGAACGACTTGTGTACTAGATAGAATTATCTTCACAACCATCTTGTATCAAATTTATTGTGTCCTATATTTCATGCTATATGTAAAATAAGCGGTATTGTAAGTTTGTAAAATATTGTGTAAAAGTTTGAACGCGAAATATTATTATAATCAGTTTTTCATATAGAATTGTAGTATTTGAATTGTATATTAGCTACTAAGTATGAACTTAACGGGTAGGTACTACCCGAATTTAAACTTATAAAACGCTAATATGAAGAAAAAGCTTTTATAATGAGTTCATATTATGCTACGAAATACTATTAACTACTCTTAATATTCTGTATGATTAACTTGTTCCATTTGACTATTTTGAAGGAAATGGCACCGACTACTCGACACACTGTGAATATGAATGAAGAGGAATTCCGTACTTTTCTAGCTTCAAACATAGCCGCAGTATAGGCTGCGCTACATACCAACAATAACCTTGGATCTAGCAGTACAGGAAATCGTGTAGGATGCACCTACAAAGAATTCACTGCCTGCAAACCTTTGGAATTTGATGGAACCGAAGGACCGATCGGATTGAAACGGTGGACCAAGAAGGTCGAATCGGCGTTTGCCATAAGTAAGTGTACTGAAGAGGACAAAGTGAAGTACGCTACGCATACCTTCACAGGTTCTGCGTTAACATGGTGGAATACCTATCTAGAGCAAGTGGGACAAGACGATGCGTACGCACTACCGTGGTCAGCATTCAAGCACTTGATGAACGAGAAGTACCGTCCCAGAACCGAGGTCAATAAGCTCAAGACAGAACTTAGAGGGTTACGAACCCAAGGATTTGATATTACCACGTACGAAAGAAGATTCACAAAATTGTGCCTATTGTGTCCGGGAGCGTTCGAAGATGAGGAAGAGAAGATCTACGCGTTTGTGAAAGGATTACCGGAAAGAATCCAAGAAGATATAAGTTCACACGAGCCCGCCTCCATACAACAGGCCTGTAGAATGGCTCACAAACTAGTGAACCAGATTGAAGAAAGAATTAAAGAACAGACTGCTGAAGAGGCCAATGTGAAGCAAGTCAAAAGAAAGTGGGAGGAAAACGGTGATAAGAATCACCAATACAACAACAACAGCAATTACAACAATAATCGCAACAATTATCCCAACAATCGCAACATCAATCGCAACTACAACAAATGGCCCAACAACTGTGAAGACCCGTCCTAATCCATCCAGACAACGTCCATATCGATTATAAACGATTCACAACAGTTGATTACATCGCGAGGTACTTGACCTCTATATAATACATTTTACAAACATTGCATTCGTTTTTGAAAAGACAATCTTTCATTACATCAAAAGTTGACGTCAGGCATACCATTTCATAATATATCTAACTATAATTGACTTAATAATAAACTTGATAAACGCAACAACTCGAATGCAACGTCTTTTAAAATATGTCATGAATGACTCCAAGTAATATCTCTAAGATGAGCAAATGCACAGCGGAAGCTTTCTTTCATACCTGAGAATAAACATGCTTTAAAGTGTCAACCAAAAGGTTGGTGAGTTCATTAGTTTAACATAAATAATCATTTCATAATTTTAATAGACCACAAGATTTCATATTTCCATTTCTCATAAACATACGTCCCATGCATAGAGACAAAAATATCATTCATATGGACTGAACACCTGGTAACCGACATTCACAATATACATACAAGAATATCCCCATCATTCCGGGATCCTCCTTCGGACATGATATAAATTTCGAAGTACTAAAGCATCCGGTACTTTGGATAGGGCTTGTTGGGCCCGATAGATCTATCTTTAGAGTTCGCGTCAATTAGGGTTTTTGTTCCCTAATTCTTAGATTACTAGACTATATAAAAAGGGGCATATTCGATTTCGATCATTCAACCATATAATGTAGTTTCGATTACTTGTGTCTATTTCGTAAAACATTTATAAAAGCGCATGCATTCTCAGTCCCAAAAATATATATTGCAAAAGCATTTAAAAAGGGAATAATGAAGCTCACGCATATAAATATTGTAAAATAGTTAATAAAGCATTTGCATGTATTCTCAGCCCAAAAACGTAAAGAGTAAAAAGGGAATAATGAAACTCACTGTACTGTATTTTGTAGTAAAAATACATATGACGACTTTGAACAATGCAGGGTTGACCTCGGATTCACGAACCTATATCATTCGTATATATACATCAAAATATATACTTGTAATCGAACAATTTCATATCTTATAACCTTATATATTATATATTTTGTTTATATATATATTTGAAAATGATTATTATTTATATAGTTATATTAATATGTCTATAACTGGAAAATACCTCATTTGTTGTATATAAGTTTTTATAAGGTTAATATGCTTTATATATAGTTATATGGTTTATTAATATAATTGTAGTATGTATAATAAGTATGTTTTTATATTCAAATTATTTATTTGTTTTAAAAAAAAAAGGTTTTGATATTAACGCTTTACTAAGAATAATAATAATGCTAATACTAACTTCATTAAAAATGACAATTTTAATAATAGTAATGATATTGTTAATAATGATACTTTTATCTAATTATAAAATTAATAATACTAATAGTTACCAATGTGATACTAGTACTAATATTAATGAGAAAAATAATAACTTGTATTATATTCCATAATAATAATAATAACTCTAGTCATAATAATATTAATACATACATTAATAACAATAGTCATAATACATAAATGATAAAATTAACCATAATCAACGTATTAGTAATGTTTATAACAATAATAATAAAAATAATACTTATTATGATGATTATGATTATGATAATATTAATGGTTGTGATAATTATAATTCTAAAACTAATACTAGTTATAATAATTATAAATATAAATATGGTAATAATTATAATCATAATATGAATCATAATCATAATAATAATAACAAGAATAATACCAACAATAATAATGATAACAATTATAACAACAACAACAATAATAATAATAATAATAATAATAATAACAATAATAATAATAATAATAATAATAATAATAATAATAATAATAATAATAATAATAATAATAATAATAAATAAATAAATAAATAAATAAATAAATATACTAGTAACTACCTTTAAAAGCTCAAAAATATACAAAACTGCCCAAGCCGGGACTCGAACCCGCGACCTCCCGTTTCCCGACATCACTCCAAACCAATACTCCGTAACTGCTTTTCTGATTATTTGTGCTAACCGTATATATTTATATCTAGTATCTAATTATCCCTCTTCTCCTTCATATCCACATCTAGTTCGACCATGAAATCCCTTTCAATTCGTTTTTCCAACTTACTTAGATTATTAGGAATATAATTTAACCATTTATATTAAGTTGTATTTATATAAAACAAAGAAAGAAAAAAAATAATAAGAACAGACTTGCTGTTCGAAGGAGAAGTAAAAAAAAAATAAACTCATTCAGTGATTTTGAGATTAAAGGCATTTTAGCTATAACTTACAACATGAAAACGTTTTTAATTCATCTCTATAAACTTTCTGCACACACAATTGAAACAGAAACATCAAATTGACTTTGAATTTTGCCAAGAACACCCGTTTGACTTTCTTTGAAATAAGAGTTTGACTCGAAAATTATTACTCAATATCAGAAATTAAGATTCGAAACTTTACAGAAAACTTAAGCGATAGATTTCTAACAACTTGACATTAACACAATTCGAAATTGATTGCAAAATCATATGTTTTGAAAAATGAAGTATAAACAGAGTTTAGCGAGCTGTAAGTAGGTACCTGATTGAATCAAATAAAAAAAAATGCTTTTACAGGTATTTGGATTTGATAAATGATAATGTAATGTTGAATGGATTACTTAACGCTAGAATTAATCGGTTTATATCACAAAAGTGAAGGTGTCGACATGATTTTTCATCAGGTACAACAGATATATAAAAAATATATAAAGGCTGCTATAATCCACTAACTATTTTGTTTGATATAGAATTAAGGGAATCAATCTGTACAATCACAAATAAGAAACCAAAATTATTTACAGTTTTTGATGTTTACGTGCAACTGATTCTGATTTATTCAGATACATCTATATATTCTATTTTTTTTAATTGATATTAATAATTAATGTTTTAATAATAATTCACAAAAATACTAATAATAATTATCTTTATAATATTTATAATATTAATACAGATTCTTAATATATATTTGTATGTGCGGCCTATATATATATCTCTATTTGCATCATTATATATATTACTATATATATATGTACTTGTACATTAATAATATAAAGAAACAAATAAATATTAATTTTATAAACATTAGTATTTAATATTAATTTTATCAATAATAATGAAACTAATAATAATAATAAAATTACTAATATTAATAATGATAATGTCAATAATAATAACAATACTTGTACATACCAAATTTCATATAGGTATATGTATTAGAATGATAATGTTAATAATACAAATATTAATATTAACATTTATAATGAAAGTAATGTTAACAATATAACTTTTATATTTAAACTTGTATCACATTTTAATATATTAATATTACAATTTATTAATTATGTATTTTTTTAATGGTTATATCATATGTTACATGACAACCTTTATTACAATATATTAATTATTGATAGTAATCCAATATATAGATAATAATATCATATATATATATATATATTTATATATATTCTTAGTAATAACTTAATTATTTTATTTGTTATTTTACATTTTTAATTCAAATTGACTAAAGGTATTTCATTACTTTAGAATATTATATATATATATATATATATATATATATATATATATATATATATATATATATATATATATATATATATATATATATATATATATATATATATATATATTACATATTTGTTATACGCAATTGTTCGTGAATCGTCGGGAGTAGTCAAAGGTCATTTGAATGTACAAAAATAGTTCAAAGACTTTGAGACACAACATAACAGATTTTGCTTATCATATCGAAATCATAATTAGATTAGGTTTAAATTTGGTCAGAAATTCCCGGGTCATCACAGTACCTACCCGTTAAAGAAATTTCGTCCCGAAATTTGAGTGAGGTCATCATGGCTAACAATAAAAATGTTTTCATGACGAAAATGGGTTGATAAATAGAGTTTTATTATCATTGAGTAATATGGATAAAATGATTCGATTAATTGAAGCGTATGAATGAAGTTATCACAAAAGATCTAAATGAAGAAATTGAGATTTTCCATAACTTTTGACGTAGTCGCGATTGAATTTAGAAAATAAGGTGCGTCTTAAATTTTGACGTAGAGGGTTGATTTCAGGAATTTAAGGGATTTCGAGAAGATCTTCGAAATCTAAAAGATTTGATTCTTCGGCGAACAAGGAAATTAAGATCTCTATAATTAAATGCGGTGATCTGCCTCGATTACTCTGTCTGATATTTCCATTATAAATTTACCTTTTTCGTTCCATTAGTTTCCACCACTTCTATACCTTCTTTTTCAGTTCATATATCTAAAAGATTATAAAAATGCTTAATCCGATTCTAATCCTTGTCCTCTTTCTTACTATCGTAACATTCATTCTCCTTTTCCAACTTGCACCTGAAGAATCTGTTTATTTCTATTATGCTCTAGGGATTATTGTATTTATAATCCTCCCATATCTTTATATTTCTATACGTACTGATATCCACGGTTTGTAATTTCGGTGTTGTCATTGGCATTTATATTCTCCCTTATATTTCAAAGCTCTATGCTTTTGTTTTTCTCTTCCCGACTTCAAGTCAAGCGAATAATGGTCCAGAATTCGTAGATATAGTGTTTTGAATGATTATAATGTTCTAAGCAGGAAGGAATGTGATAGCACGGTTTGATTTGTCAAATTACCAGAATCACTGAGAATAGAACTATCAAGAATATATTTTCTTGATATGTTCGGAGGTGAAGCAGAATGAACGAGTCGTGTAACATGGCACATGATGATGTTATAATCTGTGAATCTTCATGTTCCATTTAGAAACTCAGCATGACTTACTGTAATATAATCACGTTGATCAAGTGTCATTATATTATACTAATTCATGCATCAGTTCCCAACACTACTTCAATAACATTCATATTTTAGGCTCGAAAGTTGACAGGATATAGAAACTAACAGTTTCTATATGATGTAACACTGATAGCACGAAGAGATTAATGAATTCAGATAATAATAGTTATGAAAATATCTTCAGAAATATGAAGGATATTTATAATGAAAGATACGATGATATCTTGGAATTTCTAATATCGATGGATGATGAAGAAGATTTATCCGTAAAGGTTTAGATTCGGAAGCAAGGTATTCGCTAAAGATTTCATCAGAAACAGAATCATTTGGATTCTTTGAAGTCAAACTTATTCTTTGCGATTTGTCCACGGCGTTCTTCATAGTTTCGCATAATCTGCTTTTCGGTACTAACTTTTCTATTGAATGTTTCCAATATAATGATACACAGGAAGCACGAAGAGGTATATAATTTCGGACGAGAATATTTATGAAAATATCCTCAGAAATATCGAAGATATTGATGATGATATTTTGGAATTTCTAAGTTCGATGATTGATGGAGAAAGATTTTCCGCAAGATTTTAACATGACTTCAAAGCAAGATATTCTCTAAAGATTTCAACGGATCTAGATTTATCTGGGTTCTATGAATTTAGGGTATGTTACTTGTATTTCTCCTTGGTTTCCTTTATGGTTAGCTCAATCCGTTTCCAGTTCTAACTTTTCTGAGCTTTTCCAACATACTATTCTTTATCATCAAACTTTCGATGATTAAGGTCGTTTTACGGTTGTCTATGGTTTCTGCTGCTTCATTCAGCTTTTTCAACATTCAGAGTATTGATTTGTGACTGTGTACTTTTCAGAATGAAAGATCATAATTCTGAGAGATAAATGTTATATGGATACATATAACTGTTGATGTAGATATGCTGTGAGTTTTCAAAGTACTGATAGCTGATTCCCGGTAATTGGTATGGCAGTATTCGTTACAAGATGCGGATGGGTATATGATAGGGTTTCAATGAATAAATATAATGATTTATCAGAGAGATTTAAACCAAGATGCAACGAGGTTTCTGGTACATCTGTTGGTAATATGGTAAAATGTGAAAGGTTCCCCGGTAACAATAAAAGAGCACGTATACATATCAAGGTTATAATAAGGTTGTTTCGAACAAAAAGTCGAAGTTGACTTGTTGGAGCTGTGACAAAATTTGCTAATTTGGAAAGAGATTGCAAATTTAATTTCGATAATAATAACGCTAAAGGAATTAGCACAGCTATGCGTTAAACGTTTACTCAAGTTCCGAGTGTTTTCAGGTGCATAATAATATGCATCGATCTTTTCTTCCATAGGAAATGTGCAGTTGGTTCATCCTCTCGATTGAGGTGTTTTCAAGAATCATGAAAGGTTTGAACGCGGATTGTAATCGTCAAGATACAAATGAGGTTTTAAGATGAAATCAAGTGGCAAACTTGAAGAATTGTTTAGTTTCATATGTTATAATCAATATTTTAATTTATTTTAATTGTCCAGTGTTGGTAGTCCACAGTTGATATTCCACAGTAACAGTCCAGTAATTCATATATAATATTCGAATTGATTAATAAATATCGTGACCCGTGTACATGTCTTAGACTCAATCACAACTCAAAGTATATATATTATTTGAGAATCAACCTCAACCCTGTATAGAGAACTCGATCATTACTGCATATAGAGTGTCTATGGTGATTCCAAATAATATATATAGATGCGTCGATATGATATGTCAAAACCTTGTATACATGTCC
Organism: Rutidosis leptorrhynchoides; assembly: GCF_046630445.1. Lineage (NCBI taxonomy): Eukaryota > Viridiplantae > Streptophyta > Magnoliopsida > Asterales > Asteraceae > Rutidosis > Rutidosis leptorrhynchoides. Next base: position 359,243,409 of record NC_092336.1, on the reverse strand, counting down.
CGATATTTAAAGTGCGTAAAATAAATAACAGAAATTAAATGACGATAAATAAAATTGCGAGAATGTAAATTGCGATAAATAAACTGCGATAAATAATTTGCGATAATTAAATGGTAATACGGAATTAACAGTTAGCTAGGAACAGTTAGCTAGGATTTTGTCAGCGTGGATTCTTAATAGAATTTCATATTGTTAATTAATCTGTTTCTAATCAATTTTTATTGTGTCCATTATTTCTTCATTATGCCACTTGTTGGATTCTGATAGGTCAAAATCCAAATATGTATTTGGATGAATATGGTTATTTGGTGGTGAACGGATTTGTATATCGGTGGATGTAAGTAGGATAGTATATGACTGTTGAAACAGATTCGAAGAATGTACAATGTAACTTATTAATGTGAAATTTAAATATTCCTCGGGTATTACCTACCTGTTAAAATATTTTCATCATTAACAGTTTGTACAAAAGAATTTTTAATTACAATCTTTATGAAAATATATACATATATATTTTCTTCAGATAAAATCATGGATTTAATGAGTTAATATGATATTAAACTCATTTGGTTTACCATTATAACTAGAATACATAATCTCTAAAACATTTAGAGATTACTTAATCGTCATGAAGAACGAAGATAATCGATGTAGAACGATACGTAGAACGATGATTATACTCGAGGTACATAATGAGATGTTGAGGCATGGATTGTTGATGGTACTGGTGCTGTTATTGATTGTACTGTTGGTGCCGGTGATGTTGCTGAAGCTGGTACATTTTGCACCATATTCTCCGAGTTGATTATTCGTGCGCGAAGTTCGTTGACTTATTACTCCAGGATGATTGTCGGTCGGAACAAGCGGATGAATAAGGTTCAGAATTGTGGATAGAATATGATCTTGTCGAGTTACCCTGGAAATGGGACTGAAAATGGTGTCTCGAACAGGTTCGCCAGTAAACGCTTCAGGTTCATTGTCAAGAAGTGAATTCAGTGGGTGGAAGGGATTGCCTTCTGCGCGTTTCCATTAATTAAGTCGACTGCGAACCCATCAGATGAATTGATAATGGTTGATTCATGTCGATGACGCTGTTTTCGGAGCTTAGGTGAACATCTATGTCGGAATAGCTGTCGGAATAACTATCAGAATAGCTACCGGAATCTGAGGGACTCGTACTGGTTGCAGGATTCATCTCGTACGATCAAATGAAGGATTTTCGATAAGAAATAGATTATAGGATGTAGATTAGTACCCTGCAATACATAATTTTCATATGCATATATAATACTAAAATCCCATAAGTTACGGAGGAATCTACGGAAGTTGTCAGGAAAAGTTACAGTAACAGATACGCTAAGATATGAAGTAGCAGATACGCTAAGATATGAATTTTGTCTATACACTATTCATGCAGTCAATGCAGTAAAACGTGTCTAGACTAAGAATGATAAGTAAGTGATTCTCTAAGAATGATAAGCAGGTAATTTTTGACACAAAATTATAAGCAAAACTTTTGACATGCAGACACGGTCGAAGTCCAGACTCACTAATGCATCCTAACGACTTATCAGTTAGACACACTAATGCAGACATGGTTCGCTAAGACCACTGCTCTGATACCAACTGTGAAGACCCATCCTAATCCATCCGGACAACGTCCATATCGATTATAAACGATTCACAACAGTTGATTACATCGCGAGGTACTTGACCTCTATATAATACATTTTACAAACATTGCATTCGTTTTTGAAAAGATAATCTTTCATTACATCAAAATTTGACGGCAGGCATACCATTTCATAATATATCTAACTATAATTGACTTAATAATAAACTTGATAAACGCAACGACTCGAATGCAACGTCTTTTAAAATATGTCATGAATGACTCCGAGTAATATCTCTAAGATGAGCAAATGCACAGCGGAAGCATTCTTTCATACCTGAGAATAAACATGCTTTAAAGTGTTAACCAAAAGGTTGGTGAGTTCATTAGTTTAACATAAATAATCATTTCATAATTTTAATAGACCACAAGATTTCATATTTCCATTTCTCATAAACATACGTCCCATGCATAGAGACAAAAATATCATTCATATGGACTGAACACCTGGTAACTGACATTCACAATATACATACAAGAATATCCCCATCATTCCGGGATCCTCCTTCGGACATGATATAAATTTCGAAGTACTAAAGCATCCGGTACTTTGGATGGGGCTTGTTGGGCCCGATAGATCTATCTTTAGAGTTCGCGTCAATTAGGGTTTCTGTTCCCTAATTCTTAGATTACCAGACTATATAAAAAGGGGCATATTCGATTTCGATCATTCAACCATATAATGTAGTTTCGATTACTTGTGTCTATTTCGTAAAACATTTATAAAAGCGCATGCATTCTCAGTCCCAAAAATATATATTGCAAAAGCATTTAAAAAGGGAATAATGAAGCTCACGCATATAAATATTGTAAAACAGTTAATAAAGCATTTGCATGTATTCTCAGCCCAAAAACGTAAAGAGTAAAAAGGGAATAATGAAACTCACTGTACTGTATTTTGTAGTAAAAATACATATGACGACTTTGAACAATGCAGGGTTGGCCTCGGATTCACGAACCTATATCATTCGTATATATACATCAAAATATATACTTGTAATCGAACAATTTCATATCTTATAACCTTATATATTATATATTTTGTTTATATATATATATATATATTTGAAAATGATTATTATTTATATAGTTATATTAATATGTCTATAACTGGAAAATACCTCATTTGTTGTATATAAGTTTTTATAAGGCTAATATGCTTTATATATAGTTATATGGTTTATTAATATAATTGTAGTATGTATAATAAGTATGTTTTTATATTCAAATTATTTATTTGTTTAAAAAAAAAGGTTTTGATATTAACGCTTTACTAAGAATAATAATAATGCTAATACTAACTTCATTAAAAATGACAATTTTAATAATAGTAATGATATTGTTAATAATGATACTTTTATCTAATTATAAAATTAATAATACTAATAGTTACCAATGTGATACTAGTACTAATATTAATGAGAAAAATAATAACTTGTATTATATTCCATAATAATAATAATAACTCTAGTCATAATAATATTAATACATACATTAATAACAATAGTCATAATACATAAATGATAAAATTAACCATAATCAACGTATTAGTAATGTTTATAACAATAATAATAAAAATAATACTTATTATGATGATTATGATTATGATAATATTAATAGTTGTGATAATTATAATTCTAAAACTAATACTAGTTATAATAATTATAAATATAAATATGGTAATAATTATAATCATAATATGAATCATAATCATAATAATAATAACAAGAATAATACCAACAATAATAATGATAACAATTATAACAACAACAACAACAACAATAATAATACTACTAATAATAATAATAATAATAATAATAATAATAATAATAATAATAATAATAATAACAACAACAACAACAATAATAATAATAATAATAATAATAATAATAATAATAATAATAATAATAATAATAATAATAATAATAATAATAAATAAATAAATAAATATACTAGTAACTACCTTTAAAAGCTCAAAAATATACAAAACTGCTCAAGCCGGGACTCGAACCCGCGACCTCCCGTTTCCCGACATCACTCCAAACCAATACTCCATTACTGCTTTTCTGATTATTTGTGCTAACCGTATATATTTATATCTAGTATCTAATTATCCCTCTTCTCCTTCATATCCACATCTAGTTCGACCATGAAATCCCTTTCAATTCGTTTTTCCAACTTACTTAGATTATTAGGAATATAATTTAACCATTTATATTAAGTTGTATTTATATAAAACAAAGAAAGAAAAAAAAATAAGAACAGACTTGCTGTTCGAAGGAGAAGTAAAAAAAAAAATAAACTCATTCAGTGATTTTGAGATTAAAGGCATTTTAGCTATAACTTACAACATGAAAACGTTTTTAATTCATCTCTATAAACTTTCTGCACAAACAATTGAAACAGAAACATCAAATTGACTTTGAATTTTGCCAAGAACACCCGTTTGACTTTCTTTGAAATAAGAGTTTGACTCGAAAATTATAACTCAATATCAGAAATTAAGATTCGAAACTTTATAGAAAACTTAAGCGATAGATTTCTAACAACTTGACATTAACACAATTCGAAATTGATTGCAAAATCATATGTTTTGAAAAATGAAGTATAAACAGAGTTTAGCGAGCTGTAAGTAGGTACCTGATTGAATCAAATAAAAAAAAATACTTTTACAGGTATTTGGATTTGATAAATGATAATGTAATGTTGAATGGATTACTTAACGCTAGAATTAATCGGTTTATATCACAAAAGTGAAGGTGTCGACATGATTTTTCATCAGGTACAACAGATATATAAAAAATATATAAAGGCTGCTATAATCCACTAACTATTTTGTTTGATATAGAATTAAGGGAATCAATCTGTACAATCACAAATAAGAAACCAAAATTATGTACAGTTTTTGATGTTTACGTGCAACTGATTCTGATTTATTCAGATACATCTATATATTCTATTTTTTTAATTGATATTAATAATTAATGTTTTAATAATAATTCACAAAAATACTAATAATAATTATCTTTATAATATTTATAATATTATTACAGATTCTTAATATATATTTGTATGTGCGGCCTATATATATATATATATATATCTCTATTTGCATCATTATATATATTACTATATATATATGTACTTGTACATTAATAATATAAAGAAACAAATAAATATTAATTTTATAAACATTAGTATTTAATATTAATTTTATCAATAATAATGAAACTAATAATAATAATAAAATTACTAATATTAATAATGATAATGTCAATAATAATAACAATACTTGTACATACCAAATTTCATATAGGTATATGTATTAGAATGATAATGTTAATAATACAAATATTAATATTAACATTTATAATGAAAGTAATGTTAATAATATAACTTTTATATTTAAACTTGTACCACATTTTAATATATTAATATTACAATTTATTAATTATGTATTTTTTTAATGGTTATATCATATGTTACATGACAACCTTTATTACAATATATTAATTATTGATAGTAATCCTATATATAGATAATAATATCATATATATATATATATATTTATATATATTCTTAGTAATAACTTAATTATTTTATTTGTTATTTTACATTTTTAATTCAAATTGACTAAAGGTATTTCATTACTTTAGAATATTATATATATATATATATATATATATATATATATATATATATATATATATATATATATATATATATATATATATATATATATATATATATATATATATATATATATATATTACATATTTGTTATACGCAATTGTTCGTGAATCGTCGGGAGTAGTCAAAGGTCATTTGAATGTACAAAAATAGTTCAAAGACTTTGAGACACAACATAACAGATTTTGCTTATCATATCGAAATCATAATTAGATTAGGTTTAAATTTGGTCAGAAATTCCCGGGTCATCACAACAACAAAACAACAACAACAACAACAACAACAACAGCAACTACAACAATCATCTCAACAACAACAACAACAACAACAACAACAACAACAATCAGAAGCAGCTATGCCAAAGGTGTGAAAAGTATCACTCGGGGTTCTGCACTAAATTTTGCAACAAGTGTAAAAGAAATGGTCATAGCGCGGCGAAGTGTGAGGTCTACGGACCAGGGGTTAACAGAACGAAAGGAACAAATGGTGTCGGAACGAGTAATGGCGGAGCAAGTAGTGTCGGAGCAAGTTATGCCAATGTAGTTTGTTATAAATGTGGAAAACCAGGCCACATTATTAGAAATTGCCCGAACCAGGAGAACACGAATGGACAAGGCCGCGGAAGAGTTTTCAATATTAATGCGGCAGAGGCACAGGAAGACCCGGAGCTTGTTACGGGTACGTTTCTTATTGACAATAAATCTGCTTACGTTTTATTTGATTCGGGTGCGGATAGAAGCTATTTGAGTAGAGATTTTTGTGCTAAATTAAGTTGTCCATTGACGCCGTTGGATAGTAAATTTTTACTCGATTTAGCAAATGGTAAATTAATTTTAGCAGATAATATATGTCGGAATCGAGAAATTAAATTGGTTAGTGAAACATTTAAGATTGATTTGATACCAGTAGAGTTAGGGAGTTTTGATGTAATAGTTGGTATGGACTGGCTGAAGAAGGTGAAAGCAGAGATCGTATGTTATAAAAATGCAATTCGCATTGTACAAGAAGAAGGAGAACCCTTAATGGTGTACGGAGAAAAGGGCAACATGAAGCTACATCTTATTAGTAATTTGAAGGCACAAAAACTAATAAGAAAAGGTTGCTATGCTGTTCTAGCACACGTCGAGAAAGTGCAAACTGAAGAAAAGAGCATCAATGATGTTCCCGTCACAAAAGAATTTCCCGATGTATTTCCGAAAGAATTACCGGGATTACCCCCACATCGATCCGTTGAATTTCAAATAGATCTTGTACCAGGAGCTGCACCAATAGCTCGTGCTCCTTACAGACTCGCATCCAGCGAGATGAAAGAACTGCAAAGCCAATTACAAGAACTTTTAGAGCGTGGTTTCATTCGACCAAGCACATCACCGTGGGGAGCTCCTGTTTTGTTTGTCAAGAAGAAAGATGGTACATTCAGGTTGTGTATCGACTACCGAGAGTTGAACAAACTTACCATCAAGAACCGCTACCCACTACCGAGAATCGACGACTTATTTGATCAACTACAAGGCTCGTCTATTTATTCAAAGATTGACTTACGTTACGGGTATCATCAAATGCGGGTGAAAGAAGATGATATTCCAAAGACTGCTTTCAGAACACGTTACGGTCATTACGAGTTTATGGTCATGCCGTTTGGTTTAACTAATGCACTAGCTGTGTTCATGGACCTTATGAACCGAGTGTGTGGACCATACCTTGACAAGTTTGTCATTGTTTTCATTGATGACATACTTATTTACTCAAAGAATGACCAAGAACACGGTGAACATTTGAGAAAGGTGTTAGAAGTATTGAGGAAGGAAGAATTGTACGCTAAGTTTTCAAAGTGTGCATTTTGGTTGGAAGAAGTTCAATTCCTCGGTCACATAGTGAACAAAGAAGGTATTAAGGTGGATCCGGCAAAGATAGAAACTGTTGAAAAGTGGGAAACCCCAAAAACTCCGAAACACATACGCCAGTTTTTAGGACTAGCTGGTATCCAAGACTTTTCCAGAATAGCAAAACCCTTGACTGCATTAACGCATAAAGGGAAGAAATTTGAATGGAATGATGAACAAGAGAAAGCGTTTCAGTTATTAAAGAAAAAGCTAACTACGGCACCTATATTGTCATTGCCTGAAGGGAATGATGATTTTGTGATTTATTGTGACGCATCAAAGCAAGGTCTCGGTTGTGTATTAATGCAACGAACGAAGGTGATTGCTTATGCGTCTAGACAATTGAAGATTCACGAACAAAATTATACGACGCATGATTTGGAATTAGGCGCGGTTGTTTTTGCATTAAAGACTTGGAGGCACTACTTATATGGGGTCAAAAGTATTATATATACCGACCGCAAAAGTCTTCAACACATATTTAATCAGAAACAACTGAATATGAGGCAGCGTAGGTGGATTGAATTGTTGAATGATTACGACTTTGAGATTCGTTACCACCCGGAGAAGGCAAATGTGGTAGCCGACGCCTTGAGCAGAAAGGACAGTGAACCCATTCGAGTAAAATCTATGAATATAATGATTCACACTAACCTTACTACTCAAATAAAGGAGGCGCAACAAGGAGTTTTAAAAGAGGGAAATTTAAAGGATGAAATACCCAAAGGATCGGAGAAGCATCTTAATATTCGGGAAGACGGAACCCGGTATAGGGCTGAAAGAATTTGGGTACCAAAATTTAGAGATATGAGAGAAATGGTACTTAGAGAAGCTCATAAAACCAGATACTCAATACATCCTGGAACGGGGAAGATGTACAAGGATCTTAAGAAACATTTTTGGTGGCCAGGTATGAAAGCCGATATTGCTAAATATGTCAGAGAATGTTTGACGTGTTCTAAGGTCAAAGCTGAACATCAGAAACCATCAGGTCTACTACAACAACCTGAAATCCCGGAATGGAAATGGGAAAACATTACCATGGATTTCATTACTAAATTGCCAAGGACTGCAAGTGGTTATGATACTATTTGGGTAATAGTTGATCGTCTCACCAAATCAGCACACTTTCTGCCAATAAGAGAAGATGACAAGATGGAGAAGTTAGCACGACTGTATTTGAAGGAAGTCGTCTCCAGACATGGAATACCAATCTCTATTATCTCTGATAGGGATGGCAGATTTATTTCAAGATTCTGGCAGACATTACAGCAAGCATTAGGAACTCGTCTAGACATGAGTACTGCCTATCATCCACAAACTGATGGGCAGAGCGAAAGGACGATACAAACGCTTGAAGACATGCTACGAGCATGTGTTATTGATTTCGGAAACAGTTGGGATCGACATCTACCGTTAGCAGAATTTTCCTACAACAACAGCTACCATTCAAGCATTGAGATGGCGCCGTTTGAAGCACTTTATGATAGAAAGTGCAGGTCTCCAATTTGTTGGAGTGAAGTGGGGGATAGACAGATTACGGGTCCGAAGATTATACAAGAAACTACCGAGAAGATCATCCAAATTCAACAACGGTTGAAAACCGCCCAAAGTCGACAAAAGAGCTACGCTGACATTAAAAGAAAAGATATAGAATTTGAAATTGGAGAGATGGTCATGCTTAAAGTTGCACCTTGGAAAGGCGTTGTTCGATTTGGTAAACGAGGGAAATTAAATCCAAGGTATATTGGACCATTCAAGATTATTGATCGTGTCGGACCAGTAGCTTACCGACTTGAGTTACCTCAACAACTCGTGGCTGTACATAACACTTTCCACGTCTTGAATTTGAAGAAATGTTTTGCTAAAGAAGATCTCACTATTCCGTTAGATGAAATCCAAATCAATGAAAAACTTCAATTCATTAAAGAACCCGTCGAAATAATGGATCGTGAGGTTAAGAGACTTAAACAAAACAAGATACCGATTGTTAAGGTTCGATGGAATGCTCGTAGAGGACCCGAGTTCACCTGGGAGCGTGAAGATCAGATGAAGAAGAAATACAGCATTTATTTCCAGAAGATACGTCAACACCTCCAACTGCTTAAAATTTCGGGAAATTTATTTAACGGGTTGGTACTGTAGTGACCCGAACTTTTCCATGTTTATATATATATTAAATGAAATTATTATTTACATGATTAAGTGTTTCCAACATGTTAAGCAATCAAACTTGTTAAGACTTGATTAATTGAAATAGGTTTCATATAGACAGTTGACCACCCAAGTTGACCGGTGATTCACGAACATTAAAACTTGTAAAAACTATACGATGACATATATATGGTTATATATATAGTTAACATAATTTTATTATAAGTATGTATCTCATTAGGTATTTTAACAATGAGTTATATACATAAAAATGAGACTATTAATTTAAGAAACTCGAAAACGATATATATAACGATTATCGTTATAACAACGTCTTACTAGGTACATATGAATCATATTAAGATATTGATACACTTGGTTAATTATGTTAAATGATAAGTAAATATATTATTAAGTGTATTAACAATGAAATACATATGTAAAAATAAGACTACTAACTTAATGATTTCGAAACGAGACATATATGTAACGATTATCGTTGTAACGACATTTAACTGTATATATATCATACTAAGATATATTATATATCATAATGTCATGATAATATAACAATTTAACATCTCATTTGTTATAATAAACAATGGGTTAACAACATTCAACAAGATCGTTAACCTAAAGGTTTCAAAACAACATTTACATGTAACGACTAACAATGACTTAACGACTCCGTTAAAATGTATATACATGTAGTGTTTTAATATGTATTCATACACTTTTGAAAGACTTCAAGACACTTATCAAAATACTTCTACTTAACAAAAATGCTTACAATTACATCCTCGTTCAGTTTCATCAACAATTCTACTCGTATGCACCTGTATTCGTACTCGTACAATACACAGCTTTTAGATGTATGTACTATTGGTATATACACTCCAATGATCAGCTCTTAGCAGCCCATGTGAGTCACCTAACACATGTGGGAACCATCATTTGGCAACTAGCATGAAATATCTCATAAAATTACAAAAATATGAGTAATCATTCATGACTTATTTACATGAAAACAAAATTACATTTTTTTATATCTAATCCATACACCAACGACCAAAAACACCTACAAACACTTTAATTCTTCAATTTTCTTCATCTAATTGATCTCTCTCAAGTTCTATCTTCAAGTTCTAAGTGTTCTTCATAAATTCCAAAAGTTCTAGTTTCATAAAATCAAGAATCTTCCAAGATTGCAAGTTTACTTTCAAGTTTTCTAAATCCATTCCAAGTAATCATCCAAGATCAAGAAACCTTTGTTACTTACAGTAGGTTATCTTTCAAGCCATCCAAGGATCCTTTGAAGCTAGATCTATTTTTCTCATTTCCAGTAGGTTTATCCAAGGAACTTGAGGTAGTAATGATGTTCATACCATCATTCGATTCATACGTATAAAGCTATCTTATTCGAAGGTTTAAACTTGTAATCACTAGAACATAGTTTAGTTAATTCTAAACTTGTTCGCAAATAAAAGTTAATCCTTCTAACTTGACTTTTAAAATCAACTAAACACATGTTCTATATCTATATGATATGCTAACTTAATGATTTAAAACCTGGAAACACGAAAAACACCGTAAAACCGGATTTACGCCGTCGTAGTAACACCGCGGGCTGTTTTGGGTTAGTTAATTAAAAACTATGATAAACTTTGATTTAAAAGTTGTTATTCTGGGAAAATGATTTTTATTATGAACATGAATCTATATCCAAAAATTATGGTTAAACTCAAAGTGGAAGTATGTTTTCTAAAATGGTCATCTAGACGTCGTTCTTTCGACTGAAATGACTACCTTTACAAAAACGACTTGTAACTTATTTTTCCGACTATAAACCTATACTTTTTCTGTTTAGATTCAAAAAATAGAGTTCAGTATGAAACCATAGCAATTTGATTCACTCAAAACGGATTTAAAATGAAGAAGTTATGGGTAAAACAAGATTGGATAATTTTTCTCATTTTAGTTACATGAAAATTGGTAACAAATCTATTCCAACCATAACTTAATCAACTTGTATTGTATATTATGTAATCTTGAGATACCATAGACACGTATACAATGTTTCGACCTATCATGTCGACACATCTATATATATTTCGGAACAACCATATACACTCTATATGTGAATGTTGGAGTTAGCTATACAGGGTTGAGATTGATTCCAAAATATATATAGTTTGAGTTGTGATCAATACTGAGATACGTATACACTGGGTCGTGGATTGATTCAAGATAATATTTATCGATTTATTTCTGTACATCTAACTGTGGACAACTAGTTGTAGGTTACTAACGAGGACAGCTGACTTAATAAACTTAAAACATCAAAATATATTAAAAGTTTTGTAAATATATTTTGAACATACTTTGATATATATGTATATATTGTTATAGGTTCGTGAATCAACCAGTGGCCAAGTCTTACTTCCCGACGAAGTAAAAATCTGTGAAAGTGAGTTATAGTCCCACTTTTAAAATCTAATATTTTTGGGATGAGAATACAAGCAGGTTTTATAAATGATTTACAAAATAGACACAAGTACGTGAAACTACATTCTATGGTTGAATTATCGAAATCGAATATGCCCCTTTTTATTAAGTCTAGTAATCTAAGAATTAGGGAACAGACACCCTAATTGACGCGAATCCTAAAGATAGATCTATTGGGCCTAACAAACCCCATCCAAAGTACCGAATGCTTTAGTACTTCGAAATTTATATCATATCCAAAGGGTGTCCCGGAATGATGGGGATATTCTTATATATGCATCTTGTTAATGTCGGTTACCAGGTGTTCACCATATGAATAATTTTTATCTCTATGTATGGGATGTGTATTGAAATATGATATCTTGTGGTCTATTATTATGATTTGATATATATAGGTTAAACCTATAACTCACCCACATTTTTGTTGACGTTTTAAGCATGTTTATTCTCAGGTGATTATTAAGAGCTTCCGCTGTCGCATACTTAAATAAGGACGAGATTTGGAGTCCATGCTTGTATGATATTGTGTAAAAACTGCATTCAAGAAACTTATTTTGTTGTAACATATTTGTATTGTAAACCATTATGTAATGGTCGTGTGTAAACAGGATATTTTAGATTATCATTATTTGATAATCTACGTAAAGCTTTTTAAACCTTTATTGATGAAATAAAGGTTATGGTTTGTTTTAAAATGAATACAGTCTTTGAAAAATGTCTAATATAGAGGTCAAAACCTCGCAACGAAATCAATTAATATGGAATGTTTTTAATCAATAAGAACGGGACATTTCACCTATGGTTGTTCCGAAATATATATATATAGATGTGTCGATATGATATGTCAAAACCTTGTATACGTGTCCCGATATTTAAAGTGCGTAAAGTAAATAACAGAATTTAAATGGCGATAAATAAAGTGCGTAAAGTAAATAATAGAAATTAAATGACAATAAATAAAATTGCGAGAATATAAATTGCGATAAAATAAATTGCGATAATTAAATTGCGATAAATAAAATGTAATACAGAATTAACAGTTAGCTAGGAACAGTTAGCTAGGATTTTGTTAGCGTGGTTTCTTAATAAAATTTAATATTGTTAATTAGTCTGTTTCTAATCAATTTTTATTGTGTCCATTATTTCTTTATTATACCACTTGTTGGATTCTGATAGGTCAAAATCCAAATATGAAATTGAATTTGAATGAAGATAGTTATCCTTTGGTGAACGGATACGTATCTTGGTGGTTGTAAATTGGATAGTGAATAACTATTGAATCAGATTCGAAGAATGTACATTGTAACTTATTAATGTGAAATCTAAATATTCCTCGGGTATTACCTACCCGTTAAAATATTTTCACCATTAACAGTTTGTACGAAAGAATTTTTAATTACAATCTTTATGAAAATATATATATTTTCTTCATATGTAATCATGGATATAATGAATCAGTATGATATTAAACTCGTTTGATTTACCGTTTGAACAAGAATATATAATCTCTAAAACATTAGAGTTTACATAATTATCATGTCGAACGAAGATAGATGATGTAGAACATCATGTAGAACGATGATTATACTCGAGGTACAGAATGAGATGTCGAAGCTGGTGATGCGGATGTTGTTGTTGGTGGTACTAGTGCTACTGGTGCTGAGGCTGGTGATGTTACTGGTGTTGGTGATACTGCTGATGCTTGCAAATTGTGTACCGTGTTCTCTAAAGTTAACACTCGATCTCGGAGTTCTTTAACTTCTTCTACTAACCCTGGTTGGTTATCAGTGTGAGGTAGAGGTTGGATATCTTCTCTAGTCCCGTTAATGGTAGTCTCAAGACGAAAAATTCTGGCAAAAAGGGTATAAACGGTGTTGTGAACAGGTTCGTCGGTGAGCGGGTCGAGTACTCCAAGGTTAGGTGGCAGATTCGATTCATGATATGGAGTACCTTCTTCCCTTCTCCATAGGGTGAGTATGTCGCGAACTCACCCCCATTTTCTCCAGTAATCACGATAGTTGATTGATTGGTGTGCTCCTGTCACGCTGTCTTCGGAGTCAGAGGAACTTGGTCAATTCGTAGAGGCCATCTTACGCGATCTCAGGAAAGATTTTTGATATGAAAAGTTTAGTGACAGTAATTGATGGTTGGATGGTGTTCTCAATGCATAATTCACATAGATATATATAGTACCAGGATTCCTTAAATTAAGGAGAAATTTACGAGAGATATCAGGCAAGGTCTACAGTAACAGATACGCTAAGATATGAATTGTCAGATACGCTAAGATATGAATTTTTTTTTCTATACCCTATTCATGCAGTCAAGGCAGTGAAAAGTGCGTAAAATAAATAACAGAATTTAAATGGCGATAAATAAAGTGCGTAAAGTAAATAATAGAAATTAAATGACAATAAATAAAATTGCGAGAATATAAATTGCGATAAAATAAATTGCGATAATTAAATTGCGATAAATAAAATGTAATACGGAATTAACAGTTAGCTAGGAACAGTTAGCTAGGATTTTGTTAGCGTGGTTTCTTAATAAAATTTAATATTGTTAATTAGTCTGTTTCTAATCAATTTTTATTGTGTCCATTATTTCTTTATTATGCCACTTGTTGGATTCTGATAGGTCAAAATCCAAATATGAAATTGAATTTGAATGAAGATAGTTATCCTTTGGTGAACGGATACGTATCTTGGTGGTTGTAAATATGATAGTGAATAACTGTTGAATCAGATTCGAAGAATGTACATTGTAACTTATTAATGTGAAATCTAAATATTCCTCGGGTATTACCTACCCGTTAAAATATTTTCACCATTAACAGTTTGTACGAAATAATTTTTAATTACAATCTTTATGAAAATATATATATTTTCTTCATATGTAATCATGGATATAATGAATCAGTATGATATTAAACTCGTTTGATTTACCGTTTGAACAAGAATATATAATCTCTAAAACATTAGAGTTTACATAATTATCATGTCGAACGAAGATAGATGATGTAGAACATCATGTAGAACGATGATTATACTCGAGGTACAGAATGAGATGTCGAAGCTGGTGATGCGGATGTTGTTGTTGGTGGTACTAGTGCTACTGGTGCTGAGGCTGGTGATGTTACTGGTGTTGGTGATACTGCTGATGCTTGCAAATTGTGTACCGTGTTCTCTAAAGTTAACACTCGATCTCGGAGTTCTTTAACTTCTTCTACTAACCCTGGTTGGTTATCAGTGTGAGGTAGAGGTTGGATATCTTCTCTAGTCCCGTTAATGGTAGTCTCAAGACGAAAAATTCTGGCAAAAAGAGTATAAACGGTGTTGCGAACAGGTTCGTCGGTGAGCGGGTCGAGTACTCCAAGGTTAGGTGGCAGATTCGATTCATGATATGGAGTACCTTCTTCCCTTCTCCATAGGGTGAGTATGTCGCGAACCCACCCCCATTTTCTCCAGTAATCACGATAGTTGATTGATTGGTGTGCTCCTGTCACGCTGTCTTCGGAGTCAGAGGAACTTGGTCAATTCGTAGAGGCCATCTTACGCGATCTCAGGAAAGATTTTTGATATGAAAAGTTTAGTGACAGTAATTGATGGTTGGATGGTGTTCTCAATGCATAATTCACATAGATATATATAGTACCAGGATTCCTTAAATTAAGGAGAAATTTACGAGAGATATCAGGCAAGGTCTACAGTAACAGATACGCTAAGATATGAATTGTCAGATACGCTAAGATATGAATTTTTTTTTCTATACCCTATTCATGCAGTCAAGGCAGTGAAAAGTGTCTAAACTAAAAATGATAAGCAGGTAATTTCCTAAGGATGATAAGCAGATGATTTCCGACACGAAATGATAAGCAAAACTTTTGACATGCAGACACGGTCGAAGTCCAGACTCACTAATGCGTCCTAACAACTATCAGTTAGACACACTAATGCAAGACATGGTTCTCTAAGACCACCACTCTGATACCAACTGTAGAGACCCGTCCTAATCCGTCCGGACGAAGTCCATATCAATTATAAACGATTCACAACAGTTGATTACATCGCAAGGTATTTGACCTCTATATGATACATTTTACAAACATTGCATTCGTTTTTGAAAAGACAATCTTTCATTACATCGAAAGTTGACAACATGCATACCATTTCGTAATATATCTTACTATAATTGACTTAATAATAATCTCGGTGAACTCAACGACTCGAATGCAACGTCTTTTGAAATATGTCATGAATGACTCCAAGTAATATCTCTAAGATAAGCAAATACACAGCGGAAGATTTCATTCGTACCTGAGAATAAACATGCTTTAAAGTGTCAACCAAAAGGTTGGTGAGTTCATTAGTTTAACACAAATAATTATTTCATAATTTTAATAGACCACAAGATTTCATATTTCCATTTCTCATAAACATACGTCCCATGTATAGAGACAAAATATCATTCATATGGATTGAACACCTGGTAACCGACATTCACAATATGTATATAAGAATATCCCCATCATTACGGGATCCTCCTTCGGACATGATATAAATTTCGAATTACTAAAGCATCCGGTACTTTGGATGGGGCTTGTTGGGCCCGATAGATCTATCTTTAGGATTCGCGTCAATTAGGGTGTCTGTTCCCTAATTCTTAGATTACCAGACTTAATAAAAAGGGGTATATTCGATTTCGATCATTCAACCATATAATGTAATTTCAATTACTTGTGTCTATTTCATAAAACAATTATAAAAACAGCGCATGTATTCTCAGTCCCAAAAATATATATTGCAAAAGCATTTAAAAAGGGATTAATGAAACTCACCTAATGTATTTTGTAGTAAAAATACATACGACTATATTGAACAATGCAGGGTTGGCCTCGGATTCACGAATCTATATCATTTGTGTATAAATTAAAATATATAATCGTAATCGAGCAAGTTTATATATTATATCCTAAATTATATATTATACTTATTTAGTTTGTGTATATCTTCAAAATGTTTAATATCTATATCTATATATTTAGTTATATTAATATATCTATATATTAATATATATGGTTAGTAGTATATAAAAGATATCATTAGTTGGTTATATATAAGTGTTTATATAGATAATGTTATTATGTAGGTATATAGACTATTAGTATAATTACAATATATGTATTAAGTATATTTTAGTTATAAAACATTTATATGTATCAAAATGGTAGTTTCGATAATAATAATTTACTAATAATAATAACTATCTTAATATTGATGATACTAATAATAATGATGATATTGTTAAAATTTGATACTTATGTTAATAATAATCATAATAAAACTAATAATTACAAAAATGAGATTAATACTAATATTAGTGAAAATAATAATAACTTTAATAATTTTACTACTAATGATGATAGTGATAATGATAATACTAATGATAATAATAATATTGTTACGAATGATTGATATTTATGTTAATAATAATAATAATACTAATTATACTAATAACTATATTCTAATGATAATAACAATAACAATAACAATAATAATCATAATAATATTAATAATCATAATAATAATTATAATGATAATACAAAAATATATATATATATACCATTTAAAAATGCTTTCCTAAAAAGAATTGCCCATGTCGAGGTTCGAACCCGAGACCTCTCGAAAGCACACAATCACACAACACCATCCTTCCGTTCCATATTTTCTGATTTATACCCCAAACAGAAATATATAACTCGCGTATACTTAGTGATATTCATCTTCTTCCCCAACAAACAAATTGGATAGAAAAGTTTACTTATTAAAATGACGAATTTAATTTTGTTTAAGACTTATAAAAATTCAGTAAAATATATAGTTATGTTCTTGATTAAAAAAATATATATAAAAAAAAAACAACAACTGTATTCTGCCTGTCGCTGTTTAGCAAAAAAAAAATGATTTCATATTCGTGATCGTTTTAGACAAAGGTTACAACACGAATTATGTTCAACATCACCTCTAGAAACTATAAAAATTATCAATTTAACCCAATTTGAAACATAAATTTCGAATTTGGATGAAGAACAAAGGTTGACTTTTTATTTAGAAAACTTTGACTTCAAAATTCTCACTTGATATTAGAGATTAAGATATGAAACTTTCCAGATAGTTGAAGCACGAGATTCCTAACAATACTGCATTTTTCGTTTTTGAAATTCGATTCGAATTCGAGGATTGGATAAAAAGGTGAATAACAGAGGTGTCGTGAAGTTCTTTGGAACTTTTAATCTAATTTTTCTGTTTTATTCGAATTGCAGTGTGCAAGGGAGATATATAAAGATGATAGACAAATAATTAAAGTTATATAAGATGATTTGATAAATTTAGATTTACCTATAAAATCTGCAGTCAATAATTTAAATCGTGTAAAAGGAAGAAAAAAAAATTAAACAGATAGTGACTTGCAACTGAATTTGGCTGGATCTGTGAATTGGAAGTCGACAGATAACAAGTTGGACAGACAAAAACCAAAATCAAATAGAGTTTGATTTGGATGTCAAACTGAATCATGCAATTTTATTTGATTTTTATGGTTTATATAAATAATACTAATAATTAATAAATCTAATAATAATAATAATTATTATTATATTAATAATAATAAATAATGATACAATAATCACTAGAAATTATAATAATTTCATTATTACTGGTAATAATAAATTTTATTGATTTTTAATAATAGTATCTATAAATATAATAGTAATGATATTAATAATAATAATAATTTTAATAAAGGTAATAATAATAATCAATAATAATTACAATTGTAATCTTACTACCAACTAATACATGAATAATAATATTAATAATAATCATAATGAGATAACAAATTAATTGTATCAAATTTCATATTTATGTATCTTACATAATAATAATAATAACACTGATATTTTTATTAAATATATATTCTAATAATGGTAATGAGAGTAATAATAATATTAGTAAAGATAACAAATTAAATGCATTAAATTTTCTATCCACATATTATCTATAACAATATAACTAATACTGATATTAATGAAAGTAATAATAATATTACTATAACAACTATATTTTTAACTTGCTTTATCATTTAATTAATAATATTATATTTTATATGAATACATATGTTGAATATTTAATATTCATACATATCATATATATTATCATATAATTATATTTGTAATTATTAATAAGAACCATATATTTTTACTCTTCTTAATAATACTTAATTATTCCATTTATTATTTTACATTTTTTTTAATTCAAGTGAATAAAGTATATTTTTATAACTCAAAATTTTATATATACACTTACATTTATACATACATATATATTTGCAAACAATTGTTCGTGAATCCTCAGGAACAGTCGAAGGTCAATTGAATAAATGAAACAGTTCTAAATTATTGAGACTCAACCTAAAATACTTTGCTTATCGTATTGAAATCATATAAAGATTAAGTTTAAATTTGGTCGGAAATTCCCGGGTCACTACAGCAGGTAGCACCATAGCGTTATGGTTAACCATATTGTGTTTGTGATTGTTTAGCATGTTAAATATTGTATACGTATAATGTTGTATTGTCGTGATGTAGCTAACCCTTCGGGTGTAGCTTATTGGCATTTGTTCACATTGTCGTTGGTGAACTTACTCTTTGTTGATGTTGTTAGCTTGTTGCTTAGTGATCGTACGGTATGCTTAGATTAGCTTGCCTTTATGCTTGGATGCTTCGGTATGCGGTATTTGTTTATTTATGTGGCGTGTCCATTTTATGCATATATATATATGTAGTATATATTCTCACACACTAGGCGTTGGCTTACCCTCTCGTTGTTGACATTTTTATAGATTGCATGGACGCGGCGGCTCGGGTAAGTGCAGGGACTAGTGGACTTGCGTAGTTGCTTTAGAGGCATGCTTTTGGATTCGATTAGGATTGAGTAGCGTATCCCCAATCGCCATGCTCGGCTTTATTTTGTATTAAAAATCATGTAGTTGAAAACTTGTATTTTGTACGAAAGTCGTAAAATGGCTGATGTGGGCCCGGTCTCGTAAAACTTATTTTATGAATGGAACGTGTTAGTTTTTCATATATGAATATGTTGTGAAAAGTGTTTTGTCTAAATACGTCGGGAAGTGGTCAAACATTTTCATGTTTTTGACTTTTTGGGACAGCAGACTGTCCAGGCCTTTTTGAGCGCCGCGCAGAAGTTTGGCGTGCCGCGCCAATAGCTGTGCAACAAAAATAAATTTTTTTTGTGATACTTTAAGCGGGTTCGAACGTGGTCTGGTTTGGGTTGTTACATGTAGTAACCAGCTAATCCTAAAAATTGGCTTATGTGTTTCAGAGTTTTCGGGGTTTCCCATTTTTCAACGGTTTCAATCTTTGCCGGATCCACCTGAATACCTTCTTTGTTCACTATGTGACCGAGGAATTGAACTTCTTCCAACCAAAATGCACACTTTGAAAACTTAGCGTACAGTTTTTTTTCCTCAACAACTCTAGCACTTTTCTCAAATGTTCTTCGTGCTCTTGAACATTTTTTGAGTAGATAAGTATGTCATCGATGAAAAAAATGACAAACTTGTCAAGATATGGTCCACACACTCGGTTCATAAGGTCCATGAATGTAGCTGGAACGTTAGTCAAACCAAATGGCATAACCATAAACTCGTAACGACTGTAACGCATCCTAAAAGCTGTTTTCGGAATATCATCCTCCTTCACCTGCATTTGATGATATCCGGAACGTAAATCAATCTTCGAATAAACTGACGAACCTTGTAGTTGATCAAATAAGTCGTCTATTCTCGGTAGTGGGTAACGGTTCTTGATGGTAAGTTTGTTCAACTCTCGGTAGTTGATACACAACCTGAATGTACCATCTTTCTTCTTGACAAACAAAACTGGAGCTCCCCATGGTGATGTGCTTGGTTGAATGAAACCACGCTCTAAGAGTTCTTGTAATTGGCTTTAGAGTTCCTTCATTTCGCTGGGTGGTAGTCTGTATGGAGCACGAGCTATTGGTGCAGCTCCTGGTACGAGATCTATTTGAAATTTAACAGATCGCTGTGGAGGTAGTCCCGGTAATTCTTTCGATCATACATCGGGAAATTCTTTTGCAACGGGAACATCATTGATGTTCTTTTCTCCGGGTTTGACTTCTTTGATGTGTGCTAGAACGGCATAGCAACCTTTTCTTATTAGTTTTTGCGCCTTCAAATTACTAATAAGATTTAGCTTCGCGTTGCTCTTTCCTCAGTACACCATTAAGGGTTTTCCTTTTTCTCTTACAATGCGAATCGCATTTTTGTAACATACGATTTCTGCTCTCTCCTTTTTCAACCAGTCCATGCCGATTATCACATCAAAACTCCCTAACTCTACTGGTATCAAATCAAACTTAAAAGTTTCGCTAACCAGTTTAATTTCTCGATTCTAGCATATCTTATCTGCTGTAATTAATTTACCGTTTGCTAATTCGAGTAAAAATTTATTATCCAAAGGCGTCAATGGACAACTTATTTTAGCACAGAAATCCTAACTCATATAGCTTCTATCCGCACCCGAATCAAATAAAACATAAGCAGATGTATTGTTAATAAGAAACGTACCCGTAACAAGCTCCGGGTCTTCCTGCGCTTCAACCGCATTAATGTTGAAGACTCTTCCTCGGCCTTGCCCATTATTATCCCTGTGATTTGGACACGCATTTTTGTAATGGCCCTTCTTCCCGCATCCGAAACAGGTAATGTCGGCATAACTTGTTCCGGCATTATTTGTTCCCTTAGCTATTGATCCGTAGATTTTGCACTTTGTCGCACCATGGCCCTTTCTTTTACACTTAGTACAAGCTACCGTACAGAGCTCAGCCGGATGGTATCCTTCACACCTCTGACATGGTTTCTGCCTCTTGTTGTTATCGTTGGGATTGTTGTTGTTGCAGTTGTTATTGTTGTTGAAACGGTTGTTGTAGTTGTTGCTGGGGTGGTTGTTGTTGTTGCATTTGTTTTTGAGAAAATTGGTGCGATTGTAGTTGTGATTATTGTGTTAATTGTTAAAATTGTGACCCTTGTCACTGGTTTCTTCTCACTTTCTCTGGATTTGTTTCGTGTTGGCTTCTTCGGCCGCCTGCTTTTTAACTCTTTCCTCAATCTGATTTATGAGTTTATGAGTCATTCGACTCGCCTTTTGTATGGAGGCGGGCTCGTGTGAACTTATATCTTCTTGGATCCTTTCTGGTAATCCTTTTACAAATGTGTCGATTTTCTCCTCTTCATCTTCGAACGCTCTTGGGCACAATAAACACAACTCCGTGAATCGTCGTTCGTATGTGGTAATGTCGAAACCTTGAGTTCGTAATTCTTTAAGCTCTACTTTGAGCTTATTGACCTCGTTTCTGGGACGATACTGCTCAGTCATTAGATGTTTGAATTGAAATGTCCCGTTCTTATTGATTAAAAACGTTCCATATTAATTGATTTCGTTGCGAGGTTTTGACCTCTATATGAGACGTTTTTCAAAGACTGCATTCATTTTAAAACAAACCATAACCTTTATTTCATCAATAAAGGTTTAAAAAGCTTTACGTAGATTATCAAATAATGATAATCTAAAATATCCTGTTTACACACGACCATTTCATAATGGTTTACAATACAAATATGTTACAACAAAATAAGTTTCTTGAATGCATTTTTTACACAATATCATACAAGTATGGACTCCAAATCTCGTCCTTATTTAAGTATGCGACAGCGGAAGCTCTTAATAATCACCTGAGAATAAACATGCTTAAAACGTCAACAAAAATGTTGGTGAGTTATAGGTTTAACCTATATATATATCAAATCATAATAATAGACCACAAGATTTCATATTTCAATACACATCCCATACATAGAGATAAAAATCATTCATATGGTGAACACCTGGTAACCGACATTAACATGATGCATATATAAGAATATCCCCATCATTCCGGGACACCCTTCGGATATGATATAAATTTTGAAGTACTAAAGCATCCGGTACTTTGGATGGGGTTTGTTAGGCCCAATAGATCTATCTTTAGGATTCGCGTCAATTAGGGTGTCTGTTCCCTAATTCTTAGATTACCAGACTTAATAAAAAGGGGCATATTCGATTTTGATAATTGAATCTAGTTTCACGTACTTGTGTCTATTTTGTAAATCATTTATAAAACCTGCATGTATTCTCATCCCAAAAATATTAGATTTTAAAAGTGGGACTATAACTCACTTTCACAGATTTTTACTTCGTCGGGAAGTAAGACTTAGCCACTGGTTGATTCACGAACCTATAACAATATATACATATATATCAAAGTATGTTCAAAATATATTTACAACACTTTTAATATATTATGATGTCTTAAGTTTATTAAGTCAGCTGTCCTCATTAGTAACCTACAACTAGTTGTCCACAGTTAGATGTACATAAATAAATCGATAAATATTATCTTGAATCAATCCACGACCCAGTGTATACGTATCTCAGTATTGATCACAACTCAAACTATATATATTTTGGAATCAACCTCAACCCTGTATAGCTAACTCCAACATTCACATATAGAGTGTCTATGGTTGTTCCGAAATATATATAGATGTGTCGACATGATAGGTCGAAACATTGTATACGTGTCTATGGTATCTCAAGATTACATAAAATACAATACAAGTTGATTAAGTTATGGTTGGAATAGATTTGTTACCAATTTTCACGTAGCTAAAATGAGAAAAATTATCCAATATTGTTTTACCCATAACTTCTTCATTTTAAATCCGTTTTGAGTGAATCAAATTGCTATGGTTTAATATTGAACTCTATTTTATGAATATAAACAGAAAAAGTATAGGTTTATAGTCGGAAAAATAAGTTACAAGTCATTTTTGTAAAGGTAGTCATTTCAGTCGAAAGAACGACGTCTAGATGACCATTTTAGAAAACATACTTTCACTTTGAGTTTAACCATAATTTTTAGATATAGTTTCATGTTAATAATAAAAATCATTTTCTCAGAATAACAACTTTTAAATCAAAGTTTATCATAGTTTTTAATTAACTAACCCAAAACAGCCCGCGATGTTACTACGACGGCGTAAATCCGGTTTTACGGTGTTTTTCGTGTTTCCAGGTTTTAAATCATTAAGTTAGCATATAATATAGATATAGAACATGTGTTTAGTTAATTTTAAAAGTCAAGTTAGAAGGATTAACTTTTGTTTGCGAACAAGTTTAGAATTAACTAAACTATGTTCTAGTGATTATGAGTTTAAACCTTCGAATAAGATAGTTTTATATATATGAATCGAATGATGTTATGAACATCATTACTACCTTAAGTTCCTTGGATAAACCTACTGGAAAAGAGAAAAATGGATTTAGCTTCAACGGATCCTTGGATGGCTCGAAGTTCTTGAAGCAGAATCATGACACGAAAACAAGTTCAAGTAAGATCATCACTTGAAATAAGATTGTTATAGTTATAGAAATTGAACCAAAGTTTGAATATGATTATTACCTTGTATTAGAATGATAACCTACTGTAAGAAACAAAGATTTATTGAGGTTGGATGATCACCTTACAAGATTGGAAGTGAGCTAGCAAACTTGAAAGTATTCTTGATTTTATGTAACTAGAACGTGTAGAATATATGAAGAACACTTAGAACTTGAAGATAGAACTTGAGAGAGATCAATTAGATGAAGAAAATTGAAGAATTAAAGTGTTTGTAGGTGTTTTTGGTTGTTGGTGTATGGATTAGATATAAAGGATATGTAATTTTGTTTTCATGTAAATAAGTCATGAATGATTACTCATATTTTTTTAATTTTATGCGATATTTCATGCTAGTTTCCAAATGATGGTTCCCACATGTGTTAGGTGACTCACATGGGCTGCTAAGAGCTGATAATTGGAGTGTATATACCAATAGTACATACATCTAAAAGCTGTGTATTGTACGAGTACGAATACGGGTGCATACGAGTAGAATTGTTGATGAAACTGAACGAGGATGTAATTGTAAGCATTTTTGTTAAGTAGAAGTATTTTGATAAGTGTATTGAAGTCTTTCAAAAGTGTATAAATACATATTAAAACACTACATGTATATACATTTTAACTGAGTCGTTAAGTCATCGTTAGTCGTTACATGTAAGTGTTGTTTTGAAACTTTTAGGTTAACGATCTTGTTAAATGTTGTTAACCCAATGTTTATAATATCAAATGAGATTTTAAATTATTATATTATCATGATATTATCATGTATGAATATCTCTTAATATGATATATATACATTAAATGTCTTTACAACGATAATCGTTACATATATGTCTCGTTTAAAAATCATTAAGTTAGTAGTCTTATTTTTACATATGTAGTTCATTGTTAATATACTTAATGATATGTTTACTTATCATAGTATCATGTTAACTATATATATATTCATATATATGTCATCATATAGTTTTTACAAGTTTTAACGTTCGTGAATCACCGGTCAACTTGGGTGGTCAATTGTCTATATGAAACATATTTCAATTAATCAAGTCTTAACAAGTTTGATTGCTTAACATGTTGGAAACATTTAATCATGTAAATATCAATCTCAATTAATATATATAAACATGGAAAAGTTCGGGTCACTACAGTACCTACCCGTTAAATAAATTTCGTCCCGAAATTTTAAGCTGTTGAAGGTGTTGACGAATCTTCTGTAAATAGATGCGGGTATTTCTTCTTCATCTGATCTTCACGCTCCCAGGTGAATGCGGGTCCTTTACGAGCATTCCATCGAACCTTAACAATTGGTATCTTGTTTTGCTTAAGTCTTTTAACCTCACGATCCATTATTTCGACGGGTTCTTCGATGAATTGGAGTTTTTCGTTGATTTGGATTTCATCTAACGGAATAGTGAGATCTTCTTTAGCAAAACATTTCTTCAAATTCGAGACGTGGAAAGTGTTATGTACAGCCGCGAGTTATTGAGGTAACTCAAGTCGGTAAGCTACTGGTCCGACACGATCAATAATCTTGAATGGTCCAACATACCTTGGATTTAATTTCCCTCGTTTACCAAATCGAACAACGCCTTTCCAAGGTGCAACTTTAAGCATGACCATCTCTCCAATTTCAAATTCTATATCTTTTCTTTTAATGTCAGCGTAGCTCTTTTGTCGACTTTGGGCGGTTTTCAACCGTTGTTGAATTTGGATGATCTTCTCGGTAGTTTCTTGTATAATCTCCGGACCCGTAATTTGTCTATCCCCCACTTCACTCCAACAAATCGGAGACCTGCACTTTCTACCATAAAGTGCTTCAAACGGCGCCATCTCAATGCTTGAATGGTAGCTGTTGTTGTAGGAAAATTCTGCTAACGGTAGATGTCGATCCCAACTGTTTCCGAAATCAATAACACATGCTCATAGCATGTCTTCAAGCGTTTGTATCGTCCTTTCGCTCTGCCCATCAGTTTGTGGATGATAGGCAGTACTCATGTCTAGACGAGTTCCTAATGCTTGCTGCAATGTCTGCCAGAATCTTGAAATAAATCTGCCATCCCTATCAGAGATAATAGAGATTGGTATTCCATGTCTGGAGATGACTTCCTTCAAATACAGTCGTGCTAACTTCTCCATCTTGTCATCTTCTCTTATTGGCAGGAAGTGTGCTGATTTGGTGAGAAGATCAACTATTACCCAAATAGTATCAAAACCACTTGCAGTCCTTGGCAATTTAGTGATGAAATCCATGGTAATGTTTTCCCATTTCCATTCTGGGATTTCAGGTTGTTGAAGTAGACCTGATGGTTTCTGATGCTCAGCTTTGACCTTAGAACACGTCAAACATTCTCCTACGTATTTAGCAACATCGGCTTTCATACCCGGCCACCAAAAATGTTTCTTGAGATCCTTGTACATCTTCCCCGTTCCAGGATGTATTGAGTATCTGGTTTTATGAGCTTCTCTAAGTACCATTTCTCTCATATCTCCAAATTTTGGTACCCAAATCCTTTCAGCCCTATACCGGGTTCCGTCTTCCCGAATATTAAGATGCTTCTCCGATCCCTTGGGTATTTCATCCTTTAAATTTCCCTCTTTTAAAACTCCTTGTTGCGCCTCCTTTATTTGAGTAGTAAGGTTATTATGAATCATTATATTCATAGATTTTACTCGAATGGGTTCTCTGTCCTTCCTGCTCAAGGCATCGGCTACCACATTTGCCTTCCCCGGGTGGTAACGAATCTCAAAGTCGTAGTCATTCAATAATTCAATCCACCTACACTGCCTCATATTCAGTTGTTTCTGATTAAATATGTGTTGAAGACTTTTGTGGTCGGTATATATAATACTTTTAACCCCATATAAGTAGTGCCTCCAAGTCTTTAATGCAAAAACAACCGCGCCTAATTCCAAATCATGCGTCGTATAATTTTGTTCGTGAATCTTCAATTGTCTAGACGCATAAGCAATCACCTTCGTTCGTTGCATTAATACACAACCCAGACCTTGCTTTGATGCGTCACAATAAATCACAAAATCATCATTCCCTTCAGGCAATGACAATATAGGTGCCGTAGTTAGCTTTTTCTTCAATAACTGAAACGCTTTCTCTTGTTTATCATTCCATTCAAATTTCTTCCCTTTATGCGTTAATGCAGTCAAGGGTTTTGCTATTCTGGAAAAGTCTTGGATGAACCTTCGGTAGTAACCAGCTAGTCCTAAAAACTGGCGTATGTGTTTCGGAGTTTTCGGGGTTTCCCACTTTTCAACAGTTTCTATCTTTGCCGGATCCACCTTAATACCTTCTTTATTCACTATGTAACCGAGGAATTGAACTTCTTCCAACCAAAATGCACACTTTGAAAACTTAGCGTACAATTCTTCCTTTCTCAATACTTCTAACACCTTTCTCAAATGTTCACCGTGTTCTTGGTCATTCTTTGAGTAAATAAGTATGTCATCAATGAAAACAATGACAAACTTGTCAAGGTATGGTCCACACACTCGGTTCATAAGGTCCATGAACACAGCTGGTGTATTAGTTAAACCAAACGGCATGACCATAAACTCGTAATGATCGTAACGTGTTCTGAAAGCAGTCTTTGGAATATCATCTTCTTTCACCCGCATTTGATGATACCCGGAACGTAAGTCAATCTTTGAATAAACAGACGAGCCTTGTAGTTGATCAAATAAGTCGTCGATTCTCGGTAGTGGGTAGCGGTTCTTGATGGTAAGTTTGTTCAACTCTCGGTAGTCGATACACAACCTGAATGTACCATCTTTCTTCTTGACAAACAAAACAGGAGCTCCCCACGGTGATGTGCTTGGTCGAATGAAACCACGCTCTAAAAGTTCTTGTAATTGGCTTTGCAGTTCTTTCATCTCGCTGGGTGCGAGTCTGTAAGGAGCACGAGCTATTGGTGCAGCTCCTGGTACAAGATCTATTTGAAATTCAACGGATCGATGTGGGGGTAATCCCGGTAATTCTTTCGGAAATACATCGGGAAATTCTTTTGCAATGGGAACATCATTGATGCTCTTTTCTTCAGTTTGTACTTTCTCGACGTGTGCTAGAACAGCATAGCAACCTTTTCTTATTAGTTTTTGTGCCTTCAAATTACTAATAAGATGTAGCTTCGTGTTGCCCTTTTCTCCGTACACCATTAAGGGTTTTCCTTTTTCTCGTATAATGCGAATTGCATTTTTGTAACAAACAATCTCTGCTTTCACTTCTTTCAACCAGTCCATACCGATTATCACATCAAAACTCCCTAACTCTACTGGTATCAAATCATTCTTAAATGTTTCGCTAACCAGTTTAATTTCTCGATTCCGACATATATTATCTGCTGAAATTAATTTACCATTTGCTAATTCGAGTAAAAATTTACTATCCAAAGGCGTCAATGGACAACTTAATTTAGCACAAAAATCTCTACTCATATAGCTTCTATCCGCACCCGAATCAAATAAAACGTAAGCAGATTTATTGTCAATAAGAAACGTACACGTAACAAGCTCCGGGTCTTCCTGTGCCTCTGCCGCATTAATATTGAAAACTCTTCCGCGGCCTTGTCCATTCGTGTTCTCCTGGTTCGGGCAATTTCTAATAATGTGGCCCGGTTTTCCACATTTATAACAAACTACATTGGCATAACTTGCTCCGACACTACTTGCTCCGCCATTACTCGTTCCGACACCATTTGTTCCTTTCGTTCTATTAACCCCTGGTCCGTAAACTTCACATTTCGCCGCGCTATGACCATTTCTTTTACACTTGTTGCAAAATTTGGTGCAGAACCCCGAGTGATACTTTTCACACCTTTGGCATAGCTGCTTCTGATTGTTGTTGTTGTTGTTGCGGTTATTATTGTTATTGGGATGATTGTTGTAGTTGTTGTTGTTGTTGTTGTTGTTGTTATTGTTGTTGTTGGGCCGTTTGTTGTAGTTGCGATTGATGTTGCGATTGTTGGGATAATTATTGCGATTATTGTTGTAATTGCTGTTGTTGTTGTATTGGTGATTCTTATCACCGTTTTCTTCCCACTTTCTTTTGACTTGCTTCACATTGTCCTCTTCAGCAGTCTGTTCTTTAATTCTTTCTTCAATCTGGTTCACTAGTTTGTGAGCCATTCTACATGCCTGTTGTATGGAGGCGGGCTCGTGTGAACTTATATCTTCTTGGATTCTTTCCGGTAATCCTTTCACAAATGCGTCGATCTTCTCTTCCTCATCTTCGAATGCTCCCTGACACAATAGGCACAATTCTGTGAATCATCTTTCGTACGTGGTAATATCAAATCCTTGGGTTCGTAACCCTCTAAGTTCTGTCTTGAGCTTATTGACCTCGGTTCTGGGACGGTACTTCTCGTTCATCAAGTGCTTGAATGCTGACCACGGTAGTGCGTACGCATCATCTTGTCCCACTTGCTCTAGATAGGTATTCCACCATGTTAACGCAGAACCTGTGAAGGTATGCGTAGCGTACTTCACTTTGTCCTCTTCAGTACACTTACTTATGGCAAACACCGATTCGACCTTCTCGGTCCACCGTTTCAATCCGATCGGTCCTTCGGTTCCATCAAATTCCAAAGGTTTGCAGGCAGTGAATTCTTTGTAGGTGCATCCTACACGATTTCCTGTACTGCTAGATCCAAGGTTATTGTTGGTATGTAGCGCAGCCTGTACTGCGGCTATGTTTGAAGCTAGAAATGTACGGAATTCCTCTTCATTCATATTCACGGTGTGTCGAGTAGTCGGTGCCATTTCCTTCAAAATAGTCAAATGGAACAAGTTAATCATACAGAATATTAAGAGTAGTTAATAGTATTTCGTAGCATAATATGAACTCATTTATAAAAGCTTTTTCTTCATATTAGCGTTTTATAAGTTTAAATTCGGGTAGTACCTACCCGTTAAGTTCATACCTAGTAGCTAATATACAATTCAACTACTACAATTCTATATGAAAAACTGATTATAATAATATTTCGCGTTCAAACTTTTACACAATATTTTACAAACTTACAATACAATAAATTTGATACAAGATGGTTGTGAAGATAATTCTAGCTAGTACACAAGTCGTTCAGCAAAGGCAATAAAGACACGTAATTCATACGTCCAGAAACAAGTCATGCATTCTGGTTTTACTAGGATTACTTCCCATCCTTGGTCTTGTGGAACATAACCATTATGGTCGTTGATAAGACAGCGTGTTGTAACGTCGTCAAAGGGACGAGGGTTACGTAATGTCCAACAGTCCCGTAACAATCTAAAAACCTCATTTCTTACCCCAATTACCGACTCCGTCACTTGTGGGAACGTTTTTTTTAATAGTTGTAGCCCGATGTTCTTGTTCTCACTTTGGTGAGAAGCAAACATTACTAATCCGTAAGCATAACATGCTTCTTTATGTTGCATGTTAGCCGCTTTTTCTAAATCACGAAGTCCAATATTCGGATATATTGAGTCAAAATAATTTCTTAACCCATTGCGTAAAATAGCATTTGGGTTCCCCGCAATATATGCGTCAAAGTAAACACATCGTAACTTATGGGTTTCCCAATGTGATATCCCCCATCTTTCAAACAAAAGTCTCTTATAAACCAAGACATTCTTGGAACGTTCTTCGAATGTCTTACAAACTGATCTCGCCTTAAATAGTTGTGCCGAGGAATTCTGACCGACTCTAGACAAGATTTCATCAATCATGTATCCGGGTAGATCTCTTAAAATATTGGGTTGTCTATCCATTTTGTGTTTTTATACTGTAAAATAGACAAGAGTTAGATTCATAAAAAAAATACTTATTAATACAAGCAATTTTTACATATATCATAAAGCATAAGCACACTATATTACATATATTACACCACACGAATACAACTATCTTATTCCGACTCGCTTGTTTCTTCTTCTTCGGTTTTGGATCGTTTTGCCAAGTTTCTAGGGATATATGATGTTCCCCTAATACGAACCGTCGTTTTCCACATTGGTTTAGAAAAACCTGGTGGTTTAGAGGTTCCCGGGTCATTGTTACAACTTAAGGACTTCAGGGGTTGACGATACATATAAATTTCATCGGGGTTGGAATTAGATTTCTCTATTTTTATGCCCTTTCCCTTATTATTTTCTTTTGCCTTTTTAAATTCAGTTGGGGTAATTTCTATAACATCATCGGAATTCTCGTCGGAATCCGATTCATCGGAGAATTGGTAATCCTCCCAATATTTTGCTTCCTTGGCGGAAACACCATTGACCATAATTAACCTTGGTCGGTTGGTTGAGGATTTTCTTTTACTTAACCGTTTTATTATTTCCCCCACCGGTTCTATTTCTTCATCCGGTTCTGATTCTTCTTCCGGTTCCGACTCTTCTTCCGGTTCCGACTCTTCTTCCGGTTCCTCTTCGGGAACTTGTGAATCAGTCCACGAATCATTCCAATTTACATTTAACTCTTCATTATTATTAGGTGAGTCAATGGGACTTGTTCTAGAGGTAGACATCTATCACATAATATCAAACGCGTTAAGAGATTAATATATCACATTATATTCACATGTTAAAAATATATAGTTTCCAACAAAATTTGTTAAGCAATCATTTTTCAAGTAAACACGGTCGAAGTCCAGACTCACTAATGCATCCTAACAAACTCGATAAGACACACTAATGCAAAATTCTGGTTCTCTAAGACCAACGCTCGGATACCAACTGAAATGTCCCGTTCTTATTGATTAAAAACGTTCCATATTAATTGATTTCGTTGCGAGGTTTTGACCTCTATATGAGACGTTTTTCAAAGACTGCATTCATTTTAAAACAAACCATAACCTTTATTTCATCAATAAAGGTTTAAAAAGCTTTACGTAGATTATCAAATAATGATAATCTAAAATATCCTGTTTACACACGACCATTTCATAATGGTTTACAATACAAATATGTTACAACAAAATAAGTTTCTTGAATACAGTTTTTACACAATATCATACAAGTATGGACTCCAAATCTCATCCTTATTTAAGTATGCGACAGCAGAAGCTCTTAATAATCACCTGAGAATAAACATGCTTAAAACGTCAACAAAAATGTTGGTGAGTTATAGGTTTAACCTATATATATATCAAATCATAATAATAGACCACAAGATTTCATATTTCAATACACATCCCATACATAGAGATAAAAATCATTCATATGGTGAACACCTGGTAACCGACATTAACATGATGCATATATAAGAATATCCCCATCATTCCGGGACACCCTTCGGATATGATATAAATTTCGAAGTACTAAAGCATCCGGTACTTTGGATGGGGTTTGTTAGGCCCAATAGATCTATCTTTAGGATTCGCGTCAATTAGGGTGTCTGTTCCCTAATTCTTAGATTACCAGACTTAATAAAAAGGGGCATATTCGATTTTGATAATTCAACCATAGAATCTAGTTTCACGTACTTGTGTCTATTTTGTAAATCATTTATAAAACCTGCATGTATTCTCATCCCAAAAATATTAGATTTTAAAAGTGGGACTATAACTCACTTTCACAGATTTTTACTTCGTCGGGAAGTAAGACTTAGCCACTGGTTGATTCACGAACCTATAACAATATATTCATATATATCAAAGTATGTTCAAAATATATTTACAACACTTTTAATATATTATGATGTTTTAAGTTTATTAAGTCAGCTGTCCTCATTAGTAACCTACAACTAGTTGTCCACAGTTAGATGTACATAAATAAATCGATAAATATTATCTTGAATCAATCCACGACCCAGTGTATACGTATCTCAGTATTGATCACAACTCAAACTATATATATTTTGGAATCAACCTCAACCCTGTATAGCTAACTCCAACATTCACATATAGAGTGTCTATGGTTGTTCCGAAATATATATAGATGTGTCGACATGATAGGTCGAAACATTGTATACGTGTCTATGGTATCTCAAGATTACATAATATACAATACAAGTTGATTAAGTTATGGTTGGAATAGATTTGTTACCAATTTTCACGTAGCTAAAATGAGAAAAATTATCCAATCTTGTTTTACCCATAACTTCTTCATTTTAAATCCGTTTTGAGTGAATCAAATTGCTATGGTTTCATATTGAACTCTATTTTATGAATATAAACAGAAAAAGTATAGGTTTATAGTCGGAAAAATAAGTTACAAGTCGTTTTTGTAAAGGTAGTCATTTCAGTCGAAAGAACGACGTCTAGATGACCATTTTAGAAAACATACTTCCACTTTGAGTTTAACCATAATTTTTAGATATAGTTTCATGTTCATAATA
Source organism: Rutidosis leptorrhynchoides (assembly GCF_046630445.1). Taxonomy (NCBI): domain Eukaryota; kingdom Viridiplantae; phylum Streptophyta; class Magnoliopsida; order Asterales; family Asteraceae; genus Rutidosis; species Rutidosis leptorrhynchoides. The sequence goes on along the minus strand of NC_092336.1, from coordinate 359,209,599 downwards.
AAAATCATTTTCTCAGAATAACAACTTTTAAATCAAAGTTTATCATAGTTTTTAATTAACTAACCCAAAACAGCCCGCGGTGTTACTACGACGGCGTAAATCCGGTTTTACGGTGTTTTTCGTGTTTCCAGGTTTTAAATCATTAAGTTAGCATATCATATAGATATAGAACATGTGTTTAGTTAATTTTAAAAGTCAAGTTAGAAGGATTAACTTTTGTTTGCGAACAAGTTTAGAATTAACTAAACTATGTTCTAGTGATTACGAGTTTAAACCTTCGAATAAGATAGTTTTATATATATGAATCGAATGATGTTATGAACATCATTACTACCTTAAGTTCCTTGGATAAACCTACTGGAAAATAGAAAAATAGATCTAGCTTCAACGGATCCTTGGATGGCTCGAAGTTCTTGAAGCAGAATCATGACACGAAAACAAGTTCAAGTAAGATCATCACTTGAAATAAGATTGTTATAGTTATAGAAATTGAACCAAAGTTTGAATATGATTATTACCTTGTATTATAATGATAACCTACTGTAAGAAACAAAGATTTATTGAGGTTGGATGATCACCTTACAAGATTGGAAGTGAGCTAGCAAACTTGAAAGTATTCTTGATTTTATGTAACTAGAACTTGTAGAATATATGAAGAACACTTAGAACTTGAAGATAGAACTTGAGAGAGATCAATTAGATGAAGAAAATTGAAGAATTAAAGTGTTTGTAGGTGTTTTTGGTCGTTGGTGTATGGATTAGATATAAAGGATATGTAATTTTGTTTTCATGTAAATAAGTCATGAATGATTACTCATATTTTTGTAATTTTATGAGATATTTTATGCTAGTTGCCAAATGATGGTTCCCACATGTGTTAGGTGACTCACATGGGCTTCTAAGAGCTGATCATTGGAGTGTATATACCAATAGTACATACATCTAAAAGCTGTGTATTGTACGAGTACGAATACGGGTGCATACGAGTAGAATTGTTGATGAAACTGAACGAGGATGTAATTGTAAGCATTTTTGTTAAGTAGAAGTATTTTGATAAGTGTATTGAAGTCTTTCAAAAGTGTATAAATACATATTAAAACACTACATGTATATACATTTTAACTGAGTCGTTAAGTCATCATTAGTCGTTACATGTAAGTGTTGTTTTGAAACTTTTAGGTTAACGATCTTGTTAAATGTTGTTAACCCAATGTTTATAATATCAAATGAGATTTTAAATTATTATATTATCATGATATTATCATGTATGAATATCTCTTAATATGATATATATACATTAAATGTCTTTACAACGATAATCGTTACATATATGTCTCGTTTAAAAATCATTAAGTTAGTAGTCTTGTTTTTACATATGTAGTTCATTGTTAATATACTTAATGATATGTTTACTTATCATAGTATCATGTTAACTATATATATATTCATATATATGTCATCATATAGTTTTTACAAGTTTTAACGTTCGTGAATCACCGGTCAACTTGGGTGGTCAATTGTCTATATGAAACATATTTCAATTAATCAAGTCTTAACAAGTTTGATTGCTTAACATGTTGGAAACATTTAATCATGTAAATATCAATCTCAATTAATATATATAAACATGGAAAAGTTCGGGTCACTACATGAATGCTGACCACGGTAGTGCGTACGCAGCATTTTGTCCCACTTGCTCTAGGTAGGTATTCCACCATGTTAACGCAGTACCTGTGAAGGTATGCATAGCGTACTTTACTTTATCTTCCTCAGTACACTTACTTATGGCAAACACCGATTCAACCTTTTCGGTCCACCGTTTCAATCCAATTGAACCCTCGGTTCCATCAAATTCCAAAGGTTTACAGGCAATGAATTCTTTGTAGCAGCATCCTACACGATTTCTTGTGGCATTATTTGTAATGCTAGATTCAGAGTTATTGTTGTTGTTTTGAATTGCAGCCTGTATCGTGGCTATGTTTGCTGCAAGGAAAACACGCAAGTCTTCCTCACTCATTTTCAAATTCTGACGAGTCGTCGGTGCCATTTCCTTCAAAAATAGCTCAAAAGAATTAAGTTAATCATATAGAATATTAAGAGTAGTCAATAGTATTTTGTAGCATAATATGAACTCATTTATAAAAGCTTTTTCTTCATATTAGCATTTTATAGTTTTAATTCGGGTAGTACCTACCCGTTAAGTTCATACTTAGTAGCTAATATACAATTCAACAACTACAATTCTATATGAAAAACTGATTATAATAATATTTCGCGTTCAAACTTTTATACAATATTTTACAAACTTAAAATACCGCTATTATACATATAGTATAAAATATAGCACACAATAACTTTGATACAAAACAGTTGTGACAACAATCCTAGTTAATATGCAAGTCGTTCAGCAAAGGCAATAAAAACACGTAATTCATAAGTCCAGAAACAAGTCATGCATTCTGGTTTTACTAAGACTACTTCTCATCCTTGGTCTTGTGGAACATAACCGTTGTGGCCGTTGACAAGACAGCATGTTGTAACGTCGTCAAAGGGACGAGGGTTTCGTAATGTCCAACAATACCGTAATAATCTAAAAACCTTGTTTCTCACCCCAACTACTGAATTTGTCACTTGTGGGAAGGTTTTATTTAAAAGTTGTAATCCGATGTTCTTTTTCTCACTTTGGTGAGAAGTGAACATCACTAACCCATAAGCATAACATGCTTCTTTATGTTTCATGTTAGAAGCTCTTTCTAACTCACGAAGTCCTATGTTAGGATATGTTGAGTCAAAATAGGTTCTTAACCCGTAGCATAAAATTGCATTTGGGTTCCCCGCATTTAACGCTTTAAAGAAAACACGGCGTAACTTACGGTGTCCCCAATGTGATATACCCCATCTTTCAAATGAAAGCCTTTTATAAACTAAGGCATGCCTGGAACGTTCATCAAATGTTCTACACACTAATTTCACCATAAATAATTGTGCTGATGAATTCTGACCGACTTTAGATAAGATTTCATCAATCATGTCCCCGGGTAGGTCTTCTAAAATTTTTGGTTGTCTATCCTTAACATCCATTTTTGTTTTAATACTGTAAAAATAGACGAGGGTTAGATTCGTAAAAGATAATTATCAAATAATACAAGCAATTTTCACATACAACAAGAAAAGTACAAGCACACTTATTTTACATATTTTACACCTCATGATTACAACTCTTTATTCTGACTCACTAGTTTCTTCCTCTTCGGACCTGTTTCGTTTTGCTAATTTTCTAGGGATATATGATGTTCCTCTAATACGAGCCGTTGTTTTCACAAATGGTTTAGAAAAACCTGGTGGCTTAGAGGTTCCTGGGTTATTGTTACAACTTAAGAAATACGGGTGTTGACGATACATATAAAGTTCATCGGGGTTGGAATCAGTTTTCTCTATTTTGATGCCCTTTCCCTTATTATTTTCTTTTGCCTTTTCAAATTGGGTCGAGGTAATTTCTATAACATCATCGGAATCCTCATCGGGATCCGATTCATCGGAAAATTGGTAATCTTCCCAATATTTTTCTTCCTCGGCGGAAACATCATTGACCATTTTTAACTTTGGTCCATTATTTGAGGATTTTCTTTTATTTATCTATTTTTCTATGGTTCCTAATATTTCCTCCTCCGGAACCTCTTCTTCCGGTTCCTCTTCTTCCGGTTCCTCCTCTTCCGGTTCCTCTTCGGGAATTTGTGAATCTTCCCAAACTATATTCGACTCTTCATTATTATTAGGTGAGTCGATGGGATTTGTACTAGAGGTAGACATCTAACACACAATATCAAACACGTTAAGAGATTAATATATCACATAATATTTACATGTTAACAATATATAGTTTCCAACAAAAATGTTAAGCAATCGTTGTTCAAGTAAACACGGTCGAAATCCAGACTCACTAATGCATCATAACGAACTCGATAAGACACACTAATGCAAATTTCTGGTTCTCTAAGACCAACGCTCGGATACCAACTGAAATGTCCCGTTCATATTGATTATAAACGTTCCATATTAATTGATTTCGTCGCGAGGTTTTGACCTCTATATGAGACGTTTTTCAAAGACTGCATTCATTTTTAAAACAACCATAACCTTTATTTTATCGATAAAGGTTTAAAAAGCATTACGTAGATTATCAAATAATGATAATCTAAAATATATACCATTTACACACGACCATTACATAATGGTTTACAATAAGAATATATTACATCAAAAATAAGTTTCTTGAATGCAGTTTTTACACAATATCATACAAGCATGGACTCCAAATCTTGTCCTTATTTTAGTATGCAATAGCAGAAGCTCTTAATAATCACCTAAGAATAAACATGCTTAAAACGTCAAAAAAAATTTGGTGAGTTATAGGTTTAACGTATATATTATCAAATCATAATAATAGACCACAAGATTTCATTTTTATAACACATCTCATATCAGGAATTTCGCAAACTGCATAGAGATAAAAATTATTCATATGTTGAACACCTGGTAACCGACGTTAACTTAATGCATATAATATCCCCAAAACAGAACCTCTCGTCTGTATAATAATCTCGAAGTACTAAACCATCCATAACCTGAATGGGGGTTGTTAAGCCCAATAGATCTATCTTTAGGATCCGCGTCAATTAGGGGCCATTTTCCTAATTCTTTGGTTACCAGACTTGAAGGGCGATATTTGGTTTAATAATCCAAACATAGAATGTAGTTTTGTGTACTTCTGTCTATTTTGTAAAACATTTATAAAGCTGCATGTATTCTCATCCCCAAAAAAATATTAGATTGTTAAAGTGGGACTATAACTCACTTTCACAGATTTTTACTTTACCGGAAGTAAGACTTGGCCACTGGTCGATTCACGAACCTATAAGAAATGTGTACATATATATCAAAGTATGATCGAAATATATTCACAACATTTTTTTTATTACATTTTTATGATTTAAGTTTGTTAAGTTATCACTCCTCGTTAGTAACCTACAACTAGTTGTCCACAGTTAGATGTACAGAAATAAATCAATATATATTATCTTGAATCAATCCACGACCCAGTGTATACACGTCTCAGGCTAGATCACAACTCAAAGTATATATATATTTTTGGAATCAACCTCAACCCTGTATAGCTAACTCAAACATTACTGCATATAGAGTGTTTATGGTTGTTCCAAATAATATATATAGATGGGTCGATATGATATGTCAAAACATTGTATACGTGTCTATGTTATCCCAAGATTACATAATATGTTTAATACAATATAAATTAGTTAGGATATGTTTAGTCTAGATTTGTTACAAAATTTTCGTAACTAAAACTAGCAAGTTTATCCAATTTTATTTTACCCGTCATTTCTTCGTTTCAAATCCGTTTTGAGTGATTAAAGTTGCTATGGTTTCATAATGAACTAAAATTTATGAAACTAAACAGAAAAAGTATAAGTTTATAGTCAGAAATACAGGTTACAAGTCATTTTTTAAAGAGGTAGTCATTTCCGTCGAAAAAACGACATCTTGATGACCATTTTGAAAAACATACTTCCACTTTGTGTTTAACCATGATTTTTGGATATAGTATCATGTTCATATGTAAAATAAATTTTCCATAAAACAAACTTCCAATTCAAAAATTAAGATACTTTTTATTTTTTAACCCAAAACAGCCCCCGATTTCACTACGACGGCGTATGTCCAGTTTTACGATGTTCTTCGTGTTTTCAGGTTTTAAATCAATAAGTTAACATATCATATAGATATAGAACATGTGTTTAGTTGATTTTAAAAGTCAAGTTAGAAGGATTAACTTTATTTGCGAACAAGTTTAGAATTAACTAAACTATGTTCTAGTGATTACAAGTTTAAATCTTCGAATAAGATAGCTTTATATGTATGAATTGAATGATGTTATGAACATCATTACTACCTTAAGTTTAGTAAGTAAACCTACTGGGAGTGGCAAGAAATGATCTAGCTTCAAAAGATTCTTGGATGGCTTGAAAGTTCTTGAAGTAGAATCATGACACGAAAACAAGTTCAAGTAAGATTTCTGCTCGAATTAAGATTGTTATAGTTATAGAAATTGAATCAAAGTTTGAATATGAGTATTACCTTGAATTAAAGAGATAACCTACTGTAAGTAACAAAGGTTTCTTGATCTTGGATGATTACTTGGAATCGATTAGAAAGCTTGGAAGTAATCTTGCAAACTTGAAAGTGTTCTTGGTTTTATGATACTAGAACTTATAGAATATATGAAGAACACTTAGAACTTGAAGATAGAACTTGAAAGAGATCAATTAGATGAAGAAAATTGAAGAATTAAAGTGTTTGTAGGTGTTTTTTTTCGTTGGTATATGGATTAGATATAAACGATATGTAAGTTTGTTTTCATGTAAATAATTCATGAATGATTTATAATATTTTTTGTAATTTTGTGAGATATTTCATGATAGTTGCCAAATAATGGTTCCCACATGTTTAATTACTCACATGGGCTGCTAAGGAGCTGATCATTGAAGTGTATATACCAATAGTATATACATCTAGAAGTTGTGCATTGTACGAGTACGAATACGGGTGCATACGAGTAGAATTGTTGATGAAAATGAATGAGGATGTAATTGTAAGCATTTTTGTTAAGTAGAAATACTTTGATATGTGTCTTGAAGTCTTTTAAAAGTGTACTAATAATCTAAATACACTACATGTATATACATTTTAACTGAGTCGTTAAGTCATCGTTAGTCGTTACATGTAAGGGTTGTTTTGAAACATTTAAGTTAACGATCTTGTTAAATGTAATTAATTCATTGTTATTATACTTAAATGAGATGTTAAATTGTTATTTTAACATGATAACATGGTGTATGAATATATCTTAACATCATATATATATGTTAAAATACTATTACAATGATAATCGTTACGTATATATATTGTTTCGAAATTCTTAAGTTAGTAGTCTTGTTTTACATATGTAGTTCATTGTTAATATACTTAATGATATATATAATTATCATTTTATCATGTTAAATATAGTGTAACAATATCTTAATATGATACATATGTATTAAGTAAGACGTTGTTATAACGATAATCGTTATATATATATATCGTTTCGAGTTTCTTAACTTAGTAGTCTCATTTTTATGTATATAACTCATTATTAATATACCTAGTAATATACTTACTTATCATAATATCATGTTATATATATATATATATATATATATATATATATATATATATATATATATATATATATATATATATATATATATCATATAGTTTTTACAAGTTTTAACGTTCTTGAATCACCGGTCAACTTGGGTGGTCAATTGTCTACATGACACTCATTTCAAATAATCAAGTCTTAACAAGTTTGATTGCTCAATATGTTGGAAACATTTAATCATGTAAATATCAATTTCATTTAATATATATAAACATGGAAAAGTTCGGGTCACTACATTGACAAAGCTTTAACCATGAACTGAACATTGTTAATCTTCTGAATTCCTTCGTTGTCATGTAAGGTCACTTGTCAACCACCGACTCGTGTCCTTCCCTGTTCAACTTCATCTTCGATGCCAGTGGAATAGTTCCATTTGATGTAGACAACACAGGAAACGATCATGCTTGTAATGGATCATGATTTGTCTACGTGTTGTGTGCTGCTCCAGCCTCTTATTGGTTCTTCAGTTACTGGTTCTTCTTAAGTAGCTTGTGCTGGTTCTGCATACATCCCATGCTTGTTAAAAGTAACCTTGAAACTTGAACTATCTTGTGCTGATAATGAAGGTAGTATACTAAACACTTAGACATGGCAAATATTGATATTTAACAAATTAATAAACTTATGTTGGCATGCACATTACAACAAGTGTTTACAACTATTTTTTATCATAGTTAAATCCTTAATTCAGTAGGAGACTCAACAATCTCCCCCTATTTGATGATGACAAAACATGTGACATGAAAATAAAAACACTAAGGCCTAGCTCTAAAGGACTTAAGAAAAATAAGCAGTGTTTATCCCTTAAGTTTATTTTGATGGGATCTTTTAATGAGTTCTCTATATTTTATAATTTGATATACTTTTAAAGATAACTCATGGTGTAATATCCATTATATTCAATCAGGGTACATAGTTGATAATAGAAAATTACAAAGATCAAAATATTATAAAATTACAAGTTATCAAGATACTAAGATTCTATTCTTCATCTACTGGTTCTTCTTTCATCTTGATACTTACTGGATTCACATCAAGGAATAGCTCTAGGAGGTCCTCTATTCTGAAGGTTGGATTTGTTAGTGGTAGAATGATTAGTTCTCATTTGAATGAGAATGGGTAAGCACTAGTTTTCTTCTTCTTCTTCTTGGCAAGTTCATCATCAACATCAACTTCTGGTGCATTGGCATACAAAGGGCCTTTCTAAAGTAATCTTTTCAATTCTGGAATCAGCATATCCTTAAGATTGCTCTTCCCTTTGTCTACAAAGTATTGAACCATTTACATCAATTCAAAGAGACAAAATAATCTTTGATCATCTACATTCACTTCCTTAGATACATTTTTTCCCCTAATGATGTAGAAGACTTTCTTTGTGCTCTTTCTGTAATTGTTTTTCCCAGGCTGTTTGTGATCTTCCAGAAAGAGGATGTTCTGGTGTTTCTTGTGCTGCTTTCTCAACCGCCTCTTCTGCATCTATTTGTTTATCTTGAGCAGCAGCAAGAGTCTTGGATACTTTAAGAGACTCTTCTTCTTCTTCTTCTTCTTCACTTTTCCATTCTTGAGTATCCAACTTCTCTTCCTTTTGCTGTAAACTTATCAATTCACTTAGCTCAGCATCAGACCTCGTATGTTGTTATAGCTGAACAAATATGATGTATTCTTCATATGAAAGGTTCAAGTCTTTTGCTGCAGCCACTGTATTCTATCCATCCTCTATGCTTATCAGAATTGAGTACTCCATGAGACTCATTTTTAGTTTGTTTACTTCTCCACACATCTCCTGTTCTCTGATCGTGCTTAACCTCAAACCATGAGTTCTGAGGTAATGCTCAATAGGCATGTTGTAGTTGTAGGCATTGATGTACAATTCTTGATCCAGAGGGTGATACCTTGATCTAATTCTTCTAATTTTATCCTCTCTAACAAGTGCATCTCTCATATGCCATTCTTCAACAGTAATACCCAATTTGGGAGCCTCATGTTCTTCAAAGAAGAGTGATGGAGGAGGAGGAGGAATCTCTGTTGTTCCCGAAGGACCTTCTTGACCACTTTGCATTGTATATTGCAGCATTCTTTTAAGTGCTACTTCAACTTCTAGAGTTAATGTAGATGAACCATTAGGTTGAGCAATACTTGGTCCTTCAGTAGTAGTTTCTTGAGTACCCTGCTCTGCCATCTATGCAGGGACTTCAACACTTTTATCACCTAGTAGTACACTTCGTGCTGTGTCTTCATTCTCAACAACTCCAGTTGAGTGTTGAGCTGATGATCTTTATGCTTTTGCCTCTTTAATTAAGCTCCTCTAATCTATCGGTAGTTCATAGGCCATTGGATACATCTTTGGAAGTAAGCTTTCATCATCTGACTCTAGCAGAAGCTCATCATCATAATCATCATCACTTGAAGAAAATAAGGGCTATGATCCGATTGGATCATGATCCTTGGTTTGAGTTTTAGCCCTTTGCTTATCTATCGAATCTGGTTCAAGTGGTGATTCTGGTACTTTTTTGTTCATGGAAGGAGACAGTAATTGCTCCCCCTCAGTAGTAGATTTGGCTTCTACGTGTGCTTGTTCTCCAAAAGAAGCTTGACCAGCCTCTACTGGTTGTTGTTGCTTTTGTACATGATTATCATCAGCAGAATCTTGACCAGCTCCCACTAGTTTTTGTTTCTCTCTCGATACTTCATCAGCAGAAGTGAAAGGACCCGTCCTAATCCATCTGGATGAATACATTACATTTGGTTACATCGCGAGGTACTTGACCTCTATATGATACATTTTACAAACATTGCATTCGTTTTGAAAAGAAATACTTTCCTTACATCGAAAGTTGACGATATGCATACCATTTCATAATACATCCAACTATAATTGACTTAATAATAATCTTGATGAACTCAACGACTTGAATGCAACGTCTTTTGAAATATGTCATGAATGACACTAAGTAATATCTCTAAAATGAGCAAATGCACAGCGAAAGATTTCTTTCATACCTGAGAATAAACATGCTTTCAAGTGTCAACCAAAAGGTTGGTGAGTTCATTAGTTTAACATAAATAATCATTTCCATCATTTTAATAGACCACAATAATTTCATTTTCAGTTCTCATAAATATACGTCCCATGCATAGAGACAAAAATAATTCATATGGTGAACACCTGGTAACCGACATTAACAAGATGCATATAAGAATATCCCCTATCATTCCAGGAAATCCTTCGGACATGATAAAAACGAATTCGAAGTACTACAGCATCCGGTACTTTGGATGGGGTTCGTTAGGCTCAATAGATCTATCTTTAGGATTCGCGTCAATTAGTAGATCGGTTTACTAATTCTTAGGTTACCAAGCAAAAGAGGCATATTCGGCTTCGATCATTCACCCATATAATGTAGTTTCAATTACTTGTGTCTATTTATTAAAACATTTATAAAAATTGCGCATGTATTCTCAGCCCAAAAATATAAAGGGTAAAAAAGGCAAATGAAACTCACCTAATGTATTCTGTAGGAAAAATACATATGACAATATTGAACAATGCAGGGTTGGCATCGGATTCACGAACCTATATCATTTATGTACTTATTAATATACATAATTATAATCGAACAAATTTATTTATTATGTCTTAATTTATATATTATATATATTTAATTTGTGTATATATTCAAAATGATTAATATTTATATAGTTATATTAATATATCTATATTTATATATATAATTGTTTAGTGTTATTTTTAAAAATCAATAGTTTGTGATATGCAAATATTTATATAAATAATATTAATAGGTTTGATATATAAAAATAATTATTATCTATATATTTAGTTATATTACCATATCTATATCTATCTATATGTTTAGTATTAGATTTACAGTTTAATAATTTGTTATATATAAGTATTTATATAAAAATGTTATTATGTTTGATATATGATTAAATTAAAAGCCAGGATATATATATATATATACATTAAGTATATTCTATGTACATTATTTATCGATTAAAAATGATAGTTATGATAATATTAATGATAATAATGAAAACAAGGATATTACAAATTTTAAATATGTTAATAATACTAATAAAAATGATACTAATACTAATATTATTAAAAATAATAATAAATTTTATTCTAGTTCTTATATTTGTAATAATAACATTTATAATACTTAACAATATTGATATTGATAATGCTAGTAATAAATGATGTTCATAACACTTAGTAATAATAACAATACTAATAATAATAATAATAACTAAAATAATAATAATAATAATAATAATAATAATAATAATAATAATAATAATAATAATAATAATAATAATAATAATAATAATAATAATAATAATAATAATAATAATAATAATAGATAATAAATAATAAAAGGCTACCTCACAAGAATTAGTTCCAAAAATAAACGCCTATGCCCGGACTCGAACCCGCGACCTCTCGCTTAACGTCAAACACCCTTAACCATTCAGCTGTCTCAATTCTTCTAATTCAATTAATACCCAAATTCTTTTAACCCATTCATCGGCCCAAGTAACAAATTAAAAGCCCAACTATCTTTGTAGTCGATTAATTGTTTAAGGAAGCCAACAACATAACTTAAACCTTGGCCCAGCAGGAAGAAAGTTTTGGCCCAAAACTGTTTCATGAGTCCAACACAGTTTCAAAAGCCCAACAGCTTCTATGTAATTAAAAAAAATTATGAAGTCGGCTAGCTTCGATCTTGAGACCTCTCGTTCACTCAACACCCACTCTTAACCATTGCACCATTTCCGTTTTCCTTAAATTATCATTACAATAATTATACTAAACCCGATTTTCTGTCATCATCTTCTTTAAACACCTCCTCATCATATTATCATTGCATCCATCATCATCTCTGTATCACCTTATTATCATCATCAATACGCAACAATAAATACATCAAATACCTTTAATGGGTCTATTTCTTAAGTGGAATATGTTGGATTGGGTTTCGTACAGCAAGCCATAAAAAACAGAAATAGATGGCTTAAGGTTTGGGCTTGTATTGAAAGTAGGCTAGTAAAAAAAATGTTTCACTGTATTCATGGCTTATTATAATTCGAAGAAGTCCAGCAGGGTTTTTCCCTAGTTGTATCGGTAGAAGAAAAAAAATACAAGGGATATTCGAACCCCAATACAGAAAGTTTTGATCCAACTATAACCACCTAATTGGCCAGTTAAGCTAGTTTTCCCTCACACCACCACCGAAGGAAAAATCAGTATAGGATTCGTTATGTTATGTTACCCCTATGTATCTACTTTGTTACCTACATATGTCGACCCACAAAACTGAATTGTCCCATCATATGCACTAACAATTGTCTAAGGCTTTATTAAAGCATTATATAATAATCCCAATTGTCCAAATTCTAATCGTGCTAGTCGGCCAAAACAAAAAGGAAAGGGAAACAAAATCAAATCACCTTATTGCTTTAATGCTTTAGCAAAGGGTTACAATATAACCAGCATGCGGAAGTGACTAGGGAGGCCAAAATACTTCATTGCTCATCATCACTCTCCTTTGTCTTTCGTGTACAGTAAACAGAAAATGGAAAGGAAAATGCAGCTGCAGTAATACAGGAGAGTGATGATGGTTCAATTAGAGTGTGTGATATAGAGAAAGAGAGAGGTGACTCACGTTTGTTGATGGTTTAAAAGGTGGCGGTTGGAGTGGTGTTTCCATGGTAAAGTTGTTCAACTAGGAAGAAACAAAAAGAAACCGTAGCAAGAAGGACTTTGCGGGCTATGACCGAAAGATGTAGTTCAAAGCAGTAACCAAAAGATTAAAGTGCTTCGGTTGGGTTGATTGTTTTAAATGGTGGTTTCAATGGTTTGTAAATAGATGGTGTTGGAAGATCCATGGTTATAGTATGGTTTACTAATGAAAGAAAATCAAGAGAGAAAGAGAGTAGAACAAATTTTGGTTGTTGTGAGTGTGTCTATAAGCTTGTATGTATAGATATATCATATACCCAATAATACATAAAATGGCGAGAAGGAGAAGACAAAACAATTGGATTCAATTGTTTCATAGAGGATAGTCAACAGGTGGAATCAATCCAGGAAGAAGAAAACAAAGAATTATAAAGTAGATAATAACCTTCAACAGATTTTGTTTGTTAATGTGACTGTGAAACAGATTTGTACAATTGATTTGATAAGATCGGAGACAGAAACAAAATCATTTAAAAGGTTGATAGTTACTTGCAACAGAATACATATTTTATGTGTATTTAATGTAAGTATTTACATCTGTATTTATATATCTTGTTTATATATATGTATATTTTAAATTCTTACGTTTATTGATATTTAATAAGTATAAATATGTTAATATTACTAATAAAGTAACTAGTAATAATAATTGATAATTAATATTATTATTACTAGAAAAAATGATAATTTTTAAATAATTTAATTACTAATAATAATAATAATGATCATAACAATCTTATCAGTTATAATAATATTAATATTATTAATGATAATAATAATATTAATAATAATAACTTATACTAATACTAATATTATTGAAAATAATAATAAATTTTATTCTAGTTCTTATATTTGTAATAATAACATTTATAATACTTAACAATATTGATATTGATAATGCTAGTAATAAATGATGTTCATAACACTTAGTAATAATAACAATACTAATAATAATAATAATAATAATAATAATAATAATAATAATAATAATAATAATAATAATAATAATAATAACAACTAAAATAATAATAATAATAATAATAATAATAATAATAATAATAATAATAATAATAATAATAATAATAATAATAATAATAATAATAATAATAATAATAATAATAATAATAATAATAATAGATAATAAACAATAAAAGGCTACCTCACAAGAATTAGTTCCAAAAATGCCCGGACTTGAACCTGCGACCTCTCGCTTAACGCCAAACACCCTTAACCATTCAGCTGTCTCAATTCTTCTAATTCAATTAATACCCAAATTCTTTTAACCCATTGATCCGCCCAACTAACAAATTAAAAGCCCAGCTATCTTTGTAGTCTATTAATTGTTTAAGGAAGCCCAACAACATTACTTAAACCTTGGCCCAGCAGGAAGAAAGTTTTGGCCCAAAATAGTTTCATGAGTCCAACACAGTTTCAAAAGCCCAACAGTTTCTATTTAATTAAAAACAATTTATGCAGTCGGCTAGCTTCGATCTTGAGACCTCTCGTTCACTCAACACCCACTCTTAACCATTGCCCCATTTCCGTTTTCTTTAAATTATCATTACACTAATTATACTAAACCCGATTTGTTGTCATCATCTTCTTTAAACACCTCCTCATCATATTATCATTGCATCCATCATCGTCTCTGAATCACCTTATTATCATCATCAATACGCAACAATTAATACATCAAATACCTTTAATGGGTCTATTTCTTAAGTGTACTATGTTGGATTGGGTTTCGTACAGCAAGCCATAAAAAACAGAAATATATGGCTTAAGGTTTGGGCTTGTATTGAAAGTAGGCTATTAAAAAAAAACGTTTCACTGTATTCATGGCTTATTATAATTCGAAGAAGTCCAGCAGGGTTTTTCCCTAGTTGTATCGGTAGAAGAAAAAAAAATACAAGGGATATTCGAACCCCAATACAGAAAGTTTTGATCCAACTATAACCACCTAATTGGCCAGTTAAGCTAGTTTTCCCTCACACCACCACCGAAGGAAAAATCAGTATAGGATTCGTTATGTTATGTTACCCCTATGTATCTACTTTGTTACCTACATATGTCGACCCACAAAACTGAATTGTCCCATAATATGCACTAACAATTGTCTAAGGCTTTATTAAAGCATTATATAATAATCCCAATTGTCCAAATTCTAATCGTGCTAGTCGGCCAAAACAAAAAGGAAAGGGAAACAAAATCAAATCACCTTATTGCTTTAATGCTTTAGCAAAGGGTTACAATATAACCAGCATGCGGAAGTGACTAGGGAGGCCAAAATACTTCATTGCTCATCATCACTCTCCTTTGTCTTTCGTGTACAGTAAACAGAAAATGGAAAGGAAAATGCAGCTGCAGTAATACAGGAGAGTGATGATGGTTCAATTAGAGTGTGTGATATAGAGAAAGAGAGAGGTGACTCACGTTTGTTGATGGTTTAAAAGGTGGCGGTTGGAGTGGTGTTTCCATGGTAAAGTTGTTCAACTAGGAAGAAACAAAAAGAAACCGTAGCAAAAAGGACTTTGCGGACTATGACCAAAAGATGTAGTTCAAAGCAGTAACAGAAAGATTAAAGTGCTTCGGTTGGGTTGATTGTTTTAAATGGTGGTTTCAATGGTTTATAAATGGATGGTGTTGGAAGATCCATGGTTATAGTATGGTTTACGAATGAAAGAAAATCAAGAGAGAAAGAGTGTAGAACAAATTGTGGTTGTTGTGAGTGTGTCTATAAGCTTGTATGTATAGATATATCATATACCCAATAATACATAAAATGGTGAGAAGGAGAAGACAAAACAATTGGATTCAATTGTTTCATAGAGGATAGTCAACAGGTGGAATCAATCCAGGAAGAAGAAAACAAAGAATTATAAAGTAGATAATAACCTTCAATAGATTTTGTTTGTTAATGTAACTATGAAACAGATTTGTACAATTGATTTGATAAGATCAGAGACAGAAACAAAATCATTTAAAAGGTTGATAGTTACTTGCAACAAAATACATATTTTATGTGTATTTAATGTAAGTATATACATCTGTATTTATATATCTTGTTTATATATATGTATATTTTAAATTCTTACATTTATTGATATTTAATAAGTATAAATATGTTAATATTATTAATAAAGTAACTTTTAATAATAATTGATAATTAATATTATTATTACTAGAAAAAATGATAATTTTAAATAATTTAATTACTAATAATAATAATGATCATAACAATCTTATCAGTTATAATAATATTAATATTATTAATGATAATAATAATATTAATAAAAATAAAAATAACTTATATATATCAAATTATATATATATATATATATATATATATATATATATATATATATATATATATATATATATATATATATATATATATATATATATATATATATATATATATATTGTATTAAAAATAATAATATTAATTATACAAATTTTAATATCAATAAAAGTAATGATAATAATATTAATATCACAATTATTTTCAATCTTGCATATATCACTCATAGATTCATAATAACATATATTTATATATATTTACATATTTATTTACCCACAATTGTTCGTGAATCGTCGGGATTAGTCAAAGCTCAAATGTATATGTGAACGCAGTTCAAGGTTTTTCGAGATTTCAATATTACAGACTTTGCTTATCATGTCGAAACCATATAAAGATTAAGTTTAAATTTGGTCGGAAATTTCCGGGTCGTCACAAGAAGCTTGACCAGATTCTACTAGTTGAGTTGTCTGATGTGCTTGCTAGCTTGTAGACTTAGTTCCAACAGGCATGCCAGCTGCAATCCATTTTCGAAAGAGAGTATATTTTTCTTTGGGAGGTTGATTGGAATGCATATAAGCTTGAACCTCTTCCGTAGTAAGACCATAAATCCTTTGATCCCTAGTATCATAAAGCTTTGCCTTTTTCTTCTCAAATCTGACCTGGAAGTTAGCTTCTCTCTTCTGATGTTGCTTGATGTGCTTCTTGATTTTAGCTATTTATTCCTTTTTTTTTCTGGTCAGCTGTGAGATTGATACTTTGAAGGATCTTTTGCTGCCTCTTCCTGCAATACTCAGCAAATTTGAAATTGAATTCATCATCTCGTGCTTGCTGCCTCTTCTGGTATCTATCAGTAGACATTTGTAATTTTCTTTCAATTTTTTGAGACATAGCATGGATTTTGGCTTTTTCCTGAGCTTCAGTCTCAGCATCAGCAGACTTCTTGCTTTCACCTTCTCTACCATCGTCACCATCCCTTCTTCTCTGCTTGGAAACTTTCTCATATTCATGCTCCCCCTCAATGGTTTTTCTTTGCTTGTCTTTCTTCTCCTTCACCCCCTTTTTAGCATCATCGGGGGTAGAAGTGGAGGGAGCAATGAGTTCACAATCATTGTCACTGTAACTATGTGACATGACATAATGATTCGAGTCAACATCAGCTCTAGAGAGGTGTGGTCCAGGGTCAACAACAAGTTGTTTTCTGCAAAGATTGGCCATACGAACTTCATTCCTTGAGGTGATCATTACCATTTTCTCCACAACTTCTCTATTATTGGCATGAAGTTCAACCATTCTATGCAGAGTTTCTGTAAGTCGAAGATAATCAGCAGCTGGTACCCTGGGGTCAATCTATTGTTGAAGATCTGTAAGTCTCTCCAAAAGAATTTTATTCTCTTCATTCAAATAATGATTACATCGACGCTCATCCTCTAGATCAGTTTCCAGTTTGGAGAGTTGATCAACATACGTTTCATGAGTAAGAATTCGGTTGCCCATATCTACATTATTGAGCTGGTTCTTATGAAGATCAATAGCAATAATGTTAGCAAATTCAGCTATTTGTTTTAGATAAGTTTCAACAGCAGAAATGGCAACATGAGGAGGTGCAATATCTTCAACATGTTGGAATGCATTTCTAACAGCTTCATAGACTATCTCAGCAACAATCTTTTGGATGAATTATGTCACATGATAAGCAACTTACTGAATAGCAAGATAAGACAACCCTTCAACCTCAGCTATTTGCAATGAGCTGGATAGAGCAGTAGGCAGTTGACGAAGACTAACTTTATGGGGTGATGGAGGTAGAAGAACATCACCATCTGATTCATCACCATGATCATCACCATTTTTACCATCGCTCGAAGGCTTAGAACCAATATTATCTTTATCAGAAGATGAACCAGTATCAAGATCCACTGGTTTGTCAGCAGTACCAGTACCCTTAGTAGTATCATAAGTAGAAAAAGAAGAATCATTAGAATTAGAGGGCACTGGTAGATCAGAGCCATGAAAAGTCTCGAACCATTAGGGAGTAAGACTGATCACCTTCCCCTCATCATTAACAATATTCATGAGAGGTATCTAAGACCCAGTAGAGGGAGTATCAGTGAGATGTTCCAAAATATCAGCTTGGCCAGCTTGTTTAAGATATTGCGGTAGCTCTAGTAATTCTTCATCTAGGAGCTGGTGAGCAGTAACTAGTGTAGTGGAAGGATCAATTGTAAGTTGGTCAACCTTAAAAGCAACCTTGGGAGCCATTATAGCCCCTTTATGAACAACTCTTGGAACCACTTCATCAGGATCTGGAACCTAGCACACACAAGGTTTTTCAGTAGAGTTAACAACCTTAGAATCAGCAATCATTTCATCAGTAGAGGTAGCAATAACCTCTTTTAATGCTACAATCTTCTCCATATGTACCAAATACTGCTCAATACCTGTAACAACATCTGAAACACAAGAACCATTTAAGTTAGCAATAGCTAAATTAAATAAATTTAACTCAACAATTGCATATGATGTTTGTCTGTGAGGAATGACGTGTGTTTTAGCCAACCTTTCGATTGAGATAGAGTGTAGTGCCTGTAAGTGCAGCTGTGACTCTGCTAACTCATTGGGGGCACGTGTTGACTCAGATTGTGTAAGATGTTTGTCAGGTTTAAATGTTGTAGTGCGACACTAATATTTATTTTCTAAGTTACAATAGGCTGGTGTAGTAGCTTCAGCTGGCTCAGTACGACGAAGAGCTGGCTCGAGTCTGCTTTGGGTGTGAGGTATGATCTCTGATGGTTGTACTGTCAGTAGAAGATATATTTCAAAGTATGTTTTATAAAAGTGTGAATGTGCTGGGTTAAAGGAACATGGGTTGATGTTCCTCATCACACTTATTTGAAACTAGTATGAGATAAAATATGTAAAGTACATTTAGTTTCTTCAGTTGCAGTTTTGACACTTAAAACAATTGTTTCAACTAGTTTAGACACATCTGGTTCATGTTCAAGAGGAGCATCATATTCCATAGCATCTTCCTTGGGTGATCCAGCAATTGAAACCGGTGTTGTCTCTAATTGAGGAGCACCAGATTCTATAGCTAGCTCATCAGACTTGGTAGTTGAGATTGATGTTGTCTCCCCTTTAGCGTGTTGGGAACCAGCAGTGGGTACTTCAGATAACCATGCACTAAGAAATGGTTGAGCAACAGATTCCATATCAGTTTAATAATTCAGTAGTAAAGACTGGGTTGTCTCATTAAGAGGAGCACTAGATTCTATAACTAATAATACTTTACTAGTATTTGCGACTTTGGCTGTCCCTTCGTTGACTGGTGGATTAACTTCACCCTGCTGGCTCTACATGAGGACCCTCCCCCTAGCAGCACCAGAGGTTGAGGCTGGTGTGTAAGTTGAACAGTAGCTAGATACTCTAGAATTTTTGGTAATAACCCTGGATATAGCTCAACACACTTATGGGTGAACATCCCACCCTCATTTTCCGCAAATGGCACATCTGGATCAGTGATGTTTCACTAGGTTTACTCCAGATTGTATTCAAAACACATATTCAAAAATTAAGGGAATTGAATGATTTCACTCCTTTTGGTTTTAAGAACCATCTCCTTTAACTTGATATATATATATATATATATATATATATATATATATATATATATATATATATATATATATATATATATATATATATATATATATATTGATCGAACATAAATCTTTCGCAGAGGACTGATCATATGTTGAGTGCCATGTGGGAGTGTTTAAGAACATAATAGTGTTAATCTACGGTCAATGGTTACCGTGGATAACCCTTATTGAGATGAAGATCTACAAAAGTGGTGATTAACAACTTAGTTCACCATTAATGGCTTAGCCTAAACAATGGCCAATTGGGTGGTTTCGAAGGGTTACAGTTCATAACGAACATACATGTTACCATAAAGTGTTTTCGGGATGCAATCGTTAATCGAGTAATACAGAAAATGGTGATTGTTATTCGATTCTTCTGAGCTAGGTTTAGGGTTATATTTATAGCTAAAACATAACCCTAGATGTATCCTTAAACGACTATAGATCCTCCCATATCAATCCCATAAATATAGGTATTATAATTAGGAACAAGATTTCAGTTATTTTAGGATAAGATATGCTTCGTTGGCCGTCTTACTTATTTGCTAAGCAAAAGTTTACCGAATGCACACAATAGACACAATGCGGGACATGTTATACGTGCAACCAGTACGTGATATGCACGATGCGCTAGGCGCAGAGGTATGCGTATCATTAAGTCCCCCAAGTTTAATGTGATACACGTTTCCCAAAAAAGTGTGCGATATTAAAATTAAAGGAATAAGTAATTAATCGTTACCAAAAATTAGCACAAAATATATTGGAAATTATCAAAATAATCCAAAGATCGCATGCCTGCAAACATTAAATGCAGCCTCCCTGTTGTCAATCAAACGTCTGTTAATGATGAATCAGCATCGGTGGGAGTTTGTTAATTATGACAGGCTGTCAAATCCTAACTGCAAGAATTTTTCTATCGTACACTTATAATAAGCAAGCCAATGGGTTTTTCTATCGTGCACCATGTTCTTTTATTTTAACTCGTTAGGATTGCGACACGTCTACGACCAGCTGTGCGCCTTAAGCGTTTTTTTTTTTCATTTTTAGGCCCTAGCTGTTTATGCTACAAATAGGGCGATGATTATACCACATTTGGTAAAAATTCAAAAATTCATCTCTTCTCTCCTTAGCAACTCCGATCAAGTTCTGGCTAGTTTCTCATTTCTTAACCCAGGTCAGTGCAATCTTCCATCTTCATCCCCTTTTTTAAATTGTAAATATGTCGTCTTTATCTTCAACCACTTTCCAAGTCCATTCCATCTCCTCCACCCTAGAAGATGAATCCATACCGGTGATTATTGACTGGTATCCACCGATTGCCCAATACACTGCTACCCTTCCACTCACAAATCAACGAGCCCACAAACCACCAACCAACATGGTCGCAGTCTACGATGTAACCCTAGAAGTCGGAAACACTCGCATTCCTCCGACTAACTTTTTCATGGCGGTTTTTTCATCGTATAACATTGGCCTAGGGAAATTACATCCCTATGGTTCTGCTCGTTTATCGTTATTTGAGATGTGGTGTTGGGCGAATAACCAGGAACCGTCGATTAATGTCTTCAAAAACATCTTTCGCTACCAAGTTAATGAGCACGATTGGTATAGTTTCACCGATCGGGCAGCTTTTACATCTGGTATGAAGAAGGGTTTAAATACCTCCTGGAAAGATTCTTTTTACTATGTCGATAGCAAGTTCATCCCTTAACAATTCGCTAACATTCTTCAATGGCATTCTGGTGCTAACAGTGCTTTAAGGTCCCCCCCCCCCCCCCAATGACACTGCCGGAACAGGAACAGTTTAACCTCTGTTCAGGTAAGAAACTAAGCATTCGGGTTTACCGAAACGAAGTTCTGTATTTGGCTGGAATCTTTTCCTACTGGCAATACAGTGGATTCCGTCCAGTCATTTTGCTTAATGGAAGGGGTATAATTTTATCTTCAAATAATTTCGCATTAAATATCTTTAGACACAGAGTATGCTAACCATTGAATGTTATTGTTTGCAGAGATGAATCTTTACCAGATTATGGTTGAAGAAAGTTTGAAGGGTTATTCTGTGAAAAAGGAAGTTGCTGATAAAGATGTGCTAGTCAATGCCGCAGATGATTTGAACGCTCTGGCTGAAGAAGATGAACAGCCTCTTAAGCACAGAAGCACTGTGCGTTTGATTCCTCCAGTGAAGAAGAAGAAGTCTGACGCCTCATCATCTGAAGGTATTACATTATATAGCGTACAGTTTGCATTATATCATACCTTTATTGCTTGCTTAGAAACTAACATATATGTTTCTGCATTACCAGTTGTGAACCTTGATGAAGATGCACCTCCAATAGTGACTCTTGCCCAGCCTGCCATCAATGTGCCAATGTCCACACCTGCGCCCTCTGCAACATCTGCGCCCCTTGAGTCAACCATTTGGATGCCTGCGACCTGTTCTAATCCGGTCCCACTCGCTATTATCGCACCCTTTCCAACCAATCCTGCCACTCCTGCTACTACTGGTCCCTCAATTTCTTCTGTCTTAGGTCCCAAACTGAGCATCAACCCTTATGCACTCATCAGCATTGATAACTTAGAGGCGATTCTAAATGTTTCTAAGAGCGCTGCATCGGAACAGCACATGTATATGCAAGGATGTGCTCCTGCTGAAATAAGGCCCGAGTTGGAGAAGATGACTCCAGACCAAAAGACATGCTTTGATACACAACTATCGTTTCTGACTTAGGCAAGAGATTGTGATCATTTAAACAGTGAGCGTTCTCACAGGGCAGAGGTGAATCTTTCTGGGCAGCTACAGTAGAGGTTGATTGCTGTAGAGTCGAAGCTTAAGGTGGCTGATGAGGCATTGAAAACAAAGGAGGCCACTGTTGAAGTGTTGAAAAAGGAGAAGGTTGAGCTTCTTGACGCACAAACTGATCTACTGAAGGAAAACAATTCGCTCAAGGATGAACTTGCTACTACTAATTCCAACCTTGATTTGTTAACCATTGAAAAACAGGACATCTTCGTGCACCTCGACCGAGTGTTCACTGACCGTGATTCAGCTTTAAAAAACTTCGTCACACTGAAATCTGTTCTTCCTTAGATTGCATCGAAGGTTCTCAGCTCTTCCACCATTGGCAAAATTTACTCAGATGCAATCAGGGCCACCAAGGCATTGGAGCAGGTAAACTTTTGGAAGCTCATTTTAGATAACATTGAGGTTCCAACAGATCTGCCCAAAGTTGTTACTGATCAGCTTGAGAGTGATGCTTTAGCCAAGGCGCTCGAGTCCAATCGTGCTATGTAGAACATTCAAATTCAATCTTTGATTCAAGCTAGTGTAAACCCTGCGACCTCAGTGCAGGATTTGTTGGAGCTTGTGATTTGAGGTGGTGAGCCAGAGGGCTCGAGCACTGCTATGGTGTGCTTTGTGAGGTGCATAGTAGTTTTTTTAAGTGACGGGCATGCAGGTGAGCCGTATACATATAACTTCTTCGGCCATGTGCGCCCGCACTTTGGGGGTACATCCTGCAACATGGATGTGCTCCCCACCTTTCTGTACAGGACCACATATAGGTCAAACTTTATTTTTCTTTTTACATGGGGTGATCCGCCTGATCGATGCGAGCGAGGGTTCGAAGAATCATTCCCATTAGTGTAGGGCAACGTTCCAAATAATGCCACGTAGTTTAGATTTTCCTTTCTTTTTTTTTTGTTACTAGGCCTGCGTGCTAATTGTTAAAGCTTAGGCCTGCATGCCATATTTTGCTTATTGGGCCTGCGTGCCCCTAGTACTCTTAGGTTTAATGTTTTCTCTTGGCACTACTATAACTTAGAGCAACATTGATGAAATTTCTTTTGCTAACTTTATTGTTTCAAGTCTTTATTACGCTTAACAAATAATGTAATTGTGATGCATACAAACCAATGTATACTTTGTTTATACTCAAAGTTTAGTAATGATAACCGACGCCAAACTATTGTGCACATAGAAAGAGCTTTTCATTGCATTACTAAGTAAAGTACTTAGAGTCTTCCAAGTGAACCAATACTTAGGTTAGTGGGCAAGCAACCCCAATGCTTGTCGCTTATAGTCATGACTTGCAGTCTTCTATTCTGTGAGAGTGTGTTGGGCTAGACAAACCAATGTCTGTTACCCATCCTAAAATCTAGCCTTGTAACCAAACAGGCTTCTTCCATGTGTAACATCCCGCCTTTTTCCGGTTACTTTCCGTTTAACTATTTTAAAGTCCGTTATATATTTATAACATCTTTCGTTAATACGCGTTTTAAATTATCTCGATTAGGTAATTCACGCACCCGATTCAAACTTGAGGGACTAAAATTGACACGGGGTAAACTAGTTGACTAGATCAACTAGTCCACCCCAAATCACCACCATTCAATCATCTCCATCTCTCTCTTTCTCTCTAGCAAGAACATACACCCATTTACCCAATTCATTCAATCATCATCTAAATCCGATTTTGGAGGCTAACATCAAAACAAATTACATATTTGGAATCCTCTCTTCATTCTCTAAGTTTTGATACTAATTTCATCTCGATTGGGTAACTTTCTAAAAACTCTAAATTTCATAATCTTAGTGTTCTTGACTTAAAAGTGTATTAATTAGTGTCTATGGCTCATTGTGATGTCGTATATGTAATTTGTATGCTCGATCTTATGATTTGACATAACTAGCATGAACTTGAAAAAGTGTTTGTAAATCTTTGATTTTGGATGATTAAATGTGTTTAGATGTTAATGTTTGTATGTTCAAAGTGTTAATTACTTCATTAGCTTCGTTTTGGTGTGTTGATTGACATGAAAACCTTACATTAACATGATTATTGGTTTTGAGATTTTGGTTAGGGTTTGATAGGCTTAATATGAACTTTTGATGCATCAAATGCTATGAAATGTTATTGGTAAGTGTTTAGTTGGATTGTATGCTTGATTACCTTCGAAACGGCATATCATTCATGTAAATTGGTTGCCCGAATCATTGAATGGCATTTATGAACTTGTATGCGGTTAATGTTAAGCATTAGATGCGGTTTTGGTTGTTGTAATAGGTAGATTGATTGGTGAAATGTGTTTAGTTGTTTTCCTCGTCAAATTACCTTCCCAACGGTATAAGATACTTGTTTTGGTTGTGTGCGGATCATAAAATGTGTTAGTTTGGTTTTTAGTTCGTGCACTTAGGAGTTTCTGCATCAGACTTGAATACCAACCTGGACGCCGTCCAGATCCTTGGACGCCGTCCCATATTTCAAAGCTGGACGCCGTCCAGATATTTGGACGCCATCCCAGCCTTCAAAGCTGGACGCCGTCCAGAAAATCTGGACGCCGTCCAGATGCACTGACAGGCTTCTGTCTTCGTTGGTCATTTTACGAAAAATGTTTGCTATGCTATGGACCTCCGATTCACATGAAACTTGTTCTAACATGCTCATATATGATTAAAAACCTCAGAAAAATAGTTCGGGACCCGACCCGAACGTGTTGACTTTTTGTTGACTTTGACCCGACCTAAGTTGACTTTTAATCAAACTTAACCAAATGTTTGTGCAATCGTTCTAACATGCTTTTATACTTGTACCTTGCATGAAACATGACAATTTGATTCACATGCTATTATGATCGAGTCTTAACGAGCCATAGGACTAATTGAACATCTTTGACCTATCGTGTGTACCGCTATTGATACAACCTATTGTTTAGGTCAAGACTAGCATTGTTCTTTGCACACGTTTACTTGTTGAAGTACTTTACTACTCGTGCACTCAAGGTGAGATCATAGTCCCACTTTTACTCTTTTTGAACTTATATTTGGGATGAGAAAACATAAACATTTCTTTTACTAAGTGAACACAAGTACAGGAAAACAAACATTCTACTTACGAGTTTAGAACGAAATCCTCAATTCGATTATCATTAGTTACACTTGCAGGGTGTAAGTGTAGGCGTGAACTTATGTTGTATGGCCATATGGGTTTGACAAACCCTCATCTCGGATGGTTCGCTACCGTCCACAGATGAAATATATTTTCGAGAAACAGTGTTGTTCTAGCACTATGAATGGGGTATCAACGGACGGAATGTTAAGCCTTGATAATTGGGTGCTCGTGAATATTAACTTTTAGAATGTATTACTATTTTATCTTTGATGTAAATCTTGTGGTTCGACTTACTTTTACTCACTTACTTACTTAAACCTATGATTTCACCAACGTTTTCGTTGACAGATTTCTATGTTTTTCTCAGGTCCTTGAACGTTTTGTGATACATGCTTCCGCTCATTATTTTGATACTTGCATTGGATGTCGAGTATATATGCATACATGGAGCGTCTTTTGGCTACTTTTAAATTATGTCGCATAAGTTTCATTTGTACTTATAACTTTGTAACGTAACTTGTGGTGAAACAATTCTTATAAACTTTGAACAATCTTTACATTTGAAATGAATGCGACATATCTTTTGGTCAAACATAGTTTTAAAGACTTATGACCACGTAACGGGACCTAAGTAGATGGCGCCGTCAATGACGATTTTGTCGGGTCTCTACAGATGGTATCAGAGCATTGGTTGTAGGGATTTAGAGTTCATTGGTGTCAATCTCGAGTCATAGGGTACATTGGTGAGTCTAGACTACAACCGGCATATAGACTTAAAGTAGGAATTACTTGACTACTTGTGCATTTATACTTGAACGCTTCTACTCATATCTACTCTTAGTTCATCTTAATCTCACGTTGTTTAATTTGATTGACACGCCACCTTGACTATATGAAATGATGTCGAATGCACATATGAATCAGGGTAATATAATTTCCGGGATTATATTACAGTGACTCATATGAACGTTCTGACATTGTGGCATAAAGAATTTAAGGCGAGTCAAGGAAAATTTTCTCTCTATCTTTATTCCATATCACGGTTAGTATTATTTAGAATACTAACCAACGGCATTCTTTTGTTTTGAAGGAACAATGCCTCTTCGCCGTGCGCCACGCCGTGAAACTCCCGAACAAGCTCTACAACGCATGATAGCCACCACTGTAGATGCGGCCATGGCCGGTCACACATCCAACAACAATAATAATAACAACCACAACAACAACAACAACAATGGAGCCGGTAACTCAAATGAGGGATGCTCCTATAAAGCTTTCATGGGGTGCAAACCTCACACTTTCGATGGAACCGGAGGACCGGTTGCTCTCACTCGATGGTTTGAGCAAACGGAAGCCGTTTTAAGCATAAGCGGTTGTCGGGACCAAGACAAGGTCAAGTACTCCACTCACACTTTCTCTGGCGTCACTCTCACTTGGTGGAACACCTATGTACAATCGGTGGGTACCGATGAAGCCCACGCTCTCTCTTGGTCCGATTTGAAAGGAAAGATGATCACCGAATACTTTCCGCGCGAGGAAACCCGAAAGCTCGAACAAGAGCTAAGAACTCTAAAAGCGGTCGGAAACGATCTCAAGGCCTATAATCAACGATTTTCTGAACTAGCCTTGATGTGCCCAAACCTTGTGAACCCCGAGTCTTTACGGGTTGAACTTTACATGGATGGTCTTCCAAAGAGCATCAAACACGGAGTAATGTCATCCAAACCCCCTAATCATCAAGAAGCTTTGAACATGGCCCGCAAATTAATAGAGACGATGGACGAAATCGTAGTACCGGCACCTAAAGCCGAGGACAAGTCGGGTAACAACAAAAGAAAATGGGAAGCCACTCCATCAAGCAACTACAACAACAATACCTTCACCAAAAAGCCTTTCAACAATGACGGCAAGAAAGGTTATGCTGGAACTCAACCTTTTTGCAACAAATGTCACAAACACCACTCGGGTGAATGCGGCAAGCTAATTTGCCACCGGTGCCAAGGAGTTGGTCATAAGGCCAACAATTGCACAAGCGCCGCCCCCATCGCTCGAAAGGGGCCCAATACTCCAAAAACGGTCACTTGTTACGAATGTGGCCAAACGGGCCATTATAGAAATGCATGCCCGAAGAGGAAAGATAACCCCAATACGCGCGGCCGAGCTTTCAACATCAACACCGAGGAAGCCCGAGATGATAATGAATTGGTCACGGGTACGTTCCTTCTCAACAACACTTATGTTACTTTTTTATTCGATTCGGGTGCCGATAAGAGTTTTGTATCCAAGACTTTGACTCATTCTTTTAATACTCCACCACGTCCACTAGATACCACTTATACCATTGAAGTGGCTAACGGGAAACTATTGAGTGCCGACACATATTACCGGGGGTGCACATTAAACATTTTGGGTAATGAGTTTGAAATTGACTTGATACCCATGGAACTAGGAAGCTTTGATGTAATAATCGGTATGAATTGGTTAGCCAAAACGAAATCTCACATCCTTTTTGATCTTAACGCAATCCGAATCCCTATCGAGAATGGTGAACCTTTGATTGTTTATGGCGATAAGAGTTGCACCAGACTCAACCTCGTTTCATGCCTTAAAGTTAGAAAACTACTCCGTAAGGGTTGTTTTGCAATCCTTGCTCACGTTAAGAAAGTCGAGTCCGATGAGAAGCACATCGATGATGTGCCAATTGTTAGTGACTATTCTGATGTATTTCCCGACGAATTGCCGGGTCTTCCACCTCATCGATCGGTAGAATTCCAAATCGATCTTATTCCGGGAGCCGCACCCGTAGCACGTGCACCGTATAGACTTGCTCCATCCGAAATGCAAGAATTGCAAAGTTAAATCTAAGAACTACTTGACCGTGGTTTTATCCAACCTAGCCATTCACCATGGGGCGCTCCGATTTTGTTTGTTAAAAAGAAAGACGGATCCCTACGAATGTGCATTGATTATCGTGAACTAAACAAATTGACGGTTAGGAACCGATATCCTCTTCCTCACATCGATGACCTCTTTGATCAATTACAAGGGTCTTGTGTATATTCGAAAATCGATCTCCGCTCGGGTTATCATCAATTAAGGGTTAAGGGGGAAGATGTCTCCAAAACCGCTTTCCGAACTCGTTATGGTAGTTATGAATTTCTTGTAATACCATTTGGTCTCACTAATGCACCGGCGGTGTTCATGGATCTTATGAACCGTGTGTGCAAACCGTATCTCGATAAATTCGTTATTGTGTTCATCGATGACATATTGATCTATTCTAAAAATGAAGAAGAGCACGAACAACATCTCCGACTTGTGCTTGAACTCTTGAGACAAGAACGACTTTATGCCAAATTCTCCAAGTGTGAATTTTGGTTGAAGGAAGTTCAATTTCTTGGTCATGTTGTAAGTGATCAAGGTAATAAAGTCGATCCCACGAAAATCGAAGCCATTAGTAAATGGGAGACTCCTACTACTCCTACTCACATTCGTCAATTCTTGGGTCTCGCCGGGTACTATCGTAGATTCATCGAAAACTTTTCTTTGGTTGCACGTCCTCTAACCGCATTAACTCACAAGGGAAAGAAATTCATTTGGGCGACCGAGCAAGAATCCGAGTTCCAAATCTTGAAGACAAAGCTAACCACCGCTCCTATCTTGTCACTTCCCGAAGGCAATGATGATTTTGTTGTATATTGCGATGCCTCGAAACATGGTTTTGGGTGTGTATTGATGCAACGGAAGAAAGTCATTGCTTATGCCTCTCGACAACTAAAAATTCATGAACGGAATTACACGACTCATGATCTTGAACTCGGAGCCGTTATCTTTGCACTTAAAATGTAGAGACACTATCTTTATGGAACCAAGAGTACTATCTTCACCGATCACAAAATCCTTCAACACATCTTCGATCAAAAGCAACTAAACATGAGACAACGACGGTGGATTAAAACTTTGAACGATTACGATTGCGAGCTTCGTTACCATCCCTGGAAGGCAAACGTAGTATCCGATGCCTTAAGTCGAAAAGAAAGAGCGGTGCCTCTTCGTGTCCGAGCTTTAAACATCACCATTCACACCAACCTCAATAGTCAAATTCGTGTAGCCCAAGACGAAGCTCTCAAGGATGAAAACATCTCTCTCGAACACTTGAACGTCTTCACCTCTCGATTCGAAGTTAAAGAAACCGGACTCCGATATTTCGTCGGAAGAATTTGGGTACCTAGTTATGGGAACTTGCGAAGCCTTATTTTAGACGAAGCCCATAAGTCAAGGTATTCGATTCACCCCGGTGCCAATAAGATGTACCACGACCTCAAAGAACAATATTGGTGGCCGAACATTAAAAGGGACGTCGCTACTTATGTTGGAAAGTGCCTAACTTGCTCCAAAGTCAAAGCCGAACATCAAAGACCGTCCGGACTACTTCAACAACCCAAAATCCCGCAATGGAAATGGGAAAGGATAACGATGGATTTTATCACCAAACTACCAAGGACGGTTGGCGGTTATGATACTATTTGGGTCATTGTTGACCGACTCACCAAATCCGCGCACTTCCTAGCCATGAAGGAAACCGACAACATGGAGAAACTCGCACAACTCTACATCAAAGAAATTGTAGCCCGACACGGTGTACCCTTATCGATTATCTCCGACCGAGATGGCCGTTTTGTTTCTAGATTTTGGCGTACTTTGCAAGAAGCATTGGGAACGCGTTTAGACATGAGCACCGCATATCATCCACAAACTGACGGACAAAGCGAACGCACAATTCAAACCTTAGAAGACATGCTACGAGCTTGCGTGGTTGATTTCAGAAAAGCTTGGGATAAGCACTTACCTCTCGCTGAGTTCTCTTACAATAATAGTTATCACGCGAGTATTAAAGTCGCACCTTTTGAAGCACTATATGGCCGAAAATGTCGTTCACCTCTTTGTTGGACCGAGGTAGGTGACGTGCAAATCACCGGACCCGAACTCATTCACGAAACCACCGAGAAAATCGTTCAAATCCGAGATAGGCTTAGGACGGCCCGAAGTCGTCAAAAGAGCTATACCGACAAACGACGCAACGATCTTGAATTTCAAGTCGGTGACCGAGTAATGTTAAAAGTCGCACCTTGGAAAGGTGTAATCCGCTTTGGGAAACGCGGGAAGCTAAATCCGCGGTATATTGGTCCTTTCGAAATCTTGGAGCGTGTTGGAACCGTTGCTTATCGTTTAGATCTTCCACCTCAACTGAGTTCCGTTCATCCTACTTTCCATATATCTAACTTGAAAAAGTGTTTAGCTGAACCCGAACTCGTCATCCCTCTCGAGGAGCTTACTATCGATGACAAACTTCATTTTGTGGAGGAACCGGTTGAAATTGTGAACACCTCCGTCAAAACGTTAAAACAAAGCTGAATTCCAATTGTCAAGGTCCGTTGGAATGCCAAAAGGAGACCCGAGTTTACTTGGGAAAGACAAGATCAAATGCAAAGGAACTATCCTCATCTATTCGTAAATTCGGAAACGCAAGATTTCGAGGAAGGAACAACGACTACTACGCCTACTTAAATTTCGGGACGAAATTTCTTTTAAGGAGTAGGTAATGTAACATCCCGCCTTTTTCCGGTTACTTTCCGTTTAACTATTTTAAAGTCCGTTATATATTTATAACATCTTTCGTTAATACGCATTTTAAATTATCTCGATTAGGTAATTCACGCACCCGATTCAAACTTGAGGGACTAAAATTGACACGGGGCAAACTAGTTGACTAGGTCAACTAGTCCACCCCAAATCACCACCATTCAATCATCTCCATCTCTCTCTTTCTCTCTAGTAAGAACACACACCCATTTACCAAATTCATTCAATCATCATCTAAATCCGATTTTGGAGGCTAACATCAAAACAAATTACATATTTGGAATCCTCTCTTCATTCTCTACGTTTTGATACTAATTTCATCTCGATTGGGTAACTTTCTAAAAACTCTAAATTTCATAATCTTAGTATTCTTGACTTAAAAGTGTGTTAATTAGTGTCTATGGCTCATTGTGATGTCGTATATGTAATTTGTATGCTCGATCTTGTGATTTGACATAACTAGCATGAACTTGAAAAAGTGTTTGTAAATCTTTGATTTTGGATGATGAAATGTGTTTAGATGTTAATGTTTGTATGTTCAAAGTGTTAATTACTTCATTAGCTTCATTTTGGTGTGTTGATTGACATGAAATCCTTACATTAACATGATTATTGGTTTTGAGATTTTGGTTAGGGTTTGATAGGCTTAATATGAACTTTTGATGCATCAAATGCTATGAAATGTTATTGGTAAGTGTTTAGTTGGATTGTATGCTTGATTACCTTCGAAACGGCATATCATTCATGTAAATTGGTTGCCCGAATCATTGAATGGCATTTATGAACTTGTATGCGGTTAATGTTAAGCATTAGATGCGGTTTTGGTTATTGTAATAGGTAGATTGATTGATGAAATGTGTTTAGTTGTTTTCCTCGTCAAATTACCTTCCCAACGGTATAAGATACTTGTTTTGGTTGTGTGCGGATCATAAAATGTGTTAGTTTGGTTTTTGGTTCGTGCACTTAGGAGTTTCTGCATCAGACTTGAATACCAACCTGGACGCCGCCCAGATACTTGGACGCCATCCCATATTTCAAAGCTGGACGCCGTCCAGATATTTGGACGCCGTCCCAGCCTTCAAAGCTGGACGCCGTCCAGAAAATCTGGACGCCGTCCAGATGCACTGACAGGCTTCTGTCTTCGTTGGTCATTTTACGAAAAATGTTTGCTATGCTATGGACCTCCGATTCACATGAAACTTGTTCTAACAAGCTCATATATGATTAAAAACCTCAGAAAAATAGTTCGGGACCCGACCCGAACGTGTTGACTTTTTGTTGACTTTGACCCGACCTAAGTTGACTTTTAATCAAACTTAACCAAATGTTTGTGCAATCGTTCTAACATGCTTTTATACTTGTACCTTGCATGAAACATGACAATTTGATTCACATGCTATTATGATGAGTCTTAACGAGCCATAGGACTAATTGAACATCTTTGACCTGTCGTGTGTATCGTTATTGATACAACCTATTGTTTAGGTCAAGACTAGCATTGTTGTTTGCACACGTTTACTTGTTGAAGTACTTTACTACTCGTGCACTCAAGGTGAGATCATAGTACCACTTTTACTCTTTTTGAACTTATATTTGGGATGAGAAAACATAAACATTTCTTTTACTAAGTGAACACAAGTACAGGAAAACAAACATTCTACATACGAGTTTAGAACGAAATCCTCAATTCAATTATCATTAATTACACTTGCAGGGTGTAAGTGTAGGCGTGAACTTATGTTGTATGGCCATATGGGTTTGACAAACCCTCATCTCGGACGGTTCGCTACCGTCCACAGATGAAATATATTTTCGAGAAACAGTGTTGTTCTAGCACTATGAATGGGGTATCAACGGACGGAATGTTAAGCCTTGATAATTGGGTGCTCGTGAATATTAACTTTTAGAATGTATTACTATTTTATCTTTGATGTAAATCTTGTGGTTCGACTTACTTTTACTCACTTACTTACTTAAACCTATGATTTCACCAACGTTTTCGTTGACAGATTTCTATGTTTTTCTCAGGTCCTTGAACATTTTGTGATACATGCTTCCGCTCATTATTTTGATACTTGCATTGGATGTCGAGTATATATGCATACATGGAGCGTCTTTTGGCTACTTTTAAATTATGTCGCATAAGTTTCATTTGTACTTATAACTTTGTAACGTAACTTGTGGTGGAACAATTCTTATAAACTTTGAACAATCTTTACATTTGAAATGAATGCGACATATCTTTTGGTCAAACGTAGTTTTAAAGACTTATGACCACGTAACGGGACCTAAGTAGACGGCGCCATCAATGACGATTTTGTCGGGTCGCTACACCATGCGGGAGCTAGAGATCATCCCTTAAAAGGCAGGATGCACGTAACTGCTATCAAAATGTGCGTTGAAACATAACCAAACCTTTCCATACAGAAACTAAATTTATTCATGACAAAATAAATAAAATCCAAAAGTCATAACCAAATGACAAACCATTACAACCAAAAAGAAATACCAATTGTCTTTGGAAATAAAGCAACATTTTAAGTAAACTAAAAAATGTAAGTTCTCATAGTGTGGGGTGATCAATCCCATGCGCTGCAGCCTGGCAATTATATATAGCATCTTTTCAAATTGGTTGCATGCCAAGTACGAGGTACTCGTCTTCCAGTTACTTCAGCTACGATATAAGATCCTGTAGCACTTGTGCCAATTATTTCCTAGGGACATTCCCAATTGGGCCCAAACTTTCCAGTATCCTCTGCTCGGCTTGCTTCATTATTGCGCCACACATACTCTCCCACTTTGAATGACAATGGCTTGACGCGCATATCATAATACTTGGAGATTTTATGCTTGTTCATGGCTTCTTGTATAGCTGCAATTTCTCTGTGCTCCTCTAGCATGTCTAGGTTAGCGCGCAAGCCTTCACCATTGCTTGACTCATCAAAACTTTGAACTCTCTTCGTGGGTACCAGTATTTCTGCAGGGATAATAGCTTCAGTCCCATAAACTAAGCTGAAAGGAGTTCACCTGTGCTATTCTTATATGTAGTTCGATGTGCCCACAATACACTTGGAAGTTCATCGACCCATTCGTTTCCATATAAGCTCAAGCGTGCCTTTATCCCCTTACAATATCCCGGTTGGTTACTTCACATTGCCCCTTCGCCTGGAGGTGCGCTACCGACGTGAAAGATTGCTTAATATTCAGGTCTTGGCACCAGGACCGGAATGGTTCTCCTTCGAATTGGGTTCCGTTATCGCTGACAATTTCATTGGGAATACCAAACCTGCACACAATATCTTCCCAAAAGAAGTTGCGAATGCGCCTGGTAGTAATTGTCACCAATGCTTTCGACTCCACCCATTTAGTGAAGTAATCAATTGCTACCACCAAGAATTTGATTCCCCCTGAGTAAACAATGATTGCATTAATACTATGAAAGCACGTAATTAGCGAAGTATTATTCATATAAATTATTCCACGCATACCTGAGCACTCGGTAATAGGGCCGACAATGTCGATGGACCACTTGCAGAATGGCCAAGCTACCGTGATTGGTATCATAGGATGTCGTGGTGATCTGCTGATGGGCGCGTGTTGTTGGCATGATTGACACGTTCTCACAACCTCAGCTGAATCTTTGTGAATGGTGGGCCAGTAATACCAAATGCGCATAACCTTGGCGGCTATAGTCCGATAGTCGGAGTGTAGAGCGCAATACCCTTCATGAATCTCTCTGAGCACTTATTTCGCTTGATTTAGACCAATACATAGCAGGCATGGCCCAAGGAATGACTTTCTGTAAAGAGCTCCATCCACCAAAGTGTACATGGGCGCTTTCATGTGTACCTTTCTCTCTTCCTTTTCATCTGTAGGGAGCATTCCTTCTATTAAAAACTTGAGTATAGGTGTCATCCTGTTTAGGCTTTCCTCCTCAATAGGTGCGACGGTAGACTTCTCATCTATAGACTTCTGCGTCAATTCCTCCACCCATACGTTTTTGTGCAAATTATCAAAGGCTAAAGCAACCAACTTGCTGAGCGCATATGCTTTCTTATTCTGACCCCTAGGTACCTGCGTTTGTCTAAATATGTCGAACTCTTATATCATCTTCTGCACAAGTTCCAGGTAGCTTTGCATAGAGGCATCATGCGCCTCAAATAGCCCATTAACTTGATTTGCCATGAGTTGTGAGTCAACATATGCATCCAAACACTTAATACCCAACTGCTGCACTATACACATTCTTGATAATAGTGCTTCATATTCTGATTCATTGTTCATGGCTGTGAACGCAAATCAAAGTGCATACGTGTACTCTTCCCCCTCTGGACTTATCAGAACTAACCCTGCGCCTGAACCCTCCGGGCCACAAGCTCCATCAGTATACAACTCCCAAGGTTGACTTTCTAAAGGTTCGGTTGCAATAATCTCCTTTGACGCTTCTATCTCGACCGTATTTTCGGCCAAGTAATCTGCCAATATCTTTTCTTTGACCGCAGTCCGTGGAGAGAAGTTTATTTCGTGCCTCCCAATTCTATGGCCCACTTAGCCAATCGCCCCGAAACCTCAGGTTTGTATAGCACCTGTGATGATACAATTGTTGTCAGTATGTTGCATCTAATCCATGCACGCTAAAAGTGACTTATAAGATTACGTTATACATAGGTAGCGCGTTCCACGAGTTGTACCTATCTTATGGGTTGGTCAGTCAATACCACTATAGGATGTGCTTGAAAGTATCGACACAACCTACAAGCAGTGTGCACAAGCACGTATACCAGCTTCTCCATTGGGGTGTAATTGACCTCACTACCACTAAGCGCCTTACTAACAAAGTATACAGGCATCTGTACCTGCGTTTTAGAGAACAGGTTGCACATACACATAAACATATAACTTTCTATGCATATAAAAAATAAACAAAGCATGATAAATTCCTGCCCCTATCTGCGACAAGAACAGAGCTTATAGCTTCCTTCGAAGTCACGAGATACAGCATAAATGTTTCTCCTGCCACATGCACGATTAAAGTAGGTAGTTCTTTCAAAAGCGCCTTCATCTCTAGAAAAGCTTTCTCGGCCTCCTCTGTCCACTTCAAGTCTGTAATTTCAATGAGTTTTTTAAAGTCTGGAAGAATGGCAAAGACCTCTCTGCTGCTTTTGACAGGAAGCATGTTAGCGCCTCTAGTTTTCCTGTCAGACTTTGAACTTCTTTCCTGGATTTCGGTGACTGCATCTGTTCCACCACTTCAATTTTCTTGGGATTTGCTCGGATTCCTCTTGGGGTTACTATGTACCCCAATAATTTTCCCTCTTCTTCCCCAAAACTACACTTTGCAGGGTTAAGTTTCATGTTGATTTTGCGCAGGGAGTTAAACGTTTCGAGGATGTCATCCAGTAGTTGCACTTTCGTATTGCTTTTGATAACCAAATCGTCGACATAAGCTTCAAGGTTCCTACAGATTTGATATCTAAACGCAGCATCGACCACCCGCTGAGAGGTCGCGCCCGCGTTTTTCAATCCAAAGGGCATCTTTGTGTAACAATAGATACCTTGATCTGTATGGAATGCAGTCTTGTCCTCATCAGCCTTCGCCATCTGAATCTGATGGTATCCCTTGTACGCATCCAAGAAACATTTAAATCTGAACCCAGATAATGATTCAACCTTCTAATCTATCTCTGGGAGAGGATAATTGTCTTTGGGACATGCTTTGTTAATATCCTTGAAATCAAAACACATGCGCCATGAACCATCAGCTTTCTTGACTAAGACAGGATTGGCTACCCAATTTTCATAGTGTACCTCCCTAAATATGTTCGCATTCACTAGATTTTCTACCTCCATTCGCATTCACTCGCTTCTCTCCGGGGCCATAGGCCTTTTCTTCTGTCGCACCGGAGTTATACTTGGGCTAGTATTTAACTTGTGCTCTACTATTTCGCGAGGTGCTCCCGTCATGTCCTCTTCACTCCATGCGAAAACATCCATATTGGTTATCAGCATATTCCGCAACTTGACTTTAACGTCGTTGGATAAGATGCCCCAATCTGAATTCGCTTGTCTGGGTGCTTTGGATTGACGATAATAGAGCAGCTTCGCATTTGTTCATCAATGGTATGAAGCAATTCTGGTGGTGCGATGGATGCTCAAAGCGCCCTTCCAGAATCCGTCTGGATGGTTGCTATTCCTTGCTTGGTAGGGAATTTTATCATACCATGAACTGTTGAAGGTACCGCGCCAAACTTCTGCAAAGTAACTCTTCCCAAAAGCGCATTGTAACAAGAGTAAGAGCGTACCACGCAAAATTCGATGGGCACAGCTCGAGAGCGAGATGGATCATATTCATCTGCTAATTCCAATTCGAGTTCAATGCACCCCAACGGCCATGCCGACTCCCCAGAAAACCCAGAGAGCACAGTAGTGGCGCGCGTAATTTTGACTTGATTTCCTCTGGTAGCTGCCTGAAGCAGTGCTCTTACATAACATCAACGCTGCTCCCTGTATCAATGTTTAATCTCTTAACATTGTATCAACAATCGATAACACGCCCCTTGATAACAATTGGTGCATGTGACGGATTTACGGTCTACATGGGTGGAAAAGATATCAGTTCTATCTCCCACTCCTCTAACTGTTCGGCTCTTCATCTTTGTCCTGTGTGCCAAACATGCACCATGTTGATCGTTTTATCGGCGCTCTTGTCAGCATTCTTTTTTGAATTTGGCGCGCCCTTATCAGGCGCTTGATTCTGTAAGGAAGTTCCTTGCTTCTTTGTAGGTTTCAAATGGTTGAGCTCACCCCTCCTGAGGTACTGTACGACCTTTTTAATAAAAGATTTACACCGATCAATTTCGCCGCCATAATCATAATAGAACTCGCAGAACTTGGATTTATCACGCCTAGCGTATTCTGACATCTTACCAGGCTCAGAGAACGTTAAGCATATAGGCTCAGTAGCCAAGATTTCCTTAGGCATTTTATTCAATTCATGCATAATTGCGAAGTTCTGGTTTGGAAAGTTTCCCCTCCCATGATTAGCTCCCGTGCTTGATCTTCGGAACTTATTGTTGTACCTTGACGAGCCATAACCCTGGCAAGAACTGTCACTTTTGCACTTTGACCCACCGATGGACCCCTGAGGGGAATCTTCATCTTTGCCACTTTTCCCAACATGATACTTGGTGTCGTGCCGATCGGTATCCTCCCTCGCACGCATATGCTCCTGCGCTTCTTTAATTGCTTCTGCTAAAGTATCGGGGACCTTCATACGCATATGCTGCCATAAGGTAGGATGTCTGTAAAGACCCGTACTAATTCATAAGAACGAATACAATAACATATGATTACATCGTGAGGTATTTGACCTCTATATGATACATTTTACAAACATTGCATTCGTTTTAAAAGACAAACTTTCATTACATTGACAGTTGATAGGCATGCATACCATTTCATAATATCCATCTATAAATGATCTAATCTGTCATTTACTAAATCATAATCTTTACGGAACTCAACGACTCGAATGCAACGTCTTTTGAAATATACCATGAATGACTCCAAGTACTATCTTTAAAATGAGCAAATGCACAGCGGAAGATTTCTTTAACACCTAAGAATAAACATGCTTTAAAGTGTCAACCAAAAGGTTGGTGAGTTCATTAGTTTATCATAAACGATCATTTTCATCATTTTAATAGACCACAAGAATTTCATTTCCAGTTCTCATAAATATACATCCCATGCATAGAGACAAAAAAATCATTCATATGGTGAACACCTGGTAACCGACATTAACAAGATGCATATAAGAATATCCCCTATCATTCCGGGAAATCCTTCGGACATGATAAAAACAACATCGAAGTACTAAAGCATCCGCAACCATGGATGGGGTTCGTTAGGCCCAATAGATCTATCTTTAGGATTCGCGTCAATTAGTAGATCGGTTTACTAATTCTTAGGTTACCAAGCAAAAGAGGCATATTTGGCTTCGATCATTCAACCATATAATGTGGTTTCGATTACTTGTGTCTATTTCGTAAAATATTTATAAAAAATTTGCATGTATTCTCAGTCCAAAAATATAAAGGGTAAAAAGGCAAATGAAACTCACCATACTATATTTTGTAGTAAAAATACATATGACGTCATTGAACAAGTGCAAGGTTGGCCTCAGATTCACGAATCTATATTAAGTATATATATTAACACACATAATTGTATTTGTACAAATTTATATATATTTAAATTTATTAGTTATATCATTTTTATATTAATAACCTATATGTTCATATATTCTTTTTATATATTTGAAATAAATAAAAAAATTACTTTTGTTATGTTATGTGTATTAAATATATTTTTATACGTATATATATATATATATATATATATATATATATATATATATATATATATATATATATATATATATATATATATATATATATATATATCGTTTGTTTGTTAAAATTATATTAATACTAAAATAATATTAGTAATGATAATAATAATAATGATAATAGAGTTAAAAATGATACCTTTAATATTAATGATAAAAATGATAATTTCAATAAAAATGATACTTTTAAAAAAATGTTAACTTTAAAGATAATTAATACTAATAATTATAAAAATAGTGATTTTTCTAATAATAATAATAATACTAATATTTATATTAATAACTATAATGATAATAATACTACTAATAATGATACTAATACTTATGATAATAATAATAATAATAATAACAATAATAATAATAATAATAATAATAATAATAATAATAATAATAATAATAATAATAATAATAATAATAATAATAATAATAATAATAATAATAATAATAATAATAATACCTAATAATGATTTGGATTTCGGCCCAATCTTAGCAGTCCAATTAGGACCCAAAGCATATTAATCAAATAGCAGCCCAATGGCAACATCGGCCCAATCAATCAAATAAACATGAATCCACTACACAATCTGGTTAAAAAATTACTCCATTGTACTCCGTATGTGCTTTTGTTGTCGGCTCCAAAAGTTGATCGAGGATAGCAGGAAATGCAGGATCACCATGGTCCATGAGTTCTTCGGTTATTCAATCAAACGATCGATCAACAGCAAACATCAACAGATCCTTCTTCGATTTAATCGATTTATCGTCATCCTCGTTTAATCATCCTTATCAGTCTTCATCATCAGAGAAATCGAAGCAATTGTTGATGTTTGTTCAACTAGGAAGAAATCGATAATCATAG
The DNA here is from genome assembly GCF_046630445.1 of Rutidosis leptorrhynchoides. Classification (NCBI taxonomy): domain Eukaryota; kingdom Viridiplantae; phylum Streptophyta; class Magnoliopsida; order Asterales; family Asteraceae; genus Rutidosis; species Rutidosis leptorrhynchoides. Next base: position 359,168,808 of record NC_092336.1, on the reverse strand, counting down.
CAGCGTAGATGCAGGTACCATATCTTATTATCATCGATTATTATCAACACCGAGTACCAACAGAGAACAGAAACTGTAATTTGTGTTCTTTTTTATTTATTTACATATTTATTTATATAAATACATATATTCATTAGCCGTCACTGTTCATCATGAGTTCAATTCAACCAAAATTACTGCGATGTAATTTATCCGTTTGAATTGAATATGAAAAAAATTGGAAGATTTTGTTTTCTTTTCCTAAATTGTGAACATGTCCGATGATGATGGTTGTATAAATCAATGGGTCATGGGGATCATGTTTCTTTTTCTTTTCAAACTGAACAAGAAGCCACAGCTGTTAATGTTTACACGGCAATAATTCATGATAGGTATTTGGTTGAGTTTGGTTTTTGTCTGTTGCTTGAACAGGAACATGAATAATAGTAACAGTACTGGTTTTCAATTTGTTTTTGGCTTTTAATTTGTTTGAAACAGGAATAGGGATATGCATCAGATTGCAGTATTCTTGGTTTTAATAGTTATGAAGGCTTTCGAATGGTAGCAGAAAGTATAGCATAGCAGCAGCAGCTTTTCAGGTGGATTTTGTTTGATTTAATAAATTAGTGAATAATGAATCATAGTTGTGTTCAAATGTAGATGATAAGATTGTGGCTGTGTGATTGTAAAAATGAAGGTGGAGTTGGGCTGTTTTGACAGGAACAGGATAAACAAGTAAGCAGTTTACGGTTGTCATGGTTAATTTTATGATAATGATGTTTTGAGTTTGATGGAATAGCCTAGGATAACCTTGTGCTTGTATCCTTATGTTCTTGTGTTGAATTCGAAAACGGATAGGGAGAATCAACAATTGTAAGTGATGGTGAAAGTGAATATGATTACAAAGAAAAGAGTAGTTCATTATTATTTACCATTTTTCTTCGTCATTGTAACAGGAACAGAAGAGAAAAGAGTAGCAGTCCAGTGGTTTCTTCTTTGAGGTTGCAAATTAAACACGATCGATTATTTAATTGTTCATGGTGGCGGTCTAGTGGTATAGGTGATCAAAGTGGTTCGTAGTGTTTGTTTCTCGAAAGGAAAAGTAGGAACAGAAGAAATAAGAAAACAATACGGATGTGCAGGGTGGTGAGTGTTCATGATGGTAGGCGGTGGTTATTGGTGATCGAAGAAGGGAATTGCAGAGTGGATATATATAACATCATGGAATACTTGTAGTAGCAGTTAAGATTTATCCTAATTGATTTGTGAAACTGACTGGTAATAATATTTAGACAGAAGACAAAAAAAAATAAAGTTTGATAGTGATTTAAAATAGAAGTTGATTTGTATTTGATAATTGAATCGTACAGACAGATTGAACAAATTAGGTAGCAAGTTGTAACAAATTTTGTAGTTATCTATTTTAATTTATTCTTAATAAATATTAATAATAATTATATTAATATAAATATAATACTAATAATAACTATATTAATAATAATAAATAATAATAATGATAAATAAAAAAATGATAATAATACTATTATAATATAATTTGTATTTATCTTTTATGATAACTATAAAATAAAATTGATGATTTTTAATGTTAATGGTAATATTAATAATCATAAAAATAACTAAAATTATAATTTTACTACTAATTATAATGATATTAATAATGATAATAATGATATTAGTAATAATAACATTATAACACCTCAAATGTATCAACTTTCATATCTATATATCAAAATAATAATACTCCTAATACTGATTTTAATATTAGTAGTAATTTTTATAGTAATGAGGGGAATAACATTGATATAATCATTTTATTTTAACTTGTAATAAATTTTAATATACTAATCTTTCATATTCTTAATTATGTAATAATAACAATACATTGAATATTTAATTCTTATGCATTTACAATTTGCATATAATAATTATTATGTATAGAAACCATATATATCATTCTAACATTGTTATTATAATTATTTGTTGTTAACTTCGTTAAGAAAATAAAACGAGTATTTCTAAATACTTATATTCAAAGTTTTCAAAATATATATTATATCAATTTATTACTTAACAAATTTTTATTTTTAAAACATAAATTATTTTATATCTATAATTTCTACAACTAAACACATAACATTTTATTAATATATATCAGATTATATATATATATATATATATATATATATATATATATATATATATATATACATATTTATTTACAAATAGTTATTCGTGAATCGTCGGGAGTAGTCGAAAGGTTAATTGAATGTATGACAACAGTTCAAACTTTTTGAGACTCAACATTACAGACTTTGCTTATCGTGTCGGAAACATATATAGATTAAGTTTAAATTTGGTCGGAAATTTCCGGGTCGTCACAGTACCTACCCGTTAAAGAAATTTCGTCCCGAAATTTGATCGTGGTTGTCATGGCAAATAATAAAAAAAATGTTTTCATGATGAATATGAGTTGACAAATAGAGTTTTATTACCATAGGGTAATATGGATAAAAAAAATTCGATTACTCGAAGAGTACGATGAAGCTATCACAAAAGAGTGAAATGAGTAGGTGTAGATTCGTCATATCTTTTGACGTAGATAAAATTGATTTCCAAATTCAAGAGATTTGGAGAAAATATTCGTAATAAGATTTGATTCTTCGGTAATCAAGGGAATTAGGATCCGCTTTAAATGCGATCATCTGTTTTTGATTGCTCTGTCGGATATTTCACTATAAATTCACCCCCTTCATTTCCTTATTTCTACAACTCACATCTTCAATTCTTTATTTCTTAATTCATACTTTTGTTTTCTCTTCCCGACTTTAAGTCAAACGAATAATGGTCCAGAATTTGTAGATATGAATTTCGAAATGAACATAGTTAATGTTTTAAGAAGAAAATGGTAATGGTACGATCTTGATTTGTCAAATTACCAGAATACCTCGGAAAAGGCCGAATCATCAAGAAAATATTTTCTTGATATGTTTAGAGGTTAAGTAGAATACAAGAGTCGTGTAACATGACACATGATGACGTTATGATCTGTGAATCATCACGTTCCATTTAGAAACTCAGCATGAATTACTGTAATATAATCACATTGATCAAGTGTCATTATATTATACTAATTCATGCTTCAGTTCCCAACACTACTTCAAAACATTCTTATTTTAAATTTAAAGGTTTCAAAATTTAGAAACTAAAACATTTTCCTTTATGATGTGATACAGATAACGCGAGAGGATAAATGATTTCAGATAAGAATAATTATGGAAATATCTTCAGAAATATGGAGGATATTTATAATGAAAGATACGATGATATCCTAGAATTTCTAATATCAGAGGATGATGAAGGGTATTGTTTGCAGGGGTTTAGAGTCAGGAGCAAGGTATTCGTTAATGATTTCAGTAGATACTGAATCATTTAGATTCTTTGAAGTCAGGTTCAGTCTTTGTGATTTGTCCACAGCCTCCTTCATACTTTGCTCAATCCGGTTTCCAGTTCCAAGACTTCTCTTTTTCAGCGCTTTGTCATCACACTTATTCATTATCATCAAACTTTTACTGTTAAAGTCGTTTATAGTCTTTGCTGCTTCATCAGCATTTTTCCTTTTTTGGAAAACGAATGCGTAGTTCGGAGTGTTTTTCAGAAACATCACATTCAAATTAAGTCCAGAAGGTAGACGTTATATATACACATATAACTGTTGACGTAGACATGCTGCGAGATTTCAAAATATTGATTGCTAATTCCCGATGATTCGTATGGCAATTCTCCTTACAAGATGCGAATGAGTAAATGATGGGGTTTCGGTAATTCTAATGATTCTTCGGACGGTCAAAGATCAGTGAAGTTGTGAATAAGTTTATTGCTAATGTGGTGAAATATGAAAGGTTCTTCGGTAACAAAAGGGTAATCATATATATCAAGATTATGATAAGGCTACTTCAAATGAAAAATTGAAGTTGTCTTGTTGGAGCTGTGATAGAATTTGCTACTTTGAAAAGGAATTGCAAAGTTATTTTTTTTGCTAATAAATGCCAAAGGATCTGACACAGATATGTGTTGAATTATGACTTTGGTTTCGAGAGCTTTTTAAGTACATAACTGTGGGTAATATGTGGCTAGATCATCATCTCGATTGCTCATTATTTGAAGTGTCTTCGGAAATTTTCGAAGGGTTTGAACACAAATTGTAATCGTTAATATACATTTGATGTTCTAACACAGTTTTGAAGTCAAAGTATAGCTTTGAAAGATATAGGAATCTAAAAGTGATGGTATTGGTTATATCTCGAATTGAATTATGAGGTTTCAAAAATCAGAATATGTAATTGAGTTTGAATGAGTATGGTTGTTTTGATTTCTATGAAAGAATGTATATTATTGTGAAAGTAGGAAGTACAGTTGATAATTTGCTTAATCGGATTCGAAGAATGTAACATATTAATTGCGAATATATATATCTCTCGGGTATTACCTACCCGTTAAAAAAATTTCACAATTAATATTTTGTACAAAAGAATTTTATTACAGTCTTTATGAAAATATATATGTGTATATTTTCTTCAGATGTAACATAAATTTAATAAGTTAATATTAAACTCATTTGATTTAGGATTGAAACTAGAATTGAATAATCCCTTGAAGGCTTTAGAGATTACATAAGTATTTCTTCAATGTTATTGAAATTATGAATCAATACTTTGCATGATGTTGGTGTGGAATTCTTGTGAACTTCGCAAGGTATGAATGATGTTATCGAAAAATTTCGAGTACATCGATGATAAAAGTGTAAAATCAAACATATATTTGATTAATACACTTGTTTTATTATGAGATAAAATTCATTGAATTTAAACAGGTAGTTAAGATGGTTAAGTTGCAGACGAAGGACGTACATTATTGCATATTTGTAATATGAATTAACCGAGTAGTTAAGATTCACACATGATAGCTTAGTACGGAAAGATTTATTTTTATTTCAAAATATATATATATCAAATATACATATAATTTCTTCAGAGGGAATGAGTTAATTCTTCATAACTCGTTGATACAATATACGCGTTATTGATTCGTAATGATGTCCACAGTGATTCTGGAACTGTCGGAGTTTGTGATGTTATAGGTGTTGTTGATTCTGATGCTGACTGCACTAACGATGCTGGGGACGCTGATGGTACTATTTATGTTGTTGGTAAAACAAGTTTAGCTTGTTAACCACACACCATTTTTGTCAGGGTTTCTACTTTTCCTTCTATCATTTTGGTTCGCTTAACTGATTTATGGTTAGGGCTAAATTAGATAATCTCTAAGACTTTAGAGATTACATAATCGCCGCGGAATATTTCTCCAATGAAGTTATGAATTAATACTTCGTTAGTTATGGTTGTTGGTACTCCTTGGTATCTATGGTACGTATGACATTGATGCTCGTGGGACAGATTGTGAAGTTAAGGTTTACGACGAGGTTGTGGTTGGAGATGGTAATGGTACTGTTGGTATTGCTGATGGTGGTACTGGTTATGCTGCTGGTGCTGCTGCTGGTGTTTGTAACCTTTGCACCATATTCTCCAAAGCCACTACCCGAGCACGAAGCTCGTTGACTTCTTCTATTACACCGGGGTGATTGTCGGTTCGGACAGGCGGATAAATAAAATCTAGAATTTGATGTAGTATATAATCATGACGAGATACCCTGGAAATGAGAGAGAAAATGGTGTTTCAGACGGGTTCGCGGTAAGTGTTTCAGGTTCTTCGTCAAGAGGGCAATGTGGTGGATGGAAAGGATCGCCTTCTTCTTGTCCCCAATGATTGAGGATGCTACAAACCCATCCCCAATTCATCCAGAATAAGTGATGTTGGTTGATCCATTCCGGTCACACTGCCTCCAGAGCTTGAGTGAGATTCCATTTCGGAATCCGAGTGACTTGAACTAACGACGAATTCCATTTCGTACGATTGGATAAAGGATTTTTCGATAAAAAATGATTTTCTGGCTATCAGGTGGTATTCTATTTACATAGGATATCTATATATATATATATCAAAAAATTTCGTAGATTACGGAGGAATTTGCGGGATATGTCAGGCAAAGTTTAAAGTAACAGATACGATAAGATATGATTAAGCAGATACGTTAAGATATGAATTTTGTCTATACACTATTCATGCAATCAATGCAATAAGATGTGTCTATACTAAGAATAATAAGCAGGTAATTTTCGACAAAAATGATAAGCAAAACTTTTGACATGCAGACACGGTCGAAGTCCAGACTCACTAATACATCTAAGCAACTATCAGTTAGACACACTAATGCAAGACCTGGTTCACTAAGACCACCGCTCTGATACCACATGTAAAGACCCGTCTTAATTCATAAGAATGAATACAATAACATATGATTACATCGCGAGGTATTTGACCTCTATATGATACATTTTACAAACATTGCATTCGTTTTAAAAGACAAACTTTCTTTACATTGACAGTTGACAGGCATGCATACCATTTCATAATATCCATCTATAAATGATCTAATCTGTCATTTACTAAATCATAATCTTTACTAAACTCAACGACTCGAATGCAACGTCTTTTGAAATATACCATGAATGACTCCAAGTACTATCTTTAAAATGAGCAAATGTACAGCGGAAGATTTCTTTAACACCTGAGAATAAACATGCTTTAAAGTGTCAACCAAAAGGTTGGTGAGTTCATTAGTTTATCATAAACGATCATTTTCATCATATTAATAGACCACAAGAATTTCATTTCCAGTTCTCATAAATATACGTCCCATGCATAGAGACAAAAAAAATCATTCATATGGTGAACACCTGGTAACCGACATTAACAAGATGCATATAAGAATATCCCCTATCATTCCGGGAAATTCTTCGGACATGATAAAAACAACATCGAAGTACTAAAGCATCCGCAACCATGGATAGGGTTCGTTAGGCCCCATAGATCTATCTTTAGGATTCGCGTCAATTAGTAGATCGGTTTACTAATTCTTAGGTTACCAAGCAAAAGGGGCATATTCGACTTCGATCATTCAACCATATAATGTAGTTTCGATTACTTGTGTCTATTTCGTAAAACATTTATAAAAAATTCGCATGTATTCTCAGCCCAAAAATATAAAGGGTAAAAAGGCAAATGAAACTCACCACACTGTATATTGTAGTAAAAATACATATGACGTCATTGAACAAGTGCAAGGTTGGCCTCGGATTCACGAATCTATATTAAGTATATATATTAACACACATAATTGTATTCGTACAAATTTATATATATTTAAATTTATTAGTTATATCATTTTTATATTAATAACCTATATGTTCATATATTCTTTTTATATATTTGAAGTAAATAAAAAAATTACTTTTGTTACGTTATGTGTATTAAATATATTTTTGTGTATATATATATATATATATATATACATATATATATATATAGACATACATATATATATATATATCTATATATATATATATATATATATATATATATATATATATATATATATATATATATCGTTTGTTTGTTAAAATTATAATAATACTAAAATAATATTAGTAATGATAATAATAATAATGATAATAGAGTTAAAAATGATACCTTTAATATTAATGATAAAAATGATACTTTTAATAAAAGAATTAACTTTAAAGATAATTAATACTAATAACTATAAAAATAATGATTTTTCTAATAATAATAATAATACTAATATTTATATTAATAACTATTAACTATAATCATAATAATACTACTAATAATGATACTAATACTTATGATAATAATAATAATAATAATAATAATAATAATAATAATAATAATAATAATAATAATAATAATAATAATAATAATAATAATAATAATACCTAATAATGATTTGGATTTCGGCCCAATCTAAGTAGTCCAATTAGGACCCAAAGCATATTAATCAAATAGCAGCCCAATAGCAACATCAGCCCAATCAATCAAATAAACATGAGTCCACTACACAATCTGGTTAACACATTACTACATTGTACTCCGTATGTGCTTTTGTTGTCAGCTCCAAAAGTGGATCGAGGATAGCAGGAAACGCATGATCACCATGGTTCATGAGGTCTTTAGTTATTCAATCAAACGATTGGTCAACAGCAAACATCAACAGATCCTTCTTCGATTTAATCGATTTATCATCATCATCGTTCAATCATCCTTATCAGTCTTCATCATCAGAGAAATCGAAGCAATTGTTGATGTTTGTTCAACTAGGAAGAAATCAATAATCATAGCAGTGTAGATGCAGGTACCATATCTTATTATCATCAATTATTATCAACACCGAGTACTAACAAAGAACAGAAACTGTAATTTGTGTTCTTTTTTATTTATTTACATATTTATTTATATAAATACATATATTCATTAGCCGTCATTATTCATCATGAGTTCAATTCAACCAAAATTACTGCGATGTAATTTAACCGTTTGATTTGAATATGAAAAAAATTGGAAGATTTTGTTTTCTTTTCCTAAATTGTGAACATGTCTGATGATGATGGTTGTATAAATCAATGGGTCATGGGGATCCTGTTTCTTTTTCTTTTCAAATTGAACAAGAAGCCACAGCTGTTAATGTTTACACAACAGTAATTCATGGTAGGTATTTGGTTGAGTTTGGTTTTTGACTGTTACTTGAACAGGAACATGAATACAAGTAACAATACTGGTTTTCAATTTGTTTTTGGCTTTTAATTTGTTTGAAACAGGAATAGGGATATGCATCAGATTGCGGTATTCTTGGTTTTAATGGTTATGAAGGTTTTCGAATGGTAGCAGAAAGTATAGCATAGCAGCAGCAGCAGCTTTTTAGGTGGATTTTGTTTGATTTAATAAATTAGTGAATAATGAATCATAGTTGTGTTCAAATGTAGATGATAAGATTGTGGTTGTTTGATTGTAAAAATGAAGGTGGAGTTGGGCTATTTTGATAGGAACAGGATAAACAAGTAAGCAGTTTACGGTTGTCGTGGTTAATTTTATGATAATGATGTTTTGAGTTTGATGGAATAGCCTAGGATAACCTTGTGCTTGTATCCTTATGTTCTTGTGTTGAATTAGAAAACGAATAGGGAGAATCAACAATTGTAAGTGATGGTGAAAGTGAATATGATTACAAAGAAAAGAGTAGTTCATTATTATTTACCATTTTCTTCGTCATTGTAACAGGAACAGAAGAGAAAATAGTAGCAGTACAGTGGTTTCGTCTTTGAGGTTGCAAATTAAACATGATCGATTATTTAATTATTCATGGTGGCGGGTCTAGTGGTAGAGGTGATCAAAGTGGTGTGTGGTGTTTGTTTCTCGGAAGGAAAAGTATGAACAGAAGAAATAAGAAAACAATACGGATGTGCAGTGTGGAGAGTGTTCATGATGGTAGGCGGTGGTTATTGGTGATCGAAGAAGGGAATTGCAGAGTGGATATATATAACATCATGGAATACTTGTAGTAGCAGTTAAGATTTATCCTAATTGATTTGTGAAACCGACTGGTAATAATATTTAGACATGTGACGACCCGGAAATTTTTGACCAAATTTAAACTTAATCTTTATATGATTTCGATACGATAACAAAAGTCTATTAAACCGAGTCTCAAAATGTTGGAACTATTTTATGAATCCATTTGACTTTTGACTAATCCCGACGATTCACGAACAATTGTTTGTAACTAAATATGTATATATATAAATGTTAAACATTCAATAGATATATTCATATAATATAAGATATAATTATTAGATATTAAAAATTTAATAAAATTGTAATATTAAATGTAAGTACAAGTTTAGTTATAGTTATTATAATATTGTTACATTCATTAGTAATATCAATATCAGTATTATTAATATTATTAAAAAGGATAATATTGAAATTTATTACATTCAAATTGTTATATCTATTAGTATTATTGATATTATCATTTCTAATATTAGTATTTTTATTATTATTATTAGTATATTTACCAAAATTATGAATTATCTACTGTTATGTATAAATAGGCATGTATAAATATGGTTATACATATATAAATATAAATACAGATACATATGAAGATAGAATTATAGTTTGATGCATATTATATGTAAACAATCATATATATTGTACAAGGTTGTTAAATATAACTATCAACTGTTTTAAATTGATAATCTTGTCTCAAATCTGATTATATGTCGTAAGAGAATCAGCTAATACAACTAAATTCCAGCTAGCCATCAACATCTATCTATCCCCTATTCTCTACATTATATACTACTTACTATATCTTTATATATCTAAATATATATAGCAAATAGAGGAGAGAAAAAATAGATAAACTATCACACATCTTAAAACACCACAGCAAACCACACCCTAAGCACCATTCTTCTTCGTAAATTACTGCTGTGAAGTTTCTGTCATCGAACCCATCAAACACCACGTCTCACCATCTACAAAATTGACTCAACACCATCAATCACATCACCTAAACTTTCATGTGTTATCCAAACTTTTCTGTTTTCTTTTCTGGACATCAAACCACCACCATCACAAACCTGCAAGAACCTTGCCATGTTTTTCTGTTCGAACCCACCTCACCAACGAACAATTCATCCATCAAATTCGGTCTTCTGTTCCTATTCAGTCGAACAACCATCAACAACCACCTGCTCAATATTTCAAAACACAATTCAAATTCATCTCATAAGTTCACAGCAACAAAATCATATGATTTCAGCTTCTTCAAATAAAAAAAATAAAAAAATAAAGAAAAAAAGAAATTATAATATATTCACAATTCTATTTTAATACATGAAACAAGTATATTCATCAAATAATCACTTTCATTCAGGAACTTGGATTCTCACATTCTTGTTTAAAGATTCCTACAATAAATAAAGCTAATATCTATGATCAATAAAAGAAATCAAACCTTAGTGAACATTCAGATTCGAATATGATTATCTATATCACAGAAAATTCAATTGATTTCATCTTTTATTCAAAAACACAATTCGTTGAGGTCCTCAGAGTACTTTGATCTATCCCAGCTCAAACTAAACAGAGATTTTAAATTCATAATCCTCCAACAATGCTTCTTGATACTTCAATTTAAGTTAACAATCATGGAATGATTACAAAACTCAAAGTCAATTATCAAACCTGTGAAGAATTACCTTTCTGTTCTTCGATGATTCCAATAATTGCTGTTGTTTCAATCTTGTTAGCTTCAACAAAACGGTTAGATACTTACCTATAAATAATCCTTCAATTTATTCTTTCTTCAATTACTCGTCACTGCTCGATTTATATCCAACCCGAACTTCCAATCGAATACCACAACCCATCATATAAATTAGTTAAATCAAGTTAAATCATTACCTTTGAATATCATCAACATGATCCGCTAAGAACTATTGCTGCTAAGCGAGTAGAATTAAGATGATCGATCATGGTTGCACCTCTGGTTGTCCTCTTTGATTTCGATCAGACTACACGACTTCACAACCCCAAATTTCATAGTGTTATTAGATAATCGAAGACTCCATGATCAACCTACAACAACAGATGCCGTAGCAATAACAATGAAATAAAGAAGATGATGATTATTATACGGAATTAGAAAGAAAGTCGATGAAAACGATGGGGAATAAAACTCGGATCCCATCTGTTGTTATCTTGTTGTGTCAGATACCTAATCCCCTAAAACAATTACTGAATCGGGTTCTTGATTTAGATTTCTTAGTTGGGCCATTTTAATAATTGGGCTGAGATTAATGTTGGATTTCTAAGTGGGCTGCTATGGCTTACTAAACCCACGAAGAAAGCTTAAATAAAATTAAAACGTGAATTGAAATTGAAAAGTAGAAATAGTGAAGTGGTTATGGGTGTGTTCACTGTACGAGAGGTCGTGGGTTCGAGCCCGGGCAGTGGCGTTTTGTTTTTTTTAAAAGCTTGTCTTCAAAGGTTGTGCTTTGCTATTTTATTACCATTATTATTATTGTTATTATTATTAGTTATCATTTATTATTATAATCATGATTATAATTACAATTATGATTATTATTATGACTAATATTATTTTCACCACTAGTAATATCATTTTTATTGATATTATTATTATTATCACATTATTATTATTATTATTATAAGTATTATTATTAATATTTGAGATATAATCACTATTATTATTATTATTATTAGGAGTATCATTATTAGAAAAATTATCATTTTTATTAAAAGTAACATTAGTATTTAATATTTTCATTTTCATTATTATTATTATTATTAAAGTTAGTATTATTATTAAAACTATCATTTTTCTATTAAGTGTATCTTTTAGTAGAATAATCATTATTTTATCATTATTATTATTATTATTGTTTTAGTAATATTATAATAAACAAATGGTATTTATATAAAAAAAATATATATATATTTTTAAATATATCCTAACTATATTAATATTACATATTAATTTAAATAAAATGTTATCATTATAAAATATCAACTAAGTTATATATAATAGATAAATACCTTTTAATATAATTAAATATATAATTATCTAAAATATATAAAATAGGTATAATTAAATTATTTATTAAAATAACATACAAATTATAAAGTATATTAATATTAATATATAAAACTTGTTTAATTGTTATTATATGTCTTAATATATATATATAAATGATATAGGTTCGTGAATCCGAGGCCAACCCTACACTTATTCAATGTCGTCATATGTATTTTTACTCCAAAATACAGTATCGTGAGTTTCATTAATCCCTTTTTAAAATGCTTTTGCAATATATATTTTTGGGACTGAGAATACATGCGCTGTTTTTATAACTGTTTTACGAAATAGACACAAGTAATTGAAACTACATTATATGGTTGAATGATCGAAATCGAATATGCCCCTTTTAGTCAGGTAATCTAAGAATTAGGGAACAGACACCCTAATTGACGCGAATCCTAAAGATAGATCTATCAGACCCAACAAGCCCCATCCAAAGTACCGGATGCTTTAGTACTTCGAAATTTATATCATGTCCGAAGGAGGATCCCGGAATGATGGGGATATTCTTATTTGCATATTGTGAATGTCGATTACCAGGTGTTCAATCCATATGAATGATATTGTTGTCTCTATGCATGGGACGTATGTTTAGGAGAAATGGAAATATGAAATCTTGTGGTCTATTAAAATGATGAAATGATTATTTATGTTAAACTAATGAACTCACCAACCTTTTGGTTGACACTTTAAAGCATGTTTATTCTCAGGTATGAAAGAAGTCTTTCGCTGTGCAATTTCTCATTTTAAATATATTACTTGGAGTCATTCATGACCTATTTCAAAAGATGTTGCATTCAAGTCGTTAAGTTCATCAAGATTATTATTAAGTTAATTATAGTTGGATATATTATGAAATGGTATGCATGTCTGTTAACTTTCGATGAAATGAAAGTTTGTCTTTAAAAACGAATGTAATGTTTGTAAAATGTATCATATAGAGGTCAAGTACCTCGCGATGTAACCAACTATTGTGAATCGTTTGTAATCAATATGAACTTCGTCCGGATGGATTAGAACGGGTCTCTACAGTTGGTATCAGAGCGGTGGTCTTAGCGAACCAGGTCTACATTAGTATGTCTAACTGATAAGTCAATAGGATGCATTAGTGAGTCTGGACTTCGACCGTGTCTGCATGTCAAAAGTTTTGCTTATCATTTCTAGTCGGAAATCATCTGCTTATCATCCTTAGAAAATTACATGTTTATCATTATTAGTCTAGACACGTCTTGCTACATTAATTGAATGAGTACTGTATAGACAAAATTCATGTCTTAGCGTATCTGCTAAATCATATCTTATCGTATCCGTTACTTTAAACTTTGCCTGACATATCCCGCAAATTCCTCCGTAATCTATGAAATCTTTTGATATATATATATATATATATATATATATATATATATATATATATATATATATATATATATATATATATATATATATATATATATATATAATACCACCCGATAGCCGGAAAATCATTTTATATCGAAAAATCCTTTATCCAATCGCACGAAATGGAATTTGTCATCAGTTCAAGTCCCTCGGATTCCAAAATGGAATCCCACTCAAGCTCCGAAAGCAGTGTAACCGGAATAGATCAATCAATCAGTCATCATCTATTCTGGATGAATTGGGGATGGGTTCGTAGCCTCCTCAATCATTGGAGACAAGAAGAAGGCAATCCTTTCCATCCACCACATTGCCCTCTTGACGAAGAACCTGAAGCACTTACCGGCGAACCTGTCCGAAACACCATTTTCTCTCTCATTTCCAGGGTATCTCATCACGATTATATACTATACCAAATTCTAGATCATATTTATCCGCTCGTTCGAACTGACAATCACCCCGGTGTAATAGAAGAAGTCAACGAGCTTCGCGCTCCGGTAGTGGCTTTGGAGAATATGGTGCAAAGGTTACAAACACCAGCAGCAGCAGCAGCATAACCAGTATCACCACCACCAACAACAACCGTATCGCAAACCTCAACTTCACAATCTGTCACACGAACACCAACGTCATATGCACCATAGATACCAAGGAGTACCAACAACAATGAACGATGAAGTATTAATTCATAACTTCATTGAAGAAATATTCTGCGAAGAATATGTGGTTTCTAAAAGTTTTAGAGATTATGAAAGGACCCGTTCATATACATTATAAACGATTCACAATAGTTGATTACATCGCGAGGTATTTGACCTCTATATGATACGTTTTACAAACATTGCATTCGTTTTTAAAAGACAAACTTTCTTTACATCAAAAATTGACGGCATGCATACCATTTCATATTACATCCAACTATAATTGACTTAATATTAATCTTGATGAACTCAACGACTCGAATGCAACGTCTTTCAAAGTATGTCTTGAATGACTCCAAGTAATATCCTTAAAATGAGCTAATGCACAGCGGAAGAATTCTTTAATACCTGAGAATAAACATGCTTTAAAGTGTCAACTAAAAGGTTGGTGAGTTCATTAGTTTATCATAATCCATCATTTTCGTAATAGTAATAGACCACAAGATTTCAGTTTCTATAAATATCCGTACACTCGCAAGTGTATAAAAGTATTCTATAAGTTGTAGGCACCCGGTAACAAGCTTTAACGTTCATGTTTTACTCTCTGAAGTACACCAGATCAGGTGTGTTTAAAATAACCTCGAAGTACTAAAGCATCCCATAGTCAGGATGGGGTTTGTCAGACCCAATAGATCTATCTTTAGGATTCGCGCCTACCGTGCATAGACAAGTAGTTTAATGTTACCAAGCTAAGGGTATATTTCTGGTTTAAACCCACATAGAATTAGTTTTAGTACTTGTGCCTATTTCGTAAAACATTTATAAATCAGCGCATGTATTCTCAGCCCAAAAATATATATAAAAAGGGAGCAAATGAAACTCACAATATTGTATTTCGTAGCAATTATGTATATGACGGCACTGAACAAGTGCAGTGTTTGTCTCGGATTCATGAACGTATCAATATTGTGATTCAATATTGCAGGAAAGTACGTAGACGCAACGAAAATGATAAACGTTAGGTTGACCTCACGAGCAATACCCTCGATCAATACCCATAACCTTTATAGCTATAACCCATAATTTCCTTAGCTCTATCCCATTTGAAAACTTATTTTGAAATCGTCTGAATATAACTCCGTCGTAGTATTGTATGTACACTAATAATATCTTGAAATAATACTAAGTAAATATATATATATATATATATGTAATTCGATTGAGAGAGTTTAGAGAAATATATTTTCAAGTTTCTATGAAATAATGAAACCTATTGAATTCTATTTATAATAGATTTTTGAATTATTAAAGTGAATTATTAAAGTATGAATTATTAAAGTGAATTATTAAAGTATGAATTATTAAAGTGAATTATTAAAGTATGAATTATTAAAGTATGAATTATTAAAGTTAAAGTAAAGTAAAAGTAAAGTAAAGGTAAAGTTAAAGTATAGTAAAAGTATAAAACTATGTAAGTATAATACGCGTATAAAAATATATATAATATTAATTTAAATCGTTATATATATATATATATATATATATATATTTAATAAAATAAAATATAAATATCATTATCTTTATCATACTGGTTAAGTAATGAGTTGTCAAAAAAATAGATTTCTTAAATCACAGTGGACCTCATAACATAGGCCCATAATCATATCATAATGTATCTGATAATTCAATCATTTGATATTATCTCTTAATTCTGTCGATAAATATATCGAAACAAATATGTTTATGTAAAGTATCATATATCTAATACTTTGTTAATGTTTTCAGATAATATTATATATTATATATACATATCTATATACACATAATTGTTCGTGAATCGTCGAACACGGTCAAAGGGTAATTGATTACATTAATGTAGTTCTAAACTTTTTGAGATTCAACATTACAAATTCTGCTTATCGTGTCAGAAACATATAAAGGTTAAGTTTAAATTTGGTCGGAAATTTCCAGGTCGTCACAGCACCTACCCGTTAAAGAAAGTTCGTCCCGAAATTTGATCGAGGTCGTCATGGCTAACTATAAAAATGTTTTCTTGACGAATATGAGTTGATAAATAGAGTTTTATCATCATTGAGTAATATAGATAAAACAATTTGATTACGCGAAGAGTATAAGTGAAGCTATCGCAAGAGAGTGAAATGAGTAAACGTATATTCGTTTTAACCGATGACGTAGTTATGATTGATTTCCGGAATTCATGGGATTTAAAGAAAATCTTTGCAATAAGATTTGCTTCATCCAGTATTGATTCTTGATATACTTTTAACTTTCATATCTGTCATTCTTCTTTTTCATCTACCACTGGAGGAAGTTATTTTCTTCTACCATTACCTTGGGGTTATTGTGTTTTTCATTCTCCCGTGTCTTTATATTGCTATACGCATTTATATACACGGTTTGTAATTTCGGGGTTGTTATCGGGCTTTATATTCTCCATTATATTTCGGAGCTTCATGCTTTCGTTTTCTCTTCCCGATCTTAAGTCAAGCGGATAATAGTCCAGAATTCGTAGATATGAATTTTTGGATGAACTTAGTTAATGTTCCAAGAAGAAAATCGTAATGGCACGATCTTGATTTGGCAAATTACCAAAATATTCGAAAATATAGAGATATCAAGATGATATGTTCTTAATATGTTTGAAAATTGGGTAGAATGTAAGAGTCGTGTAAACAGTACATGATGACGGTATGTTCTGTGAATCATCACGTTCTATTAGAAACTCAGCATGACTTACTGTAATATAATCACGTTGATCAAGTGTCATTATATTATACTAACTCATGCTTCAGTTCCCAACACTACTTCAAAAACATTCCTATTTTAAATTCAAATTTTTTTTTTAATTTAGAAACTAACACAGTTTCTTTTTATGTTGTAACGCAGATATTGCAAAGAGATAAAAGATATCGGATAAGAATAGTTGTGAAAATATCTTCAGGAATATCGAAGATATTATAATAAAAGATACGATAATATGGATGATGAAGAAGATTTGTCTGTGAAGGTTTAGAATAAGAAGTAAGGTGTTTGCTAACGATTTCAGTAGACACTGAATCATTTGGATCCTTTGAAGGCAGATTTAGTCTTTGTGATTTGTCCACAGCCTCCTTCATGGTCTGCTCAATCCGTTTTAAAGTTTCAAACCTTCTCTTTTTCTCAGATTTACCACCATACTATTCTTTATCATCAAACTTTTGACTGTTAAAGTCGTTTACAGTTTTTGCTGCTTCATCAGCATTTTTCCAATTTCGAAGAACTAGTTCATAGTTTGGGATGTTTTTCAAAAAATTCACATTCAAAGTATGTAAGTCTAGGAGATAGACGTTATATGTATAACTTTTGACGTAAAATTGTCGCGAAATTCAAAATACTGATTGCTAATTCCCAGTAGTTGGTGTGACAATTATTGTTACAGGATGTAGGTGAGTACATGATGGGGTTTTAATGAATAAGTATAGTGGCTTTTCGGAGAGGCTTAAGTCGAAGGTTAATGAAGTTGTTGATAAGTTTACTACTAATGTGGCGAGATATGAAAGGTTCCCCGGTAACAATGATGAAGGGGTAATTGTTATAATAAGGTTTATTCGTATAAACAAATGAAGGTGATTTGCTGAAGCTGTGACAAAACTGTCTATTTTGGAAAGAGATTGAAAAATTATATTTGGTAATAAATATCAAAGGATCTGACACGGATACGTGTTAAACTATAACTTTGGTTTCGAGAGCTTTTCAGATGCATGACAGTGGGTAATATTTGGTTGGATCATCATCTCGCATGTCTTTAGGAATTTCGAAGTGTTTGAACACATATTGTAATTGTTAATATGCATATGATGTTCTAAGATTTTGAATGATACAAATATTTTTGTGAGTTCCATGAATAGAAATGAGGTTCTAGGACAGTTTTGAAGTCAAAGTATAGTTTTGAAAGATGTAGGAATCTAAGAGTGATGATTTCGGTTATATCTTGAATCGAATTCTGAGATTTCAAAATCGAAATATGTAATTAGATTTTAAATGAGTATGGTTGTTTTGATTTCTATAAAAGAATGTATATTGTTGTGAAAGTAGGGAGTATAATGGATGATTTGCTAAATCAGATTCGAAGAATGTAACATATTAATTGTGAATTTATATATCTCTCGGGTATTACCTACCCGTTAAAAAAAAAATTTCACAATTAATATTTTGTACAAAAGAATTTTATTACAGTCTTTATGGAAATATATATGCGTATATTTCTTCAGATGTAATATTGATTTAATGAGTTAATATTAAATTAAACTCATTTGATTTATGGTTAAGGCTAAGATAGATAATTTCTAAACTTTAGAAATTACATAATCGCCGTAGAATGTTTCCCCAATGAAGTTATGAATCAATACTTCATCGTTGTGGTATTCCTTGGTATCTACATGGCGTATGACGTCGATGCTCGTGGGACAGATTTTGAAGTTGAGGTTTGAAATGCGGTTGTTGTTGGTGGTGGTAATGGTACTGTTGATGTTGATGGTGGTACTGGTTATGCTGCTGGTGCTACTGCTGGTGTTTGTAACCTTTGCACCATATTCTCCAAAGCCACTACCCGAGCGTGAAGCTCGTTGACTTCTTCTATTACACCGGGGTGATTGTCGGTTCGGACGAGCGGATAAATAAGATCTAGAATTTGGTGTAGTATATAATCATGACGAGATACTCTGGAAATGAGAGAGAAAATGGTGTTTCGGACATGTTTGCCGGTAAGTGCTTCAGGTTCATTGCCAAGAGGGTAATGTGGTGGATGAAAGGGATCGCCTTCTTCTTGTCTCCAATGGTTAAGTAGATTACGAACCCATCCCCAATTCATCCAGAATAGATGATGGCTAATTGGTTGATCCATTCCGGTCACGCTGCTTTCGGAGCTCATGTGGAAATCCATATCGGCATAGCTGTCGGAATCCGAGGAACTCGAACTGTTTGAGGGATCCATCTTGTATGATCAGGGAAAGAATTTTTTTGGTAAGAAATAGATTGTAGAATTTAGATTTGGTATTCTTCAATATATAATTTACATATGTATATATAATACCAAAATCCCATAAATTACGGAGGAATCTTTGAAAGATGTCAGTCAAAGTTCACAGTAACAGATATGCTAAGATAAGAATTCGTCTATACACTATTATGCAATAAATGTAGGAAAACGCGTCTAGACTTAAGAATGATAAGCAGGTAATTTCCTAAGGATGGTAAGTAGATGATTTCCGACTAAAAATGATAAGCAAAACTTTTGACATGCAGACACGGCCGAAGTCCAGACTCACTAATGCATCTTAACAACTATCAGTTAGACACACTAATGCAAGACCTGGTTCGCTAAGACCACCGCTCTGATACCAACTGAAAGGAACCGTTCATATACATTATAAACGATTTACAATAGTTGATTACATCGCGAGGTATTTGACCTCTATATGATACGTTTTACAAACATTGCATTCGTTTTTAAAAGACAAACTTTCTTTACATCAAAAATTGATGGCATGCATACCATTTCATATTACATCCAACTATAATTGACTTAATATTAATCTTGATGAACTCAACGACTCGAATGCAACGTCTTTCAAAGTATGTCTTGAATGACTCCAAGTAATATCCTTAAAATGAGCTAATGCACAGCGGAAGAATTCTTTAATACCTGAGAATAAACATGCTTTAAAGTGTCAACCAAAAGGTTGGTGAGTTCATTAGTTTATCATAATCCATCATTTCCGTAATAGTAATAGACCACAAGATTTCAGTTTCTATAAATATCCGTACACTCGCAAGTGTATAAAAGTATTCTATAAGTTGTAGGCACCCGGTAACAAGCTTTAACGTTCATGTTTTACCCTCTGAAGTACACCAGATCAGGTGTGTTTAAAATAACCTCGAAGTACTAAAGCATCCCATAGTCAGGATGGGGTTTGTCAGACCCAATAGATCTATCTTTAGGATTCGCGCCTACCGTACATAGACAAGTAGTTTAATGTTACCAAGCTAAGGGTATATTTCTGGTTTAAACCCACATAGAATTAGTTTTAGTACTTGTGCCTATTTCGTAAAACATTTATAAATCAGCGCATGTATTCTCAGCCCAAAAATATATATAAAAAGGGAGCAAATGAAACTCACAATACTGTATTTCGTAGCAATTATGTATATGACGACACTGAACAAGTGCAGTGTTTGTCTCGGATTCACGAACGTATCAATATTTTGATTCAATATTGCAGGAAAGTACGTAGACGCAACGAAAATGATAAACATTAGGTTGACCTCAAGAGCAATACCCTCGATCAATACCCATAACCTTCATAGCTATAACTCATAATTTCCTTAGCTCTATCCCATTTGAAAACTTATTTTGAAATCGTCTGAATATAACTCCGTCGTAGTATTTTATGTACACTAATAATATCTTGAAATAATACTAAGTAAATATATATATATATATATAAATGTAATTCGATTGAGAGAATTTAGAGAAATATATTTTCAAGTGTCTATGAAATAATGAAACCTATTGAATTCTATTTATAATAGATTTTTGAATTATTAAAGTGAATTATTAAAGTATGAATTATTAAAGTGAATTATTAAAGTATGAATTATTAAAGTGAATTATTAAAGTATGAATTATTAAAGTATGAATTATTAAAGTGAATTATTAAAGTATGAATTATTAAAGTGAATTATTAAAGTATGAATTATTAAAGTTAAAGTAAAGTAAAAGTAAAGTAAAGGTAAAGTTAAAGTATAGTAAAAGTATAAAACTATATACGTATAATACGCGTATAAAAATATATATAATATTAATTTAAATCGTTATATATATATATATATATATATATATATATATATATATATATATATATATATATATATATATATATATATATATATATATATATTTAATAAAATAAAATATAAATATCGTTATCTTTATCATACTGGTTAAGTAATGAGTTGTCAAAAAAAAATAGATTTCTTAAATCACAGTGGACCTCATAACATATTCCCGTAATCATATCATAATGTATCTGATAATTCAATCATTTGATATTATCTCTTAATTCTGTCGATAAATATATCGAAACAAATATGTTTATGTAAAGTATCATATATCTAATACTTTGTTAATGTTTTCAGATAATATTATATATTATATATATACATATCTATATACACATAATTGTTCGTGAATCGTCGAACACGGTCAAAGGGTAATTGATTACATGAATGTAGTTCTAAACTTTTTGAGATTCAACATTACAAATTCTGCTTATCGTGTCAGAAACATATAAAGGTTAAGTTTAAATTTGGTCGGAAATTTCCGGGTCGTCACAGATTACTTATTCTAGCTCAAACCGAAAAGCAAATGAGATTAATATCATGTTAACTCATTAAATCCATGATTTACATCTGAAGAAAATATATATGCATATATATTTTTTCATAACGATTGTAATTAAAAATTCTTTTGTACAAACTGTTAATGATGAAAATATTTTAACGGGTAGGTAATACCCGAGGAATATTTAGATTTCACATTAATAAGTTACACTGTACATTCTTCGAATCAGATTCAATAGTCATTTACTATCCTACTTACATCCATCGATATACAAATCCGTTCACTACAGAATAACCATATTCATCCAATTTCATATTGAGATTTTGATTTATCAGAATCCAACAAGTGGCATAATGAAGAAAACATTTGACAAAATAAAATTTGTTAGAAACAAACAAATTAACTATGAGAAATTTTGTTAAGAATCCACGCTAACTGCTCATAGCTAATTGTTCCTAGCTAACTGATTACATTTTATTTATCGCAATTTAATTATCGCAATTTACATTCTTGCAATTTTATTTATCATTATTTAATTTCTGTTATTTATTTTACGCACTTTAAATATCGGGACACGTATACAAGGTTTTGACATATCATATCGACGCATCTATATATATTATTTGGAATCACCATAGACACTCTATATGCAGTAATGATCGAGTCCTCTATACAGGGTTGAGGTTGATTCTCAAATAATATATATACTTTGAGTTGTGATCGAGTCTGAGACATGTACACGGGTCACGATACGTATTAATTAATTCGAATATTATATATCTAACTATATATGAATTATTAGACTATCAACTAAGGACTGCCATTATTGGACAATTAAAATGAATTAAAATATTGATTATAACATATGAAACTAATCAATTCTTCAAGTTTGCCACTTGATTTCATCTTAAACCTCAATTGTATCTTGACTATTACAATTCGCGTTCAAACCTTCCATGATTCTTGAAAACACCTCAATCGAGAGGATGAACCAACCGCACTTCATCTACTGAAGAAAAAAATTTATGCATATAGTTATGCACTTGAAAATACTTAGAACCTGAGTAAATGTTTAACACGTATCTGTGCTATCTCCTTTGGCGTTGTTATTACCGAAAGTAACTTTATAATTCCTCTTCAAAGTAGCCAATTTTGTCACAGCTTTAGCAAATCAACTTTGAATTTCATTCGGATTAGCCTATTTTGTCACAGCTCCAACAAATCAACTTCGACTTTTCGTTCGAAACAACCTTATTATAACCTTGATATATATGTCTGTTCTTTATTGTTACCAGAAAACCTTTCATATTACCATCAGCGTTTAATCATCTAAAAACACAATTCTTTTGAAAACACCTCGATTTGATAACCAATGATCCAAATCCGTTAACTTTGAAAATGCTGACGAAGCAGCGAAAGCTATAGATGGTCTTAATGGCCAAAAGCTTGACAATAAGAATGGTATGTTGGAAAAGCTCAGAAAAGTTGGAACTGAAAAACGGATTGAGCTAACTATAAAGGAAACCAAGAAGAAATACAAGTAACATACCTTAAATTCATAGAACCCAGATAAATCTGGATCCGATGAAATCTTTAGAGAATATCTTACTCCGAAGTCATGTTAAAATCTTGCGGAAAATTTTTCTTCATCATTCATCGAACTTAGAAATTCCAAAATATCATCATAAATATCTTCGATATTTCTGGGGATATTTTCATAAATATACTTGTCCGAAATTATATACCTCTTCGTGTTTTCTGTATTCCACTATATTGGAAATTTCTGTAAAATCTAAGTATAAACTATGAATGAATTTTGAAGTAGTGTTGAGAACTGAAGCATGAGTTAGTATAATATAATGACGCTTGGCCAACGTGATTATATTACAGTAAGTCATGCTGAGTTTCTATTGGAACATGATGATTCACAGTAGATCATAACGTCATCATGTGTCATGTTACATAACTCTTTCATTCTACTTAACTCCCGAACATATCAAGAAAATATATTCTTGATAGTTCCATCCTCAAGGATTCTGGTAATTTGACAAATCAAATCGTACTATTACATTCTTTTTTGAATAGAACATTAAGTTCATTCGAAACTCCATACTTACGAATTCTGGACCATTACTCATTTTACTAGAGATCGAGAGGAGATTAAAAAGACAAAGAGCTCCGAAACATAAGGGAAGATATAAAACCTAACAACAACACGTAAATTACAAACCGTGTATGTCAATGTTTATCGCAACATAGAGACACGGGAGAATTAAAAACACTATAACCCCAAGGGCGAAGTAGAAGAAAACAGATTCCTCCGGTGGAAGTTGGAAAAGGAGAATGATTGTTGTGATAGTAAGGATAAGGACAAGGATTAGAATTGGATTAAGAATTTTCAAAATCTTTTGGATGTATGAACTAAGAAAGGAAGTATAGGAATGGTGAAAATAATGGAACGGAAGAGTTTAATTTATGATGGAAATATCAGACAGAGTAATCGAGGCAGATCATCGTATTTAATTAAAGAGATCCTAATTTCCTTAAATCTCGAAGGATCAGATCTTATAAATTTCCAAAGATTTTCTTTTAAATCCCTTGAATTCCGGAATTCAATCAAGACGACGTCAAAAGTTAAGACGCACCTTATTTTATAAATTCAAATGTGACCACGTCAAAAGTTAAGCCGAATCTTTATTTTCTCATTTCACTCTTTTGTGATAAATTCATTTGTACTCTTCGAATAATCGAATTGTTTAATCCATATTACTCAATAATGATAAAACTCTATTTATCAACTCATATTTGTCATGAAAACATTTTTATTGTTAGCCATGACCACCTCACTTAAATTTTGGGACGAAATTTCTTTAACGGGTAGGTACTGTGACGACCCGGAAATTTTCGACCAAATTTAAACTTAATCTTTATATGATTTCGATACGATAAGCAAAGTCTATTAAACCGAGTCTCAAAATGTTGGAACTATTTTATGAATCCATTTGACTTTTGACTAGTCCCGACAATTCACGAATAATTGTTTGTAACTAAATATGTATATATATAAATGTTAAACATTCAATAGATATATTCATATAATATAAGATATAATTATTAGATATTACAAAATTAATAAAATTGTAATATTAAATGTAAGTACAAGTTTAGTTATAGTTATTATAATACTGTTACATTCATTAGTAATATCAATATCAGTATTATTAATATTATTAAAAAGGATAATATTGAAATTTATTACATTCAAATTGTTATATCTATTAGTATTATTGATATTATCATTTCTAATATTAGTATTTTTATTATTATTATTATTATTATTATTATTATTATTATTAGTATATTTACCAAAATTATGAATTATGTACTGTTATGTATAAATAGGCATGTATAAATACGGTTATACATATATAAATATAAATACAGATACATATGAAGATAGAATTACAGTTTGATGCATATTATATGTAAACAATCATATATATCGTACAAGGTTGTTAAATATAACTATCAACTGTTTTAAATTGATAATCTTGTCTCAAATCTGATTATATGTCGTAAGAGAATCAGCTAATACAACCAAATTCCAGCTAGCCATCATATCTATCCCCTATTCTCTACATTATATACTACTTACTATATCTTTATATATCTAAATATATATAGCAAATAGAGGAGAGAAAAAATAGATAAACTATCACACATCTTAAAACACCACAGCAAACCACACCCTAAGCACCATTCTTCTTCGTAAATTACTGCTGTGAAGTTTCTGTCATCGAACCCATCAAACACCACGTCTCACCATCTACAAAATTGACTCAACACCATCAATCACATCACCTAAACTTTCATGTGTTATCCAAACTTTTCTGTTTTCTTTTCTGGACATCAAACCACCACCATCACAAACCTGCAAGAACCTTGCCATGTTTTTCTGTTCGAACCCACCTCACCAACGAACAATTCATCCATCAAATTCGGTCTTCTGTTCCTATTCAGTCGAACAACCATCAACAACCACCTGCTCAATATTTCAAAACACAATTCAAATTCATCTCATAAGTTCACAGCAACAAAATCATATGATTTCAGCTTCTTCAAATAAAAAAAATAAAAAAATAAAGAAAAAAAAAGAAATTATAATAGATTCACAATTCTATTTTAATACATGAAACAAGTATATTCATCAAATAATCACTTTCATTCAGGAACTTGGATTCTCACATTCTTGTTTAAAGATTCCTACAACAAATAAAGCTAATATCTATGATCAATAAAAGAAATCAAACCCTAGTGAACTTTCAGATTCGAATATCAATATCTATATCACAAAAAATTCAATTGATTTCATCTTTTATTCAAAAACACAATTCGTTGAGGTCCTCATAGTACTTTGATCTATC
Source organism: Rutidosis leptorrhynchoides (assembly GCF_046630445.1). NCBI lineage: Eukaryota > Viridiplantae > Streptophyta > Magnoliopsida > Asterales > Asteraceae > Rutidosis > Rutidosis leptorrhynchoides. The sequence goes on along the minus strand of NC_092336.1, from coordinate 359,142,303 downwards.
CCAGCTCAAACTAAACAGAGATTTTAAATTCATAATCCTCCAACAATGCTTCTTGATACTTCAATTTAAGTTAACAATCATGGAATGATTACAAAACTCAAAGTCAATTATCAAACCTTTGAAGAATTACCTTTCTGTTCTTCGATGATTCCAATAATTGCTGTTGTTTCAATCTTGTTAGCTTCAACAAAACGGTTAGACACTTACCTATAAATAATCCTTCAATTTATTCTTTCTTCAATTACTAGTCACTGCTCGATTTATATCCAACCCGAACTTCCAATCGAATACCACAACCCATCATATAAATTAGTTAAATCAAGTTGAATCATTACCTTTGAATATCATCATCATGATCCGCTAAGAACTATTGCTGCTAAGCGAGTAGAATTAAGATGATCGATCATGGTTGCACCTCTGGTTGTCCTCTTTGATTTCGATCAGACTACATGATTTCACAACCTCAAATTTCATAGTGTTATTAGATAATCGAAGACTCCATGATCAACCTACAACAACAGATGTCGTAGCAATAACAATAAAATAAAGAAGATGATTATTATTATTATACGGAATTAGGAAGAAAGTCGATGAAAATGATGGGGAATAAAACTCGGCTCCCATCTGTTGTTATCTTGTTGTGTTAGATACCTAATCCCCTAAAACAATTACTGAATCGGGTTCTTGATTTAGATTTCTTAGTTGGGCCGTTTTAATAATTGGGCTGTGATCAATGTTGGATTTCTAAGTGGGCTGCTATGGCTTACTAAACCCACGAAGAAAGGTTAAATAAAATTAAAACGTGAATTGAAATTGAAAAGCAGAAACAGTGAAGTGGTTATGGGTGTGTTCACTGTACGAGAGGTCGTGGGTTCGAGCCCGGGAAGTGGCATTTTGTTTTTTTTAAAAGCTTGTCTTCAAAGGTTGTGCTTTGCTATTTTATTACCATTATTATTATTGTTATTATTATTAGTTATCATTTATTATTATTATCATGATTATATTTACAATTATGATTATTATTATGACTAATATTATTATCACCACTAGTAATATCATTTTTATTGATATTATTATTATTATCACATCATTATTATTAATATAAGTATTATTATTAATATTTGAGATATAATCACTATTATTATTATTAGGAGTATCATTATTAGAAAAATTATCATTTTTATTAAAAGTAACATTAGTATTTAAAATTTTCATTTTCATTATTATTATTATTAAAGTTAGTATTATTATTAAAACTATCATATTTTATTAAGTGTATCTTTTAGTAGAATTATCATTATTTTATCATTATTATTATTATTATTATTATTATTATTATTATTATTATTGTTTTAGTAATATTATAATAAACAAATGGTATTTATATAAAATATATATATATATTTTTATATATATCCTAACTATATTAATATTACATATTGATTTAAATAAAATGTTATTATTATAAAATATCAACTAAGTTATATATAATAGATAAATACCTTTTAATATAATTATATATATATAATTATCTAAAATATATAAAATAGGTATAATTAAATTATTTATTAAAATAACATACAAATTATAAAGTATATTAATATTAATATATAAAACTTGTTTAATTGTTATTATATGTGTTAATATATATATATATATATATATATATATATATATATATATATATATATATATATATATATATATATATATAAATGATATAGGTTCGTGAATCTGAGGCCAACCCTACACTTATTCAATGTCGTCATATGTATTTTTACTACAAAATACAGTATCGTGAGTTTCATTAATCCCTTTTTAAAATGCTTTTGCAATATATATTTTTGGCACTGAGAATACATGCGCTGTTTTTATAACTGTTTTACTAAATAGACACAAGTAATTGAAACTACATTATATGGTTGAATGATCGAAATCGAATATTCCCCTTTTAGTCTGGTAATCTAAGAATTAGGGAACAGACACCCTAATTGACGCGAATCCTAAAGATAGATCTATCGGGCCCAACAAGCCCCATCCAAAGTACCGGATGCTTTAGTACTTCGAAATTTATATCATGTCCGAAGGAGGATCCCGGAATGATGGGGATATTCTTATATGCATATTGTGAATGTCGATTACCAGGTGTTCAATCCATATGAATGATATTTTTGTCTCTATGCATGGGACGTATGTTTAGGAGAAATGGAAATATGAAATCTTGTGGTCTATTAAAATGATGAAATAATTATTTATGTTAAACTAATGAACTCACCAACCTTTTGGTTGACACTTTAAAGCATGTTTATTCTCAGGCATGAAAGAAGTCTTCCGCTGTGCAATTGCTCATTTTAAATATATTACTTGGAGTCATTCATGACCTATTTCAAAAGACGTTGCATTCAAGTCGTTAAGTTCATCAAGATTATTATTAAGTTAATTATAGTTGGATATATTATGAAATGGTATGCATGTCTATCAACTTTCGATGAAATGAAAGTTTGTCTTTTAAAAACGAATGTAATGTTTGTAAAATGTATCATATAGAGGTCAAGTACCTCGCGATGTAACCAACTATTGTGAATCGTTTGTAATCGATATGGACTTCGTCCGGATGGATTAGGACGGGTCTCTACAAGATAGAAGACAAAAAAAAAATAAAGTTTGATAGTGATTTAAAATAGAAGTTGATTTGTATTTGATAAATGAATCGTACAGACAGATTGAACAAATTAGGTAGCAAGTTGTAACAAATTTTGTAGTTATCTATTTTAATTTATTCTTAATAAATATTAATACTAATTATATTAATATAAATATAATACTAATAATAACTATATTAATAGTAATAAATAATAATAATGATAAATAAAAAAAATGATAATAATACTATTATAATATAATTTGTATTTATCTTTTATGATAACTATAAAATAAAATTGATGATTTTTAATGTTAATGGTAATATTAATAATCATAAAAATAACTAAAATTATAATTTTACTACTAATTATAATGATATTAATAATGATAATAATGATATTAGTAATAATAACATTATAACACCTCAAATGTATCAACTTTCATATCTATATATCAAAATAATAATACTCCTAATACTGATTTTAATATTAGTAGTAATTTTTATAGTAATGAGGGGAATAACATTGATATAACCATTTTATTTTAACTTGTAATAAATTTTAATATACTAATCTTTCATATTCTTGATTATGTAATAATAACAATACATTGAATATTTAATTCTTATGCATTTACAATTTGCATATAATAATTATTATGTATAGAAACCATATATATCATTCTAACATTGTTATTATAATTATTTGTTGTTAACTTCGTTATTAAATTAAAACGAGTATTTCTAAATACTTATATTCAAAGTTTTCAAAATATATATTATATCAATTTATTACTTAACAAGTTTTTATTTTTAAAACATAAATTATTTTATATCTATAATTTTAACAACTAAACACATAACATTTTATTAATATATATCAGATTATATATATATATATATATATATATATATATATACACATATATATATATATATATATATATATATATATATATATATATATATATATATATATATATATATATATATATATATACATATTTATTTACAAATAGTTATTCGTGAATCGTCGGGAGTAGTTGAAAGGTTAATTGAATGTATGACAACAGTTCTAACTTTTTGAGGCTCAACATTACAGACTTTGCTTATCGTGTCGGAAACATATATAGATTAAGTTTAAATTTGGTCGAAAATTTCCGGGTCGTCACAATGTCTTTCCCTGCAGAGCCCATGAATAAACCCGGACACTTTTTGACTTTCTGGCAGACCCACCATCTTAGATACTTCCTTTGTATAGCGATCAATAAACTGAACCGGAGATTCTTTTGCCCCTGCCTAATATCATGACACTCTACATGCGTCCTCTTCCGAGAGCGCATGTTATGGAAATTCAGTAGGAAGCGCGCACGAAGATCGCTATACGAGCTAACAAGGGGAGATGACAAATTGTTGAACCACTCTCTCACAACACCTTGAAGTAAAGTTTGAAATTCAAGACACTTGATTTCATCATTCCATTCTTGCGCACCGGCAGTCCCTTCGTATCTTTGTAAAAAATCACCGGGATCTGTCATGCTATCGTACCATCCCATAGTCAACGGGATAACTGGTGGTGATGCGGGCACATAGTTAGCGATGTGGGGTGCGAACTTTTCATTAACAAGTGCGACCTCCATAAAAGGTTTAACTTTATGGCCCATCATCCTGGCATAAAATTTGTTTATGATTTCTTCGCCCCGGTTAGGCACGCTAAATGCCTGGGCATATTCATCTGGCGCAGTTGCAGCCAAGATAATGAGTAAACTTTCCTGACTCTTCTTTCTATCCTTACCCGCAGAACTGCGGGCGCGCTCGGATGAACCACTTGGGGTAAAGAAAGTAGAGAGCTTTGGGATCGGCAAGGTATCTCGCTGGAAGTGCACATTATGAAGTGGAGTCTTGACATTTTTCGGCTCGCTGAGCTCGATCTTTTCCTTGTACAACAACTCGCATTCACTTACAGGTGTCATGATCCGCCTAGTATTAACTGTTGACTTTGGCGTTGAATATATCGGGATGGACCCCACCATTCTAATTGGGGTTTCCTTATCGAATCCAACTTCTTCGTCTTCTTCGTCGTCCTCATCACCCGGCATCCAATACACAGGTTTCTTAGGCGGAACCTCTTTGAATACTGGTGGGACGGTGTCTGACGACTTTTTTGCTTTCTCATAGGACTTGTCTGCCCCTGGATCAAGTTTCTTTTGTGAAGTAGGTGTTTTCTCCTGGTTTTTTGGTCCGGTCGGGCCGAATGCCTGATGACAGGACTAATCTTTACCAGACTTGTTTCCTCCTCCCATAGCTTAGTACCTGTTATAGGAACAAACCATAAAAAGATCAGAAGCTTAAAAGTTAATCGTTCGTAATAAACAAAATTCTTATGCAGTTCTATTTATCATCCCCTGGATGGCGCCATTTGATCGAACAGAAATCTGTCGCAGAGGACTGATCATTTGTTGAGTGCCATGTGGGAGTGTTTAAGAACATTATAGTGTTAATATCTGGTCAATGGTTACCGTGGATAACCCTTATTGAGATGAAGATCTACGAAAGGGTGATTAACGACTTAGTTCACCATTAATGGCTTAGCCACAATAATGGCCACATGGGTAGTTTCGTAGGGTTACAGTTCATAACGAACATACTTGTTACCGTAAAGTGTTTTCTGGATGCAATCGTTAATCGAGAAATACAGAAAACGGTGATTGTTATTCGATTCTTCTGAGCTAGGTTTAGGGTTATATTTATAGCTAAACCCTAACCCTAGATGTATCCTTAAACTCTAGATCCTCCCATATCAATCCCATAAATATAGGTATTATAGTTAGGAACAAGATTTCAGTTATTTTAGGATAAGATATGCTTCGTTGGCCGTCTTACTTATTTGCTAAGGAAGAGTTTACCGAATGCGCGCAATAGACACAATGTGGGACATGTTATACGTGCAACCAGCACGTGATACGCACGATGCGCTACGCGCAGAGGTACGCGTATCATTATATATATATATATATATATATATATATATATATATATATATATATATATATATATATATATATACACAATGTGGGACATGTTATACGTACAACCAGCACGTGATACGCACGATGCGCTACGCGCAGAGGTACGCGTATCATTATATATATATATATATATATATATATATATATATATATATATATATATATATATATATATATATATATATATATATATATATATATAGGTAAGATCAAGGTGGAAGTAACCAATCGGGGGGAAGCGGGGGGGAAGCAATTTTTTTTTTGTTTTTTAAAAAAAAAACTTTGTTCACGAACATTATAGATTGGATGAAAATATGAATATTTAATAAAGACGCTTTGTGATACATGTTTTTATTTTGGAGGGAAAACGCTCGAAGAAGTCATATATAACAATTATCGTGTTTTTCAAGCGTATGTTGAGATTTTAGATATTAAGGTTTAGATATTAGGTTTTATAGGGTTTAGATATTAGGGTTTAGAAATTTAGGGTTTAGGGCTTAAATTTAGGATTTAGACTTTGGTATTAGATTGAGTTTTTAACACGAACGGTTTAGAGTTTAGGGTTTAGAGTTTAGAGTTTAGGGTTTGGGGTTTTAGGTTTAGGGACTAAACTCAAAACACTAAACCCTAAACCCGAAACCCTAAACTCTAAATCGGGCTAAATTTTACTTCACAAAACATGAAGAAAAAAAAAGTTAACATTTTTCACGATCAATATTATCTTGAATGTTATTTTTGTCGATCGTTTTCCTGCCTAAATAATAACATTCATCACGAAGTGTCTTTTTTAAATGTTCATATTTCCGTGTGATCTTGATGCCAGAAAAAAAAAATCCAAAAAAAAAAACTAAAAATTTTGCTTCCCCCCGCTTCCCCCTAATTGGTTACTTCCCCATTGGTCCTGCTATATATATATATATATATATATATATATATATATATATATATATATATATATATATATATATATATATATATATATATATATATATATATATATATATATATATATATATATATATATATATATATAATGAGCATAATCGATGGTTCGATTGAAAAGGAGACCATAGGCTATGGTTAGCTCAAAATCTGAGTGTCGATCAAAGTTTCCAGCTTTAGAACTCATATATACTGAGTTAAGACGCCAAAGAAATAACTCCAGAGATTGGGCATCTTATGCCTCTTTGGATTGTGGTGACTGAGATCGCCATTAAAACCAATATACTTCAATACTCGCCTTCTGCACTGGTCACTCGTAGGAAAAACCACAAATATTCGTTTAGGAAGACAAAAATAATGCCTGGAGTAATTGAGGAAATGTCTTATTCTGTGACCATACCAGTGGTGCGCTCATTTCCTTTTGGCATTTTGTCAAGTTTGTAAGTATACCAGAACCTTCCAAGACACGTCGGATAAGCAGCTGATGGAACACCAGATATCGCAAAAGAAATGGGTGAGTGTTGAAGATATTCTACCATTAGTTCATAGCCATAACCTGATCGGTTGGGGGAGAATAACCATGGTGTGAGGAGCATTTCACTTAGAGAGGAGCATATGGTGATGTTCAGGTGCACCAGGGGCTGGAACTGTAGTGACCCGAACTTTTCCATGTTTATATATATTAATTGAGATTGATATTTACATGATTAAATGTTTACAACATGTTAAACAATCAAACTTGTTAAGACTTGATTAATTGGAATATGTTTCATATAGACAATTGACCACCCAAGTTGACCGGTGATTCACGAACGTTAAAACTTGTAAAAACTATATGATGACATATATATGGATATATATATAGTTAACATGATACTATGATAAGTAAACATATCATTAAGTATATTAACAATGAACTACATATGTAAAAACGAGACTACTAACTTAATGATTTTTAAACGAGACATATATGTAACGATTATTGTTGTAAAGACGTTTAATGTATATATATCATATTAAGAGATATTCATACATGATAATATCATGATAATATAATAATTTAAAATCTCATTTGATATTATAAACATTGGGTTAACAACATTTAACAAGATCGTTAACCTAAAAGTTTCAAAACAACACTTACATATAACGACTAACGATGACTTAACGAATCAGTTAAAATGTATATACATGTAGTGTTTTAATATGTATTTATACACTTTTGGAAGACTTCAATACACTTATCAAAATACTTCTACTTAACAAAAATGCTTACAATTACATCCTCGTTCAGTTTCATCAATAATTCTACTCGTATGCACCCGTATTCGTACTCGTACAATACACAGCTTTTAGATGTATGTACTATTGGTATATACACTCCAATGATCAGCTCTTAGTAGCCCATTGAGTCACCTAACACATGTGGGAACCATCATTTGGCAACTAGCATGAAATATCTCATAAAATTACAAAAATATGAGTAATCATTCATGACTTATTTACATGAAAACAAAATTACATATCCTTTATATCTAATCCATACACCAACGACCAAAAACACCTACAAACACTTTCATTCTTCAATTTTCTTCATCTAATTGATCTCTCTCAAGTTCTATCTTCAAGTTCTAAGTGTTCTTCATATATTCTACAAGTTCTAGTTACATAAAATCAAGAATACTTTCAAGTTTGCTAGCTCACTTCCAATCTTGTAAGGTGATCATCCAACCTCAAGAAATCTTTGTTTCTTACAGTAGGTTATCATTCTAATACAAGGTAATAATCATATTCAAACTTTGGTTCAATTTCTATAACTATAACAATCTTATTTCAAGTGATGATCTTACTTGAACTTGTTTTCGTGTCATGATTCTGCTTCAAGAACTTCGAGCCATCCAAGGATCCATTGAAGCTAGATCCATTTTTCTCTTTTCCAGTAGGTTTATCCAAGGAACTTAAGGTAGTAATGATGTTCATAACATCATTCGATTCATACATATAAAGCTATCTTATTCGAAGGTTTAAACTTGTAATCACTAGAACATAGTTTAGTTAATTCTAAACTTGTTCGCAAATAAAAGTTAATCCTTCTAACTTGACTTTTAAAATCAACTAAACACATTTTCTATATCTATATGATATGCTAACTTAATAATTTAAAACCTGGAAACACGAAAAACACCGTAAAACCGGATTTACGCCGTCGTAGTAACACCGCGGGCTGTTTTGGGTTAGTTAATTAAAAACTATGATAAACTTTGATTTAAAAGTTGTTATTCTGAGAAAATGATTGTTATTATGAACATGAAACTATATCCAAAAATTATGGTTAAACTCAAAGTGGAAGTATGTTTTCTAAAATGGTCATCTAGACGTCGTTCTTTCGACTGAAATGACTACCTTTACAAAAACGACTTGTAACTTATTTTTCCGACTATAAACCTATACTTTTTCTGTTTAGATTCATAAAATAGAGTTCAATATGAAACCATAGCAATTTGATTCACTCAAAACAGATTTAAAATGAAGAAGTTATGGGTAAAACAAGATTGGATAATTTTTCTCATTTTAGCTACGTGAAAATTGGTAACAAATCTATTCCAACCATAACTTAATCAACTTGTATTGTATATTATGTAATCTTGAGATACCATAGACACGTATACAATGTTTCGACCTATCATGTCGACACATCTATATATATTTCAGAACAACCATAGACACTCTATATGTGAATGTTGGAGTTAGCTATACAGGGTTGAGGTTGATTCCAAAATATATATAGTTTGAGTTGTGATCAATACTGAGATATGTATACACTGGGTCGTGGATTGATTCAAGATAATATTTATCGATTTATTTCTGTACATCTAACTGTGGACAACTAGTTGTAGGTTACTAACGAGGACAGCTGACTTAATAAACTTAAAACATCAAAATATATTAAAAGTGTTGTAAATATATTTTGAACATACTTTGATATATATGTATATATTGTTATAGGTTCGTGAATCAACCAGTGGCCAAGTCTTACTTCCCGACGAAGTAAAAATCTGTGAAAGTGAGTTATAGTCCCACTTTTAAAATCTAATATTTTTGGGATGAGAATACATGCAGGTTTTATAAATGATTTACAAAATAGACACAAGTACGTGAAACTACATTCTATGGTTGAATTATCGAAATCGAATATGCCCCTTTTTATTAAGTCTGGTAATCTAAGAATTAGGGAACAGACACCCTAATTGACGCGAATCCTAAAGATAGATCTATTGGGCCTAACAAACCCCATCTAAAGTACTGGATGCTTTAGTACTTCGAAATTTATATCATATCCGAAGGGTGTCCCGGAATGATGGGGATATTCTTATATATGCATCTTGTTAATGTCGGTTACCAGGTGTTCACCATATGAATGATTTTTATCTCTATGTATGGGATGTGTATTGAAATATGAAATCTTGTGGTCTATTATTATGATTTGATATATATAGGTTAAACCTATAACTCACCAACATTTTTATTGACGTTTTAAGCATGTTTATTCTCAGGTGATTATTAAGAGCTTCCGCTATCGCATACTTAAATAAGGACGAGATTTGGAGTCCATGCTTGTATGATATTGTGTAAAAACTGCATTCAAGAAACTTATTTTGTTGTAACATATTTGTATTGTAAACCATTATGTAATGGTCGTGTGTAAACAGGATATTTTAGATTATCATTATTTGATAATCTACGTAAAGCTTTTTAAACCTTTATTGATGAAATAAAGGTTATGGTTTGTTTTAAAATGAATGCAGTCTTTGAAAAACGTCTCATATAGAGGTCAAAACCTCGCAACGAAATCAATTAATATGGAACGTTTTTAATCAATAAGAACGGGACATTTCAGTTGGTATCCGAGCGTTGGTCTTAGAGAACCAGAAAATTTGCATTAGTGTGTCTTATCGAGTTTGTTAGGATGCATTAGTGAGTCTGGACTTCGACCGTGTTTTCTTTAAAAATGATTGCTTAACATTTTTGTTGAAAACTATATATTTTTAACATATGAATATTATGTGATATATTAATCTCTTATCGTGTTTGATATTATGTGATAGATGTCTACCTCTAGAACAAGTCCCATTGACTCACCTAATAATAATGAAGAGTCAAATGTAAATTGGAATGATTCGTGGACTGATTCACAAGTTCCCGAAGAGGAACCGGAAGAAGAGTCGGAACCGGAAGAAGAATCGGAACCGGAAGAAGAATCGAAACCGGAAGAAGAAATAGAACCGGTGGGGGAAATAATAAAACGGTTAAGTAAAAGAGAATCCTCAACCAACCGACCAAGGTTAATTATGGTCAATGGTGTTTTCGCCAAGGAAGCAAAATATTGGGAGGATTACCAATTCTCCGATGAATCGGATTCCGACGAGAATTCCGATGATGTTATAGAAATTACCCCAACTGAATTTAAAAAGGCAAAAGAAAATAATAAGGGAAAGGGCATAAAAATAGAGAAATCTAATTCCAACCCCGATGAACTTTATATGTATCGTCAACCCCCGAAGTCCTTAAGTTGTAACAATGACCCGGGAACCTCTAAACCACCAGGTTTTTCTAAACCAATGTGGATAACGACGGCTCGTATTAGGGGAACATCATATATCCCTAGAAACTTGGCAAAATGAACCAAAACCGAACAAGAAGAAACGAGCGAGTCGGAATAAGATAGTTATATTCGTATGGTGTAATATATGTAATATAGTGTGCTTATGCTTTATGATATATGTAAAAATTGCTTGTATTAATAAGTATTTTTTTTATGAATCTAACTCTTGTCTATTTTACAGTATAAAAACACAAAATGGATAGACAACCCAATATTTTAAGAGACCTACCCGGAGACATGATTGATGAAATCTTGTCTAGAGTCGGTCAGAATTCCTCGGCACAACTATTTAAGGCGAGATCAGTTTGTAAGACATTCGAAGAACGTTCCAAGAATGCCTTGGTTTATAAAAGGCTTTCGTTCGGAAGATGGGGAATATCACATTGGGAAATCCATAAGTTACGATGTGTTTACTTTGACGCATATATTGCGGGGAACCCAAATGCTATTTTACGCAACGGGTTAAGAAATTATTTTGACTCAGTATATCCGAATATAGGACTTCGTGATTTAGAAAAAGCGGCTAACATGCAACATAAAGAAGCATGTTATGCTTACGGGATAGTAATGTTCGCTTCTCACCAAAGTGAGAACAAGAACATCGGGCTACAACTATTAAACAAAACGTTCCCATAAGTGACGGAGTCGGTAATTGGGGTAAGAAATGAGGTTTTTAGGTTATTACGAGACTGTTGGTCATTACGTAACCCTCGTCCCTTTGATGACGTTACAACACGCTGTCTTATCAACGGCCATAACGGTTATGTTCCACAAGACCAAGGATGGGAAGTAGTCCTAGTAAAACCAGAATGCATGACTTGTTTCTGGACGTATGAATTACGTGTCTTTATTGCCTTTGCTGAACGACTTGTGTACTAGCTAGAATTATCATCAAAACTATCTTGTATCAAAGTTATTGTGTGCTATATTTCATGCTTTATGTAAAATAAGCGGTATTGTAAGTTTGTAAAATATTGTATAAAAGTTTGAACGCGAAATATTATTACAATCAGTTTTTCATATAGAATTGTAGTAGTTGAATTGTATATTAGCTACTAAGTATGAACTTAACGGGTAGGTACTACCCGAATTTAAGCTTATAAAACGCTAATATGAAGAAAAAGCTTTTATAAATGAGTTCATATTATGCTACGAAATACTATTAACTACTCTTAATATTCTGTATGATTAACTTGTTCCATTTGACTATTTTGAAGGAAATGGCACCGACTACTCGACACACCGTGAATATGAATGAAGAGGAATTCCGTACTTTTCTAGCTTCAAACATAGCCGCAGTACAGGCTGCGCTACATACCAATAATAACCTTGGATCTGGCAGTACAGGAAATCGTGTAGGATGCACCTACAAAGAATTCACTGCCTGCAAACCTTTGGAATTTGATGGAACCGAAGGACCGATCGGATTGAAACGGTGGACCGAGAAGGTCGAATCGGTGTTTGCCATAAGTAAGTGTACTGAAGAGGACAAAGTGAAGTACGCTACGCATACCTTCACAGGTTCTGCGTTAACATGGTGGAATACCTATCTAGAGCAAGTGGGACAAGATGATGCGTACGCACTACCGTGGTCAGCATTCAAGCACTTGATGAACGAGAAGTACCGTCCCAGAACCGAGGTCAATAAGCTCAAGACAGAACTTAGAGGGTTACGAACCCAAGGATTTGATATTACCACGTACGAAAGACGATTCACAGAATTGTGCCTATTGTGTCCGGGAGCATTCGAAGATGAGGAAGAGAAGATCGACGCGTTTGTGAAAGGATTACCGAAAAGAATCCAAGAAGATATAAGTTCACACGAGCCCGCCTCCATACAACAGGCATGTAGAATGGCTCACAAACTAGTGAACCAGATTGAAGAAAGAATTAAAGAACAGACTGCTGAAGAGGCCAATGTGAAGCAAGTCAAAAGAAAGTGGGAGGAAAACGGTGATAAGAATCACCAATACAACAACAACAGCCATTACAACAATAATCGCAATAATTATCACAACAATCGCAACATCAATCGCAACTACAACAAACGGCCCAACAACAACAACAACAACAACAACAACAACAGCAACAACAACTACAACAATCATCCCAATAACAATAATAACCGCAACAACAACAACAATCAGAAGCAGCTATGCCAAAGGTGTGAAAAGTATCACTCGGGGTTCTGCACCAAATTTTGCAACAAGTGTAAAAGAAATGGTCATAGCGCGGCGAAGTGTGAGGTCTACGGACCAGGGGTTAATAGAACGAAAGGAACAAATGGTGTCGGAACAAGTAATGGCGGAGCAAGTAGCGTCGGAGCAAGTTATGCCAATGTAGTTTGTTATAAATGTGGAAAACCGGGCCACATTATTAGAAATTGCCCGAACCAGGAGAACACGAATGGACAAGGCCGCGGAAGAGTTTTCAATATTAATGCGGCAGAGGCACAGGAAGACCCGGAGCTTGTTACGGGTACGTTTCTTATTGACAATAAATCTGCTTACGTTTTATTTGATTCGGGTGCGGATAGAAGCTATATGAGTAGAGATTTTTGTGCTAAATTAAGTTGTCCATTGACGCCTTTGGATAGTAAATTTTTACTCGAATTAGCAAATGGTAAATTAATTTCAGCAGATAATATATGTCGGAATCGAGAAATTAAACTAGTTAGCGAAACATTTAAGATTGATTTGATACCAGTAGAGTTAGGGAGTTTTATGTGATAATCTGTATGGACTGGTTGAAAGAAGTGAAAGCAGAGATCGTTTGTTACAAAAATGCAATTCGCATTATACGAGAAAAAGGAAAACCCTTAATGGTGTACGGAGAAAAGGGCAACACGAAGCTACATATTATTAGTAATTTGAAGGCACAAAAACTAATAAGAAAAGGTTGCTATGCTGTTCTAGCACACGTCGAGAAAGTACAAACTGAAGAAAAGAGCATCAATGATGTTCCCATTGCAAAAGAATTTCCCGATGTATTTCCGAAAGAATTACCGGGATTACCCCCACATCGATCCGTTGAATTTCAAATAGATCTTGTACCAGGAGCTGCACCAATAGCTCGTGCTCCTTACAGACTCGCACCCAGTGAGATGAAAGAACTGCAAAGCCAATTACAAGAAGTTTTAGAGCGTGGTTTCATTCGACCAAGCACATCACCGTGGGGAGCTCCTGTTTTGTTTGTCAAGAAGAAAGATGGTACATTTAGGTTGTGTATCGACTACCGAGAGTTGAACAAACTTACCATCAAGAACCGCTACCCACTACCGAGAATCGACGACTTATTTGATCAACTACAAGGCTGGTCTGTTTATTCAAAGATTGACTTACGTTCCGGGTATCATCAAATGCGGGTGAAAGAAGATGATATTCCGAAGACTGCTTTCAGAACACGTTACGGTCATTACGAGTTTATGGTCATGCTGTTTGGTTTAACTAATGCACCAGCTGTGTTCATGGACCTTATGAACCGAGTGTGTGGACCATACCTTGACAAGTTTGTCATTGTTTTCATTGATGACATACTTATTTACTCAAAGAATGACCAAGAACACGGTGAATATTTGAGAAAGGTGTTAGAAGTATTGAGGAAGGAAGAATTGTACGCTAAGTTTTCAAAGTGTGCATTTTGGTTGGAAGAAGTTCAATTCCTCGGTCACATAGTGAACAAAGAAGGTATTAAGGTGGATCCGGCAAAGATAGAAACTGTTGAAAAGTGGGAAACCCCGAAAACTCCGAAACACATACGCCAGTTTTTAGGACTAGCTGGTTACTACAGAAGGTTCATCCAAGACTTTTCCAGAATAGCAAAACCCTTGACTGCATTAACGCATAAAGGGAAGAAATTTGAATGGAATGATGAACAAGAGAAAGCGTTTCAGTTATTGAAGAAAAAGCTAACTACGGCACCTATATTGTCATTGCCTGAAGGGAATGATGATTTTGTGATTTATTGTGATGCATCAAAGCAAGGTCTCGGTTGTGTATTAATGCAACGAATGAAGGTGATTGCTTATGCGTCTAGACAATTGAAGATTCACGAACAAAATTATACGACGCATGATTTGGAATTAGGCGCGGTTGTTTTTACATTAAAGACTTGGAGGCACTACTTATATGGGGTCAAAAGTATTATATATACCGACCACAAAAGTCTTCAACACATATTTAATCAGAAACAACTGAATATGAGGCAGCGTAGGTGGATTGAATTATTGAATGATTACGACTTTGAGATTCGTTACCACCCGGGGAAGGCAAATGTGGTAGCCGATGCCTTGAGCAGGAAGGACAGAGAACCCATTCGAGTAAAATCTATGAATATAATGATTCATAATAACCTTACTACTCAAATAAAGGAGGCGCAACAAGGAGTTTTAAAAGAGGGAAATTTAAAGGATGAAATACCCAAAGGATCAGAGAAGCATCTTAATATTCGGGAAGACGGAACCCGGTATAGGGCTGAAAGGATTTGGGTACCAAAATTTGGAGATATGAGAGAAATGGTACTTAGAGAAGCTCATAAAACCAGATACTCAATACATCCTGGAACGGGAAAGATGTACAAGGATCTCAAGAAACATTTTTGGTGGTCGGGTATGAAAGCCAATGTTGCTAAATACGTAGGAGAATGTTTGACGGGTTCTAAGGTCAAAGTTGAGCATCAGAAACCATCAGGTCTACTTCAACAACCCGAAATCCCGGAATGGAAATGGGAAAACATTACCATGGATTTCATCACTAAATTGCCAAGGACTGCAAGTGGTTTTGATACTATTTGGGTAATAGTTGATCGTCTCACCAAATCAGCACACTTCCTGCTAATAAGAGAAGATGACAAGATGGAGAAGTTAGCACGACTGTATTTGAAGGAAGTCGTCTCCAGATATGGAATACCAATCTCTATTATCTCTGATAGGGATGGCAGATTTATTTCAAGATTCTGGCAGACATTACAGCAAGCATTAGGAACTCGTCTAGACATGAGTACTGCCTATCATCCACAAACTGATGGACAGAGCGAAAGGACGATACAAACACTTGAAGACATGCTACGAGCATGTGTTATTGATTTCGGAAACAGTTGGGATCGACATCTACCGTTAGCAGAATTTTCCTACAACAACAGCTACCATTCAAGCATTGAGATGGCGCCATTTGAAGCACTTTATGGTAGAAAGTGCAGGTCTCCGATTTGTTGGAGTGAAGTGGGGGATAGACAGATTACGGGTCCGGAGATTATACAAGAAACTACCGAGAAGATCATCCAAATTCAACAACGGTTAAAAACCGCCCAAAGTCGACAAAAGAGCTACGCTGACATTAAAAGAAAAGATATAGAATTTGAAATTGGAGAGATGGTCATGCTTAAAGTTGCACCTTGGAAAGGCGTTGTTCGATTTGGTAAACGAGGGAAATTAAATCCAAGGTATATTGGACCATTCAAGATTATTGATCGTGTCGGACCAGTAGCTTACCGACTTGAGTTACCTCAACAACTCGCGGCTGTACATAACACTTTCCACGTCTCGAATTTGAAGAAATGTTTTGCTAAAGAAGATCTCACTATTCCGTTAGATGAAATCCAAATCAACGAAAAACTTCAATTCATCGAAGAACCCGTCGAAATAATGGATCGCGAGGTTAAAAGACTTAAGCAAAACAAGATACCAATTGTTAAGGTTCGATGGAATGCTCGTAGAGGACCCGATTTCACCTGGGAGCGTGAAGATCAGATGAAGAAGAAATACCCGCATTTATTTCCAGAAGATTCGTCAACACCTTCAACAGCTTAAAATTTCGGGACGAAATTTATTTAACGGGTAGGTACTGTAGTGACCCGAACTTTTCCATGTTTATATATATTAATTGAGATTGATATTTACATGATTAAATGTTTCCAACATGTTAAACAATCAAACTTGTTAAGACTTGATTAATTGGAATATGTTTCATATAGACTATTGACCACCCAAGTTGACCGGTGATTCACGAACGTTAAAACTTGTAAAAACTATATGATGACATATATATGGATATATATATATTTAACATGATACTATGATAATTAAACATATCATTAAGTATATTAACAATGAACTACATATGTAAAAACGAGACTACTAACTTAATAAT
The DNA here is from genome assembly GCF_046630445.1 of Rutidosis leptorrhynchoides. Classification (NCBI taxonomy): domain Eukaryota; kingdom Viridiplantae; phylum Streptophyta; class Magnoliopsida; order Asterales; family Asteraceae; genus Rutidosis; species Rutidosis leptorrhynchoides. Next base: position 359,124,882 of record NC_092336.1, on the reverse strand, counting down.
TTTTTAAACGAGACATATATGTAACGATTATTGTTGTAAGGACGTTTAATGTATATATATCATATTAAGAGATATTCATACATGATAATATCATGATAATATAATAATTTAAAATCTCATTTGATATTATAAACATTGGGTTAACAACATTTAACAAGATCGTTAACCTAAAAGTTTCAAAACAACACTTACATGTAACGACTAACGATGACTTAACGAATCAGTTAAAATGTATATACATGTAGTGTTTTAATATGTATTTATACACTTTTGGAAGACTTCAATACACTTATCAAAATACTTCTACTTAACAAAAATGCTTACAATTACATCCTCGTTCAGTTTCATCAATAATTCTACTCGTATGCACCCGTATTCGTACTCGTACAATACACAGCTTTTAGATGTATTTACTATTGGTATATACACTCCAATGATCAGCTCTTAGCAGCCCATGTGAGTCACCTAACACATGTGGGAACCATCATTTGGCAACTAGCATGAAATATCTCATAAAATTACAAAAATATGAGTAATCATTCATGACTTATTTACATGAAAACAAAATTACATATCCTTTATATCTAATCCATACACCAACGACCAAAAACACCTACAAACACTTTCATTCTTCAATTTTCTTCATCTAATTGATCTCTCTCAAGTTCTATCTTCAAGTTCTAAGTGTTCTTCATATATTCTACAAGTTCTAGTTACATAAAATCAAGAATACTTTCAAGTTTGCTAGCTCACTTCCAATCTTGTAAGGTGATCATCCAACCTCAAGAAATCTTTGTTTCTTACAGTAGGTTATCATTCTAATACAAGGTAATAATCATATTCAAACTTTGGTTCAATTTCTATAACTATAACAATCTTATTTCAAGTGATGATCTTACTTGAACTTGTTTTCGTGTCATGATTCTGCTTCAAGAACTTCGAGCCATCCAAGGATCCATTGAAGCTAGATCCATTTTTCCCTTTTCTAGTAGCTTTATCCAAGGAACTTAAGGTAGTAATGATATTCATAACATCATTCGATTCATACATATAAAGCTATCTTATTCGAAGGTTTAAACTTGTAATCACTAGAACATAGTTTAGTTAATTCTAAACTTGTTCGTAAATAAAAGTTAATCCTTCTAACTTGACTTTTAAAATCAACTAAACACATTTTCTATATCTATATGATATGCTAACTTAATAATTTAAAACCTGGAAACACGAAAAACACCGTAAAACCGGATTTACGCCGTCGTAGTAACACCGCGGGCTGTTTTGGGTTAGTTAATTAAAAACTATGATAAACTTTGATTTAAAAGTTGTTATTCTGAGAAAATGATTGTTATTATGAACATGAAACTATATCCAAAAATTATGGTTAAACTCAAAGTGGAAGTATGTTTTCTAAAATGGTCATCTAGACGTCGTTCTTTCGACTGAAATGACTACCTTTACAAAAACGACTTGTAACTTATTTTTCCGACTATAAACCTATACTTTTTCTGTTTAGATTCATAAAATAGAGTTCAGTATGAAACCATAGCAATTTGATTCACTCAAAACAGATTTAAAATGAAGAAGTTATGGGTAAAACAAGATTGGATAATTTTTCTCATTTTAGCTACGTGAAAATTGGTAACAAATCTATTCCAACCATAACTTAATCAACTTGTATTGTATATTATGTAATCTTGAGATACCATAGACACGTATACAATGTTTCGACCTATCATGTCGACACATCTATATATATTTCGGAACAACCATAGACACTCTATATGTGAATGTTGGAGTTAGCTATACAGGGTTGAGGTTGATTCCAAAATATATATAGTTTGAGTTGTGATCAATACTGAGATATGTATACACTGGGTCGTGGATTGATTCAAGATAATATTTATCGATTTATTTCTGTACATCTAACTGTGGACAACTAGTTGTAGGTTACTAACGAGGACAGCTGACTTAATAAACTTAAAACATCAAAATATATTAAAAGTGTTGTAAATATATTTTGAACATACTTTGATATATATGTATATATTGTTATAGGTTCGTGAATCAACCAGTGGCCAAGTCTTACTTCCCGACGAAGTAAAAATCTGTGAAAGTGAGTTATAGTCCCACTTTTAAAATCTAATATTTTTGGGATGAGAATACATGCAGGTTTTATAAATGATTTACAAAATAGACACAAGTACGTGAAACTACATTCTATGGTTGAATTATCGAAATCGAATATGCCCCTTTTTATTAAGTCTGGTAATCTAAGAATTAGGGAACAGACACCCTAATTGACGCGAATCCTAAAGATAGATCTATTGGGCCTAACAAACCCCATCCAAAGTACCGGATGCTTTAGTACTTCGAAATTTATATCATATCCGAAGGGTGTCCCGGAATGATGGGGATATTCTTATATATGCATCTTGTTAATGTCGGTTACCAGGTGTTCACCATATGAATGATTTTTATCTCTATGTATGGGATGTGTATTTAAATATGAAATCTTGTGGTCTATTATTATGATTTGATATATATAGGTTAAACCTATAACTCACCAACATTTTTGTTGACGTTTTAAGCATGTTTATTCTCAGGTGATTATTAAGAGCTTCCGCTATCGCATACTTAAATAAGGACGAGATTTGGAGTCCATGCTTGTATGATATTGTGTAAAAACTGCATTCAAGAAACTTATTGTGTTGTAACATATTTGTATTGTAAACCATTATGTAATGGTCGTGTGTAAACAGGATATTTTAGATTATCATTATTTGATAATCTACGTAAAGCTTTTTAAACCTTTATTGATGAAATAAAGGTTATGGTTTGTTTTAAAATGAACGCAGTCTTTGAAAAACGTCTCATATAGAGGTCAAAACCTCGCAACGAAATCAATTAATATGGAACGTTTTTAATCAATAAGAACGGGACATTTCAGGAACGAGGTGCTCATGGAGATTAAATAGCGCAATAGGTGCCTCTTCTTGTTTTTGTTCATCTTGGTTTTGTGAGTTTTATTGTTCGAGTTGATTTTGTTCTGCCATTGTTGATGATTGAAGATGAAAATGAAGATTGAAGGTTTGAGAATTTGAAAAGTCGAGAGACAAGCAGCGAGTGAGGCTTGTAAAAGTGAAAATTTAACTAAGTATAAATTTTTTTATTAAATTTACATTTAAAGACTGACATCTGTACGCGCGTGGGCAGACGTGACAGTTTATACAACGTTTGATTGACTATAACCGGCGAAAGTACTCATTTTTTCCATTAGGCATTAATTGCATAAAATGAAGTAGGTATATTAATTCAATTTGAGTCAAAAACATTGTATGTTTTCATTGAAATTACCCAAACATTTGACACATTTAATTGATTTTGTATTTAATTTAAATCATTAGGAATAAATGAGATTCGTTTAATTTAAGATCACTTATGATTGTGTCAGCTATTTAATTACATTTTTACAGATTTGACTAAGTAGAAAACCTCGTGGTGCTGGTTGTGCACTGCATATGTATATACAGGCAGTAGACAGTAAAGTATGTACGACTGGTTTGCTGTACCAACCCCGCTATTTTCGTTAAGCTTCGTTAACTGTCTGTTAAGTTATTTAACGGTACTTACTTGCATTTTGTGTATTTAATCGAATTAAATGCATATTTAGTTCTTGGAGGACTACTTAAATTAATATGGGAATATATTAATCAGGAAAACTTATTTCGGATTTTGAAATTCGAAGAAAGCGATATGGTTTTAAGAACTGCAAAGGATGTCTTTCGGGACTGCGAAACACTCAGTTTTCAATTAAATAATTATTTTTAATAATTATTAATTGTGAGGAAAAATTTATTTAATATCTTATTTATTTAATCTATTAAACTTGGTGGGATGCGTTTTCACAATCGGTTAACGTTCCGAGAATTCGGTACGGTTAACGGCAACTAGAAACGAACCACACTTAGTGGACTAGCAAATCAAAACGTAACATAAATCTATTTTAATAATTATATTATATAATTATTATGTTTGTAAGACACTTTCATTTTATTAGAATTTTTATAGATTAAAAACGCGAGAAATTAACGTTTAGCGATTCGGTTTGCGTTTTCTGCTAACGACACTTAATGGGTACACTTAGGAAACTTGTCTAGAAACATTTGAGAGACCAAGGACTCTTTTTCCAGCCCTTAGTCTAAATTTACAAGGGGGGGGGGCTTCTTTGACCTTGGTTTGACTTTGTGGCATCATTGACATGACCTACTGATGTAGTTGACTTAAATTGACCAACTTGACAAAGTTTGACTTTTGTTTGACTTGCATGAACTAGTTGACATTGTGTTGACATTTACTTTACAAGCGTGTCGGTCTGAGAAATAGGACAACTATACTATGGATCAACTTCTATATTGAAATAGACTTATGTAACTATATATTGATATATCTAGGTTACATTACTAGAACTTAGTTAATCGACAACTCATTGCTTGTGCAAAACTTCAAATGCACTCAAGGTGAGTCTACAGTCCCATTTTAGTTAACACTTTTGAGATGAGATACATATTGCTTTCGAACTGTTTCTTAAACTATTTAAAACTACTTTACGAATTAGACACGAGTACTTAAACTAATATACATATGAGTTTGATCAAAAAGCCCTTTGCTTGATATATCAATTACATATGTAAACTCGAATCATAGGGGCGGATCCGTTAGGTCTGACATCCTCACCCAACGAATGGGTGCTTATTACTTCGTAACTTGTACACTTGATCAGTGTATGCTATCATAGGGGAAGAATTCGTGTAGTTCTTAGCTATTCGCAGGTTAAAGCTTTATATTCAAGTGCTCATAACAGATGTATAAACTTTTTACAACACTTAGGTTGAACACATAAAATCTCGTGGTCTAAAACAAAGAACCATTACTCTGAGTACTATTTTTCAGACTCTGCTTTATGTTACTTAAACCTGTGGTTTACCAACAAGAGAAACAAGACATCTATGTTGTCTTATACAAACATTTGAAACTTGACATGGAACTGTCTACAAACTTTTGATATGAAACCTTTGGGGTCTCATACGTTACATTTGGCTACTTAAACTTGTGTTTTACAAGCAAGAGAAACAAAACCTTTTTGATGTCATACCTAGTTGAAACTTGACATCGTTGTTTACAAACAGTTTAAACTTGACATTTGCTGTCTGTAATTTTTCATATTAAACCTTGGTGGTTTTGTGCTGATAAACGTTTTGCTGAAAATCATTTCTTAAACAAACTTATTGTTTACTTAAACTTATAGATTCATTCAACATTATTGTTAACCCATTTTGCATGTTTTATCTCAGGTATTAAGTGTTTTCGCTGTAGAACTTTGATGTTACATAGAAGTCAAGCCTTGCACTGGAACCAGAGTTAATATCGCCGTTAATGGATTTTGACGGGGTGTTAAATTTGCCTTGTATAATGTAGAACCAACACGACAACAAATTTGTCTTCTACTGTAAGAGTTCAAGCATAACCTACTCGGAAATGAGATAATTGAAACGTTTCTCATCCAATGTCTTAGTGAATAGATCTACAAACAGTTGATCTGTTGAAATGAATTGTAGCTCGACATCTCGTTTTTAAACATGATCTCTAATGAAATGATATCATACATCAATGTGCTTAGTCCTTGAGTGCATAACAGGATTATTGGTGATAGCAATGACACTGGTGTTATCACAATAGATTTGAGTCTTTGTAAAGTTTACACCATAGTCATGCAGCGGGCTTTACATCCATAGTACTTGAGCAGTACAACTATCAGCAGAAACATACTCTGCCTCAGCTGTAGATGTGGACACAGTATTTTGCTTTTTGCTGGTCTGACTGACTAGCCTTCCACCCAGTAACTGGCAACCACTAGTTGTGCTTTACCTGTCTATTTTACAACCTGTAAAGTCTGCATCTAAATACCTAATTAGTTTAAAATCCTGGCCTTTGGGATACCAGAGACCACATTTGGGAGTACCCTTTAGATACCTAAATATCCTCTTTACTACAAATAGGTGTGACTCTTTAGGATCAACTTGATATCTAGCACATAGACAAGTGACAAACATGATATCTGGTCTACTGGCTGTAAGATATAGTAGGGAACCAATCATACCTTTATATTAAGTGATATTACTGATGTACCATTCAAGTTAGCATCCATTTTGATGGCTACTGACATGGGAGTCCCTGTATTTTTTAAACAGGTCAGACCGAATTTTTTTAACATATCATTGATATATGTATCTTGACTTATAAAAATGCCACAATCAAGTTATTTGATTTTTAATTCAAGAAAGTATTGCAAATCTCTTTGTAAACTCATTTCATATGTCTTTGACATATGTTTTGAAAACTCTTGACAATGTTTTTCATTTGTAGAACCATAAATAATATCATCCATATATATCTGTACCAGCAAGAGATCACCATCTATCTCTTTTGAGAATAGAATGGTATCAATTGTTCCAACTTTAAAATCTAAACCAGTGGAAAACACATGAAGTGTCTTATACCATGCTCTAGGTGCCTGTTTTAGGCCATAAAGAACTTTGTCTAACTTGTAGACATGGTTTGGATATTTACTGCTTACAAAACCAGGAGGCTTCTTGACATAAACTTCTTCTTGCAGCTTCACATTGAGAAAGGCAGACTTGACATCCATATGTAATACTTTAAATTTCATGTGTGCAGCAAAGGCTAAGAATATCCTAATTGCATCCATCCTTGCTACTGGTGCATGTGTCTCTCCATAATCCAATCCTTCTTCTTGCCTAAACCCTTGGGCTACCAATCTAGCCTTGTTTCTGATCACAATCCCATATTCATCCATCTTTTTCTTGAACACCCACTTGGTACCAATGATTTTATTTTCTTCATCTTCAGGTTTAGGTACCAATTGTCAAACTTTCTTCCTATCAAACTGAGAGCTCATCTTGCATAACTCCTGCGCAGCTAGGATCTTTCAACTCTTCTTCTGCACTTGTGGGTTCAATGGTAGATACAAAGTTAACATGCATATAGAAGTTACTGGTTGCATTCCTTCTTGTTTTAACTTCACTAGCCAGATTTCCAATAATCTGCTCAATTGGATGCTTCTTAGTCCATCTGGTGTTATGAACAGGTGAGCTGTTTATAGAACACTCAACATCAGGAACATCAGTAGGGCTAGTATTATGTACATTAGTAGGAGACTGATGTACTTCATTAGTGGAACCAGTACCAAACTGTGATCCTTCATAATCAGTGGACCTCTGCTAAATTTGTAGTACTTCAGTAGAGTAAATAGGTCCAATTGGTTTAGATAGAGATGGAATTGAAAATTTCATCTCATCTTCATAGAACCCAGCAGCATGGATTGGTGAGGGGACTATTGTTGGTTTTTCTTCAATTAGATCTGGCTGAGAAGGCTCTTCAAAATTAACTCCTCATCTTCTTGACCAGAAGATAAGGTTGGGACAGTTTCATCAAATGTAACTAAAATTGATTCCTCAAAACATCCTCTTCTTTTGTTGAAGACCATATATGCCTTTGACATATTGGAATATCCAAGAAATATTATTTCATCAGCTTTAGCATCAAATACATGAAATAATGAAATGGAGAGTCTTCTTCCTTTGAGAACTTCAGAAGCAGTTTTCTGATGTCTCTTTACAATTAAAGAACTATTCTGGGTAAAAGCAGGCAGTATTCACAGCTTCTATCCAGTATGAATTTTGTAGCCCAGACTCATCTAGCATAGATCTTGCTGCTTCAATGAGAGTTCTATTCTTTTTTCTGCAACAACATTTTGTTAAGGTGTTCTCACAGCAGAAACATTTTGTGAAATACCTTTATCAGCACAAAATTCTTCAGGTGTTGAATTTCTAAATTCTGTACCATGATCACTTCTAAGCTGCTTCACCAGTTGCCCATTCAATAGTTCCATTCTTTTGATAAAATTAATAATTTAATCAGCAGTCTTAATCTTTTTCTTCAAAAAAATACCCATGTGTATTTGGAATATTCATCAACAATAATCAGTGTATATTTCTTCCAACTACAGCTGGCAACATTGACAGGACCAAACGGATCAATATGAAGTAAGTGAAATAGTTTCTCAACATATGAAACTTTCTTTGACTTGAATGAAGTATGGTGATGCTTTCCCTTTTCATAACCAGGACACAATCTGTCCTTAACATAAGACATGGTGGGTAGCCCATACAATTAACTTTTGCTTGAGAGTTTGTGAATATCTTTGAAGTTGAGATATGAGAGTCTCTTATGCCATAACCACTTGAGGTTATATGCTGACTTTGAATAAAAACAAGTATCGGTTGTTGTGACTATTGTGTTCATGTCAACTTGATACATGTTCTCATGTCTTTTAGCAGTCAGCAAAGGATTCCCTGTCTTGTTAAAAATAGTGCCAAATTTTCTTCCGAATTGGACTATCTTTCTCTTGTTTGTCAGTTGGCTTATGTTGAGTAAGTTGTGTTTATGTCCAAGGACATATGCTACATTGGTGAATGTAACATTCCCATTTGTCAAAGTACCAAAACCCATTGTGAAACCAAGTAAATTATCTCTATATGAAACAACTAGACCATCCTTTTCTTGATAGTCCATCAATAGGGACTTACTTCCGGTCATATGTTTCCAACAACCACTCGAGATACTAGATTTTCTTGTTTTGAATGCCCTTATAGAGCATTTCATATTTCCATTGAGGTGAGTTTCTTTTCTGGTCAGGTTCTCTCATATCAGCTAAAAATGTACTACCATTTTCTTCCTCATCAACTTCCTCAACTTCTCTGGACATCAAACACAGCTTTTTACCAGATGTATAACAAGTGCACTTTTCATCACTTTCACTATCTGAAGATGAAGATGATGAACTGGTTTCATCCTAATCATGATGCTAACACTTTCTCTGATTTCTTATATTTCTTTTCAACCTTTGAGTTTTCCTTCATCTAGGCCTTCATAGCTTTGTACTTGTTCTTGTATTTGTCATCTTTTGAAAAACAATTAGCATGTGTCAAAGGTTTTCTTTACATGCATTCAGATGCAAAGTGTCTTACCTTCCCACAAATATAACACTCAGATTTGGGTCCCGATACTGACTTACTTCTATACCAAGCACTGGATTTCTTGCTGACTCTGTATGGTTTACTGGTCTTACTACGTTGAATTTCTTGAAATGCCTAGCCAGTAAAGCCATTCCATCAGCAAACTCTTCAACATCATCACCATCACTGATATCCTCTGACTCAATCACACTATCGTCATCATCCACTGCTGACTCTTCTTATGTGAACAACTTTTGAACCAGTAAAGCTTTTTGTGCTTTCTTCTTAGCAGCAGCAACAAGAGCGGTATCGTCTGACTTAGTAGATTTTGTGGTGGTGGAGGCAGACTTAAAATTTTATTTTAAGTTCGTTTCAAGTTTTGCTTCTGTCTTATCATGGTTCCAAAGTGTACCATACAAAGATGACATATCAAAGTTCTTTAAAGTTTGGGTTTTCCTTAAGGGGTCAGTAACAGGTTTCCACTTTGCAGGTAATGAGTCAATGAATTTATTGACCTGTTCAAAGTCAGTGTAGTTGACTTTCAAGCTATCTAGGTCAGCAACAATAGAATTAAATCTAATGAAGGTCTATTTCAAAGTCTCATTCTTATAAGTAAAGAAGAGCTCATATTCCCTTTTTAAAGCAATGATTTTATTTTGCCTGACCTCATATTTCCCATCATAAGTGATTTCAAGATAATCTAAAATAGCTTTTACAGATGTTTTCCTCTTAATCAACTTAAACACACGATTAGGTAATGTTACTGTTATCATAGTTTTCATTTTTAGGTCAAGTCCAACACAGCTTTTGTCTTCATCATGCTATCTAGATGGAGGAAGAATGACCTCTCTTCCTGCAATAGTAGGAGTGTCTGCAGTTGCAGGTACGTCATCAAGAGTTTCAACAGGGACATGTGGATCATTTTTTGCAATGTCAGGCATGAGTGGGTCAATAGACTCAAGGTGAAAGATAAACCTATCTCTCCAAGTTTCATATTCATCTTCATCAAACTTGGGTGGTCTATTGGAAAAACCATATTTGAGATAAGTTGTGTTATTGTATGCAGCCATTAGAGAATTCAGATCTAAGATATGAAATTATCGGAGCTCTGATACCAGTTGTTGGTCTCGAATTAACAACAAGAATTTTGTAGAGGGGGTGAATGCAATTCTTTTTGCTAGTTAAGATTGATTAATCAGCTAAGTGTAATTAAAAAGCAATTAAATCAGATTCACAAGTAATTTTCAACAGTTATTCTTTTATTGATATAATCTCAGAGAATCACGGTTATCCTTGACGGAAGTGATAACTGATTGATACAGTTACACCTAATATCTTTCAACAAATTAAGCTTACAGGTTGGACTCTCTAGATTTAATACCCACACCGGCCACTAGTTTTTACAATTATGGTATCATCTATATATAGAAGCCCTAATATTCATGTAATTGATCTATTGCCCAATGGTACAAAGGATGTGTGTACCAGGCCGACAACTATGTCAGGAAGCACGTGGTCTTGTTTTACTTCATTGATAGATAATTGCAGGAACACCCCTTTAGACATTCGTTTTGATTAAACAAATGGAATATCTTCCCTAGGCATTGACAAAGCTTCAACCATGAACTGCACATGGTTAATCTTATGTGTTCCTTCATTGTCATGTAACGTCACTTGTCAGTCGCCGACTTGTGTCCTTCTCTGTTCAACTTCATCTTCGATGTCAGTTGAATAGTGTCAATTGATGTAGACAACACAGGAAACGATCATGCTTGTAATGGAGCATGATTTGTCTAAGTGTTGTGTGCTGCTCCAGCCTCCTGCTGGATCTTCAGTTACTGGTTCTTCATAAGTGGCTTGTGTTGGTTCTACATACATCCCATGCTGGTCAGAAGTAACCTTGAAATTTTAACTATCTTGTGCTGATAGTGAAGGCAATATATTGAACACTTAAGACACAGCAAACATTGTTGTTTAACAAATAAATAAAGTTATGTTGCCCTGCACATTACAACTAGTGTTTACAACTATGTTTTGTCATAATTAAATCCTTAATTCAGTAGGGGACTCAACAAAAAATGTACCTACATAGATCTAATCCATAAATACATTAGAATAGTAGGAACATGAAACTTGTTGAGTCTCTCTCAATGAAAGCACCGATTGATAAAGCATATTTCTACCTAGGGCTAGAAACATGCTTGAGTGCAATAGAAGGGGGGTTTTTTTGGATTCAGCGGCGTTGACCTTTGTTCTGGTTAATTATCGTGATAACATGTACCCAAGATGATCTCAGGAGGGTGGTTATGGCTAACCACCGACCGATGGAGAAACGCCAAATGGCGGAAAAGGGAAATAAACCCTACCATAAGTGGTTGGTAAAAACACTAGAGAAGATAATGTGCCCTAATTGCTTGAATGACGCCTCAATTTGTAAGAGGGAATTAGGGTTTCATGAAAGACTTAATGGGCAGTCCACAGGTAAAGCCCAATAGTCCGGCCAGATGGGCTACACACACCATCACCATTCGGAAGAATGATTACTGAATACTTTCAATTCGGCAACACATTTACCGAATACCTTTTATTCGACAACGTCCTTACCGAATAACTTCTGTTTCGGCCACATTATTATCTAACACTCTCAGTTCAGCAAGATAAATATTTTTAGGATTCTCCGGATACATCAACCAATTATAAATGGTGAACAGGTTGCACAAATCCATTATGTAGGGAGAGATATGAAATATGGTTGATGTCGAAGAAGTATGACTCTTGTGCAATTTGGTACAACACTTGAACTTCAAAGACTATCATGACTCTTGTGCAAATCGGTACATTACTTGAACTTCAAAGAAGAATTGTTTATTAGGGAGGATTTATAAATTCGAAGAAGATCCTACACCTTATGGGGACTTTAAGATAAAGATCCAGTATTGTCTGCAGAAGTCAATGATATTCAGCTTTTAAGGTTGAACCCATGTACTTTGAGGGGGGAGCTTCTCGAGTTTCGAAGCTTCATCTTATGACAAGAAAATTCTACAAAAATTATTATGGATTATCTAGGCGGAGGTTGTTCCCGTGACAATCGATGAAGATAGACGTTGGTGATGTAAACATGAAGATCAATCTCGCCTAATGACAGGGGGGTTGTTTTCGTAACGATCGACGGTGACAAGGTTTGCGATGTGATCTCATCTAAAATCACTACTTTGGTCAAAGTGAGGTTACTCTATATTGATGGATGGTGACAAAGTTTCTGATATGTTCTTGTCAAGAGAGGATTTATGATTCTTGAGCGATCAAGACTCACGCTCCGTTGTGCACAAGACCGTTGAAGTTCAAGAATTGAAGAAGTCAAGATTGTCATCAACGACACATACAATAACTTAGGGAGATCGTTATTTCTAGCGATTCCATTTGTGTAATTTTTTATGCAATTTCATAGGAAGCTATTTTTGGAATAAAATCAACTCATGATGAGAGATTATTAGACCCTAAAAATTAGTTAATCATGTTCTAGTGCCTTAGTGAAGGGTGGTAAAGATGAGGGATATTATACTACTCTAAAGCTTCTTTGTTAAATGTTGTTTAGCCATTGATATGTATCGAGTGAATAAAGCTGTGGAATGCAGTTATTCACTTTTTGACTTTCTGTCTTAATGTTCATATCAACATTCATGCACATTTATATGAAATCATACATTTTGGTTCCTATAAACACGTAATATGCATGGTGTGTGGTGCGCAGTGCGGCTAAGTCGGAGCGTAGCCAGTAAAACGAGCCTTACTCCAGCACGCACCAAGCGTGGTGCGTGGTCAGAGAGCATATTGGCAATGATAATTTTCCAATAGCATCTTGTTAAACTCTTTGGATTTGAGGGCATTTTGACCAATTTCCCTTATGATGTGCACCTTCATAAAATAATGGATTAAGGGTCTGTTTTAAGTAAAAACATATGTAGAAATTGTATAGATGATACTAAAGGGCGTATAGTCTAGCGGTATTCAAGGAGTCTTTCAATCAAAGCGGTTGGGGTTTAAACCCCATCGTAGGCATATTGGTGGATTAATAAGTGTTTGGTGTGTGAATTGCCGTTCGAAAAAATAGAAATCGTATGAATGATACATGTTTTCACCTTTAATATTGATAAAAATATTAAGTACTTATATAGCACACATAATCGAAGAAAGTATGTTCAAGTAGTGTAATACAAGTAGTTACTTTAACATTCAAATAAAAATCACTTACTTTTCATTTCAGATGATAAAACGATTATTTGATCCACTAGAAAGGATATTAGAAGTGGACCTAAAGCCCAATAGGTGATTGAACTTAATAACCTCCTAAAGTGTTTGATATCTGATTTTAAACCGAGTAATCGAATTGAATGAAAAAGAAAAACAAATGAAATTCAATCTTCAGTTTTACTTTTATATAATCGAATTCTACCAATAATATATTAAATATTAAATTACTATGACGAAAAAATGATCTTAAAATCAAAAGTCGAATTTAAATTTATTTATTTTGGTTAAATTATGATTTTTCGGCCTTTTCGGTTTTAACCAAAAGCAAGCTTAATCCGAATTTGATTTATAGTTCGGTTTCGGTTTCGGTTTCCGTTTTAAATTTGAATTATGTTTCGATTTTCTGTTGTGCCTTCAAAGTTATCAAAACCTAACAAACTGAACCGAATAAAAAAGAAAAATCAAAAACCGATCTGATAAACACCTTACAACTTCCTACATATGTGAAGCTTATTATATAAAGGATGAATGATCTCTTTAACAAGCATTAATTGTTAGATTTAGTGGTAGTGACAGTTGTTGTAAAAAATCTCAGTTACTTCCGAAAATCCCGATTACTCCTTTTTAATAGCAGTCTGTTACGATTTTTCAAATCTATTTAATTAATTTGTCAACGTTGGTTAATTTGGCAAAACTGGATTTATTGACTAAAGTTAATCAAAGTCAGAATTGGTCAATATTTAAACATGAATTAAATTAAAATTTTAAAATCTTTGAACAAAATGAACAATTTTATACAATTATGTTAAGATTTGTATTTATATTAATGGTTTTTTCATTATATACACATATAAATTTGACATTAATATTTAAATGGATTAAAAGTACATTTCGATTAATCCGTGTCTAATTCTCGATTTGTTGAATACTTCTCTTAAAGTCTCGATCAATTACCACGAATAACGAGTTTTGTAACCTTAGTAGTGACTTCTCATTACCAGCAAAATAAAAAATAAAAAAACTTACTCAAAGTACCAAGTCAAGAAACAACAACAACAACAAAACCCAATCCCATATGAATGGGGTATGGGGGAGGTGGGATGTAGACAATCCTTTCTCTATCCTAGAATAAAGAGAAATCATTTCTCCACCCCGAGTTAAACACTCACAAGAGCGGAGAAAGTCCTCCCTCTCTCTATTCGACGGGTAAAGAGATTGCTTTCGAGGGGACCTCCGGCCATAAAAAAATGAGAAAAAAAACTAAAAAATAAATTAAATAAATAGAAAGAAAAAAAAAAGCATGAAATAAATAGATAAATATATAAAAAATAGTAATAATAAATAAGAAAATAAAAAATAAAATAAAATAAACAGAGACGCCATCAAAATGGTAGAATCAAATTTTCATGGATTTTACATCGTGCCTGAAGTTCAATTTAGGCTCTAAGCGGTAGCCAAATCGCCAATCAATCGACGCTTGCTAAGCCTCGCTTAATAGAACCGTGTATGAGAGGGAAAAAAAAACTAATAGTAAGAGTATATATATATATATATATATATATATATATATATATATATATATATATATATATATAAAAGGGAAAAAGAAGACGTACCTTAGACAGTAGGGCGAAGCTCCGGACAAAACGAGAGATGCTACCAAGTCAAGAAAGTAGACTCTTAAACTACTTTTTTAGTATATATAAATCTATATATATGGCGCTAATGGGGAAGCACTTTTTTTGAAGGAATCGGGAAGTAAATTTTAATTTTTTTTCCGTTTGTTTTTTTAAAAGAAAAAATCACAAACATTAAGATTAGATGAAAATATGAATATATATGAAAAAGACACTTTGTGATAAATTTTATTATTTTGACGAGAAAACGCTTGAAAAAATAACATTCATCGATAAATGTTATTCCTGATAAGATTCATCGTGATGCATGTTATTCTTCGAATTTTTTTTTCATCTTTTGTGAAGTTTTTTTTTTAAAAAAATTTAGCCCGATTTAAAGTTTATGGTTTAGTGTCTTAGTTTTAGTCTCTAAACTCTAAATTATTCGTGTTAAAAACTCAATCTAAACCATAATTTCTAAACCCTAATTTTCAAACCCTAAAAAAATGCTCGAAGAATAACATGCATCACGATGAATGCTATCAGAAATATCATTTGTCGATGAATGTTATTTCTTCGGGTGTTTTCTGGTCAAAATAATAGGAGTAACATTTATCACAAAATATCTTTTTTAAATATTTATATTTTCATGTGTTTTTAATAATTGAAAAAAATAAAAAATAAAAGAAATTTATTTCCCCTTTTCTCCAAAAGTGCTTATATGTTCATAATTACTAACATTCTAGATCAAATGAAAATACTTGTTTTGTTTTCACCGAACATAAAAAGTTATAATCTTGTCAGTTCAGTCATTTATTTTTGACAATTTTTTTTTCTTTTGCAAAAAAAATAAAAAATAAAAAATAAAAAATAAAAAATAAGTATTAATATGTAGAGCAACTAACAAAACATTGGTGAGCCCATTTAGACCACTTTCAATAATGACACACTTGATTTTTTCAACGTCACATCAATTTTCTCTCTCCACCTTCCTCTTCACTTTCTCTCGTGACACTGTCATTGCCAACTATGACCTACTTCCTCATATTTTATTATTATTATTATTATTATTATTATTATTATTATTATTATTATTATTATTATTATTAACTAACTAACAAATAAATAATAATAATTATACATGTAATAGTTGTTTTTGAACAACACGTCTATTAAATAACAAAGTTACAGTTATATTATTTTTAAAAACATGAATAATTAAAAAGAAAAGTACATTAACTAATTAAAACTACTCTTCCTCGGAAAAATCAAACGCGTTTTGGCATTTCCTATGGATTTTTTCCCGAGCTTTCAATACAAAATCGTGTTGTTCGGGAGTCAAGTTGGGTGCACATAGTTGGGTGAGAAAAGGTTAAATTATCCAACATTACACGGGTCTCGGTCCGGTCGTATATCCTATCCATCGTCTGCCGTGTAGCTTTGGTGGTTTCAATCAATTGTATACAGGCTTCGTCGGACGACAATTGCAAGGTCGCATCGGATGACCCCGAACTCCTTTGACTCTTGGTACTTGCACGACCCGGTGGACGATGTAGAGGTTCCTCTTCAAATAAATTCTTAAACTGACGCGGATCCGCACCTTGACCTTGCACTCTCAACTTGCGGGGGTAACTCCCTCGGGTTCTTTCTCTTGGGCACGATGCCCTAGAATGTTAAATATTTAGGACAATCTTTGAGAACTCTTCAGGCATCCTCGTGAATAAATTTATGACCCGTTTGTTCCTTAAATGTGTGGCGTGTACTTTGGATGATATCGGCATTGTTGTTCCCACTTTGCCAATATTTTTCAAGCGTAATGGCCGATAAAATTCTTGATATCTTTCGACATCTTTCTCCATTTTCCCGAGATTTGATCGGCTCGACGTTTTTTCCGCACTTACGAATTGTATGTTTCTCGGATATAACCCTAAAATGAATCTTTTATTTGACCGATTCCCGTTAGTTTCTAGGATTGCATCCATACCCTAGCCAAAAGTGCACTTTCCGCATCCTACCACGCCACTTTTTTACATCTCACTATTTTTCCATTTCCCTTTCGGGTAACTTTCCACTTCATCTTCAAATTCGTCGGGTTGAGTTTTTTGAACGCCTTCTACTTCTTCATCATCGGATTCACTATCCTTTGGAAATGGTGTTGGAACTCGAGTAGGTGTTTGTTGAAAGATAGGTTGTCAAATTGTTGTTTAGGAATGTTGGTTAGGGAGTTGTTGGTGAGGATATAGTTGTTAAGGATGAATGAATTGTTGATAAGGTTGATTAACGAATGGTTGATGAGGAGGATAATTGGTATATTGTTGAGTATGAGTAAAACCGAGTGATTGTGATTCGTATGAGGCAAACCCCATGCCTTGATTCGGGTTCGAAGATGACTTGGAAGGTGAGTTGTACATTTGGATTTCAAGTAGTGATTGGAAAAAATCATTAATTCGTTGTGTATCGATTTGATCATTTGATTTGTTTTGGTTTTTTTGGATGAAGAATTTTTAGGTATTTTAAAAGAAAATGTATGTGTGTTGAGAGTGTTTAAAATGTTGAACGTATTGGGAGTGTTGGAAGTGTTTTGATTTTATTTTGGTTTGGAAATATTAAATATATAGAATATGACATGAGAATAAAAATAAAAATAAAAAAATAATTAAAAAAAAACTATTTGTTTGATTTACAAACGGTAATATTACCGTTGCCTTTTTCATTTTGACCAATTTATACGTCCTCAAACATGCTACTGGAAGACAAATTACATGGCGATTGGGGTTCAAGTGCTCGAGGGCGACCTATAGCATGGGGAATGTCATCGGCGCGCTGCATAGCATAACTGAGGGAGGCTCCGAAGAACAACCTTTGAGAGTGGTCATACAAGCATGAAGAGCCTTTGTTATCCACTACACATTAGGATTAGGCCCGAGTAAAAAACCTTGAACATCATATTACAAAGTAAGCTAACATGTACTGTATCAAAAAGTAACAAAATGAAATAGCATCTTGAACGACTTCGGGAGCAGCAATAGCGTAAGCATAATTGTGAGAGATGCAACGTGAAAGCTTAAACCAAAACCCATGGATTATTGTCCCAAACGTAAAATTGATGGGAATAGCACAACTTTGTATTTGACGCTCATTCGAACGATTTGATTTTAACTTTCTTCACTAACGATCTCCAACATGTAAATTTATCATTAAATATAGCTTTGTTTCTTGCTAGCCAAATAAACCATAACCTAACGGGGCCGATTATCCTCCAAAATTTGCCCGCTTTAATTCCCATACCCGAGCTCCATTCTACCGAAGACGAAGCTATAGAGTGTGGCATGATCCACCTTAAATTCCACCAACGTAACAAATCCGTCCAAATTAAATTTGCCCATGGACATTGAAACAACAAATGATCAGCGGTTTCAACCGAGGTAAAGCACCAAAAACACGCCACGTTTTAACCTTCGTGTAGGATACCTCTATTTAGAAGAGTATTTTTGACCGGTATAGACCCTTGTATTGCTAGCCAATGAAAAATAAGGACTTTAGAGGAAATTGGATTATACTATAAGAAACTCGCCCATTCCGCGATCAAAACAATAGTATCCTTGATAAAAAGATGAACACCTTCCGCCACGGAAAACGACCCGTTTATGTCAGGCGCCCATCTAACTTCGTGTTGTTTCTTGTCTTCTACATCAACCGAAGACAAATCGGCCAATAGGAGCTCGTATTCAGAATGTGGTATTCGGGTAACGGGAATGCCACTGGGAAAAACTACCCATATTCACTTGGTCATGAACCTCCCGTAATCTCTCCTCCGGAAAGAGAGTTGAGTTAAAATCTCCAAGTACACAAGCTGGGCCCTGTCATTCTATGATCATTGCAGAAATTTGGTTCCACATTATGCACTTTAAAGATTCAATTTGTGGGGCGTAAACGTTGAGTTTAAGTTGTTGATGCTCACGAAGTCGTTCAAGATGTTTCATTTTGTTACTTGTTGTATTTATCTTTGACATGATTAGAGATAGATCGAAATCATTTCATGTCTAATGGTTGAATAAAATAATTTACATTCAGAATTTGAACGTCAAATTTTTCCACATAAACATCTGTGTTATTTATTATTGAATATACAGAAGAGCTACCTAAAGAATTTCCTTTCCAACTTGCCTTATGATCAAATTTGTACATAAAGAATATTTTGAATCTATGCAATTGATATAAACGTACAAAGAAAATTCAAATGCCTTATTACACAATCTCTTCTACTTAATTGACTTTATTTCTTGTACACATTACCACAATTTTCACATCGATCTTCTTCTCTTATATATGTATCGTCCGAATCAAATTTCCATGTTCACATTGTCATTTAAATCGAAGCCTTTAATTTGAATCGTCATCCATCATATTCTCTTCGTAAGATAACAAACGTTACCGAATTTGGATAATCAATCAACTCATCAAATGTTTAAGGTACCATGCAAAAACATTAAACCCCTAATCTTGACAGTTTGTTTATAAGTATATAAAATCTACATATATCCAAATTTTTATTTTCCTAAAGTTATATGAAAAGATTTTCTAGAAATCAATAAAAGGGATATTTGCAAACAAACCCTCTAAATCCCATTCTCCCGTTCTTAAACTTTCTCTTGGCCAATAATTTTCAAAACCAACTACATCCTCAACTTTAACTTTCCCATCAAAATCCCCATTAAACTGATCGTCAAAACTAGTTAATTTCTTATCACAATCCTCATTAAAATGATCATTAATACTAGTTAGTTTCTTATCAAAATCCCCATTAATATCTCCATTAATGACCCTAGTCCCAATATTAATAGTACTATTATCATATTCCATATCCTTTATGTACGGTACTTCAAGAATACCACAATCACCATATTCTCCAATACCAAGTTCTCCGAAACATGGAGAAACATCGAACAAACTTGATGCACCATTTGTGTCATGATTGATGTTATTTTGTTGAAAATGTGGCAATTGACCAAACATGTCATGTCCATTCGTGTGCATAGAATTGTTATGCATGGACGACGATGATGTGGTTGTCGTTGATGTTAGTGAGGACTCCGTGCACATAGTCATGAGATCATGATCTTGTATGGACATGAATGTACCGAATAATCCCATAGCGTCTCTACTTGGTTCAAATGATGTGTTCTCGATGCTATCGTTTAGTGAGCTTCTAGAGGAAGCGTTGCTTACTTTCAATCTTTTCTTTATTGTGGAGTTCCAAAAATTCTTGATCTCGTTATCTGTCCTTCCAGGAAGACGAGCGGCTATTTGTGACCACCTAAATGCGTGTAAATAATCCATGCTCAGTATTGTAGCTATACATTGTTGTCATGATTCTTAATATAAGTCAACCAAATATACAGAGAAGATCCATTTTTGGTTATTGTAAACGGATAAGGTGTTTCTGTTCAAACTACTTAAGAAGGCCATTTGTTTTTCACCGACCTAACTGAGGTACTGTATTTCATTAGACAGATCTTTTTTATCGATAACCTCAAACCAAATAATCAGATATGGATAAATATGTGATCTATCATACACTAACTAAAATGTGACCAATACTCCGGCCATCACAAGATGTGTTGTTAGTGAGATTTGTGTGTTCGAATCTGAGAATGTTAACTATTCGGCCATCTTCTGATTGTGTTTTTGGTTCTAGTTGCTTAACATAAACAATGAAAGTGAGGTTTAATTCTGAGAATTTTCTACGAAATATCATGACGCCAACCACTAGATCTAACATGATTTATCAATTTAAATTTAGTTGCTAGCTTAACATAAACAATGAACAAGAATATTGTTTATGACACTGTGCTTTCTAGTTAAGAATAGAAGCTGTGTTGATATATTATGCAGAATAACCTTTAATGTTTAATGGCAATATAATCATAATAACTACGTAGTATATTCTAATCAACTTTACTACTACATATAATTCCTAAGTTAATACGGAGTAGTTGATTAAATGTGACAAGGATATAATCTTTTGGTTTTTTCAGCATATGGTGTAGAATATAATTATGATATCTAATCAATACTTGATGCAAACTGATGATGTTGGTACAAACAAATAAGATAAGAAAAAGGAAGAGTGAAAAAGAAAACTCAACTAATGTAATAACAACATGGTTGAATGTGTTCAATGAATTTAATCATTTTCATTCTACTTTCATTTGTAATTTAATTTGAAATTTGATTTGATTGATTTTATCATCTCATATTCAATGCTTGATTCAATAGATAGTTGTATTCATTTCTATTCATCAAATAACTTCTGGTTAAGAAATATGAAGTTCCTAGATAAGTAATCTTTCAGGTATGTAAAGTTATGAGATTAATTATATGATGGTTCAAATGTTTAAGAAGAGATCGAAAACGTGTCGAATAATCATTTATCCATTGTCTGATCTCTTCGAAAGCACTCCTTCATTTTCATTTTTCTGTTTCTGTGTATCAACATCGTCAATCTACCTTTTTTATAATTTTAAACACGGAAGGAAGCATCTACGTTGATATATGAATCACCTTCACGAATTGTTCTTCAAATTCGTTATAAATTCCATACCATACCATATCATATGATATGATATTAACTACATTTTGTATATGAGACCCTATATATTGTTTCAAAAACATGTGTATCGGCAGGGACATGTTAGCCCTGTGTTGACTTTGTCAACTACAACATATAAGCTCATAAGTTCCACATTTCTCTAAAACCAATTGGTGATAGAGGGAGGTTCTCATAAGCTTATATATGCACATTTGTTTCTTTCAATTTTCGATGTGGGACACAATGGATCGATTAGCTCCAACAATCATCCCCTTAATCGATTCATTCCACCCTACTTCCACGGACACGTTCAATACCATCTCGACTCTTCCCGGACACCCTGAGCCCGGTAACAATGGTTTTTGATCCAATTATTTGGAAAATCCTCTCCTAGTGGGAATCGAACCCTCACCTCCCCTAAGGGAGAGTGAGTCATTCACCACTAGGCTATTGGCCTATTCTTATGAGACCCTATATATATTTTGTTAATATGCCACCACATTAATTCTTTGTTACATTACACACACAAATTAAAGAAGATGTTATATATGACCAGAGATATAAGTGAGACGACGAAGACAAACCTGTTTCCAAGAATCGAATGCAAATGAACAATGAGTTGTTCTTCTTGAGGCGAAAAAGCACCACGTTTAAGATCCGGTCTCAAGTAATTAATCCAACGAAGACGACAACTCTTTCCACATCTTTGCAAACCAGCATTCCTAGCGATATCCGTCCAACACCCTTGACCATTTCTTAACATATACTTCATCAACTTCTCATCTTCTTCGGGAGACCACAACCCCTTTCTTACCTTTACCATTAATCCTTTATTGGCATTACCATTACTACTATTATCACAAACCTTTTCTCTCCCAGTTTGATCTGGTTTTCTCATTGCACGTACGATAGACGTTTTAACTAACAACAAAATTAAATTTAGAACTTTGGTTTCCTTATTTAATCAATCAGTGTTGCTGGTTATCAACGTTTTTGCAAGAAGTAGAGTTTATTTGTTGGGAGACCAACTAGAGTTTGTTTGAAATGAGATATATAGTACATACATATATACATATACATGTATATGTATATGTATATTTACGTTATAAAGAGAAAGAGATTGTTGTATGTTGGCCTTCTTGTCTTTAACTCAAACTTGTCTTTTTACTATGCATTTTTCTTCACTCACAAGGTAATCATCATCATATTATATGTGTATGTTTATGAGAAAAAATACAAACAAAATATTTTGCTTCCACTTCACACAATGCTCATCTATATATATTTTTTCTCTTTCAAATGGGGCCTAAAGAGGTCCCTTTTCAATCCGTTTTCTACTCTACCCATCAATTCGAAACACCCCACAATCATTATCACCATTGACACGAAATATCTCTACGTTCACTTTTATGTTACAACTAATCAAAATGACTTCATTGAATATATATGTTATTTATTCTAAAAAATTGAATATTAACACTTTCATTGGTGAGTAATTGTTTTCGCGATAAATTTACACAAGTGTAAATGAAAGAGTACAAAAGTACTCCTTTTGAAAACAAGGCAAAGTTTGTAAAAACATACGAGTTAGTTGTGGTTATGAAAGTAGTTGGAGATTACGTGAAAGAAGACACTAACATGTTAAAGCATGTCTATGTTGTAAGGTAAACCGTTTCCTAAGCAAATTAACTGTCGGCAGCTAATGTTTTATTATCCCTTTAAATCATGAGTATCATTGAAAACGAGTGATGCTAACAACACTAATTATTAATTATGAATTCTTTATAACTGAGATCGAGAGTTGTTGTGACGACCCGACAAAATCGCCATTGACGGCGCCGCCAACTTAGGTCCCGTTACGTGGTCATAGTCCCTAAATGAGACGCGTTTGACCAAAATTATGTCGCATTCATTTGAAACGTGCATGACTTGCAAAGTTTTAAGTTACCAAACGGTTCGACAACAAGTTTAAGTTTGCAAAACTTGTAAAGTATAATGAAATAACTTGCGACATAATATAAGTTGAAAATCACGAATGCTATCAATAGCGTATGGATGTAAACATTAAGTTTGAATCCAAAGGTGCTATCACTAGCGTATGCGTGTATGCTTGACCCCAAGCAAGTAATCAAAGTGTGCGGAAGCATGTATCAAGTAGCCAAGTATGAACCTGAGAAACGTATAGAAAACTGTCAACAAAAAACGTTGGTGAAAGCATAGGTGTATTTGTAAACGTATGTTTTTGAACCACTAGATTTAGTATATAGTTGATTATCCAAATCGTTGGCATTCCAAAAATGTTGTTTGTCGAGCACCCAATTATCAAGGCTTAACTGAATAATTACCTCTGCATCATAGTGTTAGAACTAAACTATACCGAAAATATATTTCATCCGCTAACGGTAGCGAACCGTCCGAATGAGGGTTAGTCAAACCCGTATGGCCACACAACATAAGTTCTCGCTTACACCCTACAAGTGTAACTAATGATAATTGAATTGAGGATTTTTGTTTTAACTCGTATGTGGAACGTTTGTTTTCGTACTTGTGTTCAAAGTTTAAAAGTATAAAAGTATATGTTTCTCATCCCATGATTTAAAGCGTAAAAGTTGTTGAAAAGGTAGGACTATGATCTCACCGTAGTTGCATGCCAAAGTACTTGTAATTAAACGTTGTGCAAATGAAAGTTGCTTAGCCTTGACCTAAACAAGTAAGTCATGTCAATACCGGGTAAGACACAAGGTCGGTCGAAATGTGTTCAATTAGTCCTATGGCTCGTTACGACTCGATTATATAGCATGTGAGTCAAGTTGTCCAGTTTCTTGCAAGATACAAGTATAAAAGCATGTTGGAACGATTGCATAAGTGTTTGGTCAAGTTTGACTAAAAGTCTAACTTGGTTAAAGTCAAAGTCAACGGGGCCGGGTAGGGTATCCGAAAATTTTTCCATGATGAGAAAGCATATATAAGCATGTTAGCCAAGTTTCATGTTAATCGGAGTTGCGGTTAAGCGGGAATGAAACTGTGAAATCACAAAGTGAGTTTGGTCAGTAGGAATCGAAGCCGAGCTCCAACCGTCGCTCCAATAGGCATGTAGGGGCCTTGAGCGGCACTCCAGGGGCTTTGAGCGGCGCTCAGAGTGTCTGATCAGCAATTTGAGCAGTTTTGAATGTGAAGACCCGTCCTAATCCATCCGGACAAAGTCCATATCGATTATGAACGATTCAAAACAGTTGATTACATCGCGAGGTACTTGACCTCTATATGATACATTTTACAAACATTGCATTCGTTTTTGAAAAGACATTTTTTTTTCATTACATCGAAAATTGACGGTAGGCATACTATTTCATAATATATGTAACTATAATTGACTTTAAATAATCTTGATGAACTCAACGACTCGAATGCAACGTCATTTGAAATATGTCATGAATGACTTCAAGTAAGGTCTCTAATATGAGCAAATGCACAGCGGAAGATTTCGTTCATACCTGAGAATAAACATGCTTTAAAGTGTCAACCAAAAGGTTGGTGAGTTCATTAGTCTAACATAAATAATCATTTCATAAATTAAATAGACCACAAGATTTCATATTTCCATTTCTTAAAAACATACGTCCCATGCATAGAGACAAAAGTATCATTCATATGGATTGAACACCTGGTAACCGACATTCACAATATACATATAAGAATATCCCCATCATTCCGGGATCCTCCTTCGGACATGATATAAAATTTCGAAGTACTAAAGCATCCGGTACTTTGGATGGGGCTTGTTGGGCTCGATAGATCTATCTTTAGAGTTCGCGTCAATTAGGGTGTCTGTTCCCTAATTCTTAGATTACCAGACTATATAAAAAGGGGCATATTCGATTTCGATAATCCAACCATAGAATGTAGTTTCGATCACTTGTGTCCATTTCGTAAAACATTTATAAAAGTAGCGCATGCATTCTCAGTCCCAAAAATGTAAAGAGTAAAAGGGAGCAAATGAAACTCACGCATATAAATATTGTAAAACAGTTAATAAAGCATTTGCATGTATTCTCAGCCCAAAAATATGTAAAGAGTAAAGAGGGGCAAATGAAACTCACGCATATAAATATTGTAAAACATTTAATAAAGCATTTGTAAAAATAGCGCATGTATTCTCAGTCCCAAAAATGTAAAGAGTAAAAGGGAATCAAATGAAACTCACGCATATAATTATTGTAAAACAGTTACTAAAGCATTTGCATGTATTCTCAGCCCCAAAAATGTAAAGAGTAAAAGGGGATTAATGAAACTCACGCATATAATTATTGTAAAATAGTTAATAAAGCATTTGCATGTATTCTCAGCCCCAAAAATATAAAGAGTAAAAGGGAGCAAATGAAACTCACAATACTGTATTTTGTAGTAAAAATACATATGACGATACTGAACAAAGCAAGGTTGGCCTCGGATTCACGAACCTTCCAAGCTTTTCTAAAAATCGATGCCACGAACCGGGCTCGAACCCACGACCTCTCACTCAACGGACACATTCTAAACCACTCCTCTGCTCGTGCTTTTTCTGATTAAATTCCCAATTTTAATTTATATAACCAATATATCTGTTTGTTTTTCCTTAACTTACAAACCCAAATATCATCGACACTTATTATCATGCGCATCATCATCATCATCATGTCATGATGCTCATGATCATTATCACATCTTTCATTTACCATCCCAAACATCACGATGTCCATCAATCTCATCTATATCTCATCATCATCATAACCATTTATTATCATCTTAACCATTCTCATCTCCCTATCTTAATCATATATCATGATCATAATTATTATTAACCTCGTCACTCATCGATATCGTCTTAGAAACAAGATAGAATACGCATCAGCTGGAAACAAAACAACAACAAAGATGAAGGTTGGGTTGATCGTGGTTGGGCTGCAAACAAGTCAAGTGGCTGCAGTAGTAAGTCGACAAGCACAAGACCTAGTCCAAGTGAATTGTTGGGGTGATTTAAAATCAAGTGTATAATGGCTTCGGTTCATGCTATATCATAAGCCCAATATAGTCTGATGGGCCTTGGTTCTCCTATGCTATCTAATAGCTACATCATAAATCCAGTACATAGTCTAACCCAAAACAATTTCGTGGTTTGGTGTGGAAATCAGGATTTTTCAATCGACATCATCAATCGTCATTCTCCATTATCATAAATAAACAGACAGATTGCCTACAGATACATATCATGCTTTGTATAAATAATAATTATTTAAGTATGATCACTTGTATCATCATCTCTCTTTCATTGTACGCATCATCACCATTCTTTTATCACCTTCGTTTGGGTATTTATTAAGTCACGAAACAGAAATAATTACACAGCAGCAGTAATTAAATAATCATTAGAATAATTGGTTGTAAGAACTTATAACGTTGGTGGGTCTTGATGGTGGAGGTTGGCGATAGGTTTCTAAACAGAAACGTTGACCGTCTAAATGGATTTGGAATAGGTGAATGATGGTGATTCGTTGAAAACCAGAAAATTTAAGAGAGATATGGAGAGGATGAGAGAAGTGTGGACATGGGGGCGGTCTTACAAGAAGAAGAAGGGATAAAAAAAATATAGTGAAGGTGGCGGGTTATTATGGTTTATGTTTATGAATGATCGAGAACAAAACAGTTTGATATAGGAGCATCAGTGATGGGTAATTGGTGATGGTTTTTGATTGATAGAAACAGAAAACAATTGGAATGAAATATGATGGTAGTGACATGGATTTGTGGTGGTTCAATGGTTTTCAGTGAAAGTATTGATCGAATATGGGTTTATGTTGTTGATTCTTGGACTGCAAATATAAGTGGGTTTGTTGGGTTTTGATGATGGTGAAGGTGATCGATGGGCTGCAAGATAAGAAAAAATGTTTGGTGATGATGGGTTATGATGATCCTGAGTGAGTATTGATCAAGGTGATGGTAGTGTGTGATCTTTTGTTGAGCTTGTTCGAAACAAGAAAGAGAAGAACATAAGAAGAAGAGGGTGATTCAGTTGGTCGAGTTGCAAAATGGAATAGCAAGTGGTGGGTTCGTTTGAGCAATCACAAAAAAGAAGAAGGATGTGAATATATGTGTGATGCATATGTATGTTATATAATAATAATAAATAATAATATTATTGATAAAGTAACAATAATTCTTGCAATGAAACGGATCCTAGTAATTCATATTCCAAATGCTTTGTCTTGGTTCAATTCACGGGTTTAATAAAGAACAGCAATACATATATAATAATATTAATAATAATATTAAATTATTCAAATGAAATTAAAACGTGTGATGCATTAGCTGTCGCCTTTCACGGACTGGATTTCGTGCTCCATTGTTAATCAGTGGCGGATAAAAGTCTTCAGAAAAGTCCAAATTTCTAGATTAACAATATTTATTTATTTTGGTCATTATGGTGTAAAAATCGATCATTAACTATTAAATAAAAATTACATTAATTATTCACTCCCAACCCTAAGTAAAATATAAAAAGTTTTTAAAACTTATCAAACAACTTCTAAATATAATATTAATAAGCCTATAATTTATAAGACTCATTTTCGGATAACCGTTTATTTTAAAATCACATAAGTTACTTTTTAACTCATTAAATATCTATCAAATGACAATTAAGCGTTACCGTCATTTATTAAATAACTTCGAAATCACAAAATATATATTCTATATAATTTATTTATATATATATACACATTAAATAGTAATTATTATATATTATTTTTATTTTTCAACATTGATTATAACAATTACAATATATAATATATAATATTTCTTTTTATAATATACATATATATTTGTATATATATATTTAATTATATGCATATCTATATATTATGTATTAAATTAATAATATTAATTATTCTAATATTATTTTATATATTTATTTTCAACAATTAAATCATATACTATTTCAAATAATATTTCAAATAAAATTATGTATATCTATTTACAAATTAGTTGTTCGTGAATCGTCGGGACTAGTCAAAGGTCAAATGTATACATGAGCACAGTTCACAGTTTTTGAGACTTCCACATTACAGACTTTGCTTATCTTATCGAAATCATATTTAAGATTAAGTTTAAATTTTGGTCGGAAATTCCCGGGTCGTCACAGTACCTACCCGTTAAAGAAATTTCGTCCTGAAATTTGAGTGCGGTCATCATGGCTAACAATAAGAATGTTTTCATGATGAATATGAGTTGATAAATAGTGTTTTATCATTATTGATTAGTATAGACAGAACGATTCGATTATGTGAAGCGTACTAGTGAAGCTGTCACAAAAGATTGAGATAGAGATTTAACTTTTGACGTAGTCACTGATGAATTCCGGAATTCAAGGGATTTAAAGAAAATCTTCGAAATCTAGGAGATTTGATTCTTTGGCGAAAAAGGAAATTAAGATCTTTATAATTAAATATGGTGATCTACCTTGATTACTCTGTCTGATATTCCCATTATAAATTAAACTTTCTTCGTTCCATTATTTTCACCATTTCTATATTTTCTTTCTTAGTTCATACATCCAAAAGATTGTGAAAATACTTAATCCTGTTCAAATCCTTAATATTTTCCTAATTATCATTTCTGCCATCCTTCTTTTCAATCTTCCACCAGGAAAACCTATTTACTTCCACTATTACCTTGGGGTGATATTATCCTTAATTCTACCATGTCTTTATATTGCTATTCATATTAATATCTACTGTTTGTAATCTCCGTGTTGTTATTGGGCTTTATATTTTCTCTTATATTTTGGAGCTCTTTCCCTTTTTATTCTCTTCTTGACCTCTAGTAAAGCGAGTAATGGTCTAGAATTTGTAAGTATGGAGTTTCGAATGAATTTAGTGTTATAATCAGGAAAGAACGTAATAGCACAATTTGATTCGTCAAATTACCAGAACCATTGAGAATAGAGTTATCAAGAATATACTTTCTTGATATGTTCAGAAGTTAATTAGAATGAAAGAGTTATGTAACATGACACATGATGGTGGTATGACCTACTGTGAACCATCATGTCCCATTAGAACTCAGCATGACTTACTGTAATATAATCACGTTGATCAAGTGTCATTATATTATACTAACTCATGCATCAGTTCCCAACATTACTTCAATAACATTCATATTTTAAGCTCGAAAGTTTACAGAATATAGAAACTAATAGTTTCTATATGATGTAACACTGATAGCACTAATAGACTAATGATTTAGATAAGAATAGTTATGAAAATATCTTCAGAAATATGGAGGATATTTATAATGAAAGATACGAGGATATCTTGGAATTTCTAAGACCAGAGGATGATGAAGAATATTGTCCGCAAGAGTTTAGAGTAAGGAGCAAGATATTCGCTAAAGACTTCAGCAGGTATTGAATCATTTGGATTCTTTGAATATAGGGTATGGTCCTTGTATTTGTCCTTGGTCTCCTCCGTGATTAGCTCAATCCGTTTTCCAGTTCTAACTTTTCTGAGCTTTTCCAACATATTATTCTTTATCATCAAATTTCTGATGATTAAGGTCATTTATGGTTGTCTACGGTTTCTGCTGCTTCATTCAGCTTTTTCAACATTCAGAGTATTGATTTGCAGACCGGGTGCTTTTCAGAATTTCAGAATGAAAGATCATAATTCTAAGAGATAAATGTTATACATATAACTGTTGATGTAGATATGTTGTGAGTTTTTAAAGTACTGATTGCTGATTCCCGATAATTGGTATGTCAGTTATCGTTACAAGATGTGGATGAGTATATGATAGGGTTTCAATGAATAAATATAATGATTTAACAGAGAGATTTAAGCCGAGAAGCAACGAGGTTGCTGGTACGTTTGCTGGTAATATGGGGAATATAAAAGGTTCCCTGGTAACAATAAAACAGCACGCATATATATCAAGGTTATAATAAGGTTGTTTCGAATGAAAAGTCGAAGTTGACTTGTTGGAGCTGTGACAAAATTTGCTACTTTGAAAGGGATTACCAAGTTATTTTGGGTAATAGTAACACTAAGGAATTAGCACAGTTACGTGTTAAATGTTTACTCAGTTACCGAGAGTTTCTCAGGTGCATAACTATATGTATAAATCTTTTCCTCCGTAGATGAAGTGCGGTGGGTTCATCCTATCGATTGAGGTGTTTTCAAGAATTATGAAAGTTTCGAACGCAGATTGAAATCGTCAAGATACAAATGAGGTTTAAAATGAGATCAAGTGGCAAACTTGAAGAATTGTTTAGTTTCATATGTTATAATCAATATTTTAATTCATTTTAATTGTCCAATGTTGGTAGTCCACAGTTGATAGTCCACAGTTAACAATTCAATAATTCATATATAGTTTAGTATATAATATTCGAATTAATTAATACGTATCGTGACCCGTATTCGTCTCAGACTCGATCACAACTCAAAGTATATATATTATTATAGAATCAACCTCAACCATGTATAGAGAACTCGATCATTACTGCATATAGAGTGTCTATGGTGATTCCAAATAATATATATAGAGGCGTCGATATGATATGTCAAAACCTTGTATACGTGTCCCGATATTTAAAGTGCGTAAAATAAATAACAGAAATTTAAATAACGATAAATGAAGTGCGTAAAGTAAATAGCAGAAATTTAATGACAATAAATAAAATTGCGAGAATGTAAATTGCGATAAAATAAATTGCGATAAATAAAATGTAATCAGTTAGCTAGGAACAGTTAGCTAGGATTTTGTTAGCGTGGATTCTTCACAAAATTTCTCATAGTTAATTTGTTTGTTTCTAACAAATTTTATTTTGTCCAATGTTTTCTTCATTATGCCACTTGTCGGATTCTGATAGGTCAAAATCCAAATATGAAATTGAATGAAAATGGTTATTCTGTGAGGAACGGATTCGTATAGCTGTGATTGTAAGAAGGATAGTAAATGAATGTTGAATCATATTCGAAGAATGTACAGTGTAACTTATTAATGTGAAATCTAAATATTCCTCAGGTATTACCTACCCGTTAAAATATTTTCACCATTAACAGTTTGTATAATAAAAATTTTAATTACAATCTTTATGAAAACATATATACATATATATTTTCTTCAGACGTAATTATGGATTTAATGAGTCAATGTGATTTTAAACTCATCAGATTTATGGCTAGAACTAGAGTATATAATCTCTAAAATATTAGAGATTATACAATCACCATGAAGGACGAAGATAGTTTATGTAGATCGGTTCGTAAAACGATTCGTAGAACGATGATTATGCTTTAGGTATAGGTTGTGAGGTTGAGACGTGTGATGATGTTGTTGTTGTTGGTACTCCTTGGTATCCATGGTGCGTATGACGTTGATGTTTGAGGTATAGATTAAGATGTTGAGGTGTGGGATGCGGATGTTGATGGTGGTGGTGGTGATGGTATTGTTGACATTGGTGGTGGTACTGGTTATGCTGCTGGTGCTGCTGCTGGTGTTTGGCAACATTAGTCCCCCGAGTTTAAAAGCGGGTGCGTGAATTAACCGAACAAAATATTTTAAATACTCTAGGGTAACGAGAGATGTTATAATTAAATAACGGGAAATATTAAAATGCTACTCAACGGAAGATACGAATTTAGATAACGAAAGATATTATAAAAAGAAAAAGACGGGCGTTAAAATAAATTAACGGAAAAAGGCGGGTTATTACATTACCCACACCTTAAAAGAAATTTCGTTCCGAAATTTAGTTGGAAGTAGGAGTCGTTGTTTCTTCCTCGAGACCTTGCGTTGCAATTTTTATGAATAAGTGAGGGTACTTCCTTTTCATTTGATCTTGTCTTTCCCACGTAAACTCGGGTCCTATTTTGGTATTCCAACGAACTTTAACAATCGGGATCTTACTTTGTCTTAAGGTTTGATTTCACGATCCATAATTTCGACCGGTTCTCCTAGGAAGTGGAGTTTGTCATCGATAGTAAGCTTTTCGAAAGAAATAACAAGTTCTTGTTCGGCAAGACACTTCGCAAGTTTAATACATGGAATGTAGGATGAACGGAATTCGATTGAGTTGGGAGTTCGAAACGGTAATCAACGGGTCCAATACGCTCCAAGGTTTCAAAAGGGTCAATATATCGCGGATCTAGCTTTCCACGTTTTTCGAAACGGATTTACACCTTTTCAAGGTGCGACTTTTAACATTACGCGACCACCCACTTGGAATTCGAGAGGTTTACGTCTAACATCGGTACAGTGGCGATTACGGGCCGTCTTGAGCCTTTCTTGGATTTGAACGATCTTAACAGTTATTTCATGAATGAGTTCGGATCCGGTGATTTGCTTTTCACCTACTTCGGCCCAACTAATAGGAGGACGACATTTACGGCCATATAAAGTTTCGAAAAGGTGCGGCGTTAATACTCGAATGATAACTATCATTGTAAGAGGAATCGGCTAAAGGCAACAATACAAGTTAGTAATATGTCTTCTAAGGTTTGAATCATACGTTTACTTGGTCCGTTGGTTTGTAGATGATACGCGGTACTCATGTATAAACGTGTTCCCAAGGCTTCTTGTAAATCTAGAAGTGAAACGAGCATCTTGATTCGAGATAATTGACAATGGCTCACCGTGTTGGAATAGAATTCCTTCAATGAATAGTTGTGCAAGTTTTCCCATCTCGTCGGTTTCTGAATACGTTTAATAAGATAATTCCCCTTCGTGGTGAATACTAGTATAATGTGAAGAGTCTCTATCTCCATTGAGAATTTAGATAAAAGATTTCCTTATACGGAAGTATGAGTGTAATGATAGGAGGAGTTTTCATTTTGATATAGTCACATCGCGCATCTTGTGGTCAAATGTTGAGACTTTGTAGAAACGAGATAGTACACGTAGTTATATATTTCGGAGTTAAGTAGTAGCTGGCCATATATCAGAAGCATAAGGACAATAAGTCAATGAAGAAAGATGTATCCTTGGATTGTGTTATCAATATCCTCAGAGTTTTTAGATGGTAGCAAAGAAAATGACAGAGTCATGTAACATGGTACGTGGTGATGAGAAGGTTGATCGAGCCCAAAATTTGGTACTCCAATTCTTTCGGCAAAACAACGAATTTCAGTTTCTTTGATTTCGAGTCGAGAGAGGAGGCCTTTTAGGTGTTCACTTAGAAATATTTTTATAATTGAGCTCCATTTTGCGCTACACGAATTTGGCTAGTAAGGTTGGTGTGGATAATTACGTTCAAGGTTCGGACACGGAGAGGTTTAATTCTTTCTTTTCGGGTCAAGGCGTTGGCTACAACATTTGCCTTATCCAGATGGTAACGAAGTTCACAATCATAATCATTCAATGTTTCAGTCCACCGTCGTTGTCTCATGTTGAGTTGTTTTTGATCGAAAATGTGTTGGGGGCTTTTGTGGTCGGTGATAACGGTACTTTTGGTTCCATAAGGATAGTGTCTCCACATTTTAAGTGCAAAGACAACGGCTCCAAGTTCGATATCGTGTGTCGTGTAGTTTTGTTCGTAAATTTCAATTGTCGGGAAGCGTAAGCAATAACTTTCTTTCGTTGCATTAATACACATCCAAAACCTTGTCTGGGGGCATCACGAAATACTACAAAATCATCATTGCCTTTGGAAAGAGATAAGATCGGTGTGGTGGTTAACTTCTTCTTTAAGATTCGAAATTCCGACTCTCGTTCGGCGAACCCAACAAATTATTTTCCTTTGTGAGTTAACGAGGTTAAAGGACGTGCAACTAGAGAGATATCTTCAATGAATCTACAATAATAACCAGCGAGGCCTAAAATTTGACGAATATGAGTCGGAGTCGTGGGGGTTTTCCAATTACGTATAGCTTCGATTTTTGCGAGATCGACTTAATACTTTGACCACTAATAACATGGCCTAGAAATTTGACTTCATTTAATCAAAATTTACACTTGGAGAATTTGGCATAGAGTTGTTCTTGTCTCAAGAGTTCAAGCACGAGTCGGAGGTGTTGTTCGTGTTCTTTTCACTTTTGAAGCAGATGAAGATGTCTTCGATGAAGACAATGATGAATTTGTCTAGATAAGGCTTGCATACACGATTCATAAGATCCATGAATACGGCCGGGGCATTAGTTAAACTGAATGGCACTAAAAGAAATTCATAACTATTGTAGCGTGTTCGGAAAACGATTTTGGAGACGTCTTCCCCCTTAACCCTCAATTGATGATAAACGGAATAGAGGTCGATTTTTGGAATTCACACGAGATCCTTGTAATTGATCAAGAGGTCGTCGATATGAGGAAAAGGATATCGATTCTTAACCTGTAATTTATTTAGTTCACGATAATTGATACACGCTCTTAGGGAACCATTTTTCTTCTTAACGAATATGATCGGGGCTCCCCATGGTGGATGGCGAGGTTGGATAAAACCACGGTCGAGTAGTTCTTGGAGTTGACTTTGTACTTTTTGCATTTCGGAGGGAGCGAGTCTATAAGGTGCACGTGCTACGGGTGCGGCTCCTGGTATAAGATCGATTTGGAATTCAACCGGTCGATGAGGTAAAAGACCCGGAATTTCTTCGGTAATTACATTGGAAAAGTCACTAACAATTGGCACATCATCGATATGCTTCTCATCGGTCTTGACTTTCTTAACATAGGCTAGGATCGCAAAACAACCCATACAAAGGTATTTTTCAACGTTGAGGCACAAAATGAGGTGAAGCCCGGTGCAACTCTCTTTGCTATAAACGATCAAGGGTTCACCGTTCTCGATAGGGATACGAATGGTTTTGATATCACAAGAAATGTTGCATTTCGTCTTGGCTAACCAATCCATACCTATAATTACATCGAAGTTTTTTAGGTCTAGAGGTATTAAATAGATTTTGAATTCTTTACCCACCATCATTTTGAGCCATTGGGACTTTGGTATGACTTACCGTAATATAACCACGTCGATCAAGTGTCGTTATATTCCGCTAATTCATACCTCCATTCCAACACCTCTCCATATGGTTAAGTTTGTATAATCGTGAAGATTGCAAATGAATAAGGTGCAACGACGTCTATAACAAGACTCGTATTTAATCGAAAGAGTTAGTGCAATCCCTGAAAATGTGTTTCCCACGAGAAATGTATAACTGATTGTTCACGTTAAAGCGTTCAAAGTCGATTAGTGGTATCCTTAGGTATAAAGAGAGTAATGAATCATGGTAACGAGTAGTACACAACAGTAGTGATAGGTAGTGATGACGATACTCATCAATAGTAGTGGTAGTAGTAACGAATAGCGATATATAGTGAGGAGCACTAGTGTAATATCAGTAGTGAATAGCGAGTAGTAACCGCAATAGTTGTGAAAGTTTCACCACACTGGTAGGTAGTAAGCCGGGACGGCGGCGAATAACATGGGAAGACAAAATTTCCAAACTAGTTTAACGAATGAAGTCGTGTCATCCTTAAGCGTAAGAATCTTAAGTTACGTGTGTTACTAGAAAATGGTAGAATACGGATTCACATGAGAGTTAGGTACAATTAAGAAGTTAACCGTAGAAAGTTTCAAGTATTAATGCACAAGTAGTCAAGTAAATGGTATCTATAGCAAATGTATGTCAGGATGCAATGGTTAACTATCGGGTTTTAGTCTAGACTCACTAATGGGTCCTAACGATCATGTCAGACACACTAATGCATATCCTAAATCCCTACAACCAACGCTCCGATACCACATGTGACGAGCCCGACAAAATCGCCATTGACGGCGCCGTCAACTTAGGTCCTGTTACGTGGTCATAGTCCCTAAATGAGACGCGTTTGACCAAAATTATGTCGCATTCATTTGAAACGTGCATGACATACAAAGTTTTAAGTTACCAAACGGTTCGACAACAAGTTTAAGTTTGCAAAAGTTGTAAAGTATAATGAAATAACTTGCGACATAATATAAGTTGAAAATCACGAATGCTATCAATAGTGTATGCATGTAAACATTAAGTTTGAATCCAAAGTTGCTATCACTAGCGTATGCATGTATGCTTGACCCCAAGCAAGTAATCAAAGTGTACGGATGCATGTATCAAGTAGCCAAGTATGAACCTGAGAAACGTATAGAAAACTGTCAACGAAAAACGTTGGTGAAAGCATAGGTGTATTTGTAAACGTATATTTTTGAACCACAAGATTTAGTATATAGTCGATTATCCAAATCGTTGGCATTCTAAAAATGTTGTTTGTCGAGCACCCAATTATCAAGGCTTAACTGAATAATTACCTCTGCATCATAGTGTTAGAACTACACTATACCGAAAATATATTTCATCCGCTAACGGTAGCGAACCGTCCGAATGAGGGTTAGTCAAACCCGTATAGCCACACAACATAAGTTCTCACTTACACCCTACAAGTGTAACTAATGATAATTGAATTGAGGATTTTTGTTCTAACTCGTACGTGGAACGTTTGTTTTCGTACTTATGTTTAAAGTTTTAAAGTATAAAAGTATATGTTTCTCATCCCATGATTTAAAGCGTAAAAGTTGTTGAAAAGGTGGGACAATGATCTCACCGTAGTTGCATGCCAAAGTACTTGTAATTAAACGTTGTGCAAATGAAAGTTGCTTAGCCTTGACCTAAACAAGTAAGTCATATCAATACCGGGTAAGACACAAGGTCGGTCGAAATGTGTTCAATTAGTCCTATGACTCGTTACTACTCGATTATATATCATGTGAGTCAAGTTGTCAAGTTTCATGCAAGATACAAGTATAAAAGCATGTTAGAACGATTGTATAAGTGTTTGGTCAAGTTTGACTAAAAGTCAAACTTGGTCAAAGTCAAAGTCAACGGGGTCGGGTCGAGTATCCGACAATTTTTACATGATGAGAAAGCATATATAAGCATGTTAGCCAAGTTTCATGTTAATCGGAGTTGCGGTTAAGCGGGAATGAAACTGTGAAATCACAAAGTGAGTTTGGTCAGCAGGAATCGGAGCCGAGCTCCAACCGGCGCTCTAATAGGCATGTGGGGGCCTTGAATGGCACTCCAGGGGCCTTGAGCGGCGCTCAGAGTGTCTGATCAGCAATTTGAGCAGTTTTAAACACTTAATGCACGAACCAAACTTCCTTTTAACACAACTAATGAACCGTAAACACTCAAAACGCATACCATACATCGTTGGAAAGGTATTTTAACACGGAATACAACTAATCACATATCATCAATCAAGTTCATCATTTAACACCATAAAATTGTCGTCGAATGATTGCTAAAAGTTCATCATTTAAAGTTTCAAGTTCATAAAATGCATTTCATGATTCGGGAATCCAATTTACACCTACGATACGCCGTTTCGAAGGTAATTAAACATACATTGCAACTAAGCAGTTATCAACAACATCTTATAGCATTCAAGGCATTAAAAGTTCATTTTAAATGCTACCAAACCCTAATCAAGAATCATGAATTCAACATTTATGTTAATGAAGTTTTTCTAAGTCAACATACATACCAAAACGAAGCTAATGATACTAGTAACACATTTAATACATGAACTTTAACATTGAATTAACATTTAATAAACCAAAATCAAAGATTAAACACACCCATTTTAAGTGTTCATGCTAGTTACTCAAAACAACAAAATCGAGCAAACCAATCACATATTCATGTTAGACTTGAGCCATAGACACTAATTAACACACTTTTAAGTCAAGAACATCAAGAACATGAAATCTATAGTTTTTAGAAACTTTACCCCAAGTAGTCAAATTAGTATCTAGTTGTAGAGGAAGATGCAAGGATTCCAAAAGTACAATTTGTTTTTATGTTAGCTTCTTGATTTGGATTTAGATGATGAATTAGTGAATTGGAAGTTTGAGAGCAAAAATGGAAGTATGAAGATAGAAAGAAAGAGTGGGAGGTGAATGAATGGTGGGGAGGAGACTTTGACTAGTTGACCTAGTCAACTAGTTTGGTCCTTTGGCAACATTAGTCCCCCGAGTTTAAAAGCGGGTGCGTGAATTAACCGAACGAAATATTTTAAATACGCTAGGGTAACGAGAGATGTTATAATTAAATAACGGAAAATATTAAAACGCTACTCAACGGAAGATACGAATTTAGATAACGAAAGATATTATAAAAAGAAAAAGACGGGCGTTAAAATAAATTAACGAAAAAATGCGGGTTATTACAGTTGTCGTTAAATTTTTTCTTTTAACAAAATACAATATAAATTAAGTAGATAAAAATACCCTTTAGCTAATTTAAAAATGGCATGAACAATGTTCTCATAGTTTCTATTGATATAATACTTATATCCTAAAAAATAAAGCAATGTTCATAACAGGAGTACTTTCGTCATTTCAGAACTTCTTTTTATTTTAGACACCATCACTTCTTCTTATCTTCACTGTTAATATCAACTAAATTCTGTTATTATAATTTTATTTAAATAAACTTACGTTATTGTCACCACAAACCACCATGGCAAGCTACCACAGGGGCCTATTTTATGAATTTTTCTAACTGCGCTCGAGAGTTGTCATTCAATTTTTTCTTTTAACAAAATATAATGTAAATTTAGACGAAAATACCCTTTAGCTATTTTAAAAATGGCATGAACAATATTCTCATAGTTTCTATTGATATAATTATAATTAATTTTGACAATCTACTGAGTAATCATAAAATTAACTTGAGCGTATTGTACTTGCAAACAAAAAGAAACCCTAGCAACATTCAACAATCACTAATAAAAACAAACAACATATTATGTTGTTTAGACATATAAAACTCCACATCATCACATCTTGTAATTAGTGAATCACTGGATAATTGAATGTCGTAAATCATATGATGATGAGAACTTGTGACATTTCGATGAAACCTAGTCCAACTTAGAGCGCTCCCATCGTTACTCCTTGACCCACACCCTCTTAGCTGCCTTGCAGGGCTTCGTTGGCAGCAATCCACCCTAGGGCCGCCATGCTTCCGCCCTCCCATTGTCGCACACTGCACCTTTGCTGTTTCTTTGTCAATCACAATTTAGGACGGAGTAATTGGAAGAAAAGGTAACATTTACTTGTAATTTTACATTTAATTTAAATATTTGTACTATAAAATAAATAATTAATATAGTGGGTCTCAATTTATTTGATAATGTATGTAATGGTTAGGAGTGTTAAGTCATGAGTTAGTTCTGGTGAGTAAGTGCTGATGTAACGCCGATGTGACCGATAATCCTGAAAAGGTTGTGTTGTCATAGTTGGGATCACTCTTAAAAGCAACAAGGCTTCATAACACTTTAAACGTCCTCAATCGAACTCATACACAAAAATAAAGGTTATCACTTTAATCCATTTGTAATTTCTAAGTACAATACTAATATGTACGTTAAGAAGAACCTTATCAACTAAAAAATTCCCTTTAATTTTTATATTTTATTTATGTAATTATTTTGACGGCAACATCTACCAACCTCGGTTCCCTTTGGTCGTTCAATTTGTTGTCCATGTATTAGTTACAATTTGACATGCACATATCTCGAGTATGTATGTCACTTATTTTGATTTAATTAAACGTGGAAACGATAATGTTAACTGTTTGGTTTTTAAAATAGAAGTTTTTTTACTAGACGATAGAAGGACAAGCATAAAGGGATCATTTGATTGCACGCTACAAAAAGACAGCTAGCGAGGAGCTAGAAAAAATTGCAAAGCGTTCATGGGAGTTTGTAACCACACCGTCCAATTAATGTTGGATTTGTGATATCTCGAATACAACCAATTAAAACTTGAGACAACAATGTTATCAAATACGTGCGATTTCCGGAATGCAGGATCTTTGAAGGTGATGCAATTACGAAGCCGCCAAATGCTTGAAAGAGTTGCGAAAGAAACAACCGAGATGATGAGCTTCCTGTTTGGATTAGAGTCCACAGAGTCAAGCCAACTCCATATTTCGTCCACCGAATTCCAGATTGGGATGATGATGCCAAGCCATCGACCCACTTTATTCCATATTTGAAAAGATATGTCGCATCTAGCAAACAAATGACTATGCGATTCTTCGGAAACATTACAAAAACAACAACACGTATTATCAAAAACTACACCTCTAGCTTCTAAGTTACGGAGTGTAGCGAGTCTATGAAGCTTGAGACGCCATAAGAAAACGTTAATCTTTATTGGGACGAACTTGCACCATAAAGTTGGAAAAGAAAAAGGAACCTGATCACTGGAAGCAATCAAAGATCTTGCTATAGAAACCGAATAACAGCCTGTTGGCGATTTATCCCAACACCAAACATCGTCACAATTCGATAATGCAACCGAATCAAGCTCGATCACAAGACTCTGAAGCTGGGTAAGTTCTACACCTCCCCTAAGCGGTCTACGCCAATCCCAATACCAACCAATCAAAGAAAAATGAGAAGTAACCGTTCCAACCTTCCTCGAGTCAAGGGCAAAAAGACGAGGATAACGATCAAGAAGAGGAGCATTATTAAGCCATGAGTCGTGCCAAAAATCAAGGGAATCACCTCTGCCTAGCTTGGGCCGAAGACAAGCAGCAGGCAGAGAGTTGTTGCGATGTAACCCACTGATGCATTTATGAATAGAAGCCCAAGTACCTGCAGCGTTATTAAAACAAGGAGTGTTACCGTTGAAACAGTGACCATGGATCGAAGAGATGACTTTAGTCCAGCTTGAATTATTATTGGTAGTAAACCGCCATCTCCACTTATAAAGAAGAGCAAGATTGAGAGACTTGAGACAAGAAACCGATAACCCTCCATGATCATAAGGATTTTGAACAAGTCGCCAGTCAACCCAATGAATCTTTATTTCGTTAACTTTTGCACCCCAAAAGAAAGATGATCTCAAAGCTTTGATTGCACGCTACACACCTCTTCTATCACAAATTGGGACTCAACTTTGCGATATTAAGTGCAATCATATAATAACATTCTTATTTAAAAACCTAGTAAGAATAAGTATCACATGATATCGAAATGCAAACACATTCATTATATTATATGAAATTCGGATGCAGAATTGGATGGAAACACATCCATTTTCACATTCATTATTTTAAAATTTGAATGTAAATCGAGTAAAATAGTTAATTCTATCAAATCTTTAAAAACGTTTTTACAGAACTGTTACTCATAAATATCAACGTAAAACATACTTTGATAGTAAGTAAAGGTACCGTTTGTTTTATAGTGATTATTAGTTAATAATCTAATATGATCGATCTTAGTTTGATTAATATTTTAAAAGAGCATGTAATTGTATTATAAGCCCATAAAATAAAGACTTTTTTTCTCTGTTGGTCCTTCAATTATACACGAAATTGCAATCCGAGTCCCTCAAATTTTTTTTTGGATTTTCGAGTCCTTAAAATTGCAAAATTTTGCAAACCTCCGTCTAGCTATCGTCTAAATTGGACGTTAACTCTTGACATGTGCCATGCATGTGAGGGTAAAATCGTCTTTTTACGCTTCTTCTTCAACCTAGCATCTATGGAAAACAAAAATCAAATCTTCTTCATATTTCGTATCCATGAAATAACCCACAAAAATCAAACTGATTTCATGATTCTGTTAAAAATTAAAATAAATATCAAGGTGAAATCAAACCCATTTCATATTCATATTTCGGATCATACATTCTACACATGATATCCACGATCACAAAAAAATTACAAACACAATTTCATTAAGATCTATTTTTTTGAATTACAAGTTACCATTTACAAACGCAATTAAAATTCATCAAAATGTGTTTATAAATTCGAATTGAGATCATATTCAAGTTTCTAAACTGAATCCATGATTCCACAACTTCAAGATCACATTCACAACTACTAGTTAGAGCAAATTTGATAGTTCATAATTTTGCAAAAACTAAGTCGTTGAGGTTCGTGGAGTGATTCGATCTATCTCAAGATAAATTGAACAGAGATTCAAGCTTCTAATGGTTCAATTATGCTACATGATTCTTCACTTCGAATGAAGAAACATCTCTGAATCCGAAATATCAAAGTCAAACTTCGAATATGTTTGGTCAACGTTTTGATCTTGTTGATTCTGAGATTTTATGGATATGATGATGATTCACGAACATTCGTTGAAGTATTTGAAACATATTTCATGTGAAGATCGTGGCCTGAAAGCACTTAATTCGAGATTTCCAATTTTTATGTTCATAAAAAGGTTCGAACTTTTCATCGTGATTCTGTCAAGTTAATGGTGTTTTGGATCAAGTTGCTTCACAAAAGATGCTAACCGAGACACATGGAATCTGTTTCATGTATCAATTTGATGTTATTTGTGATTCCAATAATTGGTGTTCATGAACATGTTGAAGCATATGAAGACGGTTCCAATTTCCTAAGAAAAATCCGCACAGCTTCTTCATGTTTGTTACTAATTCGCACAACGGATACAACATACACCATAGCAGTTATTTGGGTTTTTGGTTTGTTTTTAATTTGGGATGCTAGTAGTTTTTAGAGTTTATGGGTGAGAGAGATGATAATAGTTAAAGAGGTACCACAAGATGAAGAAGAGTATGAGATGATGATGTTTTTATTTTTATAAATTTATTTATAATATATATTTTTTTTATTTTTATAAATTTATAAATTATAAATTAAAAATATATAAATTATATTTTGCGCCAGTAGTCCCTCGTTTATATTAACGAATACTAAAAAGACGATTTTACCCTCACATGCATGGCACATGTCAAGAGTTAACGTTCATTTTAGACGGTGGGTAGACGGAGGAAAGCGGATTGCTAAATTTTGAAATTTTAAGGACTCGAAAATTCAAAAAAAAAAAAAAAACTTGAGGGATTCGGATTGCAATTTCGTGTATAACTGAAGGACCAACGGATCAAAAAAGTCTAAAATAAAATATCATAATTAAATTAAAGAGAAAATTAACATTGGCAAAACTACAACCATTATTAGAAATCAACCTAAGTGAGAAAATCTTTAGTGTAAATTATCATTAAAACCATTATTAGTGGTGATGTGCGTGATGAGGTGTGATGGATGTTTTTGTGAGATATAGTAGTGATTTGGCAAATGTGATAGCGTGATGGCGTGATGAGTTTGTAGTAGTAGGCATGATGG
Organism: Rutidosis leptorrhynchoides; assembly: GCF_046630445.1. Lineage (NCBI taxonomy): Eukaryota > Viridiplantae > Streptophyta > Magnoliopsida > Asterales > Asteraceae > Rutidosis > Rutidosis leptorrhynchoides. Next base: position 359,081,144 of record NC_092336.1, on the reverse strand, counting down.
TTGTGTGATGAGTTAAATTGGTTCCACATTTTAATTTTGTTTCTCATTTTATTTGAATTATTATTATTATTGTTATTGTTATTGTTATTATTATTATTATTATTATTATTATTATTATTATTATTATTATTATTATTATTATTATTATTATTATTATTATTATTATTATTATTACTACTACTAATTATAATAGATAAAAAAAAAATTTAACATCACTTTTATTAACACACAAACACGGTTACATTTTTTTAAAACTAAACATTTAACACAACCACAACGAGAATTAAGTTAAACATTTAGAAATCATCCGAATAGAACTTGTCATCCGGGTTGTATGGTGGCCCGGAAGGTACATAGTCCTCTTCATCAGAATACAAACATATTCGCTCTAATCCTGGAATTCGATGTACACCTTGATTTTTTTATTACGGGTCACTACTCGACCAACAAGCGTATTCCAGTCTTCTTCATCTTGAAGAAGAGTGGCTGGAACTTTGGACTCCTTGAAAAACAATACATGTTTGTGTTCAAAAGGTATGTCTTCTTTGAGAAATTCAAGTAGATCGGACAACTGATAATTGTGTATGCTCAAACAATACTCCCTCTGTTCACCACCGGAGTAATTCTTGACCTTACAGTCAAATTCACCACCTAAGTTAACCTGTAGCATAACAGACAATTGACACATTTTGAACTTGAATGTGGGCAGTTTAGAAAATTAAGAAGTAGTAGAGAAGTAGAAAAGTAGGTGTATGAGGTGTGATTTGATGAGAAATGAGGGGTTGTATTTATAGAGGTAGAACATATCTGTTTGGACGAATACATCTGTTTGAATTAAAGCATCTATTTTGAATACACCTGTTGAATACAGCTTTAATAATTAAAACATCTCTGTTAAATACAGCTTTAAACATTAAAGGATCAATGTTGAATACAACTTTAATAATAAAAACATCTCTGTTGAATACAGCTTTAATCATTAAAGCAAATCTATTTAATACAACTTTAATTAAAGCATCTGTTTGAATTACTATATAAAAAATAAAGCAAAATTTACACAAATTCAAATTAAAAATTACATAATTTATTAAAATTAAACATTCAACAATTACAACTTAAACGTACAACAACTGAAAGTAAATTAAGCGTTTAAACTTCTAAAGTTTGGTGGAAGGCCCCAAATGTGTTCAGTGAGATCATCTCGAAGTTGGTCATGAATGTTTCTATCTCGTATTTCTTGTTCTCTTACATCACGATTTGTAGATCGATTCCTTACATAGTTAGGATTAGCTTCATCAGTCCTAAATGATTCTTCCTCGAGCCATGTAATGGTGTAACCATTATCCTCGACTATCATGTTGTGCAAGAGCACACAACAATACAATATTCGCCTCAACTTGTTGACACTGTGTGATCGTCCAGCCATTTGTAATATATGGAATCTACCCTGAAGAATGCCGAATGTTCTCTCGACATCTTTACGTGCAACTTCTTGAAATCGTTTAAATTTTGCACGTGGCTTATCGGTTGGTGTCGAATACGCCTTCATCTACGTTGACCAATCTGGAAAAATACCATCCGCCAAATAATAACCATTTGTGCATTCATTTCCATTTACAGTAAATGGAGCAAATGGTGCAGTTCCATTCTTGATGTCATCAAACAACGATGATTGATTCAAAACATTAACATCGTTGTTTGCACATGCGGCACCGAAGAATACATGCCAAATCCATGTATCATATGAAGCAACTGCTTTAGAAACAATGGTCGGGTGACCTTGATGACCACTAGTATATTGCCCTTTCCAAGCAGTTGGACAATTTTTCCACTTCTAATACATGCAGTCAATGCTTCGAAGCATTCCCCTAAACCCATGTTTTTCTTTGCGCGCGCTATACAAACTAACTATATCGCTACTCCTTGATTTCCTCAAATATTCATCAACATACAGTTCCAAAACACATTTACAAAAGCTATTAAGACAGAGAATTGATGTACCTTTAGCCATTGTAAGTATTCGTCAAACATGTCCGTTGTTGTACCATAAGCCAATTGACGCAACGCGGATGTACATTTATGTGTCGTAGTAAAACCTTGTCGACCAAGAGCATCATTTTTTTGTTTAAAATATTCAAAATGAATTGGTAATGGATTGACATCGTAATTGATTGTATCATTGACGATACGCTTAAATAATCTACTACTCATTTTAAAACGTCTCCTGAATCCATTTTCAGGATACATTGGATGCTCTTGAAAGTAGTGTTTGTGTAGGTTTTCACATGTAAGTTCACGATCTCTACGAATGTAAATTCGAGATTGTGAAACTCGTTCATTGTTTGCAGCCTCTTCAGCTGCAGCCTCTTCAGCATCTAATTCTTCGGTCATCTCTCGTAAAATACTCAATTCATCTTTATCATCTGAATCCCATACATCAAAAAAAGTTTAAACAAAGCTTTTGCCATTACAATTTTTTGTAAGTATAGAATTAAGAGTGATATTTTTATAAGATATTGAAGAAAGTGTGTGAAAAATTAAAATGAGAAGAGTGGTATTTAAAAAAAATTGAAAATGGGTTAACGTCTATATAGCCTTTTGAAACATACACGTGGCTCGCGAAAATTGGATAAACGAATTTGAGCTCTGCAACTCAATGGTGTGATGCACTCCCCACGCCTGGCGAATTTTTGCTCCATCACGCTGCACAGGGGCGCGATTGGGGCAAAAACTGTGTGATCACGTTGCATTGTGAACGGTCTAAGAATACTGTTTACACTAATGGAAAATTTGTTTTTCCGGACGACTCATCGTCCTAGAAGGTCTTCCCGGATGACACATCGTCCCTGACGAGTCGTCCAGGAAATTTCGTCCCAGAAAGTTTTCCCGGACGACCTTTTTTTTTCCCGGACGGAAAATGGGGCCCACATTGACTTTCAACGCTTGCCTTTGTGGACGCTATTTCTGGACGACTGATGGAGACGACTTGTCGTCCCGAAAGGTTTAATATTAAAATAATATTTTATTATTATTAATAATTATTTAATGATAATAGAAAATACCACATAATCCCGGACGACGACATATGTAACGACTCAACCCGTTATCCAACCGAATACGCAGCAAAAAAAAATTTTTACAAGACAGAAGGGTGCGCGGTGTGCTCCACTGCTTGTGCGCGGCACACACAAACCTGGTCAGCTTCTGTCCGAAATTTCCATTTTTCGTTTAAAGATCTCCCACTTCTCGACACTTTTAGACGAAACGCTTTTCACATCATATAATATTAGGTAAAACTAACACGTTCCAATAATAAAATGAGTTTTACGACACCGGGCCCACATCGTCCGTTTTACGACTTTCGTACAAAATACAAGTTTATGACCATATGAGTTTAAACACAAAAATAAAGACCAAGCATGGTGATTGGGGATACGCTACCCAATCCTAATCAAATCCAAAAACACGTCTTCTAAGCAACTACGCGAGTCTACTAGTTCCCACGCTTACCCGAGCCACCACATCCATGCAAATATAAAAAAAAATATAAACAACGAGAGGGTAAGCTAACGTTTAGTAAGTGAGAATATAGTACATATATATATATATATATATATATATATATATATATATATATATATATATATATATATATATATATATATATATATATATATATATATATATATATATATATATATATATATATATATATATATATATATATATATATATGCATAAAATGAAATACGCATCGCCAACACACAAATAGTAAACACATACCGCAATCCGAGCATAACTAAGAAATGTTACACCTAACTTACCACCAAGCCAAAACCGCAAGATTTGCTACAACATACAATAAGTATATATACGCATATACAAAATACAATCGGTAATACAACAAGGTTAACCCCTTAACCTTAAACCCATGAAGGTTGGCCGAACAACCCGAGCCTTAGTGAATTCGCACAACCCGAGATTCACTTCCTTCACCACTTCAACAACCGAGGATGGCCGTACTACCCGTGCCTTAGTGAATTTGTACAACCCGAGATTCACTACCTCATCAATAAGATGATCGAACAACTCGAGTCATCATGAATCCGCACTACCCGAGATTCGCTACCTCATCAAAACCCACATCATCGGGGTTACACAACCGTAACTCAATACCAATTCCACTACATCGGGATTATATAACTCCATATCACAAGTCCATGTGGTAACGTACACACGAAGTGTGCACCTCGCCAAAGGTGGTCAACCAAAATGCACAACCGTGCCAATTGGACTTATTACACAAGCTCATCAAATCCACCTATATGCGAAGTGAGTTCTATAACTGAGAACCACTTCACCCGACCCGCACCCATCCTACACATACATATGCACATAGGATATTAACACTCACCTTATCGTCTTGATGAATGCAACTGAAACAAAACCGCAACATGTCAATGGAAAGTACCTATTCCATTATCACAATACAAGTAACACACTTAGAGTGGATTTACAAACCAACTCAAAACGACACTTAGCGCAATTTCGACCAATTGCACCTCCAAGCACAAAACGTCCGCAAACTAACCAATATTCACTAACAATAGTGACAATGGTCCTAATATGCCAAATTAACCCAATCGTAAGTGTTAAACGCTTATCATTCTCAAAATCACCCATAAACCCTAATTTTGACTTATTTCAAACTTAACCAACCAAATACCCCCAAATGGGTTCCAACACTTCTATAATCACCAAGCCTAGTGATTAAACCCAATTTACAAGTCCTAATCATGACCAAGTCGGTTTCTAACCCAAAACCCACCAACACAACAACAATAAACCCGATTACTAGCAACACTAAACTCACTTCATGAGTTTAAATGGGTTTCTCAACAATTTAAGTTCAAACCCTAACTTGAATATCAAAATCAAATAATGAAATTTGGAGTTAGAACTTACCACAACAACCACAACATAGCTAGGAATGAGGTGAACAACTTTAACACTCGAGCTTTTGATCGATTCAAGCTTCTTCTTCTCCAAAACTCCAAATCTCTCTCTAGAAATCTCTCTCTCTCTCTCTCTCTCTCTCTAAGAATGGATGAGAGTGTTGAATGCATGTGAAAGTGATCTAAAATTGGATCCAAACCAGCTGATATGGCCTAAGATTTCGTCCTCAAGTGAAAAGACCAAAAAGCCCCTCATTTAAATCTAATTTGAAAAAGACAGAAATTCTGTCGCAGGTGGTGTGCGCGGCGCGCGCCCATATCTGTACGTGGCGCGCACGATGCTCCGAACAGTCTGTCACCCTTTAAACTTACACCATGCTTAACACACTTTACGTACATCATTCTTACTCTATGTACAATAAATATTAGGGTCTTACAACATATCGTCCGAAAAGGCATCTCTTGTTTCTGCAGCAGAATTCGTTTCTGCAGTTTTCCAGTCGTACGAAATGGCACATTTCAAATATCAAAACCTGCTATATAAATATTGTTGGTTGAATGTTGGTTAATGGACTAAACGACAAAGTTAAGTATGATGCTTAACCAAAGAATATGTTTTGATGATAATACTTACATATGCATAAGTGATGATCGACATCTTAACATAAAACGCGCAAAGTCACTAATCCATACTTGATCTTGTAAATGACCAAGTCAAACAAAACTTAAAGAATAAAAATAAAGGTCATCAAAATACACAGTCAAGGTACGGTCGACCGCATACCCAGCCGTTGAAGCCCAGACTGAGTTGCAACGCAGTTTTGTGAAAACAAGTTACACGGTCGCCACTACAGTCAATCGCAGTGCGACCGTAATTTTCTATCACCATTTTTCACCAAATTTAGTTTGACTAGTTTCCGACATCTATAATTCATGAAACCTTTTTCAATACGCTTAGAATAGATGTCCTTTCCATACTCAATTGAGTTTTGGTCATAAAAACTCTAATCTCGGTTAATTACGCGTAATTACATCTTAATGACAAATTAACCCAGATTAGGCAAAACACATAATTGCTAATCAACAACTTGTGATCTTAAAACTTATCTAGATATCCTTTGTATGATCACCAAGTACCAACACACTTAAGCTAATGTCACTAGAATATTAATTACAATCAAAGATGACTTAGTGATTAATTAAGGTTAAATGAAGAACAATGCTTTCAAGTGTAACTAGTAAAGACTTGTAATCCTAGAATACACTTAGATATATTTAGAATGGTCACCAAGTCCTAACTAGAGATTGCTCTTCCCTTGTGCATGTGTTGGACATTAATGTGTGCTTACAGATTAATCATCCAATATGTTATATTGCAAGTAAGCTTGCTAAAAGCTTAAACTATAATGTTGTGCAAATATCTATATAATTGATTTTAGAATAATTATCTCTTGCTATGTGTGAGTATTATTTGCTACTTGCTAATATGTTTAATACTCATTAATTTGCCAACTTGATCAACATGCTTGCTATGTGCTACTAATTAGAATACTAGGATTCAAGTAACTAGTTTACTCCAATAAATTAAGTGTAAAATGGTTCACAAAGAAATAACAGTCAATTGTCTATTTGATCTTGTCTAAGTAACAAGTTGTGATTACTTATTCAAGTATGACTTAACATTGATGTCTTTACACACTTAATGATTAGTTTAGAAAGACATCATTCAATTAATCTCTACTTAATCTTAAATTGAATATGACTTGTGATTAATTGAAACTAGGAAGTTAATGATATATTGACTAGTCTTTAGGATTGAACCAAATGCATTAATGTGGCTAACTAAGTCTTGACCAAACTGAGATTTCCCAAAATATCAATCAAGACACTTCTCCAAGAATGTTGGGTTTACCACTATTGGAGTGTTATGTCACTTTCACTCAATAAGACCAAATCCCACACACTTAATGCATATAGTACTTGTATAGAATGTTGGGTTTCTTTTGCAGGTGCTAGATGGAGTAAAGGTTCCAAAATGTGGTGTTCAAATCTGAGTCAAACGGTTATACAATGGATACATATTTTGGACTAGAATACGCGCGGTCGAACCACGGTCGACCGTGCTGGCAACCGTGTGATAACGGCTATTTTTTGAATCACACTATAAAAAGCAAGCATTGAAGAACATTTGAAGGTGACCCTCTTGCATATTTCAAAAGCTTATTTTTCGAGATCACAAGGGCTCAAATTACTACTCATAAGCAAGAGAAGATGATAGGTCAGATCATGTTGAGATTGAGAGAAAAGATAAGATAGAGTGAGATTCGGTATATAGGAAGAAGACTCGGTATGAGAGAGAATCGGTAAAATTACATTCCACAGCTTCTAAAACTCGGTTACAATGCAATGGCTATCTAATTAGGACTACTTAGGTTCCTTATATAGCCCTCTTCTAAGGAACCTTCATTTAAGCTTAATTCACATTAACACTATACAACTTCGGGGTCCTAACAATCTCCCCCTTAGTGTTAAATGTGAACTTTACAATATAATCCTATTGTGAAGTCTTGAGAGGTCCAAATGTTAGTTTCCATCGTGAGCCATCTGGTTTTGAAACTTCTACTTGATTTTCTGAAATTTGCTTAGAAGTTTTTCAGACTCCCCACGCTTTCCTTAGATCTACCTCATGTAATGGATATTCATCCATTTCCTTGAAATACCTTCTCTTTCTCTGGCCACGAAGAATCTCAAACTGTCTTGTACGGATTCGGAGCTTTAAACGATCTCTGATATGCTTTATAAACTCTCCAAGACCCATTTTTTTTATCAAAGTCATCAACCTTGCTTTGACGAATTTTAAGATACTTTAGTGCAGCCTTAAGTGTTCCATCTGAATATTTGTTCAGCTCTTCAGTACTAATGAACACCTTTTCCTATTGAGAATTTACAAATACAAAACCTTCGGGTTCGAATTGCATTTGAAACATCCTCATACCCTTCAGTCCCTCTGTAAATTGATTCGGACACGTTATTCGAATCTTTTTCCTATTTGCTTCGAGACCTATTTGAAAATCTTCACGTCTCATCAGTTTAATTGTCTCCATCATATATCTTTTCACAGCTTCCAAAGCTTGAGCTTTAGAAAAAGGTCGAATGGTGATGATACTGAGGTAGTTGTAGATGTGAATGATGTCAAGCATATCAAGATTATGAAAATCTGCTTCTGTGAACTTGTACTCTTTCTCATCTTCCCTAATAACATGGAACTGACTGATGACGTCTTTCTTTTCACTTATCTCTACTCCGACTCGAGCAATATTCAACACTTCTGAAATACGATATTTTTTTTGAAGCCACAAATCATCTTCATCTTTGTTGATATGTTTCCTCCACATAAACTCATACCAATTCCTTTCACTTGCTGGAAGCAATCGTGAACCTATATATGTAAATCTTTTACTCCTTGGTATATCTTTGATGCGGAAGATCTTGTAAGCATTTTCTTCAATGAATGTGTTTCGTAACGTTATAAAATCATGTTCAACTCCCAATAACAATCTTTGTTCCTGATTCTTAAAGAATATTCCATGGTTGTATTTGAATCTGGAATTTACTGTTTCACTTGATGTAGATGTACCAAAAGTTGAGCTTTCATAAGCATTTATTGGATGTAAACTCGATGAGGGTGTAGAATTCGATGAATGATCAGTAGGATTTGTTGAATCATCGTTTGGAACATCATCATCTTCAATATGATCAAAGATATCATCTTCATTTGGATCAACATAAAGATTGACTTCATCGTCATCAGAAGAATCCATTTCATCATCACTTTCTATTACTGGATCAGGATTCCCTTCATCTATAATCTCTACATCTTCCGGAATTGAACATACTGAAGATAACATGCTTAAGATGACAAACCCATCATCATCCGTCTCTTCAAGATAAAAATCACTTAAGTTCAAATCCTCATCTACTGGTCCACTATCAGCCTCTTTATGAACAATTGGAATTAAAACTTGCTCAGGCTCCTTATCATCAATTTCATCATGTGCAGAAACCATTTCTGATTCCTTCTGAACTTGTTGAGCTTGTGAAGCTGATGAAGACCTCACATCACCACCCTTGGTTGAAATGTTCACCGATAGATATTCTCCATCTACTCCTATCTCCCCCTCATGGCTATTCTGAGGATCAGAATCGTCATGTTCATCATTACGGTGAGGACTCAAAGGAGAAGAGCAGGAAGTAAGTGGATATCGAACACGAGCACGAAACAATGCTTGAAGCGAAGTGCGTCGAAGAACATCAAGATTGCCTCTAGAAAACATACGACTGAAATATTCTTGCTCAAAAGCATCATAAAAATGTGGTAAATGAGAGGGTGATGATGGAAAAGTAACAATGGGAACAGCAGCAGCAGCAGTACCTGTTGAAGGCGATGTCGATGGAAGTGTTTGAGTGGCCGTAAGGGCAGGTAAGGATGATTGTGCGGTATTATTCTTATATGTAGGGTTGTACATACTACTAGTCAGATTCGTGATATCCCCTTCTGATGGAGGTTGGGTAACAACCGGAGTTGTCACCGGCGAAGTTTCTTTCGAAGCATCTGCCTCCATGACTTTAGTCTCATGGGACTCTGACAGAGTAGCAGAACTACCCGTCAGTTTAGCTCTGGCAGAGATATTACTATCTCCGACTTCTGAAATCATTGATATACCATGAGGTGGAAAATCTCTTTCAGTTAAAGACTCTTCCTCCAGACCCTGAGATTCAGAATCCGGAAGAGAAGTGGTTTGATCCAATGAATCACTTTCATGAATCAAGGGATCAATCTGCTGGAAGTTTGATAATTATCCCGAAGGATTGTCATGTTGACTCGTTTCCATGGGACGCGGCAGATCTCCCTCATCAAGATAAGCCGGACCTCGAGACCCTGTTGTATGTTGAGGCACAGGAGGATTTCCAGTCGATACGCAGGGTGCCTTTTCAAGACTTTTCGGCTCCCCTTCGGCCGTTCTGGACTTCAATGATTGAGTTTCCTCAATCGATTGAGTCAACGCAGACTTTACTGCAGAGGAAGACTTTACTTCCTTAGATGCTGAAGCACCTTGCTTTGTAGGATTTATTATTAAGTCCTGTTTAGATTGGATGGGCTTAGTGGTCTTTGTACCCTCCGTGCGTTTAAATCTCTTGCCTACCGAAACTTGCGCTTCATTTAGCGTAGGGCTTACTGTTATTATTGGATGTGATACGGAGATGGGTGAGGGTGACCTAATTGGTTCTAGGTCTTGGTCCGTATCACCAACGGTTGTAGTAACTGTTTAGCAGATGATAGGTGTCGAAGTCCTAGATCTAGTTACTCATTGGGTTGGTGGAGTCTGAATCATCTCATCAGGTATATATCGAGTTCTCTTAGGAGAATGTTCGGGAGACGATTCAGATGCTGTTGCTGAAGTGTCGGTGTAACTGCTCACTTCGAGTGTTGTGGAAAGAGTTGGTTCAATCTTAGTTGGACTAGGTTCCCTGATCCTCACGGGTTGAGCTTGGTGTGCTGCCCTAGAACGTTTAAGGTTCACCCTAAGTGGAGGATTAGCTGGCCCGGGTGGTTGAACTACAGGTTCCTCTACAACCTCTGGGGCTAGAACCGTGGCGAGTTCAACTTGTTCTTGTTGTACCGGGTTCGGAAGAGGTATTCCTACAGCCTCAAAATAAGAATGCATACGAGCGTCTTGGGGTTCAGCTAGCCTCACTAGCCAATTTGGAATTGGCGTAGTGAATTGATTATCAGATACCATCGGGGTATTCATCTTCAGCTCCCCAAATCGTTTCATCTGTAATCCATGTGTACCTGGTACAAATATATTTGCATTTCTGCAAGCATTTATAGCATCATGGATAAAGATACAGAAAAACCTTTCGCAAGGGATGTATGAACTGTGATGCCCCGTACAAAATCATCATGTACGGACCATCAACAACAGGATCATTACAAGGTTAAGTACTATATGCGATTTCAAAAGAGTTTGCATTCATTAATAAAAGTGACGTCATAACAAACGTCAAATGTTTTACAATCCAAAAGCATGCTTCGCTAAGTAGAAGCAATAAATAAGTGTACGTGACCCCAAAGATCGTTACATAACATAGTTTCAAAAGAAAATAAATTTGAATGCAAGATAAGTAGTCATGCGATAACAACTCTAAGCAGCGGATTCTACAGCACGACTAGTACACAGCGGAAGCAACCTCAAGCACCTGAGAAATACATGCTTAAAAATGTCAACACAAAGGTTGGTGAGCTATAGTTTAAGTATAACAGTAATGTAAGTAGGCCACGAGATTTCAGTGCTACAACGAGCGTTTCAAAGTATGTAAAAGTATATGCTTAACCGTGGGAACTTGGTAACTAACTTAACGTTTAAAATACCCCCTGAAAGTACACTTGGTGAGTGCGTATGTTTATGAAGTATTACTAGCCCGAGTGGGGATGTCAAACCCTATGGATCCATATCTAAGATTCGCGTTCACGGTTCAAAAACCAATGATTAAACGTTACCGAGCTAAAGGGAATGTTTATGCCGTTGTATAACCCACACATATATAAGTTTAAGTACTCATGCCTAGTATGTAAAACATAAAATCCGCATGTATTCTCAGTTCCCAAAATAAGTTAAAGTAAAAAGGGAATGCTATAACTCACAATGATAATGTAGTCGTAAAGTCGGTTCGGAAAAGGTGTGCAAGTAATCGGTCCGAAGGTCCTCAACCTAAGACAAATAGTACTAAGTCAGTAAATCGTCTTAATAGGTTTAAAAGTATGTAAATAAGGTCTTAAGGGTCATCATCATTCATCATTAAACAAAAGGCGTAAAGTAGGTTTCGTTTATGAAAGTAATTTAAAACAAAGTCTGACTTCAGTCAGTCACCACGGCCTCTACCCTTACTGAATTAAGGTGAGACTAGTGGCCATGGCTCCGTCTATGAGTCTTTTAAGTGTGGTGAAATTTACAGAAGCAAACTCATCTTGGTTTGACCGTGGCGACGGTCTAAGTGCGAGTAGGTCAGAAATTTCTGCACAACGTTAAAGGACATAGTAACGATCGGAGGGCCATAAATCCTAAACCGTAACTTGGATTAAGACGAGTCCTATATGAAAAGTTATCTACTCGAAAAGATATATCTAAAAATAATGGTTAGAATAGCCCAGGTCTGCTGGTCTGTTACAGAAACAGCAGGTCAGTAGGTTTTGGACAGAAACAGTAAGTTTAAGTGAGTTCCGGTGGTCTTGGTGCTTGATGTTCATCATGGTTCTCATCCTTGATGCATATAGCTTCAAGTGTACAACTCATTGATGTATCTACATCCTCTTAACCAAGTCTTGACCATCATAACCCTAGTGCAAGTCTAAGACATGAAGCACAACTCACTTAAGAGTTGCATGTAGTTTGATGAACCAAAGTTACATCAAAGTCTTAGGTTTGACACTTATATGAACTATAAAAGAAATATTGAACTATAAACTTGAAAGTTAACTAACTAATCAAGATCATAAGTAGTAGAACATAGTTCTTAGTTTGATCTTGAAGATCCAAGACTCAAAAGTCTAGATCCAAAGTCATATTTAAAGAAAACTTATTTGTGTGTTCTTGAACTTTCAAAGTTAACTTAATTTGTTCAAGAGATATGAGATCAAGACTAACTTGTAGTACTTGACCATATAAACTAACTACATGAAATTAAAGTGCATAAAATGAAGAAGTAAACTTAAATAAACAAGAAAAGGTTCATGGTTGTTCATACTTTAAAGATTCAAACCAAAGTTTGATCTTTAGAAAGTAAACTTTAAAGTTTACTTCATGAGCTTCAAGTATGTCTTTAATCAACACACGGAACTTGTAACTTTTGAAACAATTGAAGTAGAATCATAAACTAGTGAGTTTATGTTCTTGTGTTCTTGAAAATACAAGATAATAGAAGAACCAAAACTAGAAAGTTAAGTTCTTGAAAGCTAGTAAGTAACTACAACAACAAGATGAAACAAGTAACAACAACAAACAAGAAATCAAACAAGCAAGTAACAAAAGATGATGATGATGATTAAGTGTCTCTTGGTTTCGGTTTTCATCAATAAGAAAAGAGTAGAACAAGTTGTTTAACACTTACGAGAAGAGAGAAAAGTGAGAGAGAAAGAAATGCAAGTTTGAGAGGATTTGTGTGTGTGTTTTGAAATGAGAGAAAACAAGTGAAGAATTGATAAGGAAAAATGAAATCAAAAAGCTCCTAAAGCCATCTAAGGCCGACGGTTTGCTTGTCAAAATGGGGGAGTGAAATGTTTGTTGGTTAATTGCTTGAAAAGCTTACAAAAGATGGATATTAGATGTGGTCTCATGGGGATTATAAGGTAACTAGATTCTTAATGCCCAAACTAACTAGTTCAATCTCTAAGTATTACTTACACTTGCAAGACATGGGCTAATAAACCCATTTAAGATGTAGGGTGGGCTTATGAGTCTTATTCATGAGTCCATTACACTAACAAAGCCCAAGTTCAACTAATTAACAATTAAACCCAATTAAAGCCCAAGTAACTAACTAACAACCTTAGTTAATTAAAATGATTAATAAAACTTAATCATGAATGCAAATAATATCTAGAAATATCATTCGTGAAGTTTCGTGTGTCACAAAGACGTTTCGGGCCCTTAAAAGTCAAGTACGGGCAATCATGGCAACATGTAAATGTAATAACATACATTCGTCTAATCAAGCGTTTTAATAATAGTAATTATTAATAATTAACATTGGAAAAACCAGGGTCGTTACATTACCCACCTGTTAAAGAAAATTTCGTCCCGAAATTTAAGCTGAAGGTGATGGAGGAGCTGGGAAAAGGTGAGGATACTTCTATCTCATTTGATCCTCTCGTTCCCAAGTAAACTCGGGTCCTCGCTTGGCATTCCATCGAACTCGGACGATCGGAATCCTATTGTGTTTCATCTCATTGACTTCACGTTCCATGATTTCGACGGGCTCTTCCACAAAGTGGAGTTTGTCATTAATAGTAAGTTCTTCCAATGGTATGATAAGTTCAGGTGGAGCAAGACACTTCTTCAAGTTTGATACGTGGAAGGTAGGATGAATTGAGCTTAATTGTGCTGGAAGATCGAGACGATAAGCAACGGGTCCAACACGCTCCAAAATTTCAAATGGACCAATGTATCGCGGGTTTAACTTTCCGTGCTTCCCAAAATGAATCACACCCTTCCAAGGTGCAACCTTCAACATAACACGATCACCAATGTTGAATTCAAAGTCTTTTTTTTTACGATCAGCATAACTCTTTTGGCGATCACGGGCTACCTTGAGTCTATTTTGAATCTGAGCAATCTTCTCTGATGTTTCATAGACTATCTCGGGTTCGGTGAGTTGCACTTCGCCTAACTCGGCCCAATAAAGAGGAGAACGGCACTTGTGGCCATACAATGCCTTAAAAGGTGCAGCTTTAATGCTCGAGTGATAACTGTTGTTGTAAGAAAATTCGGCGAGTGGCAAATGCCTTTCCCAGGCCTTTCCAAAATCAATAACACACGCGCGCAACATGTCCTCCAAGGTCTGGATTGTTCGTTCACTTTGCCCATCAGTCTGAGGGTGATATGCAGTGCTCATGTCGAGACGAGTTCCCATGGCTTCTTGCAAGGAACGCCAAAATCTAGAAGCAAATCGGGGATCACGATCGGAGATGATCGATAAGGGTACACCATGTCGTGATACAACCTCCTTGATGTATAACTGAGCAAGTCTCTCCATTGTATCAGTTTCCTTCATCTCTAGAAAGTGTGCAGATTTGGTAAGGCGGTCAACAATAACCCAAATAGTATCGTATCCGCCCACCGTCTTCGGCAGCTTAGTAATGAAATCCATTGTGATCCTTTCCCACTTCCATTGTGGGATCTCCGGCTGTTGGAGTAAACCAGAAGGTCTCTGATGCTCGGCTTTAACCTTCGAGCAAGTCAAACACTTACCAACATAAGTTGCAACGTCCTTCTTAAGATTCGGCCACCAATACTATTCTTTAAGGTCGTGGTACATTTTGCCTGCTCCAGGGTGAATCGAATATCTCGATTTGTGTGCTTCATCAAGTATGAGGTTCCGTAGATCTCCATAGAGTGGTACCCAAATTCTACCGGCATAACATCGGAGTCCAGACTCCCTAACCTCGAATCGAGAGACAAGTATGTTCAAATGTTCGTGAGATATGTTCCCCTCCTTGAGAGCCTCATCTTGGGCTACTCTGATCTGGCTGTTGAGGTTCGAATGGATGGTGATGTTCAGAGCCCTAACACGAAGAGTTGCCGTCCTCTCCTTTCGGGTTAAAGCGTCAGCTACAACATTGGCCTTGCCAGTGTGATAACAGAGTTCACAATCGTAGTCGTTGAGCGTCTCGATCCATCGACGCTGTCTCATATTCAGTTGCTTCTAATCAAAGATGTGCTGGAGACTCTTGTGATCGGTGAAGATAGTGCTCTTAGTTCCATACAAATAATGTCTCCACAATTTGAGTGCAAAGACAACGGCTCCAAGTTCAAGATCGTGAGTAGTGTAGTTCCGCTCGTGAATCTTCAATTGTCGGGAGGCATAGGCAATAACTTTTTATCGTTGCATCAGTACACAACCAAAACCACTCTTCGATGCATCACAATAAACAACAAAGTCGTCACTGCCTTCAGGAAGTGATAGGATAGGTGCGGTGGTTAACTTCTTCTTCAAAGTTTGAAATGCTGATTCGTGTGCGGGTTCCCAAATGAACTTCTTGCCCTTGTGAGTCAGTGCGGTCAAAGGACGCGCAATCAGAGAAAATCCTTCGATGAATCTTCGGTAATAACCGGCGAGACCTAGGAATTGGCGAATATGCGTCGGAGTAGTGGGGGTCTCCCACTTGCTGATGGCTTCAATCTTGGCGGGATCAACTTTGATACCCTGGTCGCTTACAACATGACCCAAAAATTGTACTTCCTTCAACCAAAATTCACACTTGGAGAATTTGGCGTAAAGTTGCTCTTGTCTTAAGAGTTCAAGCACTAATCGGAGGTGTTGCTCATGTTCTTCTTCGCTCTTAGAGTAGATGAGGATATCATCTATGAAGACGATAACAAACTTGTCCTAGTAAGGCTTGCAGACACGATTCATGAGGTCCATGAACACGGCAGGTGCATTTGTCAAACCGAATGGCATCACGAGAAACTCATAATGGCCATAACGGGTCCTGAATGCAGTTTTCATCACGTCACTTTCCTTCACCCTCAGCTGGTGATATCCGGATCGCAAATCGATCTTTGAATAAATGCTCGATCCTTGTAGTTGATCAAAAAGGTCGTCAATTCGTGGAAGAGGATACCGATTCTTGATAGTCAATTTGTTGAGTTCACGGTAGTCGATACACATACGGAAGGATCCATCCTTCTTCTTCACAAACAACACAGGTGCGCCCCAAGGCGAGAAACTTGGTTGGATAAATCCACGGTCTAACAGCTCTTGTAGTTGACTCTGTAATTCTTGCATCTCGGAAGGTGCGAGTCTATAAGGTGTGCGAGCTACATGTGCAGCTCCTGGCACTAAGTCGATCTGAAATTCTACGGCTCGTTGTGGCGGTAATCCAGGCAGTTCTTCTGGGAAGACATCGAAAAACTCATTCACGATTCAGACATCGTTCACATTCTTCACCTCGGTTTCGACGGTTTTCACATGCGCTAGGACAGCAAGGCGTCCTTTCTTCATTATCTTTTGCGCTTTTAAGCAACTAATGAGGTTTAGTTGCGAGGTACATCTTTCTCCATAAATGATTAGTGGCGCACCGTCTCCTTGGGGTATACGAAGAGCTTTGTCTCCACAAATAATCTCGGCTCTTATCTTAGTCAACTAATCCATGCCAACAATAACATCAAAACTTCCCAACTTAATGGGAATCAGGTCTATCTCATAATCTACACCGGCTATGTTGATAATAGCCCCTCGGCCAATTTGGTCCACTTTTTCAAGCTTACCGTTGGCTACCTCGACAAGCATACCTTCTTCTAAAGGAACTAACGACCAATCTAACTTATTGCAAAAATGTCTACATACATAGCTTCTATCGGCACCAGTATCAAAAAGGACGGAAGCTAAAAGATTGTTGATTTTGAATATACCTGTCACCAAGTCAGGGTTGTCGCGTGCGTCCCTTGCATTAACATTAAAAGCTCTAGCACGCGGTGGTCCGCCATCCTTTCGTTTGTTCGGGCACTCGTTTCTGAAATGGCCCGTCTGCCTGCATTCGTAACACTTTTTCGGCCCGTTGGTGTTCGGCCTCCCTGTCATCGTGGTAGTCTTGCAGTCTCTACCGATGTGCCCGCTCTTCTTGCACTTCTCACAAACAGCATTACAATACCCGGTGTGGTGCTTGTAGCACCTCTTGCATTGTGGTAGCGTGCCCTTGTAGTTCGGATTGGAGTTGTTGTTGTTGGGGTTGGGATTGTTGTTGTTTTGCCTGAACCCTTCATGTCGCTTCGCCGGGTTTTGATCATAGTTTCTACCCCTGTTGTTGTTATTGTTGTGGTTGTTGTCCCATTTCCTCTTCTCGCTACTACCAGTTTCAAACTTAGCCTTCTCCGGCTCGTCAAGGATGATTTGATTCAATAGAGTATGCACCATGCGCATTGCTTCGGGAACACTCGGTGGCTTGGATGAGGTAACATTACCCTTGATAGACTTAGGAAGTCCCGAGAAGTATTTCTCCAAGCACTTAAATTCGGGGGTGACCATGGTCGGACACATAAGAGCCAACTCCAAAAACCTACGATTGTAACCATTAAGGTTGTTCCCAACGGCCTTTAACTGCATAAATTCGATTTCCATCTTCTGTATTTCGGTTCTTGGACAATACTCATCAATCATTGCAGCCTTGAATTCCTCCCATGGCGTAGCATACGCCTCGTCAATGCCTTTCGCTTGAGCTAGCGTGTTCCACCACGTTAGCACGTCGTCAGATAGCGTGCAAGATGCAAACTTGGTCTTGTTGTCCTCCGAATAGTTGCTAACTCGGAATACTGATTCAAGTTTCTCGAACCATCTGGTGAGACCAACTGGTCCCTCGGTGCCGCTGAAGTTATGCGGCTTGCAGCTCTGGAATTCCTTGTATGTACACCCATTTCGAATGGGTAGAATAACCGGTGGTGGTGGCGGTGGAGCTTGGAGATTTCTTTCTGCTAGGGCTGCAGCGACCCATTCGTTGATCATGTCCTCAATCTGGGCGGCGGTAGGTGTGGATCTTCCGTTAGCCATGATATTCTAAACAAAAATTTTGACCCAAGTTAAAATCCAGCATTCAGTATAGTAATAATATAGTATATAGCAACCAACATGAAAACAGCACAACACATGTTGATTAAGTAATGCAACTAGATATAAGTACCACAAATCACCACATAGTAATGTAAATAGGATACTTGTGCAAAAAAAAGTAAACAACGCAAATTTCCATTAATAATAATAAGTTTCATACATCGCATAGGTTCGTACAATACAAATGAAATACATGAAACTATAACTAGATTACATCATGAAATCTAAATACAAAGTCCTACGGTGAAGGCAGGTGAACTGCTCCTCGAGCCAACTGCTCCTCGAGCTCAGTGACTCGAGCTCGGAGGATCTCAACCTCCCTCATCAGTTCCTCGTTAGAGGGAGCTGGTAGGGCAGGCGGTGCAGGTGGGGCGGGTGGTGCCGGTGGTGCCGGTGGTGCTGATGTAGATGGTCCGGCTCCGGATGTAGACGGTACGTCCCTAGATGTAAGTGGTCCGTATCTAAATCTAGGTGGTACGGTTCCAGGAATAGTCAATACGTAACGGGGAACCTTACGTATCTGTGGGTCGGCAGGGTATGGCACAACTCGTTTACGAGCAGTAACCCTACGACGATGGCCAAATGCGTCAGTAAAAGCACGACCTCCATTCACCCCTAGAATGATGGTGCCGTCGAAACAGTGGAGTCGTCTGATGATGAAGAATCGACGGATGATGAGTCATCCGAATCGTGTGGTGGTGACACTGGTGGCTGAGCTGGTAATCCGAAGCGTCCGAAGGCGGCCAACATCTGTCTGTGTCTGCCTGGCGGAATCACGACTAAACGTCCGTCGGGAGTGCATCGGCAAGGCGTGCGCATGTGGTTACGAAACGGCCCTTCCCCAAACTCCGCGGCGATCTCAATACCACCAATGTGGGGCTGTGACCTCGAGGGTCCGGGAGCAGACACTGGGGCAGGTGCACTAGTACCAGCTCCGGAAGTAGAAGCGCCGGGATCACTAGTGGGTGTCGGGGCCGGTGTATCGGCAGTAGCAGCAGCAGGTGTAGCAGTAGGTAGGGCGACGGGGTCTGAGTCTGTACTACCTGAAATGCCAGTAGGTGGAACATCCGACATCTGAACAAGGAAAAATAAATTTTCCATGTCAGTATGTCATAAAGCAAGCAATTAATAGGCCAACAGTTTAAATCATGTATAACAGTAACTAGCATGGCAATAACAGCAATTCGTATGAAAGTAGCATGCAATCAAAAGCAAGTAGCATCATGCAGTAGTGATATCATGTAGTAGCATACGGCATATAGCAAAAAAAAGTAAGCATTAGCATGTAGTAAGCTCAGCGGAAACAAGTAAACTAGCAAGTTGTAGATTAGTCCTATTAATGAATCCTACTCGGGTCGGTCTTAGACTCACTAATGCAACCTAATTCCCTACAACCAATGCTCTGATACCAAATGTGACGCCCCGTACAAAATCATCATGTACGGACCATCAACAACAGGATCATTACAAGGTTAAGTACTATATGCGATTTCAAAAGAGTTTGCATTCATTAATAAAAGTGACGTCATAACAAACGTCAAATGTTTTACAATCCAAAAGCATGCTTCGCTAAGTAGAAGCAATAAATAAGTGTACGTGACCCCAAAGGTCGTTACATAACATAGTTTCAAAAGAAAATAAGTTTGAATGCAAGATAAGTAGTCATGCGATAACAACTCTAAGCAGCGGGTTTTATAGCACGACTAGTACACAGCGGAAGCAACCTCAAGCACCTGAGAAATACATGCTTAAAAATGTCAACACAAAGGTTGGTGAGCTATAGTTTAAGTATAACAGTAATGTAAGTAGTCCACGAGATTTCAGTGCTACAACGAGCTTTTCAAAGTATGTAAAAGTATATGCTTAACCGTGGGCACCTGGTAACTAACTTAACGTTTAAAATACCCCCTGAAAGTACACTTGGTGAGTGCGTATATTTACGAAGTATTAAACACTCGTTGACTGCTAGCGCGACTAGCCCGAGTGGGGATGTTAAACCCTATGGATCCATATCTAAGATTCGCGTTCACGGTTCAAAAACCAATGATTAAAAGTTACCGAGCTAAAGGGAATGTTTATGCTGTTGTATAACCCACACATATATAAGTTTAAGTACTCGTGCCTAGTATGTAAAACATAAAATCCGCATGTATTCTCAGTTCCCAAAATAAGTTAAAGTAAAAAGGGAATGCTATAACTCACAATGATAATGTAGTCGTAAAGTCGGTTCGGAAAAGGTGTGCAAGTAATTGGTCCGAAGGTCCTCAACCTAAGGCAAATAGTACTAAGTCAGTAAATCGTCTTAATAGGTTTAAAAGTATGTAAATAAGGTCTTAAGGGTCATCATCATTCATCATTAAACAAAAGGCGTAAAGTAGGTTTCGTTTATGAAAGTAGTTTAAAACAAAGTCTGAGTTCAGTCAGTCACCACGGCCTCTACCCTTACTGAATTAAGGTGAGACCAGTGGTCATGGCTCCGTCTATGAGTCTTTTAAGTGTGATAAAATTTACAGAAGTAAACTCGTCTTGGTTTGACCGTGGCGACGGTATAAGTGCGAGTAGGTCAGAATATTTCTGCACAAAGTTAAAGGACATAGTAACGATCGGAGGGCCATAAATCCTAAACCGTAACTCGGATTAAGACGAGTCCTATATGAAAAGTTATCTACTCGAAAAGATATATCTAAAAATAATGGTTAGAACAGCCCAGGTCTGCTGGTCTGTTACAGAAACAGCAGGTCAGTAGGTTTTGGACAGAAACAGTAAGTTTAAGTGAGTTCCGGTGGTCTTGGTGCTTGATGTTCATCATGGTTCTCATCCTTGATGCATATAGCTTCAAGTGTACAACTCATTGATGTATCTACATACTCTTAACCAAGTCTTGACCATCATAACCCTAGTGCAAGTCTAAGACATGAAGCACAACTCACTTAAGAGTTGCATGTAGTTTGATGAACCAAAGTTACATCAAAGTCTTAGGTTTGACACTTATATGAACTATAAAAGAAATATTGAACTATAAACTTAAAAGTTAACTAACTAATCAAGATCATAAGTAGTAGAACATAGTTCTTAGTTTGATCTTGAAGATCCAAGACTCAAAAGTCTAGATCCAAAGTTATATTTAAAGAAAACTTATTTGTGTGTTCTTGAACTTTCAAAGTTAACTTAATTTGTTCAAGAGATATGAGATCAAGACTAACTTGTAGTACTTGACCATATAAACTAAATACATGAAATTAAAGTGCATAAAATGAAGAAGTAAACTTAAATAAACAAGAAAAGGTTCATGGTTGTTCATACTTTAAAGATTCAAACCAAAGTTTGATCTTTAGAAAGTAAACTTTAAAGTTTACTTCATGAGCTTCAAGTATGTCTTTAATCAACACATGGAACTTGCAACTTTTGAAACAATTGAAGTAGAATCATAAACTAGTGAGTTTATGTTCTTGTGTTCTTGAAAATACAAGATAATAGAAGAACCAAAACTAGAAAGTTAGGTTCTTGAAAGCTAGTAAGTAACTACAACAACAAGATGAAACAAGTAACAACAACAAACTAGAAATCAAACAAGCAAGTAACAAAAGATGATGATGATGATTAAGTGTCTCTTGGTTTCGGTTTTCATCAATAAGAAAAGAGAAGAACAAGTTGTTTAACACTTACAAGAAGAGAGAAAAGTGAGAGAGAAAGAAATGCAAGTTTGAGAGGATTTGTGTATGTGTTTTGAAATGAGAGAAAACAAGTGAAGAATTGATAAGGAAAAATGAAATCAAAAAGCTCCTAAATCTATCAAAGGACGACGGTTTGCTTGTCAAAATGAGGGAGTGAAATGTTTGTTGGTTAATTGCTTGAAAAGCTTACAAAATATGGATATTAGATGTGGTCTCATAAGGATTATAAGGTAACTAGATTCTTAATGCCCAAACTAACTAGTTCAATCTCTAAGTATTACTTACACTTGCAAGACATGGGCTAATAAACCCATTTAAGATGTAGGGTGGGCTTATGAGTCTTATTCATGAGTCCATTACACTAACAAAGCCCAAGTTCAACTAATTAACAATTAAACCCAATTAAAGCCCAAGTAACTAACTAACAATCTTAGTTAATTAAAATGATTAATAAAACTTAATCATGAATGCAAATAATATCTAGAAATATCATTCGTGAAGTTTCGTGTGTCACAAAGACGTTTCGGGCCCTTAAAAGTCAAGTACGGTCAATCATGGCAACATGTAAATGTAATAACATACATTCGTCTAATCACGCGTATTAATAATAATAATTATTAATAAGTAACATTGGAAAAACCAGGGTCGTTACATGAACCCCTTGGCTTATCAAATTGAGCTTGACCCAAATCCCATATTAGTTCTGCATAGTCAGGAGCTTCTACTCTTATGAAAGAGTAGAACAACTTCAGCATAGGCACAGTCAGGCTGTCGGATCCACTCCTTGTCATCAGCAAGCATCGGTTGATGATTGAGAAGATCACATACCACCTTGAATGCAGATATTTCTTCTGAAACTTAGCCGGAGGAACATTGCGGGCTCTGACATAACCAAGATCAAAGACAGATGACATCATCTGTTGAGTAGCAGGAAAAGCAGGAGCATTCTGCACAACAGGAAGTCTGAATATCCTCCTGAAATCAGCCTTAGTGATACTCCTCCTCCCTTGAACTCCTCTCAGTTAAAATTCAAAACGAGCTTGTGTTCCCTCTGGATTTTCAGCAGTAGGTTGTGAAGCTTCCACAAACCTAATTGTTCTGTTAAGTAGCTCCAGATCTGTTACAGGTACACTGACTGTAGAGTTTAGAGCAGGCCACAGAGTGTGCCTCTCTAGAATTGCAGTCCAGTAGTTGCAGGGAATGTTGGTTTCAGAGTTGATGAAGTGATTGTTTGTCATTTAACTGTATAAATAAGAAATAGAAGACCACAAGATATTTAACATTATGCATATATCTCTATTCTTATTTGCCTTTGAAATCCTTTGTATATGTTTTATCTTTTATATTTTATGATTTTTATGGATTTTCTAAGATATAAAAATCCTTTATTCTCAAATATGAACAAGTAATTGACAATCATGACAATCATATGATATTCATCACAATACAAATTCATCATGCAAAATCAATTATATAACACAAAGAATCAGAACAACACTTAGTCAATTTTTAAACACAATATCAAGCAGATTCGGTAGTCATGAAAATTTGAGATTCTGTAACCAAATAAGCTTGAATTTTCAGATCAAAAAGATATAGAATAAACATGTTAAGTGTTTGAAGATAAAAATCAGAAAGTTTCAAGGTACCAAAAGTCAGATTCGGTATCAAGAGAAGAACAGATTCGGTATCTCCAAAATTAACATAAAGTCACTCAAACATGCATATTCTATCATATAAAATCACAACCATAATCAATTAACCACTCAATTAGAAGCAGATCAACATGTTAATCGTATGAACAGACTCGGTACAGTAGACAGAATATATTCGGTAGATACATAATCCATCAAACAATTAATTAAACATGTAATCAAGCTTGGTCAAATGATAGATCAATCAATATAACTCAGAGTAGACAAGAATTCATGTTAATTAACCAAATCAATTAAGTTTAATCAAAGTTTAAAAGAATACGACCCAGACTCGGTATAAACAACAGAATTTCAAAATTGAGAGTCACAATCTAGTTATTTTGATCTTTTCTGGTTGAAAAACATTTAATTATCTCAGATCTACACGAATGTGACTAAAGCAATGATAAAAATGAAATTATACCAAAGATTTGAAAAAATAGAAGAACGAATTCGGTAGTTTAGGCAGATTCGGTATGATCAATAAGACTCGGTAGGTAATTAAGCACAGTAAGAGAGTTAGTTTGACTTTAACCCTCCTTTTATAGATACCGAAGATAAAATACCGAATGGGCTTTACCGAATGGGCCTATTTTACCGAATACAGTCCACTTTTCAAAAGTTTATCAATTTTAACTTCAAAATCTTGACAAATTGATTTTTCCTATTAAAATTCATTTCAATCTTTTCATGGTAAACAATTCTGAGACAATTTTTGAAAACTTTGAACTTACCGAATCTGTACTGTTGGATGTCAGATTCGGTATAATGCTAAAAATAGCATTTATTCAGTAAAAATCAAATATTTTTGGATTTTATCTTTTCCAATTTTTATGAATTTTTCAAAATAAGATTTGTACTTAAAAGAACTTTGAATTAGTGAACAAAGTACAAATCTTCAGTGATACCAATTGTTAAAACGGGTTGCATATTGAAATGTATACAAGCCTTAGTGAATTATTTCAGATATAAAACAAAGAATTTATGAATTCACTTTTGAAAAACAACATTTTTTAGTAATTTTCTCATTTTCTCCCTTTTTCTCCCCCTCAAAATGTGATATACAAGAATGTAAATCAGCATTTTGATAAAATTCCCAAGAAAATGAATTAACTCCCCCTTGAAATATGGTATCAATGAGTTACCTCCCCCTTTCGTAACCATTGAACAATTATATCCAGGAAGTTATCATAAATCTAAAGGCTCCCCCTTAAAAGATGATATCCAAAGCATATGAAAGTAGTTGCTCCCCCTAGAAAGTATCTACTCCCCCTAAACACAAGATCCCAAGAATAAGTCCCAACAGATCTAAGGAATATCAAGCACTATACTCTACCATGCCAATCTCTTGATCAAGAACTTTAGCCTAAGTTCATCTAAAGGCTTAGTGAACATGTCAGCTAATTGCACTTTGGTAGGCACAAAGTATAACTCTACATCCCCTTTCTCTACATGGTCCTTAATGAAATGATAGCGAATATCTATGTGTTTAGTCTTAGAATGCTGGACCGGGTTGCTTGTTATTGCAATAGCACTTTGTGAATCACAGTAAATCGGGGTCTTAGAAAACTTAAAGTCATAGTCTGAAAGTTGAATTTGAATCCACAAAACTTGTGAACAACAATGAGCTGCAGCAATGTACTCAGACTCAGCTGTTGATAAAGACACGCAGTTCTGCTTTTTGGATGACCAACCAACTAGCCTATTCCCCAACATCTGAATTGATCCAGATGTGCTTTTTCTATCAACATGGCAACCGCCATGATCCGCATCAGTGTAAGCAGTGAGATTGAAATCGGATCCATGAGGATACCAGATCCCAAGGTTAGGTGTACCTTTAAGGTACTAAAAAATCCTAACAACCGTTATGGAATGAGATTTCTTAGGGTTTGACTGAAAGCGGGCACAGACAGTTACAGCAAGTGTAATGTCAGGTCGACTTGCAGTCAGATACATTAAAGAACCAACCATGCTTCGATAAAGTGTAACATCAAAGGGTTCCCCATTAGTATCAGCATCCAGTAAAGTCCTCATTGGGGTTGTCATTGGTTTTAAAGCAGTCATTTTAAAACGTTTTAGCATATCATTGATATACTTTGTTTGACTGAGAAAAATACCGTTTGGTAATTATTTTACTTGTAACCCCAAAAAGAAATTTAACTGGTCATGCATGCTCATTTCGAATTTGTTGGCCATAAGGTCACCAAATTCTTTGCATAAGGCCGGGGACGTGGAACCAAAAATAATGTCATCAACGTAAATTTGAACCAAGAGAATGTGACCGTGGTTTTTACTGATGAATAGCGTTGTATCAATCGTTCCACGAGAGAAGCCATTGTCCAACAAATACTTTGTTAAGGTCTCGTACCATGCACGCGGTGCTTGCTTTAGACCATACAAAGCTTTTTCCAAGTAGTATACGTGATTTGGATGAATGGGATTGAAAAAGCCTTCTGGTTGATCGATATAGACTTCCTCTTGAAGATGACCGTTCAGAAAAGCAGTTTTGACGTCCATTTGAAATACCGTGAACTTCATATGAGAAGCAAATGCAAGGAAAAGATGAATAGCCTCAATCCTAGCAACCGGAGCAAACGTTTCGTCATAATCAATACCCTCTTGTTGTCGATATCCCTTGGCCATAAGACGTGCCTTATTCCGAACCACAATACCATCAGAATTCTTCTTGTTCTTAAAAATCCACTTAACCCCTATTGGTCGTTGATCCGTTGGTCTTGGAACTAATCGCCATAATTTTAACCGGTCAAATTGATTGATCTCTTCTTGCATTGCAACCACCCAGTTCGGATCTAGTAAAGCTTGAGCAACCGTTGTTGGTTCAATCTTACTAAGAAAGGCAGTGTATAGACACATATTCCAAGTAGCCCATCGAGTTGAGACTGGAGCAGATGCATCACCAATAATAAGATCTATTGGATGACTTTTAGTCCATCGGTTATGTGGAAGATGTTGTACATTAGTGGCATCCATTGAAACATCAACCGTTGTTGACGTTGAACCTTGATCCGCTTGATCTGATGTAACATGATCTAATGGATTCAATTGATTATCTGGAGAAACAGCTGGAGTTGTATCAACTGATGAATCTTGAATTGGTTCAAGATTATCAGTAACAGGAGGTGGTAGGGAAGATGAAGAAGCAACAGGTGAATCAGTTGGTGTTGTATCTTCATCAAAAAGACTCTGTTGAGTCTCCACAGTAGTTGAATGCGACGGTGTAACCGGTACGGTTTGAACATTTGAAATCCGTTGAGGAGCATAAAGACTATCAAACAAGATATCCAGTTCCTCTGATGTAACCGTAGGAACATCCTTCGTTGAGAAAATTGAGTTTTGCGCGGAAGAAGAAGTAACCAGGTTAGGATCGGGTTTTGAACTGAGTTGTTCAAAAGCCATTCCCGAAAATTCATCGAACTTGACATTTATGCTCTCTTTAATCGTTTTTGTCCGTTTGTGATAAACCCGATAAGCAACTTTGTTCGAAGAATAACCAAGAAATATGGCTTGATCGCCATTTGGATCAAACTTTCTGAGGCTGTCAAAATCGTTAAGCACATAGCATATACAACCAAAGACACGGAAATATTTGACATTCGGGCGTCTACCATATAATAACACATATGGAGTTTTATCAAAACGTTTATTAACAATACAACAATTTTGGGTATAGCATGCAGTTGAAATGGCCTCCCCCACATTTTTGGAGGTAGTTTGGAGTAAGCAAGCATCGTTCGAGCTGCTTCGCACAACGTACGATTACGTCGTTCGACTACTCCATTCTGTTGGGGGGTCCGAGCAGCAGAGAACTGATGTTCAATGCCTTGGTCTTTCAAATAACTATCAAGCAGGTCATTCTTAAATTCCGTCCCATTATCAGTCTGAATGCTCTTAACATGTTTGTTAAAAGAGCGTTGAGTCTTTTTAATGAACTCAATGATAATGGCGGGGGTCTCTGACTTAGTTCGCAAAAGAAAAATCCATGTAAACCGGGTATAGTCATCGACAATGACAAGTACATGTTTCTTACCACCGAGGCTAGAAATACGCATGGTCCACATAAGTCCATATGCAATAATTGCAAAGACGATGAAGTACTGGGGTTTTGCTTAAGCAGATGATTAGACCATTTCAGCTTACCCATTGCACATGATGGACACACATGATGCTTATCATAGTGAAAGGTTGGAATACCATCAACTAAGTCGTTAGAGACTACTCGATTGATACCCTTGTAATTCATGTTTGACATCCGATGATGCCATAACCATGAATTTTCTTTGGTAGAACGAGTGGCCAAACACATGGTTGTATGTGAAGGTACATCATTGAGGTCAATAGTGTATAGTGAAGCACAACGTTTACTAACAAAAAGATCATTTCCTTCGGTGGATTGCACCGAGCATTTTCGACGTTCAAACAGAACATTAAGATCTCCATCGCAGAATTGACTCACACTAAATAAACTGCACCCCAAACCTTCAACATATGAAACCCATTTGATTGTTATGCCATTTTGCACATAATCTTCGTAACCCGTTATCGCTGCAATTTCATCATTTTCAAAAGTAACCGTTCCTAGGAATTTGTCAATGAAGTTGACAAGCAAGGATTTATCGCCCGTCATGTGTCGAGAATAACCGGAATCGATATACCAAACACAGACGTCGAAACCCTGTAAATGTGAATTTCCTAGAGTTTAGGTACCCAAAGTTTCTTGGGTCCTCTACAGTTAGTACCAGCAATAAACTTTGGATAAAAAACAAGATAATCACGTAAAACATCATGCAGTTTAGACAATAAATCATCATTTAAAACCACATTACATGAAGCATCATACGCAATATCAAGTTTTACATCGTTATCAGAAGTCTTAACACACAACTTATTCTAAGTAGATGTTTTGTTCACAGACAAAAATTAAAAAACATGAGATGATTTCCTAGGCCAACTAGCAGATTGCGTTGGTTTGGTTGCTACTTTCTTAGTCGTGGACTTAGGAACCCATACAGATTTGTAATTCAAGTTTGGATTATGACCTGTGACACGAAAAACACCTTTGTTAGTTAGACGTCCAAACTTTTCAGTTGACACATGAGATGATTGATTTTGCAAAATTTCCAATTTAATTTTACGTTCTTTTGCATCATACTCACTTAAATCAGGTTTAGGACTTGTGTGTTGTGTGGACTTAACTGATGCCATTAAAAGACTCGCTTTTGAAGTTTTTGTCATTGGAATCATAGGAATCTTTTCAGTTGACACAGAACCATCGGGAGAATGAACCTTTTTGACAACAAATTGAGTTGTAGAAACAACTTTTGAACCACGATTGCCAAATTGAGAACGTAGAGGATTTTTAAGAATAGTAATGGGTTATACATCCTTAGATGTTGACGTTCCCTTTCCCTTCTTAGTAATCCCACCAATACATTCAAGCACATTGGTTTCAACATTAGACGATTGCTTAAGTGTGTTAGCCTGTTTCAGTTGAATTATCTTTTGTTTTAAGCTTTTAATCTCAAGACATAATTCTTCAGCAGAAACTTTCACTTCACCCTCCTTAAAAACATAGGAACATTCTTTCTTAGGCAGTGAAGGCAATTTATCACATAGAGCAAGCATTTGTTCTAATGATTGGCACTTAAGTTGCAAGTCAATATTCTCCTTTTCTAGTTGAGCTACTATACGATTTAAATTACGTACAGCAGGTAAATGCAAATAATAATCGTACAAAGGATCAAGTTGACTTTCAAAATCTATCAAAGGTTCAATGATCGGTTCAGTATGAGGTTCTACTTTTTCATCTAAAGAATTTTGACCTAGAGATTCTGTCTCAAATAAAACAGTTAGTTCATGTGCTAGGTCTTCACGGAAAACATTATCAGAACATGCAGGTAAAGCAGGTAAAATTGGTTTCACATCAAAATTGGTTCATCAAACACCTCATCTATGTTAACAATGCTAGAACTAGGTTTGTTAAACACATCATTCTCAAGAATTAAAATGTATTTCTCTAGCATGAGTGTAGGAATGTAAACCAATCTACGTGTTGGTACATAATTAGCACATTGCACATTCTTTTCAGTTTCAACAAGTTCCTTCAAGAAAGTAGGATTTGATTTAACCATTTTTGCATTAATAATTCTCATACATTAAGCTAATTTGATGGTATTTTTTAGATTTGCGATTAACAATAATATCATCAAAATCAGCATCAGAAGAATGCACAAAATGCGGTGGTAAACCAGCTCGAAAGTAACCAGAATGATATAATCCTGGAATCTTTTCAGAAGCTCCATCTAAGATCTTAGGATCTTCAAAACCCAACCCCCACTTTTCACCATGAATCGTTTTTGGTCTATTCATGAAAATCGTTTGTTTTGAAAGTTCCATATCCATGATAGCTTTGGATTGCTCTGTTCGATAGAGTTTTTCCTCATATCGAGCAAGTTGAGCTTTCATTAGAACAGACTCTTTTGACAACGAAGAGATTTCAGTGTCTTTTTCAATTATTTCGTTTTCCAAATGAATAATTTTCTTGTTTAGCTTTGAAAGTGTGGGTTCATGTTGGTTTTTTAAATCAGAAAGATCTTTTTCTAAGAATTGAACCTTTTCTGCAAGTCGTTCAGATTTTAAACGATAATCAGTTCGTTCGACTTTAATCGGATGAATTATCTTTTTAAGATCTTCCAACTCAGATTCCAAGGAGCTGAGTTGGACGGTCAACTTTTGCAATTCTGATTGTAATTTGGATGAAGATGGTTTGGTCTCAGAAAGTTTGATTTTATCTTTTAAAACCTTGTTTTCAGACTTTAAGCCTTTGACTTCTTTTGACATTGAGACCAGATTCTTCATCAAGTCATTTTGCATTTTTATAAAATCAGGTGAGATTTCAGTTGATTGTACCTCATCATCGTCAGATGTTGAGTCAGAATTCTCCAATGCTTCCTTAGCTTTGATGAGCTTAGTCACCTTGCAAACATTTGCATGTTCCACCTCTGAGTCTGAATCATCAGTCCAGTTAAACCAAGTATCATCAACCGGTTTCAGCTCTCCCCCAGTTTTCACAATCTTAGCCATCAACATTTTCTTCTTGTAGTAAGCTGCGTCCTTCTTCTTAGGCATCTTGCACTCATGAGAGTAATGACCAGCTTTGCCACAATTGAAACAGATTGAATCTTCCTTCTTGGAATCATCAGCACGTTGTTGTTTGGATTGATCAGCTTTCTTGTAGTACTAGGAAGATGATGAGTGTTTGCGTTGATTGCTTGATTTGCCTTTAAACTTGTGTTTGTTCAAGGCGTTTGTGAACATGGCTGCCATCTTGACTAATTCAAGGTGTGAATCATCAATATCAGAAAGATTCAACTCTTTAGAATCAGTTGATTCTTCAACAAGCACTTTATTGGACAAGCTTTTGGAAGTCGTAAAAGATTTGCTCTTCTTTTTGGAAATTAGGGCAAGAGGCTCGCCCGGAGAAGACTCTTTCCTTCCTTCTTGAAGTTTAGACACCTCAGGTTAGTAATGCATAAGAACTCCAACAAGCTCATGAATAGTCAACTTGTCAATCTCTTTGGTAGATCGAACAATGGTTCCATAAGGAAGCCAATCAGCATTGAGCTTTTTAAGGAATTTCATGTTGACTTCAGCATGTACTTTTATAATCTTACACCTTTTCAACTCATTGAGAACATCATTGAAATGACGGTAGGTATCCTTGAGTTGTTCTTCTGGTTCCTGCTTGAAATCCTCATACAATCCCAGAGCCTTATTCAATTTAGTAACGTCTGACATGTCATAACCTTCTTGTTGTCGTTTGATCTCATCCCATATATCTTTTGCAGTAGTGTTGCTATCAACATTTTCAAATAGCTCATATGGGATAGCTTGCATGACAATATTCTTAGCCTCTATGTCACCCTGAGCTCTTTCACGTTTATCACCAGAAAGTTCATACACTGGAATTGGCATACCAGTATCCGGATGAAAATCAACAACTGGACCATCTCTCAGAGAAGCCCAAATATGTTTAGCTTTCTCACCCTTATAGTCTATGTACTGAGTAATACGATGAAGTCACTGAGTGTACTTGCCATCAAACAACACTGGAGGTCGGGAATCTGATCCAATGATAAGAGTATCTTGAGTAGACATCTTAAATTGAGGTAGATTCGGTATTAAGCACAATCTATGATCAGGGTTCAGTATAAAATCTAACAAGAATGTTAGATTCTGTAAAAGATTCGGTACAGGAGCAGATTCAGTAAGTGGTTCGGTACTGTAGCAGATTCGGTAACAATTTGGTAAACCAGATTCTGTATCAGAAAGTGATAAGAATCACAAGTAACACACTCAAATTCGGTATGGATTCGGTAACCACACAACTTGAAGCTTCAGTACACTTAAAACCAAAGAATTAAGTGAAACCGAGATTCTGATTCGGTAATTGACTCGGTAGTCAAATTCTGTAAAATATTATGTGTAAACTCAATCAAATTCCCTTGAATTAGATTCGGTAACCTTGCTGCACAAGAAAACAAGTTAGTAACAAATAGAATATCAATGATACCGAAGATTCAGGATGCCGAATGTCAACTATAGCAGTTGACAATACCGAGTCTAAGTCTAAAACTTAGAAATATAACAGAATCCTTTCTCAAATCACACCAATTAGCTGCGTATGAACAAACCGAATGTGATAGAATCACAAACACACCACAATCTGCAACACTTAAGATGAATTTCCAGTAATGAAGCAGATTCGGTATGACAGTTACGATACCGAGTGTTGATCAAATCTTCAAAACTTGAAGAATTGGAGAAATTGAACCGACAGAAATGTGATTTAACACTTCACGAACACAACTGAATCTTTAAATCTTCACAAAACACCATAATCAAGCTTGAATTAAGCAATACCGAGAGTTTTAGCCACGAACTCTAAAAATTAACTAGATTCTCCATAATTGAAGTTAAAAAGCTGTAATGATGATCGAAACTCTTTCTAATAGACCTAATACACCTTCGCTGAACTTATCACAAGAATCTGAACGTCAGATTATCAAATTCGATAATACCGACTCTGATTCATTTTACCGAGAGTATTCAGATTCTGTAATCTACAATCTCTGGATCGATATATTGATGTAGAATCACTTCCTGGAAGCTCTGATACCAAATGAGAGGTCAGATCATGTTGAGATTGAGAGAAAAGATAAGATAGAGTGAGATTCGGTATATAGGAAGAAGACTCGGTATGAGAGAGAATCGGTAAAATTACATTCCACAGCTTCTAGAACTCGGTTACAATGCAATGGCTATCTAATTAGGACTACTTAGGTTCCTTATATAGCCCTCTTCTAAGGAACCTTCATTTAAGCTTAATTCACATTAACACTATACAACTTCGGGGTCCTAACAGAAGATTCTATGATCTTATAGATATAGAATTTGGTTGTTGTAAACTTACTAATCAAAATCATTTATCTTGTGAGTTTACTTAATGTAATGTATGTCCTATTATTGTCTTAGGATCATCATTACAAATTGTATAAGTCTTGTAACTTTAATTAGTAGAAGCATAGGCTAGCTTAGTGATCTACTTCCTTAAAGGGATTTAGAAAGTTGATTAATCTTATTTGGAAGATTAATACTTGTCCAAGGTGAAGACAAGTTGATATAGGTTGGAGTTGATCTTTCAAAGGGATAGAAAGATTAGGTTTGTTGTCTAACAAAGAAGTTGAAGACTTGTAAATCGGATCTCCACCGGGTTTGGAGAAAAGTGCTTAGTGAAGCAAGAAATCCCGATTAGTGTAATCAGAGAGTGAATTAATGTGGATTAGTTAACATCCACCCGAACCACTATAATTCCTTGTGTCTATGTTCTTTACATTGCTTTATTAATCATTTTTAACATACACACCACATACATCAAGTTTGAGTTGAGTTGGTTGATCATAGTTAATCGAATTTGGTGATCGATCGAAAAAGTGTTAAAAACGTATCAAGCAACTATTCACCCCCTCCCCCCTCTAGTTACTTACAAATACGATTATAGTTTCACAAAATACCACAATAACATTAAATAAAAGTATCCAAATGCCAATTACAATAATTATCCAAACATTTCGAAATCCGAAAAACTACCAAATCAACTAATATCGTTTACAAAACATAACTTAACATTAAACACACCCAACAAAAGCATAATTGTCTTCAAACACATCCAACAAATTACAAATCGCCAAATCCATCATCATACAAATCTTCATCATTGTTATGGCTCGGGCGCGGAGTATTGGAATTGGAAGTACCGGAAGTATACCCAAAATTTGGTAGAATATCGGGAGGGACTACAAGATTATTAAAGGCAACGATTCGTTCAATTTGACTCGCCGTGTAGTATGGTTCCATTGGTGGTTGTCTACTCCGACCGGTAGACGATGAAGATGCAGAATTAGTTACCGACTTTGGTAACTTCGGCCCCACTCCGCGTTGATGTCCAGTTCGATCACCCAAAACTTCTTCCATGATATCTTTCTCGTCTCTTCCCGGTTGTTCTTTTAACAAAGCCTTCATTTTTGTGTACAACGTTAAACAAATATTAAAATTATAATTATATATATATATATATATATATATATATATATATATATATATATATATACATTTCGGGACTTATATATATATACCATTTGACTTATCAGTGTGATTTTAATTTCAGTAACTTTGTATGATTTTCATTTAATGTTCGTCGTTGTAATGTGATTTAATTCAGTAACTTCGTTATAAATCGAACTTAACTGCGAATTTTTATTCATTTAATAAACTACAAAAGCATAATTAAAATAATCGATTCTTGTGTTTGTCATTTGTTGTGTTCAATTCACAATCTTTATATAATAATCTTAAAATCTGTTTTAATTATAGAAAATATTAAAAATAAAAAAGTGACAACAACATAACAATTTCATTCAACATGCCTAATAAAAACGATACAAATTAATAATATACAAATAAAAACGATACAAATAATACCCAAATAAAAATGATACAAATAATACACAAATACAAACGATACAAATAATACCCAACTTAACTAACTAACTTAACGGAAAGTTAAAAAAGTTTTTTCATCTTCCAAAACTAAATAAAGAGAAATGCGATCAGAACGCCAACTCAAGGTTTCTTTTATACCGTTCCACTGATCGTCGGTACGGAGATTTGTGGCGGACAATTCCGGAACACAGACATCTTCATAAAACAAGAAGTCCGTGTGTTCGAACGGAACATTTTCTTTCAAAAAGGTTAAAAGCTCCTCTAAACCAAAGTCGCGAACGTCAATGTTTTTGAACGTAGCTTTTGAACCACGCGTATAACCGTAAAGTTTCATTTCATTACCGAATTAACTTCCGTAATACACTTCGATTGAGACAATCATCGGTAGAAGGGTCACCATTTTGAGTTTAGAAGTATGATAATGGAGTTTAAGTGGACATATGGTGTTAGATATGTGTTGATGAGTGTTGATGATGGTGTATAAGTAGACAGAACACTCAGATCGAATTGTCGTCCCTAAAGACATTTTCGGACGACATATCGTCCGGGAATAAAAAACGCGCGAAACTTTACACTTTTTGGAGGCAATTTTTGCCAGGAAAGTCCGAACATAATTTATTATTATCTTTACGGACGACATGGGGTCGTCCGGAAAAATCCGGTCAACAATTCAGAAAAAAGTGGACAGAAAAGCAGAATTTTTTGTCGATTAGTGACTTTTCGCGGACGACATATGTCGTACGAAAAAGTGTTGTCTGGAAAAATCGTTTTTCTAGTAGTAGGAGAAGTACATTGGTGGTGACTATATTATATGGAGCTCTTGTCTTTCGAATATTTACCCAAAATGACTCCACACGTGTTATCAGGACTCCTAACAATAGGACGACCCCGACTGATCCTTATCATAACCTGACGACCCGTCAATCAACTGCCATAGGGACCAACTGACCATATATCATATCATTAGCTAACGTTGGGCCATTGTTCGATTTAACGTGTCAAACTCGATTTACCCCTAAAATTCAATAATTTAAAGGAAGCAAAGGAACTAGAATATACTTCGATATATCGATTGTTAATTTGTGATGTCAAGTTCCATAACAACAATGGAGTACTAAAAAAAAAAAAAAAAAAAAAAAAAAAAAAAAATTGGAGTACTATATGTAGTAGGTTCCATGCAGTGTCTTCTTATAGTAACATGGCAATTAAAATAGAAACTAATGGTACGCATTACCTGAATAACTGTGTGTATTAACGAGAAAAGCTAATGGTGTCAGTTATTAACCGAGTCATCCTAGGACTGCATATGCCTATTTTAGTCTCCTTTCACATACTCGTCTTATTGAATTACTCCATTGAACAACTACGAAAGTTCATCAAATTGATACAACAACAACAAAACTCAATCCATGAAAAGGTAAAATGTAGACAAATTTTCCCCTATCCTAGAAAAAAGATAAGGCATTTCTTCACCGGAGTGAAACACTCCCAAGAGTAGATAAAGTCCTCTCACTCAATGTTCTATGGATAGATAGATTGCTTCCGAATGAACCTCCGGGCAATAGGTATGTTAAAAACAAAAAATTTAATAAAAAGTGTGAGACGCCATGAAATGGTAGAATCAAATTTTCATGGGTTTTAAACATACCTGAAGTTTAATGGGTTAATGCTAAAAATAGGCTACAAACTTACACAAATGTACCGATGTCGCCCACAAACTCATTTCCGTCCTACTGTCGCCTACAAACTTTGAAAAAATGTGCTAATATCAACATTTTGGCGTTTTGACCTGTTACGTACTATTTTTGACCTGTTTTTTTTTTTTTTTTTTTTTTTTTTAGAATTAAGGTCCAATCCACGAACGACACGTGTCAATTTTGACCGATTTAGACGGTAGCAAGTCATTTTTGTTTACATTGGTACACTTTTTGAAAGTTTTTGTTTACATTGGAACACTTTTTGAAAGTTTGTAGGCGACAGTAGGACGGAAATGAGTTTGTGGACGACATCGGTACATTTGTGTAAGTTTGTAGCTTATTTTTGGCTTTAACCCAAGTTTAATTTAGGCTCTAAGCGACAGTTAAGTCGACAATAAATCGATGCTTCTGTTAACTCGATTAATAGAGCCAATCAAATTGATACAAAATGAGATATAAATAATATGTAAAATTAGCAATAAAAATAAATATAAATAATAAGTTATATTAGTATTATTAATTATTCAATAATTCAATAATAAAGAATTAGCTATAGAAATATGGAATGTTGTAATATTAATATATTAATATTAATAGTATTAATTATTCATAAAGAATTAGTTATATACAGGAACATACGGAACATGATGATTGATATCGACTAGTAAAATTGTATTAAATAATTATCCTTGTTATCTCTCTTATATATAATAACAAAACCTAAATTAGCTCACCTTTAAAATAGAGAAACAATCTTAGCCAACCATTACATTAGCTTTCTTTGATCTCAATCATTGATTAACTACTAATCTAGATTATGAGCTAATAATCCCAAATTTCAATTGTTTGATTATACATATACCCCTATATCTCAAAAACTATGCGGCCTTTTTCACAAAATTAGGGCTTTAGTTTTTTCATCATTTGCAACCCTAATCCACTCATCTTCAAAATTTCAACATCTTCTGCTAACCAACTATTTCAATTTTTTGTATACAGGAACATTCAGTTTCTTGTTTAACCCTAAATCCATATGAACAACATTTGATTTAACGGTCAAATCAATTCAATGAATATAGATATCAAACCATTCCAAATCCATTTCGACAATTTCAACATAATTTCAACATCCACCGTCGATTATGTAATTTTTTACTTCATGTCGCTTGTTTGGTTACTATTGATATATCCATGCCCTTTGGTTGGACGATTTTAGACTGCTTACCCGATTTATTATAATCAACTGAAAATTTGGGCAGAATTAGGGTTCCGTCGCCGCCAGGTTTTTTTTATTTTTATTTTTTTCGGCATTTTTAAATAGTTCATGCTGTTATTATTTTTATTTTTTTTGCATTTTGTTTTGTTTGACTGTATTTACTTTCGTTTTTCTCATTCGAATTATCATGCTCATGGTTTTTATAGGGTTATTAGCTTTGTCGTGCATCTTTTGTTATGTTGAAGCTTTTCGATATATTCAGGTTTCTTTGTTACACATTATCGTTTTAATTTTTTCCTGTTATATATGGTGGGTTATAACAGGATGCGGATGTTCTATTAGAAAATCTTTGATGTTTGAGGTATTGTTTTTTATAACTTGCTGATATTACATTTATGTTCGTACGCTAACTTTCAAATGCATTGCGATGTTATTTGTCGTTTATTTTTCGTCCATGTTTTGTATGCTTTTAGTATTTAGTAAGGTGACTTTGAGACCGTTTGCTATTAAATGGTATTTCAACTTTGCGCAAATGGTTCGTGTTGTAATCTGACGTTGTTGTCAGTATATTGTCTTACAGTCAATTGCTGGAAGTTTGTCTCAGCTATCGCCCACTTTCATTGAAGGGTTATCGACAAATTCAGTCATCTCTATCGCAGGTAATGATGTTGCCTACTTTCCTGTATTTTTTTCTTATGTGTTTCACTAATTCGTATATGATTTACGTTATCATAAATTGAACTTTGTAGTTATGAACGCTGATTTGGTCACCTCTGTAACCGTTGCCCATATACAGCCTGCCGTTGTTCAGTTCACAGCTCAAGACCCACATCTGACTTTTCATGACAGACCCAATATATTACATACATTAGCCAATAAATATACATATAAGTGATATTTGTTGATATGTGATATAATTATCACTAATATTCACTTTCCTATGATTGTAGCAAAATGGAACAACAAGCAGAGTTAGTACCAATTTCGAGCTCTTGGTGGTTGCAAGGTAAATCTTTTATATAGGTTGATTGGTGAAATTTGTTTGCATTTTTTTGCTATTCTTGCCATAGTCTATGTCTGATGTAGGGAGTTTCGTTGTCAGTTTCCTTTGATTTGGAACTGCTATTTGTAGCCAGCCTCGCATCTATATTATTGTGATTCGAGAAGTATATAGTGTATACTAGTGAGTATGTGATGATGATTTTCTGTCAGGAAGACTAATAACAGTGCCAATTGATTATGACCTTGAAGATATTGTTGTTGTCAACAAATAAAGTCAAAAGCAACTAAGAAAAATGAAAGAAAGAAGAAATCGCTTTTCACATGTATATTTTTAGATAACTATCGCTATGTTAATGCCGTGTCAGTACATAAAAAAATGTAAACTTAGCTGTTATGTTGTTCATATTCTTGATTTATATGAAGACATGAATAAATGTGAGTTTATAACTATTCACTTTAAAAGCCTCTTTTTATGATTACTTTTTATTTTATTTTATTCTATTGATATCAGTTTGTAATTTATAATTGTCACTAATGATGGTGTAAAAACCAATTATTTTGTGATGTAATATATATAACCTCTTCTCTTATGTTGTGTGCATTGTTAACTGCAGTTTGCTCCAATTCTTCAAAGGTGAAAAAAATCCGTGTCACGCGTCCGTCTGTTAGTTATCAAAACGCATACGTGGTATCTTCTACCTCTGAACAGTCGGTCATTTGTAATGATGAACGTATGTGGTTGCCTAGAACTTCTAATAATGTGGGTATGTATTTGTTATTCTATTGTTTATGTGTAGTATTGTTGGGGGGGGGGGGGGGGGGGGGGGTTAATGTTCATTTATCTATTCCTACTGCTTGATACATCCTGTTTTACAGATGTTGCTTCATCGATTTCTGGATTACCGCAGTCACAATGTCCTGTAGCTATAATTAAAGGTAATGTCATGTTTCTATATTATTTTGGTGGTGTATGTTAAATTTTCTGAATATGTTACTTGGTAGTCTATTTCTGTTTCTGATCTTGATTTTCATTTTGTAGCAGTAAGTAGGTATTATAATCACAATGGTCACTGTGTATGTGCCTGAATTTTCCAGGTCTGTTAATATTTACTTCACAACTTCCTATATAAATTGTTAGGTAATCAATATTGGTCAGATTATAGGTATGTTCGAATTTCAAACTGTTTTTTCAACAAGTCATAATAGGTACACGTCAAAATTCGAAGACTGGCCGCTGCTAGATCTGGACCTTGAGACATATGATGACCCAGAAATGGAGAAAATAAAAAACAGATACACACTAGCAAGAGGATTGATGCTACATAACCTAAAAGATACAAGATATAACCAAACAACATCTGATATACATTCAATAAGTGTCCCATAACTAACCATTCAACAGTTGACTATTTGAATTACTTATGCTTTTGCATAATTTCCATCTACTGATTATAATCACTGATAGGTATTCTTTAGAAATAAGTTTAGGTTTGATATATCTAAAATGTTGGTTAATTTACTTGGGTTTGAAATAATCTTTAGGAAACCAAGATCTTAAGATGTGTGGGTTTAATACTTCATTTTAGGGTTTAGAGTTTAGAGTTTAGTGTATAGGGTTTACGGTTTAGTGTTTGG
Source organism: Rutidosis leptorrhynchoides (assembly GCF_046630445.1). Lineage (NCBI taxonomy): Eukaryota > Viridiplantae > Streptophyta > Magnoliopsida > Asterales > Asteraceae > Rutidosis > Rutidosis leptorrhynchoides. Next base: position 359,040,809 of record NC_092336.1, on the reverse strand, counting down.
GGTTTAGGGTTTAGAGTTTATGGTTTAGTTTTTAGATTTTATCGTATATAGTTTAGGGTTTAGGGTTTTATGGTTTATGGTTTAGGGTTTAGTATTTAGGGTTTAGATATAGGGTTTAGGGTTTAGTGTATAGAGTTTAGGTTTTAGAGTTTAGGTCTTATGTGATGCGTCAAGAATGAAAAGGTTGGGGTTTCCAATATTGATTTTTTATCGTTTTATATTACTCCCTCTGTCCCAAAAAAAACTGTCCCAGTTTGACTTTTCAGGTCTTTCATAACCAACTTTGACTTTAGATATTTTTATTTGTATGATATAAAATTTGATGAAAACTATATGAATGAATTGAGTTTTGAATGTATTTTTCATTGGTATAACTTTTATGAAGTATTTTTTAATATAAACAAAATAATTGAAAGTCAAAGTTGAAGGATAAAGACTTTGAAAAGTCAAATGGGACATATTTTTTAGGACGGAGGGAGTACTATATTTAATTTAAATTGATTTATTGGGAGATTGATTAGGGTTTCACGAATTAGATTCAATATGATTGTTTCAGATTATTGATTCTCAGTTACTTAGTTGGTTCTTACTTTCTTGGATTGTTGGGTAAGCTGTCCATCAAAGGGTTTGACATCTGGTTACATATCTAGAATGTCTATCAAAGTATATATTTGTTTAGTATTGAAGCTATCAAAGTATATATTTGTTTAGGTTTGGGTCAACTTTATTACCGTATAACTTTTATGTGATTTTTGATATTGTTTGCATCTTCTAGCCATCATTAGTTTGTGAAATTCATAATTGAAAATTAGTTTGTCTTCCTACATATGCAGGTATGGTAACCAAATTGTGTCTGATGAGTTGAGTTCCCTATATGGGGGTTATCGTGCTAACGGTTTTGGTCCAGAGATGCCAACACAATCGAAGATTATAGCACGTATTGCAACTTATGAGCTTGCTTATAAGTTTTTTCGGACCATAATTGTGTTGGTTGTTTAACGAAAACTGAAATTGTAAATAATATTTTTCAGGTAAAAAGAAGAATTTTGATGGGACATATGCCCTTTCACCTGGTTATTACGATGCCTATTACAAGCGAGCACAACAAGTACCTCCCTATTTTTTTTCTTGTTCTAAAATACAAATACCTTTTTCCAATACGTATTCATGGTGCTAATTACTATGTTGATTATGATAATGTGATGGTTTAGGTTAGGACAGTAGTGTAAAAGAGCTTCAATACATCACTAATCCTATGGTTTTATATTATTAATCAAAATTTTGTTAATTATGGGTTGTAATTGATTTTGTTAAGGTGGATTTCACAGCAGCGTGTCTCACGACCTCTTCATCACGGCTTAACGGATTTCTTATATTAAGCTGAATAGGTTATACCCTCTTCTCAATATGTTCTTGCTATATTCGTGGCTATTACTACCCACCCTCACGCGTTTCATTATCTGCATGTCACCCTACGCTGATAAGTCGTTACCTGTGACGACCCGGAAATTTTTGATCAAATTTAAACTTAATCTTTGTATGATTTCGACACGATAAGCAAAGCCTAAAATATTGAGTCATGAAATTTTTGAACTGTTTACATGGTTTCAGATAACCTTTGACTATTCCCGACGATTCACGAACAATTATGTGTAACTAACTATGTAAATATTTATATATATATATATATATATATATATATATATATATATATATATATATATATATATATATATATATAAATAAGTGAATAGATAAAGTACACTTAATCAATTGGAATTAAAAATGTAAAATAATAATTAGAATAATTAAGTTACTATCAAAATGAATATACATAAATATATACATGATATTATTATATATGATTTCTATTAGTAATTATTAATACATTGTATTATATATGAAGTGTATAAATAATAAATATTCAATAAAAGTTATTATATAATATATTATATGATTACTAAATATTACATAAGTAATAATATATATATTTGTACATATATATATATAAAACAAATTAAAACAAAGTTGTTATAATAATATTATTACTTTCATTATTATTAATAAAATAAATACCATTATTAATAATATTATGATATAAAAATGAAATATAAATTGTAGTAGTATTATTATTAAGTATTATTATTAACATTATCACTATTAATAAAGTTATTATTATTATCACTAGTAAAACATTAATATCATTATAATTAGTATTATCATTAATATTATGTTATTATTACTATGTTTATAGTTAAAATCATTATTATTACCTAATATTATTATAATTAGTAATATTATTAATAATTATTAAAATAAGTTTTATTATTATTTATTTGTTTTTTTATTATTATTAATATAATTATTATTAACATTATTAGAATTATTAATATAATATTTAATTATTTATCTTAATTGAATATAATCTATAATATAGAAAAATCGTACAAATTGTTAGAGATCACGATCAAGTTATATATTTCTGTCTCTAATCTGGATAACAGGACAAGATTCGATATATAACAGATACAAAAACCAGTACATATAATTTTTCTGCTTTATTTATTTTATTCTCCGATTGAAAATAAATTTGTACTTCATGTCTATCAAGTTGTTAAACATCAATTTCACAAATCAATTAGGATCCAATTCAACTGTTAAATTTACGTACTTAACCACATTATATAAGATAACCACTGCAAATTACTGATTTAAAAGCAAAATATAATATATATATATATATATATATATATATATATATATATATATATATATATATATATATATATATATATATATATATATATATATATATATATATATATATATATATTCTCTGTTCTTGGGTGAAAATGCCAAAACCTCAAAATCGAATAGAAATTCAAAATATATAAATGTAGATTTGTTTGAAATCTCCTACTCAATCTATCTGGAAAGTTTCAATTCTCAATTCATTATACTGAAATCAAATTTTCGAGTCAAAGTGATTTTTTTAAAAGTCAACATATTTGTTCATCACGAAATTCGTGACTTTGTGGATGTTTTTTGATCGATTGATGATTGGTAAGGATTCTAGAAGTGTTTGAAACATAATTGGTTTTATAATCTTTAGCTAAAACAATCTAAAAATCACAATCAATTTTTGAGTTTTTTTTTTTTAGCGACAGCATACAGCGGTTTTTTTTCTTATATATATATATATATATATATATATATATATATATATATATATATATATATATATATATATATATATATTGTTAATCCAATTAATCACAATAAATTGTTTCTGTGTTGGATATAATGTCCTCAAATCAGTTTTGTAATTATTAATGAGATAAAGGATTTGGGACGATTTGGTTTTGTGAAGAAGGAAGATGAAACAGAAAGGATCGATACATATACATATTAGGGTGGTATTAATTCAGGAAAAACAGTTACAGTCGAGTGGTTTGGGTGTTAGTACGTGAGCGAGAGGTCTCGGGTTCGAGCCCGGCTATGGGCATTTTTTTTAAAAGGGCTTTAAAGGTAGATTTCTTTTCTTATAATTATTATTATTATTATTATTATTATTATTATTATTATTATTATTATTATTATTATTATTATTATTATTATTATTATTATTATTATTATTATTATTATTATTATTGTTATTATTAGTATTATTGTAATTATTATTATAAATATCATAATTATAAGAATTATAAGTATTACTAATGTTATTATTATTATCATTAAAGGTTATGAATATTATGATTATTATTATTATTATTATCATTAGGTATTAGATTTATAATTATTATTAGTATTATTATTATTAAGTATTACGAACATTAGTTATTAGTATTATTATTATTATTATTAACACAAGTATTAGTTACCCATTATTATTATTATTATTATCGTAACCCTAGTTACAATTATGATTATTATTAACAAAAGTATTTTATTAAGATTACTATTAATAATAAGATTGTTAAAATTATTATTATCAAAATAAGTATTATTATGAAGTAATAAGATTATTAATATTATCATTATTAATACCAAAAACTATTTTTTTAAAATAGATAAATATTTTGTACATAAAATATACTTATTATACTAAAATTATATTAGAATTTCATATAAATATATATATCAAACCTATTAATATTAGTTACATAAATACATAAAATAACAAAACTATCGATTTTTAAATATAACATTTAAACAAGTACGTATGTAAATATGGATATATTAATATAACTATATGAAGATTAACCATTTTAAATATATACACAAATTAAATATACAAATTAAAGATATAATAAATAAATTCGTTCAGTTACGATTATATGTTTTAATATATATAAATGATATAGGTTCGTGAATCCGAGGCTAACCCTGCATTGTTCAGTTGTTCAATATCGTCATATGTATTTTTACTACAAAATACATTATTGTGAGTTTCATTTGCTCCCTTTTTAAATGCTTTTGCAATATATATTTTTGGAACTGAGAATACATGCGCTGCTTTTATAAATGTTTGACGAAATAGACACACGTACTTGAAACTACATTGTATGGTTGGATTACTATACCGAATATCGCCCCTTCAAGTCTGGTAACCTAAGAATTAGGGAAATGGCCCCTAATTGACGCGAATCCTAAAGATAGATCTATGGGCCTAACAAACCCCATTCTGGAATTTGGAATGCTTTAATACTTCAATTTTTATGGTGATTGCGATTGCCAATTTATCACATACTTGCGAGTATGCGGGGAATATTCTATATGCATTATGTTAATGTCGGTTACCAGGTGTTCATCATACGAATGGATTTTTATACACTTGCGAGTGTAATGTTATTTATGGAAAGAATGAAAATCTTGTGGTCTATTAAAATAATTGAAATGATTGAATTACGATAAACTAATAAACTCACCAACCTTTTGGTTGACACTTGAAAGCATGTTTATTCTCAGGTATGAAAGAAATCTTCCGCTGTGCATTTGCTCATTTTAGAGATATTACTTGGAGTCATTCATGACATATTTCAAAAGACGTTGCATTCGAGTCATTGAGTTCATCAAGATTATTATTAAGTCATTTATAGTTGAATATATTATGAAATGGTATGCATGCCATCAACTTTCAATGTAAAGAAAGTTTGTCTTTTAAAAACGAATGCAATGTTTGTAAAAATGTATCTGTAAGACCCGAATATTTATCTTGTATACTTGTGTACTTATGACATTCGAGAACGGGCTTCGTTGAATATTGTTATGTAATTGAAAAGGTAAAAGAATCTGAAACTGGCTACTTGCGCGCCGCGCGGGTCTGGGGCGCGCCGCGCCAAATCGCGCAGACAGCCCTCTTCTTCTTTTTAATTGTTTTAAATGAAGGGCAATTGGGTAATTTTACTTGGGGCCGGATTTGTGAGCCATATTAGCTGGTTTGGATCAGTTTTGGATGATATTCACATCCATCCATCACTCCCAACTATCTAGAGAGAGAGAGAGATTCTAGAGAGAGATTTGGGGTTTTGGAGAAGAAGGAGGCCGTTTGGATCAAAAGCTCGAGTTCTAAAGTTGTTCCTTTCGTTCCTAGCTACGTTGTGGTAGTATTGGTAAGCTCAAACTCCGAATTTCATTTATTGGATTTGTTATTCAAGTTAGGGTTTTGAGTTAGTTTGATTAAAAACCCTTTTAGATGATGAAATGGGTTTAGTGATGCTAGTAATTGGGTTTATTGTTAATTGTTGGTGGATTTTGGGTTGGAGAACTAATTGGCCATGTTTAGGACTTGAAATTGAGTTTAATCACTTAAGTTAGTGATTATGGAAGTATTGAAACCCATTTAAGGTTATTTTGTTGACTAACTTTGACTTTGGGTCAAATTAGGGTTTGGTGGTGATTATGACCCAATTGGCGATTTAATGCGGTTTATAAACTTGAAATGGATTAAGTTGAAGTATAAAACCAAGTTAAATGTGTTTTGGTGTTAAAACTTGTAAATGGTGAGATTTTGACTTAATGGGTCAAAACTAGGGTTTTAGTGTCAAAATGGGTATGACGCGTGTTTAACACTTGAGTTCGGGTTTATTTGGCATATTAGGACCATTCTCACTTGTGTGAGTGATTATCGGTTAGTTTGGGCGCGGTTTGTACTTGGTAGTGCATTTGGGTCAAATTTGCACTAAGTGTCGAATTGGGTTGATTTGTAAATCCACTCTAAGTGTATTGTTGTAATTGTGATAATGGAATAGGTATTTTCCATTGGCGAGTTGCGGTTTACTTGAAAGCATTCTTCAAGACTTCAAGGTGAGTGATAATATCCTATGTGCATATGTATGTGTAGGATGGGTGCGGGTCGGGTGAAGTGATTCTCGGCTATAGAGCTCACTTCACATGTAGGTGGACTTGATGGACTTTTGCATGAGTCCAATTGGCACGGTTGTGCGTTTTGGTTAACCATCTTTGGCGAAGTACGCGTTCGCGTGTACACTATCACACGTGATTGTGATGTGGATGATATAACCCTAATGGCGAAGGGTTTTGAGTTGGAGAAGTGAATCGCGTGTAGTTCGGATTCACGATGACGCGTGTAGTTCGGTCATCTTATCAAAATGAATCTCGTGTAGTTCGGATTCATGGTGACTCGTGTAGTTCGGTCATCTTATCAAAATGAATCTCGTGTAGTTTGGATTCATGGTGACTCGTGTAGTTCGGTCATCTTATTGAGGTAGTAATCTCGTGTGGTTTCGGATTACTAAGGCTCGTGTAGTTCGGCCAACCTCGATGTTGTGAAGATAGTAATCTCGTGTGGTTTCGGATTACTAAGGCTCGTGTAGTTCGGCCAATCTTCATTGTGGTATTTGGTTCTCGGTATTGGGTTAAGGTGTTAACCTTGTTCGTTTATATTGTTATATATTAATGTATTGTTGTGTTGTAGCTAACCCTCCGGGTGTAGCTATTTGGCGTTGTTCACATCGTCGTTGGTGAACTTATATTGTTATTGTATCTTTAGCTCGTTGCTTAGAGATCGTACGGTATGCTTAGTGTAGTGCCTTATATGGATGCCTCGGTATGCAGTATTTGTTATTTTGTGGCGTGTCCATTTTATACATATATATGTATGTAGTATATTATCATTCACTAAGCATTAGCTTACCCTCTCGTTGTTGACTCTTTTTATAGATTGCATGCGGATGGTGGCTCGGATAAGCGCGAGGATTAGAGGACTTGCATAGTTTGCGTAGAAGGCTTGCTTTTGGACTTATTAGGATTGGGTAGCGTATCCCCAATCGCCATGCTCGGCTTTGTTTTGTATTAAAAGTCTTATGGTCGAAAATTGTATTTCGATACTTAAAGGGTAATTTGGGTCGATGTGGGCCCTGCTTCGTAAACATAATTTTATTAATGGAACGCGCTAGTTTTATTATATTGAACATGCGGTTAAAAGCGTTTTGTCTAAATACGCCGGGAACTAGTCAAACATTTTCGCATTTAAAGACTTTTCGGACAGTCAGGTTTGGCGCGCCGCGCGGCCTATATGGCGCGCCGCGCCAGGTGGCAGTTCAGCAAATTTTTTTTTGTTTGTTTGTAATTTTACACGGTTTAATCGCGGGTTGGTTTGGGTTGTTGCAAGTGGTATCAGAGCATGGTCTAAGGGATTTAGGTGACTTGAGATAGGTGCCTAGACTTAGACTTGTGTGTGCTTAAATTGTTGCGGGACTTGTAGGATTACGGGTCGGAATGGGTTTGGTTAGTGCCTTTGCTATAGGTTGACTAACGTTTATATTAGTAATGCGGATATTATTAATATGTTGTGTGTTGTGATAATAATTCTCGCGTGTGTTTGTACCGCGTAGAATTTTGGTTGTGTTTGTGTATATCATCGAGCGAGACGGTCGTTGTACTAACGAGTTGATACGGCATGTGTGCATAATAAGAACTTGCAAACCTTATTACGGGTGCAAATCGTGTCTAACAAGTGATGTACGATGAGTGTTTAGCAAGATGGGGCTGTGTCGTGCGTACGGTTTTATACGTTCGTGGACTAATCGTTTTGCATTCTTTAGAATGACGACGCGAAACAAGACCGAGGCGAATGACGTGGAGTTTAACGCTAGGGTTGCGGCCGCCGTTGCGGAGCAAATGGGTGCGTTAGAAGAAAGAATGGAAAGGAGGTATTCCGAACTTCAAAGTAGTGGTGAAATGGAGCGTTATCTTAAGAGCTTCATGAGGACTAAACCCCCGATGTATGATGGAAAGCCGGATCCTTTGGTAAGCACAACTTGGATTTCGGATGTCGAAGGGTGTTTCCGTACTATTGATTGCCCTCCTGAGAGAAAGACGAGACTCGCTACGAGTTTGTTGCGGGGTAGGGCAAGGGATTGGTTGGATGGTAAGATTGATCTTGTCGGTGGCGAGATGTTTATGGCTTTATCGTGGGACGACTTTAAGGAGGAATTCTTCGAGGAGTTCCGGACTTCGGCCGATTTGTGGGAATTGCGTAATGAGTTGCGAAATTTGCGACAAGGATCTATGGATTTGAGTACTCTCAAGACGACCTTTATGGCGAAGGCTCGTTTTTGTTCGGAGTATTTGGGGAATGATCGTTTGTTGATGGGAGATTTCTATCGGACCTTGAATGATGACTTGAAAATTAAATTAGCCGGGGTCAAGCGAAATCGTTTTCGGAATTATTCGACTTGGCTAGAGGTTTCGAGTCGTATTCACGATCGAAAAAGGGTGAACCTTCAAGTGAGCGAAGGGTCGTTTCTTATGGTGCTCCGAGTAAGAGGGCTAAGGGTCCGAGTGTGAGCACGGGTGGTACGCGAACGGGTATGTCGGATTCTAGTGCGGCTAGATGTTACAATTGTGGCGTGAGGGGTCACAAGTCTTGGGAATGTTCGGTACCAAAGGGTGATGGTATGGTGTGCTTGAATTGCCAAAAAGAAGGACATCGTAAGTCGGAATGTCCCAAGTTAGCGGGGACGGGTGCGGCCAGGAGACGTTAAGGTACGTTTAATTTTGATAAATATGTCTTTTGATTATTTATTAAATGCCGTTTGAGTTTGAGTTGCGTGCCTTTGTTGTGCATGTTATGCTATGGGTGACGTTCCTAATGGAAGTACCCTATGTTGATGTTTGATTGACGGGCGAAGGGCGTAAGACTTGGTGTAACCAAGCATTCCTTAGTATTTGGGAAACGTTTCTACCAAGCCACGGAAATGGTTTTGGTGATTGGTTGTTAAGCGCGTGTTCGCTTTTATGTTGAAGTGACGAATCATGAGGTTCGTCAGTTGGTGGGAACCCTTGAGATCGAGTGTTTTAAATCTCGATGTGTGTTGGTAATGGAGTCTTTATGACGCTACATTAGGTGCCTCTTTTATACCTACTAGTGTGGTGTTCGACTCCGATTGTGTTGCGGTACACTTTTCGTACAAAGTGTTTAAGGGTTGGTTAAAATCCTTCGTGTGCTCAAGGTTGGAGCAAGATGTGGTAATGGGTCGTGTGAGCCCAATTGTTGGTAAAGTCTACCTGTGGTAGCATTGTGCGGTTGTACGAGTTGTGGATATGGAACGTGGTTCTAAGTGGGGGAGTTACACTCCCGCACGAGGAAGTTTTAGTGTGAGATTTCGGATGATGCTATTGGTAGATCCGGAAAATGCTGTCGAGACCTGGTTGGGTCGATTTGTGGTAGAGCACAATTTTGGATAAATTGTACTTATGATTTTGGATTTGAATTATCACCAAGGTGGTAATGTGGTAAATCTCGTCGAGGGATAATGGACGTATTTGGCGAGCAAGGTGAAATCCTCCGGTTAAGGGAGGTGTGTGTCGGGTTCTCTTGTGGAGAATTATTGTTTGGTACCTATGTTTGGTATAGGTGGTTCTTGCTCGATTATGGTATGGTTGTTTGATGAAGCATGATCTTTAGGGTCCGCTGACTTCATCATAGGAATACGTGATTGGTGGAGCATGACCTTCGGGGTCCGCTGACTTCATCATGAGCGTGATGTTATATCGGTGAAGCATGATCTTCGGGTCCGCTGACTTCATCCGGTGTTGTGATTGGTGGAGCATGACCTTCGGGGTCCGCTGACTTCATCAAGGGAGTAGTGTTATGTCGGTATGGTGTAACACTATCGGGAAATGCGAAGTACCGGTGGGAAATGCGAGTACCATTCCTATGTTGAGATTGTGAATCACGTGTGGTTTCGATTCACGATGACGCGTGTGGTTTCGGTCATCTTAACTAAATGAATCTCGTGTAGTTCGGATTCATGGTGACTCGTGTAGTTCGGTCATCTTATTGAGGTAGTAATCTCGTGTGGTTTCGGATTACTAAGGCTCGTGTAGTTCGACCAACCTCGATGTTGTGGAAGTGAATCTCGTGTAGTTCGGATTCACAAATGACTCGTGTGGTTTCGGTCATTGTATTGAGGAGTGAGTCTCGTGTAGTTCGGATTCACAATTGACTCGTGTAGTTCGGTCATTCCTCCGGGATAGTGACTCTCGTGTAGTTCGGATTCACTATGGCGCGTGTAGTTCGGCCATTCCCGATTGTTGTTGTGGTGAAGGTAGTGAGTCGCGTGTAGTTCGGATTCACTAAGGCGCGTGTGTTTTCGGCCAGCCTTCGTGTGTTGTGTGATTAGTGATGCGATAGTCGTGTTTCGCTCACATGTTTATTACGGGTGTGATGATGGTTGATTTTGTACACCTTGGGTTTTGCGTTTTCATAGTCGTTTTGGGCGCTATCGGTTCTAGCCGTTGGATTATGATGTTACGGTAGTTGCGTATTGGTCGTATTGCGCACTACAATGGATGTTTAGTGATTGGTGTAATCCGTAAGGGTTCGTTGGGTTCGGTCTTCATCGTTTCGGATTGTTGACTTTAGGATTTAAACTTGGTTGCTTTTAGCATTGTACTTGGTAATGATACGCTAGAGGGTTGATATTTCGGTTCGAGATTGGTGGAGTTTCCCGATGTGAGGGATTGAGCATGGTTTTAGTGCTCGGATTGTGATTTGTTAAATCGCGTGTGACGATTTTGGTTGTTAGAGGTGATTCATTGGGAAGAGTTGCCTAGGAAAGTCGGATTGGGACGTATGTTTGAGGACCGTGGAGTGTGGTTTGTTTGGTTAAGTGACGAGGATCACGAGGACGTGATCGAGTTTAAGTGGGGGAGAGTTGTAAGACCCGAATATTTATCTTGTATACTTGTGTACTTATGACATTCGAGAACGGGCTTCGTTGAATATTGTTATGTAATTGAAAAGGTAAAAGAATCTGAAACTGGCTACTTGCGCGCCGCGCGGGTCTGGGGCGCGCCGCGCCAAATCGCGCAGACAGCCCTCTTCTTCTTTTTAATTGTTTTAAATGAAGGGCAATTGGGTAATTTCAATTGGGGCTGGATTTGTGAGCCATATTAGCTGGTTTGGATCAGTTTTGGATGATATTCACATCCATCCATCACTCCCAACTATCTAGAGAGAGAGAGAGAGATTCTAGAGAGAGATTTGGGGTTTTGGAGAAGAAGGAGGCCGTTTGGATCAAAAGCTCGAGTTCTAAAGTTGTTACTTTCGTTCCTAGCTACGTTGTGGTAGTATTGGTAAGCTCAAACTCCGAATTTCATTTATTGGATTTGTTATTCAAGTTAGGGTTTTGAGTTAGTTTGATGAAAAACCCTTTTAGATGATGAAATGGGTTTAGTGATGCTAGTAATTGGGTTTATTGTTAATTGTTGGTGGATTTTGGGTTGGAGAACTAATTGGCCATGTTTAGGACTTGAAATTGAGTTTAATCACTTAAGTTAGTGATTATGGAAGTATTGAAACCCATTTATGGTTATTTTGTTGACTAACTTTGACTTTGGGTCAAATTAGGGTTTGGTGGTGATTATGACCCAATTGGCGATTTAATGCGGTTTATAAACTTGAAATGGATTAAGTTGAAGTATAAAACCAAGTTAAATGTGTTTTGGTGTTAAAACTTGTAAATGGTGAGATTTTGACTTAATGGGTCAAAACTAGGGTTTTAGTGTCAAAATGGGTATGACGCGTGTTTAACACTTGAGTTCGGGTTTATTTGGCATATTAGAACCATTCTCACTTGTGTGAGTGATTATCAGTTAGTTTGGGCGCGGTTTGTACTTGGTAGTGCATTTGGGTCAAATTTGCACTAAGTGTCGAATTGGGTTGATTTGTAAATCCACTCTAAGTGTATTGTTGTAATTGTGATAATGGAATAGGTATTTTCCATTGGCGAGTTGCGGTTTACTTGGAAGCATTCTTCAAGACTTCAAGGTGAGTGATAATATCCTATGTGCATATGTATGTGTAGGATGGGTGCGGGTCGGGTGAAGTGATTCTCGGCTATAGAGCTCACTTCACATGTAGGTGGACTTGATGGACTTTTGCATGAGTCCAATTGGCACGGTTGTGCGTTTTGGTTGACCATCTTTGGCGAAGTACGTGTTCGCGTGTACACTATCACACATGATTGTGATGTGGATGATATAACCCCAATGGCGAAGGGTTTTGAGTTGGAGAAGTGAATCGCGTGTAGTTTGGATTCACGATGACGCGTGTAGTTCGGTCATCTTATCAAAATGAATCTCGTGTAGTTCGGATTCATGGTGACTCGTGTAGTTCGGTCATCTTATCAAAATGAATCTCGTGTAGTTCGGATTCATGGTGACTCGTGTAGTTCGGTCATCTTATTGAGGTAGTAATCTCGTGTGGTTTCGGATTACTAAGGCTCGTGTAGTTCGGCCAACCTCGATGTTGTGAAGATAGTAATCTCGTGTGGTTTCGGATTACTAAGGCTCGTGTAGTTCGGCCAATCTTCATTGTGGTATTTGGTTCTCGGTATTGGGTTAAGGTGTTAACCTTGTTCGTTTATATTGTTATATATTAATGTATTGTTGTGTTGTAGCTAACCCTCCGGGTGTAGCTATTTGGCGTTGTTCACATCGTCGTTGGTGAACTTATATTGTTATTGTATCTTTAGCTCGTTGCTTAGAGATCGTACGGTATGCTTAGTGTAGTGCCTTATATGGATGCCTCGGTATGCGGTATTTGTTATTTTGTGGCGTGTCCATTTTATACATATATATGTATGTAGTATATTATCATTCACTAAGCATTAGCTTACCCTCTCGTTGTTGACTCTTTTTATAGATTGCATGCGGATGGTGGCTCGGATAAGCGCGAGGATTAGAGGACTTGCATAGTTTGCGTAGAAGGCTTGCTTTTGGACTTATTAGGATTGGGTAGCGTATCCCCAATCGCCATGCTCGGCTTTGTTTTGTATTAAAAGTCTTATGGTCGAAAATTGTATTTCGATACTTAAAGGGTAATTTGGGTCGATGTGGGCCCCGCTTCGTAAACATAATTTTATTAATGGAACGCGCTAGTTTTATTATATTGAACATGCGGTTAAAAGCGTTTTGTCTAAATACGCCGGGAACTAGTCAAACATTTTCGCATTTAAAGACTTTTCGGACAGTCAGGTTTGGCGCGCCGCACGGCCTATATGGCGCGCCGCGCCAGGTGGCAGTTCAGCAAAATTATTTTTTTTGTTTGTTTGTAAATTTACACGGTTTAATCGCGGGTTGGTTTGGGTTGTTACAAGTGGTATCAGAGCATGGTCTAAGGGATTTAGGTGACTTGAGATAGGTGCCTAGACTTAGACTTGTGTGTGCTTAAATTGTTGCGGGACTTGTAGGATTACGGGTCGGAATGGGTTTGGTTAGTGCCTTTGCTATAGGTTGACTAACGTTTATATTAGTAATGCGGATATTATTATCATTAAAATGAACGCGATATAAAAGACGATTTAAAAATTATTAACAAATTGATTAGGAAATAATGAGTATGAGTATCATGATGAAATTAAAATATGATAAGATATTAATTTAGATAAAATTATCGTTCTTATTATTCTTATCATTATTATTATTATTAAAAGTAACGCTAGTATTAAAACTATCATTTTAATAAAAATTATCATTTTAATAGAAATGTCGATGTTATTATAAAATATCATTACTATTATCATTTTAAATCAAAATTATCATTTTAAAGTTAATATTAAATAGTATAGTAAATATTAAAAGAAATCATAATTAGAATTATCATTTTATCATAATATCATTTTAGTAAAAATAAACATTGATTTTATTTAATAAAATAATAATGATTATTATTAAAAAATAATACGACTATTACTTATTATTATTATCAATATTATTTTATCAAATAAATATGTAATACAAAGATATTTTACTACGTATAATATAATTACGTTAAAAATACTTATCATATTGTCTTTATAAACTTTATAAATTTTATTACATAATATATATAAGAGTATAATTTATTATATACATTTTAATATAAAATTTTATTTATTAATAAATGAATTATGTTATTTACTCTAATAAATCTTTTAAAAATATTTAAAATATAAAACGATGATATTTAATCTATATAATAATCATTCTGGAAATCATTTTAAGTCAAATTAACTTTTGTTGACTGTTGCATATTAGTCTCGAGCATTAGGATTGTGGTACACTATGACTTGGCCTAAATTGTTAGACAAATAGTGACCGACATATAAATATATATAATTATTATAGGTTCGTGAATCCGAGGCCAACCCTACACTTGTTCAATGATGTTATATGTATTTTTACTACAAAATACGGTATGGTGAGTTTCATTAATCCCTTTTTAAATGCTTTTGCAATATATATTTTTGGGACTGAGAATACATGCGATGTTTTTATAACTGTTTTACGAAATAGACACATGTAATCGAAACTATGCTCTATGGTTGAATTATCGAAATCGAATATGCCCCTTTTATTAAGTCTGGTAATCTAAGAATTAGGGAACAGACACCCTAATTAACGCGAACTCTAAAGATAGATCTATCGGGCCCAACAAGCCCCATCCAAAGTACCGGATGATTTAGTACTTCGAAATTTATATCATGTCCGAAGGAGGATCCCGGAATGATGGGGATATTCTTATATGCATATTGTGAATGTCGGTTACCAGGTGTTCAATCCATATGAATGATTATTTTTGTCTCTATGCATGGGACGTATATTTATGAGGACTGGAAATGAAATTCTTGTGGTCTATTAAAATGATGGAAATAAATGATTATGATAAACTAATGAACTCACCAACCTTTTGGTTGACACTTTAAAGCATGTTTATTCTCAGGTGTTAAAGAAATCTTCCGCTGTGCATTTGCTCATTTTAAAGATATTACTTGGAGTCTTTCATAGCATATTTCGAAGAACGTTGCATTCGAGTCATTGAGTTCATCAAAGATTATTATTTAATCAATTTATAGTTGGATAGTGGATATTATGAAATGGTATGCATGCCTGTCAATTTTCGATGTAAAGAAAAATTGTCTTTTAAAAACGAATGCAATGTTTGTAAAATGTATCATATAGAGGTCAAATACCTCGCAATGTGTAGTGACCCGAACTTTTCCATGTTTATATATATTAATTGAGATTGATATTTACATGATTAAATGTTTCCAACATGTTAAGCAATCAAACTTGTTAAGACTTGATTAATTGAAATATGTTTCATATAGACAATTGACCACCCAAGTTGACCGGTGATTCACGAACGTTAAAACTTGTAAAAACTATATGATGACATATATATGGATATATATATATTTAACATGATACTATGATAAGTAAACATATCATTAAGTATATTAACAATGAACTACATATGTAAAAACAAGACTAATAACTTAATGATTTTTAAACGAGACATATATGTAACGATTATCGTTGTAAAGACATTTAAGGTATATATATCATATTAAGAGATATTCATACATGATAATATCATGATAATATAATAATTTAAAATCTCATTTGATATTATAAACATTGGGTTAACAACATTTAACAAGATCGTTAACCTAAAGGTTTCAAAACAACACTTACATGTAACGACTAACGATGACTTAACGACTCAGTTAAAATGTATATACATGTAGTGTTTTAATATGTATTTATACACTTTTGAAAGACTTCAATACACTTATCAAAATACTTCTACTTAACAAAAATGCTTACAATTACATCCTCGTTCAGTTTCATCAACAATTCTACTCGTATGCACCCGTATTCGTACTCGTACAATACACAGCTTTTAGATGTATGTACTATTGGTATATACACTCCAATTATCAGCTCTTAGCAGCCCATGTGAGTCACCTAACACATGTGGGAACCATCATTTGGCAACTAGCATGAAATATCTCATAAAATTACAAAAATATGAGTAATCATTCATGACTTATTTACATGAAAACAAAATTACATATCCTTTATATCTAATCCATACACCAATGACCAAAAACACCTACAAACACTTTTATTCTTCAATTTTATTCATCTAATTGATCTCTCTCAAGTTCTATCTTCAAGTTCTAAGTGTTCTTCATAAATTCTACAAGTTCTAGTTACATAAAATCAAGAATACTTTCAAGTTTGCTAGCTCACTTCCAATCTTGTAAGGTGATCATCCAACCTCAAGAAATCTTTGTTTCTTACAGTAGGTTATCATTCTAATACAAGGTAATAATCATATTCAAACTTTGGTTCAATTTCTATAACTATAACAATCTTATTTCAAGTGATGATCTTACTTGAACTTGTTTTCGTGTCATGATTCTGCTTCAAGAACTTCGAGCCATCCAAGGATCCGTTGAAGCTAGATCCATTTTTCTCTTTTCCAGTAGGTTTATCCAAGGAACTTAAGGTAGTAATGATGTTCATAACATCATTCGATTCATACATATAAAGCTATCTTATTCGAAGGTTTAAACTTGTAATCACTAGAACATAGTTTAGTTAAATCTAAACTTGTTCGCAAACAAAAGTTAATCCTTCTAACTTGACTTTTAAAATCAACTAAACACATGTTCTATATCTATATGATATGCTAACTTAATGATTTAAAACCTGGAAACACGAAAAACAACATAAAACCGGATTTACGCCGTCGTAGTAACACCGCGGGCTGTTTTGGGTTAGTTAATTAAAAAATATGATAAACTTTGATTTAAAAGTTGTTATTCTGAGAAAATGATTTTTATTATGAACATGAAACTATATCCAAAAATTATGGTTAAACTCAAAGTGGAAGTATGTTTTCTAAAATGGTCATCTAGACGTCGTTCTTTCGACTGAAATGACTACCTTTACAAAAACGACTTGTAACTTATTTTTCCGACTATAAAACTATAATTTTTCTGTTTAGATTCATAAAATAGAGTTCAATATGAAACCATAGCAATTTGATTCACTCAAAACGGATTTAAAATGAAGAAGTTATGGGTAAAACAAGATTGGATAATTTTTCTCATTTTAGCTACGTGAAAATTGGTAACAAATCTATTCCAACCATAACTTAATCAACTTGTATTGTATATTATGTAATCTTGAGATACCATAGACACGTATACAATGTTTCGACCTATCATGTCGACACATCTATATATATTTCGGAACAACCATAGACACTCTATATGTGAATGTTGGAGTTAGCTATACAGGGTTGAGGTTGATTCCAAAATATATATAGTTTGAGTTGTGATCAATACTGAGATACGTATACACTGGGTCGTGGATTGATTCAAGATAATATTTATCGATTTATTTCTGTACATCTAACTGTGGACAACTAGTTGTAGGTTACTAACGAGGACAGCTGACTTAATAAACTTAAAACATCAAAATATATTAAAAGTGTTGTAAATATATTTTGAACATACTTTGATATATATGTATATATTGTTACAGGTTCGTGAATCAACCAGTGGCCAAGTCTTACTTCCCGACGAAGTAAAAATCTGTGAAAGTGAGTTATAGTCCCACTTTTAAAATCTAATATTTTTGGGATGAGAATACATGCAGGTTTTATAAATGATTTACAAAATAGACACAAGTACGTGAAACTATATTCTATGGTTGAATTATCGAAATCGAATATGCCCCTTTTTATTAAGTCTGGTAATCTAAGAATTAGGGAACAGACACCCTAATTGACGCGAATCCTAAAGATAGATCTATTGGGCCTAACAAACCCCATCCAAAGTACCGAATGCTTTAGTACTTCGAAATTTATATCATATCCGAAGGGTGTCCCGGAATGATGGGGATATTCTTATATATGCATCTTGTTAATGTCGTTTACCAGGTGTTCACCATATGAATGATTTTTATCTCTATGTATGGGATGTGTATTGAAATATGAAATCTTGTGGTCTATTATTATGATTTGATATATATAGGTTAAACCTATAACTCACCAACATTTTTGTTGATGTTTTAAGCATGATTATTCTCAGGTGATTATTAAGAGCTTCCGCTGTCGCATACTTAAATAAGGACGAGATTTGGAGTCCATGCTTGTATGATATTGTGTAAAAACTGCATTCAAGAAACTTATTTTGTTGTAACATATTTGTATTGTAAACCATTATGTAATGGTCGTGTGTAAACAGGATATTTTAGATTATCATTATTTGATAATCTACGTAAAGCTTTTTAAAACCTTTATCTATGAAATAAAGGTTATGGTTTGTTTTAAAAATGAATGCAGTCTTTGAAAAACGTCTCATATAGAGGTCAAAACCTCGCAACGAAATCAATTAATATGGAACGTTTTTAATCAATAAGAACGGGACATTTCACAATGTAATCAACTATTATGAATCGTTTATAATGTATATGAACGGGTCCTTTCAAAAATACTTCTACTTAACAAAAATGCTTACAATTACATCCTCGTTCAGTTTCATCAACAATTCTACTCGTGTGCACCCGTATTCGTACTCGTACAATACACAGCTTTTAGATGTATGTACTATTGGTATATACACTCTAATGATCAGCTCTTAGCAGCCCATGTGAGTCACCTAACACATGTTGGAACCATCATTTGGCAACTAGGATGAAATATCTCATAAAATTACAAAAATATGAGTAATCATTCATGACTTATTTACATGAAAACAAAATTACATATCCTTTATATCTAATCCATACACCAACGACCAAAAATACCTACAAACACTTTCATTCTTCAATTTTATTCATCTAATTGATCTCTCTCAAGTTCTATCTTCAAGTTCTAAGTGTTCTTCATAAATTCTACAAGTTCTAGTTTCATAAAATCAAGAATACTTCCAAGTTTACTAGCTTACTTCCAATCTTGTAGAGTGATCATCCAACCTCAAGAAATCTTTCTTATTTACAGTAAGATATCTTTCTAATACAAGGTAATACTCATATTCAAACTTTGATTCAATTTCTATAACTATAATAATCTTATTTCGAGTGAAAATCTTACTTGACCTTGTTTTTCGTGTCATGATTATGCTTCAAGAACTTTCAAGCCATCCAAGGATCCTTTGAAGCTAGATCCATTTTTCTCATTTCCAGTAGCTTTATCCAGAAAACTTGAGGTAGTAATGATGTTCATAACATCATTCGATTCATACATATAAAGCTATCTTATTCGAAGGTTTAAACTTGTAATCACTAGAACATAGTTTAGTTAATTCTAAACTTGTTCGCAAACAAAAGTTAATCCTTCTAACTTGACTTTTAAAATCAACTAAACACATGTTCTATATCTATATGATATTCTAACTTAATGATTTAAAACCTGGAAACACGAAGAACACTGTAAAACCGGACATACGCCGTCGTAGTAACACCGCGGGCTGTTTTGGGTTAGTTAATTAAAAACTATGATAAACTTTGATTTAAAAGTTGTTCTTCTGGAAAAATTATTTTTCTTATTAACATGAAACTATATCCAAAAATCATGGTTAAACTCAAAGTGGAAGTTTGTTTTCTAAAATGGTCATCTAGACGTCGTTCTTTCGACTGAAATGACTACGTTTACAAAAACGACTTGTAACTTATATTTCTGACTATAAACCTATACCTTTTATGTTTAGATTCATAAAATATAGTTCAATATGAAACCATAGCAATTTGATTCACTCAAAACGGATTTAAAATGAAGAAGATATGGGTAAAACAAGATTGGATAATTTTTCTTGTTGTAGCAACGTGAAAATTGGTAACAAATCTATATTAATCATATCCTAGCTACCTTATATTGTATTATACATGTATTCTAATATATTATGTAATCTTGGGATACCATAGACACGTATGCAAATGTTTTGACATATCATATCGACCCATGTGTATATACTATTTGGAATAACCATAGACACTCTATATGCAGTAATGTGGGATTAGCTATACAGGGTTGAGGTTGATTCCAAAAATATGTATACTTTGAGTTGTGATCTAGCCTGAGACGTGTATACACTGGGTCGTAGATTGATTCAAGATAATATATATCAATTTTTTTCTGTACATCTAACTTTGGACAACTAGTTGTAGGTTACTGACGAGGACAGCTGACTTAATGAACTTAAAACATCAAAATGTATTAAAAGTGTTGTAAATATATTTTGAACATACTTTTATATATATGTACATATTTGTTATAGGTTCGTGAATCGACCAGTAGCCAAGTCTTACTTCCCGACGAAGTAAAAATCTGTGAAAGTGAGTTATAGTCCCACTTTTAAAATCTAATATTTTTGGGATGAGAATACATGCAGGTTTTATAAATGATTTACAAAATAGACACAAGTACGTGAAACTACATTCTATGGTTGAATTATCGAAATCGAATATGCCCCTTTTTATTAAGTCTGGTAATCTAAGAATTAGGGAACAGACACCCTAATTGACGCGAATCCTAAAGATAGATCTATTGGGCCTAACAAACCCCATCCAAAGTACCGGATGCTTTGGTACTTCGAAATTTATATCATATCCGAAGGGTGTCCCGGAATGATGGGGATATTCTTATATATACATCTTGTTAATGTCGGTTACCAGGTGTTCACCATATGAATAATTTTTATCTCTATGTATGGGATGTATATTGAAATATGAAATCTTGTGGTCTATTGTTACGATTTGATATATATATATATATATATATATATATATATATATATATATATATATATATATATATATATATATATATATATATATATATATATATATATATATATATATATATATATATATATATATATATATAGGTTAAACCTATAACTCACCAACATTTTTTTGTTGTCGTTTTAAGCATGTTTATTCTCAGGTGATTATTAAGAGCTTCCGCTGTCGCATACTTAAATAAGGACAAGATTTGGAGTCCATACTTGTATGATATTGTGTAAAAACTGCATTCAAGAAACTTATTTCGTTGTAACATATTTGTATTGTAAACCATTATGTAATAGTCGTGTGTAAACAGGATATTTTAGATTATCATTATTTGATAATCTACGTAAAGCTTTTTAAACCTTTATTGATGAAATAAAGGTTATGGTTTGTTTTAAAATGAATGCAGTCTTTGAAAAACGTCTCATATAGAGGTCAAAACCTCGCAACGAAATCAATTAATATGGAACATTTTTAATCAATAAGAACGGGACATTTCAGTTGGTATCAGAGCGTTGGTCTTAGAGAACCGGAATTTTGCATTAGTGTGTCTTATCAACTTTGTTAGGATGCATTAGTGAGTCTGGACTTCGACCGTGTTTACTTGAAAAATGATTGCTTAACAAATTTTGTTGGAAACTATATATTTTTAACATGTGAATATTATGTGATATATTAATCTCTTAACGCGTTTGATATTATGTGATAGTTGTCTACCTCTAGAACAAGTCCCATTGACTCACCTAATAATAATGAAGAGTCAAATGTAAATTGGAATGATTCGTGGACTGATTCACAAGTTCCCGAAGAGGAACCGGAAGAAGAGTCGGAACCGGAAGAAGAATAGGAACCGGAAGAAGAATCGGAACCGGAAGAAGAAATAGAACCAGTGAGGGAAATAATAAAACGGTTAAGTAGAAGAAAATCCTCAACCAACCGACCAAAGTTAATTATGGTCAATGGTGTTTCCGCCAAGGAAGCAAAGTATTGGGAGGATTACCAATTCTCCGATGAATCGGATCCCGACAAGGATTTCGATGATGTTATAGAAATTACCCCAACACAATTTAATAAGGCAAAAGAGAACAATAAGGGAAAGGGCATAAAAATAGAGAAATTTGATTCCAAACCCGATGAACTTTATATGTATCGTCAACTCTCGTATTTCTTAAGTTGTGACAATAACCCGGGAACCTCTAAACCACCAGGTTTTTCTAAACCAATGTGGAAAACGATGGCTCGTATTAGGGGAACATCATATATCCCTAGAAACTTGGCAAAACAAACCAAAACCAAAGAAGAAGAAATGAGCGAGTCGGAATAAGATAGTTGTATTCGTGTGGTGTAATATATGTAATATAGTGTGCTTATGCTTTATGATATATGTAAAAATTGCTTGTATTAATAAGGATTTTTTTTATGAATCTAAATCTTGTCTATTTTACAGTATAAAAACACAAAATGGATAGACAACCCAATATTTTAAGAGACCTACCCGGAGACATGATTGATGAAATCTTGTCTAGAGTCGGTCAGAATTGCTCGGCACAACTATTTAAGGCGAGATCAGTTTGTAAGACATTCGAAGAACGTTCCAAGAATGCCTTGGTTTATAAAAGGCTTTCGTTCGAAAGATGGGGGATATCACATTCGAAAATCCATAAGTTACGATGTGTTTACTTTGACGCATATATTGCGGGGAACCCAAATGCTATTTTACGCAACGGGTTACGAAATTATTTTGACTCAATATATCCAAATATAGGACTTCGTGATTTAGAAAAAGCGGCTAACATGCAACATAAAGAAGCATGTTATGCTTACGGGTTAGTAATGTTCGCTTCTCACCAAAGTGAGAACAAGAACATCGGGCTACAACTATAAAACAAAACGTTCCCACAAGTGACGGAGTCGGTAATTGGGGTAAGAAATGAGGTTTTTAGGTTATTACGAGACTGTTGGTCATTACGTAACCTTCATCCTTTTGACGACGTTACAACACATTGTCTTACTATCGGTCACAACGGTTATGTTCCACAAAATCAAGGATGGGAAGTGGTATTAGTAAAACCAGAATGCATGACTGGTTTCTGGACGTATGAATTACGTGTCTTTATTGCCTTTGCTGAACGCCTTATTTATTAACTAGAATTTTCTTTGCAACTACTTTGTATCAAAGTTTTATGTGCTATATTTCATGCTATATGTAAAATAGCGGTATTGTAAGTTTGCAAGTTATTGTATAAAGGCTTGAATATGATATATTTTTTTTGTTTTTTTTGTTTTTGTGATTAGTTTTTCATATAGAATTGTAGTAGTTGAAATGGTATGTTAGCTACTAAGTATGAACTTAACGGGTAGGTACTACCCGAATTAAAGAGTATAAAATTCTAATATGAAGAAAGAGCTTTTATAAATAAGTTCATATTACGCTATGAAATACTATTGACTACTCTTGATATTCTATATGATTAACTCGTTTCATTTGACTATTTTGAAGGAAATGGCACCGACTACTCGACACACCTTGAATATGAGCGAAGAGGAATTTCGTGCCTTTCTTGCTTCAAACATAGCCGCAGTACAGGCTGCGCTACATACCAACAATAACCTTGGATCTAGCAGTACAGGAAATCGTGTAGGATGCACCAACAAAGAATTCACTGCTTGCAAACCTTTGGAATTTGATGGAACCGAAGGACCGATCTGATTGAAACGGTGGACAGAGAAGGTCGAATCGGTGTTTGCCATAAGTAAGTGTACTGAAGAGGACAAAGTGAAGTACGCTACGCATAGCTTCACAGGTTCTGTGTTAACATGGTGGAATACCTATCTAGAGTAAGTGGGACAAGATGATGCTTATGCACTACCGTGGTCAGCATTCAAGCACTTGATGAACGAGAAGTACCGTCCCAAAACCGAGGTCAATAAGCTCAAGACAGAACTTAGAGGGTTACGAACCCAAGGATTTGATATTACCACGTACGAAAGACGATTCACAGAATTGTGCCTATTGTGTCCGGGAGCGTTCGAAGATGAGGAAGAGAAGATCGACGCGTTTGTGAAAGGATTACCAGAAAGAATCCAAGAAGATATAAGTTCACATGAGCCCGCCTCCATACAACAGGCATGTAGAATGGCTCACAAACTAGTGAACCAGATTGAAGAAAGAATTAAAGAACAGACTGCTGAAGAGGCCAATGTGAAGCAAGTCAAAAGAAAGTGGGAGGAAAATGGTGATAAGAATCACCAATACAACAACAACAGCAAGAGAACAATAATCGCAACAACTATCCCAACAATCGCAACATCAATCGCAACAACAACAACAACAACAACAACAACAACAACAACAACAACAACAACAACAACAACAACAACAACAACAACAACAACAACAACAACAACAACAACAACAACAACAACAACAACAACAACAACAACAACAACAACAACAACAACAACAACAACAACAACAACAACAACAACAACAACAACAACAACAACAACAACAACAACAACAACAACAACAACAACAACAACAACAACAACAACAACAACAACAACAACAACAACAACAACAACAACAACAACAACAACAACAACAACAACAACAACAACAACAACAACAACAACAACAACAACAACAACAACAACAACAACCAACAACAACAACAACAACAACAACAACAACAACAACAACAACAATCAGAAGCAGCTATGCCAAAGGTGTGAAAAGTATCACTCGGGGTTCTGCACCAAATTTTGCAACAAGTGTAAAAGAAATGGTCATAGCGCGGTGAAGTGTGAGGTCTACGGACCAGGGGTTAACAGAACGAAAGGAACAAATGGTGTCGGAATGAGTAATGGCGGAGCAAGTATTGTCGGAGCAAGTTTTGCCAATGTAGTTTGTTATAAATGTGGAAAATCGGCAACATTATTAGAAATTGCCCGAACTAGGAGAACACGAATGGACAAGGTCGTGGAAGAGTTTTCAATATTAATGCGGCAGAGGCACAGGAAGACCAGGAGCTTGTTACGGGTACGTTTCTTATTGATAATAAATCTGCTTACGTTTTATTTGATTCGAGTGCGGATAGAAGCTATATGAGTAGGGATTTTTGTGCTAAATTAAGTTGTCCATTGACGCCTTTGGTTAGTAAATTTTTACTCGAATTAGCAAATGGTAAATTAATTTCAGCAGATAATATATGTCAGAATCGAGAAATTAAATTGGTTAGCGAAACATTTAAGATTGACTTAATACCAGTAGAGTTAGGGAGTTTTGATGTGATGATTGGTATGGACTGGTTGAAAGAAGTGAAAGCAGAGATCGTTTGTTACAAAAATGCAATTCGCATTATACGAGAAAAAGGAAAACCCTTAATGGTGTACGGAGAAAAGGGCAACATGAAGCTACATCTTATTAGTAATTTGAAGGCACAAAAACTAATAAGAAAAGGTTGCTATGCTGTTCTAGCACACGTCGAGAAAGTACAAACTGAAGAAAAGAGCATCAATGATGTTCCCGTCGCAAAAGAATTTCCCGATGTATTTCTGAAAGAATTACCGGGATTACCCCCAAATCGATCCGTTGAATTTCAAATAGATCTTGTACCAGGAGCTGCACCAATAGCTCGTGCTCCTTACAGACTCGCACCCAGCGAGATGAAAGAACTGCAAAGCCAATTACAAGAACTTTTAGAGCGTGGTTTCATTCAACCAAGCACATCACCGTGGGGAGCTCCTGTTTTGTTTGTCAAGAAGAAAGATGGTACATTCAGGTTGTGTATCGACTACCGAGAGTTGAACAAACTTACCATCAAGAACCGCTACCTACTACCGAGAATTGACGACTTATTTGATCAACTACAAGGCTCGTCTGTTTATTCAAAGATTGACTTACGTTTCGGGTATCATCAAATGCGGGTGAAAGAAGATGATATTCCAAAGACTGCTTTCAGAACACGTTACGGTCATTACGAGTTTATGGTTATGCCGTTTGGTTTAACTAATGCGCCAGCTGTGTTCATGGACCTTATGAACCGAGTGTGTGGACCATACTTTGACAAGTTTGTCATTGTTTTCATTGATGACATACTTATTTACTCAAAGAATGACCAAGAACACGGTGAACATTTGAGAAAGGTGTTAGAAGTATTGAGGAAGGAAGAATTGTACGCTAAGTTTTCAAAGTGCGCATTTTGGTTGGAAGAAGTTCAATTCCTAGGTCACATAGTGAACAAAGAAGGTATTAAGGTGGATCCGACAAAAGATAGAAACTGTTGAAAAGTGGAAAACTCCGAAAACTCCGAAACACATTCGCCAGTTTTTAGATCTAGCTGGTTACTACAGAAGGTTCATCCAAGACTTTTTCAGAATAGAAAAACCCTTGACTGCATTAACGCATAAAGGGAAGAAATTTGAATGGAAGGATGAACAAGAGAAAGCGTTCCAGTTATTGAAGAAAAAGCTAACTACGGCACCTATATTGTTACTGCCTGAAGGGAATGATGATTTTGTGATTTATTGTGACGCATCAAAGCAAGATCTAAGTTGTGTATTAATGCAATGAACGAAGGTGATTGCTTATGCGTCTAGACAATTGAAGATTCACGAACAAAATTATACGACGCATGATTTGGAATTAGGCGCGGTTGTTTTTGCATTAAAGACTTGGAGGCACTACTTATATGGGGTCAAAAGTATTATATATACAGACCACAAAAGTCTTCAACACATATTTAATCAGAAACAACTGAATATGAGGCAGCGTAGGTGGATTGAATTGTTGAATGATTACGACTTTGAGATTCGTTACCACCCGGGAAAGGCAAATGTGGTAGCCGACGCCTTGAGCAGGAAGGACAGAGAACCCATTCGAGTAAAATCTATGAATATAATGATTCACAATAACCTTACTACTCAAATAAAGGAGGCGCAACAAGGAGTTTTAAAAGAGGGAAATTTAAAGGATGAAATACCCAAAGGATCGGAGAAGCATCTTAATATTTGGGAAGATGGAACCCGGTATAGGGCTAAAAGGATTTGGGTACCAAAATTTGGAGATATGAGAGAAATGGTACTTAGAGAAGCTCATAAAACCAGATACTCAATACATCCTAGAACGGGGAAGATGTACAAGGATCTCAAGAAACATTTTTGGTGGCCGGGTATGAAAGCCGATGTTGCTAAATACGTAGGAGAATGTTTGACATGTTCTAAGGTCAAAGCTGAGCATCAGAAACCATCAGGTCTACTTCAACAACCTGAAATCCCAGAATGGAAATGGGAAAACATTACCATGGATTTCATCACTAAATTGCCAAGGACTGCAAGTGGTTTTGATACTATTTGGGTAACAGTTGATCGTCTCACCAAATCAGCACACTTCCTGCCAATAAGAGAAGATGACAAGATGGAGAAGTTAGCACGACTGTATTTGAAGGAAGTCATCTCCAGACATGGAATACCAATCTCTATTATCTCTGATAGGGATGGCAGATTTATTTCAAGATTCTGGCAGACATTACAGTAAGCATTAGGAACTCGTCTAGACATGAGTACTGCCTATCATCCACAAACTGATGGGCAGAGCGAAAGGATGATACAAACGCTTGAAGACATGCTACAAGCATGTGTTATTAATTTCGGAAACAGTTGGGATCGACATCTACCGTTAGCAGAATTTTCCTACAACAATAGCTACCATTCAAGCATTGAGATGGCGCCATTTGAAGCACTTTCTGGTAGAAAGTGCAGGTCTCCAATTTGTTGGAGTGAAGTGGGGGATAGACAGATTACGGGTCCGGAGATAATACAAGAAACTACCGAGAAGATCATCCAAATTCAACAACGGTTGAAAACCGCCCAAAGTCGACAAAAGAGCTACGCCGACATTAAAAGAAAAGATATAGAATTTGAAATTGGAGATATGGTCATGCTTAAGGTTGCACCTTGGAAAGGCGTTGTTCGATTTGGTAAACGAGGTAAATTAAATCGAAGGTATATTGGACCATTCAAGATTATTGATCGTGTCGGACCAGTAGCTTACCGACTTGAGTTACCTCAACAACTCGCGACTGTACATAACACTTTCCATGTCTCGAATTTGAAGAAATGTTTTGCTAAAGAAGATCTAACTATTCCGTTAGACGAAATCCAAATCAACGAAAAACTTCAGTTCATCGAAGAACCCGTCGAAATAATGGATCGTGAGGTTAAAAGACTTAAACAAAACAAGATACCAATTGTTAAGGTTCGATGGAATGCTCGTAGAGGACCTAAGTTTACCTGGGAACGAGAAGATCAGATGAAGAAGAAATACTCGTACTTATTTCCAGAAGATACGTCAACACCTCCAACTGCTTAAAATTTCGGGACGAAATTTATTTAACGGGTAGGTACTTTAGTGACCCGAACTTTTCCATGTTTATATATATTAAATGAAATAGTTATTTACATGATTAAGTGTTTCCAACATGTTAAGCAATCAAACTTGTTAAGACTTGATTAATTGAAATAGGTTTCATATAGACAATTGACCACCCAAGTTGACCGGTGATTCACGAACGTTAAAACTTATAAAAACTATATCCTTTATATGAGTAATCATTCATGACTTATTTACATGAAAACAAAATTACATATCCTTTATATCTAATCCATACACCAATGACCAAAAACACCTACAAATACTTTCATACTTCAATTTTCTTTATCTAATTGATCTCTCTCAAGTTTTATCTTCAAGTTCTAAGTGTTCTTCGAAAATTCTACAAGTTCTAGTTTCATAAAATCAAGAATACTTCTAAGTTTGCTAGCTTACTTCCAATCTTGTAGAGTGATCATCCATCCTCAAGAAATCTTTCTTATTTACAGTAAGATATCTTTCTAATACAAGGTAATACTCATATTCAAACTTTGATTCAATTTCTATAACTATAACAATCTTATTTCGAGTAGAAATCTTACTTGAACTTGTTTTTCGTGTCATGATTCTGCTTCAAGAACTTTCAAGCCATTCAAGGATCCTTTGAAGCTAGATCCATTTTTCTCATTTCCAGTAGCTTTATCCAGAAAACTTGAGGTAGTAATGATGTTCATAACATCATTCGATTCATACATATAAAGCTATCTTATTCGAAGGTTTAAACTTGTAATCACTAGAACATAGTTTAGTTAATTCTAAACTTGTTCGCAAACAAAAGTTAATCCTTCTAACTTGACTTTTAAATAAACTAAACACATTTTCTATATCTATATGATATACTAACTTAATGATTTAAAACCTGGAAACACGAAGAACACTGTAAAACCGGACATACGCCGTCGTAGTAACACCGCGGGCTGTTTTAGGTTAGTTAATTAAAAACTATGATAAACTTTGATTTAAAAGTTGTTCTTCTGGAAAAATGATTTTTCTTATGAACATGAAACTATATCCAAAAATCATGGTTAAACTCAAAGTGGAAGTTTGTAAAATGGTCATCTAGACGTCGTTCTTTCGACTGAAATGACTACCTTTACAAAAACGACTTGTAACTTATATTTCCGACTATAAACCTATAATTTTTCTGTTTTGATTCATAAAATAGAGTTCAATATGAAATCATAGCAATTTGATTCACTCAAAACGGATTTAAAATGAAGAAGTTATGGGTAAAACAAGATTGGATAATTTTTCTTGTTGTAGCAACGTGAAAATTGGTAACAAATCTATATTAATCATATCCTAGCTAACTTATATTGTATTATACATGTAATCTAATATATTATGTAATCTTGGGATACCATAGACACGTATGCAAATGTTTTGACATATCATATCGACCCATGTGTATATATTATTTGGAACAACCATAGACACTCTATAGGCAGTAATGTGGGAGTTAGCTATACAGGATTGAGGTTGATTCCAAAAATATATATACTTTGAGTTGTGATCTAGCCTGAGACATGTATACACTGGGTCGTGGATTGATTCAAGATAATATATATCAATTTTTTTCTGTACATCTAACTTTGGACAACTAGTTGTAGGTTACTAACGAGGACAGCTGACTTAATGAACTTAAAACATCAAAATGTATTAAAAGTGTTGTAAATATATTTTGAACATACTTTGATATATATGTACATATTTATTGTAGGTTCGTGAATCGACCAGTGGCCAAGTCTTACTTCCCGATGAAGTAAAAATCTGTGAAAGTGAGTTATAGTCCCACTTTTAAAATCTAATATTTTTGGGATGAGAATACATGCAGGTTTTATAAATGATTTACAAAATAGACACAAGTACGTGAAACTACATTCTATGGTTGAATTATCGAAATCGAATATGCCCCTTTTTATTAAGTCTGGTAATCTAAGAATTAGGGAACAGACACCCTAATTAACGCGAATCCTAAAGATAGATCTATTGGGCCTAACAAACCCCATCCAAAGTACTGGATGCTTTAGTACTTCGAAATTTATATCATATCCTAAGGGTGTCCCAGAATGATGGGGATATTCTTATATATGCATCTTGTTAATGTCAGTTACCAAGTGTTCACCATATGAATGATTTTTATCTCCATGTATGGGATGTATATTGAAATATGAAATCTTGTGGTCTATTGTTATGATTTGATATATATAGGTTAAACCTATAACTCACCAACATTTTTTTGTTGACGTTTTAAGCATGTTTATTCTCAGGTGATTATTAAGAGCTTCCGCTGTCGCATACTTAAATAAGGACAAGATTTGGAGTCCATGCTTGTATGATATTGTGTAAAAACTGCATTCAAGAAACTTATTTCGTTGTAACATATTTGTATTGTAAACCATTATGTAATAGTCGTGTGTAAACAGGATATTTTAGATTATCATTATTTGATAATCTACGTAAAGCTTTTTAAACCTTTATTGTTGAAATAAAGGTTATGGTTTGTTTTATAATGAATGCAGTCTTTGAAAAACGTCTCATATAGAGGTCAAAACCTCGCAACGAAATCAATTAATATGAAACGTTTTTAATCAATAAGAACGGGATATTTCATGAATCATGTTTGTAAACTTAAAAGTTTACTTTCTTAAAGATCAAGACTTAGGCTTGAATCTTTAAAGTATGAAACCCATGAACTTATTAACTTGGTTACTTAGTTTATTTCTTTATATTATGTACTTTAATTTCATGTTTGTTGGTTTAAATGGTCAAGTATTACAAGTTAGTCTTGATCTCATACTTCTTGAAACTAAAAGTTAACTTTAAGATTTCAAGAACATGGAAGTGTAACTCTTTAGTTATGACTTCATACACTTGTGTTAGATTTAACTTAATAACTTTAGATCTAGACTTTTGGGTCTTGGATCGTCAAGATCTAACTAAGAACTATGTTCTACATATTAAGATCTTGATTAGTTAGTTTACTTTCTAGTTTGTAGTTCAATATTACTTTTATAGTTCATGTATGTGTTAAATCTAAGACTTTGATGTAACTTTGATTCATCAAAACACTTGCAACACTTAAGTGAGTTGTGCTTCATGTCTTAGACTTACACTTGGGTTATGATGGTCAAACCTTGGTGAAAATGATGCAAACACATCAACGAGTTGTACACTTGAAGCTATATGCATCAAGGATGAGAACCATGATAAGCATCGAGCACCAAGAACAACCGGAACCTACTGACCCTACTGTTTTACTGTTTCTGTGTCTGACCTGTATGACCTGGGCTGCTGTAACCTTGATTTTAAGTTATCTCAGTTCGATTAGATAACTTTTCATTTAGGACTCGTCTTAATCCGAGTTACGGTTTAGGATTTATGGCCCTCCGATCGTCACTATGTCCTTTTAACGTTGTGCAGAAAATTCTGACCTACTCGCACTTAAACCGTCGCCACGGTCAAACGAAGACGAGTTTGCTTCTGGAATTTTTACCACAACTAAAGGACTCATATACGGAGCCATGGCCACTGGTCTCAACTTATTTCAGTAAGGGTAGAGGCCGTGGTGACTGACCGAATCAGCCTTTGTTTTAAACAACTTTCATAAACGAAACTTACTTTACGCCTTTTGTTGATGATGAATGATGATGAGCTTTAAGACTTTATTTACATACTTTTAAACCTATTTGGACGATTTACTGACTTAGTACTATTTGACTTAGATTGAGGACTTCCCGGACCTACACACTTGCTTATTTCCCGAGCCATACTTTACCGCTACTTTATCATTGTGAGTTATAGCATTCCCTTTTTACTTTAACTATTTTGGGAACTGAGAATACATGCGCATTTTATGTTTTACATACTTGGCACAAGTACTTAAACTTATATATGTGTGGGTTATACAACGGCATAAACATTCCCTTTAGCTCGGTAACGTTTAATCATTGGTTTTTGAACCGTGAACGCGAATCTTAGATATGGATCCATAGGGTTTGACATCCCCACTCAGGCTAGTCGCGCTAGTATTTAACGAGTGTTTAATACTTCGTAAACATACGCACTTGCCAAGTGTACTTTCAGGGGGTATAAACGTTAAGTTAGTTACCAAGTGCCCACGGTTAAACATATACTTTATCATACTGATTTGGATTACTATTTGAAACGCTCTTTGTAGCACTGAAATCTCGTGGCCTATCTTACATTACTGTTATACTTAAACTATAGCTCACCAACCTTTGTGTTGACGTTTTTAAGCATGTTTTTCTCAGGTGCTTAAGGTTGTTTCCGCTGTTATACTAGTCTTGCTGTAGACACCCGCTGCTTTAGAGATGTCACTGCATGAACGCATACTTTTGCATTCAAACTTTAGTACTTTTGAAATGATGTTTTGTAACGACCATTGGGGTCACATTCATTTGTTAATTGCTTCTACTTAGTGAAGCATACTTTTGATGTAAAACATTCATCGTTGGTTATGACGTCACTTTTATTACGAATGCAAACTCTTTTTGAAATCGCATATAGTACTTAACCTTGTAATGATCATGTTGTTGATGGTCCGTACATGATGATTTAGTATGGGGCATCACATTTGGTATCGGTGCATTGGTTGTAGGGAATTAGGTTACATTAGTGAGTCTAAGACCGACCCGAGTAGGATTCACTAATAGGACTAATCTATAACTTGCTAGTTTACTTGCTTCCGCTGAACTTACTGCATGATGCTGCCTACTTTTACTGCTATATGCCGTATGCTGCTACATGTTTTCACTACTGCATGCTACTGTGATATATTACTGCATGTTACTGCTTACTTCTACTGCTGTATGAATTTACTGCATACTACAGTCCCCTTTTACTGTTATGTAAACTCGCTGTATGCTTTTGCTTACCCTCGCTACTGCATGCTACTATCTGCTTTTAACATGTTACTTCGGTATAATACTGTTACTATTGCCATACTACGTGCTGCTGTAAACGATCTAGGCTGCTGTAGTTGCTATGCCTGATTTCACTCTTGCTACCTGCATATTACTCGTTGTACCGACGTAGAGAACATATCCTTCCCAGTTCAGATGTTTTCTTGAACTACCTTCCCGCTCGTCTAACCCTAAGAACTAGTAGTGTAATCCACCTGTTACTACTGCTCCACCATTCCAGAGATCTAAACATTACTTCACGCGATCTAGAAGATTGTTCAGTTGACACATACCCTGTACTCTTTCATGACCGTCACTAAACTCTTTCATTCTTTACCACTGCTCGA
Organism: Rutidosis leptorrhynchoides; assembly: GCF_046630445.1. Lineage (NCBI taxonomy): Eukaryota > Viridiplantae > Streptophyta > Magnoliopsida > Asterales > Asteraceae > Rutidosis > Rutidosis leptorrhynchoides. The sequence continues at coordinate 359,007,006 of NC_092336.1, read as the reverse complement.
CGATCTAACGACACTTCTGGACTTAGGTCCCTAACACTCCTAGACATTGGAGAAGCCAGGAAGGCATCCCCTTTAACAAGGTCATAGTGTCTTCTACTGATGCTCAGCCATACCCAAAGACTTGGGAGTCGCCTCGAGACATATCGTATCACTACTTGCTACACGTACAACTCGACGCGAGACCTGGATTGAATATTTAGAAGGAACCTAACAACGTTACCTGAATCCGAGCCTTTGAAGAAACTTCGGGACATTTAGGCATTAATACATGATCTACGGAACCTACGCACCCACATCGAGAAACTGTGAGATTAGTTATGTAGATTCTATTTTAAGATGGAATTTCTCTACTCTTGAGAGTGTTACACTCGGGGTGGAGAAATGATCGCTCTTTATTCTAGGATAGAGGAAGGATTGTCTACGATCAACCTCCCCCATACCCCACATTGGTGGGATTGGGTATTGTTGTTGTTGTTGTTGTAGATGAAATTGAGTAGAGATTGAAGTGATCACGTTACATTGACCATATGAAGTGATAATGGAATGAACGTACGATTTAGTACAATATAATGACGCCAGGCCAGCGTGATTATATTGAAGTAAATCATGCAGAAGTTCCAATGTTACTACATGAGGAATATGGAGTGATCCAGGGAAAATTTTGGCAGGGATCGTTTGAGCATACGCATTATAGCCTGTTAAAGGTAGGGGATGAATAACCACGTAGCCCAGATACTATACAAGAAGGGCTTTGATTGCAGAACTGATAACCCGAAAATTTGTTATAGATAATGACACCCTGGACATTTAAGGAGAAAGTTCTCATATAGGAAAAACTTTAAAATTACTTGCGGTAAAGCAATCGTTATGGAGACTTGCATAAATCCTGGTTCTAGTTAGGGTACGTTTCGTCACAATGTTTTATTGTTTCGAAGTTGATTAATACTAGAACGATAGAAACCTTATATCTAAGAACCTTAGCGTTAAGAATAATAAGCCATTAACAACCATGACAGTTAAGTATTCTATAGGACCAGCAAATGGTAAGCTGGCAGAGATAGAGGAATAATTTAAGGTAGAACTTTAAGATTAACAGGTGGGTCATTTGGAGATGACCTCATATTAACCAAACTTGGGAGTTTTAATGTAGTAGTTGAAAGGGATTAGTTACCTACGCACAGGCATATGTTATTTGAGAAGATTGATAAGATTTTCACGACAGTATGATAAGATTGGTTGGAATGAACCTTAGGATTAACCTAACACCCATCAATTTGGGAAATTGGAAGCAATAGTGGGGATGAACTTTAAGATTAACTTAATACCCATCAAGTTAGGAAACTTGATGAAATAGTGGAACGAACTGACTTTCAAGGATGAAAGTGGAATTTATTTATAATGAGAAAAATTTATTCGTATACCTCGCGAGAATGGTGAAACTATTATGGGAAGAGATGTAGCCCGAAAACTGAAACTTATTAGTTACATGACAACAACTCAAAATCCCACAATGGAAATGGGAAGAAATTCATCACTAAGCTACCAAAGATGGTAAGGCAGTTAGGACACTATCTGGGTTATTGTTGACCACCTCACCAAATCTGCTTACTTTCTAGCCATGAAAGAAACCGATACAATGAATAAACTTTCACAACGATACATAAAGGGAATTTTATCCCGTCACTTCAGCGATGGATACCCAAGAATCTTATTTTGATACTAATTCTTACACGACTCTAAACCCTCACCTATTCTGAGAGATTCCTTATTCGAGGATAACCACAACATCATCCTTCGTACTTCGATATTAGTCATACCAGTTCGAAGTTTCCAAAATCAATGGGTAGTTAACTCCCATCCTCATACTCTCCCTTTCATACCTCACTTATAAGCAACAGCTCCACACTTAAGCATTTTTGGTCGAAGAACTTATGCCCTACTAATAGTTGTCAATCACATCCAAATTCAATGGTTTTTATTACCTCAAATATCACTCGAAATTTTCAAAAGTCTTTTACTCGATTCTCATCAATCTTTTCCAACTTGTAACCTCCGAAATATGAAAATTTTGTTTGCCAAAATTTTACACACATTATTTTACTGTGCTATCCTCTCAAAGCTTTATAAAAATAAATTTATTTTGTTGCCATTCATGCAAAATTTTGAAATCGTACCCGTTATATAAAATAAAGTAAATGATTACTTATTCTTGACAAATACATATGAAACTTTACTTTCACTTTTACAAATCAAATCTTTCATTCAAAAGATATTATACTTTGAACGGTACGTGTTGTACATGACCCCAAATTTACTAAGAACTTCGTTTCTTCTCTTACATTGTCACCATAAACAATTTCTATAAAACTTTCGTTGCTTATTATATAAAACTTTTCGTGTTGTTCGTATCCAAGACATCATAAAGGCATCACAACTGTCGAAATCGAGAGATTCATGTATGAATGTGTTAAAGACACTTCTGCCACGTCATTCAGAGCCTTTGGGCATCCACTGACACTTAAACCATTTAAAAATCATTGCGTTATCCCAAGGATCTTATTTGCCACGCCTGTTGGAGCAATGCTCTTTCTTACATAACTCTAAGTCCTGACTTATTCCAAGGGATTCTCATTTAGTGGCATTAATACCATCATTATTCCTACTTTAATACTAGTCATAACCTGTTTGGCACTTTGCAAATTCAAGAAGTAACTAACTTCTCATCCTAGTGCTTTATCCTTCGTACCCCACTTTTAGCAACGGCTTCGAAAGTAAATATTTCTGGCCCAAAGACTTGTGTCCTGATAATTACCAAAACTACATTTATGTCATTAGTTTTCATTACCTAGTAACTGGTCACCCGAGAATTTCAAGCTTTTTCACTCAATCTTTTTCAACTCGTAACCTTTGAAATACGAAAAACTATGTTTATCAAAATTATTACACGTTGTTTATTTATGCAGTCCTCACAAGATTTACAGACAATGAAAGTACTAAAAACTTTTCAGTCACTTAAACGATTTATAAAATCATATATGTATAAATTTATACTTACTTATTTTGATACTAAGTTATATCTTCAAGTTATTTAAAAACCGCTCCCTTACCGAGTTATTCAACTTAAGTCAAATAGTTTTGTGCAAAATGGTACACGTTGTACCTACTTCTAAATTTACTAGGAACTTCGTTCCGTTTACGTTGTCACAACAAGCGTTTAAAGGTTTTGATTTTCAACACTCCCTTAGTTGATTTTATTAAAGGTTTCCGTATTAGACTACACCATGTATGGATCACACTTTTTCTCGCCCCCTGTTAGAAGATAAAACTTACTATTAAGATCTTTGTTAAAAACTCTTGAGCCACTTTGGATGGCGGTTTTATAAAATTTGTTAGAAGAATCTCTGCACCCATAAAGGGTTCTTTTTAAAGTTAGACATGATAAAAACGCGGGCCGATAAATCAGTTTTCCAGCGTACACTCAGTAGTCACCCCCATCGTAGGACAGGAACTAGGTGAGTTTCTACTCTCAAAATTTCACGGCTAAACGCAATACCCTCGTAAACATCATCTCTATGAATCAATATGTTGAGACACAAGAATTATTTTGGAGATTCTTTTCACTCGGAATAAACCATTCTTTAGGACCAAGAGTTCACGTATCTTCTCATCCGCTCGTCCCCTTAAGTACACAGATAAATTCAGAACGAACCACTCGAAGAGTTCACTCTCACGCCTTTCGTGCGACTTTCTTTCGGAAATGTAATATAAGATACTTTGAGAACCTATGAATCTTGCTATCCTCTTAGAAGGGGACTGCTTAAAACATCTATGACACTGATGTGGTTACTCTACACATCCCTTCCTTCATTGGTTGCAACTGTATGTTGCTCTAGTTAACGTTAACCCTAACTTCAACATATAACTAAAAGGATGAAGTTACATTACGGAACTGTGCTTTTCATTTCACATAAGGATAGGTTCACCTGCAGTATGGTAACTAGGTGATATCCCCCATTGTTCGTTCAGACCGTCCTGAAGACACTATGAATAATTATGGCTTGCAAGTCCGATTGATCGCTTTTAGCTAAAATTTCAATTCACTTATTCAAATGAAAAATTCTTAAATATCGGGTTCCTTATGCCTATGGTCTCCTTCCGAAATCAAGGGGTTAGTAAAATCCGTGGCTAACACTATCCAGACATCAAATCGCATGGTTGTGATCACCATGTTCTTCGTCCTACCTGTCAACTTTGTATTACGACATAAGTGCATGATGTTTTAGATGAGTTTAGAAACATTCATGATACATTTCACGCGTCCAGCTTACTGAAGATGCCTGTAAGGCTAAACACACCATTTTTCCTTTTGTGGATATACATTCAGATGACATACTCATGTTAAGCAGAAATGAAATCGATCTCTTAGGACAAGAGACTTAAATTAATGGCATGTACCCATTCTTACTTTCATACACCGAAATACCTTTCAGGGTAAATAACTTACTTCTGAGCCCTCGGGTCTCACGGAACTTTGATATACCCCTTCTTATTCGAATACGGTACCATTGTTTGGTCACTCCTTAAAATTTCGGGATGAAATTTTCTTTAACAGGTGGGTAATGTAACGACCCTGACTTTTCCATCTTTAATTAATAATGGTTATTATTAATACTTGTGATTAAACGAATGTATTGTTATATACATTTACTTGTTACCATACTTGACTTTTAAATGCCCGAAACGTCTTTGTGACACACGAACTTTCACGAATAATATTTTCAGATATTATTTACATTCATGATTAATTTTTATTAATCATTTTAATTAACTATGGTTACTAGTTAATTACTTGGGCTTTGTTGGATTAATTTGTCAATTAATGGAACTTGGGCCTTTATTAGTGTTAATGGACTTAAGAAGCCTGATAATGCTAAAAACGAACATATATTTCATAGCATTATTCCTCAAGAAAGACAAGCTTTTAGTTGCAATTGTTCTATTTACAAGAGATATTCGTTTAAATAATAAAAGGTGAAGACAAAAGACAGATTCGACGAATTGAAGACGCAAACGACCAAAAAGCTCAAAAGTACAAAAGACAATCAAAAAGGTTCCAATTATTGATAAGAAACGTCTCGAAATTACAAGAGTACAAGATTCAAAACGCAAAGTACAAAATATAAAATTGTACGCAAGGACGTTCGAAAATCCGGAACCGGGACCAGAGTCAACTCTTAACGCTCGACACAACGGACTAAAAATTACAAGTTAACTATGTATATAAATATAATATAATATATAATTAATTATATTAATTATATATATATTATATTTATAAATAAAAAACCGTCGGCAGAGAAAAACTCCAAGGATTGAGCTGTAAAAGTAACCTCCGCGACTCGCGAAGTTTGAAGAGGTTTTCACCGCGAGTCGCGGAGCCCCAAAATTGAAAACTGCCTATAAAGCCAACCGAATTCTGATCAAAATCTATCATCTTTTTCTTCTCTTATCATACGTAAAATTTATATATATATATATAATTTATATTTTAATTTTAATTTTAATTCTAATAATAAGGGTATGTTAGCGAATATTGTAAGGGTGTAAGTCGAAATTCTGTCCGTGTAACGCTACGCTATTTTTAATCATTGTAAGTTATGTTCAACCTTTTTACATTAATGTCTCGTAGCTAAGTTATTATTATGCTTATTTAAAACGAAGTAATCATGATGTTGGGCTAATTACTAAAATTGGGTAATTGGGCTTTGTACCATAATTGGGGTTTGGACAAAAGAACGACACTTGTGGAAATTAGACTATGGGCTATTAATGGGCTTTATATTTGTTTAACTAAATGAAAGTTTGTTAATGTTAATATAAAGATTTACAATTGGGCGTCCCTATAAATTACCATATACACTCGATCGGACACGATGGGCGGGGTATTTATATGTACGAATAATCGTTCATTTAACCGGACAAGGAAATGGATTAATAGCCACTAGAATAATTAAAACAGGGGTGAAATTACATTCAAGGGTAATTGGTGTAATTGTTAACAAAGTAGTAAAACCTTGGTTTACACGCAGTTGATAACCTGGTGTATTCATTAAACAAAGTATTAAAACCTTGTTACAATTCGAATCCCCAATTAGTTGGAATATTTAACTTCGGGTATAATAATAATTTGACGAGGACACTCGCACTTTATATTTATGACTGATGGACTGTTATGGACAAAAACCAGACGGACAGATTAAATAATCCAGGACAAAGGACAATTAACCCATGGGCATAAAACTAAAATCAACACGTCAAACATCATGATTACGGAAGTTTAATTAAGCATAATTCTTTTATTTCATATTTAATTTCCTTTATTTTATATTTAATTGCACTTCTAATTATCGCACTTTTATTTATTGTTATTTAATCGCACTTTTAATTATCGCACTTTTTAATTATCGTAAGTTTATTTTATCGCACTTTTATTATTCGCAATTTCATTATCGTTATTTACTTTACGCTTTAATTTAAGTCTTGTATTTATTTTATATTTTACATTAGGTTTTAACTGCGACTAAAGTCTTAAAATTGACAAACCGGTCATTAAACGGTAAAAACCCCCCTTTATAATAATAATATTACTTATATATATATTTGTATTTTTATAAAAGTAAACTAATATAGCGTTGAGCTTTGTTTAAAGATTTCCCTGTGGAACGAACCGGACTTACTAAAAACTACACTACTGTACGATTAGGTACACTGCCTATAAGTGTTGTAGCAAGGTTTAAGTATATCCATTCTATAAATAAATAAATATCTTGTGTAAAATTGTATCGTATTTAATAGTATTTCCTGCTAAAATTAATAACTATTTTATATACACCTCGCATAACATCAAGTATTTTTTGGCGCCGCTGCCGGGGAACTATCTTAAAAGCCGGAAGCGCAACGCTAATATAAAAAAAAAAAAAAAAAAAGATTTTTAGCTTACTTCTATTAAAAATTCGTTTTTGTAAAAATATGTTTTAATTATTCAAAAATATAAAAAGAAAAACAAAAATTTATATATTTTTAAGAGTTTGTTAAAAGTTTTATAAGTTTCTTTATCTTTATTTTAGTTTATAATAATATAAATTTTATTAAATATCTTTTATATATAGAAAAAAAACAGAAAATAGAAAATAAAAAAATATATATATATATATAAAAACGCGTAAAATTTCAAACCTGTCAGCTGAATTCTGGAACCCCGCGACTCGCGGGGTTTGATGCTTTAATTGCCGCGACTCGCGGAGCCTTTCTGACAGGCGACAAAAAACCCTAATCCTGCATTAATTACGGGTTATTATTAATTATAATTATTATTTAAACCTAATTATTATTATTATTATTAGTTTTATTTTTATTTTTACTTTTTATTTAATTTATGTATTTAGTATTAATTAGTTTTAATTAAATTGTAAAATTAGTAGTTTTATTAAATAAATAATATAAAAATAATATTTTTATAAAAATTGTACTTTTTACAACTTTTTATATATTTTTATATTTTGTCCCTTTTTAATCGTTGTAGCGTAATATTTGTATTTTTCGCTCATATTTAATTTTAAACTTAGTTTTTGCTATAGTTATTTTTACTCCTAGATTTTTAGGCTTTGCCGTAGAATTCCTTAAGTGCTTTTTCTTTAGACTAAGATTTAGGTGCTTTAGAATTTTGCGACGCCTTTTTAAGTTTTAGTTTCTTTTTAAGTTATTTCCATTTGGGATTTAGTTTTTCCTTGTAAGCTTTAATATTTTTAGACCTTTTACTATGTATCAATTATTATTCCAATTAGTAATTTCAATTTGCGATTATAATTTTAAGTTAGTTGTAGTAATAAGGTTAGGTTAGTAAAGTATTTTTAAGTTTTTATAAGTTTCTTTTATTTTTCCGTCACCTTTTATTTTTCAACCATTTTTTTTTTCTTTTTCGACCTTTTGCGACGAACTCTTTTTCTCTCTTATTTCTCGCCATTCTAGTTTTTAGGACTTAGAATTTTTTCTGGTTCGTAGTAATAGTTGGATTTGTACGTGGACCGGGTTATTGGAGCCAAACAGTCCTCAATTATATTGAGACCAAACGAATTCTGCCCCTCTGCTGCATCTTTTGGCTATTCGAAACGTGGGCAAAATCAGAAAAGTCTATTAATTGGATAACTTATTATAATTTTTCTTTCCTTTTTAAAACTAATAGGATATTCAGTGAATGCACCGAGCAAGACGTTCATCACCTTTTGTACGTTCACCACCTGTAACTAGATCAAGACATTTAGCAAATATAACCGCCGTTGATTTTTCTTTAGAATCGTCATCCAGTCAACCAAGTACTTCAGTTCAAATTTTCGATAATCCATTTTTTTGAACCCAACCTCACAATTGAGAATCCAGAAAATATTCAGGAACGGTTCGTAGATCCTGAACCATTAAACTTTCCTCCGGAGCCACCAATCATTCAAACAGAGATTGTTGAGGAACGAACCATTAAATCAGAATCATCTAGTGATACCGATTCAACAAATTCAATTATGGAGAATTTGGAACCTTTAAGTATGGAAGACCGAATGAGAGCTAAACGCACTGGCCAAGGTCACGCAATTACTCATCCAGACATTAATGCGCCAGATTATGAAATCAAAGGACAAATTCTACACATGGTGACTAATCAATGCCAATTTAGTGGTGCGCCGAAGGAAGATCCAAATGAACATCTACGTACCTTTAATAGAATCTGCACACTATTTAAAATACGAGAAGTGGAGGATGAACAGATATATCTCATGTTATTTCCCTGGACATTAAAGGGAGAAGCCAAAGATTGGTTGGAATCGTTACCTGAAGGGGCGATCGATACATGGGACGTTTTAGTTGACAAATTTCTTAAACAATTCTTTCCTGCATCTAAAGCCGTAAGACTTCAAGCAGAAATTGTTACGTTCACACAGAAACCAAATGAAACTCTATATGAGGCATGGACAAGATATGGAAAGTTATTAAGAGGATGTCAGCAACATGGTTTAGACACCTGTCAAATAGTACAAATATTCTACCAAGGATGCGACATCACTACAAGGAAAGACATAGATATAGCAGCTGGTGGTTCTATTATGAAGAAAACCGAAACTGATGCTTACAAAATTATTGATAACACTGCTTCCCACTCACATGAGTGGCACCAAGAAAAAGACATCATTAGATCATCTAAAGCAGCTAGAGCCGATTCTAGCCATGACTTAGATTCCATTTCCGCAAAGATAGATGCTGTGGAACGACGAATGGAAAAGATGACTAAAGATATTCACTCAATACGAATTAGTTGTGAGCAGTGTGGAGGACCACATTTGACAAAAGATTGTCTCAGTATTGAATTAACAATGGAACAAAGAGAGAATATTTCATACATAAACCAAAGGCCTGGAAATAATTATCAGAATAATTATCAACCGCCAAGACCGATTTACAATCAAAACCAGAATTATAACCGAAATATTCCATACAACAACCAACAAGGTCCTAGCAATCAACAAGTATCCAATAATACTTACAATCAGCAAAGACCTAATTTTCAAAACAAACCACCACAACAAACCGATGATAAAAAGCCGAATTTAGAAGATATGATGACGAAGCTAGTTGAAACTCAAACGCAGTTTTTCACATCTCAAAAACAAACCAATGAACAAAATGCTCAAGCATTTAGAAATCAACAAGCTTCTATTCAAAATCTGGAACAAGAAGTAAGTAACCTAGCAAGGTTAATAGGTGAAAGAAAACCGGGAAGTCTACCTAGCGATACAAATGCTAACCCCCGGAATGAAACAGCTAAAGCTATTACCACAAGAAGTGGTACAACACTTAAACCACCTGAAATACCTGTAACTTCTGATGAAACCATTCCTACTCCACAAGAACCACAACCTGATCAAGATAAGGAAAAAGAACCGGTAGTTGAAAAGGTTAATGAAGATAACACAGTTAAGGATAAACCTTATGTTAAACCATATCAACCACCACTTCCTTACCCGAGTAAAATGAAGAAAGAGAAACTTGAAGCCGAGCAATCCAAATTTTTGGATATGTTTAAACAGATAAATGTAAATCTTCCTTTCATTGATGTGATTTCAGGAATGCCTAGATATGCTAAATTCTTGAAAGATCTAATCTCAAATAGAAAGATAATGGAAGAACTCTCGGCTGTTACTATGAATGCTAATTGTTCAGCAGTGCTGTTGAATAAGATACCAGAAAAATTATCTGATCCAGGAAGTTTCACAATTCCATGTTTTCTGGGTAGTCTTAGTTCAATAGAAGCATTGTCAGACTTAGGTGCTAGTATAAATCTAATGCCGTATTCACTATACACTAAACTAGACCTTGGAGAATTAAAACCAACCAGAATAAGCATACAACTAGCCGATAGATCAATAAAATATCCTAGAGGGATAATGGAGAACATGCTAGTTAAAGTTGGTACTTTAGTATTTCCAGTAGATTTTGTTGTTTTGGACATGGAAAAAGATTCTCAAGTTCCTCTCATATTAGGAAGACCATTCTTAAACACAGCTAAAGCAATGATAGACGTGTTCGGTAAGAAACTGACCCTAAGTATAGAGGATGAGAGTGTTACCTTTTCAGTTGATAGAGCAATGCAACAACCACAATCTGCAGATGATACATGTTATTATATTCAAACTATAGATGCACATGCAGAATTATTAGAAGAATTTCCAGAATTACAAGGAACAGGAGAATGTTCTTTAGGAGAAGGTAATGAACCAATTGATGAAGCTGAAATGTTAGCTACACTTATAGCTAATGGATATGAACCAACAACAGAAGAAATTCAAATGCTAAAAGAAGAAGACAGATATCGATATAAATCATCGATAGAAGAACCTCCGAAATTAGAGTTAAAGCCACTTCCAAATCATTTGGAATACGCTTATTTACATGGTGAATCTGAATTACCTGTAATAATATCGTCTTCTCTTACTGAAAATGAGAAATCACAACTCATTTCTGTGTTGAAAGCTCATAAACCAGCCATTGCATGGAAGATTCATGATATTAAAGGAATAAGTCCTTCGTATTGCACACATAAAATCCTTATGGAAGAAGGTCATAAAACGTATGTGCAACGCCAACGAAGACTAAATCCTAATATGCAAGATGTAGTTAAGAAAGAGATTATTAAACTACTAGATGCAGGTTTGATATATCCAATCTCTGATAGTCCATGGGTAAGCCCAGTTCAATGCGTACCTAAGAAGGGTGGCATGACTGTCATCACAAATGAGAAAAATGAGCTTATTCCTACTAGGACTGTAACAGGATGGCGTGTATGTATTGATTATAGAAAATTAAATGACGCCACCAGAAAAGATCACTTTCCCTTACCTTTCATAGATCAAATGTTGGAAAGATTAGCCGGAAATAGTTACTATTGTTTTCTAGATGGATTTTCCGGATATTTTCAAATTCCAATAGCACCCGAAGATCAAGAAAAACCCACATTCACGTGCCCTTATGGTACTTTTGCTTACAAACGCATGCCATTTGGACTTTGTAACGCCCCTGCAACCTTTCAAAGGTGTATGATGGCGATTTTTCATGACATGATAGAAGAATGCATGGAAGTTTTCATGGATGACTTTTCAGTCTTCGGTGATACATTTAAATCATGTCTAGTTAATCTGGAACGAATGCTAATTAGATGCGAAAAATCAAATCTAGTACTTAATTGGGAGAAATGCCATTTCATGGTTAAAGAAGGCATCGTTCTTGGACATAAAATTTCAAAAGAAGGAATTGAAGTGGATAGAGCTAAAGTAGATGTAATTGCTAAAATTCCACATCCCACCAATGTTAGAGGAGTTAGGAGTTTTCTAGGGCATGCCGGTTTTTACCGACGTTTCATAAAAGATTTTTCTAAAATTGCCACTCCTATGAATAAACTCCTAAAAAAGGATGCGCCATTCATCTTTTCAGATGAATGTATCAAATCTTTTAATATTCTTAAAGAGAAACTCACTAATGCACCGATCATGATAACACCAAATTGGAATCTACCATTTGAACTAATGTGCGATGCAAGTGATTTTGCAATGGGAGCCGTTTTAGGACAAAGGATTGAAAAACGATTTCAACCTATATATTATGCTAGTAAGATGTTACAAGGAGCACAAACGAACTATACAACTACTGAAAAAGAACTCCTTGCTATTGTCTTTGCTTTTGACAAATTTCGATCATATCTCGTTCTAGCAAAAACGGTGGTCTATACCGACCATTCTGCTCTTAGATACCTATTTTCAAAACAAGATGCTAAACCAAGATTAATCCGTTGGATCTTACTCTTACAAGAGTTTGATATTGAAATCCGAGATAAAAGAGGAGCAGAAAATCTCGCCGCTGATCATCTTTCTCGTCTTGAAAATCCCGAATTAGAAGTTCTGAATGAATCAGCCATACAAGACAACTTTCCTGATGAATATCTATTGAAGATAGATTATAAAGAAATTCCATGGTTTGCAGACTATGCGAACTACTTAGTTTGTGGATTCCTTGAAAAAGGATTATCGTACCAAAGACGAAAGAAATTCTTCAGTGATATAAAACACTATTTCTGGGAAGATCCACATCTGTTTAAAAGTTGTCCCGATGGAATAATACGCCGATGTGTATTTGGAGATGAAGCTAGTAAAATTTTAAACCATTGTCACACAGGACCAACAGGAGGGCATTATGGGCCTCAACTAACAGCAAGAAAAGTTTATGAAGCTGGATTCTATTGGCCTACAATTTACAAAGACGCACACCTTCTTTGCAAATCCTGTGATGCATGTCAAAGGGCCGGAAAAATAAGTCAACGTGATGAAATGCCACAAAATGTCATCCAAGTATGTGAAGTATTTGACATTTGGGGTATTGACTTTATGGGTCCATTTCCAAAATCTCATAATAATCTATATATACTCGTAGCCATTGATTATGTATCTAAATGGGCGGAAGCACAAGCTCTCCCAACTAACGATGCACGAGTTGTAGTCAACTTTTTAAAACGTCTTTTTGCAAGGTTTGGAACACCGAAAGCTTTAATAAGTGATCGGGGTACTCATTTCTGTAATAATCAACTTGAGAAAGTTCTTAAAAGATATGGAGTAACTCATAAAATCTCCACCGCATATCATCCACAAACAAGTGGACAAGTTGAAAATACCAACCGAGCTTTAAAACGTATTCTAGAGAAAACCGTAGGATCAAATCCGAAGGAATGGTCCATTAAATTGGAGGATGCACTCTGGGCTTTTAGAACAGCCTACAAAACTCCAATTGGAACCACACCTTTTAGACTTGTTTATGGAAAAGCATGTCATCTTCCAGTAGAAATTGAACACAAAGCATTTTGGGCTTTGAAAACATGTAATCTTGATTTACATGAAGCCGGACGTCTACGATTAAGTCAACTAAACGAATTAGAAGAATTAAGACATAAAGCATACGAAAATTCGTTAATCTATAAGGAAAGAACGAAGAAATGGCATGATAAAAGAATCAGAAGTTCAAAAGAATTTAAAGAAGGAGACAGAGTTCTTCTTTTCAATTCACGATTCAAGCTATTTCCTGGAAAATTGAAATCAAGATGGTCTGGACCATTCATAGTCAAAAGAGTTTTCCCATACGGAACGATAGAATTAATAAATTCAAATGGGATTGAATTTAAAGTTAATGGTCACAGAGTTAAACATTACATACATGGTCCGATGGAAGTCGACAACGAAGTTAATCACAATTTCGACACCACAGCTAACTAAGTGTGGGGAGAATCAAGTCTTTAAAGGATAATATGTATTTCTGTTAGAGTTAGATTGTCTGTTTTCGTGTAGTTCTCGAAAATGGAACCCGAATGGTCTTTCCCTAGCAGACCCTAAAGAACTAGTCTTCTCCCCCCATTCTGAATTTTTATTTTTTTTAGGTTTTTACGAAATGAAGACTGCCTGTGAACTAAACCATGGTCTAATGCTACACGCTTTGATCACTAAACGTAATAATGACATACTCCCGAGTGAATTAGTATCAGTAATCAGAGAAAGAATGGACGGAGTTAGAAAAGAATCCAGATGCGAAGATAATAAGTTACAATTTGGTAAAGGAAAATCAAAATCCGCAGCAAAAAGAAGAGCACGACACCTAGAAAGATGTCACAAATGCGGAAAATGGTCACATGGAGGTAAATGTTCAAATAATCAAACCTATTCAAATACCGAATTTGTTACTTTATGCAGAGACGGACCGTTCATATGTTTAGAAGAAAAGACACTGAATGCTCGAGGTTACGCCTATGTAGCCATGGAAAATCAATTAAACCGACTATCTTATGAATGGAATAGATCATATAACTAAGAAATCTATTCCACAGGTATGTCTGTACAGTTTTTATTATTTTTTTTTTTTTTTTTTAACCTTTTGATAATAAACGCTAATTTGTTCGCTAAAAAGTATTAAATTGGTATTAAATAAAATTAGGTTTGGCGACCGAAATTATTGATATCATTCAAAAATTTATTACATCACTGCGAAATTTAACGTTTATTCTTAAGGTATAAATATCTTTAATCAATCAACCCAAAATATTTCAAAAATTCGTCATGAGTTAAATTAGGTCTTGGAACCGAAATTACTTTACCGAAAAGAGGGGCGCATATTTTTGATAATATTTGATTGATTAAAGTGGGATAAAAAGACAAAAAGATTTTTAATTTTATTTTTACCATATTTTTAATCTTAATATTTAAATCTTAAATTAATATTGTAAACTTTGTAAAAACAATATATTTAAAATTGTAAATATTTGAAAAATTAATATAAGTTTGGTGTGAAATTTTTTTTTTATTTTTAAAATATGAATTTTTAATTTTATGCATTTCAAATTTTAAGTTTGGTGTGAATTTTTAATATTAATTTTGAATTTTATATTTAAGTTGTGTGAATTTAAAAACAAAAATTTACTTTATCTCATTAAGTTAAGAATATGATTTTTAAAATTCATCGTAAGTTGAAGACTAGGTCTTTGAACCGAAATTGCTTTACCCGAGGGAAGGACGAGAACTTTTATTATCATTATTTTTAATCTTATTGAATTAGAGTATGCCAAAAACATTGAAAAAACCCAAAAATCTTAGCTTTTAAAGCAATTGCTTAAAAATGACAAATTTTAAAATTTTGTCGAAGGACGGACTAGGACATCGATCCGAAACGACCTCGTCCTAAATAACAAGGGAAACTAAATTTTAAAATTAATTACTTAATTGTTTTAATAAGTTAATGATTATAAAAAAAAATAATAAATAAAAAAAATATATATATATACCAAACTCCGCGAGTCGCGGAGTTTGGAGGGTAAATCCCCGCGACTCGCGGAGGTACCGAAAATCAGAAAAAAAAAAATAAAAAGAGCTGAACGATCAGTACACTCCACAACTCAAAAACACAGCGAATTTCACAGCGAAAAAACCCCGAAAAACACCCCCAAAAATCCCAATTTTTAACCGTTAATCACCAAATTTTTTGCTAAAATCATGTTGAGAAGGATGCTATCTAAGAATTACTCAAGAAAAACGGTAAATTTCTACACCTAAACACCATTTAATTCGAAATTTGGTGTTCTTGAGCAAATTTTACCCAATTTGATTTTGATGCTTTTTAGTGTAATTAAGCTTAAATTGTTTATGTATTATGCTTGTATAACCTAGATTGATGCTGTTTAACATGATTAGAAGCCTTAAACTTCAAATTTTGAATAATCTAGGGTTTGTGTTCTTGAGCAAATTTGGGGCTTTTTGATATAAACTGGTTATGGCCGATTTTTGTCATGAATTGTTGCTAAATTGAGTAGTGTAACATGTCTAGGTAGTTAAATGATCCAAACTTTGAGCCTAAACATGATTTTGAGAATTAAAGTGGACTTTTTCAAGTCTAAAATTCATGAACTTGATTTTTGAAAGATAATGCCATTTGAGACTTGTTTAATTGCTAGTAATGATTATTTTGACATGTTATTTGAGTTGAATGCTTATGAACTTGGCGAAAATTTTCGAATATGCTTATTTGAAAAAGTGTAGATTTGATAAAAATGTGAAAATAAGCTTAAGTTTGATATAAATTGATAATGTCATTGTAATTATTTTGATTGATGATTTTGCTGACACTAATGCATATTTGGATGCACAAAAATTGTGTTTGATGTGTTTTGCAGAATGAAAGGGGTGAATCTTCATCCCAAGCCCGCAATGCTCCTGCTGAGAATTTGGAACAACAGGAGGTGGATAACTACTACAAGCAGGATATACCTCATCCAGTCATGACCTTTTCTGATATGCACTTGGAAGAGTTGCACCCGAACCTGAGATTTGACAGACTTTGGATAGATTATCCAAAATATCAACGGGGTTTGCATACTCTTCATTCCAAGGTTGTTGAGGTACCGAGGGTCATAGAATGGGGACCCTTAGAAGCTGTAGAATTGGCCGGGCCAATTAGGGAATTACTTGTACAGAGGTATGGTAATTCTTCTTTTAATGACTGGATATGTTTATTCACCATACGTAGACCTGTATATAAAGTATGGTGTGAAGAATTGTTATGTAGTATAGAGTTGAATGATCGGGTAGCTAGTTTAACCGATCGTTCTTTTATTAGATTTTTGTTAGGCGGTTCGATGCGCCACATGTCTTTACTGGACATGGCTCAGGCTTTACGTATATATACGCCTGAGGAGTTAGCGTCTGCCGATTGTAGAGGATTGATACTAAACGGTAGAAAGATAGATGAGAATTTTGATACACACGGTGTGTGGAGTCAAATGACAAGCCATCACCGTTTCAAAGGGGGAAACTACTCTTATTTGGATATAGATAGAGCCGAATTAAGAGTGATACATAGGTTTTTAGCTAATTCGATTACACAAAGGGGTAAGAACAAACAAAAAGTAAATGAACAGGATTTGTTTTACCATATGTGTATTCGAGACCCACAAAGCGCTGTAAGTATACCATATTGTGTGGGTTATTATTTATCAGCTATGGTTCGGGGGATGCGACCACATAGCATAATAGGAGGTGGTATTTTTATTACTTTGATTGGTGAATATCTCGGTGTGGATATAAGTCGTGGGGGATTATTACTAGAAGAGCCGGAACCCCGCGATACTATAGGTTTAAATGTATACCATGGTGCGAAAGTTTTGAAGAGGCGAAATAACGCCGCAGTACGATACCATGGTAGACATCCACAGGTGGAGAGAAACCAGCAACAAGGTAATGTAGGAGGGGGGAATGAGATGCAAGAAATGCATAGGTTTATAGCTTCTCAGGAATACGAAAATGCTAGACAGAGAGCATTTGAAGATTGGCAAGTTCATCAGAACCAAATCATAGCTCATTGCCAACATATAGGTAGAAACTATATTCCTACACCGAAACCCGTCTTCCCTCCTTGGTCTATAGAGATGCAGCCACCATATCCTACGTATGACCCTGCCGAAGCATTCTATAGCACTTATGGTTATGCCTGGAACCCCTATTGGTACCAATATCATCCTTAGTTTACTTATTATTTTATTTTTATTTTGTAATTTGTAATTATTGATACGTTTAATACTTTTGTTAATATTGTAATCATTTTTATAATTATCTAACTTTTATTCTTAGATTTTAATAATTTTTGAATGTGGGGTAATATACCAAACGTCAAAAATAGGTATATATGTTTGCAGTTTATCTTATGTACACAACAGGGTAAAACAACGCATTTTCAAAGACTGGCATTAAGTTCAGCAAAAGCAACTAATTTTGACGACAAGATGCAAAATATATGTGAAATAACAACAAGACGGAATGAACAAATGATGTGCACCATTTATCATTCAGCAAACAAACGCCAATATATTTGGAAACTTTGGTAAAATTTAATCATTTTCACACAAATCGCCCTCAATAATTTAAATTGTTACTGATTTCTTGCAAATGAGGGCATTGCAAGATCTTAAGTGTGGGAAGGGGTTAAATTCTTTCGGATTTTAAAATTTTTTACTTTATACACTTGGTTACCATTAAAAATACTAGTAAAGCAGTAGTTGTATTAGAATCTAGTGCTCTCTGATAAAAAAAGAACAGCCCTAGTCTTATATACTGACTACCCAATTCTAGTACGATTTTTCAAAATTTTCAATTAAATGAATTCAAAATCATGTTTATACATATTTATGAACGATAAAACTAGGTTTTAACACCGAAATTATTGTTACCTCGGAAAGGACATAAATTAAGAAACAAACTAAAATGTTAAAATTCATTTAAAATGGAATAGAGGACGATAAAAAGGAAAATAAAAGCCAAGTGCGGGAAAATTTACCAAGTTATTTTAAACATATGTCACATATATCTGTAACAAATAACTGAAAATACTTTTGCTTTGAACTAAACTAAACTGTTTTACCCAATGAAAGAAAAGAAGAGATGGATCTACACGATGAATCAATTCCATCACTAAAAAGAAGTAAAGTCTTCCGAAAAAGACACGCGCTTCTTGATTTAGGTCATGAAGTTGTCGTCCAGACCAGCTGTAGGTTGACGAAAAATCTAGAAAAGTCATCACTAAAATCAGCAGGAAATCCACGGACCTCAGCATTAAACAGGGTCGCCAAGTGGTCAGATTTATCCTAACCATGAGAAGGATTTATCTCGTATAATGGGGGGCACCATGCAAATTAGCTGGATAAGACTAATGAATCAGATCCCCAGAAAGGATAATCTCCTTAAAGATTAAAAATCAGCTTTTAAGACTGATATTACTCAATCCTAGAGATTGACCTTAAAGATTGAGAATTACAAACTCATGGAATTCGATGATATCTAAACTCGAGCTTAAACGAGAAAATATTTTGATCAAAAATTACAAACCGATTTGTTTTCTGAAAACCCTATTTTCAATGCGTTCATTACCATTGAACGTAAAATCCTAGGAATTCACCTGGAATTCATTAGGTCACCTGAACTAAATCGGGTGTCAACCGTAAGAACGGTGGTTGCATAGTGGTCAAAGACAGGACCTTGTGCCAGACCGAAAAATTATAAGGGTGAGCTTTACTATTGCTCCTACCAAGGATAGTAATTGCGTCCGACACGTTATAGACCATAATCAAAAGCATGTCACGGGACATTGCCTTAACAGTTGCTTGTTCAACGCTTTCCTTTACAACCGGACGGTAGTTTACCGAAAGGTAATATACGGGACAAGTAAACTGGACGTGTTGCTTTCCAAATACAAGGTTAGCAAGTGGGTGACACAAAACCGCAAGTTTTGAGCTAAAATTTTCAAATCTGAAACCCACCAAACCCACAAAAATATTTTGCAAACACCGGTAAAGGGTTATTCCGGAAAACTTATCTAGGGTAAAAACTAGATTTCAAAAGATCAAATGTTTTCATAAAGATCCAATTTCCTTAATGGATCTAAATTTTTATAGTCATGTGGGACTTTAAACCATATCGTTACTACCATTGTTTATACCACCGTATAGAAATCACTGATGTACAAAGTGTGAAGAATAAAGAAGTGATTCTAGTATTTCAAGACGATATTGCTTGAGGACAAACAACGCTCAAGTGTGGGAATATTTGATAATGCTAAAAACGAACATATATTTCATAGCATTATTCCTCAAGAAAGACAAGCTTTTAGTTGCAATTGTTCTATTTACAAGAGATATTCGTTTAAATAATAAAAGGTGAAGACAAAAGACAGATTCGGCGAATTGAAGACGCAAACGACCAAAAAGCTCAAAAGTACAAAAGACAATCAAAAAGGTTCCAATTATTGATAAGAAACGTCTCGAAATTACAAGAGTACAAGATTCAAAACGCAAAGTACAAAATATAAAATTGTACGCAAGGACGTTCGAAAATCCGGAACCGGGACCAGAGTCAACTCTTAACGCTCGACGCAACGGACTAAAAATTACAAGTTAACTATGTATATAAATATAATATAATATATAATTAATTATATTAATTATATATATATTATATTTATAAATAAAAAACCGTCGGCAGAGAAAAACTCCAAGGATTGAGCTGTAAAAGTAACCTCCGCGACTCGCGGAGTTTGAAGAGGTTTTCACCGCGAGTCGCGGAGCCCCAAAATTGAAAACTGCCTATAAAGCCAACCGAATTCTGATCAAAATCTATCATCTTTTTCTTCTCTTATCATACGTAAAATTTATATATATATATATAATTTATATTTTAATTTTAATTTTAATTCTAATAATAAGGGTATGTTAGCGAATATTGTAAGGGTGTAAGTCGAAATTCTGTCCGTGTAACGCTACGCTATTTTTAATCATTGTAAGTTATGTTCAACCTTTTTACATTAATGTCTCGTAGCTAAGTTATTATTATGCTTATTTAAAACTAAGTAATCATGATGTTGGGCTAATTACTAAAATTGGGTAATTGGACTTTGTACCATAATTGGGGTTTGGACAAAAGAACGACACTTGTGGAAATTAGACTATGGGCTATTAATGGGCTTTATATTTGTTTAACTAAATGAAAGTTTGTTAATGTTAATATAAAGATTTACAATTGGGCGTCCCTATAAATTACCATATACACTCGATCGGACACGATGGGCGGGGTATTTATATGTACGAATAATCGTTCATTTAACCGGACACGGGAATGGATTAATAGCCACTAGAATAATTAAAACAGGGGTGAAATTACATTCAAGGGTAATTGGTGTAATTGTTAACAAAGTAGTAAAACCTTGGTTTACACGCAGTTGATAACCTGGTGTATTCATTAAACAAAGTATTAAAACCTTGTTACAATTCGAATCCCCAATTAGTTGGAATATTTAACTTCGGGTATAATAATAATTTGACGAGGACACTCGCACTTTATATTTATGACTGATGAACTGTTATGGACAAAAACCAGACGGACAGATTAAATAATCCAGGACAAAGGACAATTAACCCATGGGCATAAAACTAAAATCAACACGTCAAACATCATGATTACGGAAGTTTAATTAAGCATAATTCTTTTATTTCATATTTAATTTCCTTTATTTTATATTTAATTGCACTTCTAATTATCGCACTTTTATTTATTGTTATTTAATCGCACTTTTAATTATCGTACTTTTTAATTATCGTAAGTTTATTTTATCGCACTTTTATTATTCGCAATTTCATTATCGTTATTTACTTTACGCTTTAATTTAAGTCTTGTATTTATTTTATATTTTACATTAGGTTTTAACTGCGACTAAAGTCTTAAAATTGACAAACCGGTCATTAAACGGTAAAAACCCCCCTTTATAATAATAATATTACTTATATATATATTTGTATTTTTATAAAAGTAAACTAATATAGCGTTGAGCTTTGTTTAAAGATTTCCCTGTGGAACGAACCGGACTTACTAAAAACTACACTACTGTACGATTAGGTACACTGCCTATAAGTGTTGTAGCAAGATTTAAGTATATCCATTCTATAAATAAATAAATATCTTGTGTAAAATTGTATCGTATTTAATAGTATTTCCTGCTAAAATTAATAACTATTTTATATACACCTCGCATAACATCAAAGCCCACCCTACTTCTTTAATGGACTTATTAGCCCATTACACATGTAAGTATTATTTTAGAAACAAACTAGATGGATTAACTTGTAAGAATCTAGTTACTTGTACCTTTCCCATGTAAACACCCTTATTAACCATCTTTTTAGTCAAATACATGAAGTAACCTTATGGACTTTTCTCTCCTCCTTTCCCCTTGTAGAAACCAACGGCCATAGTGCCTTGGAGGATGTTTTTGTTTTCAAATTTTGTCAACTTATTCTACTAGTATTATCTTGCATATTTCATTCACTTCACACATACTTACACACACTTCATTTACTACCTTTCTTTCTCTCTTTTTTTTCTCTCAAATACTTGTAAGTAGCAAGCTTCATATTTCTTTTTTTTTTATTAAAACCGTAGCCCAAGTCACTCTTCATCATCATCTTTGTTTGTTGTTTATTACTAGTTCTTTGTTGTAGTTACTTGTTGTTATTACTTACTAATTATCAAGAATCAAACTTGCTAGTTTGTTCTTCATTTATCTTGTATTTACAAGAACACTCAAGAACATAAACTTACTAGTTTATGTTCTACCTTTAAAGTCTTAAAGATTGTAAGTTCATGGTTGTAAAAATCATACTTGTGAATCATGTTTGTAAACTTAAAAGTTTACTTTCTTAAAGATCAAGACTTAGGCTTGAATCTTTAAAGTATGAAACCCATGAACTTATTAACTTGGTTACTTAGTTTATTTCCTTATATTATGTACTTTAATTTCATGTTTGTTGGTTTAAATGGTCAATTATTACAAGTTAGTCTTGATCTCATACTTCTTGAAACTAAAAGTTAACTTTAAGATTTCAAGAACATGGAAGTGTAACTCTTTAGTTATGACTTCATACACTTGTGTTAGATTTAACTTAATAACTTTAGATCTAGACTTTTGGGTCTTGGATCTTCAAGATCTAACTAAGAACTATGTTCTACATCTTAAGATCTTGATTAGTTAGTTTACTTTCTAGTTTGTAGTTCAATATTACTTTTATAGTTCATGTATGTGTTAAATCTAAGACTTTGATGTAACTTTGGTTCATCAAAACACTTGCAACACTTAAGTGAGTTGTGCTTCATGTCTTAGACTTACACTTGGGTTATGATGGTCAAACCTTGGTGAAAATGATGCAAACACATCAACGAATTGTACACTTGAAGCTATATGCATCAAGGATGAGAACCATGATAAGCATCGAGCACCAAGAACCACCGGAACCTACTGACCCTACTGTTTTACTGTTTCTGTGTCTGAACCGTACGACCTAAGCTGCTGTAACCTTTATTTTCAGTTAGCTTAGTTCGAGTAGATAACTTTTCATTTAGGACTCATCTTAATCCGAGTTACGGTTTTTGATTTATGGCCCTCCGATCGTCACTATGTCCTTTTAACGTTGTGCAGAAAATTCTGACCTACTCGCACTTAAACCGTCGCCATGGTCAAACGAAGACGAGTTTGCTTCTGGAATTTTTACCACAACTAAAGGACTCATATTCGGAGCCATGGCCACTGGTCTCACCTTATTTCAGTAACGGTAGAGGCCGTGGTGACTGACCGAATTCAGCCTTTGTTTTAAATTACTTTCATAAACGAAACTTACTTTACGCCTTTTGTTGATGATGAATGATGATGACCTTTAAGACCTTATTTACATAATTTTAAACCTATTCAGAAGATTTACTGACTTAGTACCATTTGACTTAGGTTGAGGACTTCCCGGACCTACACACTTGCTTATTTCCCGAGCCATACTTTACCGCTACTTTATCATTGTGAGTTATAGCATTCCTTTTTTACTTTAACTATTTTGGGAACTGAGAATACATGCGCGTTTTATGTTTTACATACTAGGCACGAGTACTTAAACTTATATATGTGCGGGTTATACAACGGCATAAACATTCCCTTTAGCTCGGTAACGTTTAATCATTGGTCTTTGAACCGTGAACGCGAATCTTAGATATGGATCCATAGGGTTTGACATCCCCACTCGGGCTAGTCGCGCTAGCATTTAACGAGTGTTTAATACTTCATAAACATACGCACTTGTCAAATGTACTTTCAGGGGGTATAAACGTTAAGTTAGTTACCAAGTGCCCACGGTTAAACATATACTTTATCATACTGATTTGGATTACTGTTTGAAACGCTCTTTGTAGCACTGAAATCTCGTGGCCTACCTTACATTACTGTTATACTTAAACTATAGCTCACCAACCTTTGTGTTGACGGTTTTAAGCATGTTTTTCTCAGGTGCTTAAGGTTGTTTCCGCTGTTATACTAGTCTTGCTGTAGACACCCGCTGCTTTAGAGATGTCACTGCATGAACGCTTACTTTTGCATTCAAACTTTAGTACTTTTGAAACGATGTTTTGTAACGACCATTGGGGTCACATTCATTTGTTAATTGCTTCTACTTAGTGAAGCATACTTTTGATGTAAAACATTCGACGTTGGTTATGACGTCACTTTTATTACGAATGCAAACTCTTTTTGAAATCGCATATAGTACTTAACCTTGTAATGATCCTGTTGTTGATGGTCCGTACATGATGATTTAGTACGGGGCATCACACATCCCCAATTCATCTGATGGGTTCGTAGTTACTTAATCAATGAAGACGCGAAGAAGGCGATCCCCTCCACCAACCGAATTCACCTCTTGGTGAAGAACCTGAAGCACTTATCGGCGAACCTGTCCGAAACACCATATTCACCCCCATTGCCAGGATATCCCACAATGATTATATGATATCCCAAATTCTGAACCTTATTCATCCGCTCGTTCCAACCATCTATCATTCATGGGTAATAGAAGAAGTCAACGAACTTCGCACTCGAGTAATTAATTTGGAGAATAAGGTGCAAAACTTACCAGCTTCAGCAACATCACCGGCACCAACAGTACCACCAACAACCCAAGTTTCAACATCACATGCCTCAACATCTCATTCTATACCTCGAGTATAATCATCATTCTTCATGACGTTCTACATCAATTATCTTCGTTCGACATGGCGATTATGTAATCTCTGATGTTTTAGAGATTATATACTCTTGTTCTAATGGTAAATCAGATGAGTTAATATCATATTGACTCATTAAATCCATGATTACATCTGAAGAAAATATATATGTATATATATTTTCATAAAGATTGTAATTAAAAATTCTTTTGTACAAACTGTTAATGGTGAAAATATTTTAACGGGTAGGTAAAACCCGAGAAATATTTAGATTTCACATTAATAAGTTACACTGTACATTCTTTCAAATCTAATTCAACAGTCATTTACTATCCTATTTACAACCATCGATATACGTATCTGTTCACCGCAGAATAACCCTTTTCATTCAATTTCATATTTGGATTTTGATCTATCAGAATCCAACAAGTGGCATAATGAAGAAAACATTGGACAAAATAAAATTTGTTAGAAACAAAAAATTTAACTATGAGAAGAATTTTGTTAAGAATTCACGCTAACTGTTCCTAGCTAACTGTTTGCAATTTATTTATCGCAATTTATATTCTCGCAATTTTATTTATCGTCATTTAATTTCTGTTATTTATTTTACGCACTTTATTTATCGTCATTTAAATACTGTTATTTACGCATTTTAAATATCGGGACACATATACAAGGTTTTGACATATCATATCGACGCATCTATATATATTATTTGGAATAACCATAGACACTCTATATGCAGTAATGATCGAGTTAGCTATACAGGGTTGAGGTTGATTCTACAATAATATATATACTTTGAGTTGTGATCGAGTCTGAGACATGTATACAAAGGGTCACGATACATATTAATTAATTCGAATATAATATATTAAACTATATATGAATTATTGAGTTAGAGACTGTGGACTACTAACTGTGGATTACCAACATTGGACAATTAAAATGAATTAAAATATTGATTATAACATATGAAACTAAACCTTCCTTCAAGTTTGCCACTTGATTTTATCTTAAACCTCATTTGTATCTTGATGATTACAATCTGCGTTCAAACCTTTCATAACTCTTGAAAGCACCTTAATCGAGAGAATGAACCAACTACAACTTCATCTACGGAAGAAAAGATTGATACATATAGTTATGCACCTGAAAACACTCGAAACCTGAGTAAACGTTTAACACGTATCTGTGCTAGCTCCTTTGACATTGTTATGACAGAAAATAACATTGCAATTCTTTTTCACAATAGTCAGTTTTGTCACAGCTTCAGTAAGTCAACTTCGACTTTTCGTTCGAATCAACCTTATTATAACTTTGATATATACGTTTGCCATTGTCATTGTTACCAGGAAATCTTTTATATTCTACCATATTACCATCAGCATTTAATCATCTAAAAACACAATTCTCTTAAAACCACCTCGAATTGATAATCGGTGATACAGATATGGTAGCATTAAATGCAGAGGAAACAGCAAAATCGTAGATGGTCTAAACGGCCAAAAGTTCGATAATAAAGAATGGAATATTGGGAACGCTCGATAGAAAAGTTGGAACTGATAAACGGATTGAGCAAATCATGAAGGAGACTCTGAACAAATCACAAGGACTAAACTTGTACATAAACAATCCTGATGATCCTATTTCTGATGAAATCTTTAGCGAATACCTTGCTCCTTTAATCGCTCTAAATCATCGTGAATGAATTTCTTCATCATAATTTGATTATGAAATTCTACGATATCATCGTATCTTTATTTATTAATATCCTCAATATTTCTGAAGATATCTTCATAAATATTCTTGTCCGATATTAATTATCTCTCCACTCTATCTGTGGTATATCATAAAAGAAACTGTTTTAGTTTCTAAAATTCTGAAAAATTCGAATTTGAATTATGAATGATTTTGAAGTAGTGTTGGAAATTGATGCATGAGTTAGTATAATATAATGACACTTGATCAACGTGATTATATTACAGTAAGTCATGCTGAGTTTCTAATGGGACGTGATGATTCACAGATCATAACATCATCACGTGTCATGTTACATAACTCTTTCATTCTGCTTAACTTCTGAACATATCAAGAAAATGTATTCTTGATAGTTCTATTCTCAGTAATTTTGATAATTTGACAAATCAAATCGTGCTATTACGCTCATTCTTGTTAGGAACATGAAGTTCATTCGAAACTCCATACTTACGAATTCTGGACCATTACTCGCTTTACTAGAGGTCGAGAAGAGAATAAAAAGGCAAAGAGCTCCAAAATATAAGAGAAAATATAAAGCCCAATAACAACACGTAGGTTACAAACCGTGAATATTAATACGAATAGCAATATAAAGACACGGTAGAATTAAGAATAGTATCACCCCAAGGTAATAGTAGAAGTAAACAGATTTTTCTGGTGGAAGATTGAAATGAAGGATGACAGAAATGATAATTAAGAAAATATCAAAGATTAGAACGGGATTAAGCATTTTCACAATCTTTTGGATGTATGAACTAAGAAGGAAAGTATAAGAATAGTGAGAATAATGGAACGGAAGATTTTAATTTATAATGGAAATATCAGACAGATAAATCGAAACAGAACACCGTATTTAATTATAAAAATCCTAATTCCCTTAAATCCAGAAGAATCAAATCTTTTAGATTTCGAAGATTTTCTTTAAATCCCTTGAATTTCGGAATTCAACCAAGACAACGTCAAAAGTTAAGAAGCACCTTATTTTCTAAATTCAACCCTGACTCTGTCAAAAGTTAAGACGAATCCTTACTTTTTTCTATTTCAATCTTTTGCGATAGCTTCACTCATACGCTTCAAGTAACTGAATCGTTTAATCTATATTACTCGGTAATGATAAAACTCCATTTATCACTCATATTCGCCAGGAAAACATTTTTTATTGTTAGCCATGATGACCTCACTTAAATTTCGGGACGAAATTTCTTTAACGGGTAGGTACTGTGACGACCCGGAAATTTTTGATCTAATTTAAACTTAATCTTTGTATGATTTCGACACGATAAGCAAAGCCTAAAATATTGAGTCATGAAATTTTTGAACTGTTTACATGGTTTCAGATAACCTTTGACTATTCCTGACGATTCACGAACAATTATGTGTAACTAAATATGTATATATATATATATATATATATATATATATATATATATATATATATATATATATATATATATATATATATATATATATATATATATATATATATATATATATATAAGTGAATAGATAAAGTACACTTAATCAATTGGAATTAAAAATGTAAAATAATAATTAGAATAATTAAGTTACTATCAAAATGAATATACATAAATATATACATGATATTATTATATATGATTTCTATTAGTAATTATTAATACATTGTATTATATATGAAGTGTATAAATAATAAATATTCAATAAAAGTTATTATATAATATATTATATGATTACTAAATATTACATAAGTAATAATATATATATTTGTACATATATATATATATAAAACAAATTAAAACATAGTTGTTATAATAATATTATTACTTTCATTATTATTAATAAAATAAATACCATTATTAATAATATTATGATATAAAAATGAAATATAAATTGTAGTAGTATTATTATTAAGTATTATAAATAATATTATTATTAACATTATCACTATTAATAAAGTTATTATTAATATTATCACTAGTAAAACATTAATATCATTATAATTAGTATTATCATTAATATTATGTTATTATTACCATGTTTATAGTTAAAATCATTATTATTACCTAATATTATTATAATTAGTATTATTATTAATAATTATTAAAATCAGTATTATTATTATTTATTTGTTTTTTATTATTATTAATATAATTATTATTAACATTATTAGAATTATTAATATAATATTTAATTATTTATATTAATTGAATATAATCTATAATACAGAAAAATCGTACAAATTGTTAGTGATCACGATCAAGTTATATATTTCTGTCTCTAATCTGGATAACAGGACAAGATTCGATATAACAGATACAAAAACCAGTACATATAATTTTTCTGCTTTATTTATTTTATTCTCCGATTGAAAATAAATTTGTACTTCATGTCTATCAAGTTGTTAAATGTCGATTTCACATATCAATTAGGATCCAATTCAACTGTTAAATTTACGTACTTAACCACATTATATAAGATAACCACTGCAAATTACTAATTTAAAAGTAAAATATAAAAAATATATATATATTCTCTGTTCTTGAGTGAAAATGCCAAAACCTCAAAATCGAATAGAAATTCAAAATGTATAAATGTAGAGTTGTTTGAAATCTCCTACTCAATCTATCTGGAAAGTTTCAATTCTCAATTCATTATATTGAAATCAAATTTTCGAGTCAAAGTGATTTTTTTAAAAGTCAACATATTTGTTCATCACGAAATCCGTGACTTTGTTGATGTTTTTTGATCGATTGATGATTGGTAAGGATTCTAGAAGTGTTTTGAAACATAATTGGTTTTATAACCTTTAGCTAAAACGATCTAAAAATCACAATCAATTTTTAATTTTTTTTAGCGACAGCATACAGCGGTTTTTTTCTTATATATATATATATATATATATATATATATATATATATATATATATATATATATATATATATATTGTTAATCCAATTAATCACAATAAATTGTTTCTGTGTTGGATATAATGTCCTCAAATCGGTTTTGTAATTATTAATGAGATAAAGGATTTGGGACGATTTGGTTTTGTGAAGAAGGAAGATGAAACAGAAAGGATCGATACATATACATATTAGGGTGGTATTAATTCAGGAAAAACAGTTACAGTCGAGTGGTTTTGGTGTTAGTACGTGAGCGAGAGGTCTCGGGTTCGAGCCCGGCTATGGGCATTTTTTTTAAAGGGCTTTAAAGGTAGATTTCTTTTCTTATAATTATTATTATTATCATTATTATTATTAATGTTATTATTATTATTATTACTATGATTATTATTATTATTGTTATTATTAGTATTATTGTAATTATTATTATAAATATCATAATTATAAGAATTATAAGTATTACTAATGTTATTATTATTATCATTAAAGGTTATGAATATTATGATTATTATTTTTATTATTATTATTATCATTAGGTATTAGAATTATAATTATTATTAGTATTATTATTATTAAGTATTACGAACATTAGTTATTAGTATTATTATTATTATTAACACAAGTATTAGTTACCCATTATTATTATTATTATTATTATTATTGTAACCCTAGTTACAATTATGATTATTATTAACAAAAGTATTTTATTAAGATTACTATTAATAATAAGATTGTTAAAATTATTATTATCAAAATAAGTATTATTATGAAGTAATAGGATTATTAATATTATCATTATTAATACCAAAAATATTTTTTTAAAACAGATAAATATTTTGTACATAAAATATACTTATTATACTAAAATTATATTAGAATTTCATATAAATGTATATATATATCAAACCTATTAATATTAGTTACATAAATACATACAAATAACATAACTATCGATTTTTAAATATAACATTTAAACAAGTACGTATGTAAATATGGATATATTAATATAAATATATGAAGATTAACCATTTTAAATATATACACAAATTAAATATACAAATTAAAGATATAATAAATAAATTCGTTCAGTTACGATTATATGTTTTAATATATATAAATGATACAGGTTCGTGAATCCGAGGCCAACCCTGCATTGTTCAGTTGTTCAATATCGTCATATGTATTTTTACTACAAAATACATTATTGTGAGTTTCATTTGCTCCATTTTTAAATGCTTTTGCAATATATATTTTTGGGACTGAGAATACATGCGCTGCTTTTATAAATGTTTGACGAAATAGACACACGTACTTGAAACTACATTGTATGGTTGGATTACTATACCGAATATCGCCCCTTCAAGTCTGGTAACCTAAGAATTAGGGAAATGGCCCCTAATTGACGCGAATCCTAAAGATAGATCTATGGGCCTAACAAACCCCATTCTGTAATTTGGAATGCTTTAATACTTCGATTTATATGGTGATTACGATTGCCAATTTATGACATACTTGCGAGTATGCTGGGAATATTCTATATGCATTATGTTAATGTCGGTTACCAGGTGTTCATCATACGAATGGATTTTTATACACTTGCGAGTGTAATGTTATTTATGGAAAGAATGAAAATCTTGTGGTCTATTAAAATGATTGAAATGATTGAATTATGATAAACTAATGAACTCACCAACCTTTTGATTGACACTTGAAAGCATGTTTATTCTCAGGTATGAAAGAAATCTTCTGCTGTGCATTTGCTCATTTTAGAGATATTACTTGAAGTCATTCATGACATATTTCAAAAGACGTTGCATTCGAGTCATTGAGTTCATCAAGATTATTATTAATTCAATTATAGTTGGATATATTATGAAAAGGTATGCATGCCGTCAACTTTTAATGTAAAGAAAGTTTGTCTTTTAAAAACAAATGCAATGTTTGTAAAATGTATCATATAGAGGTCAAGTACCTCACGATGTAACCAAATGTAATGTATTCGTCCAGATAGATTAGGACGGGACATGAAATTACCGCCCATTTACAGTGACTCATAAAGCACCAGAGAGGTGAGTTGTTTAGTTAGAGAGGTAGTACCGCCCACTGCTTCATTCTCTAATTATGAACATAACATTAAAAGGTATAACCTCATAACGATATTCGATATAGTTGTCACAATTTGATTTGAGTTGTTTAGTTAGAATGGATTACTCTTATTTAATTGTTTTTTTTTTGTTTGACACCAAGTGCAATACTTGATAGAATTTGATACTATGATATATTTGTCTGCTCCTATTGGCAACAAGGTTTTACCTAACGATGATATTCTTCCTGATAGGACTCCCGAAAAACTTTATAGCTTTGAATATTCTTTATTATTTTTGTAGCGACCCGACAAAATCGTCATTGACGGCACCGTCTACTTAGGTCCCGTTACGTGGTCATAAGTCTTTAAAACAACGTTTGACCAAAAGTATGTCGCATTCATTTCTAAAGTAAAGATGTTTCAAGGTTTACAAAGTAGTTCGACAACTAGTTACATTACAAAGTTTAAAGTACAATTGAAACATATGCGACAAAAATTAAAAGTAGCCAAAAGACGCTCCACGTATGCATGTATACTCGACATCCAAGTAAGTATCAAAAGTAATGAGCGGAAGCATGTATCACAAAACGTTCAAGGTCCTGAGAAAAACATAGAAATTTATCAATGAAAACGTTGGTGAAATCATAGGTTTAAGTAAGTAAGTACAAGTGAACCACAAGATTTATATCATTGAAATAATAGTTAACCATTCCAAAAATTGTTATCACGAGCACCCAATTATCAAGGCTTAACATTCCTTCCATAGAACCCCATCATAATAGTGTTAGAATATACACTGTTTCTCGAAAATATATTTCATTCGTAGACTGTAGCGAACCGTCTGAATGAGGGTTTGACAAACTCATATGGATCCATACAACATAAGTTCTCGCTTACACCCGGCAAGTGTAACTAATGATAATCGAATTGAGGATTTTGTTCTAAACTCGTATGTAGAATGTTTGTTTTCTTGTACTTGTGTTCACTTAGTAAAAAGAAACGTTTATGTTTTCTCATCCCAAATGTAAGTTCAAAAGAGTAAAAGTGGGACTATGATCTCACCTTGAGTGCATGTATGTAAAAGTACTTCAACAAGTAAACGTGTGCAAGGACGAATGCCAGTCTTGACCAAAACAAATAGGTTTGTATCAATATCGGTAAACACGGTCGGTCAAAGTGTTCAATTAGTCATATGGCTAGTTACGACTCGATTACTATAGCATGTGAGTCAAGTTATCATGTTTCATGCAAGACACAAGTATAAAAGCATGTTAGAATGATTGCATAAACATTTGGTTAAGTTTGATTAAAAGTCAACTTTGGTCGGGTCAAAGTCAATGAAAAAGCAACACGTTCGGGTCGGGTCTCGAACTATTTTTCTGAGGTTTTTAATCATATATGAGCAAGTTAGAGCAAGTTGTATGTGAATCGGAGGTCCATAGCATGGCAAATATTTTTCGTAAAATGACCAAACCAAACAGCTTCTGGTAGTGCATCTGGACGGCGTCCAGATTTGCTGGACGGCATCCAGCATTGAAGGCCTGGATGGCGTCCAATAATCTGGACAGCGTCCAGATTGGTATGCAGGTCTGCTATGCTGAAAACACATAAGTGCACGAACCAAAACGTAACCAAACACAATTTATGATCCGCAAACACTTAAAACATGTATCTAATATCATCGGAAAGGTATTTTGACAAGGAAAACAACTAAGTACATTTCATCAATCAATCTACCACTTACAACAACCAAAATCACAATGAATGCTCAACATTTATTACATTCAAGTTCATAAATGCGGTTTGGTGATTCGGGAACTTAGTACCTACATACAATACGCCATTTCGTAGGCAATCAAGCATACAATCCAACTAAACACTTACCAACAACAATTCATGGCATTCAATGCATCAAATGTTCACATTTATTTCTATCAAACCCTAACCAACATCACCAAAATCAATAATCAAGTTTATGAAATTTTCTAAAGCAACCTACACATCAAATTGAAGCTAGTGATACTAGTAACACAATTAAAACATGAACTTTTAACATCTAACAACTTTTGAGCAACTAAATCTCAAGAACAACACACCAAACTTTAAGTTCATGCTAGTTACTTCAAAACAACAAGATCGAGCATACAAATCATATATTCATGTTAGACTTGAGCCATAGATACTAATTAACACTTTTATAAGTTAAAAACATCAAGAACATAAAATTTAGTGATTTTAGAAAGTTACCCAAATGTAATGAAATCAGTATGGAATCGAAGAGGAAGGTGCAAGGATTCTAAATATGTAATTTGTTTTGCAAAACACTTGCTAGATCGGATTTGGATGATGATTCTTTGGTTTTGATTTTGAGAGAAAAAGTTGAAGTAGTAAAGAGAAAGAGATGAAATGAATGGATGAGAGGAGGTTTGACTCTTTGACCTAGTAACATCTTTGGTCATTTGGCAAGTCTAGTCCCTCAAGTTTCATTCGGGTGCGTGAATTACCTAAACGAGATAATTTAAAACACGTATTAACAGAAAGTGTTATAAATATATAACGGACCTTAAAATGAATAAACGGAAAGTAAACGAAAAAAGGCGAGATGTTAAATTACCTACTCCTTAATAGAAATTTCGTCCCAAAAATTAAGTAGGCGTAGTAGTCGTTGTTTCTTCCTCGGGATCTTGCGTTTCCGAATTCACAAATAGATGAGGATACATCCTTTGCATTTGATCTTGTCTTTCCCAAGTAAACTTGGGTCCCCTTTTGGCATTCTAACGGACCTTGACAATTGGAATTTGACTTTGTTTTAACGTTTTGACGGAGGTGTCCACAATTTCAACCGGTTCCTCCACGAAATGAAGTTTGTCATTAATGGTAAGCTCCTCGAGAGGGATGACGATATCGGGTTCGGCAAGGCACTTTTTCAAGTTGGATACATGGAAGGTAGGATGAACGGAGCTCAATTGAGGTGGAAGATCTAAACGATAAGCAACGGTTCCAACACGCTCCAAGATTTCGAAAGGACCAATATACCGCGGATTTAGCTTCCCGCGTTTCCCGAAACGGATTACACATTTCCAAGGTGTGACTTTTAACATTACGCGATCATCGACTTGAAATTCAAGGTCGTTGCGTCATTTGTCGGTATAGCTCTTTGACGACTTCAGGCCGTCCTAAGCCTATCTCGGATTTGAACGATCTTTTCAGTTGTTTCATGAATGAGTTCGGGTCCGGTGATTTGTGTGTCGCCTACTTCGGCCCAACAAAGAGGTGAACGACATTTTCAGCCATATAAAGCTTCGAATGGTGCGGTGTTAATACTCGCGTGATAACTATTGTTGTAGGAGAATTCGGCGAGAGGCAAGTGCTTATCCCAAGATTTTCCAAAGTCGATAACACAAGCTCGTAGCATGTCTTCCAAAGTTTGAATTGTGCGTTCGCTTTGTCCGTCGGCTTGTGGATGATATGCGGTGCTCATGTCTAAACGCGTACCCAACGCTTCTTGTAAGGTACGCCAAAATCTAGAAACAAAACGGCCATCTCGGTCGGAAATAATCGATAAGGGTACACGTGATGGGCTACAATTTCTTTAATGTAAAGTTGTGCGAGTTTCTCCATGTTGTCGGTTTCCTTCATGGCTAAGAAGTACGCGGATTTGGTGAGACGGTCAACAATAACCCAAATAGTATCATAACCGCCAACCGTCTTTGGTAGTTTGGTGATAAAATCCATCGTTATCCTTTCCCACTTCCATTGAGGGATTTTGGGTTGTTGAAGTAGTCCGGACGGTCTTTGATGTTCGGCTTTGACTTTAGAGCAAGTTAGTCATTTTCCAACGTAAGTAACAACGTCTCTTTTAATGTTCGGCCACCAATATTGTTCCTTGAGGTCGTGGTACATCTTATTGGCACCGGGGTGAATCAAATATCTTGACTTATGGGCTTCGTCTAAAATAAGGCTTCGCAAGTTCCCATAACTAGGTACCCAAATTCTTCCGGCGAAATATCGGAGTCCGGTTTCCTTAACTTCGAATCGAGAGGTGAGGACGTTCAAGTGTTCGAGAGAGATGTTTCCATCCTTGAGAGCCTCGTCTTGGGCTACACGAATTTGACTATTGAGGTTGGTGTGAATGGTGATGTTTAAAGCTCGGACACGAAGAGGCACCGCTCTTTCTTTTCGACTTAAGGCATCGGCTACTACGTTTGCCTTCTCGGGATGGTAACGAAGCTCACAATCATAATCGTTTAAAGTTTCAATCCACCATCGTTGTCTCATGTTTAGTTGCTTTTGATCGAATATGTGTTGGAAGCTTTTGTGATCGGTGAAGATGGTACTTTTGGTTCCATAAAGATAGTGTCTCCATATTTTAAGTGCGAAGACAACTGCTCCGAGTCCAAGATCATGTGTCGTGTAGTTTCGTTCATGAATTTTGAGTTGTCGAGAGGCATAAGCAATGACTTTCTTTCGTTGCATCAATACGCACCCAAAACCATGTTTCGAGGCATCGCAATATACAACAAAATCATCATTGCCTTTGGGAAGTGACAAGATAGGAGCGGTGGTTAGCTTTGTCTTCAAGATTTGAAATGCGGATTCTTGTTCGGTTGCCCAAATGAATTTCTTTCCCTTGTGAGTTAACGCGGTTAGAGGACGAGCAACCAAAGAGAAATCCTTGATGAATCTACGATAGTATCCGGCGAGACCCAAAAATTGACGAATGTGAGTAGGAGTAGTAGGAGTCTCCCATTTACTAATGGCTTCGATTTTCGTGGGATCGACTTTAATACCTTGATCACTTACAACATGACCAAGAAATTGAACTTCCTTCAACCAAAATTCACACTTGGAGAATTTGGCATAGAGTCGTTCTTGTCTCAAGAGTTCAAGCACAAGTCGGAGATGTTGTTCGTGCTCTTCTTCGCTTTTAGAATAGACCAAGATATCATCGATGAATACAATAACGAATTTGTCCTGATACGGTTTGCACACGCGGTTCATAAGATCCATGAACACGGCCGGTGCATTAGTGAGACCAAATGGCATAACAAGAAATTCATAACTACCATAACGAGTCCAGAAAGCAGTTTTGGAGACATCTTCCCCCTTAACCCTTAATTGATGATAACCCGAGCGGAGATCAATTTTCGAATATACACGAGATCCTTGTAGTTGATCAAAGAGGTCATCGATGCGAGGAAGAGGATATCGGTTCTTAACCATCAATTTGTTTTGTTCACGATAATTGATGCACATTCGTAGGGATCCATCTTTCTTTTTAACAGACAAAATCGGAGCGCCCCATGGTGAATGGCTAGGTTGGATGAAACCACGGTCAAGTAGTTCTTGGATTTGACTTTGCAATTCTTGCATTTCGGATGGAGCAAGTCTATACGGCGCACGCACTACGGGTGCGGCTCCCAGAATAAGATCGATTTGGAATTCAACCGGTCGATGAGGTGGAAGACCCGGAAATTCGTCGAAAAATACATCAGAAAAGTCACTAACAATTGGCACATCATCGATATGCTTCTCATCGGACTCGACTTTCTTAACATGGGCAAGGATCGCAAAACAACCCTTATGGAGCAGTTTTCTAACTTTAAGGCACGAAATGAGGTTGAGTCCGGAGCAACTCTTTTTGCCATAAACAGTCAAGGGTTCACCATTCTCGATAGGAATTCGAATTGCGTTAAGATCACAAAGGATGTGATATTTCATTTTGGCTAACCAATTCATACCGATTATTACATTGAAGCTTCCTATTTCCATGGGTATCAAGTCAATTTCAAACTCATTACCCAAAATGTTTAACGTACACCCCCGGTAATATGTGTCGGCACTCAATAGTTTCCCGTTGGCCACTTCAATGGTATAAGTGGTATCTAGTGGAAATGGTGGAGTGCTAAAAGAATGAGTCAAAGTCTTGGATACAAAACTCTTATCGGCACCCGAATCGAATAGACAAGTAACATAAGTGTTGTTGAGAAGAAACGTACCCGTGACTAATTCATTGTCATCTCATGCTTCCTCGGTGTTGATGTTGAAAGCTCAGTCGCGCGTATTGGGGTTATCTTTCTTCTTCGGGCATGCATTTCTATAATGGCCCGTTTGGCCACATTCGTAACAAGTGACCGTCTTTGGTGCATTGGGCCCCTTTCGAGCGACGGGGGTGACACTTTTACATTCGTTGGCCTTATGACCAACTCCTTGGCACCGATGGCAAATTAGCTTGCCACATTCACCAAAGTGATGCTTGTTGCATTTGTTGCAAAGAGGTAGGTTTTTGGCATAACCCTTTTTGCCGTCGGAGGTGAAATGCTTCTTGGCAAAGTTGTTGTTGCCTGATTGGGGGCTTCTCATTTTCTTTTGTTGTTACCCGACTTAACCTCGGCTTTAGGTGCCGGCACTACAATTTCGACCACCGTTTCTTTTAATTTGCGGGCCATGTTCAAAGCTTCTTGGTGATTAGCGGGTTTGGATGACATTACCCCGTGTTTGATGCTCTTTGGAAGACCATCCATGTAAAGTTCAACCCTTAGAGATTCGGGGTTCACAAGGTTTGGGAACATCAAGGCTAGTTCGGAAAATCGTTGATTATAGGCCTTGAGAATGTTTCCGACTGCTTTCAAAGTTCTTAGCTCTTGTTCGAGCCTTCGGGTTTCTTCACGAGGGAAGTATTCGACGATCATCTTTTCCCTTAAGTCGGCCCAAGAGAGGGCGTGAGCTTCATCGGTGCCCACCGATTGTACATAGGTGTTCCACCATGTGACGGCGACACCGGCGAAAGTATGAGTGGAGTATTTGACTTTATCTTGGTCCCGACAATCGCTTATGCTAAAAACGGCCTCCGTTTTTTCGAACCATCGAGTGAGAGTAATCGGTCCCCAGGTCCCATCAAAAGTATGAGGTTTGCACTCCATGAAGGCTTTGTAGGAGCACCCTTCGCTTGAGTTACCAGCCCCTTGATTGTTGTTGTTGTGGTTGTTGTTATTGTTGTTATTGGAGGAGTGACCGGCCATGGCCGCATCCATGGCGGTGGCTATCATCCGTTGAAGGGCTTGTTCGGGAGTCTCATGGCGTGGCACACGGTGAGGAGGCATTGTTCCTTCAAAACACAAGAATATCGTTGATTAGTATTCTTAATAATACTAACCGTGATATGGAATGAGGATAAAGAGAAAATTTTCCTTGACTCGCCTTAAATTCTTTATGTCATAATATCGTAACGTTCATATGAGTCACC
The DNA here is from genome assembly GCF_046630445.1 of Rutidosis leptorrhynchoides. NCBI lineage: Eukaryota > Viridiplantae > Streptophyta > Magnoliopsida > Asterales > Asteraceae > Rutidosis > Rutidosis leptorrhynchoides. The sequence goes on along the minus strand of NC_092336.1, from coordinate 358,968,324 downwards.
GTAATATAATCCCAGAAATTATATTACCCTAATTCATATGTGCATTCGACATCATTTCATATAGTCAAGTTGGTGGGTCAATCAAATTAAACAACGTGAGATTAAGATGAAATAAGAGTAGATATGAGTAGAAATGTTTGAGTATAAATGCACAAGTAGTCAAGTAATTCCTACTTCAAGTCTATATGCAGGTTGTAGTCTAGACTCACTAATGTACCCTATGACTCGGGGTTGACACCAATGAACTCTAAATCCCTACAACCAACGTTCTGATACCATCTGTAGTGACCCGAAAAAATCGTCATTGACGGCGCCGTCTACTTAGGTCCCGTTACGTGGTCATAAGTCTTTAAAACAACTTTTCACCAAAAGTATGTCGCATTCATTTCAAAAGTAAAGATGTTTCAAGGTTTACAAAGTAGTTCGACAACTAGTTACATTACAAAGTTTAAAGTACAATTGAAACATATGCGGCACAATTTAAAAGTAGCCAAAAGACGCCCCACGTATGCATGTATACTCGACATCTAAGCAAGTATCAAAAGTAATGAGCGGAAGCATGTATCACAAAATGTTCAAGGTCCTGAGAAAAACATAGAAATCTGTCAACGAAAACGTTGGTGAAATCATAGGTTTAAGTAAGTACATACAAGTGAACCACAAGATTTATATCATTGAACTAATAGTTAACCATTCCATAAATTGTTATCACGAGCACCCAATTATCAAGGCTTAACATTCCTTCCATAGAACCCCATCACAATAGTGTTAGAACATACACTATTTCTAGAAAATATATTTCATTCGTAGACGGTAGCGAACCGTCTGAATGAGGGTTTGTCAAACCCATATGGATCCATACAATATAAGTTCTTGCTTACACTCGGCAAGTGTAACTAATGATAATCGAATTGAGGATTTTGTTCTAAACTCGTATGTAGAATGTTTGTTTTCCTGTACTTGTGTTCACTTAGTAAAAAGAAACGTTTATGTTTTCTCATCCAAATTTAAGTTCAAAAGAGTAAAAGTGGGACTATGATCTCACCTTGAGTGCACGTATATAAAAGTACTTCAACAAGTAAACGTGTGCAAGGACGAATGCTAGTCTTGACCTAAACAAATAGGTTTGTATCAATATCGGTAAACACGGTCGGTCAAAGTGTTCAATTAGTCCTATGGCTCGTTACGACTCGATTACTATAGCATGTGAGTCAAGTTGTCACGTTTCATACAAGACACAAGTATAAAAGCATGTTAGAACGATTGCACAAACATTTGGTTAAGTTTAATTAAAAGTTAACTTTGGTCGGGTCAAAGTCAACGAAAAAGTCAACACGTTCGGGTCGGGTCTCGAACTATTTTTATGAGGTTTTTAATCATATATGAGCATGTTAGAGCAAGTTACATGTGAATCGGAGGTCCATAGCATGTCAAACATTTTTTGTAAAATGACCAAACCAAACAGCTTCTGGTAGTGCATCTGGACGGCGTCCAGATTTGCTGGACGGCGTCCAGCATTAAAGGCCTGGACGGCGTCCAATAATCTGGACGGCGTCCAAATTGGTATACAGGTCTGCTATGCAAAAAACACACAAGTGCACGAACCAAAACGCAACCAAACACAATTTATGATCCGCAAACACTTAAAACATGTATCTTATATTATCGGAAAGGTATTTTGACAAGGAAAAAAGCTAAGCACATTTCATCAATCAATCTACCACTTACAACAACCAAAATCACATCAAATGCTCAACATTTATTACATTCAAGTTCATAAATGAGGTTTGGTGATTCGGGAACTTACTACCTACATACAATATGCCATTTCGTAGGTAATCAAGCATACAATCCAACTAAACACTTATCAACAACAATTCATGGCATTCAATGCATCAAATGTTCACATTTAGTTCTATCAAACCCTAACCAAACATCACCAAAATCAATAATCAAGTTTATGAAGTTTTCTAAAGCAACCTACACATCAAATTGAAGCTAGTGATACTAGTAACACAATTAAAACATGAACTTTTAACATCTAACAACTTTTGAGAAACTAAATCTCAAGAACAACACACCAAACTTTAAGTTCATGCTAGTTACTTCAAAACAACAAGATCGAGCATACAAATCATATATTCATGTTAGACTTGAGCCATAGACACTAATTAACACTTTTATAAGTTAAAAACATCAAGAACACAAAATCTAGTGATTTTAGAAAGTTACCCAAATGTAATGAAATCGGTATGGAATCGAAGAGGAAGGTGCAAGGATTCCAAATATGTAATTTTTTTTGCAAAACACTTGCTAGATCGGATTTGGATGATGATTCTTTGGTTTTGATTTTGAGAGAAAAAGTTGAAGTAGTAAAGAGATGAAATGAATGGATGAGAGGAGGTTTGACTCTTTGACCTAGTAACATCTTTAGTCATTTGGCAAGTCTAGTCCCTCAAGTTTCATTCGGGTGCGTGAATTACCTAATCGAGATAATTTAAAATGCGTATTAACGGAAAGTGTTATAAATATATAACGGACCTTAAAATGAATAAACGGAAAGTAAACGGAAAAAGGCGGGATGTTACAATTTTTTCCACATTACAAAAAAAATCAAGGAAAACATGTAGAGGTATTAGTGCACATTCGTATGCAGAGGTTCCAATATCAACTCATTTGCACTCAAAATGGTTCACTTATGGTTGTATTTTATTTCTAGCACATAAACTTTTAAATTTTTTATCTAAAATGGGAATGGGTCAAATGGGTCGTAAGTGACACTAAGTGTTCTTAAACCTCCTAAATCACTCACTTTTATTAGCAATATTTTTTTAATCTTATATAACTAATTAATTAATTATTTAAAGTTCAAACAAATTGTGAAAAGGTTTCAATTGATCAGCCTAGCCTGACTTGTGTTAATAAAGTTTATCTATTGGGACCCCTTAAACAACCCGCCCATTTGCAACGTCTATCATTGTTCTATTTGACATATACTTTGTGGGAAAAGTTTCTTTCTTAAAAAAAAATCTCCATGATAATATCTTATTGTTTACCCTTTTGCACCATTGATGGAGGCCAGGTTGCGGATCCAATTGATGAATATTCAAAATCGACGTTTGAAACTGACAAATGCTATGTAATTGACTGTGGTGTGGAGGTGTTTGTTTGGGTGGGTCGAGCAACATAGGTGGATGATAGAAAAGCTGCCACAAAAGCTGCTGAGGTATGAAACAATATTCCGCTTTATAAAAATTTCTTGTTTTAATCGGTTACTGGATTATAACTTAACTCATTTATAGGAGTTTGTCATAAGTAATAATCGACCAAAAGCCACCCTTGTGACCCGACTAATACAAGGTTATGAAACACATGCATTAAAGTAACAAGAAGGTGTTACTTTAAAAAGGAGAAGAGATAAAAGTGCTCCCGCAGGTGAGGAAGTTGTTCCTCCATTGCTTGAAGGAAACTGGAAACTCGAGGTTTGATCACAAACGTCCATCTATACTCATTTATTCATTACGTTGTAGAAAGAAAAAGGAGGAATTTTTATCTTTGTTATTGGATCGGAAAAAACAACACCGAGGTAAATAATAATAGAAAAAAACTTCTAATATTATGTCAAATTAAAAGGTTTTAGATTTGCATTTAAATCCATTTTTATCAATAGGAGGATCAAAATACAACTAACAGCTGACTACATCGATGTTCAACTCACTGAAGGGAAGACCTGTCATGTACCATCCCATTAGAAGTGGCAAGATGGGTGGTTTGGAAAACATGTCAAAACTGATTTGGGTTGAAATGGTTAATGGTTCAATTCCTGTGCATTTATTAACATGGTAGTATGATCACAATAATAAACAAAAATGTCTGAATGAACACAGTTGTGAAGGTGTGAGTTACAACTTACAAATAGACTTTGGGTGACATTTAGTATGCATTTTTTTCATTTTGTACCTTCAGTTTATTTTTATATTAGGCTATACATAAACTTAGTTTGATTCAGAGAGTGTTTGATTTAAACATGGTTGCACATGTTGGTGATTTCGATAACTTGAAGATACTTCAATCTGAGTACCAGAATCGACCTAATAGCAGCTTAGCTAGAGTTTAGAGGAACCATTGGTTATGAGCTCCAGGTATGCCATCCTGATAGGTAATCATTATTATTTCACTATTTACATTTACAACCATGATCACTTACAACAGACAAATTTGCAGTTTAGGCTTACTGCTGATATAGCACAATATGTTCATGGACTAAAAAGAACTTATTGTAAACTAAAGGAAGGGAAAGGAATTTTGTTGCTTTCACCTTGGGAGGAAATCTTCACGTCTGCCAAAAGGGATTTACCAATTTTAGAAGTTACCCACATCTTATCAGTCAGTATCAAACAAAAAGGTATGTTTGTATTTAATACTTTGACAGATAAGTATTGTTGTCAGCTGGAAGGTACTTATAGTTCAAAAATTATAAAAAAAAAATGAATATAAATGTATCATTTAACACGCTGAGAAGAAATAAGAAAACAAAGTCTCATTTAAGTCGTCCCCTAACTTATAGAATTTTATTTCCAATTAGATGAATTAACCATAGCTTAGCAATTATTTATTTATTATGTTTATTACAAGTTAGCCAATCCAAGTCAAAAAGTTCGAGTGGCTGGAAACATGTCAAAGAAGTTTCCATCGAGTTGGCGCCAGTGGTTCTCAAATCCAACATCTGTTGAATTTTCAAGCAACATTCGTACGGGTTTAGGTTAATAGCAGCTATTTCAGTCCATTTTGTTTTTGTGTTTGGGTCTAAATGACCACTTTATTATAACTGTAGTTTCCTTCAGTTCCACTTTGATGTGTTTAGATCTAAATGACCTATTGTACTATAAATGTGTACATGGGTTTTGATATCAGTTTCTATATTCCGTGTTTGAGTCTAAATAACCCATTGTAGTATAACTTTGTACATAGGTCTAATAATAAGATACATTCTTTATTTGACACCTGATATGTGTTTGGGTGTTGGTTAATAGAAGCTATATCAGTCCATTCGTTTTTGTGTTTGGGTCTAAATGACCACTGTACTATAGCATGTAGATCGGAAGATCCATTTTGACATCTTTTAGTACGTTCCACCAGGTAGGGTTTTTTTCTCTTACCTTTCTTTATTGGGCTTCAGTGGGTAATGGGTCAAAACATGTCATTTTTTAGTACTACTGGGTCGGGCTGGTGGCTCTAATACACTTCATGTTTGCAATAGTGGTTATTGATAATTAGTTAGTCAAATAAGGGAATCATGTTGACTTTTTGACTAACTTGATCTGGGAAAATAAAACGTTCATAAGACTGTGGGTCAATATTTCCACCCCTGTAAAGCATAAATGTATTACATAAATGACATTTTTACCTAAAATATTCTTCATAGTATAAGACTAGCCATTTACACCTCTAATTTTGTTAGGACACAACGAAACATTTTAAATTGTATAGATTTGATTGTAAAGTGGAGAGGGATTTGGTTATAAATACCCATACCCTCCCACCCTCATTATTAGGATTGATGACTCTAATATATGATTATTTAAGGAAGTTGGTATATTACATGATAGTAAATAACTTCAATTGTTAAAGAATGACATGTAATAGACCGGCTATGTAAGGGTTATCACTTAGCATTGCTTTTGTAGCATACATTTGTATGAACTTCTGCAGGACCCATAATTTATGCTTTTCATTTAGGAAGACTTCTTAACAGATGATCTAATTGATCAAGGATCAGATAATTGTGTTTTCCGGATGTGTATGTTGATGCATTTAGATTATAGTGAATAGTGATTGAAAATACTTAACAAACAATAATTGTTTGATAAACTCGATTAATTTGTCGATTACATTAATGTGTTCTTATATAATATATTATATTTCTAATTTTTATTGACGATTACAACTCAAGGTTTGGGTCAACTTTATTACCGTGTAACTTTTATGGGTCTGTTTTACTTCTTGCAGTCCAAGTATGTATTTTATGGTTTGACTTAGGTTTTTGTTTTATCTGTTGGTATTTGAACCATTTGTTGTTGAAATTTTCTTTTTTTCATCTTTTTTAGAGTTTTTATGATTCCTTAATTGTCATTGATTTTCGTTTGAAATGTTTTGTTAAGAGTGTCTTACTGTATTTTTTTTTTTTTTAAAGTAGTTACTTAGTTTATTGCTTAGTATGTTGTAGCAAATATCGACGTTAATTACGTTCATGATGTTCATGTTGTGGCTGTTGACGAGCCTGATCAAGGTACATTACTTAGTTATTTACTTTTGTGTGCTTTCTTGCATTGTCTTGCAATTGTGAGGTTGACTTATTATATAATGAGTTATAGTTTCTTATTGGTTGGCTACGCTCAGCCCCGAAAAAGAAGGTTAGTTGTCACTGTTTCTTTTCTTATTCGGATGCGTACGTGTTTAAACCATTCATATATGTCTCTATTCGTAAAATTGTTAGGTCTCAATTGATATGATTAGGACATATAATTATTAGTGTTAATTAATTTATGTTTTGTCTTCATTTGGAACGTTCATGACATTCTAAATTTCATTATAGATCTGAAGGGTTGAATGGATTTAATCAGTTTATAAAAATGTTTAAACGGATATATATCACAAGTGTTTATTAAACATAAGATTAATCCTTTACTGTTTATTTTATATTTTGTTTAGTTGCGTTATTTAACAGTTGTAGTTGTTTCAGCTACTTTTATGTGTTTTTGTAACATTTTTTTTCTTAAAGTTTTTTATTTTTTCATATTTAGTTTTGTACCTTTTTGGTTGCCTTTCGTGATTGTTTGACTTTTATGTTCTTTAAGGCGTTACAGCTAATTATTTTGACCTTGGCAACTGTACTTATGTGTGTAATCACTGAATGCCATGTTTTGGTGAATTGAAGTATAGAGATGGACCAGATGGATTATATTCGTAATTAACAGCAGAATATTCAGTAACAGTACCTGTCGGGACTGTATGACGTTGTCCGAAAAGGTGACCATGTTGGTTCTGAAGTTGGGAGTTGGGTTATTTTACATGCTTCATTCACCCATGGTCCCCGCTACATGTATAGTCACTATCTCGATGCTCTAGCGATATGCAGAGTTCATGGAAAACCGCAGTTTTTCATAAACTTTACATGTAATGCTAAGTGGCCGAAATTGCGAAGGTTCATTGGTGTTTTTGAATATTTAATTCCCTGTGATAGAGCAGATGTGGTGGCTCTCTAGTTTTTCACATGAAGGTCAAAAGTTTGTTAACATTGAGCAACATCCTTTTAGTTATGTTAAAGGAGGTCAGCATGTACTAAGTTTTTTGGTTGTTGTGGTAGTTCATTGTTATTGTAGAAATTTGCTAAACATTCTTGATCTATTACTAAGGAGCGACGGCCTTTCGGTTATGCTAAACATACATTTATTGTAAGTCATGTAACACTACTACTCTAATTGAATCGAACACTATGTAGGATATAATGATTCATATAAGTCAATGGTGATTCATCCCTTATTAAACCCCGCGAATCTTTTGTACCTGTAGATATGCGTTTTTTGGTTCGATTTTGCTCAATAACTATATAGAAATGTTATCTGAATGTCGAGGTTACTACAACACATGCAAATTAAAAAAAATTATTTGCATTTACTCACGTAAAACCAATACCTGCTTAATCCACTAAAGTAGCCCCGCGAATTCGCGGACACTAAGCTAGTAAATATAATATATCAAAATGTAAAGAATAGAAAGATAAGAAGTATGAAGAAAAACTGAGAAGTCACTCAAAGATCAGCTGAGCTGGTATGAAAATGTCTCTCCATGCTTATGAAGCCATGCGAAGCAACATGCTACTTAGTCATAAAGACAAGAAAACTACATATTCAAATTAAAAATATTATGCAAATATTAAATCTAGGTTATCAATCATTTGCCTTTCCATGTTAAAGTATTTCAATTTCAATCATGTTCGAAGGAGAAAGTTCTCGTAGAATTTCAAGCATCAAAGCGAAATTTAGAAGTCTGAAATCTCTAACCAACAGGCCCTTAGCCTAGCGGTATGCAAAGTTGAAAAGGACGCGAGACGGGGTCGAGACAGTTGAGACCTTAAAACGTCAAAATGGGGTAGACGAGACGTGGGTCGAGACGGACATTGACTGATATGTATATATATATATATATATATATATATATGTATATGTATACATATATATAGTGGTAGGATCAACGGAGATATAACCAATCGGGGGGAAGCGGGGGAAGCAAATTTTTTTTTTTTCGTTTTTTGAAAAAACTTTGTTCACAAACATTATAGATTGGATGAAAATATGAACATTTAATAAAGACACTTTGTGATAAATGTTTTTATTTTGGTGAGAAAACGCTTGAAGAATCAATATATAACAATTATCGTGTTTTTCGAGCGTATTTTGAGGTTTTAGATATTAGGGTTTAGATATTATGGTTTAGAAATTTAGGGTTTAGGGTTTAGATTTAGGATTTAGATTGAGTTTTTAACACGAACGGTTTAGAGTTTAGGGGTTAGGCTTAAATTTTGACAAAAAGTACTTGACAAAACATGAAGAAGAAAAAAACGTTAACATTCTTCACGGTCAATTTTTATCCTGAATGTTATTTTTGTCGATCGTTTTTCCGCCTAAATAAGAACATTCATCACGAAATGTCTTTTTTAAATGTTCATATTTTCGTGTGATCTTGATGCCTGAAAATAAAAATTCCAAAAAAACGGGAAAAAAAAAATTGCTTCCCCCCGCTTCCCCCGATTGGTTACTTCCCAATTGATCCTGCCCCTATATATATATATATATATATATATATATATATATATATATATATATATATATATATATATATATATATATATATATATATAAACCTTCATTGACTAGTTTATACCTACATTTACCATCATCGTTGACAAAATACAAAAAGGTAACACTGAATTATGTCAATTTTGATCGATTTGACCAACTTTTGAACGATTTTAACCGAATTTTTGACTTTTGACCGGCGTTGACCCGACATTTCCTGCATTTGACCCGACTTTTGACCGTTCACCAACTTATCAGAAGACCCGACGAGGTCAAGACGAGCTAGTCACCAAACCGCGGCAATGGGCGTCGTAACGGACACAACGGACGTCGTTTACAACACTCGAACGCAACGGACGCCGTTTACAACACTAGTGGTATTGAGGTAACCCTCAAATAAAGAGGTTGTTGATTCAAGTGCGGTGATGGACATTTATGTATATTCATGATAAAATTCATTTATTTATATTCCTGAAACAATTTGTACAGGGTATGTTCGTTTGTATTAAAAAAAAACTAACGCATGGTGTAGGGTTTTTTTTTTTTTTTTTTTTTTTTTTTTTTTGCTAAAATAACGATAATATTAACAAAGTCTTTTCATCAATAAATGAAAAAGACCAACAGAGATACAAAATGAAAGGCTCAGAAGCAGTAAACGAACCTTAACCACTAAACAATGATCAAAATCTAATTAAAATTGAGCCTTGAACAACCGGATCACAAAAACGAGCTCGAAACACAACCAAATACAACATGTAAATTAAAATCCCAAATATAACCAACCAACGATACATAACTCTAAAACATCAAACAACAAATGGATCTCTACCTACTCGACAACTGTTTTACCTTTCCGCGTCTTTATAAATCACAGCGTCAACCTTTAAACGAATAAATTTCTTCTTTGACTGATTTTTAATAGCATAGGATGAAACCTTTGTCGAAGCGCTACCAATCCTAATACCCAGCACGGAAGGAGAGAGTCAACCTTCCTCCGCAATGCCCTCGAAAAAACCAATGTTTCGATCCATTTCAACACCACAAGCATAATCACTGGTCCCCTCAACTGCAGAACCCGAATTCAAACTCGTAGTACCAACTCCATTCTTGTCCGGTCCAAGGTCATTCTTCGCCTTCACCTTCTGCCTCGATATCCTAACACGTGGTTTTTTTGAAGGGCAAGAAGTACCCTCGATCACATTGTTTATTACCATCGGCGAGGAAACTGCTGGAACAGAATGTGATTCCAAACATTCTTCTGCAAATACATCTACATCATTTAGAACAGGAACATCAGAACAAATAGGATTTGATTTAGTCAAGGTATCGACATTGATACTACCGATTTGAAAAACCAGGACCAGCATCAAAATGCACCCCTTGACACAAGGCTTCTTCGTCACCTTCATCTTCAAAAACCGTTTCATCGTTGTCATCAACGAGATCTGCACCTTCACTGGAAGCACCTTCAACAACCAAAGAACCTTGAACTTTATCGAGTTGATGTGCATAGCCATTATGATTCGGTTAGCAATTGATAACAAATCGGGAGGAAAATCTTCTAAAAACATATTATTGAAATCAACCGAAGCATTCAATTCATTAACCCACAAATGAGAAACTGAATAAACCTCGTCGTCAAGATCGATTACAATAGACTCATGAATGTGCTTTACTCTGGAAGTCTTGATAAAAGCAAAACAAGAGCCAACATTGCCGAGACTTGAAGAGGATTTTGCTAGTGTCAAAGCCTCACCAATTAGCAATTTTCAGAGTATTTGCAGGCATGGGTTTCAGGAATACCTACGATTTCCACCCAAACGAATCGAAAGAAAGAACGAGCCATCTCTTTGAAAGGAGAAACAAGAATGAATTCTTCATCTTCAACCAATTATATCATGTTAAAGCGAAGGCAGCGCTCTGGGTCCCTACCGACGCTGGGATGAAAAAGCATGAGGAGCGAATAGGATTAGATACCCTGGTAGTCCATGATGTAAATAATGAGTGTTCGCCCTTGGTCTACGCGAATCAGGGGCCCAGCTAATGCGTGAAACACTCCGCCTAGGGAGTACGGTCGCAAGATCGAGACTTAAAGCAATTGACGGGGGCCTGCACAAGCAGTGGAGCATGTCGTTTAATTCGATACAACGCGCAAAACCTTACCAGCCCTTGACATATGAACCTATCTTTATTAGTTCAAAGACCGGGCTTAGGAGTTAGTCTCAGTGGTCAATTAACCTTTTAATAAAAAGAAGGTAAGCTTCATAGCTCCAATCTAGTAAAAGGGCTTTGATGGATGCCCTTTGTATAGATTGGGTTGCTACACTTTTTGCTTAATAAAATAAGCTTGAAGCTTAGGATCCGACATGGGAGTGGAATCGACCACCAAAACACAGATTTAAACAATCCTCTATAGACTAATTTGGGGAAAGCTTACATCTCAGTTTAGAAACCAGAACGATGATTGCCGAAAGTAAACCGGTTGGCCCGGCATATCGGCCATCCCACAAAAATGGGTCGGCCAAACACCGGTGAACCATTTAGAAACGACACAACCAAAGAAGCAGAAGACCGATCGGAGAACAAAACAAAGGAGTATCTCCTTACCGGTCAAAACTTAATTTCGGTAATGGTACCAATCTTACCAAATACAGATTCGACCATGTGACTGGAACAGGTCTTCTCCAACCTCCCGATGCAAATGGTGACACCTTCGTTAGAAGATTCATCGGTAGAAACAAACATCCTGTACCCTGTTACCGGAGATCGGGACACCCAAATCCTCGCCCGTGCTAGATGTGGGTTGAAGGGGCTCATCAACAGCTCTTAGAAGATCATAAACGAAACGGACGAAGTACCTGGGTTTCGAAACCAAAAACCGAGTTTCCAACAACATCGCCGACAGGAGCATAAATAGGAGTTTGAAAGGGTTTTGAAGGAGGGAGTGGTGGAAGATTAAGTTGGGAAATGGAAGACATTAAAAAGTAAAGTTGGTGGTTGAAGTTGCAATAGATTGAGTAGTAAAAATTGGTTGGTGGAGGAATTAAATGGAGTTAGGAGGTGGTTCACGGTGTTAACTTTGGGTGGAGAATAGGAATTTGAAAATTTCTGGTACAGGAGAGAGGTGGCACATTCATGGTGTAGATGAGTGCCCAAAAACCGACATTATAAAAAAGATCACGAGGAGTAACGACTATCAAAATAGGTAGTAATCTGAATAATGCTAGCTTCAACAAGATCACGAGTTCGTTAAAGTGAACCATTGAAATATGTTGATAAGTTAATATAACCTTCAACCATCCTAGTACTTTTGCTATACCTACACGAGTTATCCTTGCGATATTCACATATGTTGTCTATCCGTCCTGTTTTCAGTTACTTTTCTTTGTGAAATCATCATAAAATGACCAAACTAGGTTCTTCCCGACTCTAATTTATCAAACTCCAATTTCCTCATCACTGAACATAGCGTATTCTAACAATAAATGTAAATAAAACCTAAAAGATATTGCAAATGGGACCAATATATCCCGCCATTTTTCTTCTCTCCGATCCAAGATTGCTGGAAACTATATGATTTTTATAACTTCCTAGATCAATGGAGTAAATATGGTTTGATGTACTTATCAATACAAAATTCATAAGCATGTCTCTGTTGTTGATTTTGTGACAGAAAGCAGTACATTTAAGATTAGACATCTTATTGCAAAATAATGGTGGCCAAAATAACATCACTTTCATTTCTAAATTTGTGCCATCGATTAGTGAACTGATGGTCTGGTACTAGTGTATACGTGTGCTAGTTGAAAGATAAGTATTGTAAGGCCATGTTTGAATACAACTTATTGGGCTGAATCTGAATATGGTTCATCCAATAAGTCAATTAGGATCATTTGATTTTTTCATACTCGGTATTAAACAGGATAACTTAATATGAGATTAATAATATAAGTGGGTACATATGTGATTTTATAAGTTAGGGTGAACATATATATGATATTATCATCAACGGGTATATATGTGATTTTGAATGTAAATAGGTGGAAATATGATAAAATCCCTTATAACAATATGGATAGTGGATACCAAGTTTTATGCAACTCGAAAAAGAAGAAAAAAAAAATGATACTATTCTCACCGAGATTAACATATACTCCTTTTCAGATTATATAGCATTTTCCCATACAAAAATTTGAAGAACAAAATATTAGGTTTGAACTCTGACTTTATAAGCAACAACATTAAGGCCCCAGAACATTTTGAATTTTAATAACATTATGGCCTTTGGAAAATATTCAAACATGTCTGCCAAGAGCTTAAAGACCTTGATGCGTATTTTATTCGCAAGCTAACAAACGTCATAATCCGAAAATGAAATGGGTTGAACATCACCCCAACCTTGAGAAGAAAAAGAAAAATGAAAAATCGCTTCTTGAGGACAAGATATAGAATTTAAGAAGCCTACACGTTAAGAGCATAGAACAACAACACACCTTGATTAGGCATCAAAGTTAATGGGGTCTCGCAAGAACCTCTCCATTTGCTTGGCCCTAGTCTTGATAGACATGTCAAACACCTTTTGTCCAAACTCCACCACAATCCCACCAAGAATACTTGGATCAATCTGAAGTTGAAATATTGTAAGATATAAAAGTACTTTATTTAATTTCAAAACTTAAGTTTCTGGTATTCCCAAATTCAAAATTGAAAAGATATTTCTAAAATTGAACATGTAGCTTTGTAACCAATGTGATTCTGGTGGTACCAAGTTGATCTCTAATTTCCTTTGCAAAACTATCGATTTGTCCTTCACCAGAATCAAAGTTAAAATAATAGTTGTTTTACCTCCGACATTATATGTTTAGAAGGTTTATATATAAGCTTTTCAATTATGAAGTCTCATTTCACACTTAAAAGCCAAAGTATCAAACTGTGGACATATTTAGTGGATAAAGTGCATAAGTAATATGAGAAAGATGCTACCTTCTGTTCAAGCTTGATCTTCTTTCCTTTAAGAATCTCCTGTAAAGTCTCTTTTAGTTCTTTCTCCTCTTCAGCAGGAAGTGGCTGATGAGAATCAAAGAAAAAAAAAATACTCAAAAATGTTTCTTGAATCTTCTTGTCAAACGATGTACAAATAAATAAATTGAACAATTAAATTCAGAGCATTTTAAAACCGTTTGAGCTCAAAGAACTTTGAGACTTATTAAGTAGGTTAATATATTTCGGGATATACTCATATACTGATATTCAAACTAGTAAATGGTAAGCAACTTACAATGACAGTAGTGACAACAGCTTTGACCTCTCCCCTGTGGGCCATGGTGAGGTCTGAAAATCTCTTTGCAATAGTGTCAACATGTCGGAGCCTCCCGTTATCAGCCAAAACAACTTATGCAAATCAAAACAAAAACTAGTCAAACACTTATATTCAAGGACTACCATTTCTTCTCAAATCTATCGAAATTTTCAACTAAACACAACCTTGTCTCGGCTAATTTGGCTAACAAAGAGCTAAGACCCACAAAACGTTGAACAAAGAAGGTGATGACACTAAGAAAGACTGCCTACAGAAATTGCATTCATCTTATTCTTCTCAACTTTTGCCATCAAATTCCTAATAATCTTATCAATCTTCTATATTGTCACAGATTCACATAAATAAATGCATTTTCACTAGATCTTATGTATGACTTCTACAAAGTTCTATTAAATAGTGTAACAAACAAGCATGCTCCATTTCCCCAAATAATCAGTTATCAAATAGAAACATTGAACATGGGTTCAGTTCACTCCTTGCATAACATTGAACATGAATATCTATTTAAAATACAATATGACAATCATGACTAAAATGAAAAGCTCCAGAAAACAAAAAGAAAACGATTAAAAATTGCAAGTCAACCAGTCAAAAAAGATATGTGCAAGGTTGTTAAAGTCGCGAGTCGGGGACGAGTCGGTCGGGACCTTGGAGGGATGATTCGGTTGAGTTCGTGGACGAGTAGGGCGATACGCAACGTTAACTTTTAGTAATAAATAAATTAAACATATATATTACACACAAATATAACAAACACAAAGCATGCATATTTCAAAACCTAATTTCAAAAATTATCAAAATTGTGACTAACTTTGATTTGACCGACTTTGGCCTAACTTTGACATGTTGACCGATTTTTTAGGCGTTTTTGGGCTAAGAGGCGGGTTAGACCCCAACCCGAGGCGTCGCCGAGTCGGCTGACTTTTACAACAATGAATATCTTGCAACTCGGCAAAATGGGCACTTCAGCCGGGTTGGGTAACGGATCAGGACGAGGTTGAGCAAGAAGGGGTAACATTCAATACTGATCTAGTAAGGTCGAATTAGATTGAGTTACCCATCTAATTTTATAATTTTCATAAGAAATATGTCCTTTTTCCTTTAGTCCTTTTTAGTCCCACTGGTGGCCAATCTAGTAGAGCTTTAAAACCATACATACTTCTATACAACTAGTCGATTACCAAAAAGAATGTATATTAGAACGATAATATGGTTTTAGACTAAATTGATTTAGGATTTATAAGCAGTTGAAGACAACTAGGGTCACTATCAACCCATCTGACCCATTAGAGGAACAATACAACCCAGATCAACTCATTTCAACATAAATGGGTCGACATTACCAACCATGAGCCACTTGAACATTAGTCATACAAAATAAACTTACTAGCTTGCTAAAGTCATTGTGATTTCAGTTATGATTCGTATAAAAAACATCATACCTAAAAAGTTCTTTGTAACTTCTGAAAATTTGGCTTGTTCACAAATCTCAGTAACAGCCTTGACTCTAGTATCTGCAGGCACTGCCAAATCCTTCATGAACTGAGAAAATGTAGGGGATTTCTGAGTGGCTGCAACAAGGTCAAGAAGCTCTGATTCAACCTTCTCCAGTGTTTTTGCTTTTGCTGCTGCAATGAATAATGCAGAGGCATAGTTTCCAGAGCCCCCGAACATAGCCACAGGAACCTATATTTGAAATAACAAAGAACATTTATAAATAATAAGTATTGTCCCCTTTCGCATCTGCTAATATAGACTGTAGTAAAGCTTTATATAACTTTTTAAACTTTCTATTACCTTGATCTTTGGTTCCTTTGGAGCAGATGCAGATGCAGATGCAGAGGCAAAGTTCCTTGATTTCTGCAAAAAAAAAATGATCTCTTAATAAGTGAATGTCCTACATATTTTATGATAATCTCATCTTTTGTTTATGAATGAATTTTTTGGACTTCTTGGTTTATAAATGAGAGAGATAATCCGAGACGCGGAGTGGCATGAGGCCAAGACATTATGAGCTAAGGCGAGCACCTAACGTGTTAGGATAGGGTTCGTAATATTAAATAGGGCGTTGGCTTAGAAAAGATGGGCTGAATATTGAATAATAGGCTTACAGAATATAAGGTAAACTATCAGAGCTTTGTACAAAGGGCCATACGGCCGTATGGTTACTCGACTCGTAGTATCAAATTGTACTGTTGTTAGTGTTACATTTTTATATAGTCACATATCGTAAATTCTAAAACGCCCTTAATTAGTTAATTAAGGTAAAACTACTAATAATTTGAAAGAAAAATCTTCTCTGCTTTTATTGATAAACCACGTTTGCTGATTAATGTAACAAGCAAAGTGCTAAAGAATAAAAATCACGCATTTCTGAATAATTATGAGTAGCGCATATGCTGCACATGATTAAGCATTAATACTAGCTGCACACACTCAGCCATATGCTGGACTTCATGGCCCACTTTCAACTGGTATCATGCTCCAAACTTGCAACAATATGAGCCATGTATAAACAACATTTTTAGGGATCATCTCTAAACAATAGATGAGAAACACAACGTTTAATTCAGCATTTGTAGAGTCAAGAACATGTAGAGTGCTGATTTTGATAGATATATTTTATATATATTTGTTCGAGAGCTATTCCAATATGTAAAATGTTACTATATCATATCACATCTATTGTCTTCTAAACCAATACCTAGCTACAACATAAAACAATAGTGCAAATCTACTAATTACACCTTGTTAAGCTACATAATTCTCAAGTGGATAATATGTACTCATGACATATATTGATCAACTTATACTATCACATCCAAATCAAAGCACATTAAATGTTAATATTCGATAAATATAATATATACATATTCCAGTATAAATTTCTAATAAGATAAGAATCAAATAAAAATTCAATTGGATTCACATGAATCAAATTAAATCTAAATAGAAATATATGAATAACAGAAAACAAATTCTGAGTCAAATTAAGATGATTGATACGAACCTGAGGATCGGTGACATTAGGGCAAATCAATGCTCGTTCAACAGTTGATCTCTGAGTAGAAAGAGAATCGGACATGAAAGACTTGGAAACCCTAGAAACGCTTGATCTAAATCGTCCGGCCATCGACATTTGGATCAAACCCTAAAAATGAATTCACGGATGAAAAAGTAAAACAAATCGGAAATGGAGGCTAGAAAGGGTGAACTGTGAAGTTTGGGGGAAATGGATTCCATAGCGTTGTTTACCTGTTAAACTAATCTAAGGGATTTTGCATTTTAGTCCTTGATAAAATTACTTAGTTACATTTTAGAAAAATGTCAAGGTTTTCATGTCGAATAAAGTTATTCGTAACTATACTATATCCATAAAAGACAACTAATTTTACTTAGGTGTTAGTTTTTTTTTTTTTATTGAAGACCTTATAATGTCTTATGTCTGCAGACGGGCACACATTGTCATTTAAGACGATTTCTTTTTTCGAAGACATAAGACAAGATAAGATCTTCATATGTCTTCCAATTTTCAGCTCTAGAATATAGCTTCTAAAAATTGAAAACATTTTCATCAGTTCTCTACCTTTCACCACCTAATTTCTCTTCCAATCCTTTCCCACCCACTTCACACCTCCAGCTTCACCATCACCCCGGCGGCACCACCACCTCCGACGTCATCACAACCTCCAGCGGCACCACCACTAATGGTGTATCCTAGATGATACACGCATAAAGGCACCATTTTTGTACAGAAAAATGGATTAGGCAACATAAAACATAATGAAATTTGGCAGTTTTCAGTGATTGCCGCTCAGCGTTTAGCAGGCCGCCCAGCGTCAAGCATAAGCCCTGCAGGCAGCTTCTATGCTTAAGCCCTTTAACTCAGCGCGTGAACGGCACGCAGCCACGTCAGCACACACCACCGACATTCCGGATACTTCACGTAACAGAACCATTCAGTGATTGACACGTGTATCTCGTGAATTTCGGACATTCTGCGCCTATAAATAGACCCCCTGGGTCACCACATTTCATATCATCATTCTGATCTGAACTTCAGTCAGAGAGAGTTACACTTTCTCTCTCACACAGTTCTTTCTCACTCTAAAATAACATTAGCCGCTTAGCAGCAATACGCTAGACGGATCATTACAGATTGATCCACAGATTGATTGAGGCCATCCCACAGATCTTACATCTGTGTTCCGGGTCTGCAGAGATTACTTCTCGAGGGAAAACAACAACCAACAGTATACGCCACACGCTGAGCAGCTATTGTCTTGTACTGGTACCTTTCAGCCGCTATACGGAAAATCGTACCAACAAATGGCGCCACCCGTTCTAAAGAATCACTCAACTTTCAAGAGCACCAAAAGGCGTAATTGTAAGATAACACCTATTGAAGCAAACATGATACATTCATGGCAAGCCGGACAACGGAGAAAGGCAGAAGTTGAAAGGACCCGTCCTAATCCATCCGGACGAAGTCCATATCGATTATAAACGATTCACAGCAGTTGATTACATCGCGAGGTACTTGACCTCTATATGATACATTTTACAAGCATTACATTCGTTTTAAAAATACAATCTTTCATTACATCTAAAGTTGACACACATGCATACCATTTCATAATATCCAACTATAATTGACTTAATAATGATCTTGATAAACTCAACGACTCTAATGCAACGTCTTTTAAAATATGTCATGAATGACTCCAAGTAATATCTCTAAAATGAGCATATGCACAGCGGAAGATTTCTTTCATACCTGAGAATAAACATGTTTTCAAGTGTCAACCAAAAGGTTGGTGAGTTCATTAGTTTAACATAAATAATCATTTCATAATTTTAATAGACCACATGATTTCATATTTCCATTTCTCATAAACATACGTCCCATGCATAGAGACAAAAATATCATTCATATGGATTGAACACCTGGTAACCGACATTCACAATATGCATATAAGAATATCCCCATCATTTCGGGATCCTCCTTCGGACATGATATAAATTTTGAAGTACTAAAGCATCCGGTACTTTGGATGGGGCTTGTTGGGCCCGATAGATCTATCTTTAGAGTTCGCGTCAATTAGGGTGTCTGTTCCCTAATTCTTAGATTACCAGACTATATAAAAAGGGGCATATTCGATTTCGATAATTCAACCATATAATGTAGTTTCGATTACTTGTGTCTATTTAGTAAAACATTTATAAAAGCAGCGCATGTATTCTCAGTCCCAAAAATATATATAAAAAGGGAATAATGAAACTCACCGTATTGTATTTTGTAGTAAAAATACATATAACAAAATTGAACAACTGAACAATGCAGGGTTGGCCTTGGATTCACGAACCTATATAATTTGTATATTTATTAATATACATAATTGAAATTGTACAAATTTTATGTATATAATCAGTTTTGTATTGAGATTAATATTTATATATAATTTCATTAATATGTATAATGTATTATAATACTTATTTGATATATATATTAGTATAATGTATTATAATACTTATTTGATATATATATTTTCGTTAACGTTATAACAATACAAATTGTATTATATTGGTTAAATAGAATATTATGTTATATTAATATACTTAAGTAGTAAATATATATATATATATATATATATATATATATATATATATATATATATATATATATATATATATATATATATATATATATATATATATATCTTTTGTTTACAAAAATTAATAATTGTAATGATACTAGGTTAAAATAATAATAATAATAATAATACTGTTAATAATAATGACCTTAATAATTTTACTACTAATGATGATAGTGATAATAATAACACTACTAATGATAATAATATTTTTAAGAATGATATTTATATTAATCATAATAATAATACTCTTAATTGTAATCATAAAAACAATAATGATATTAATTCTATAAAAGTAATGATATTAATAATATATTAAAATATATTAATTTTATTGTTAGTGTTAGTTATGTTAATGATTTTAGAAATTACATAGTACAAATAATCATTATAATGTACATAATATTACTTATAATGATAATTATAATACTGATAATAATTATAATACTAGTAATGATACTAAATAATAATATTATAACTTATAAAAATGATACAAGTATTAGTTTTTAATGAACAAATAATAAATTTTATGATTTTTATAGAAATTATAATAATATTCATAATATTCCTAATTATAATAATAACAATGATAATAATACTAATAATACTACTAATACATAATAATAATAATATCAATCAATGTCAATAATAACAATAATACCAATAACAATAACAATCTATAATAATAATAATAATAATAATAATAATAATAATAATAATAATAATAATAATAATAATAATAATAATAATAATAATAATAATAATGATGATGATGATGAACATGAGACTACCTTAAAGGATGCTAAAAAAAAATAGATGTCCCAGCCGAGAATCGAACTCGAGACCACTTGCTAACTCAAATACACTCTGAACCGTTGGGCTGTTGCCCATTTTTCTGATTTAAAACACCCTTAAATAAATATAACCCGTTACATATCTGTTACTCTTTCTTCTTCACAAGTTCGGTTGACCAGGGATCAGGTAATAACAACACAGCTCCAACTTTGTTTTAGGATGTGAGATTGAATCAGAAGTTTACTGATCATAATCGATTAATAGAAAAACAAAAACCAAAAAAAATAATAATAAAATAGTATCTGCTGTTGCCGTCGGTTTTTAAAAAAAAAATATGATTTCACATATGAGTTTGTTTAGGGCAAAGTTTTCTATACGAACATGGTTTTAAATCAAACGTAAAAACGTTCTGTAACTTCAATTTCATTCAAAACTTTAAACTGACATCAAATTTTGTGATGAACACTTGCTTTGACTTTTTAAGTTGAAAGTTTGACTTCATAAATTAGGACTTGTTATGAGGAATTGAAAGATCAATTTTTGCAGAAAGTTTTCATAACAGATAACAATCACAACAGCATTTACACTTTTTGAAATGGGATTCACATTCGAGCATTTGATGAAAAGATAATGATATAGAGTACCGACGGTTTTTATTCAGTGTTTTCCTTTTTAAATTGATCGAATTGAAACAGATATATGATTGTATAATTGTTGCTGATGTTAGGAGGTCGAATGAGTTAATTAACTACCTGAATTGCTTGGCTTATATCAACTGAAGAGTCGATAGGAAATTAAATCAGAAATATATAATGAATAAAATAAAAAAAATATAGAATAAATTGTGAAAGGAACTGATTCGTACGACTTTGATTGCGATGTGTAACAATGTTGAGGTAAAAACAAACTCCCTTACAATCAGACAACGATGGCAACTGACTTTTAATTTTATCATTGAATTCGTTCCTTTTTATTTATTTTATATAATTAAATGTAATTATATTAATAACAATAATTAGTATTAATTATAGTAATTGATAATAATTCTGATTTTAATCTATTAATAATAATGTTGATAAGTTAATAATAACAATAACTTTAAGGATAATGATTCAAGTAATTAAAATAACGAATATAACAATTTTAAATGAAAATGATGATTTTTAGTATTAATAATAATAAAATAATAATATTATCAATAATAGTAATAATAATATTAATCATGATAGTGCTAATATTATTAGTGTTAATAATATTAATAATAATAATAATAATACTGCTATGATTTATATATAGCAAATTTGTATCTTTAAATTATATATACTATTAATAGCACTAATATTAATATTAATATTAATATTGAAGGTAATAACGATATTATACAATAATTATTTATATGACTAAATCTAATCTGTTGTTAGTTATATATACTACTTATATTATATACTATCATATTTGAATATTTAATATTTATCTATTTTATATATGTTACAATATATTATCTACTAATAGAATTCTTTTATATGTATATATATTTATATAGATTCATAATAATAATATATATCTATTTATATAGGTTTATTGTAATAGTAACTTATTTATTTTGTAAATTACTTTACATGTTTAAATCAAATGATTAAATGGTATTTTATTAATACAAATTAATATATATACACACACACACACACACACACACACACACACACATATATATATATATATATATATATATATATATATATATATATATATATATATATATATATATATATATATATATATATATATATATATATATATTTATATATATTTATTTACATATTCATTTACACACTTTTGTTCGTGAACCGTCGGGAATGGTAAAAAGGGAAAATACATTCATGTAAATTGTTCCAAAGTTTTCGAGACTCAACGTTACAGACTTTGCTTATCGTATCGAAATCAAATAAGATTCAAGTTTAAATTTGGTCGGAATTTCCCGGGTCGTCACAGTACCTACCCGTTAAAGAAATTTCGTCCCGAAATTTGAGTGAGGTTGTCATGGCTAACAATAAAAATGTTTTCATGACGAATATGAGTTGATAAATAGAGTTTTATCATCACTGAGTAATATGGATAAAATAATTTGATTAATCGAAGAGTACGAATGAAGCTATCACCAAAGAGTGAAATAGGAAAGTAAAGATTCATCTTAACTTTTGACATAGTCAGGGTTAAATTCCGGAATTCAAGGGATTTAAAGAAAATCTTCGAAATCTAAAAGATTTGATTCTTCGGCGAGTAAGGAAAATTAAGATCTCTATAATTAAATACGGTGATCTGCCTCGATTACTCTGTCCGGTATTTCCACTATAAATGAACTTCTTCCGTTCCATTATTCTCACCATTCCCATACTCTCTTCCTTAGTTCATACATCCAAAAGATTGTGAAAATGCTTAATCCAGTTCTAATCCTTGTCTTTATCCTTACTATCGTAACAATCATTCTCCTTTTCCAATTTCCACCCGAGGAATCTGCTTACTTCTACTTTGCTCTTGGGGTTATAGTGCTTTTAATTCTCCCGTGTCTTTATGTTGCGATAAACATTGATATACACGGTTTGTAATTTATGCGTTGTTATCAGGCTTTATATCTCTCCTTATATTTCAATGTCCCCCTTTCTGTTTCCTATAATCATTGTCATCCACAGTTAATACTCCCTCCTATTTGCTGCGATTTATACTCCAATTTCTATTTCAGAGCTTTGTCCCTTCGTTTCTTCTTCTGGCGATTTGGCATATCTTGTAATGGTCCAGAATTCGTAGATATAAGTTTCAGAATGAACATTATTAATGTTCTAAATAAGAATGAACGTAATAGCATGATTTGATTTGGTCAAATTACCAGATTCACTGAGAATAGAACTATCAAGAATATACTTTCTTGATATGTTCAGAAGTTAAGCAGAATGACAGAGTTATTTAACATGGCACATGATGACGTTATGATCTGTTAATCATCACGTCCCATTAGAAACTCAGCATGACTTACTGTAATATAATCACGTTGATCAAGTGTCATTATATTATACTAACTCATGCATCAATTCCCAACATTACTTCAATAACATTCATATTTTAAACTTGAAAGTTTACAGAATATAGAAACTAACAGTTTTTATATGATGTAATACTGATAACACGAAGAGATTAATGATTTCAGATAAGAATACTTATAAAAATATCTCCAGAAATATGGAGGATATTTATAATGAAAGATACGATAATATCTCAGAATATCTAAGATCAGAGGATGATAGAAACTATTGTCTACAAGGGTTTAGAGTAAGGAGCAAGATATTCACTAAAGACTTTAGCAGACATTGAATCATTTGGATTCTTTGAAGTCAAACTTATTCTTTGTGATTTATCCATGGCTTTCTTCATAGTTTCGTATAATCTGTTTTTCGGTACTAAATTTTCTATTGAATGTTTCCAATATAATGATACACAGGAAGCACGAAGAGGTATATAATTTCGGACAAGAATATTTATGAAAATATCCTCAGAAATATCAAAGATATTGATGATGATATTTTGGAATTTCTAAGTTCGATGGTTGATGGAGAAAAATTTTCCGCAAGATTTTAACATGACTTCGGAGCAAGATATTCTCTAAAGATTTCAACGGATTCAAATTTACCTAGATTCTTTGAATATAGGGTTTGGTCCTTGTATTTGTCCTTGGTCTCCTTCGTGGTTAGCTCAATCCGTTTTTCAATACCCAATTTTCTATCGAGCGTTCCTAACACTCCTTTATTTATCATCAAACTTTTGGTTGTTTAGACCATCTACCACTTTTCTGTTTCCTCTGCATTTAATGCTATGATATCTGAATCATCGGTTATTAATCCGAGGTAGTTTCAGGAAAAATTGTGTTTTTAGATGATTAAACGTTGATGGTAATATGGTGGAATATGAAAGGTTCCCTGGTAACAATAAAAGAGCACGCGTATATATCAACGTTATAATAAGGTTGTTTCGTACAAAAAGTTGAAGTTGTCTTGCTGGAGCTGTGACAAAACTGGCTATTTCGAACAGCAGATGCAAAGTTATTTTCGGTAATGATAACGCTAAAGGAATTAGCACAGCTACGTGTTAAACGTTTACTCAGGTTCCGAGTGTTTTCAGGTGCATAACTATATGCATCAATCTTTTCTCCTGTAAATGAAGTGTGGTTGGTTCATCCTCTCGATTGAGGTGTTTTCAAGAATCATGAAAGGTTTGAATGCAGAATGTAATCATGAAGATACAAATGATGTTTAAGACGAAATCAAGTGGTAACTTGAAGAATTGTTTAGTTTCATATGTTATAATCAATATTTTAATTCATTTTAATTGTCCAATGTTATTAGTCCACAGTCGATAGTCCACAGTTGACAGTGCAATCATTCATATATAGTTTAATATATAATATTCGAATTAATTAATACGTGTCGT
Organism: Rutidosis leptorrhynchoides; assembly: GCF_046630445.1. Classification (NCBI taxonomy): domain Eukaryota; kingdom Viridiplantae; phylum Streptophyta; class Magnoliopsida; order Asterales; family Asteraceae; genus Rutidosis; species Rutidosis leptorrhynchoides. Next base: position 358,943,218 of record NC_092336.1, on the reverse strand, counting down.
GACCCTTATACGTCTCAGACTCGATCACAACTCAAACTATATATATTATTGTAGAATCAACCTCAACCCTGTATAGAGAACTCGATCATTACTGCATATAGAGTGTCTATGGTGATTCCAAATAATATATATAGATGCGTCGATATGATATGTCAAAACCTTGTATACGTGTCCCGATATTTAAAGTGCGTAAAATAAATAACAGAAATTAAATGACGATAAATAAAGTGCGTAAAGTAAATAACAGAAATTAAATGATGTTAAATAAAATTGCGAGAATTAAAATTACGATAAAATAAATTGCGATAAATAAAATGTACTATGGAATTAACAGTTAGCTAGGAACAGTTAGCTAGGATCTTGTTAGCGTGGTTTCTTAACAAACTTCTATATTGTTAATTAATCTGTTTCTAATCAATTTTTTTATTGTGTCCATTATTTCTTCATTATGCCACTTGTTGAATTCTGATAGATCAAAATCCAAATATGAAAATTGAATGAAAAGGGTTATTATGTGGTGAACGGATTTGTATATCATTGGATGTAAGTAGGATATTAAATGACCGTTGAATCAAATTCGAAGAGTGTACAATGCAACTTATTAATGTGAATCTTAAATATTCCTCGGGTATTACCTACCCGTTAAAATATTTTCATCGTTAACAGTTTGTACAAAAAGATTTTTAATTACAATCTTTATGAAAATATACTTGTATATATATTTTCTTCAGATGTAATCATAGATTCAATGAGTTAATATAATATTAATCGCATCTGATTTACCGTTATAATTAGAATACATAATCTCTAAAACATTAGAGATTACATAATCGCCATGAAGAACGAAGATAATTGATGTAGAACGATACGTAGAACGATGATTGTACTCGAGGTACTGAATGTGATATTGAGGTAAGGATTGTTGATGATACAGGTGCTGTTACTGATGGTACTATTGGTGTCGGTGATGTTGCTGAAGCTGGTAAGTTTTGCACCATGTTCTCCAAATTGATTACTCGAGCTCGAAGCTCGTTGACTTCTTCGATTACTCCGGGATGATTTTCGGTCGGAACGAGCAGATGAATAAGGTTTAGAATCTGAGTTATGATATAGTCGTGGTGAGATATTTGGGAAATGAGGGTGAAATGGTGTTTCGAACAGGTTCGCCGGTAAATGCTTCAGGTTCTTCGCCAAAAGGTGAATTCGGTTAGTGGGTGGGATCGCCTTCTGCGCGTCTCCATTGATTAAGTCGACTATGAATCCATCAGAGGAATTGGGGATGGATGATTGGTTATTTCATTCTGGTGTCGTTGCCTCCGGAGCTTAGATGACTATCCATTCTGAATAACTGTCGGGATAACTATCGGAATAGCTGTCGGAATCCGAAGGACTCGATCTAGTTGAGGGATTCATCTCGTACGATCAGATGAAGAATTTTCGATAAGAAATAAATTATAGGATGTAGATTAGTATCCTGCAATACATAATTTACATATACCTATATAATACTAAAATCTCATAAGTTACGGAGGAATCAACGGAAGCTGTCAGGCAAAGATAACAATAACAGATACGCTAAGATATGAATTAGCAGATACGCTAAGATATGAATTTTTTCTATACACTTTTCATGCAGTCAATGCAATAAGATGTGTCTAGACTAAGGATAATGAGCAGGTAATTTACTAAGGATGATAAGCAAATGATTTCCGACTAGATATGATAAGCAAAACTTATGACATGCAGACACGGTCGAAGTCCAGACTCACTAATGCCTCCTAACGACTTATCAGTTAGACACACTAATGCAGACCTGGTTCGCTAAGACTTCTGCTCTGATACCAACTGAAAGGACCCATCCTAATCCATCCGGACGAAGTCCATATCGATTATAAACGATTCACAGCAGTTGATTACATCACGAGGTACTTGACCTCTATATGATACATTTTACAAGCATTACATTCGTTTTAAAAAGACAATCTTTCATTACATCTAAAGTTGACACACATGCATACCATTTCATAATATCCAACTATAATTGACTTAATAATGATCTTGATAAACTCAATGACTCTAATGCAACGTCTTTTAAAATATGTCATGAATGACTCCAAGTAATATCTCTAAAATGAGCAAATTCACATCGGAAGATTTCTTTCATACCTGAGAATAAACATGCTTTCAAGTGTCAACCAAAAGGTTGGTGAGTTCATTAGTTTAACATAAATAATCATTTCATAATTTTAATAGACCACAAGATTTCATATTTCCATTTCTCATAAACATACGTCCCATGCATAGAGACAAAAATATCATTCATATGGATTGAACACCTGGTAACCGACATTCACAATATGCATATAAGAATATCCCCATCATTCCGGGATCCTCCTTCGGACATGATATAAATTTCGAAGTACTAAAGCATCCGGTACTTTGGATGGGCTTGTTGGGCCCGATAGATCTATCTTTAGAGTTCGCGTCAATTAGGGTGTCTGTTCCCTAATTCTTAGATTACCAGACTATATAAAAAGGGGCATATTCGATTTCGATAATTCAACCATATAATGTAGTTTCGATTACTTTTGTCTATTTCATAAAACATTTATAAAAGCAGTGCATGTATTCTCAGTCCCAAAAATATATATAAAAAGGGAATAATGAAACTCACCGTATTGTATTTTGTAGTAAAAATACATATAACAAAATTGAACAACTGAACAATGCAGGGTTGGCCTTGGATTCACGAACCTATATAATTTGTATATTTATTAATATACATAATTGAAATTGTACAAATTTTATGTATATAATCAGTTTTGTATTGAGATTAATATTTATATATAATTTCATTAATATGTATAATGTATTATAATACTTATTTGATATATATATTTTCGTTAACGTTATAACAATACAAATTGTATTATATTAGTTAAATAGAATATTATGTAGTATTAATATACTTAAGTAGTAATATATATATATATATATATATATATATATATATATATATATATATATATATATATATATATATATATATATATATATATATATATATATATATATATATATATATATATATCTTTTGTTTACAAAAATTAATAATTGTAATGATACTAGGTTAAAATAATAATAATAATAATAATAATAATAATAATAATAATAATAATAATAATACTGCTAATAATCATGACCTTAATAATTTTACTACTAATGATGATAGTGATAATAATAACACTACTAATGATAATAATATTTTTAAGAATGATATTTATATTAATCATAATAATAATACTCTTAATTGTAATCATAATAACAATAATGATATTAATTCTATAAAAGTAATGATATTAATAATATATTAAAATATATTAATTTTATTGTTAGTGTTAGTTATGTTAATGATTTTAGAAATTACATAGTACAAATAATCATTATAATGTACATAATATTACTTATAATGATAATTATAATACTGATAATAATTATAATACTAGTAATGATACTAAATAATAATATTATAACTTATAAAAATGATACAAGTATTAGTTTTTAATGAACAAATAATAAATTTTATGATTTTTATAGAAATTATAATAATATTCATAATATTCCTAATTATAATAATAACAATGATAATAATACTAATAATACTACTAATACATAATAATAATAATATCAATCAATATCAATAATAACAATAATACCAATAACAATAACAATCTATAATAATAATAATAATAATAATAATAATAATAATAATAATAATAATAATAATAATAATAATAATAATAATAATAATAATAATAATAATAATAATAATAATAATAATAATAATAATAATAATAATGAACATGAGACTACCTTAAAGGAGGCTAAAAAAAATAGATGTCCCAGCCGAGAATCAAACTCGAGACCACTCGCTAACTCAAATACACTCTGAACCGTTGGGCTGTTGCCCATTTTTCTGATTTAAAACACCCTTAAATAAATATAACCCGTTACATATCTGTTACTCTTTCATCTTCACAAGTTCGGTTGACCAAGGATCAGGTAATAACAACACAGCTCCAACTTTGTTTTAGGATGTGAGATTGAATCAGAAGTTTACTAATCATAATCTATTAATAGAAAAACAAAAACCAAAAAAATAAAAAAAATAAAATGGTATCTGCTGTTGCCGTCGGCTTTAAAAAAAAATAATATGATTTCACATATGAGTTTGTTTAGGGCAAAGTTTTCTATACGAACATGGTTTTAAATCAAACGTAAAAATGTTCTGTAACTTCAATTTCATTCAAAACTTTAAACTGACATCGAATTTTGTGATGAACACTTGCTTTGACTTTTTAAGTTGAAAGTTTGACTTCATAAATTAGGACTTGTTATGAGGAATTGAAAGATCAATTTTTGCAGAAAGTTTTCATAACAGATAACAATCACAACAGCATTTACACTTTTTGAAATGGGATTCACATTCGAGCATTTGATGAAAAGATAATGATACAGAGTACCGACGGTTTTTATTAAGTGTTTTCCTTTTTAAATTGATCGAATTGAAACAGATATATGATTGTATAATTGTTGTTGATGTTAGGAGGTCGAATGAGTTAATTAACTACCTGAATTGCTTGGCTTATATCAACCGAAGAGTCGATAGGAAATTAAATCAAAAATATATAATGAATAAAATAAAAAAATATAGAATAAATTATGAAAGGAACTGATTCGTACGACTTTGATTACGATGTGTAACAATGTTGAGGTAAAAACAAACTCCCTTACAATTAGACAACGATGGCAACTGACTTTTAATTTTATCATTGAATTCGTTCCTTTTTATTTATTTTATATAATTAAATGTAATTATATTAATAACAATAATTAGTATTAATTATAGTAATTGATAATAATACTGATTATAATCTATTAATAATAATGTTGATAAGTTAATAATAACAATAACTTTAAGGATAATGATTCAAGTAATTAAAATAACGAATATAACAATTTTAAATGAAAATGATGTTTTTTAGTATTAATAATAATAAAATAATAATATTATCAATAATAGTAATAATAATATTAATCATGATAGTGCTAATATTATTAGTGTTAATAATATTAATAATAATAATAATACTGCTATGATTTATATATAGCAAATTTGTATCTTTAAATTATATATACTATTAATAGCATTAATATTAATATTAATATTAATATTGAAGGTAATAACGATATTATACAATAATTATTTATATGACTAAATCTAATCTGTTGTTAGTTATATATACTACTTATATTATATACTATCATATTTGAATATTTAATATTTATCTATTTTATATATGTTACAATATATTAGCTACTAATAGAATTCTTTTATATGTATATATATTTATATAGATTCATAATAATTATATATATCTATTAATATAGGTTTATTGTAATAGTAACTTATTTATTTTGTAAATTACTTTACATGTTTAAATCAAATGATTAAATGGTATTTTATTAATACAAATTAATATATACACACATATATATATATATTTATTTACACACTTTTGTTCGTGAACCGTCGGGAATGGGAAAAAGGGAAAATACATTCATGTAAATTGTTCCAAAGTTTTCGAGACTCAACGTTACAGACTTTGCTTATCGTATCGAAATCAAATAAGATTCAAGTTTAAATTTGGTCGGAATTTCCCGGGTCGTCACAGAAGTATTAGAAGATTGGAAGCAGGAATTGATTGCTTTTCCTTCCATGTTTAATACTAATCCATCTGATGCTCCTGTAGTCATTGAAGTTCGAATAGCAAACTGTGTTGTTGGCGAAATATATACTGATACAGGGGCAGGAGCAGATATCATGTATGAGCATTGTTTTGTGCAATTACCAGAAAGAGTTAAGGGGCAGTTGAAGGACACATTTGTTCCCTTAGCAAGTTTTGCTAATCATCCATCGTGGTCATAAGGAAGCATAATGTTGGAAGTAGTCTTGGGAAAAACACCATTCAAACGAACAGCTAATATCGAGTTTTTAGTTGTTAAAGCAAACTCACAATATAATGTCATTCTAGGTCGGTCAGCTATGATGACATTTGGAGCTGTAACATCAACGGTCAATGGCATGATGAAATTTCCTACACCAGCTGGTATTGCCACGCTATACGCCGAACGAAGAAGAGCAATAGAATGTGTACAAATAAATAGAACAGCTGTTGATCCAATTGTTCATGAAGATGGTTCAGTGTCACCGAATCCAGAATTTCCAGATCAGATAATTACCATTGGAAACACAATAGTAAAAGAAACAAAAGAAAAGCTTTACAAAATCTTAGCCTCAAATTTGGATGTTTTTGCATGGCAAGATTCTGATATGACTGGAGTACCACGTCATGTAGCTGAACATAAGCTTGGTGTGAATCCTAATATCCCACTAGTGTGTCAAAAGAAAAGAGGCATGGCTCCAGATCGAACAAAATTTCTTAGAAAAGAAGTTAAAAAATTGGTGGATGCTGGAATATTGAGGGATGTAAAATACCATACATGGGTAGCAAACCCGGTTATGGTAAGAAAGCCAGATAATTCATGGAGGATGTGTGTAGACTTCACAGATTTAAATAAAGCATGTCCAAAAGACAATTATCCTTTACCAGAAATCGATTGGAAAGTGGAGTCTGTAAGTGGGTATCAGTTTAAATCCTTTTTGGATGCATTCAAGGGATACCATCAAATCCCCATGGCAATTCGAGATCAAGATAAAACAGCATTCCACACACCAGATGGAATTTTTTGCTACATCATGATGCCTTTTGGATTAAAGAATGCAGGAGCAACTTATCAACGTGTGATTGATAAAGCATTTAAGAGTCAAATAGGCAGAAATATGGAGGCCTATGTTGATGATATTGTTGTCAAGAGTCATACAGAAGACAGCATGCTCAGAGATACTCTTGAAACATTCGAATCATTAAGAAGAGTTAACATGAAGCTAAGTCCTAAAAAATGCACGTTCGGTGTAGAAGAAGGCAAATTTTTAGGATATATTGTTACAGAAAGAGGAATTAAGGCTAATCTGAAAAAGATTCAAGCAATTGAAGATATGGTATCTCCTAAAACAAAGAAAGAATTTCAAATCTTGAATGGAAGATTGGCAGCTTTGACAAGGTTTTTATCAAGAGCAGCAGATCGATCACTACCATTTATGAAGGTTTTAAAGAGTTGTTTGAACAAAATAGATTTTAAATGGACAGAAGAAGCAGAAAAAGCTTTTCAGGATATCAAGCAGCTCTTAAAAGAATTACCTACTTTAACTGCACCAATAGAAGGAGAAACGTTAATTTTGTATTTGGTTGCTTCCGCAGAGGCCATTAGTTCAGTTTTAATCGCATGACGGAAGGGAGTACAAATGCCTATATATTTTGTCAGTAAAATATTGCAACAAAGTGAAGTTAATTATCCACCAATTGAAAAATTGGTTTATGCTTTAACACACACAGCTAGGTGACTCAGACGATATTTTCAAGCACATTCAATCCTGGTAATGACAGACTAGCCGATAAAACATATTTTGAGAAATCCAGAGTCATCAGGACGACTAGCAAAATGGGCAATTGAATTGGGAGAATATGAAATAAATTTTTCGCCTCGACATGCAGTTAATGGTAAAATTTTGGCAGATTTTTTATTAGAAACAACATAAAAGGTCGATCATCCGCAAAACGTTAAAGCTAGCAATCATGTTTGGGAGTTGCAAACTGATGGTGCATCAAGTGAGGAAGGTGTTGTGTGATGTCCCCGTCAAAACACTTAACGGCTCCGTCACTTGGTCCCACAGCTTGATCATAACTCTATATGAATTTAATAAATAACCTTGCATTCTTTATTTAAAAATGATTTCCTATAAAGGAAACCTACCAAAATGTGTAAGTTTAGAAAAGCCATACATTATTACTTAACCAAAAGTTGACCAAAACAAAGTCAACAACATCCACTATTAAATGTATCAAAATAGAATGCAAGTTAATGTTTAACAAAAGCTACCATCATAAATATGCAGACTCTCTAAGCACAGCGGAAGCAATCAATCATGAACCTGAGAATAAAACATGTCAGTAACTGTCAACAAAAATGTTGAGTGAATTATAGGTTTAATATTGTAAACAATATCTAATTTAAACCGTAAAAATTTATGTTTGAAAACATAAAAACTCCTTTTTGAACCACAAAATTATATGCTAGAAAACATATAAAAACATTATTCCATTACCGTGAGCCACCTGGTAACCACTTAACCATTTATTTACCCTTGCCAAACACAATAAAAAAATATACACCTAACAAGTGTATCTACAACAAATTACGAAGTACTAAACATTCCGATTATAAATTGCTAGCGCGACTAGCTCGAAATGGGGTTGTCAAACCCGATAGATCTATCCGTAGGATTTGCATTCACCGGTAGAAATCAGTGATTACAGTTACCAGACTAGGGAATATTTTTGTTCAACTCACAATGAATAATTTAAACCAACTTCCACTTGTGTCCAAAATATAAAATAAATTGCATGTATTCTCATCCCAAAAGATTTAAAATTGAAAATGGGACTATAACTCACCTTAATAGTAATGAAGTAACCAACACAATTAAGCGAACAGCAAATGTAGTACAGTGATCAGGAATGATCACAACGCCGACCTATAAATAGAGCAGGTCGATATAAATAACTAACTTAGGTCAAGTCTTAGTATGATAGCTATTATACATGTTGCAAGTAGTCATGGAACAATACTCATTATGCATTGGTTTGATCGGAACAGCTTACGGACACAAACTTTCTATTTTTAGAAAGTTTCTATTTTTAGCAGGTTTCCATTTTTGGAAAGTTTCTATTTTTGGAAAGTTTCTATTTTTGGAAAGTTTCTATTTTTGGAAAGTTTCCAAATTTAGAAAGTTGCTATTTTAGGAAAGCTTATAAGTTAGGAAAGTTTCCTTAATTAGAAAGTCAACAAAAGTCAACTGAAAGTCAAAGTCAACCGAAAGTCAACTCAAAAGTCAACCTTGGTCAAACATGGTCAACGTAAATTTTAAAAGTATAATTTATAGTAATAATATAAGTTATAACGTTTATTAAAGTTAAATATGTCTAATTATGTCATAACATACGTTTTATTAAATTAAAATGAATTATTAAAGTTAATATAAGTTTAAATGATATAAATAATATAACATAAGTATTTAATTAATTAATTAATTAAATATTAGTCATAATGTAAGTATTATTAATTAATAATAATTTTTAAATCATATCATAAGTATTATTAATTAATAATGAATTATTAATCATATCATAAGTTTCTAATTATAATTATTAAATCATAAGTATTTAATAATTAAATTATAATTAAATAATAACTAAGTCTTATAATAATTAAATAATTATTTAATCCTTATTATAAGTCTTATTATAATAATCTCATAATATCAGTTTAATACTTATCATAAGTATTTTTCCATTAATAATGAAGTATTATTAATCATATGTTTAATTAAAAAGTTAATTAAATCATAAATATTAATTAAATGATATAATAAATATATATCATAAGTTGTAAATAATAATAATTACTTTTTTTTATCATAAGTAATTAAATGATAATGAAATCCATTATTTATATCATAAGTTTCATAATTAGTCAAAAGTTTTAAATCAAAAGTTCATCGGGTCGTATCCTGAGCCCCGGGTGTCGGGTTTCGGCGAGCCTTACATATATCTCCGCCTAATCAAACCACCCGACACTTTGGTATACTCAAGAACACACCATGAACAGCCCACAAGTCGTGATATACAGCCAACACACTACTTGCAACTTCAATTCAATCAAAAACGTGTTTTAGACATAACGGGTGATTCGTGGCTCGGATTGAGATGACCCGAACATGAAAGTTTGCCCCACCATCAGTCCTAACACACCAAAACACCCTAAAGTCACCAAATATGGTCACAAAGTCGGACCAAACCTGGTTCATACCAAAATCACATTTCAATCTTAACAAAATACCATTTTGATCATAATTAGGGTTCCGGGAATCGAAACGACATGAATCTGGAGTCTAAAATTAATGTCTTGATGAGAGGAACTCATCTAGATACTTTATTTTAACTTTTATAACAGTCAACAAGTCAGAAACACACGAAAAAGCTGCTGTCCCAATTATATCAAACCGAAAACATATATTTACGAGTAATTCTATGCATACAAACACCATTACAAAAACAATTAATCATCATACTATTAAAATAGACATCAAATATAGAAAAATAAAGAAAAATTAAAAGTTCTAGGGTTAGGGTTTATACCCTAATCAAGAAACAATTTGTATGATCGCGTAGAGGACGGAACGAGGAACGCGTTGGTGTTAATTGATTGATGATCCAAGTAATAAAATTGGTTGATGAAGATGATGTTGTGGGATGATGGTGCCGTCGCCAAAGGGAGAAGGAAGAGGGAGGAGAGCAAATTAAATTTAGGTTTTTAATTAAAAGTGGAAGTGATAAAATTAAAATGCCAAAAAAAGAAAATGGGGAGTATTACTCCCTCCCCCTTGGAATTTCGGCTGAATAGGGGTGTGTGGAGTGGGCCTCACTAGCCTAAGTTGCTAATTGATTAATTCCTGATGGCCCGAAAGCCGGAACGAGTCCCGAAACGCGAAAACGCACTTACGCGATTAAAAATCCGGAAAGATAATAAACGCGCGACGAAAAATAAATATAAATACCCTATATAATTATATGACCTTAAAATATCATATTTAAAATAATTAGGATTTAAATATCCCAAAAACGTGACCGTTGATTTGAAACCCGAAAAGATTCGCCGGACAGAAATCCGCGACACGTAGAAACGTACGATTTAAAATATGAATACAAATATTCATTTAACACATAATAATTAATATATTATTACAAAAATAATAATATAGGTCATAGAAATGACGTGGCACGAATAACAGTTAACGGTCATTAAATAATTAACGGTAAAAGATAACGGAAAAAGTAGGGTCGTTACATGTTGTGCAGGGTTAGTACCTACTAGTCCAGAATGTGAAGAGCATACGTATGCATTGAGGTTTTATTTCTATGCATCTAACAATGAAGCAGAATATGAAACATTGCTTTCCGGCCTCCGCATAGCGTCAGAAATGGGAATAAAACATTTGTGTGCATATGTTGATTCTCAAATTGTAGCACAACAGGTTAATGGAGGGTTTGAAGCTAAAGATGTCTCTATGAAACAGTATTTGCAATTAGTTGAGAAAATATCAAAAAAATTTGAGACCTTAGAGGTTGTGCAGATACCAAGAAATAAAAACAAGAAGGCAGATGTTTTGAGCAAATTAGCAACATTAACATTTGATCATTTGCATAAGAAAGTTTTGGTGGAGGTCTTAAAAGATAAATCGGTTGATAAAAAGGTAGTGGTTGCAACAGTTGAAGAAAGGGAACCATGTTGGATAACCCCCTATGTGAAATATTTGTAGGACGGAACACTGCCAAAAGATGCCATGGAAGCAAGACGAATAAGAGTTAGTGCCCCACTTTACGTTCTGGAAAATGGAATACTTTATAGAAAATCCTTCAGTGGACCAAATTTAAGGTGTTTAACACCACAGCAAGCAGTTGATGTAGTCAAGGAAATGCATGAAGGATTATGTGCACAGCATTCCAGTTATAGAACTGTAGTTGGACGGGTTATGCGACAAGGGTATTATTGGCAGTCAATTTACAAAGATACAGCAGACGTAATTAAGACATATGATGCCTGCCAGCGGCATGGAACCGTACAACGCTTACCCAAGTATGATTTAATTTCAGTATCATCGGCATGGCCATTTTGTAAATGGGCAATTGACATAGTAGGCCCATTTCCAAGAAGTGTGGGAAATGCAAAATTCTTGGTTATTGCAATTGATTTCTTCAGTAAGTGGGTTAAAGCGAAGGTATTGGCAAAAATAACTGGTGAGAATATAAAGAAATTCGTGTGGAATGATATTGTGTGCCGATATGGATTACCAAATGAAATTGTCAGTGACAACGGAAAACAGTTTGCAGTAACCCCTTCAGAAGTTGGTGTGAAGAGCTAAACATCAAACAAACATTTACATCAGTTGCTCACCCACACGCCAATGGGTAAGTTGAGGTAACAAATAAAGAAATTGTAGCCGGCATAAAGGCTAGGTTAGGTTTGAGTCAGACTAAGTGGGTAGATGAAGTGCCATATGTATTTTGGGCTCACCGCACAACGCCAAAATGGAGCACGGGTGAAACACCATTCAGTTTGGTATATGGCACCGAGGCAGTGATACCAGCTGAAATTCGTGTTCCAACACAAAGGATTTTGGCATTTGATACAGAAAATAATTCATACATCTTACGTGAAAACCTGAATTTATTGGAAGAAAGGAGAATCATGGCCGCCATCCGTCAAGCGGATGCAAAACAAAAAATGGCAAAATATTATAACAAACGAGTCAGATATGTGCAATTCAAGGAGGGGGATTTAGTGTTAAGAGATAATGAGGCAAGTAGGCAGGAAAAACAAGGGAAGTTAGGACCACGCTGGGAAGGCCCATATATAGTTGTAAAGGCACATCCTAATGGGTCATACACCCTCTCAGCGTCCTCCGACGAAGAAATTCCATGAACATGGAATGCAATGAGTTTAAAGAAATTTTATGCGTAGTATTGCATGTTCGAATAGCTTGATCAACTATTTAGAGCATGAGATGCAATCATAAATGTAAATATTTCTTTAAAGAAATAAGAATTCAGAAAAATTTCTTATGGCATATTATTCATAATTTTTATCCGGCCAAGGATTTTAATCAGATGTCACAAAGCTGTGTGTCATCCCTGCCCGCAAAAGAGAAGTTTTTTCCTCGGTGGCAGAAGTTCAATCATAAACAAAAGATTGAAATAGAAGCGGATAACGTAGAACTCCGCTGAACATCCAGGCAATAGAATGTATCTACGACCGTCATGATGTAAAAATTATACAAACAGTATATGACTAGTCATAATTTTGATTGTTCAAATCAAACATATAAAGCTTTGACAAAATCATCAGCAAAGTAAAAAACATTTATATACATTACATAATTAACATATAACACAAGCAATACAGATTACAACTTCAAATTTAGAACATTGTCTACCGATGTAGCAGCATTATTATACAAATTCTCTAATTCAGGAAAAGACAGATGTTCTATTTCATCACCAAGCACTTTAAGTCTATCTTCCGCATCTGGCTTCAACTGAGATATAAGAGACTCTGGCAATGACTTTAGAAAGTCAGGTATATCATTTTTCAACCTCTCAAGAAACCGTATCCGGTCAACGTCCAGTGCAACAGTTATAAACTCGTTGAATGGCTTAGTTAACTTCTCAGAAGTGAAAGCACTCTTCACAATTTTTGGAACACCTTCAATCAGACGTCTGGTTTCATTGTGGCTTGATTCCAATTGTTCTCTTAATGATGATTCAGATTGAGTTAATGTCCCAATCTTATGAAGATACCATTTTTCTTTTGTGGCCAATTCAACATAACGAGCCTCAGCAGCATTCTTTGCAGCAATAGCAGCATCTAACTCAAGCTCTGCAGCTTTCAGGGCCTCTGTGTTTTTCTCAATTTTTTCAGACTTGTCACGATGCACTTGGTCAGAACGCTCTAAATGCCTTAGATTATTGAATTCGGATGCAATATTCCAAATAATGCCTTGTGCTTGACATTTTCGAGCGTCACCATCAGATAAACTCTCAAAGAATTTAATAAGTGAAGGCGATAGCATCGCTTCAAGATACTTCATAAAATCCTCATAATTACCAGGAGGACCAGCTAAGAGAGTTGTTAAGCCAGTAGTATCTAAATTGGGAATGCTAATTTGTGAACTGCTTCTGTAGTGACCCGAACTTTTCCATGATTATTCCATGATTAAATGTTTCCAACATGTTAAGCAATCAAACTTGTTAAGACTTGATTATTTGAAATGAGTTTCATGTAGACAATTGACCACCCAAGTTGACTGGCGATTCACGAACGTTAAAACTTGTAAAAACGACATGATGATGATGATATATATATATATATATATATATATATATATATATATATATATATATATATATATATATATGGACATATATATGGTTAACATGAGATTATCATAAGTAAGTATCTCACTAAGTATATTAACAATGTGTGATATACATAAAAAATGAGAATATTGAATTATGAAGCTCGAAATGATATACATAACGATTATCGTTATAACAACGTCTTATTAAATACATATGTATTGTATTAAGATATTGATATACTATATTTAACATGATAAAATGATAATTATGTATATCATTGAGTGTTTAATAAACTATACAAGTAAGATGAGACTACTAACTTAAGGATTTCGAAACAATATATATATATATATATATATATATATATATATATATATATATATATATATATATATATATATATATATATATATATATATATATATATATATATATATATATATATATATATATATATATATATATATATATATATATATGTAAAGATTATCGTTGTAATAGTATTTTAACGTATATATATGATGTTAAGATATATTCATACACCATGTTATCATGTTAACATAACAATTTAACATCTCATTTAAGTATAATAACAATGAATTAATTACATTTAACAAGATCGTTAACTTAAAGGTTTCAAAACAACACTTACATGTAACGACTAACGATGACTTAACGACTCAGTTAAAATGTATATACATGTAGTGTATTTAGATGTATTAGTACACTTTTGAAAGACTTCAAGACACATATCAAAGTACTTCTACTTAACTAAAATGCTTACAATTACATCCTCATTCATTTTCATCAACAATTCTACTCGTATGCACCCATATTCGTACTCGTACAATACACAGCTTCTAGATGTATTTACTATTAGTATATACACTTCAATGATCAGCTCTTAGTAGCCCTTGTGAGTCACCTAAACATGTGGGAACCATCATTTAGCAACTAGCATGAAATATCTCACAAAATTACAAAAAATATTATAAATCATTCATGAATTATTTACAAAAAACAAACTTACACATCCTTTATATCTAATCCATATACCAACGAACAAAAACACCTAAAAACACTTTCATTCTTCAATTTTATTCATCTAATTGATCTCTCTCAAGTTCTATCTTCAAGTTCTAAGTGTTCTTCATAAATTCTATAAGTTCTAGTTTCATAAAATCAAGAATACTTTCAAGTTTACAAGTCTACTTCCAAGCTTTCTAATCTATTCCAAGTAATCATCTAAGATCAAGAAACCTCTGTTATTTACAGTAGGTTATCATTTTAATTCAAGGTAATATTCATATTCAAACTTTGATTCGATTTCTATAACTATAAACTATCTTAATTCGAGTAAAAATCTTACTTGAACTTGTTTTTGTATCATGATTCTACTTCAAGAACTTTCAAGCCATCCAAGATCCTTTGAAGCTAGATCAATTTTTGTCACTTCCAGTAGGTTTACCTACTAAACTTAAGGTAGTAATGATGTTCATAACATCATTCGATTCATATATATGTAACTATCTTATTCGAAGATTTAAACTTATAATCACTAGAACATAGTTTAGTTAATTCTAAACTTGTTTTCAAACAAAGTTAATCCTTCAAACATAACTTTTAAAATCAATTAAACACATGTTCTATATCTATATGATATGCTAACTTAATGATTTAAAACCTGGAAACACGAAGAACACCGTAAAACCGGACATACGCCATCGTAGTGAAACCGGGGGCTGTTTTGGGTTAGAAAAATAAAAACTATCTTAATCTTTGAATTGGAAGTTGGTTTTCTGGAAAAAATGATATTTCATATGAATATGATACTATATCCCAAAATCATGGTTAAACACAAAGTTGAAGTATGTTTTTCAAAATGGTCATCAAGATGTCGTTTTTCAACAGAAATGACTACCTCTTTAAAAAATGACTTGTAACCTGTATTGTAACGACCCTGGATTTTCCAACTTATATTTATTAATATTTATTATTAACACTTGCGCTTTAATAATGTATTCTTATACATTTACTTGTTACCATATTTGACTTTACATGTCCCGACTTGTCTTTGTGACACACGTATTGTTTCACGAATAATATTTCGAATATTATTTACATTCATAATTAATTATTATTAATTATTTTTAATTAACTAATGCAAGTAGTTAATTACCTGGGCTTTATTTATTTATTTGTTACATACTTACACATGGGCTTTTATTAATGGATTTGGACTTGGAAGCCCACCCTACTTTTCTTAATGGACTACTAGTAAGCCCACTATTATGCTAATGACTCATTAAGGTTAAGAACTAGGATTAATTAAGTGAATGAGGAGACTTGTCACAAGCATGCTAGCACCAAGCTCCCATGCAATTTAACTTTAATCTATTTTGAGCTTACACCATCTCCCAACACTTGAAAGTAGCATTTGACATTTCCTCTTTGAGCTCCTAGAACCATCGGCTAAGCTAGGAGGGAGGAGGTTCCATTTTTTTTTTGTTACTTATTTGCAAGTATTCTTTCATTCCACACACACTTCATTTTACACTTCTCTTTCTCTCATCTTTTTTCTCTCAATATTGTAAGTAACATATCATTTTCTTTCTTCTTTTTCTCCTTTGAAAAACCGATTATACATCATCATCATTTACTAGTTTGTAGTTTATTGTTGTTTGTTGTTGTTAAATATCAAGTTCTATAACTTGTATCTTCATGTAATCTTGGTTACTTTCATCTTTTGTTTGATGAAGAACCAAGAACAAGAATCTAAACTTGTTAGTTTATGGTTCTACACTTAAATGTTATAAGATTTAAAGTTCATAAACTTTATAATCATACTTGTGTTCATGTTTTGTAGACTTGAAGTTTATTTCCTTAAGATTCAAACTTTGATTTGAATCTTCTCAAGTATGAAACAAACATGAACATAATACTTGTAACTTTAGTTTATTTCTTTCTTTTGTAAGTACTTTAAAGTTGTAATATTGTTAATTTGGTCAAGTATTACTAGTTAAACTTGATCTCATATTTCTTGAAACTAAAGTTAACTTTATAAGTTCAATAACATGGAAGTATAACTTTCTAGTTATAACTTCACACACTTATGTTGGATCTAAGTTTTTATAGCTTATGGTCTTCTAATTTTGTTGTAAATAAGAGCTTATAAGCTTACATACATTCTACAGGATTAAAACCTAAGTTTCATGACTTATGGTTTCATTAAAGTTAAGATCCAAGTTCTATAACTTAGGGTTTAACTTAGGAACACTAGATCTAGACTTTTTGGTCTAGAATCTTTAAGATCTAACTAAGAACTAAATTCTATAACTTAAGATCTTGTTTACTTAGTTTACTTTCAAGTTTGTAACTTAATATTACTATTAGAACTCATGTATGTGTCAGATCTAAGATCTTGATGTAATTTTGGTTCATCAAACTACTTACAACTCTTAAAAGAGTTGTGCTACATATCTTAGACATACACTAGTGTTATGATGGTCAAAACTTGGTAAAGATGATGCAAACACATTAGCGAGTTGTACACTTGAAGCTATAAGCGTCAAGGATAAGAACCGTGATGAGTATCAAGCACCAAGAACCCACCGGAGCAACTTACCTACTATTTTCCGGGTCTGATCAATAACCTAGGCTACTGGAAAAGTTGATTTCCAGCTATTTCGGTTCGATTAGATGATTTTCCATTTAGGCCTTGTCTTAATCCGAGTTACGGTTTAGGATTTATGGCCTTCCGAAACTCACTACACCCTTTTAACGTTGTGCTGAAATTTCTGACCTACTCGCACTTAAACCATCGCCACGGTCAAAGGAAGATGATTTTGGTTCTATAAATTGGTCAGACTCTAGGGGACTCATATACGGAGCCATGGGCACTGGTCTCACCTCATTTCAGTTTGTATAGAGGTCGTGGCGAATGAACGAAGTCAGCCTTTATTTTAAACTCTATTCTTGATTGAAACTTACTTTACACTTTTTGATTAATGATGAATGATGATGATACTTAAGACCTAATTTACATACTTTTAAACCTTTGGGAACGATTTACTGACTTAGTAACTTTGACTTAGGTTGAGGACCTTCCGGACCAACTACTTGCTTACTTTCCCGAATCAACTTTACTACTTTTCACTGTGAGTTATAGCATCCCTTTTTACTTTAACTATTTTGGGAAATTAGAATACATGCGCGTTTTACGTTTTACATACTAGGCACGAGTACTTAAACTTATTATATGTGTGGGTTATACAATGGCATAAACTTTCCCCTTAGCTCGGTAACGTTTAGTCATTGGTCTTTGAACCGGTGAACGCGAATCTTAGATATGGATCCATAGGGTTTGACATCCCCACTCGGGCTAGTCGTGCTAGCATTTAAAGGGTGTTTAATACTTCGTAAACTTACGCACTCGCTAAGTGTACTTTTAGGAGGTGTTAATTACGTTAAGTTAGTTACCAAGTGCCCACGGTTATACATATACTTTTAATACTGTTTTGAAACACTCAAATCTCGTGGCCTACCTTACATTACTGTTACATTAAACTATAGCTCACCGACCTTCGTGTTGACGTTTTTAAGCATGTTTTCTCAGGTGCTTAGAGTTTGGTTGCTTCCGCTGTACTAGTCTTGCTGTAGACTCCCACTGCTTTTAGAGATGTCTCCGCATGAAACATTTATCTTGCATGCAAACTATGTTACTTTTGAAACAATGAATTTGTAACGACCTATGGGTCACGTACTATTATTATTGCCTTCTATTCGTATAAGCACACTATCGGTTGTAAAACTTTTAATGTTGGTTAAGACGTCACTCCGTTTTATGAATGCAAACTTATTTTAAAACAGCATTTAGTGTTTAACCTTGTAATTTAGTGTTTGACCTTGTAATGATCCTGTTGTTGATGATCCGTACACGTTAATTTTATACAGGGCGTCACATTTGGTATCAGAGCATTGGTTGTAGGGAATTAGGTTGCATTAGTGAGTCTAGACCGGACCGAGTAGGATTCACTAATAGGACTAATCTACAACTTGCTAGTTTACTTATTTCTGCGGAACTTGCTGCATGCTGCTGCTTACTTTTACTGCTATATGTCGTATACTGCTACTTGTTTTCACTACTGCATGCTACTATCTGCTTTCGATTGTATGATACTTGTCGTTATTGCCATGCTACTTACTGTTATAGATGATCTACATTGTCATAGTTACTTTGCCTAATACGTGCTTGCTTGATGACTTACTGACATGGAAAAATTTATTTTTCCTTGTTCAGATGTTGGATGTTGATGTGCGTAGAGGTGTATACGAAATAGTTATATTTTTACTACAAAATACTATTAAATACGATACAATTTTACACAAGTTATTTATTTATTTATAGAGTGGATATACCTAAACCTTGCTACAACACTTATAGGCAGTGTACCTAATCGTACAGTAGTGTAGTTTTTAGTAAGTCCGGTTCGTTCCACAGGGAGTTAGCCAAGTTTAACGCTATATTTTTAAAACTATATTTGTATAAATATAAATATAAATATAAGTAGTATTATTATTATAAAAGGGGGTTTTTACCGTTTAATGACCGGTTTGTCGATTTTAAAACTTAAGTCGCAGTTAAAACCTAATGTAAAATATTAAAAATAAAAATAACTTAATTTAAAGCGTAAAGTAAATGACAATAATTAAAGTGCGATAAATAAAATGAAAATAAATAAAATTGCGATAATTAAAAAGTACGATAATTAAAATGACAATAAATTAAAGTGCAATAATTAAAAGTGCAATTAAATATGAAATAAAGGAATTATGCTTATTTAAACTTCCGTAATCATGATGTTTGACGTGTTGATTTTAGTTATTACCATGGGTTAATTGTCCTTTGTCCTGGATTATTTGATATGTCCATCTGGTTTTTGTCCATAACAGTCCATCAGTCATAAATATAAAGTGCGAGTGTCCTCATCAAATTATCCTTATATCCGAAGTCAAATATTCCAACTAATTGGGGACTTAAACTATAATTACACCAATTTTCCTTGTATATAATTCACCCCTGTTTTAATAAGTCCATTGACTATTAATCCATTCCCGTGTCCGGTTAAATGAACGATTATTAGTACTTATAAATATCCCGCCCATCGTGTCCGATCGAGTGTATATGGTTATTTATAGGTACATCCAATTGTAAATCTTTATATTAAATTAACAAACTATCATTTAATTAAACAAATATAAAGCCCATTAATAGCCCATAGTCTAATTTCCACAAGTGTCGTTCTTTTGTCCAAACTCCAATTATGGTACAAAGCCCAATTACCCCGTCTTAATATTTTAGCCCAACATCATGATTACTTCAATTTAAATAAGCATAATAATAACTTAGCTAAGAGACATTAATTTTAAAAGGTTGAACATAACTTAGAATGATTAATAATAGCGTAGCGTTACACGGACAGAATTTCGACTTACACACTTACAACATTCGCTAACATACCCTTATTATTAAAATTAAAATTAAATTTAAAATTATATATATATATATATATATATATATATATATATATATATATATATATATATATATATATATATATATATATATATATATATATATATATATATATATATATATATATATATTACGTTGAGAGATAGAGAAGAGAAAAAGATGTGTGATATTCGGCCGAAAACTGCCAAATTTATAGGATGTCACCAGATTTTTTGCTCCATGCGATCGCATGGATATTGTTCTTCTTGGCCATGCGATCACATGGCCTGGGATTCCAGCTCACAAATGTTTGTTTTCTTCTTGCCGATGGTTTTATTAAATAATATAATATATATATAATTTTAAGAATTAATTATATATTATATTATATTCATGTGCATAATTGACTTGTAATTTTTAGTCCGTTGCGTCGAGCGTTGAGAGTTGACTCTGGTTCCAGTTCCGGATTTTCGAACGTCCTTGCGTACAATTTAATATCTTGTACTTTGCGTTTTGCGGCTCGTACTCTTGTAACTTTTAGACGTTTCTCATCAATAATTTGAACCACTTTGATTCTACTTTGTACTTTTGAGCTTTTTGGTCGTTTGCGTCTTCAATTCATCGAATCTGTCTTTTGTCTTCACCTTTTATTATTTAAACGAATATCACTTGTAAATAGAACAATTGCAACTAAAAGCTTGTCTTTCTTGAGGGATAATGCTATGAAATATATGTTCGTTTTAAGCATTATCAAATATTCTCACACTTGAGCGTTGCTTGTCCTCAAGCAATATAGTCTTGAAATAAAAATACTAGAATCACTTCTTTATTCTTCACACTTTGTACATCAGTGATTTTTATACGGCGGTATGAACAATGGTAGTAACGATGTGGTTTACAGTCCCACATGACGATGAAAATTTAGATCCTTAAGGAAATTGGATCTTTATGAAAACATTTGATCTTTCAAAAATTAAATCTAGCTTTTACCCTAGATAAGTTTTCCAGAATAACCCTTCACCGGTGTTTGCGAAATTGTTTTTGTGGGTTTTGTGGGTTTCAGATTTGAAAATTTTAGCTTAAAACTTGCGGTTTTGTGTCACTCACTTGCTAAACTTGTATTGGAAAAGCAACACGTCTAGTATACTTCTCCGTATATTACCTTTCGGTAAACTACCGTCCAGTTGTAAAGGAAAGCGTTGAACAAGCAACTGTTAAGGCAATGTCCCATGACATTCTTTCAATTATGGTCTATAACGTGTCGGATGCAATTACTATCCTTTGTAGGAGCAATAGTAAAGCTCACCCTATAGTTTTTCTGTCTGGCACAAGGTCCTGTCTTCGACCATGCTATGTAACCACCGTTCTTACGGTTGACACCCGATTTGGTTCAGGTGACCTAATGAATTCCAGGTGAATTCCTAGGATTTTACGTTCAATGGTAATGAACGCATTGAAAATGGGTTTTCAGAAAACAAATCGGTTTGTAATTTGATCAAAATATTTTCTCGTTCAAGCTCGAGTTTAGATATCATCGAATTCCATGAGTTTGAATTCTCAATCTTTAAGGTCAATCTCAAGGATTGAGTAATATCAGTCTTAAAAGCTGATTTTTGATCTTTAAGGAGATTATCCTTTCTGGGGATCTGATTCATTAGTTTTATCAAGCTAATTTGCACGGCGCCCTCCCCATTTTACGAGACAGGTCCTCTCATGGTTAGGACAAGTTTGACCACTTGGCGACCCTGTTTGATGCTGAGGTCCGTGGATTTCCAGCTGATTTTCGAGAAAACTTTTCAAGATTTTTCGTAGACTCTACAACTGCTCTGGACGACAACTTCCTGACCTAAATCAAGAAGCGCGTATCTTTTTTGGAAGATTTTAATTCCTTTTAATGATGAAATTGATTCATCGTGTAGATCCATCTTTCTTTCAAATATATTACAATTTACCGGGTAAAACGGTTAATTTTGTCCAAAACAAAAGTATCTTCAATTATTTGTACAAAAATATGTGATATATGTTTTAAATAACTTGGTAAATTTTTCCCACACTTGGCTTTTATTTTTCTTTCATTGCCTTTTTATTGTCCTCTATTCCATTTTAAATGAATTCTAATATTTTGAGTTGTTTCTCAATTTATGTCCTTTCCAAGGTAACAATAATTTCGGTATTAACACCTAGTTTTATCGTTCATAAATTTGTATAAACATGATTTTGAATTCATTTATTTGAAAATTTTGAAAAATTTTACTAGAATTGGGTAGTCAGTATATAAGACTAGGGCTGTTCTTTATTATCAGAGAGCACTAGATTCTAATACAACTACTGCGCTACTAGTATTTTTAATGGTAACCAAGTGTTTAAATTAAAATTTTAAAAATCCAAAAGAATTTAACCCCTTCCCACACTTAAGATCTTGCAATGCCCTCATTTGCAAGAAATCAGTAACAATTTAAATTATTGAGGGTGATTAGCGTAGAAAAATGATTAAATTTTACCAAAGTTTCCAAACATATTGGCGTTTGTTTGTTGAATGATAAATGGTGCACATCATTTATTCATTCCGTCTTTATTGTTACATCACATTTGTTTTTCGTTTTGTCATCAAAATTAGTAGCTTTTGCTGAACTTAATGCCAGTCTTTAAAAATGCGTTGTTTTACCCTGTTGTGTATAATTGACAATAAAATACATACAATACAAATATAAACATGCATGGTAATTTGAAATGGGACTTAACATCTGATAATGCTAAAAACGAACATATATTTCATAGCATTATTCCTCAAGAAAGACAAGCTTTTAGTTGCAATTGTCCTATTTACAAGTGATATTCGTTTAAATAATAAAAGGTGAAGACAAAAGACAGATTCGACGAATTGAAGACGCAAACGACCAAAAAGGTCAAAAGTACAAAATACAATCAAAGAGGTTCCAATTATTGATAAGAAACGTCTCAGAATTACAAGAGTACAAGATTCAAAACACAAAGTACAAGATATTAAATTGTACGCAAGGACGTTCGAAAATCCGGAACCGGGACCAGAGTCAACTCTCAACGCTCGACGCAACGGACTAAAAATTACAAGTTAACTATGTATATAAATATAAAATAATATATAATTAATTATATAAATTATATATATATATATATATATATATATATATATATATATATATATATATATATATATATGTATTATATTTATATATATATTATATTTATATATTAAAACCGTCGGCAAGTAAAGATCCAAATTGGAGTGAGCTGTAAAGTCAAACTCCGCGACTTGCGGAGTTTGAAGAACAAAAATACCGCGACTCGCGGAGATACCCTGGACAAAATTGCCTATAAAAGCTAACGCATTTTGATCGTTTTAAATATCATATATCAATCTCTCTATCATCAACGTGTGTATATATATATATATATATATATATATATATATATATATATATATATATATATATATATATATATATATATATATATATATATATATATTTATATTATAATTTTAATTTTAATTTTAATTTCCAATAATAAGGGTATGTTAGCGAATGTTGTAAGGGTGTAAGTCGAAATTCTGTCCGTGTAACCCTACGCTATTTTTAATCATTGTAAGTTATGTTCAACCTTTTTAATTTAATGTCTCGTAGCTAAGTTATTATTATGCTTATTTAATACCGAAGTAATCATGATGTTGGGCTAGTTACTAAAATTGGGTAATTGGGCTTTGTACCATAATTGGGGTTTGGACAAAAGAACGACACCTGTGGAAATTAGACTATGGGCTATTAATGGGCTTTATATTTGTTTAACTAAATGATAGTTTGTTAATTTTAATATAAAGATTTACAACTGGACGTCCCTATAAATAACCATATACACTCGATCGGACACGATGGGCGGGGTATTTATATGTACGAATAATCGTTCATTTAACCGAACACGGGAATGGATTAATAGCCACTAGAATTATTAAAACAGGGGTGAAATTATGTACAAGGACACTTGGCATAATTGATAACAAAGTATTAAAATCTTGTTACAGTTTAAGTCCCCAATTAGTTGGAATATTTGACTTCGGGTATAAGGATAATTTGACGAGGATACTCGCACTTTATATTTATGACTGATGGACTGTTATGGACAAAAACCAGACGGACATATTAAATAATCTAGGACAAAGGACAATTAACCCATGGGCATAAAACTAAAATCAACACGTCAAACATCATGATTACGGAAGTTTAAATAAGCATAATTCTTTTATTTCATATTTAATTTCCTTTATTTTATATTTAATTGCACTTTTAATTATCGCACTTTTATTTATTGTTATTGTATTTAATTGCACTTTTAATTATCGTACTTTTTAATTATCGCAATTTTTTTATCGCACTTTGATTATCGTTATTTACTTTACGCTTTAAATTAAGTTATATTTATTTTTATTATTTTACATTAGGTTTTAACTGCGACTAAAGTTTTTTAAAATCGACAAACCGGTCATTAAACGGTAAAAACCCCCCTTTATAATAATAATATTACTTATATATATTTGTATTTTTATAAAACTAATATAGCGTTAAGCTTTGTTTAAAGTTTTTTCCCTGTGGAACGAACCGGACTTACTAAAAACTACACTACTGTACGATTAGGTACACTGTCTATAAGTGTTGTAGCAAGGTTTAAGTATATCCATTCTATAAATAAATAAATATCTTGTGTAAAATTGTATCGTATTTAATAGTATTTCCTAGTAAAATTTAATAGTATTTTATACCCCTTAGCTTTAACATTAAGTATTTTTGGCGCCGCTGCCGGGGATTTTAAAATCTAGCTTAAAAGCCGGAAGCGCAACGCTATATAAAAAAAAAAAATTCTTTTTAGTTTACTTTTATAAAAAATGCACTTTTGTAAAAATACGTTTTATATATTCGAAAACATAAAAAGAAAACAAAAATATAAATATTTTTAAGAGTTTGTTAAATTTTTAAGTTTTATAAAGTTTCTTTATTTTTATTTTATAAAAATATAAGTCTTATTTAAATATTTTGTGTTTATTTAAAACATAAAAAAAAACGAAAAAATATATATATATAAATCTATTTTTAAGTTTTTTATAAAATTATAAAGTATTTCTATTTTTATTTTAGTTTTTAAAACATAAGTTTTTATTTAATTTATATAAATATTTTATTTAAT
The DNA here is from genome assembly GCF_046630445.1 of Rutidosis leptorrhynchoides. Lineage (NCBI taxonomy): Eukaryota > Viridiplantae > Streptophyta > Magnoliopsida > Asterales > Asteraceae > Rutidosis > Rutidosis leptorrhynchoides. The sequence continues at coordinate 358,917,331 of NC_092336.1, read as the reverse complement.
TATTAAAACAGAAAAATATATAAAATATAATTTAAAAAAAACTACAGAACCTGTCAAACGAAACCACCTTATCTGAAATTTCAAACCCCGTGACTCGCGGAGTTTGTTGCCAGGTGTACCGCAACTCGCGGAGCTACCCTGACACGCGCCTGACAGAACCCTAATCTGCATTAAATACGGAGTATTATTAATTATTATTAATTAATTTGTATTTAGGGTTAAATATTTAATTAATTTAGTATTTAATTTAATTTTTAATTAATTTATGTATTTAGTTTAATTAGTTTTATTAAAATATAAAATTAATAGTTTTATTAAATAAATAATATAAAAATAATATTTTTATAAAAATTGTACTTTTTACAACTTTTAGTATATTTTTATATTTTGTCCCTTTTTAATTGTTTTAGCGTAATTTGTTGTATTTTTCGCTCGTATTTAGTTTTAAATATAGTTTTTGCCATAGTTATTTTTACTTCTAGATTTTTAGGCTTTGCCGTAAAATCCCTTAAGTGATTTCTCTTTAGACTAAAATTTAGGTGCTTTAGAATTTTGCGACGCCTATCTAAGTTTTAGTACCTTTTTAAGTTATTGCCATTTGGGATATAGTTTTACTTGTAAGCTTTAATATTTTTAGACGCAACTTTTAATTCTTAGTTTTTAGTTCTTTTTTAAGTTTCAGCGCACTACTTTCTTATTTTTATTTTTCGACGCCTTTTACCTATGTATCAATTATCACTCCAATTAGTAATCTCAATTTGCAATTTTAATTTTAAGTTAGTGATAATAATAAGGTTGGGTTAGTCGAGTGTTTTAAAGTTTTATAAGTCACTCTTTTTCTTTCTTATTTTTCGACGCCTTTTATTTTTCAACCCTTTTCTTTTTCGACCTTTTTCGACGCGCTCTTTTTCTTTCTTATTTCTCGCCATTCTAGTTTTTAGGACATAGATTTTTATTCTATTTCTTATCTAAATTTCTTAAAATTACGAAAATTTATTTTAAGTGGTTAAATTGATAGACATCAAAATTTTCTGGTTCGTAGTAATAGTTGGATTTGTACGTGGACCGGGTTATTAGAGCCAAACAGTACTCAATTATATTGAACCAAACGAATCCTGCCCCTCTGCTGCATCTTTTGGCTATTCGAAACGTGGGTAAAATCAGAAAAGTCTATTAATTGGATAACTTATATAATTTTTCTTTCTTTTTAAAAACTAATAGGATATTCAGTGAATGCACCGAGCAAGACGTTCACCAACTTTTGTACGTTCACCACCTGTAACCAGATCAAGACATCTAGCAAATATTGTCACCGTTGATTTTTCTTTAGAATCGTCATCCAGTCGACCAAGTACTCCAATTCAAATTTCCGATAATCCATTTTTTGAACCCGATCTCACAATTGAGAATCCGGAGAATATTCAGGGACGATTTATAGATCCTGAACCATTAATCTTTCCTCCGGAACCACCAATCATTCAAACAGAGATTGTTGAGGAACGAACCATTAAATCAGAATCCTCTAGTGATTCAGATTCAACAAATTCAATTATGGAGAATCTGGAACCTTTAAGTTTGGAAGACCGAATGTGAGCTAAACGCACTGGCCAAGGTCACGCAATTACTCATCCAGACATTAATGGGCCAGATTATGAAATCAATGGACAAATTCTACACATGGTAACTAATCAATGCCAATTTAGTGGTGCGCCGAAGGAAGATCCAAATGAACGTCTTCGTACCTTTAATAGGATCTGCACACTATTTAAAATAAGAGAAGTGGAGGATGAACAGATTTATCTCATGTTATTTCCCTGGACTTTAAAGGGAGAAGCCAAAGATTGGTTGGAATCGTTACCTGAAGGGGCGAATGATACATGGGACGTTTTAGTTGAAAAGTTTCTTAAATAATTCTTTCCGGCATTTAAAGCCGTAAGACTTCAAGGAGAAATTGTTACGTTCACACAGAAACCAAACGAAACTCTATATGAGGCATGGACAAGATTTGGAAAGTTATTAAGAGGATGTCCGCAATATGGTTTAGACACCTGTCAAATAGTACAAATATTCTACCAAGGATGCGACATCACTACAAGAAAAGACATAGATTTAGCAGCTGGTGGTTCTATTATGAAGAAAATAGAAACTGATGCTTATAAAATTATTGATAACACTGCTTCCCACTCACATGAGTGGCACCAAGAAAAAGATATCGTTAGATCATCTAAAGCAGCTAGAGCCGATTCTAGCCATGACTTAGATTCCATTTCAGCAAAGATAGATGCTGTCGAGAGACGAATGGAAAAGATGACTAAAGATATTCACTCAATACGAATTAGTTGTGAGCAGTGTGGAGGACCACATTTGACAAAAGATTGTCTCAGTATTGAGCTAACAATGGAACAAAGAGAGAATATTTCATACATAAACCAAAGGCCTGGAAATAATTATCAGAATAATTATCAACCGCCAAGATCAATTTACAATCAAAACCAGAATTATAATCGAAATTTTCCATACAACAATCAACAAGTATTCAATAATACTTACAATCAGCAAAGACCTAATTTTCAAAACAAACCACCACAAACCGATGATAAAAAGCCAAATTTAGAAGATATGATGACGAAGCTAGTTAAAACTCAAACGCAGTTTTTTACATCTCAGAAACAAACGAATGAACAAAATGCTCAAGCATTTAGAAATCAACAAGCTTCTATTCAAAATTTGGAACAAGAAGTAAGTAACCTAGCAAGGTTAATAGGTGACAGAAAACCGGGAAGTCTACCTAGTGATACAAATTCTAACCCCCGGAATTAAACAGCTAAAGTCATTACCACAAGAAGTGGTACAACACTTAAACCACCTGAAATACCTGTAATTTCTGATGAAGCTATTCCTACTCCACAAGAACCACAACCTGAACAAGATAAGGAAAAAGAACCAGTAGTTAAAAAGGTTAATGAAGATAACACAGTCAAAGCTAAACCTTATGTTAAACCATACCAACCACCACTTCCTTACCCGAGTAAAATGAAGAAAGAGAGACTTGAAGCCGAGCAATCCAAATTCTTGGATATGTTTAAATAGATAAATGTAAATCTTCCTTTCATTGATGTGATTTCAGGAATGCCTAAATATGCTAAATTTCTGAAAGATCTAATCTCGAATAGAAAGAAAATGGAAGAACTCTCGGCTGTTACTATGAATGCTAATTGTTCAGCAGTGCTGTTGAATAAGATACCAGAAAAATTATCTGATCCAGGAAGTTTCACAATTCCATGTTTTCTGGGTAGTCTTAGTTCAATAGAAGCATTGGCAGACTTAGGTGCTAGTATAAATTTAATGCCGTATTCACTATACGCTAAACTAGACGTTGGAGAATTGAAACCAACAAGAATAAGCAAACAACTAGCCGATAGATCAATAAAATATCCTAGAGGGATAATGGAGAACATGCTAGTTAAAGTTGGTACTTTAGTATTTCCATTAGATTTTGTTGTTCTGGACATGGAAGAAGATTCTCAAGTTCCTCTCATATTAGGAAGACCATTCTTAAACACGGCTAAAGCAATGATAGACGTGTTTGGTAAGAAACTGACCCTAAGTATAGAGGACGAGAGTGTTACCTTTTCAGTTGATAGAGCAATGCAACAACCGCATTCTGCAGATGATACATGTTATTATATTCAAACTATAGAATCACATGCAGAATTGTTAGAAGAATTTCCAGAATTACAAGGAACAGGAGAATGTTCTTTAGGAGAAGGAACTGAACCAATTGATGAAATTGAAATGTTAGCTACACTAATGGCTAATGGATATGAACCAACAACAAAAGAAATTCAAATGCTAAAAGAAGAAGACAGATATCGATATAAATCATCGATAGAAGAACCTCCGACATTAGAGTTAAAGCCACTTCCAAACCATTTGGAATACGCTTATTTACATGGTGAATCTGAATTACCTGTAATAATATCGTCTTCTCTTACTGAAAATGAAAAATCTCAACTCATTTCTGTGTTGAAAGCTCATAAACCAGCCATTGCATGGAAGATTCATGATATTAAAGGAATAAGTCCTTCGTATTGCACACATAAAATCCTTATGGAAGAAGGTCATAAAACGTACGTGCAACGCCAACGAAGACTAAATCCTAATATGCAAGATGTTGTTAAGAAATAAATTATTAAACTGCTAGATGCAGGTTTAGTTTATCCAATCTCTGATAGTCCATGGGTAAGCCCAGTTCAATGCGTGCCTAAGAAGGGTGGCATGACTGTCATTACAAATGAGAAAAATGAGCTTATTCCTACTAGGACTGTAACAGGATGGCGTGTATGTATTGATTATAGAAAATTAAATGACACCACCAGAAAAGATCACTTTCCCTTACCTTTCATTGATCAAATGTTGGAAAGATTAGCCGAAAATAGTTACTATTGTTTTCTTGATGGTTTTTTCGGATACTTTCAAATTCCAATAGCACCCAAAGACCAAGAGAAAACCACATTCATGTGCCCTTATGGTACTTTTGCTTACAAACGCATGCCATTTGGACTTTGTAATGCCCCTGCAACCTTTCAAAGGTGCATGATGGCGATTTTTCACGACATGATAGAAGAATGCATGTAAGTTTTCATGGATGACTTTTCAGTCTTCGGTGATACATTTGAATCATGTTTAGCTAATCTTGAACGAATGCTTATTAGATGCGAACAATCAAATCTAGTACTTAATTGGGAGAAATGCCATTTCATGGTTAAAGAAGGCATCGTTCTTGGACATAAAATTTCAAAGGAAGGAATTGAAGTGGATAGAGCTAAAGTAGATGTAATTACTAATCTTCCACATCCCACCAATATTAGAGGAGTTAGGAGTTTTCTAGGGCATGCCGGTTTTTACCGACGTTTCATAAAAGATTTTTCAAAAATTGCCACTCCTATGAATAAACTCCTAGAAAAGGATGCTCCATTCATCTTTTCAGATGAATGCATTAAATCTTTTAATATTCTTAAAGAAAAACTCACTAATGCGCTTTTCATGATAACTCCAAATTGGAATCTACCGTTTGAACTTATGTGCGATGCAAGTGATTTTGCAATGGGAGCCGTTTTAGGACAAAGAATTGAAAAACGATTTCAACCTATATATTATACTAGTAAGACGTTACAAGGAGCACAAACAAATTACACAATTACTGAAAAAGAACTCCTTGATATTGTCTTTGCTTTTGACAAATTTAGATCATATCTCGTTCTAGCAAAAACGGTGGTCTATACCGACCATTCTGCTCTTAGATACCTATTTTCGAAACAAGATGCCAAACCAAGATTAATCCGTTGGATTTTACTCTTACAAGAATTCGATATTGAAATCCGAGATAAAAGAGGAGCAGAAAATCTCGCCGCTGATCATCTTTCTCGTCTTGAAAATCCTGAATTAGAAGTTCTAAATGAATCGGCCATACAAGACAACTTTCCTGATGAATATCTATTGAAGATAGATTATAATGAAATTCCATGGTTTGCAGACTATGAAAACTACTTAGTATGTGGATTCCTTGAAAAAGGATTGTCGTTCCAAAAACTAAAGAAATTCTTCAGTGATATAAAACACTATTTCTGGGAAGATCCACATTTGTTTAAAAGTTGTCCCGATGGAATAATACGCCGATGTGTATTCGGAGATGAAGCTAGTAAAATCTTAAACCATTGTCACACAGGACCAACAGGAGGGCATTATGGGCCTCAACTAACAGCAAGAAAAGTTTATGATGCTGGATTCTATTGGCCTACAATTTACAAAGACGCACACCTTCTTTGCAAATCCTGTGATGCTTGTCAAAGGGCTGGAAAAATAAGCTAACGTGATGAAATGCCACAAAATGTCATTCAAGTATGTGAAGTATTTGACATTTGGGGTATTGACTTTATGGGTCCATTTCCAAAATCTTATAATAATCTCTACATTCTCGTAGCCATTGATTATGTATCTAAATGGGCGGAAGCACAAGCTCTCCCGACTAATGATGCACGAGTTGTAGTCAACTTTTTAAAACGTCTTTTTGCAAGGTTTGGAACACCGAAAGCTTTAATAAGTGATCGGGGAACTCATTTTTGTAATAATCAACTTGAGAAAGTTCTTAAAAGATATGGAGTAACTCATAAAATCTCCACTGCATATCATCCACAAACAAGTGGACAAGTTTAAAATACCAACCGAGCTTTAAAACATATTCTAGAGAAAACCGTAGGATCAAATCTGAAGGAATGGTCCATAAAATTGGAGGATGCACTCTGGGCTTTTAGAACAGCCTACAAAACTCCAATTGGAACCACACCTTTTAGACTCGTTTATGGAAAAGCATGTCATCTTCCATTAGAAATTGAACACAAAGCATTTTGGGCTTTGAAGACATGTAATCTTGATTTACATGAAGCCGGACGTCTACGGTTAAGTCAATTAAACGAATTAGAAGAATTAAGACATGAAGCATACGAAAATTCGTTAATCTATAAGGAAAGAACGAAGAAATGGCATGATAAAAGAATCAGAAGTTCAAAAGAATTTAAAGAAGGAGACAGAGTTCTTCTTTTCAATTCACGATTCAAGCTATTTCCTGGAAAATTGAAATCAAGATGGCCTGGACCATTCATAGTCAAAAGAGTTTTCCCATACGGAACGATAGAATTAATAAATTCAAATGGGATTGAATTTAAAGTTAATGGTCACAGAGTTAAACACTACATAGATAGTCCAATGGAAGCCAACAACGAAGTTAATCACAATTTCGATACCACAGCTAACTAAGTGTGGGGAGAATCAAGTCTTTAAAGGATAATAGGTATTTCTGTTAGAGTTAGATTTTCTGTTTTCGTGTAGTTCTCGAAAATGGAACCCGAATGGTCTTTCCCTAGCAGACCCTAAAGAACTAGTCTTCTCCCCCCATTCTAAATTTTTATTTTTTTAGGTTTTACGAAATGAAGACTTCCTGTGAATTAAACCATGGTCTAATGCTACACGCTTTGATCACTAAACGTAATAATGACACACTACCGAGTGAACTGGTATCAGTAATCAGAGAAAAATTGGACGGAGTAAGAAAAGAATCCAGATGCGAAGATAATAAGTTACAATTTGGTAAAGGAAAATCAAAATCCGCAGCGAAAAGAAGAGCACGGCACCTTGAAAGATGTCACAAATGCGGAAAATGGTCACACGAAGGTAAATGTTCAAATAATCAAACTTATTCAAACACCGAATTTGTTACTTTATGCAGAGATGGACCGTTCATATGTTTAGAAGAAAAAACATTGAATGCTCGAGGTTACGCCTATGTAGCCATGGAAAATCAATTAGTCCAACTATCTTATGAGTGGGCTAGAGCATATCACTAAGAAATATATTTCACAGGTAAGTTTGTACAGTTTTTATTTTTATTTTTATTTTTAACCTTTTGATAATAAACGCTAATTTGTTTGCTATAAAGTATTAAATTGGTATTCGATGAAATTAGGTCTTGCGACCGAAATTGTTGATATCATACAAAAATTTATTACATCACTGCGAAATTTACCGTTTATTCTTAAGGTATAAATATCTTTAATCAATCAAACTCAAAATATTTCAAAAATTCGTCATGAGTTAAATTAGGTTATGGAACCGAAATTACTTTACCGAAAAGAGGTGCGCATATTTTTGATAATATTTGATTGATTAAAGTGGGATAAAAGCCAAAAAGATTTTTAATTTTATTTTTACGATGTTTTTAAAATTAATATATAAATCTTAAATTGATATTGTAAACTTTTTAAATCAATATATTTAAAATTGTAAATATTTGGAAAATTAATATTTTTAATATAAGTTTGTATGTATAAAAACAAAAATATAATTTAAGTTTGGTGTTAATTTTTAAAATATGAAATTTTAATTTTATGCATTTTAAATTTAAGTTTGGTGTGAATTTAAAAAAAAAAAAATTTACTTTATTTCGCTAAGTTAAAAATATGATTTTTAAAATTCGTCTTGAGTTGAAGACTAGGTCTTTGAACCGAAATTGCTTTACCCGAGGGAGGGACGAGAACTTTTATTATCATTATTTTTAATCTTATTGAATTAAAGTATGCCAAAAAAAAAATTTAAAAAACCTAAAAATCTTTGCTTTTAAAACAACGCTTCAAAAAGACAAATTTTAAAATTTTGTCGAGGGACGGACTAGGACAACGTTCCGAAACGACCTCGTTCTAAATAACAAGGGAAACAAATTTTTAAAATTAATTAATATTTGTTTTATAAGTTAAAGATTTAGAAAAAAAAAAAAAAACTCCGCGACTCGCGGAGTTTGAAGGGGAAATCCACCGCGACTCGCGGAGGATGCAAAATCCAGAAGAAAAAAATAAAAAGGCCGAACAGATCAGTACACACAACCAACTCAAAAACTGCGAAAACACACTCAAAAACACACACAAAAATCGTATTTTTTCACCATTTTTCATCAAATCTTTCACAAAATCATGTTGAGAAGGATGCTATCAAGGAATTACTCAAGAAAAACGGTAAATTTCTACACCTAAACACCATTTAATCCGAAAATTAGTGATCTTGAACAAATTTATACCCAATTCGATTTTGATGCTTTTTAGTGTAATTATACTTAAATTGCTTATGTATTATGCTTGTATAACCTAGATTGATGCTATTTAACATGATTAGAAGCCTTAAACTTCAAATTTTGAGTAATCTAGGGTTTGTGTTCTTGAGCAATTTGGGGCTTTTTGATATAAACAGGTTATGGCCGATTTTTGTCATGAATTATTACTAAATTAAGTAGTGTAACATGTTTAGGTAGTTAAATGATCCAAACTTTGAGCCTAAACATGATTTTTGAGAATTAAAGTGGACTTTTTCAAGTCTAAAATTCATGAACTTGATTTTTGAGAGATAACGCCATTTGAAACTTGTTTAATTGCTAATAATGATTATTTTGACATGTTATTTGAGTTGAATGCTTATGAACTTGGCGAACATTTTCGTATATGCTTATTTTAAAAAGTGTAGATTTGATAAAAATATGAAAATGAGCATAAGTTTGATATAAATTGAACATGTCATTGTAATTATTTTGATTGATGATTTTGCTGACACTAATGCATATTTGGATGCACAAAAATTGTGTTTGATGTGTTTTGCAGACTGAAAGGGGTGAATCTTCATCCCAAGCTCGCATTGCTCCTCCTGAGAATGCGGAACAACAGGATGTTGATAACTATTACAAACAAGATATACCTCATCCAGTTATGACATTTTTAGATATGCACGTGGAAGATTTGCACCCGAACTTGAGATTAGACAGACGTTGGATAGATTATCCAAAATACCAAAGGAGCTTGCACACTCTTCATTCTAAAGCTGTTGAAGTACCTAGGGTAATAGAATGGGAACTGTTAGAAGCCGTAGGATTGGGCGAACGGATTAGAGAATTACTTACACAGAGGTATGGTAATTCTACTTTTAATGATTGGGTACAATTATTCAACATGCGTAGACCTGTATATAAAGTATGGTGTGAAGAATTATTGTGTAGTATAGAAATAAATGATCGGGTAGCTAGTTTAACCGATCGAACTTTTATTAGATTTTTGTTAGGAGGTTCGATGCGCCACATGTCTCTACTAGACATGGCTCAGGCCTTACGTATATATACGCCTGAAGAGCTAGCATCTGCCGATTATCGAGGGTTGATATTAAATGGTAGGAAGATTGATGAAAATTTTGATACGCATGGTGTATAGAGTCAAATGACTAGCCATCACCGATTTAAAGGGGGAAATTACTCTTATTTGGATATAGATAGAGCTGAGTTAAGAGTAATTCACAGGTTTCTAGCGAACTCGATTACACAGCGAGGTAAAAATAAGGAAAAGGTAAATGAGCAAGATTTATTTTACCACATGTGTATTCGAGACCCACAAAGCGCTGTAAGTATACCTTATTGTGTGGGTTATTATTTATTAGCTATGGTTAGGGGGATGAGACCGCACAGTATAATAGGAGGTGGTATATTTATTACATTAATTACTGAGTATCTCGATGTGGATATAAGTCGGGGGGGATTATTAATCGAAGAACCAAAACCCCACGATACAATTGGTTTAAATGTATATCATGGTGCTAAGGTTTTGAAGAGGTGAAATAACGCCGCAGTACAATATAATGGAAGACATCCACAGGTTGAAAGAGATCAACAGCCAGGTAATGTGGGAGGGGGAAATGAAATGACAGAAATGCAAAGGTTTATAGCTTCACAAGAGTATGAAAATGCTAGACATCGAGCATTTGAAGATTGGCAAGTTCATCAAAACCACATCATAGCTCATTGCCAACATATAGGTAGAAACTATATTCCTACTCCAAAGCCCGTATTTCCTCCCTGGTCTATAGAGATCCAACCACCGTATCCTACTTATAACCCAGCTGAAGCATTCTATAACACATATGGTTATGCATGGAACCCCTACTGGTATCAGTATCAACCCTAGTTTATTTAGTTTTATTTATTTTATTTTTGTAATGTTACTACATTTAGCACTTATGTTGATATTGTAATAATTTTCTAACTTTTATTATTAGATTTTAATAATTTTTGAATGTGGGGTAATATACCAAACTTCAAAAATATGTATATATGTTTGCAGTTTATCTTATGTACACAACAGGGTAAAACAACGCATTTTCAAAGACTGGCATTAAGTTCAGCTAAAGCAACTAATTTTGACGACAAGATGCAAAATATATGTGAAATAACAACAAGACGGAATGAACAAATGATGTGCACCATTTATCATTCAACAAACAAACGCCAATATGTTTAGAAACTTTGGTAAAATTTAATCATTTTTCTACGCTAAACACCCTCAATAATTTAAATTGTTACTGATTTCTTGCAAATGAGGACATTGCAAGATCTTAAGTGTGGAAAGGGGTTAAATTCTTTCGGATTTAAAATTTTTTTTGACTTAAACACTTGGTTACCATTAAAAATACTAGTAACAAAGTAGTTGTATTAGAATCTAGTGCTCTCTGATAACAAAGAACAGCCCTAGTCTTATATACTGACTACCCAATTCTAGTAAAATTTTTCAAAATTTTCAATTAAATGAACTCAAAATCATGTTTATACATATTTATGAAATATAAAACTAGGTGTTAACACCCAAATTATTGTTACCTTGGAAAGGACATAAATTGAGAAACAAACCAAAATGTTAGAATTCATTTAAAATGGAATAGAGGAGAATAAAAAGGCAAAGAAAGAAAAATAAAAGCCAAGTGTGGGAAATTTTTACCAAGTTATTTTAAACATATGTCACATATTTCTGTAACAAATAATTGAAGATACTTTTGCTTTGGACTAAAATAAAAAGTTTTACCTGATTTACTATAAGAAAGATGGATCTACACGATGAATCAATTCCATCATTTAAAGGAAGTAAAGTCTTCCGTAAAAGAAACGCGCTTCTTGATTTAGGTCAAGAAGTTTTCGTCCAGACCAGCTGTAGGTTGACGAAAAATCTAGAAAAGTCATTTCTAAAATCAGCAGGAAATCCACGGACCTCAGCATCAAACATGGTCGCCAAATGGTCAGACTTATCCTAACCATGAGAGGATCTGTCTTGTAAAATGGGGAGGACGTCGTGCAAATTAGCTGGATAAGACTAATGAATCAGATCCTCAGAAAGGATACTCTTCTTAAAAGATCAAAAATCAGCTTTTAAGACTGATATTACTCAATCTTTGAGATTGACCTTAAAGATTGAGAATTACAAACTCATGAAATTCAATGATATCTAAACTCGAGCTTGAACGAGAAAATATTTTGATAAAAAATTAAAACCGATTTGTTTTCTGAAAATCCATTTTCAATGCGTTCATTACCATTGAACGTAAAATCCTAGGAATTCAACTGGAATTCATTAGGTCACCTGAACCAAATCGGGTGTCAACCGTAAGAACGGTGGTTGAATAGCATGGTCAAAGACAGGACCTTGTGCCAGATCGAAAAATTATAAGGGTGAGCTTTACTATTGCTCCTACAAAGGATAGTAATTACGTCCGACACGTTATAAGACCATAATTAAAAGCATGTCAGGGGACATTGCCTTAACAGTTGCTTGTTCAACACTTTCCTTTACAACCGGACGGTAGATTACCGAAAGGTAATATACGGAGCAAGTATACTGGACGTGTTGCTTTCCTAATACAAAGTTAGCAAGTGGGTGACACAAAACCACAAGTTTTGAGCTAAAGTTTTCAAATCTGAAACCCACCAAAATATTTTGCAAACACCGGTGAAGGGTTATTCCGAAAAACTTAGCTAGGGTAAAAGCTAGAATGAATTTTCAAAAGATCAAATATTTTCATAAAGATCCAATTTCCTTAATGGATCTAAATTTTTATAGTCATGTGAGACTGTAAACCACATCGTTACTACCATTGTTTATACCGCCGTATAGAAATCACTGATGTACAAAGTGTGAAGAATAAAGAAGTGATTATAGTATTTCAAGACTATATTGCTTGAGGACAAGCAACGCTCAAGTGTGGGAATATTTGATAATGCTAAAAATAAACATATATTTCATAGCATTATTCCTCAAGAAAGACAAGCTTTTAGTTGCAATTGTCCTATTTAAAAGTGATATTCGTTTAAATAATAAAAGGTGAAGACAAAAGACAGATTTGACGAATTGAAGACGCAAACGACCAAAAAGCTCAAAAGTATAAAATACAATCAAAGAGGTTCCAATTATTGATAAGAAACGTCTCAGAATTACAAGAGTACAAGATTCAAAACGCAAAGTACAAGATATTAAATTGTACGCAAGGACGTTCGAAAATCCAGAACTGGGACCAGAGTCAACTCTCAACGCTCGACGCAACGGACTAAAAATTACAAATTAACTATGTATATAAATATAATATAATATATAATTAATTATATAAATTATATATATATATATATATATATTTATATATTAAACCGTCGGCAAGTAAAGATCCAAATTGGAGTGAGCTGTAAAGTCAAACTCCGCGACTTGCGGAGTTTGAAGAACAAAAATACCGCGACTCGCGGAGATACCCTGGACAAAAATGCCTATAAAAGCTAACGTATTTTGATCGTTTTAAATATCATATATCAATATCTCTATCATCAACGTATATATATATATATATATATATATATATATATATATATATATATATATATATATATATATATATAAATCTCCAATAATAAATTTAAATTTAAATCTCCAATATATATATATTTATATTATAATTTTAATTTAAATTTAAATCTCCAATAATAAGGGTATGTTAGCGAATGTTGTAAGGGTGTAAGTCGAAATTCTGTCCGTGTAACGCTACGCTATTTTTAATCATTGTAAGTTATGTTCAACCTTTTTAATTTAATGTCTCGTAGCTAAGTTATTATTATACTTATTTAATACCGAAGTAATCATGATGTTGGGCTAATTACTAAAATTGGGTAATTGGGCTTTGTACCATAATTGGGGTTTGGACAAAAGAACGACACTTGTGGAAATTAGACTATGGGCTATTAATGGGCTTTATATTTATTTAACTAAATGATAGTTTGTTAATTTTAATATAAGGATTTACAATTGGACGTCCCTATAAATAACCATATACATGAAACGCCCCGTCCTAATCCATCCGGACGAAGTCTATATTGGTTATAAATGATTCATAATAGATGTTTACATCGCGAGGTACTTGACCTCTAAATGATACATTTTATAAACATTGCATTCGTTTTTAAAAGACAATCTTTCATTTCATTGAAAGTTGACAGGTATGCATACCATTTCATAATATCCAATCTATAAATGACCTAATCTGTCATTTACTTAATAATCATCTCTAATGAACTTCAACGACTCGAATGCAACGTCTTTTGAAATATGTCATGAATGACTTCAAGTAATGTCCTTAAAATGAGCTAATGCACAGCGAAAGATTTCTTTCAAACCTGAGAATAAACATGTTTTCAAGTGTCAAACAAAAGGTTGGTGCGTTCATTAATTTATAGTAATCATTTCATTTTCATCATTTTAATAGACCACAAGATTTTTAAATATTAAAAAACGTGCAGAAGTCCCATTCCAACTGCACAAAAAAATAACTTTCGTATGAAGAACACCTGGTGAGGATTCAAAATATAATAGTAACCATCTGTGCCGGTCTTTCACCCCACGGCTGAATACATGTGCCTTCAAAATATAGAACCTCTGTGCCGGTCTTTACTCCCCACGGCTGAACACATGTTTATAAAATATAGGACAACCGGTGCCAAAATGTCATAAATAATAAACCATCCACCCGACTCGGGAGCTCATACGCTCTAACGGAACCCGGGGGCTAATGCGTGTCATAATAATCAACCCCAATCCCAGATAATTCTATCATAGAATGCAGTTAAGGTACTTGTGTCTATTGCGTCAAACATTTATAAAAGCGCATGTATTCTCAGTCCCAAAAATGTAAAGAGTAAAAAGGGAATCAAATGAAACTCACCATACTGTATTTTGTAGTAAAAATACATATAACGTTATTGAACAAGTATAAGGTTGGCCTCGGATTCACGAACCTATATTATTCATATATATATTAAAGCATATACTTGTAATCGAACAAGTTTAGATATTATTATTAATTATTATTTCAGTAACTTGTATGTTTCATTAAAAATTAAATTACTATACTTTATTTTATATACATTAGATAAATAATTAGTATTTATTATGAAAATATTAATGTTGTTATGTGATATGTTTTAAAAATAATCTTATATAGTTATTTATTTGGTAAAATAATATCTATAATAATAAATAAAAATTTGTATCTTTTTATGATAATAATATTAATATTAAAAGTAATTAGATTTAGTAATGATACTGATATTAATAGCTTTGATAATAATACTAAAAAATAAAAGTAATGGTAGTAATAATAATAATTTTAATAGAAAAGATAATAATGATAAGATAAAATGTTAGTTTTTCATAAAAATAATATTTTAAATAATAATGGTACTTTTAATAAAACTGATGATTTTAATAGAAATTTTAATAGCCATTTTAATCATAACAATGCTATATATTTTAATAGTAATAATAATAATGATAATAATATTAGTTGTACAAAAATCTTATTTCTAATATTAGTAATAATAATAATTACTTAATAACAATCAATAATAAATAATAATAATAATAATAATAATAATAATAATAATAATAATAATAATAATAATAATAATAATAATAATAATAATAATAATAATGAAATAATGATAATAAGAGTATTAGTAATAACTACCTCAAAGGAGTAGCCCTAAAAAAATGCCCGAGTTCGGGTTCAAACCCGCGACGTCCCGCTAACCCGATAACATCCTTAACCAATGCTATACTTCTTATTTTCTATTTTAGCTAGCTCCTAAAATTCTTTTAACCCATGATTTCTTATTTCCTTCTTTCTAAACCAAATTAATAATCTTCAAATCTAACTTTGATTCATCAATATCATTGTTCATTATCATATCATTAACAGATCATCATATGCTCATCATTAATATATCATATCGTCATCATCTTTATTCATAGTCACCATCATCTATATCAATTATCATTCACGACATCCTTATCATTATCAATATTGTTACCATTTATGATGCATAACCTCCCCCCTTAAATCTCCATTTTAATCAGTACACTAAGGCAGATTATTGGCTAGGAACTCGGCCCAAAGAGTGGCAGCCCAACAACAATTTTTACAAGCCCGATCATTAACAAGTCCAATTAATCGTTTAAGGAAACCCAACTTATCACAGCCCATTTAACAACCTACGGCCCAACTGGATTTCAAATAAACTAATATGGACCAACATAAACCTAATTCCAAAACGGTTTAATGGACTCAATTGCATCTAACAGTCCATTTCATTAAAACAATTCGCTGTCCATCTGAAAATGTAAAAGAATTTCGGTCCAATCATGGTAACGTAATTCATTTGGTTACACACCATTTTAATCAACCTAGATTCGTTTTCATGACCCTACTAACAGCTGTACCATCTCCTTTTATCCAAGATCTTTCCATATTATCATCATATCACACCTTTAATAAATCAAGTGGGGGGACATTCGGTTTTATTAAACAAATGAATAACAAAGACTTGGTTGTATAATGAATATGGCTGTATTTACAAGTGGGAATGTTTGGTTTATCAATGGTCGGCCACCAAGGAAAAAGGTACCCCTTAGTAGTCTATATTGTTAATAAATACATTACTTTAGGTTTGAAGGTTTATAAAACTGAAAAGTAGAAAAAAACGTACAACAGCAGTAATAAGGTGTGTTCTTCGTACTTGGTATTTGAACAGAAGAAAAAATATCGTAGGCGGTTGTTCGTTATGGTTTTCATGGGTGATTGTTAATAGGTTTTTGGTGATGGTTATATTTTTGGTTGCAACAGAGAACATGAACTAGAGGGAGGGAGAGAGAGAGAGGATAGCGAGGGTGGCGATTGTAGTGACCCGAACTTTTCCATGTTTATATATATTAATTGAGATTGATATTTACATGATTAGATGTTTCCAACATGTTAAGCAATCAAACTTGTTAAGACTTGATTAATTGAAATATGTTTCATATAGACAATTGACCACCCAAGTTGACCGGCGATTCACGAACGTTAAAACTTGTAAAACCGACATGACGATATATATATGGATATACATATGGTTAACATGAGATTATGATAAGTAAGTATCTCCATAAGTATATTAACAATGAGTTATATACATATAAACAAGACTACTAACTTAAGGATTTCGAAACGAGACATATATGTAACGATTATCGTTGTAACGACATTTAAATGTATATATATCATATTAAGATATATTAATATATCATAATATCATGATAATATAATAATTTAACATCTCATTAGATATAATAAACAATGGGTTAACAACATTAATTGTGATCGTTAACTTAAAGGTTTCAAAACAACACTTACATGTAACGACTAACGATGACTTAACGACTCAGTTAAAATGTATATACATGTAGTGTATTTAGATGTATTAAAATACTTTTGGGAGACTTCAAGACATATATCAAAACACTCATACTTAACGAAAATGGTTACAGTTACTTTTCCATTCTTTTCTTTCATCAAGAATTCTAGTCGTATTCTTACCCGTATTATATACAGCATCAAAACGTACTTACTATGAGTATATACCAATAGGAACTAGCATGGGATTCCACTCTTGATTATGTCATGTATGACTAATTAATTTTAACTTCTACCATGAGCTAGTCAACTAACTAGAACTCCTTTTAACCCCACTCACCACTCACCAATTACCACTCATCATTCACTCCATTTCACTTCCAATTCTCTTTCTAATTCTCTCTCAACACACACACTATTATGAACGTATTTTTCCAGTAGTTAATCATCATCTTCATCAAAAATCTCTTCAAGAATCAAGCTATAATCATCATAGGAAGAACACTTCAAGAACACTTCAAAAATCCCTTCAAGTTTACTAATTTACTTCCAAGCTTTCTAATCCATTCCAAGTAATCATCTAAGATCAAGAAACCTTTGTTATATACAGTAGGTTATCTTTCTTATTCAAGGTAATATTCATATTCAAACTTTGATTCAATTTCTATAACTATAATCTATCTTAATTCGAGTAAAAATCTTACTTCAACTTGTTTTTGTGTCATGATCCTACTTCAAGAACTTTCAAGCCATCCAAGATCCTTTGAAGCTAGATCATTTCTTGTCACTTCCAGTAGGTTTACCTACTAAACTTTAGGTAGTAATGATGTTCATAACATCATTCGATTCATATATATAAAACTATCTTATTCGAAGGTTTAAACTCGTAATCACTAGAACATAGTTTAGTTAATTCTAAACTTGTTCGCAAACAAAAGTTAATCCTTCTAACTTGACTTTTAAACTTAACTACACACATGTTCTATATCTATATGATATGCTAACTTAATGATTTAAAACCTGAAAACACGAAAAACACCGTAAAACCGGATTTACGCCGTCGTAGTAACACCGCGGGCTGTTTTGGGTTAGTTAATTAAAAACTATGATAAATTTTGATTTAAAAGTTGTTATTCTGAGAAAATGATTTTTATCATGAACATGAAACTATATCCAAAAATTATGGTTAAACTCAAAGTGGAAGTATGTTTTCTAAAATGGTCATCTAGACGTCGTTCTTTCGACTGAAATGACTACCTTTACAAAAATGACTTGTAACTTATTTTTCCGACTATAAACCTATACTTTTCTGTTTAGATTCATAAAATAGAGTTCAATATGAAACCATATCAATTTGATTCACTCAAAACGGATTTAAAATGAAGAAGTTATGGGTAAAAGAAGATTGGATAATTTGTCTCATTTTAGCTACGTGAAAATTGGTAACAAATCTATTCCAACCATAACTTAATCAACTTGTATTGTATATTATGTAATCTTGAGATACCATAGACACGTATACAATGTTTCGACCTATCATGTCGACACATCTATATATATTTCGGAACAACCATAGACACTCTATATGTGAATGTTGGAGTTAGCTATACAGGGTTGAGGTTGATTCCAAAATATATATAGTTTGAGTTGTGATCAATACTGAGATATGTATACACTGGGTCGTGGATTGATTCAAGATAATATTTATCGATTTATTTCTGTACATCTAACTGTGGACAACTAGTTGTAGGTTACTAACGAGGACAGCTGACTTAATAAACTTAAAACATCAAAATATATTAAAAGTGTTGTAAATATATTTTAAACATACTTTGATATATATGTATATATTGTTATAGGTTCGTGAATCAACCAGTGGCCAAGTCCTACTTCCCGACGAAGTAAAAATCTGTGAAAGTGAGTTATAGTCCCACTTTTAAAATCTAATATTTTTGGGATGAGAATACATGCAGGTTTTATAAATGATTTACAAAATAGACACAAGTACGTGAAACTACATTCTATGGTTGAATTATCGAAATCGAATATGCCCCCTTTTTATTAAGTCTGGTAATCTAAGAATTAGGGAACAGACACCCTAATTGACGCGAATCCTAAAGATAGATCTATTAGGCCTAACAAACCCCATCCAAAGTACCGGATGCTTTAGTACTTCGAAATTTATATCATATCCGAAGGGTGTCCCGGAATGATGGGGATATTCTTATATATATGCATCTTGTTAATGTCGGTTACCAGGTGTTCACCATATGAATGATTTTTATCTCTATGTATGGGATGTGTATTGAAATATGAAATCTTGTGGTCTATTGTTACGATTTGATATATATAGGTTAAACCTATAACTCACCAACATTTTTGTTGACGTTTAAAGCATGTTTATTCTCAGGTGAATACTAAGAGCTTCCGCTGTTGCATACTAAAATAAGGACAAGATTTGGAGTCCATGTTTGTATGATATTGTGTAAAAACTGCATTCAAGAAACTGATTTCGATGTAACATATTTGTATTGTAAACCATTATGTAATGGTCGTGTGTAAACAGGATATTTTAGATTATCATTATTTGATAATCTACGTAAAGCTTTTTAAACCTTTATTTATGAAATAAAGGTTATGGTTTGTTTTAAAAATGAATGCAGTCTTTAAAAAACGTCTCATATAGAGGTCAAAACCTCGCAACGAAATCAATTAATATGGAACGTTTTAATCAATAAGAACGGGACATTTCAGTTGGTATCAGAGCGTTGGTCTTAGAGAACCAGAAAATTTGCATTAGTGTGTCTTATCGAGTTTGTTAGGATGCATTAGTGAGTCTGGACTTCGACCGTATTTTCTTTAAAAATGATTGCTTAACATTTTTGTTGGAAACTATATATTTTTAACATATGAATATTATGTGATATATTAATCTCTTAACGTGTTCGATATTATGTGATAGATGTCTACCTCTAGAACAAGTCCCATTGACTCACCTAATAATAATGAAGAGTTAAATGTAAATTGGAATGATTCGTGGACTGATTCACAAGTTCCCGAAGAGGAACCGGAAGAAGAGTCGGAACCGAAAGAAGAATCGAAACCGGAAGAAGAATCGGAACCGGAAGAAGAAATAGAACCGGTGGGGGAAATAATAAAACGGTTAAGTAAAAGAGAATCCTCAACCAACCGACCAAGGTTAATTATGGTCAATGGTGTTTCCGTCAAGGAAGCAAAATATTGGGAGGATTACCAATTCTCCGATGAATCAGATTCCGACGAGAATTCCGATGATGTTATAGAAATTACCCCAACCGAATTTAAAAAGGCAAAAGAAAATAATAAGGGAAAGGGCATAAAAATAGAGAAATCTAATTCCAACTCCGATGAACTTTATATGTATCGTCAAACCCCGAAGTCCTTAAGTTGTAACAATGACCCGGGAACCTCTAAACCACCAGGATTTTCTAAACCAATGTGGACAACGACGGCTCGTATTAGGGGAACATCATATATCCCTAGAAACTTGGCAAAACGAACCAAAACCGAACAAGAAGAAACGAGCGAGTCGGAATAAGATAGTTGTATTCGTGTGGTGTAATATATGTAATATAGTGTGCTTATGCTTTATGATATATGTAAAAATTGCTTGTATTAATAAGTATTTTTTTTATGAATCTAACTCTTGTCTATTTTACAGTATAAAAACACAAAATGGATAGATAACCCAATATTTTAAGAGACCTACCCGGAGACATGATTGATGAAATCTTGTCTAGAGTCGGTCAGAATTCCTCGGCACAACTATTTAAGGCGAGATCAGTTTGTATGACATTCGAAGAACGTTCCAAGAATGCCTTGGTTTATAAAAGGCTTTCGTTCGAAAGATGGGGGATATCACATTGGGAAATCCATAAGTTACGATGTGTTTACTTTGACGCATATATTGCGGGGAACCCAAATGCTATTTTACGCAACGGGTTAAGAAATTATTTTGACTCAGTATATCCGAATATAGAACTTCGTGATTTAGAAAAAGCGGCTAACATGCAACATAAAGAAGCATGTTATGCTTACGGATTAGTAATGTTCGCTTCTCACCAAAGTGAGAACAAGAACATCGGGCTACAATTATTAAACAAAACGTTCCCACAAGTGACGGAGTCGGTAATTGGGGTAAGAAATGAGGTTTTTAGGTTATAACGAGACTGTTGGTCATTATGTAACCCTCGTCCCTTTGACGACGTTACAACACGCTGTCTTATCAACGACCATAACGGTTATGTTCTACAAGACCAAGGATGGGAAGTAGTCCTAGTAAAACCAGAATGCATGACTTGTTTCTGGACGTATGAATTACGTGTCTTTATTGCCTTTGCTGAATGACTTGTGTACTAGCTAGAATTATCTTCACAACTATCTTGTATCAAAGTTATTGTGTGCTATATTTCATGCTTTATGTAAAATAAGCGGTATTGTAAGTTTGTAAAATATTGTATAAAAGTTTGAACGCGAAATATTATTACAATCAGTTTTTCATATAGAATTGTAGTAGTTGAATTGTATATTAGCTACTAAGTATGAACTTAACGGGTAGGTACTACCCGAAGTTAAACTTATAAAACGCTAATATGAAGAAAAAACTTTTATAAATGAGTTCATATTATGCTACGAAATACTATTAACTACTCTTAATATTCTGTATGATTAACTTGTTCCATTTGACTATTTTGAAGGAAATGGCACCGACTACTCGACACACCGTGAATATGAATGAAGAGGAATTCCGTACTTTTCTAGCTTCAAACATAGCCGCAGTACAGGCTGCGCTACATACCAACAATAACCTTGGATCTGGCAGTACAGGAAATCGTGTAGGATGCACCTACAAAGAATTCACTGCCTGCAAACCTTTGGAATTTGATGGAATCGAAGGACTGATCGGATTGAAACGGTGGACCGAGAAGGTCGAATCAGTGTTTGCCATAAGTAAGTGTAGTGAAGAGGACAAAGTGAAGTACGCTACGCATACCTTCACAGGTTCTGCATTAACATGGTGGAATACCTATCTAGAGCAAATGGGACAAGATGATGAGTACGCACTACCGTGATCAGCATTCAAGCACTTGATGAACGAGAAGTACCGTCCCAGAACCGAGGTCAATAAGCTCAAGACAGAACTTAGAGGGTTACGAACCCAAGGATTTGATATCACCACGTACGAAAGACGATTCACAGAATTGTGCCTATTGTGTCCGGGAGAATTCGAAGATGAGGAAGAGAAGATCGACGCGTTTGTGAAAGGATTACCGGAAAGAATCCAAGAAGATATAAGTTCACACGAGCCCGCCTCCATACAACAGGCATGTAGAATGGCTCACAAACTAGTGAACCAAATTGAAGAAAGAATTAAAGAACAGACTGCTGAAGAGGCCAATGTGAAGCAAGTCAAAAGAAAGTGGGAGGAAAACGGTGATAAGAATCACCAATACAACAACAACAGCAATTACAACAATAATCGCAACAATTATCCCAACAATCGCAACATCAATCGCAACTACAACAAATGGCCCAACAACAACAACAACAACAGCAACTACAACAAGCATCCCAACAACAATAATAACCACAACAACAACAACAATCAGAAGCAGCTATGCCAAATGTGTGAAAAGTATCACTCGGGGTTCTGCACCAAATTTTGTAACAAGTGTAAACGAAATGGTCATAGCGCGGTGAAGTGTGAGGTCTACGGACCAGGGGTTAATAGAACGAAAGGAAAAAATGGTGTCGGAATGAGTAATGGCGGAGCAAGTAGTGTCGGAGCAAGTTATGCCAATGTAGTTTGTTATAAATGTGAAAAACCGGGCCACATTATTAGAAATTGCCCGAACCAGGAGAACACGAATGGACAAGGCCGCGGAAGAGTTTTCAATATTAATGCGGCAGAGGCACCGGAAGACCCGGAGCTTGTTACGGGTACGTTTCTTATTGACAATAAATCTGCTTACGTTTTATTTGATTTGGGTGCGGATAGAAGCTATATGAGTAGAGATTTTTGTGCTAAATTAAGTTGTCCATTGACGCCTTTGGATAGTAAATTTTTACTCGAATTAGCAAATGGTAAATTAATTTCAGCAGATAATATATGTCGGAATCGAGAAATTAAACTGGTTAGCGAAACATTTAAGATTGATTTGATACCAGTAGAGTTAGGGAGTTTTGATGTGATAATCGATATGGACTGGTTGAAAGAAGTGAAAGCAGAGATCGTTTGTTACAAAAATGCAATTCGCATTATACGAGAAAAAGGAAAACCCTTAATGGTGTACGGAGAAAAGGGCAACACGAAGCTACATATTAATAGTAATTTGAAGGCACAAAAACTAATAAGAAAAGGTTGCTATGCTGTTCTAGCACACGTCGAGAAAGTACAAACTGAAGAAAAGAGCATCAATGATGTTCCCATTGCAAAAGAATTTCCCGATGAATTTTCGAAAGAATTACTGGGATTACCCCCACAGCGATCCGTTGAATTTCAAATAGATCTTGTACCAGGAGCTGCACCAATAGCTCGTGCTCCTTATAGAATCGCACCCAGCGAGATGAAAGAACTGCAAAGCCAATTACAAGAACTTTTAGAGCGTGGTTTCATTCGACCAAGCACATCACCGTGGGGAGCTCCTATTTTGTTTGTCAAGAAGAAAGATGGTACATTCAGGTTGTGTATCGACTACCGAGAGTTGAACAAACTTACCATCAAGAACCGCTACCCACTACCGAGAATCGACGACTTATTTGATCAACTACAAGGCTCGTCTGTTTATTCAAAGATTGACTTACGTTCCGGGTATCATCAAATGCGGGTGAAAGAAGATGATATTCCAAAGACTGCTTTCAGAACACGTTACGGTCATTACGAGTTTATGGTCATGCCGTTTGGTTTAACTAATGCACCATCTGTGTTCATGGACCTTATGAACCGAGTGTGTGGACCATACCTTGACAAGTTTGTCATTGTTTTCATTGATGACATACTTATTTACTCAAAGAATGACCAAGAACACGGTGAACATTTGAGAAAGGTGTTAGAAGTATTGAGGAAGGAAGAATTGTACGCTAAGTTTTCAAAGTGTGCATTTTGGTTGGAAGAAGTTCAATTCCTCGGTCACATAGTGAACAAAGAAGGTATTAAGGTGGATCCGGCAAAGATAGAAACTGTTGAAAAGTGGGAAACCCCGAAAACTCCGAAACACATACGCCAGTTTTTAGGACTAGCTGGTTACTACAGAAGGTTCATCCAAGACTTTTCCAGAATAGCAAAACCCTTGACTGCATTAACGCATAAAGGGAAGAAATTTGAATGGAATGATGAACAAGAGAAAGCGTTTCAGTTATTGAAGAAAAAGCTAACTACGGCACCTATATTGTCATTGCCTGAAGGGAATGATGATTTTGTGATTTATTGTGACTCATCAAAGCAAGGTCTCGGTTGTGTATTAATGCAACGAACGAAGGTGATTGCTTATGCGTCTAGACAATTGAAGATTCACGAACAAAATTATACGACGCATGATTTGGAATTAGGCGCGGTTGTTTTTGCATTAAAGACTTGGCACTACTTATATGGGGTCAAAAGTATTATATATACCGACCACAAAAGTCTTCAACACATATTTAATCAAAAACAACTGAATATGAGGCAGCGTAGGTGGATTGAATTGTTGAATGATTACAACTTTGAGATTCGTTACCACCCGGGGAAGGCAAATGTGGTAGCCGACGCCTTGAGCAGGAAGGACAGAGAACCCATTCGAGTAAAATCTATGAATATAGTGATTCACAATAACCTTACTACTCAAATAAAGGAGGCGCAACAAGGAGTTTTAAAAGAGGGAAATTTAAAGGATGAAATACCCAAAGGATCAGTGAAGCATCTTAATATTCGGGAAGACGGAACCCGGTATAGGGCTGAAAGGATTTGGGTACCAAAATTTGGAGATATGAGAGAAATGGTACTTAGAGAAGCTCATAAAACCAGATACTCAATACATCCTGGAACGGGGAAGATGTACAAGGATCTCAAGAAACATTTTTGGTGGCCGGGTATGAAAGCCGATGTTGCTAAATACCTAGGAGAATGTTTGACGTGTTTTAAGGTCAAAGCGGAGCATCAGAAACCATCAGATCTACTTCAACAACCCAAAATCCCGGAATGGAAATGGGAAAACATTACCATGGATTTCATCACTAAATTGCCAAGGACTGCAAGTGGTTTTGATACTATTTGGGTAATAGTTGATCGTCTCACCAAATCAGCACATTTCCTGCCAATAAGAGAAGATGACAAGATGGAGAAGTTAGCACGACTGTATTTGAAGGAAGTCGTCTCCAGACATGGAATACCAATCTCTATTATCTCTGATAGGGATGGCAGATTTATTTCAAGATTCTGGCAGACATTACAGCAAGCATTGGGAACTCGTCTAGACATGAGTACTGCTTATCATCCACAAACTGATGGGCAGAGCGAAAGGACGATACAAACGCTTGAAGACATGCTACGAGCATGTGTTATTGATTTCGGAAACAGTTGGGATCGACATCTACCATTAGCAGAATTTTCCTACAACAACAGCTACCATTCAAGCATTGAGATGGCACCGTTTGAAGCACTTTATGGTAGAAAGTGCAGGTCTCCGATTTGTTGGAGTGAAGAGGGGGATAGATAGATTACGGGTCCGGAGATTATACAAGAAACTACCGAGAAGATCATCCAAATTCAACAACGGTTGAAAACCGCCCAAAGTCGACAAAAGAGCTACGCTGACATTAAAAGAAAAGATATAGAATTTGAAATTGGAGAGATGGTCATGCTTAAAGTTGCACTTTGGAAAGGCGTTGTTCGATTTGGTAAACGAGGGAAATTAAATCCAAGGTATATTGGACCATTCAAGATTATTGATCGTGTCGGACCAGTAGCTTACCGACTTGAGTTACCTCAACAACTCACGGCTGTACATAACACTTTCCACGTCTCGAATTTGAAGAAATGTTTTGCTAAAGAAGATCTCACTATTCCGTTAGATGAAATCCAAATCAACGAAAAACTCCAATTCATCGAAGAACCCGTCGAAATAATGGATCGTGAGGTTAAAAGAGTTAAGCAAAACAAGATACCAATTGTTAAGGTTCAATGGAATGCTCGTAGAGGACCCGAGTTCACCTGGGAGCATGAAGATCAGATGAAGAAGAAATACCCGCATCTATTTCCAGAAGATTCGTCAACACCTTCAACAGCTTAAAATTTCGGGACGAAATTTATTTAACGGGTAGGTACTGTAGTGACCCGAACTTTTCCATGTTTATATATATTAATTGAGATTGATATTTACATGATTAGATGTTTCCAACATGTTAAGCAATAAAACTTGTTAAGACTTGATTAATTGAAATATGTTTCATATAGACAATTGACCACCCAAGTTGACCGGCGATTCACGAACGTTAAAACTTGTAAAAACGACATGACGATATATATATATATATATGGATATACATATGGTTAACATGAGATTATGATAAGTAAGTATCTCCATAAGTATATTAACAATGAGTTATATACATATAAACAAGACTACTAACTTAAGGATTTCGAAACGAGACATATATGTAACGATTATCGTTGTAACGACATTTAAATGTATATATATATATATATATCATATTAAGATATATTAATATATCATAATATCATGATAATATAATAATTTAACATCTCATTAGATATAATAAATAATGGGTTAACAACATTAATTGAGATCGTTAACTTAAAGGTTTCAAAACAACACTTACATGTAACGACTAACAATGACTTAACGACTCAGTTAAAATGTATATAAATGTAGTGTAATTAGATGTATTAAAATACTTTTGGAAGACTTCAAGACATATATCAAAACACTCATAGTTAACGAAAATGGTTACAGTTACTTTTCCATTCTTTTCTTTCATCAAGAATTCTAGTTATATTCTTACCCGTATTATACACAGCTTCAAAACGTACTTACTATGAGTATATACCAATAGGAACTAGCAAGGGATTCCACTCTTGATTATGTCATGTATGACTAATCAATTTTAACTTCTACCATGAGCTAGTCAACTAACTAGAACTCCTTTTAACCCCACTCACCACTCACCAATTACCACTCATCATTCACTCCATTTCACTTCCAATTCTCTTTCTAATTCTCTCTCAACACACACACACACACTATTATGAACGTATTTTTCTAGTAGTTAATCATCATCTTCATCAAAAATCACTTCAAGAATCAAGCTATAATCATCATAGGAAGAACACTTCAAGAACACTTCAAAAATCCCTTCAAGTTTACTAATTTACTTCCAAGCTTTCTAATCCATTTCAAGTAATCATCTAAGATCAAGAAACCTTTGTTATATACAGTAGGTTATCTTTCTTATTCAAGGTAATATTCATATTCAAACTTTGATTCAATTTCTATAACTATAAACTATCTTAATTCGAGTAAAAATCTTACTTGAACTTGTTTTTGTGTCATGATCCTACTTCAAGAACTTTCAAGCCATCCAAGATCCTTTGAAGCTAGATCATTTCTTGTCACTTCCAGTAGGTTTACCTACTAAACTTGAGGTAGTAATGATGTTCATAACATCATTCGATTCATATATATAAAACTATCTTATTCGAAGGTTTAAACTCGTAATCACTAGAACATAGTTTAGTTAATTCTAAACTTGTTCGCAAACAAAAGTTAATCCTTCTAAATTGACTTTTAAAATTAACTACACACATGTTATATATCTATATGATATGCTAACTTAATGATTTAAAACCTGGAAACACGAAAAACACCGTAAAACCGGATTTACGCCGTCGTAGTAACACCGCAGGCTGTTTTGGGTTAGTTAATTAAAAACTATGATAAACTTTGATTTAAAAGTTGTTATTCTGAGAAAATGATTTTTATTATGAACTTGAAACTATATCCAAAAATTATGGTTAAACTCAAAGTGGAAGTATGTTTTCTAAAATGGTCATCTAGACGTCGTTCTTTCGACTGAAATGACTACCTTTACAAAAACAACTTGTAACTTATTTTTCCGACTATAAACCTATACTTTTCTGTTTAGATTCATAAAATAGAGTTCAATATGAAACCATAGCAATTTGATTCACTCAAAACGGATTTAAAATGAAGAAGTTATGGGTAAAAGAAGATTGGATAATTTTTCTCATTTTAGCTACGTGAAAATTGGTAACAAATCTATTCCAACCATAACTTAATCAACTTGTATTGTATATTATGTAATCTTGAGATACCATAGACACGTATACAATGTTTCGACCTATCATGTCGACACATCTATATATATTTTGGAACAACCATAGACACTCTATATGTGAATGTTGGAGTTAGCTATACAGGGTTGAGGTTGATTCCAAAATATATATAGTTTGAGTTGTGATCAATACTGAGATACGTATACACTGGGTCGTGGATTGATTCAAGATAATATTTATCGATTTATTTCTGTACATCTAACTGTGGACAACTAGTTGTAGGTTACTAACGAGGACAGCTGACTTAATAAACTTAAAACATCAAAATATATTAAAAGTGTTGTAAATATATTTTAAACATACTTTGATATATATGTATATATTGTTATAGGTTCGTGAATCAACCAGTGGCCAAGTCCTACTTCCCGACGAAGTAAAAATATGTGAAAGTGAGTTATAGTCCCACTTTTAAAATCTAATATTTTTGGGATGAGAATACATGCAGGTTTTATAAATGATTTACAAAATAGACACAAGTACGTGAAACTACATTCTATGGTTGAATTATCGAAATCGAATATGCCCCTTTTTATTAAGTCTGGTAATCTAAGAATTAGGGAACAGACACCCTAATTGACGCGAATCCTAAAGAAAGATCTATTGGGCCTAACAAACCCCATCTAAAGTACCGGATGCTTTAGTACTTCGAAATTTATATCATATCCGAAGGGTGTCCCGGAATGATGGGGATATTCTTATATATATGCATCTTGTTAATGTCGGTTACCAGGTGTTCACCATATGAATGATTTTTATCTCTATGTATGGGATGTGTATTGAAATATGAAATCTTGTGGTCTATTGTTACGATTTGATATATATAGGTTAAACCTATAACTCACCAACATTTTTGTTGACGTTTAAAGCATCTTTATTCTCAGGTGAATACTAAGAGCTTCTGCTGTTGCATACTAAAATAAGGACAAGATTTGGAGTCCATTTTTGTATGATATTGTGTAAAAACTACATTCAAGAAACTGATTTCGATGTAACATATTTGTATTGTAAACCATTATGTAATGGTCGTGTGTAAACAGGATATTTTAGATTATCATTATTTGATAATCTACGTAAAGCTTTTTAAACCTTTATTTATGAAATAAAGGTTATGGTTTGTTTTAAAAATGAATGCAGTCTTTGAAAAACGTCTCATATAGAGGTCAAAACCTCGCAACGAAATCAATTAATATGGAACGTTTTTAATCAATAAGAATGAGACATTTCAGCGATGGTTTGTACTTTCTGTGATTAACAAAATCCGAAGGTGGTTTAAGTGTTAGCCGAAGGTGGTGTAGGAGTTGTAGGTGGTAGTTAACGATGGTAGCACAAATGGTTAATTGAGTTATGGTGGTAGTTTACCTTGGTGGTTTGAAGAAGACAAGATGGTGATTAGTGATGGTGTTTTGTAGGGTAAACGGCTACAAGATAGTATCAACCGAATCAGTCGAGTTGTAATGGATAGCAACAAGAAGATGTTTGTTGTTATGTATGTGTTTTTTTTATCAATCGGATGTAATTGTGAATGTATATGTAATATGTCAATATATGGAGATGATTAAAACAATAGCATGATTTGATCGAGGCTTGTATGTTTGTGGTAATTTAGTCTCCATGATTGAGATGTGAAACAGAATGAAGAATAATATATTTACTCATATTGATTCCCAATCAATTTTTGTCTTATAACTGAATTGAGATCGACATATAATAAAGGTGAGACATGGAAATAAATTTAATACAGTTCGATAGTTAAGTTTAACAGAATTTTGATTCTTTATGTGATTATATATGTATATATAATTAATATTAGTAATATAATTATATTAATAATAATAATACTTTTAATATTATTATTATTATTATTATTAATACTAAAAATAGTAATAATAATATTAATTATCAAAGATAATGATAATCATTAATATTTAATATTAATGATAATAATGAAAGTAATAATAATACTATTAGTATGATAACTATATTTTAACTTGTGCTCAAATGTAATATATTAACCCTACATTTCATTAGTTATGTAATACTTATTTATATAATAATATATCTGAATATTTATATATTTTATATATATATTACAATATAATATTAATTATATGTAGAAGTCATATATATATTCATACTTCTATATATATAATTACGTCTTAAATATCAAGTGTTATTACATGGATAAATATATTACTTATATTTATTGAAACATATAACCTCAAAATATAACATTATACATTTAATACTTTGTTAACATTGACAAATTATATATATATTTATTTTATTAATTTTTAATAACAATAACATATAATACTTCAAATTGTATTTCGAATTATTGTTTATATATCCATATATACATAAATGTTCGTGAATCGTCGAGCACAGTCAAAGGGTAATTGATTACATAAATATAAATTTCAAAACTTTCGAGACTCAACATTACAGATTTTGCTTATCGTGTCGGAAATATATAAAGATTAAAGTTTAAATTTGATTGAAAATTTTCGGGTCATCACAGTACCTACCCGTTAAAGAAATTTCATCCCGAAATTTGAGTGAGGTCGTCATGGCTAACAATAAAAATGTTTTAATGACAAATATTAGTTATAGTTTTATCATTATTGATTAATATAGATAGAAAGATTCGATCATGTGAAGCGTACGAGTGAAGATATCACAAAAGAGTGAAAAGTTTCGTCATATCTTTTGACATAGATAGGATTGATTTCCAAGTTCAAGAGATTTGGAGAAAATCTTCGTAATAAGATTTGATTTTTCGGTAATCAAGGGAATTAGGATCCGCTTTAAATGTGATCATCGGTTTTGATTTCTCTGTCGGATATTTTACTATAAATCCACCCCCGTCGTTTCCTTACAACTCACACCTTCTATTCTTTCTCCTCAATTCATACTTTAAAATATTCATCAATATGCTCCATCTCGTTTTGATCCTTGATATACTTCTAACCTTCATATCTATCATTCTTTTCTTTCATCTACCACCGAGGGATTTTATTTACTTCTACTATTATCTTGGGGTTATAGTGTTATTAATTTTCCCGTGCCTTTACGTAGCAATACGTATTGATATGCACGGTTTGTAATTTATGTGTTGTTGTCGAGCTTTATATTTTCTTTTATATTCAAGTGGTCCATACTTCTGTCTCCTCTTCCAGACTTTAAGCCAAGCGAATTATGGTCCGGAATTCGTAGGTATGGATTTTGGATGAACATAGTTAATGTTCTGAGAAGAAACTCAAAATGGCACAATCTTGATTTTGCAAATTACCAGAATATTCGAAAAGATAGAGCTATCAATAAGATATGTTCTTAATATGTTTAGAGATTGGGTAGAATGTAAGAGTCGTATGACATGGAACATGATGATGGTACTGTGAATCATCACGTTCCATTAGAAACTCAGCATGAATTACTGTAATATAATCACGTTGATCAAGTGTCATTATATTATACTAATTCATGCATCAGTTCCCAACACTACTTAAAAAAAATATTCATAATTTAAATTCAAAGGTTTATAGAATATAGAAACTAAAACAGTTTCCTTTTATGAGATAACACAGATAGCGTGGAGAGATAATTAATATCGGATGAGAATATTTATGAAGATATCTGATGATGTAGCGTGAGGGTACGAAATAGTATTATTTTTAATACAAAATACTACAAAATATGACACAAGTTTTATTAATTTACGGATGGGATATACCTAAACCTTGCTACAACACTATAGGCAGTGTACCTAATCGTAGAGTAGTGTAGTTTTTAGTAAGTCCGGTTCGTTCCACAGGGAGCTGGTGAAGTTAACGCTATATTATTAAGTTTATTTGTAAAAATATATATATAAATAAGTAGTAGTTTTATTATAAAATGGAGGTTTTACCGTTTAATGACCGGTTTGTCGATTTTAAGCGTAAAAATAAATGACAAAAATTAAAGTGCGTAAAATAAATTGCGATAAATAAAATGACAGAAAATAAAATTGCAAGTAATAAAATGACAGTAAATAAAGATACGATGAGAAATATAATAAAAGAATTATGCTTATTTAAACTTCCGTAATCATGATGTTTGACGTGTTGATTTTAATTTATTACCATGGGTTAATTGTCCTTTGTCCTGGTTTATTTGATACATCTATCTGGTTTTTGTCCATAATAGTCCATCGGTCATAAATATAAAGTGCGAGTATCCTCGTCAAATTACCCTTATACCCGAAGTCAAATATTCCAACTGATTAAGGATTTAAACTGTGACGCAGTTATCACTTCTGTCAACAATTACACCAGTTATCACTGTATGTAATCCACCCCTGTTTTAATTAGTTTATGAATATTAATTCATCCACTTGATCAGAATGAATAATCAATTACCCAACCCAATTGATTAATTAAATGATTATAACAGATTCCATATGAACATCACTAAATAGGACAACCATAATCATTATTAATTATTAGGTTAATTAATTTGAAGATAGGTTCGACAGACTCCAATGAGTTGTCACTCAATTAGACAATACCCCCCATCTATTAATAGTCAATAGTTCAATTTCCACAAGTGTCGGTCTTTTGCCCAAACCTTAATTATGGTACAAAGCCCAATTACCCAATTTTAGTAATTAGCCCAACATCATGATTACTTCGTTTTAAATAAGCATAATAATAACTTAGCTACGAGACATTAATGTAAAAAGGTTGAACATAACTTACAATGATTAAAAATAGCGTAGCGTTACACGGACAGAATTTCGACTTACACACTCAAACGATCTCTATCATAAATCTTATTATTATCATAATTTAAAATTAAAATTAAGATTATTGTTATATCTTATTAAGTTAACATTATGATAGAGATATAGAATATAGATATTGATATTTGATATTAAGGATAAAAAAAAAAGATCGAATAGAAAAAGGTCTCCCTTATTTCATCGATTTACATAGCCTTTTATAGGCGAATTGTAAATTGAAATTTTCACTTATGACCCCTTAACTATGCTCAATTAACAACTTTTTATTATTTAATATTATTCTTATTATGAATTATTTAAATATTGTATTTTATTCTTGTGCATAGTTGACTCGTAATTTTTACACCGTTGCGTCGAGCGCTGAAAGTTGGTTCATGCCCCGGTTTCGGATTTTCGAACGTCCTTTCGTATAATTTAATATCTTGTACTTTGCGTTTTGTAACTTGTACTCTTGTCATTTTTAGACGTTCTTCATCAATAATTTGAACCTTTTTGATTGTATCTTGTACTTTTGAGCTTTTTGGACCTTTGCGTCTTCAAATCTTCGTTTTCGCCTTTTGTCTTCGCACTTATTTAATATAACCGATTATTACTTGAAAATGGAACAATTGCAACTAAAATCTTGTCTTTCTTGGGGAATAATGCTATGAAATATATGTTCCTTTTTAGCCTTATCAATATCCCCACACTTGATCGTTGCTTGTCCTCAAGCAATACAGTCTTGAAATAATATAATACATCACACGAATCACTTCTTTATTCTTCACACTTTGTACATCAGTGATTTTGATAGAGCGGTATAAACAATGATATTAACAATAGAACCATGGTTAAAGGTGGGTGTGTCATCCACAGTTACCTTGGGTTTAGGTCAACGACACTTGCAATCAAATAGCCGATTTACTTTCGGTTTCCAAAGCAAAGTGCACATTTGAAAGGTGGTTTACAGTCCCACATGACTATAAAAATTTAGATCCTTTAGGAAATAGGATCTTTATGAAAACATTTGATCTTTTGAAAATTCAATCTAGCTTTTACCCTAGATAAGTTTTCTGATTTGATCCACCATTGGTGTTGCAAAATATATTTGTGGATCAATATTTTGGCTAAAAACATTTAGGTTCGTGTAATCCACTGCTATCCCGGTATCGGAAAGCACACATCCAGTTTACTTATTCCGTATATTACCTTTCGGCAAACTACCGTCCGGTTGTAAAGGAAAGCGATGAACAAGAAACTGTTAAGGCAATGTCCCGTGACATGCAGATGATTATGGTCTTTTAACGTGTCGGATGCTAGAACTATCCTTGGTAGGAGCGATAGTAAAGATCATCCTATGATTTTTCGGTCTGGCACAAGGTCCTGTCTCCGACCATGCTATGCAACCACCGTTCTTACGGTTGACACCCGATTTGGTTCAGGTGACCTAATGAATTCCAGGTGAATTCCTAGGATTTTACGTTCAATGGTAATGAACGCATTGAAAATGGGTTTTCAGAAAACAAATCGGTTTGTATTTTTGATCAAAATATTTTCTCGTTCAAGCTTGAGTTTAGATATCATTGAATTCCATGAGTTTGAATTCTCAATCTTTAAGGTCAATCTCAAGGATTGAGTAATATCAGTCTTAAAAGCTGATTTTTAATCTTTAAGGAGATTATCCTTTCTGGGGATCTGATTCATTAGTCTTATCAAGCTAATTTGCACGGTGCCTCCCCATTGTACGAGATAAATCCTTCTCATGGTTAGGATAAATCTGACCACTTGGCGACCCTGTTTGATGCTGAGGTCCGTGGATTTCCTGCTGATTTTAGAGATGACTTTTCTAGATTTTTCGTCAACCTACAGCTGGTCTGGACGACAACTTCTTGACCTAAATCAAGAAGCGCGTGTCTTTTCCGGAAGACTTTACTTCCTTTTAATGATGGAATTGATTCATCGTGTAGATCCATCTTTTCTTTCATCGGGTAAAATAGTTAATTTAGTCCAAAACAAAAGCACCTGCAATAAACTTTACAGAAACATGTGATAGATAGTTTTTAATTGAATAACTTGGTACATTCTCCCCACACTTAGTTTCTTTCTTTGCCTTTTTATTTTCTTTTATTTCATTTTAAATGAATTCAAGCGTTTTAGGGTGTTTCTCAATTTATGTCCTTTTCGAGGTAACGATAATTTCGGTATTATCACCTAGTTTTCACCGTTCATAAATATGTATAAACATGATTTTAAATTCATTTAGTTGAAAATTTTTCAAATTTTCACAAAATTTGGCAAATAAACTAAGTGCAAACCCGAGAGAATTTATAACCCTTCCCCACACTTGAGATCATGCAATGCCCTCATTTGCATGAAATCAGACTATAATTATAAATTAATGAGGGTGATTAGTGTAGAAAAGTGATTAAAAATACCCAGTTTGTAAGCATATTATTTTACATCACATTTGATATTTTGCTTCTTGTCGTCAAAATCAGTAGCTATTGCTGAACTTAATGTTAGTCTTTGAAAGTGCGTTGTTCTACCCTGTTTTGTACATAAGATAAAATACAAACATATATATATATATATATATATATATATATATATATATTTTTGAAGTTTGGTTTATAACCCCACTTTTCAAAAATTTATAAAGTATAATATTTTTGGCATACTTTAAATCAATAAAATTAAAAATAATGATAACAAAATTTGTCGCCCCGCCCTCGGGTAAAGCAATTTCGGCTCTATGACCTAGTCTTCAACTCACGACGAATTTTAGAAATCAATTTTTTTTTTAACTTAATGAAATAAAGTAAATTTTGTTTTTAAAATCACACAAAACTTAAATTTAAAAAGCATATTAATTTTTATATAAAACCTACAAAATAAAAAAAAATTCAGAATGGAGGGAGGAAACTAGTTCTTTAGTGTCTGCTAGCGGAAAAGACCAATCGGATTCCATTCTCGGAACTACACGAGAACAGAACAACTAACTCTAGATAGCATTTTTTTTAAGACACTTAAATCTCCCCACACTTAGGTAGCTGTGGTGTTGAAATTGTGATTAACTTCATCGTTAATTTCTTTTGGTCCATAATCAACTTGCGTATCTGTGAATTTTTCTTTAAGCCATTGCCTAGCTTCTTCTGTGAAATCCCATAATTCAACTAGTTTGGCCTTTTCTTTAGGCGACAGATTGGATACTAACCGGTTACATAACTTAAAGTTCCCCTTACTTCTAGCATCAATAGCCCTTTTAAAAAGTTTCTTCATTGAACTGTTAATAACGGGGTCATTTAATTTCGTATCAATAACGGGGTTCTTTGTTATCAAGTCATCATTAGATGTTACTTCATTTTCCCCACACTTAGGCGTTTTATTATTGTTAAGCACTACCGTTGGAGTTGGTAAAACAACATGGTTATTACCAATCGATTTTACTGGTTCAACGGTTTTGGTTGGTGGAGATTTAGACTTTCGAATCATAAAGGTGATTGACTTGTCACCACTTTTAAGTGTCATTCTACCATTTCCTACATCAAATAACGCCTTGGTGGACGCTAAGAATGGTCGACCTAAAATTAGAGGAATGTTTGGGTCCTCTTCTATGTTAATGACAATGAATTCGACTAGAAAGGTTAAATTGCCTACTTGAACGGGTAGGTTGTCAACAATTCCAACTGGGTGTTTAATGGTTTGATCAAAGAGTCGAACACTCATATCCGTTGGACTTAACTCACCTACACCTAATCTCTTATATAATGAAAGAGGCATAACACTTACACTTGCACCTAAATCTGCTAGTGCATCATACATAACACAATCACTAAGTAGACAAGGAACAATAAATTCACCCGGATCACCTACCCTAGGTGGAGGTTTTGGTGGAACTGTATTCACCGGGTTTATTTCTACGGCTTTTGTTTCTTGTACTTTCTTATTCTTTTTCTTCTTCTTCTTTCCAGAGGTATCACAATCTTTATTACCTATCACTTGCTCATACTCAACTCCTTTTCTTGGAAACGGGATGGGTGGTTTGTATGGTGCCACCATTGGCTTTACATACTCGGGTGGTGGTGGTGTAACTTCTTCATTGTTACTCTCATCTAAAACCTTCCCATCTTCTGGTGCTGGTTTTTCAGAATTCGTTGAAACCATATTAACATTCTCATTCCGAGGATTTACTTCAGTATTACTCGGTAGCTTTCCTTGTTCCCTCTCACTCATCATGCTAGCAAGAGTACCTACGTGTTTTTCAAGATTCAAAATGGAAGCTTGTTGAGTTCTTAATGACTGATCAAACCTCTCGTTCGTTTGGGTTTGAGATGTAATGAATTGTGTTTGAGATTCAATCAGCTTTGCCATCATTTCTTCAAGATTTGGCTTTTTCTCTTCGGGTTGTTGTGGTGGTTTATACAAGCTAGGTCTTTGTTGATTGAAAGTGTTGTTTTGAGTTGGTTGGTTATTCGGACCTTGTTGGTTATACCAGTTATTTTCGGGTCCTTTTGGATTGTAAAGAATGTTTTGATTTCGATTTAAGTTTAGCCTTGGCGGTTGATAATTATTTTGATAATTATTTCCCGGCCTTTGGTTCATATAGAAAACATTCTCTCGTTGTTCCAATGTTGGTTCAATGTGACAATCTTTCAATAAGTGTGGTCCACCGCATAGCTCACAACTGATTCGTATTGCGTGAATATCTTTATTCATCTTTTCCATTCGTCTTTCGAAAGCATCTATTTTTGCGGAAACGGAATCAAAGTCATGGCTAGAATCGGCTCTAGCCACTTTAGATGAACGAAAAATATCTTTTTCTTGGTGCCACTCATGCGAGTGGGAGGCTGTGTTATCAATAATTTTGTAAGCTTCAGTTGCGGTTTTCTTCATAATGGAACCACCAGCTGTTATGTCGATGTCTTTTCGTGTGGCGATGTCTACGCCTTTATAGAAGATTTGTACTATTTGAAAAGTATCTAATCCGTGTTGAGGACATCCTCTCAACATCCTTCCGAATCTTGTCCACGCCTCATATAATGTTTCATTTGGATTTTGCGCGAACGTAACAATTTCTCCTTGAAGTCTCACGGCTTTGGATGCCGGAAAGAATCGTTTAAGAAATTTTTCAACTAAAACATCCCATGTGTCAATCGCCCCTTCAGGTAACGATTCTAACCAATCTTTGGCTTCTCCCTTTAAAGTCCAGGGAAATAACATGAGATAGATCTGCTCATCTTCCACTTCTCGGATTTTGAATAGTGTACAAATTCTTTTAAACGTACGAAGGTGTTCGTTAGGATCTTCATTCGGTGCACCACTGAATTGGCATTGGTTAGTTACCATGTGTAGAATTTGTCCTTTGATTTCATAATCTGGCGCATTAACTTCTGGTTTAATAATGGCATGACCTTGGCCCGTGCGTGTGGCTCTCATTCGATCTTCCATACTTAGAGGTTCCGTTACTTCCATAATTGAATTTGTTGAATACGAATCACTAGAGGACTCTGATTTAACGGTTTGTGGTTCAGGAGGAATAATTAGTGGTTCAGGATCTTGGAATTGTCCTTGAATATGCTCCGGGTTCTTAATTGTGAAGTCGGGTTCAAAAGATGGATTATCGGAAATTTGAGTTAGAGTTCTTGGTCGACTAGATGATGATTCTAAAGAAAAATCAACGGCAGCTATATTTGTTAAACGATGTCTTGATCGAGTTACAGGTGGTGAACGTACAAAAGGTGGTGAACGTCTTGCTCGGTGCATTCACTGAATATCCTATTAGTTTTAAAAAGGAAAGAAAAATTATAATAAGTTATCCAACCAATAGACTTTTCTGATTTTGCCCACGTTTCGAATAGCCAAAAGATGCAGCAGAGGGGCAGGATTCGTTTGGTCTCAATATAATTGAGGACTGTTTGGCTCCAATAACCCGGTCCACGTACAAATCCAACTATTACTACGAACCAGAAAATTTTGATGTCTATCAATTTAACCACTTAAAATAAATTTTCGTAATTTTAAGAAATTTAGAGAAGAAGTAGAAAAAATTCTAAGTCCTAAAAACTAGAATGGCGAGAAATAAGAGAGAAAAAGATTGCGCGTCGAAAAGTGTCGAAAAATGAAAAAGACGAAGAGTGGTTTGTAAACACGCGGTTAATCCAACCTTATAACGATCACTATCTTAAAATTAAAACTACAAATAGAGATTACTAATTGGAATTGTAATTGATACATAGGTAAAAGGCGTCGAAAAATAAAAATAAGAAAATAACTATGGCAAAACTAAACTTAATACTAAAAGTTGCGACTATAGTCTAAAAATCTAAAGGTAATAAAACTAAAAAAAACATTTTTTTTTATAGACAAAATTTTAAAAATATATATTTTTTTTTTTAATAATTTTTTTTTTTTTTACGTTTTTTTTTTTTACG
Organism: Rutidosis leptorrhynchoides; assembly: GCF_046630445.1. Taxonomy (NCBI): domain Eukaryota; kingdom Viridiplantae; phylum Streptophyta; class Magnoliopsida; order Asterales; family Asteraceae; genus Rutidosis; species Rutidosis leptorrhynchoides. Next base: position 358,877,640 of record NC_092336.1, on the reverse strand, counting down.
TTTTTGTTTTTTTTACGTTTTTTTTTTTTTTTTTTTTTTTTTCGTTTTTTTTTTTAAATTTTTTAAAAAAAAACGATTTTTTTTTTTACAAATTTTTTTTTTAAAACGAATTTTTTTTTTTTTTTTTTTAAAAAACGATTTTTTTTTACACAAATTTTTTTTTTTTTTTTTAAAACGAAATTTTTTTTTAAAAAAAACGATTTTTTTTTATTTAAAAAAAACGATTTTTTTTTTACAAATTAATAATTTTTTTTATAATTATAATTTTTTTTTTCAAAACTTTTTTTTTTAATTCATTTACTATTCATGAATAGTAAATGAAAATAAATTAATTAATTTACTATTTACATGAAAGCGACATGATAGCAATTATTAATTATAAGTTACATAATATACCCCTGAAGTATTTAATAAATACGACTTTTTTAAAATTTACGTATAAATTTTTGATTCTTAAATATTATTATATTATTATATTCTATTTCAATATTATTATATTATTATATTCTATTTCAATATTATTATATTATTATATTTTATTTCAATATTATTATAATTAAAAATATAGCGTTTTAGCGCTCCCCGGCAGCGGCGCCAAAAACTTGATGATGTAGCGTGAGGGTACGAAATAGTATTATTTTTAATACAAAATACTACAAAATATGACACAAGTTTTATTAATTTACGGATGGGATATACCTAAACCTTGCTACAACACTATAGGCAGTGTACCTAATCGTAGAGTAGTGTAGTTTTTAGTAAGTCCGGTTCGTTCCACAGGGAGCTGGTGAAGTTAACGCTATATTATTAAGTTTATTTGTAAAAATATATATATAAATAAGTAGTAGTTTTATTATAAAATGGAGGTTTTACCGTTTAATGACCGGTTTGTCGATTTTAAGCGTAAAAATAAATGACAAAAATTAAAGTGCGTAAAATAAATTGCGATAAATAAAATGACAGAAAATAAAATTGCAAGTAATAAAATGACAGTAAATAAAGATACGATGAGAAATATAATAAAAGAATTATGCTTATTTAAACTTCCGTAATCATGATGTTTGACGTGTTGATTTTAATTTATTACCATGGGTTAATTGTCCTTTGTCCTGGTTTATTTGATACATCTATCTGGTTTTTGTCCATAATAGTCCATCGGTCATAAATATAAAGTGCGAGTATCCTCGTCAAATTACCCTTATACCCGAAGTCAAATATTCCAACTGATTAAGGATTTAAACTGTGACGCAGTTATCACTTCTGTCAACAATTACACCAGTTATCACTGTATGTAATCCACCCCTGTTTTAATTAGTTTATGAATATTAATTCATCCACTTGATCAGAATGAATAATCAATTACCCAACCCAATTGATTAATTAAATGATTATAACAGATTCCATATGAACATCACTAAATAGGACAACCATAATCATTATTAATTATTAGGTTAATTAATTTGAAGATAGGTTCGACAGACTCCAATGAGTTGTCACTCAATTAGACAATACCCCCCATCTATTAATAGTCAATAGTTCAATTTCCACAAGTGTCGGTCTTTTGCCCAAACCTTAATTATGGTACAAAGCCCAATTACCCAATTTTAGTAATTAGCCCAACATCATGATTACTTCGTTTTAAATAAGCATAATAATAACTTAGCTACGAGACATTAATGTAAAAAGGTTGAACATAACTTACAATGATTAAAAATAGCGTAGCGTTACACGGACAGAATTTCGACTTACACACTCAAACGATCTCTATCATAAATCTTATTATTATCATAATTTAAAATTAAAATTAAGATTATTGTTATATCTTATTAAGTTAACATTATGATAGAGATATAGAATATAGATATTGATATTTGATATTAAGGATAAAAAAAAAAGATCGAATAGAAAAAGGTCTCCCTTATTTCATCGATTTACATAGCCTTTTATAGGCGAATTGTAAATTGAAATTTTCACTTATGACCCCTTAACTATGCTCAATTAACAACTTTTTATTATTTAATATTATTCTTATTATGAATTATTTAAATATTGTATTTTATTCTTGTGCATAGTTGACTCGTAATTTTTACACCGTTGCGTCGAGCGCTGAAAGTTGGTTCATGCCCCGGTTTCGGATTTTCGAACGTCCTTTCGTATAATTTAATATCTTGTACTTTGCGTTTTGTAACTTGTACTCTTGTCATTTTTAGACGTTCTTCATCAATAATTTGAACCTTTTTGATTGTATCTTGTACTTTTGAGCTTTTTGGACCTTTGCGTCTTCAAATCTTCGTTTTCGCCTTTTGTCTTCGCACTTATTTAATATAACCGATTATTACTTGAAAATGGAACAATTGCAACTAAAATCTTGTCTTTCTTGGGGAATAATGCTATGAAATATATGTTCCTTTTTAGCCTTATCAATATCTTCAGAAATATTGAGGATATTACACTAAAAGATACGATAATATCTTGGAATGTTAGAACCAAATTGTGATGAAGAAATTCATTCACGATGATTTAGAGCGGTTAAGGAGTAAGGTATTCACTAAGGATTTCATCAAAAACAGAACCATCAGGATTCTTTAAATACCGGGCTTGATCCTTGTATTTGTCCTTGGTCTCCTTCATGTTTGCTAAATTCATTTTTCAAAACTCAGAGATCTGATTCGTAAGCTAGAGTGCTTTTCAGAATTTCAGAATGAAAGTTCATAATTCTATGAGATAAATGTTATATGTATACATTTAACTGTTGATGTAGACATGCTGTGAGTTTTCAAAGTACTGATTGTTGATTCCCAGTAATTGGTATGGTAATTCTCGTTACAAGATGCGGACGAGTATACGATAGGATTTTAATGAACAAATATAATGGTTTTTTGGAGAGACTTAAGTCAATGAGTAATGAAGTTGCTGCTAAGTTTTCTGATAATGTGATGGGGTGTAAACGGTTCCCCGGTAACGATGACGTAGGCAAACTTATAAATCAAGGTTATAATAAGGCTAATCCGATTGAAAAATTGATGTTGACTTGCTGGAGCTGTGACAAAATTGGCTAATTTGGAAAGAGATTGAAAAGTTATTTTCGGTAATAATAACGCTAAAGGAAATTAGCACAGCTCGCGTTAAACATTTACTCAGTTTCCGAGAGTTTTCTGGTGCATAACTATACGCATCAATCTTTTCTTCCGTAGATGAAGTGCGGTTGGTTCATCCTCTCGATTGAAGTGTTTCCAAGAATCATGAAAGGTTTGAACGCAGGTAGTAATCATCAAGATACAAATGAGGTTTAAGATGGAAATCAAGTGGCAAACTTGAAGGATTGTTTAGTTTCATATGTTATAATCAATATTTTAATTTATTTTAATTGTCCACTGTTGGTAGTCCTCAGTTGATTAATCCACAGCTAGCTAGGAACAGTTAGCTAGGATTTTGTTAGCGTGGATTCTTAACAAAATTTCTCATAGTTAATTTGTTTGTTTCTAACAAATTTTATTCCGTCAAATGTTTTTCTTCATTATGCCACTTGTTGGATTCTGATAGGTCAAAATCCAAATATGAAATTTGAATGGAATGGTTATTCTGTGGTGAACGGATTCATATATCTGTGGATGTAAGTAGGATGGGAAATGACTGTTGAATCAGATTTGAAGAATGTACAATGTAACTTATTAATGTGAAATCTTAAATATTCCTCGGGTATTACCTACCCGTTAAAATATTTTCATCATTAACAGTTTGTACGAAAGAATTTTTAATCACAATCCCTATGAAAATCTATATACATATATATTTTCTTCAGATGTAATCATGGATTTAATGAGTCAATATAATGTTAGACTCATTTGATTTTCGATTTGAGCTAGAATAAGTAATCTCTAAAACTATTAGGATTCACATATTCTTCACAGAATATTTAATGAAGTTATGGATCAATACTTCATCGTTAATTATTAGGATCCACATATTCTTCACAGAATATTAATGAAGTTATGGTTCAATACTTCATTGTTAATTGCTGTTGGTACTCCTTGGTATCCATGGTTTGTATGATGTTGATGTTCGTGGGACAGATTGTGAAATTTAGGCTTGAGATGCGGATGTTGTTGCTGGTGGTACTGTTGGTGCCGGTAATGTTGCTGAAGCTGGTACATTTTGCACCATATTTTTCAAGGCTACAACTCAGGCGTGAAGTTCATTGACTTCTTCTATTATTCAGGGATGATTGTCGGTCGGAATGAGCGAGTGAATAAGGTTTTGAATTTGAGATAGTATATAATCATGGCGAGATATTTGGGAAATGAGGATAAAAATGGTGTTTCGGACAGGTTCGCTGGTAAGTGCTTCAGGTTCTTCACCAAGAAGTGAATTTGGTTGGTGGAAAGGATCACCTTCTTCTTGTCTCCAATGATTGAGTAGACTAAGAACCCATTAGCTGATTTGGGGATGGCTGATTGATTGATTCATTCTGGTGACGCTGCTTTCGGAGCTAGAGTGGGACTCCATATCGGAATCTGAGGGACTTGAACTAGTGGTGAGTTCCATTGCGTACAATTGAATAAAGGAGTTTTCGATATGAAATGATTTTCGGATATCGGATGATAGTCTAGTTACATAGAATATCTATGTATAGTACAGAAGATCCCGTAGATTACGAAGGGAATTAAGGAAACGTGTCAGATTAAATCTACGGTAACAGATACGCTAAGATATGAATTAGCAGATACGCTAAGATATGAATTTTGTCTGTACACCATCTATGCAATAAATGCCATAAGACGTGTCGAGACTTAAAATGATAAGTAGATATTTTTCGACAAATGGTGGTAAGTAAAAACTTTTAACATGCAGACCATGTTCAAGTCCAGACTTAATAATATAACCTAACATCTACTAGGTCGAAGTCCAGACTTCACTAATGCATCCTAACAACTAGCTATTAGTCACACTAATGCAGACTCACTAATGCATCCTAACAACTACCTGTTAGACACACTAATGCAGACTCATTAATGCATCTTAACAACTACCTATTAGACACACTAATACAGACCTGGTTCGCTAAGACCACCGCTCTGATACCAACTGAAATGCCCCGTCCTAATCCATCCGGACGAAGTCCATATTGATTATAAATGATTCATAATAGTTGTTTACATCGCGAGGTACTTGACCTCTAAATGATACATTTTATAAACATTGCATTCATTTTTAAAAGACAATCTTTCATTTCATTGAAAGTTGACAGGTATGCATACCATTTCATAATATCCAATCTATAAATGACCTAATCTGTCATTTACTTAATAATCATATCTAATGAACTTCAACGACTCGAATGCAACGTCTTTTGAAATATGTCATGAATGACTTCAAGTAATGTCCTTAAAATGAGCTAATGCACAGCGGAAGATTTCTTTCAAACCTGAGAATAAACATGCTTTCAAGTGTCAACCAAAAGGTTGGTGAGTTCATTAATTTATAGTAATCATTTCATTTTCATCATTTTAATAGACCACAAGATTTTTAAATATTATAAAACGTGCAGAAGTCCCATTCCAACTGCACAAAAAAATATCTTTCGTATGAAGAACACCTGGTGAGGATTCAAAATATAATAGTAACCATCTGTGCCAGTCTTTCACCCCACGGCTAAATACATGTGCCTTCAAAATATAGAACCTCTGTTCCGGTCTTTACTCCCCACGGCTGAACACATGTTTATAAAATATAGGACAACCGGTGCCAAAATGTCATAAATAATAAACCATCCACCCGACTCGGGAGCTCATACGCTCTAACGGAACCCGGGGGCTAATGCGTGTCATAATAATCAACCCCAATCCCAGATAATTCTATCATAGAATGCAGTTAAGGTACTTGTGTCTATTGCGTCAAACATTTATAAAAGCGCATGTATTCTCAGTCCCAAAAATGTAAAGAGTAAAAAGGGAATCAAATGAAACTCACCATGCTGTATTTTGTAGTAAAAATACATATAACATTATTGAACAAGTATAAGGTTGGCCTCGGATTCACGAACCTATATTATTCATATATATTAAAGCATATACTTGTAATCGGACAAGTTTAGATATTATTATTAATTGTTATTTCAGTAACTTGTATGTTTCATTAAAAATTAAATTACTATACTTTATTTTATATACATTAGATAAATAATTAGTATTTATTATGAAAATATTAATGTTGTTATGTGATATGTTTTAAAAATAATCTTATATAGTTATTTATTTGGTAAAATAATATCAATAATAATAAATAAAAATTTGTATCTTTTTATGATAATAATATTAATATTAAAAGTAATTAGATTTAGTAATGATACTGATATTAATAGCTTTGACAATAATACTAAAAAATAAAAGTAATGGTAGTAATAATAATAATTTTAATAGAAAAGATAATAATGATAAGATAAAATGTTAGTTTTTCATAAAAATAATATTTTAAATAATAATGGTACTTTTAATAAAACTGATGATTTTAATAGAAATTTTAATAGCCATTTTAATCATAGCAATGCTATATATTTTAATAGTAATAATAATAATAATGATAATAATATTAGTTGTACAAAAATCTTATTTCTAATATTAGTAATAATAATAATTACTTAATAACAATCAATAATAAATAATAATAATAATAATAACAATAATAATAATAATAATAATGAAATAATGATAATAAGAGTATTAGTAATAACTACCTCAAAGGAGTAGCCCTAAAAAAATGCCCAAGTCCGGGTTCAAACCCGCGACGTCTCGCTAACCCGATAACATCCTTAACCAATGCTATACTTCTTATTTTCTATTTTAGCTAGCTCCTAAAATTCTTTTAACCCATGATTTCTTATTTCCTTCTTTCTAAACCCAATTAGTAATCTTCAAATCTAACTTTGATTCATCAATATCATTGTTCATTATCATATCATTAACAGATCATCATATGCTCATCATCAATATATCATATCGTCATCATCTTTATTCATAGTCACCATCATCTATATCAATTATCATTCACGACATCCTTATCATTATCAATATTGTTACCAATTATGATGCATAACCTCCCCCCTTAAATCTCCATTTTAGTCAGTACACTAAGGCAGATTATTGGCCAGGAACTCGGCCCAAAGAGTGGCAGCCCAACAACAATTTTTACAAGCCTGATCATTAACAAGTCCAATTAATCGTTTAAGGAAACCCAACTTATAACAACCCATTTAACAACCTACAGCCCAACTGGATTTCAAATAAACTAATATGGACCAACATAAACCTAATTCCAAAATGGTTTAATGGACTCAATTGCATCTAACAGTCCATTTCATTAAAACAATTCACTGTCCATCTGAAAATTTAAAAGAATTTTGGTCTAATCATGGTAACGTAATTCATTTGGTTACACACCATTTTAATCAACCTAGATTCGTTTTCATGACCCTACTAACAGCTGTACCATCTCCTTTTATCCAAGATCTTTCCATATTATCATCATATCACACCTTTAATAAATCAAGTGGGGGGACATTCGGTTTTATTAAACAAATGAATAACAAAGACTTGGTTGTATAATGAATATGGTTGTATTTGCAAGTGGGAATGTTTGTTTTATCAATGGTCGGCCACCAAGGAAAAAGGTACCCCTTAGTAGTCTATATTGTTAATAAATACATTACTTTAGGTTTGAAGGTTTATAACACTGAAAAGCAGAAAAAAACGTACAGCAGCAATAATAAGGTGTGTTCTTCGTACTTGGTATTTGAACAGAAGAAAAAATATCGTAGGCGGTTGTTCGTTGTGGTTTTCATGGGTGATTGTTAATAGGTTTTTGGTGATGGTTATATTTTTGGTTGCAACAGAGAACATGAACTAGAGGGAGAGAGAGAGAGAGAGAGAGAGAGGGAGAGAGAGAGGATAGCGAGGGTGGCTATGGTTTGTGCTTTCTGTGATTAACAAAATTCGAAGGTGGTTTAAGTGTTAGCCGAAGGTGGTGTAGGAGTTGTAGGTGGTAGTTAACAATGGTAGCACAAATGGTTAATTGAGTTACGGTGGTAGTTTACCTTGGTGGTTTGAAGAAGAAAAAATGGTGATTAGTGATGGTGTTTTGTAGGGTAAAAGGCTACAAGATAGTATCAACCGAATCAGTCGAGTTGTAATGGATAGCAACAAGAAGATGTTTGTTGTTATGTATGTGTTTTTTTTATCAATCGGATGTAATTGTGAATGTATATGTAATATGTCAATATATGGAGATGATTAAAACAGTAGCATGATTTGATCGAGGCTTGTATGTTTGTGGTAATTTAGTCTCCATGATTGAGATGTGAAACAGAATGAAGAATAATATATTTACTCATATTGATTCCCAATCAATTTTTGTCTTATAACTGAATTGAGATCGACATATAATAAAGGTGAGACATGGAAATAAATTTAATACAGTTCGATAGTTAAGTTTAACAGAATTTTGATTCTTTATGTGATTATATATGTATATATAATTAATATTAGTAATATAATTATATTAATAATAATAATACTTTTAATATTATTATTATTATTATTAATACTAAAAATAGTAATAATAATATTAATTATCAAAGATAATGATAATCATTAATATTTAATATTAATGATAATAATGAAAGTAATAATAATACTATTAGTATGATAACTATATTTTAACTTGTGCTCAAATGTAATATATTAACCCTACATTTCATTAGTTATGTAATACTTATTTATATAATAATACATCTGAATATTTATATATTATATATATATATATTACAATATAATATTAATTATATGTAGAATTCATATATATATATATATTCAAACTTCTATATATATAATTACGTCTTAAATATCAAGTATTATTACATGGATAAATATATTACTTATATTTATTGAAACATATAACCTCAAAATATAACATTATACATTTAATACTTTGTTAACGTTGACAAATTATATATATATTTATTTTATTAATTTTTAATAACAATAACATATAATACTTCAAATTGTATTTCGAATTATCATTTATATATCCATATACACATAAATGTTCGTGAATCGTCGAGCACAGTCAAAGGGTAATTGATTACATAAATATAAATTTCAAACCTTTCGAGACTCAACATTACAGATTTTACTTATCGTGTCGGAAATATATAAAAATTAAAGTTTAAATTTGATCGAAAATTTCCGGGTCATCACAATACACTCGATCGGACACGATGGGCGGGGTATTTATATGTACGAATAATCGTTCATTTAACCGGACATGGGAATGGATTAATAGCCACTAGAATTATTAAAACAGGGGTGAAATTATGTACAAGGACACTTGGCATAATTGATAACAAAGTATTAAAACCTTGTTACAGTTTAAGTCCCCAATTAGTTGGAATATTTGACTTTGGGTATAAGGATAATTTGACGAGGATACTCGCACTTTATATTTATGACTGATGGACTATTATGGACAAAAACCAGACAGACATATTAAATAATCCAGGACAAAGAACAATTAACCCATGGGCATAAAACTAAAATCAACACGTCAAACATCATGATTACGGAAGTTTAAATAAGCATAATTCTTTTATTTCATATTTAATTTCCTTTATTTTATATTTAATTGCACTTTTAATTATCGCACTTTTATTTATTGTTATTGTATTTAATTGCACTTTTAATTATCGTACTTTTTAATTATCGCAATTTTATTTTATCGCACTTTTATTTATCGCAATTTCATTATTGTTATTTACTTTACGCTTTAAATTAAGTTATATTTATTTTTATTATTTTACATTAGGTTTTAACTGCGACTAAAGTTTTTTAAAATCGACAAATCGGTCATTAAATGGTAAAAACCCCCCTTTATAATAATAATATTACTTATATATATTTGTATTTTTATAAAACTAATATAGCGTTAAGCTTTGTTTAAAGATTTTTCCCTGTGGAACGAACCGGACTTACTAAAAACTACACTACTGTACGATTAGGTACACTGCCTATAAGTGTTGTAGCAAGGTTTAAGTATATCCATTCTATAAATAAATATCTTGTGTAAAATTGTATCGTATTTAATAGTATTTCCTAGTAAAATTTAATAGTATTTTATACCCCTTAGCTTTAACATCAACATCCCACTTTCAAATCAAATATGAAATATTAGTACAACATAATAAAAATGTTAAAACTTACATAAAAGTATCACAATATAATATGTTTAAACATAAATAAATAAAAATCATAAAAATATAAAAATCATAAAAATACCAACGAGAACTATATCAATCTGGATAGGGGTTCCAGTTCATGTCATCGGGCAGGTTCCATGGTTGGTTATAGGTGTACTGATAGGCCTGGTTAGGGTCATAGAGAGTAAATGGTGGTCGCATATCGGGCTGGTGTGGAGGATAGTAAGCAGGTCAGGTCGGTACGTAGTGATCCTGAGGTGATAGCTGGCTCATGATCTGATGTTGATGATCGTGCAATCTATCATGCTGTCGTTGCCTAGAATGCTCGTACACATCCTGGGCTTGCCACTGCTCGTACCGACTATGTCTATCCTCATTTGTCATTTCTACCTCATCTATACGCTGGTAGACGTCAGTCATAGCCTCCCTAATGACATCCCTAATGTCATCTGCTTTCTCCATTTCCTCATCTGAACCTCTCTCTACCTGAGGATGACTACCATCATATGGTATTGCCTGATTGCGTCTGATCTTTAATACCTTAGCACCCTGATAGACCTTCAATCCTAAAGTATCATCATGTTCCCTACATACCAAAAGTGGACCCCCTTGATCCCTATCTACACCCGAATACTCTCTAATGAGAGTAACAAAAATACCTCCTCCTATTATTCCCACGTCCTGTATTCTGGCTACCACTTTGGACAGATAAAAACCAACACAGTAGGGAATATTAACAAAGCTTCTATTGTTTCGAATACACTTAAGGTAAAATAAGTCATGTAAGGTCATCTTCTCCTTGTTTTTACCTCTTTGTGTAATCGAATTAGCTAAAAATCTATGTATAATACGTAGCTCTGTTTTGTTAATATCTAAATAGGAGTGTCTTCCTCCCAGCAAAAAAACATTATAATTTGACATACGCCTCCAGATGGCGTTCGCGTCAAAATTCCTATCTACCCGCTCCCCATGATAAATCAAATTTGTACAATCGGGTAGTAGTAATTCACCAGGAGTGTAAATCTGTAAAGCCCTGGCCATGTCCATCATGAACATTCTATACATCCTACGGCCAAGTATAAATCTAAGAAAACTTCTATCATCTAACCTAACTACATCCGCATTAAGTGAAATAGTACTCATAAGCTCAACGCACCACTCTTTATATACAGGCCTACGAATGGTGAATAAACGTTCCCAATAGGGAAAAGAAGAGCTGCCATACCTTTGGATCAGATGCAGTCTAACTGAGTTAACTAGTTGGACCCTTTCCAAAGGTTCTGAATCGATTACCCTCGGCACTTCTACATTTTTCGGTATCAGTTTAAATTTGTTACTTTGATATGTCGGGTAATCTCTCCAACTTTGATCAAATCTCAAATTAGGATGCAACTGTTCTTCATGAATCATTATCGGATGAATCAGAAAGTGTACGTAGGCATTAACATATTCTTTCTGCGGATCATAATATGGTACGTGTTGATCAGGTTGTTGTTGTTGTTCTTGTTGTTGCTCCGGTTCATATTGCATTTCTGGTTCAGGTTCTGGAGCAGGTTGCCTAGATGATGATGATGCACCATCAGTATCGGTAAATCTCTGCAAAACACATTAAACACAAAATTTGTGCATCCAATATGCATTAGTGTTAGCAAAATAACAACTTGAAACAATTACAATAACATGTTTAATCAAAATTAAACTTATACACATTTTCACAATTTTAATAATTCTACACTTTTTCAAATAAGCATATATGAAAATGTTTACACAGTTCATAAGCATTCAACTCAAATAACATGTTAAAATAACCATTACTAGCAATTAAACAAGTTTCAAATGACATTTACATCAATTTAATCAAGTTCATGAATTTTAGACCTAAAAAGTCCACTTTAATTCTCAAAAATCATGTTTAGGATCAAAGTTTGGATCATTTAGCTGTCTAAACATGTTACACTACTTAATTTAGCAATAATTCATGATAAAAATTGGCCATAACCTGTTTATATCAAAAAGCTCCAAATTGCTCAAGAACACAAACCCTAGATTTCTAAAATTTTTGAAGTTTTTGGCTTCAAATCATGTTAAATAGCATCAATCTAGGTTATACAAGCATAATATACTAACAATTTAACTCTACTTACACTAGAAATTTACAAAATCAAATTAGGAAAATTATAGCTCAAGAACAATAAAAATCAAATTTAAAGAGGTTTAGAGGTGAAATCTTTACCTTGTTTGAAAAGCTTCTGAACAATTTCATGATTAGAGCGGATTATAGCAAGAAATTTGGTTGATTTTGGTTAAAAATTGCGAATTTTTGAGTGTGTTTGGGAGTAGGTTCGTGTATGTGTGTGTGTTTGTGAAGAGAACAGACTGCTCGACTGAGTATATGATCTGCTCAGTTTTTTCACTCCATGCGACCGCATGGATTCTAAGAGGAAACCCCATGTGATCGCATGGAGTCCGGTTTTTTTTTTTTATTAAAAACCTTATACTTTTTAAAACAAATAATTAATTTAAAATTTTATTTCTTTAGAATGAGGGCGTTTCGGATCATTGTCCTAGTCCGTCCCTCGACAAAATTTTTAAAATTTGTCATTTTTAAGCGTGGTTTTAAAAGCAAAGAATTTTGAGTTTTTTAATATTTTTGGCATACTTTAATTCAACAAGATTAAAAATAATGATAATAAAAGTTCTCGTCCCGCCCTCGGGTAAAGCAATTTCGGTTAAACGACCTAGTTTTCAACTCACGACGAATTTTAAATATCAAAATTTTAACTTAATGAAATAAAGTAAATTTTTGTTTTTAAATTCACACCAAACTTAAATTGTATTTTTGTTTTTATACATACAAACTTATATTAAAAATATTAAATTTTCAAATATTTACAAACTTAAATATATTGATTTTAATAAGTTTATAATATTAATTTAATATTTATATATTAATTTTAAAAAACAAAGTAAAAATTAAAAATCTTTTTGGTGTTTTATCCCACTTTAATCAATCAAATATTATCAAAAATATATGCCCCTCTTTTCGGTAAAGTAATTTCAGTTCCATAACCTAGTTTTACTCCTGACGAATTTTTGAAATATTTTGGGTTGATTGATTAAAGATATTTATACCTTAAGAATAAACGGTAAATTTCGCAGTGATGTAATAAATTTTTATATGATATCAATATTTTCGGTTACGCATACCTAATTTTATTGAATACCAATTTAATACTTTATAGCGAACGATTCAGCGTTTATTATCAAAAGGTTAAAAGCAATAAAAATAAAAATAAAAACTGTACATACTTACCTATTAGAAAGAATTCTCAAAGACCTGCTTTAGCCGACTCATAGGAGAGTCATGGGATTTGATTTTCCATAGCTATGTAAGCGTAACCTCGATTCTTCAATATCTTTTCTTCTAAACATATGAACGGTCCTTCTCTGTATAGAGTAACAAATTCGGTATTTGAATATGTTTGATTATTTGAACATTTACCTTCGTGTGACCATTTTCCACATTTATAACATCTTTCAAGGTGGTGTGCTCTTCTTTTTGTTGCGGATTTTGATTTTCCTTTACCAAAATGTATCTTATGATGATCTTTTTTGAGTTCTTTTCTTACTCCGTCCATTTTGCCTCTAATGAATGATACCAGTTCACTAGGAAGTGTGTCATTATTACGTTTAGTAATCATAGCATGTAACATTAGACCATGGTTCAGATCAAAGGAATTCTTCATCTCGTAAAACCTAAAAAAAATAAAAAATCAGAATGGGGGGAGAAGACTAGTTCTTTAGGGTCTGCTAGGGAAAGACCATTCGGATTCCATTCTCGGAAACTACACGAAAACGGAATATCTAACTCTAACAGAAATATATATTACCCTAAAAAGATTCGAACCTTCCCACACTTAGTTAGCTGTGGTGTCGAAATTGTGATTAACTTCATCTTCAACTTCCATCGGATTATCTATGTAATGTTTAACTCTGTGACCATTAACCTTAAATTCAATCCCATTTGAATTTATTAATTCTACTGTTCCGTACGGGAAAACTCTTTTGACTATGAATGGTCCAGACCATCTTAATTTCAATTTTTCAGGAAATAGCTTGAATCGTGAATTGAAAAGAAGAACTCTGTTTCCTTCTTTAAATTCATTTGAACTTCTAATTCTTTTATCATGCCATTTCTTCGTTCTTTCTTTATAGATTAACGAATTTTCATATGCTTCATGTCTCAATTCTTCTAATTCATTTAGTTGACTTAATCGTAAATGTCCTGCTTCATGCAAATCAAGATTACATGTCTTCAAAGCCCAAAATGCTTTGTGCTCAATTTCTACTGGAAGATGACATGCTTTTCCGTAAACGAGTTTAAAAGGTGTGGTTCCAATTGGAGTTTTGTAGGCTGTTCTAAAGGCCCAGAGTGCATCCTCCAATTTTATGGACCATTCCTTCGGATTTGATCCTACGGTTTTCTCTAGAATACGTTTTAAAGCTCGGTTGGTATTTTCAACTTGTTCACTTGTTTGTGGATGATAAGCGGTTGAGATTTTATGAGTTACTCCATATCTTTTGAGAACTTTCTCAAGTTGATTATTACAAAAATTAGTACCTCGATCACTTATTAAAGCTTTCGGTGTTCCAAACCATGCAAAAACACGTTTTAAAAAGTTGACTACAACTCGTGCATCGTTAGTTGGAAGAGCTTGTGCTTCCACCCATTTAGATACATAATCAATGGCAACGAGAATGTAGAGATTATTATGAGATTTTGGAAATGGACCCATAAAGTCAATACCCCAAACGTCAAATACTTCACATACTTGAATGACATTTTGTGGCATTTCATCATGTTGACTTATTTTTCCGGCCCTTTGACAAGCATCACAGGATTTACAAAGAAGGTGTGCGTCTTTGAAAATTGTAGGCCAATAGAATCCAGCGTCGTAGACTTTTCTTGCTGTAAGTTGAGGCCCATAATGCCCTCCTATTGGTCCTGTGTGACAATGGTTTAAGATTTGACTAGCTTCATCTCCAAATACGCATCGGCGCATTATTCCATCGGGACAAATTTTAAACAAATGTGGATCTTCCCAGAAATAGTATTTTATATCACTAAAGAATTTCTTTCGTTTTTGGTACGACAATCCTTTTTCAAGGAATCCACATACTAAGTAGTGTGCATAGTCTACAAACCATGGAATTTCATTATAATCTATCTTCAATAGATATTCATCAGGAAAGTTGTCTTGTATAGCCGATTCATTCAGAACTTCTAATTCAGGATTTTCAAGACGAGAAAGATGATCAGCGGCGAGATTTTCTGCTCCCTTTTTATCTCGGATTTCAATATCGAACTCTTGTAAGAGTAAGATCCAACAGATTAATCTTGGCTTGGCATCTTGTTTCGAAAATAGGTATCTAAGAGCAGAATGGTCAGTATAGACCACCGTTTTAGCTCAAACGAGATATGAACGAAATTTGTCGAAATCAAAGATAATAACAAGGAGTTCTTTTTCAGTAGTTTTGTAATTCGTTTGTGCTCCTTGTAACGTGTTACTAGCATAATATATAGGTTGAAATCGTTTTTCAATCCTTTGTCCTAAAACGGCTCCCATTGCAAAATCACTTGCATCGCACATGAGTTCAAATGGTAGATTCCAATTTGGAGTTATCATGATCGGCGCATTAGTGAGTTTTTCTTTAAGAATATTAAAAGATTTGATGCATTCATCTGAAAATATGAATGGAGCATCCTTTTCTAGGAGTTTAATCATAGGTGTGGCAATTTTAGAAAATTCTTTTATGAACCGTCGGTAAAAACCGGTATGCCCAAGAAAACTCCTAACTCCTCTAACATTGGTGGGATGTGGAAGTTTAGCAATTACATCTACTTTAGCTCTATCCACTTCAATTCCTTCCTTTGAAATTTATGACCAAGAACGATGCCTTCTTTAACTATGAAATGGCATTTCTCCCAATTAAGAACTAGATTTGATTGTTCGCATCTAATAAGCATTCGTTATAGATTAACTAGACATGATTCAAATGTATCATCGAAGACTGAAAAGTCATCCATGAAAACTTCCATGCATTCTTCTATCATGTCGTGAAAAATTGCCATCATGCACCTTTGAAAGGTTGCAGGGGCATGGCAAAGTCCAAATGGCATGAGTTTATAAGCAAAAGTACCATAAGGGCACGTGAATGTGGTTTTCTCATGGTCCTCGGGTGCTATTGGAATTTGAAAGTATCCGGAAAAACCGTCAAGAAAACAATAGTAACTATTTCCGGCTAATCTTTCCAACATTTGATCAATGAAAGGTAAGGGAAAGTGATCTTTTCTTGTGGCGTCATTTAATTTTCTATAATCAATACAAACACGCCATCCTGTTACAGTCCTAGTAGGAATAAGCTCATTTTTCTCATTTGTGATTACAGTCATGCCACCCTTCTTAGGTACACATTGAACTGGGCTTACCCATGGACTATCAGAGATTGGATAAATTAAACCTGCATCTAGCAGTTTAATAATTTCTTTCTTAACAACATCTTTCATATTAGGATTTAGTCTTCGTTGGCGTTGCACATACATTTTATGACCTTCTTCCATAAGGATTTTATGTGTGCAATACGAAGGACTTATTCCTTTAATATCATGAATCTTCCATGCAATAGCTGGTTTATGAGCTTTTAGCACAGAAATGAGTTGAGATTTTTCATTTTCAGTAAGAGAAGACGATATTATTACAGGTAATTCAGATTCACCATGTAAATAAGCATATTCCAAATGGTTTGGAAGTGGCTTTAACTCTAATGTCGGTGGTTCTTCTATCGATGATTTATATCGATATCTGTCTTCTTCTTTTAGCATTTTAATTTCTTCTGTTGTTGGTTCATACCCATTAGCCATGAGTGTGGCTAACATTTCAACTTCATCAATTGGTTCAGTTCTTTCTCCTAAAGAACATTCTCCTGTTCCTTGTAATTCTGGAAATTCTTCTAACAATTCTGCATGTGAATCTATAGTTTGAATGTAATAACATGTATCATCTGCAGATTGCGGTTGTTGCATGGCTCTATCAGCAGAAAAGGTAACACTCTCATCCTCTATACTTAGGGTCAGTTTCTTACCAAACACGTCTATTATTGCTTTAGCCGTGTTTAAGAATGGTCTTCCTAATATGAGAGGAACTCGAGAATCTTCTTCCATGTCCAGAATAACAAAATCTACTGGAAATACTAAAGTACCAACTTTAACTAGCATGTTCTCCATTATCCCTCTAGGATATTTTACTGATCGATCGGCTAGTTGTATGCTTATTCGTGTTGGTTTCAATTCTCCAAGGTCTAGTTTAGCGTATAGTGAATACGGTATTAAATTTATACTAGCACCTAAATCTGCCAATGCTTCTATTGAACTAAGACTTCCCAGAAAACATGGAATTGTGAAACTTTCTGGATCTGATAATTTTTCTGGTATCTTATTCAATAGTACTGCAGAGCAATTAGCATTCATTGTAACAGCCGAGAGTTCTTCCATTTTCTTTCTATTTGTGATTAGATCTTTTAGGAATTTGGCATACCTTGGCATTCCTGAAATCACATCAATGGAAGGAAGATTTACATTTATCTGTTTAAACATATCGAAGAATTTGGATTGCTCGGCTTCAAGTCTTTCTTTTCTCATTTTACTCGGGTAAGGAAGTGGTGGTTGGTATGGTTTAACATAAGGTTTAGCCTTAACTGTGTTATCTTCATTAACCTTTTCAACTACCGGTTGTGATTCCTTATCTTGATCAGATTGTGGTTCTTGTGGAGTAGGAATAGAGTCATCAGAAATTACAGGCATTTTAGGTGGTTTAAGTGTAATACCACCTCTCGTGATAATGGCTTTAGCTGTTTCATTCCGGGGGTTAGCATTTGTATTACTAGGTAAACTTCCCGATTTTCTTTCACCTATCAACCTTGCTAGGTTACTTACTTCTTGTTCCAAATTTTGAATTGATGCTAGTTGATTTCTAAATGCTTGAGCATTTTGTTCATTGGTTTGTTTCTGAGATGTAAAAAACTGAGTTTGAGATTCAACTAGCTTTGATATCATATCTTCTAAGTTTGGCTTTTTATCATCGGTTTGTGGTGGTTTAATTGGAAAAATAGGTCTTCGCTGATTGTAAGTATTATTGGATACTTGTTGATTGCTAGGACCTTGTTGGTTGTTGTATGGAACATTTCGGTTATAATTCTGGTTTTGATTGTAGTTTAGTCTTGGCGGTTGATAATTACCTTGATAATTATTTCCAGGCCTTTGGTTCATGTATGAAACATTCTCTCTTTGTTCCATTGTTTATTCAATACTGAGACAATCTTTTGTCAAATGTGGTCCTCCACACTGCTCACAACTAATTCGTATTGAGTGAATATCTTTAGTCATCTTTTCCATTCGTCTCTCGACATCATCTATCTTTGCAGAAATGGAATCGAAGTCATGGCTAGAATCGGCTCTAGCCGCTTTAGATGATCTAACGATATCTTTTTCTTGATGCCACTCATGTGAGTGGGAAGCAGTGTTATCAATAATTTTGTAAGCTTCAGTTGCGATTTTCTTCATAATGGAACCACCGGCTGCTATATCTATGTCTTTTCTTGTAGTGATGTCGCATCCTTGGTAGAATATTTGTACTATTTGTTAAGTGTCTAAACCATGTTGCGGACATCCTCTCAATAACTTTCCAAATCTTGTCCACGCTTCATATAGAGTTTCATTTGGCTTTTGTGTGAACGTAACAATTTCTCCTTGAAGTCTTACGGCTTTAGATGCCGGAAACAATTGTTTAAGAAATTTTTCAACTAAAACATCCCATGTATCAATCGCCCCTTAAGGTAACGATTCTAACCAATCTTTGGCTTCTCCCTTTAAAGTCCAGGGAAATAACATGAGATATATCTGTTCATCCTCCACTTCTCGAATTTTAAATAAAGTACAGATCCTATCAAAGGTACGAAGATGTTCGTTTAGATCTTCCTTTAGCGCACCACTAAATTGGCATTGATTAGTTACCATGTGTAGGATTTGTCCTTTGATTTCATAATCTGGCGCATTAATATCTGGTTGAGTAATTGCGTGACCTTGGCCAGTGCGTTTAGCTCGCATTCGGTCTTCTATACTTAGAGGTTCCAGATTTTCCATGATTGAATTTGTTGAATCTGAATCACTAGAGGATTCTGATTTAATGGTTTGTTCCTCGACAATCTCTGTTTGAATGATTGGTGGTTCAGGAGGAAAGATTAGTGGTTCAGGATCTCTGAATTGTCTCTGAATATCCTTCGGATTCTCAATTGTGAGGTCGGGTTCAAAAAATGGATTATCGGAAATTTGAATTGAATTACTTGGTCGACTAGATGATGATTCTAAAGAAAAATCAACGGCAACAATATTGGCTAGATGTCTTGATTGAGTTACAGGTGGTGAACGTATAAAAGGTGGTGAACGTTTTGCTCGGTGCATTCACTGAATATCCTGTTAGTTATAAAAGATAAAAATTATATAAGTTATCAAATTAATAGACTTTTCTGATTTTGCTCACGTTTCGAATAGCCAATAGATGCAGCAGGTAGCCAGGACCCTTTAAATCGGAAGCCCACAACTCGCCACTAATAAATCCAACTATTACTACGAACCAGAAAATTTTGGATGTCTATCAATTTAACCGCTTAAAATAATTTTTCGTCGAAATTTAAAGAAATTTTAGAGAAGAAATAGAAAATTCTAAGTCCTAAAAACTAGAGCGTCGAGAAATAAGAAAGAAAAGGAGCGCGTCGAAAAACGTAGAAAAATAAAAGATCGAAAAAAAATAAAAAGAAAACGTAGCGCGTCGAAACTTAAAAGTCTAAAAACTAAGAATTAAAAGTTGCGTCTAAAAGTATTAAAGCTTAAAAGGAATTCTATATCCAAAACGGTAATAACTTAAAAAATATTAAAATCTTAAAACGGCGTCGCAAAATTCTAAAGCACCTAAATCTTAGTCTAAAGAAAAAGCACTTAAGGATTTTACGGCAAAGCATAAAAATCTAGAAATAAAAATAACTACGGCAAAAACTAAGTTTAAAACTAGTTACGAGCGATAAAAATACAAATTACGTACTAAATAATAAAAATATACAATTTATAAAAAGAGACAAAAATGATAAAATTACTAATTTTTATAAAAATATTATTTTTATATTATTTAATTTATAAAAGTATTAATTTTATAATTTAATAAAACTAGTAATAATATAAAATTAATTAAAACTTAAATTACAAATTAAAATTAAAAACTAAACTAAATATTAAAATAAACTAAAACTAATTAGGGTTTATAATTATAATAATTAAATTATACCCGTAATTAATGCAGAACTAGGTCAAATTGGGCGTGTCAGAACCTCTCATGCGGTCGCATGGATTTTACGGCTTGGGATCATGCGATCGCATGAAATCGGATACCAGGCCTGATCTTGGGCTGCTACAGTACCGGGCCGTAAACTTATATATATATATATATATATATATATATATATATATATATATATATATATATATATATATATATATATATATATATATATATATATATATATATATATATATATATTTTATGTTTTAATATTTATATAAAATATTTATATAAATGAAATAAAAACTTTTATTTTTACAAACTAAAAATAGAAATAGAAATATTTATAATTTATATATTTTGAACAATTCTTAAAAATATATATTTTTTGTTTTTCTTTATATATTTTTGTATTTTTCTAATATTTAAAACATATTTTTACAAAAGCGTATTTTTTTCAAAAGTAAACTAAGACTTAATAAAAATCTTTTTTTTATAGCGTTTCGCTTCCGGCGTTTAAGCAGTTCCCTGGCAGCGGCGCAAAAAATACTTGATGTGCGTAGAGGTGTATACGAAATAGTTATATTTTTACTACAAAATACTATTAAATACGATACAATTTTACACAAGTTATTTATTTATTTATAGAGTGGATATACATAAACCTTGCTACAACACTTATAGGCAGTGTACCTAATCGTACAGTAGTGTAGTTTTTAGTAAGTCCGGTTCGTTCCACAGGGAGCTAGCCAAGTTTAACGCTATATTTTTAAAGCTATATTTGTATAAATATAAATATAAATATAAGTAGTATTATTATTATAAAAGAGTTTTTACCGTTTAATGACCGGTTTGTCGATTTTAAAAATTAAGTCGCAGTTAAAACCTAATGTAAAATATTAAAAATAAAAATAACTTAATTTAAAGCGTAAAGTAAATGACAATAATTAAAGTGCGATAAATTAAAGTGCCATAAATAAAATGACAATAAATAAAATTGCGATAATTAAAAAGTACGATAATTAAAATGACAATAAATTAAAGTGCGATAATTAAAAGTGCAATTAAATATGAAATAAAGGAATTATGCTTATTTAAACTTCCGTAATCATGATATTTGACGTGTTGATTTTAGTTTATTACCATGGGTTAATTGTCCTTTGTCCTGGATTATTTGATATGTCCATCTGGTTTTTGTCCATAACAATTCATCAGTCATAAATATAAAGTGCGAGTGTCCTCGTCAAATTATCCTTATATCTGAAGTCAAATATTCCAACTAATTGGGGACTTAAACTATAATTACACCAATTTTCCTTGTATATAATTCACCCATGTTTTAATAAGTCCATTGACTATTAATCCATTCCCGTGTCCGGTTAAATAAACGATAATTAGTACTTATAAATATCCCGCCCATCGTGTCCGATCGAGTGTATATGGTTATTTATAGGTACATCCAATTATAAATCTTTATATTAAATTAACAACCTATCATTTAATTAAATAAATATAAAGCCCATTAATAGCCCGTAGTCTAATTTCCAAAAGTGTCGTTCTTTTGTCCAAACCCCAATTATGGTACAAAGCCCAATTACCCCGTCTTAATATTTTAGCCCAGCATCATGATTACTTCAATTTAAATAAGCATAATAATAACTTAGCTACGAGACATTAATTTAAAAAGGTTGAACATAACTTACAATGATTAATAATAGTGTAGCGTTACACGGACAGAATTATATATATATATATATATATATATATATATATATATATATATATATATATATATATATATATATATATATATATTACGTTGAGAGATAGAGAAGAGAAAAAGATGTGTGATATTCGGCCGAAAACTGCGAAATTTATAGGATGTCACAAGATTTTTTGCTCCATGCGATCGCATGGATATTGTTCTTCTTGGCCATACGATCGCATGGCCTGGGATTCCAGCTCACAAATGTTTGTTTTCTTCTTGCCGACGGTTTTATTAAATAATATAATATATATATATATATAATTTTAAGAATTAATTATATATTATATTATATTCATGTGCATAGTTGACTTGTAATTTTTAGTCCGTTGCGTCGAGCGTTGAGAGTTGATTCTGGTCCCGTTCTGGATTTTCGAACGTCCTTGCGTACAATTTAATATCTTGTACTTTGCATTTTGTGGCTCGTATTCTTGTAACTTTTAGACGTTTCTCATCAATAATTTGAACCACTTTGATTGTACTTTGTACTTTTGAGCTTTTTGGTCGTTTGCGTCTTCAATTTGTCGAATCTGTCTTTTGTCTTCACCTTTTATTATTTAAACGAATATCACTTGTAAATAGAACAATTGCAACTAAAAGCTTGTCTTTCTTGAGGGATAATGCTATGAAATATATGTTCGTTTTTAGCATTATCAGATGTCCCGCCCGTTATCATTTTGGAGAGCGACTCAGACTCATCCGCCACCTCGCCTGCTACTGCTGCCGACACACAGATCTCGTCCTCTTTACCCTCCAGCGACTCTGGCACTTCGTCCTCTGGGACAGTAGCCATGCACCCGACCCAGTGAGCATCTCAGATCGACACGAGGATCCACTGAAGATTCCAGGTCCACTTATTCCAGGGCCTTCGGAGCCACAGCACCATTCCGGTGGTGCTGTGATTCCTGGGGATCATGGGGAGGGTCCGTTCCGTAATGAGTGTAACCATTGGGTCAGACGCCTTCCTGATGGATGTGTCGTGCCGATCCCGCCTTGCCAATACCGACTGATGACCACCAGTCGAGCAGATCCACCCTCAGATAGTTAAGAATGACTCATCATCCGATGACTTCAGCGAGGAGGATTCCGACGAGGACCCTGAGGAGACGCCCGTGCAGCCGCCCTCTACCCCGCCGAAGAAGCGGTATCGTTTCGATAGTACTGTTATTCTAGGGGTTAACGGAGGTAGGTCATTCGTTAACGCACATGGACTGAAGGTTAGAGTTACCACCCGTAAGCGGGTTGTGCCTTACCATGCCGATCCATTCGTGCGTAAGGCTTCCCGATACGCATCATCTACTTCTGGTGCCGGACCGTCTGCACCACCAGCTCCACCTGTACCATCCACACCGCCAGCCCCACCAGCATCCCCCGTCGTCGAGGAACTGATGAGGGAACTGCATATCCTCCGTGCTCGGGTAACTGAGCTTGAGGACCAGGTGTCCCACATGATGGACATCCTTTACCCACCGTAACCATAGGGCCATTGTATTAGATTTTATTATGTAATCCCGTTTGTAGTTTCATGTTTAGCTAATGTATTGTACGAACCTTATGCGGATGTATGCAACCTTCATATTTTAATGAATGGAACTTTGTGTTATTTAATTTCTGTGTGGTGTTCTATTTACATTATTATATGATGATTTTGTGGTATCTGTATCTAATTGCATTATTTAGTTAGCATGTGTTGTGTTGATTCCATGCTGGTTACTGAAATGTCCCGTTCTTATTGATTAAAAACGTTCCATATTAATTGATTTCGTTGCGACAGTACTTCTCGTTCATCAAGTGCTTGAATGCTGACCACGATAGTGCGTACGCATCATCTTGTCTCACTTGCTCTAGATAGGTATTCCACCATGTTAACGCAGAACCTGTGAAGGTATGCGTAGCGTACTTCACTTTGTCCTCTTCAGTACACTTACTTATGGTAAACACCGATTCGACCTTCTCGGTCCACCGTTTCAATCCGATCGGTCCTTCGGTTCCATCAAATTCCAAAGGTTTGCAGGCAGTGAATTCTTTGTAGGTGCATCCTACACGATTTCCTGTACTGCCAGATCCAAGGTTATTGTTGGTATGTAGCGCAGCCTGTACTGCGGCTATGTTTGAAGCTAGAAAAGTACGGAATTCCTCTTCATTCATATTCACAGTGTGTCGAGTAGTCGGTGCCATTCCTTCAAAATAGTCAAATGGAACAAGTTAATCATACAGAATATTAAGAGTAGTTAATAGTATTTCGTAGCATAATATGAACTCATTTATAAAAGCTTTTTCTTCATATTAGCGTTTTATAAGTTTAAATTCGGGTAGTACCTACCCGTTAAGTTCATACTTAGTAGCTAATATACAATTCAACTACTACAATTCTATATGAAAAACTGATTGTAATAATATTTCGCGTTCAAACTTTTATACAATATTTTACAAACTTACAATACCGCTTATTTTACATAAAGCATGAAATATAGCACACAATAACTTTGATACAAGATAGTTGTGAAGATAATTCTAGCTAGTACACAAGTCGTTCAGCAAAGGCAATAAAGACACGTAATTCATACGTCCAGAAACAAGTCATGCATTCTGGTTTTACTAGGACTACTTCCCATCCTTGGTCTTGTGGAACATAACCGTTATGGCCGTTGATAAGACAGCGTGTTGTAACGTCGTCAAAGGGACGAGGGTTACGTAATGACCAACAGTCTCGTAATAACCTAAAAACCTCATTTCTTAACCCAATTACCGACTCCGTCACTTGTGGGAACGTTTTGTTTAATAGTTGTAGCCCAATGTTCTTGTTCTCACTTTGGTGAGAAGCGAACATTACTAACCCGTAAGCATAACATGCTTCTTTATGTTGCATGTTAGCCGCTTTTTCTAAATCACGAAGTCCTATATTCGGTTATACTGAGTCAAAATAATTTCTTAACCCGTTGCGTAAAATAGCATTTGGGTTCCCCGCAATATATGCGTCAAAGTAAACACATCGTAACTTATGGATTTCCCAATGTGATATCCCCCATCTTTCGAACGAAAGCCTTTTATAAACCAAGGCATTCTTGGAACGTTCTTCGAATGTCTTACAAACTGATCTCGCCTTAAATAGTTGTGCCGAGGAATTATGACCGACTCTAGACAAGATTTCATCAATCATGTCTCCGGGTAGGTCTCTTAAAATATTGGGTTGTCTATCCATTTTGTGTTTTTATACTGTAAAATAGACAAGAGTTAGATTCATAAAAAAAATACTTATTAATACAAGCAATTTTTACATATATCATAAAGCATAAGCACACTATATTACATATATTACACCACACGAATACAACTATCTTATTCCGACTCGCTCGTTTGTTCTTGTTCGGTTTTGGTTCGTTTTGCCAAGTTTCTAGGGATATATGATGTTCCCCTAATACGAGCCGTCGTTGTCCACATTGGTTTAGAAAAACCTGGTGGTTTAGAGGTTCCCGGGTCATTGTTACAACTTAAGGACTTCGGGGGTTGACGATACATATAAAGTTCATCGGGGTTGGAATTAGATTTCTCTATTTTTATGACCTCTCCCTTATTATTTTCTTTTGCCTTTTTAAATTCAGTTAGGGTAATTTCTATAACATCATCGGAATTCTCGTCGGAATCCGATTCATCGGAGAATTGGTAAACCTCCCAATATTTTGCTTCCTTGGCGGAAACACCATTGACCATAATTAACCTTGGTCGGTTGGTTGAGGATTCTCTTTTATTTAACCGTTTTATTATTTCCCCCACCGGTTCTATTTCTTCTTCCGGTTCCGATTCTTCTTCCGGTTCCGATTCTTCTTCCGGTTCCGACTCTGTTCCTCTTCGGGAACTTGTGAATCAGTCCACGAATCATTCCAATTTACATTTGACTCTTCATTATTATTAGGTGAGTCAATGGGACTTGTTCTAGAGGTAGACATCTATCACATAATATCAAACGCGTTAAGAGATTAATATATCACATAATATTCACATGTTAAAAATATATAGTTTCCAACAAAATTTGTTAAGCAATCATTTTTCAAGTAAACACGGTCGAAGTCCAGACTCACTAATGCATCCTAACAAACTCGATAAGACACACTAATGCAAAATTCTGGTTCTCTAAGACCAACGCTCGGATACCAACTGAAATGTCCCGTTCTTATTGATTAAAAACGTTCCATATTAATTGATTTCGTTGCGAGGTTTTGACCTCTATATGAGACGTTTTTCAAAGACTGCATTCATTTTTAAAACAAACCATAACCTTTATTTCATAAATAAAGGTTTAAAAAGCTTTACATAGATTATCAAATAATGATAATCTAAAATATCCTGTTTACACACGACCATTACATAATGGTTTACAATACAAATATGTTACATCGAAATCAGTTTCTTGAATGCAGTTTATACACAATATCATACAAACATGGACTCCAAATCTTGTCCTTATTTTAGTATGCAACAGCGGAAGCTCTTAGTATTCACCTGAGAATAAACATGCTTTAAACGTCAACAAAAATGTTGGTGAGTTATAGGTTTAACCTATATATATCAAATCGTAATAATAGACCACAAGATTTCATATTTCAATACACATCCCATACATAGAGATAAAAATCATTCATATGGTGAACACCTGGTAACCGACATTAACAAGATGCATATATATAAGAATATCCCCATCATTCCGGGACACCCTTCGGATATGATATAAATTTCGAAGTACTAAAGCATCCGGTACTTTGGATGGGGTTTGTTAGGCCCAATAGATCTATCTTTAGGATTCGCGTCAATTAGGGTGTCTGTTCCCTAATTCTTAGATTACCAGACTTAATAAAAAGGGGCATATTCGATTTTGATAATTCAACCATAGAATGTAGTTTCATGTACTTGTGTCTATTTTGTAAATCATTTATAAAACCTGCATGTATTCTCATCCCAAAAATATTAGATTTTAAAAGTGGGACTATAACTCACTTTCACAGATTTTTACTTCGTCGGGAAGTAAGACTTGGCCACTGGTTGATTCACGAACCTATAACAATATATACATATATATCAAAGTATGTTTAAAATATATTTACAACACTTTTAATATATTTTTATGTTTTAAGTTTATTAAGTCAGCTGTCCTCGTTAGTAACCTACAACTAGTTGTCCACAGTTAGATGTACAGAAATAAATCGATAAATATTATCTTGAATCAATCCACGACCCAGTGTATATGTATCTCAGTATTGATCACAACTCAAACTATATATATTTTGGAATCAACCTCAACCCTGTATAGCTAACTCCAACATTCACATATAGAGTGTCTATGGTTGTTCCGAAATATATATAGATGTGTCGACATGATAGGTCGAAACATTGTATACGTGTCTATGGTATCTCAAGATTACATAATATACAATACAAGTTGATTAAGTTATGGTTGGAATAGATTTGTTACCAATTTTCACGTAGCTAAAATGAGAAAAATTATCCAATCTTGTTTTACCCATAACTTCTTCATTTTAAATCCGTTTTGAGTGAATCAAATTGCTATGGTTTCATATTAAACTCTATTTTATGAATCTAAATAGAAAAGTATAGGTTTATAGTCGGAGAAATATGTTACAAGTCGTTTTTGTAAAGGTAGTCATTTCAGTCGAAAGAACGACGTCTAGATGACCATTTTAGAAAACATACTTCCACTTTGAGTTTAACCATAATTTTTGGATATAGTTTCATGTTCATAATAAAAATCATTTTCTCAGAATAACAACTTTTAAATCAAAGTTTATCATAGTTTTTAATTAACTAACCCAAAACAGCCCGCGGTGTTACTACGACGGCGTAAATCCGGTTTTACGGTGTTTTTCGTGTTTCCAGGTTTTAAATCATTAAGTTAGCATATCATATAGATATAGAACATGTGTGTAGTTAATTTTAAAAGTCAAGTTAGAAGGATTAACTTTTGTTTGCGAACAAGTTTAGAATTAACTAAACTATGTTCTAGTGATTACGAGTTTAAACCTTCGAATAAGATAGTTTTATATATATGAATCGAATGATGTTATGAACATCATTACTACCTCAAGTTTAGTAGGTAAACCTACTGGAAGTGACAAGAAATGATCTAGCTTCAAAGGATCTTGGATGGCTTGAAAGTTCTTGAAGTAGGATCATGACACAAAAACAAGTTCAAGTAAGATTTTTACTCGAATTAAGATAGTTTATAGTTATAGAAATTGAATCAAAGTTTGAATATGAATATTACCTTGAATAAGAAAGATAACCTACTTTATATAACAAAGGTTTCTTGATCTTAGATGATTACTTGGAATGGATTAGAAAGCTTGGAAGTAAATTAGTAAACTTGAAGGGATTTTTGAAGTGTTCTTGAAGTGTTCTTCCTATGATGATTATAGCTTGATTCTTGAAGTGATTTTTGATGAAGATGATGATTAACTACTGGAAAAATACGTTCATAATAGTGTGTGTGTGTGTGTGTTGAGAGAGAATTAGAAAGAGAATTGGAAGTGAAATGGAGTGAATGATGAGTGGTAATTGGTGAGTGGTGAGTGGGGTTAAAAGGAGTTCTAGTTAGTTGACTAGCTCATGGTAGAAGTTAAAATTGATTAGTCATACATGACATAATCAAGAGTGGAATCCCATGCTAGTTCCTATTGGTATATACCCATAGTAAGTACGTTTTGAAGCTGTGTATAATACGGGTAAGAATACGACTAGAATTCTTGATGAAAGAAAAGAATGGGAAAGTAACTGTAACCATTTTCGTTAAGTATGAGTGTTTTGATATATGTCTTGAAGTCTTCCAAAAGTATTTTAATACATCTAAATACACTACATGTATATACATTTTAACTGAGTCGTTAAGTCATCGTTAGTCGTTACATGTAAGTGTTGTTTTGAAACCTTTAAGTTAACGATCTCAATTAATGTTGTTAACCCATTGTTTATTATATCTAATGAGATGTTAAATTATTATATTATCATGATATTATGATATATTAATATATCTTAATATGATATATATACATTTAAATGTCGTTACAACGATAATCGTTACATATATGTCTCGTTTCGAAATCCTTAAGTTAGTAGTCTTGTTTATATGTATATAACTCACTGTTAATATACTTATGGAGATACTTACTTATCATAATCTCATGTTAACCATATGTATATCCATATATATATCGTCATGTCGTTTTTACAAGTTTTAACGTTCGTGAATCGCCGGTCAACTTGGGTGGTCAATTGTCTATATGAAACATATTTCAATTAATCAAGTCTTAACAAGTTTGATTGCTTAACATGTTGGAAACATTTAATCATGTAAATATCAATCTTAATTAATATATATACACATGGAAAAGTTCGGGTCACTACAGTACCTACCCGTTAAATAAATTTCGTCCCGAAATTTTAAGCTGTTGAAGGTGTTGACGAATCTTATGGAAATAGATGCGGGTATTTCTTATTCATCTGATCTTCACGCTCCCAGGTGAACTCGGGTCCTCTACGAGCATTCCATCGAACCTTAACAATTGGTATCTTGTTTTGCTTAAGTCTTTTAACCTCACGATCCATTATTTCGACGGGTTCTTCGATGAATTGGAGTTTTTCGTTGATTTGGATTTCATCTAACGGAATAGTGAGATCTTCTTTAGCAAAACATTTCTTCAAATTCGAGACATGGAAAGTGTTATGTACAGCCGCGAGTTGTTGAGGTAACTCAAGTCGGTAAGCTACTGGTCCGACACGATCAATAATCTTGAATGGTCCAATATACCTTGGATTTAATTTCCCTTGTTTACCAAATCGAACAACGCCTTTCCAAGGTGCAACTTTAAGCATGACCATCTCTCCAATTTCAAATTCTATATCTTTTCTTTTAATGTCAGCGTAGCTCTTTTGTCGACTTTGGGCGGTTTTCAACCGTTGTTGAATTTGGATGATCTTCTCGGTAGTTTCTTGTATAATCTCCGGACCCGTAATCTGTCTATCCCCCACTTCACTCTAACAAATCGGAGACCTGCACTTTCTACCATAAAGTGCTTCAAACGGCGCCATCTCAATGCTTGAATGGTAGCTGTTGTTGTAGGAAAATTCTGCTAACGGTAGATGTTGATCCCAACTGTTTCCGAAATCAATAACACATGCTCGTAGCATGTCTTCAAGCGTTTGTATCGTCCTTTCGCTCTGCCCATCAGTTTGTGGATGATAGGCAGTACTCATGTCTAGACGAGTTCCTAATGCTTGCTGTAATGTCTGCCAGAATCTTGAAATAAATCTGCCATCCCTATCAGAGATAATAGAGATTGGTATTCCATGTCTGGAGACGACTTCCTTCAAATACAGTCGTGCTAACTTCTCCATCTTGTCATCTTCTCTTATTGGCAGGAAATGTGCTGATTTGGTGAGACGATCAACTATTACCCAAATAGTATCAAAACCACTTGCAGTCCTTGGCAATTTAGTGATGAAATCCATGGTAATGTTTTCCCATTTCCATTCCGGGATTTCGGGATGTTCAAGTAGACCTGATGGTTTCTGATGCTCAGCTTTGACCTTAGAACACATCAAACATTCTCCTACGTATTTAGCAACATCGGCTTTCATACCCAGCCACCAAAAATATTTCCTGAGATCCTTGTACATCTTCCCCGTTCCAGGATGTATTGAGTATCTGGTTTTATGAGCTTCTCTAAGTACCATTTCTCTCATATCTCCAAATTTTGGTACCCAAATCCTTTCAGCCCTATACCGGGTTCCGTCTTCCCGAATATTAAGATGTTTCTCCGATCCTTTGGGTATTTCATCCTTTAAATTTCCCTCTTTTAAAACTCCTTGTTGCGCCTCCTTTATTTGAGTAGTAAGGTTATTATGAATCATTATATTCATAGATTTTACTCGAATGGGTTCTCTGTCCTTCCTGCTCAAGGCATCGGCTACCACATTTGCCTTCCCCGGGTGGTAACGAATCTCAAAGTCGTAATCATTCAATAATTCAATCCACCTACGCTGCCTCATATTCAGTTGTTTCTGATTAAATATGTGTTGAAGACTTTTGTGATCGGTATATATAATACTTTTGACCCCATATAAGTAGTGCCTCCAAGTCTTTAATGCAAAAACAACCGTGCCTAATTCCAAATCATGCGTCGTATAATTTTGTTCGTGAATCTTCAATTGTCTAGACGCATAAGCAATCACCTTCGTTCGTTGCATTAATACACAACCGATACCTTGCTTTGATGCGTCACAATAAATCACAAAATCATCATTCCCTTCAGGCAATGACAATATAGGTGCCGTAGTTAGCTTTTTCTTCAATAACTGAAACGCTTTCTCTTCTTCATCATTCCATTCAAATTTCTTCCCTTTATGCGTTAATGCAGTCAAGGGTTTTGCTATTCTGGAAAAGTCTTGGATGAACCTTCTGTAGTAACCAGCTAGTCCTAAAAACTGGCGTATGTGTTTCGGAGTTTTCGGGGTTTCCCACTTTTCAACAGTTTCTATCTTTGCCGGATCCACCTTAATACCTTCTTTGTTCACTATGTGACCGAGGAATTGAACTTCTTCCAACCAAAATGCACACTTTGAAAACTTAGCGTACAATTCTTCCTTCCTCAATACTTCTAACACCTTTCTCAAATGTTCACCGTGTTCTTGGTCATTCTTTGAGTAAATAAGTATGTCATCAATGAAAACAATGACAAACTTGTCAAGGTATGGTCCACACACTCGGTTCATAAGGTCCATGAATACAGCTGGTGCATTAGTTAAACCAAACGGCATGACCATAAACTCGTAATGACCGTAACGTGTTCTGAAAGCAGTCTTTGGAATATCATCTTCTTTCACCCGCATTTGATGATACCCGGAACGTAAGTCAATCTTTGAATAAACAGACGAGCCTTGTAGTTGATCAAATAAGTCGTCGATTCTCGGTAGTGGGTAGCGGTTCTTGATGGTAAGTTCGTTCAACTCTCGGTAGTCGATACACAACCTGAATGTACCATCTTTCTTCTTGACAAACAAAACAGGAGCTCCCCACGGTGATGTGCTTGGTCGAATGAAACCACGCTCTAAAAGTTCTTGTAATTGGCTTTGCAGTTCTTTCATCTCGCTGGGTGCGAGTCTGTAAGGAGCACGAGCTATTGGTGCAGCTCCTGGTACAAGATCTATTTGAAATTCAACGGATCGATGTGGGGGTAATCCCGGTAATTCTTTCGGAAATACATCGGGAAATTCTTTTGCAATGGGAACATCATTGATGCTCTTTTCTTCAGTTTGTACTTTCTCGACGTGTGGTAGAACAGCATAGCAACCTTTTCTTATTAGTTTTTGTGCCTTCAAATTACTAATAAGATGTAGCTTCGTGTTGCCCTTTTCTCCGTACACCATTAAGGGTTTTCCTTTTTCTCGTATAATGCGAATTGCATTTTTGTAACAAACGATCTCTGCTTTCACTTCTTTCAACCAGTCCATACCGATTATCACATCAAAACTCCCTAACTCTACTGGTATCAAATCAATCTTAAATGTTTCGCTAACCAGTTTAATTTCTCGATTCCGACATATATTATCTGCTGAAATTAATTTACCATTTGCTAATTCGAGTAAAAATTTACTATCCAAAGGCGTCAATGGACAACTTAATTTAGCACAAAAATCTCTACTCATATAGCTTCTATCCGCACCCGAATCAAATAAAACGTAAGCAGATTTATTTTCAATAAGAAACGTACCCGTAACAAGCTCCGGGTCTTCCTGTGCCTCTGCCGCATTAATATTGAAAACTCTTCCGCGGCCTTGTCCATTCGTGTTCTCCTGGTTCGGGCAATTTCTAATAATGTGGCCCGGTTTTCCACATTTATAACAAACTACATTGGCATAACTTGATCCGACACTACTTGCTCCGCCATTACTTGTTCCGACACCATTTGTTCCTTTCGTTCTATTAACCCCTGGTCCGTAGACCTCACACTTCGCCGCGCTATGACCATTTCTTTTACACTTGTTGCAAAATTTGGTGCAGAACCCCGAGTGATACTTTTCACACCTTTGGCATAGCTGCTTCTGATTGTTGTTGTTGTTGCGGTTATTATTGTTGTTGGGATGATTGTTGTAGTTGCTGTTGTTGTTGTTGTTGTTGGGCCATTTGTTGTAGTTGCGATTGATGTTGCGATTGTTGGGATAATTGTTGCGATTATTGTTGTAATTGCTGTTGTTGTTGTATTGGTGATTCTTATCACCGTTTTCCTCCCACTTTCTTTTGACTTGCTTCACATTGGCCTCTTCAGCAGTCTGTTATTTAATTCTTTCTTCAATCTGGTTCACTAGTTTGTGAGCCATTCTACATGCCTGTTGTATGGAGGCTGGCTCGTGTGAACTTATATCTTCTTGGATTCTTTCCGGTAATCCTTTCACAAACGCGTCGATCTTCTCTTCCTCATCTTCGAATGCTCCTGGACACAATAGGCACAATTCTGTGAATCATCTTTCGTACGTGGTAATATCAAATTCTTGGGTTCGTAACCCTCTAAGTTCTATCTTGAGCTTATTGACCTCGGTTCTGGGACGGTACTTCTCGTTCATCAAGTGCTTGAATGCTGACCACAGTAGTGCGTACGCATCATCTTGTCCCACTTGCTCTAGATAGGTATTCCACCATGTTAATGCAGAACCTGTGAAGGTATGCGTAGCGTACTTCACTTTGTCCTCTTCAGTACACTTACTTATGGCAAACACCGATTCGACCTTCTCGGTCCACCGTTTCAATCCGATCGGTCCTTCGGTTCCATCAAATTCCAAAGGTTTACAGGCAGTGAATTCTTTGTAGGTGCATCCTACACGATTTCCTGTACTGCCAGATCCAAGGTTATTGTTGGTATGTAGCGCAGCCTGTACTGCGGCTTTGTTTGAAGCTAGAAAAGTACGGAATTCCTCTTCATTCATATTCACGGTGTGTCGAGTAGTCGGTGCCATTTCCTTCAAAATAGTCAAATGGAACAAGTTAATCATACAGAATATTAAGAGTAGTTAATAGTATTTCGTAGCATAATATGAACTCATTTATAAAAGCTTTTTCTTCATATTAGCGTTTTATAAGTTTAAATTCGGGTAGTACCTACCCGTTAAGTTCATACTTAGTAGCTAATATACAATTCAACTACTACAATTCTATATGAAAAACTGATTGTAATAATATTTCGCGTTCAAACTTTTATACAATATTTTACAAACTTACAATACCACTTATTTTACATAAAGCATGAAATATAGCACACAATAACTTTGATACAAGATAGTTATGAAGATAATTCTAGCTAGTACACAAGTCGTTCATCAAAGGCAATAAAGACACGTAATTCATACGTCCAGAAACAAGTCATGCATTCTGGTTTTACTAGGACTACTTCCCATCCTTGGTCTTGTGGAACATAACCGTTATGGCCGTTGATAAGACAGCGTGTTGTAACGTCGTCAAAGGGATGAGGGTTACGTAATGACCAACAGTCTCGTAATAACCTAAAAACCTCATTTCTTACCCCAATTACCGACTCCGTCACTTGTGGGAACATTTTGTTTAATAGTTTTAGCCCGATGTTCTTGTTCTCACTTTGGTGAGAAGCGAACATTACTAACCCGTAAGCATAACATGCTTCTTTATGTTGCATGTTAGCCGCTTTTTCTAAATCACGAAGTCCTATATTCGGATATACTGAGTCAAAATAATTTCTTAACCCGTTGCGTAAAATAGCATTTGGGTTCCCCGCAATATATGCGTCAAAGTAAACACATCGTAACTTATGGATTTCCCAATGTGATATCCCCCATCTTTCGAACGAAAGCCTTTTATAAACCAAGGCATTCTTGGAACGTTCTTCGAATGTCTTACAAACTGATCTCGCCTTAAATAGTTGTGCCGAGAAATTCTGACCGACTCTAAACAAGATTTCATCAATCATGTCTCCGGGTAGGTCTCTTAAAATATTGGGTTGTCTATCCATTTTGTGTTTTTATACTGTAAAATAGACAAGAGTTAGATTCATAAAAAAAAATACTTATTAATACAAGCAATTTTTACATATATCATAAAGCATAAGCACACTATATTACATATATTACACCACACGAATACAACTATCTTATTCCGACTCGCTCGTTTCTTCTTGTTCGGTTTTGGTTCTTTTTGCCAAGTTTCTAGGGATATATGATGTTCCCCTAATACGAGCCGTCGTTGTCCACATTGGTTTAGAAAAACCTGGTGGTTTAGAGGTTCCCGGGTCATTGTTACAACTTAAGGACTTTGGGGGTTGACGATACATATAAAGTTCATCGGGGTTGGAATTAGATTTCTCTATTTTTATGCCCTTTCCCTTATTATTTTCTTTTGCCTTTTTAAATTCAGTTGGGGTAATTTCTATAACATCATCGGAATTCTCGTCGGAATCCGATTCATCGGAGAATTGGTAATCCTCCCAATATTTTGCTTCCTTGGCGGAAACACCATTGACCATAATTAACCTTGGTCGGTTGGTTGAGGATTCTCTTCTTCCGGTTCCGATTCTTCTTCCGGTTCCGATTCTTCTTCCGGTTCCGATTCTTCTTCCGGTTCCGACTCTTCTTCCGGTTCCTCTTCGGGAACTTGTGAATCAGTTCACGAATCATTCCAATTTACATTTGACTCTTCATTATTATTAGGTGAGTCAATGGGACTTGTTCTAGAGGTAGACATCTATCACATAATATCAAACACGTTAAGAGATTAATATATCACATAATATTCATATGTTAAAAATATATAGTTTCCAACAAAAATGTTAAGCAATCATTTTTAAAGAAAACACAGTCGAAGTCCAGACTCACTAATGCATCCTAACAAACTCGATAAGACACACTAATTCAAATTTTCTGGTTCTCTAAGACCAACGCTCTGATACCAACTGAAATGTCCCGTTCTTATTGATTAAAAACGTTCCATATTAATTGATTTCGTTGCGAGGTTTTGACTTCTATATGAGACGTTTTTCAAAGACTGCATTCATTTTTAAAACAAACCATAACCTTTATTTCATAAATAAAGGTTTAAAAAGCTTTACGTAGATTATCAAATAATGATAATCTAAAATATCCTGTTTACACACGACCATTATATAATGGTTTACAATACAAATATGTTACATCGAAATCAGTTTCTTGAATGAAGTTTTTACACAATATCATACAAACATGGACTCCAAATCTTGTCCTTATTTTAGTATGC
Organism: Rutidosis leptorrhynchoides; assembly: GCF_046630445.1. Classification (NCBI taxonomy): domain Eukaryota; kingdom Viridiplantae; phylum Streptophyta; class Magnoliopsida; order Asterales; family Asteraceae; genus Rutidosis; species Rutidosis leptorrhynchoides. The sequence continues at coordinate 358,840,942 of NC_092336.1, read as the reverse complement.
AACAGCGGAAGCTCTTAGTATTCACCTGAGAATAAACATGCTTTAAACGTCAACAAAAATATTGGTGAGTTATAGGTTTAACCTATATATATCAAATCGTAACAATAGACCACAAGATTTCATATTTCAATACACATCCCATACATAGAGATATAAATTATTCATATGGTGAACACCTGGTAATCGACATTAACAAGATGCATATATAAGAATATCCCCATCATTCCGGGACACCCTTCGGATATGATATAAATTTCGAAGTACTAAAGCATCCGGTACTTTGGATGGGGTTTGTTAGGCCCAATAGATCTATCTTTAGGATTCGCGTCAATTAGGGTGTCTGTTCCCTAATTCTTAGATTACCAGACTTAATAAAAAGGGGCATATTCGATTTCAATAATTCAACCATAGAATGTAGTTTCACGTACTTGTGTCTATTTTGTAAATCATTTATAAAACCTGCATGTATTCTCATCCCAAAAATATTAGATTTTAAAAGTGGGACTATAACTCACTTTCACAGATTTTTACTTCGTCGGGAAGTAAGACTTGGCCACTGGTTGATTCACGAACCTATAACAATATATACATATATATCAAAGTATGTTTAAAATATATTTACAACACTTTTAATATATTTTGATGTTTTAAGTTTATTAAGTCAGCTGTCCTCGTTAGTAACCTACAACTAGTTGTCCACAGTTAGATGTACAGAAATAAATCGATAAATATTATCTTGAATCAATCCACGACCCAGTGTATACGTATCTCAGTATTGATCACAACTCCAACTATATATATTTTGGAATCAACCTCAACCCTGTATAGCTAACTCCAACATTCACATATAGAGTGTCTATGGTTGTTCCGAAATATATATAGATGTGTCGACATGATAGGTCGAAACATTGTATACGTGTCTATGGTATCTCAAGATTACATAATATACAATACAAGTTGATTAAGTTATGGTTGGAATAGATTTGTTACCAATTTTCACGTAGCTAAAATGAGAAAAATTATCCAATCTTGTTTTACCCATAACTTCTTCATTTTAAATCCGTATTGAGTGAATCAAATTGCTATGGTTTCATATTGAACTCTATTTTATGAATCTAAATAGAAAAATTATAGGTTTATAGTCGGAAAAATAAGTTATAAGTCATTTTTGTAAAGGTAGTCATTTCAGTCGAAAGAACGACGTCTAGATGACCATTTTAGAAAACATACTTCCACTTTGAGTTTAACCATAATTTTTGGATATAGTTTCATGTTCATAATAAAAATCATTTTCTCAGAATAACAACTTTTAAATCAAAGTTTATCATAGTTTTTAATTAACTAACCCAAAACAGCCCGCGGTGTTACTACGACGGCGTAAATCCGGTTTTACGGTGTTTTTCGTGTTTCCAGGTTTTAAATCATTAAGTTAGAATATAATATAGATATAGAACATGTGTGTAGTTAATTTTAAAAGTCAAGTTAGAAGGATTAACTTTTGTTTGCGAACAAGTTTAGAATTAACTAAACTATGTTCTAGTGATTACGAGTTTAAACCTTCGAATAAGATAGTTTTATATATATGAATCGAATGATGTTATGAACATCATTACTACCTAAAGTTTAGTAGGTAAACTTACTGGAAGTGACAAGAAATGATCTAGCTTCAAAGGATCTTGGATGGCTTGAAAGTTCTTGAAGTAGGATCATGACACAAAAACAAGTTCAAGTAAGATTTTTACTCGAATTAAGATAGTTTATAGTTATAGAAATTGAATCAAAGTTTGAATATGAATATTACCTTGAATAAGAAAGATAACCTACTGTTAATAACAAAATTTTCTTGATCTTAGATGATTACTTGGAATGGATTAGAAAACTTGGAAGTAAATTAGTAAACTTGAAGGGATTTTTGAAGTGTTCTTGAAGTGTTCTTCCTATGATGATTATAGCTTGATTCTTGAAGTGATTTTTGATGAAGATGATGATTAACTACTGGAAAAATACGTTCATAATAGTGTGTGTGTGTGTGTGTTGAGAGAGAATTAGAAAGAGAATTGGAAGTGAAATGGAGTGAATGATGAGTGGTAATTGGTGAGTGGTGAGTGGGGTTAAAAGGAGTTCTAGTTAGTTGACTAGCTCATGGTAGAAGTTAAAATTGATTAGTCATACATGACATAATCAAGAGTGGAATCCCATGCTAGTTCCTATTGGTATATACCCATAGTAAGTACGTTTTGAAGCTGTGTATAATACGGGTAAGAATACGACTAGAATTCTTGATGAAAGAAAAGAATGGGAAAGTAACTGTAACCATTTTCGTTAAGTATGAGTGTTTTGATATATGTCTTGAAGTCTTCCAAAAGTATTTTAATACATCTAAATACACTACATGTATATACATTTTAACTGAGTCGTTAAGTCATCGTTAGTCGTTACATGTAAGTGTTGTTTTGAAACCTTTAAGTTAACGATCTCAATTAATGTTGTTAACCCATTGTTTATTATATCTAATGAGATGTTAAATTATTATATTATCATGATATTATGATATATTAATATATCTTAATATGATATATATACATTTAAATGTCGTTACAACGATAATCGTTACATATATGTCTCGTTTCGAAATCCTTAAGTTAGTAGTCTTGTTTATATGTATATAACTCATTGTTAATATACTTATGGAGATACTTACTTATCATAATCTCATGTTAACCATATGTATATCCATATATATATCGTCATGTCATTTTTACAAGTTTTAACGTTCGTGAATCGCCGGTCAACTTGGGTGGTCAATTGTCTATATGAAACATATTTCAATTAATCAAGTCTTAACAAGTTTGATTGCTTAACATGTTGGAAACATTTAATCATTTAAATATAAATCTCAATTAATATATATAAACATGGAAAAGTTCGGGTCGCCACAGTTACCTTATACTGTATTATTATTATTTGAATGCTGGATTTTGACTTGAGTCAAAATTTTTGTTTAGAAGATCAATGGCCAACGGAAGATCAACACCCACAGCAACACATATTGAAGAAATGATAGCCGAACAGGTGGCCGCAACTATAGCGGAAATGAACCCCCAAGCTCCATCGGTTATCCAGCACAATCATAACGGGTGCACATACAAGGAATTCCAAAGCTGCAAGCCCCACAATTTTAGTGATACTGAGGGGCCGGTTGGACTGACGAGGTGGTTTGAGAAATTGGAAGCTGTGTTCCATGTGAGCAACCGCTCAGAAATGAACAAGACTAAGTATGCCTCCTATACACTGTCGGACGGCGCTTTAACCTGGTGGAACACACTGGCTCAGGCTAAGGGTATTGACGAGGCTTATGCTACACCATGGGAGGAAATTAAGGGGGCCATGATTGAGGAGTACTGCCCCAGAACAGAGATTCAGAAAATGGAAGCTGAGTTTTGGGAGTTGAAGGTTGTGGTACCGATCTTGACGGTTATAACCGAAGGTACTTACAACTAGCTTTGATGTGTCCCACGATGGTTACCCCGGAATTTAAGCGAATGGAACGGTATTTGTGGGGACTTAACAAGTCCATTTAGGGAAATGTCACCTCTTCAAAACCAGCTGATGTCCCGAAAACTATGCGCATGGCGCACACCCTGATGAACCAAATTACCAACAAGAAACCCGAGAAGGTGAAATCTGAATCAGGAACTAATAATGAGAAGCGTAAGTGGGACAATAACAAGGGGAGGGTCTTTGAACAAAACCCTGCTAAGAGGCACAACGACAGAAGGAACCCCAACCCGAACCCTAGCTCGAACTCTAACTATAAGGGTAGTCTACCGCATTGTAAGAGATGCTACAAGCATCACACCGGGTACTGCAACGTGGTCTGCGAAAAATGTAAAAGGACTGGGCATATTGGCAAAGACTACAAGATCACCACCCTGAATGTGAAGACAAACCCTACTGGACCGAGGAAGTGCTATGAATACGGACATACGGGCCACTTCAGAAATGAATGTCCCAACAAGAGAAAGGATGGCGGGCCACCGCACCACCGCATGGAAGAGCTTTCAACGTAAACGCAAGGGATGCCCGTGAGAACCCCGACTTGGTTACATGTATATTCACTATCAACAATCTATTAGCTTCTGTCCTGTTTGATACTGGTGCCGATAGGAGTTACGTATGTAGACACTTTTGCTCTAAGATAAATTGGTCGTTAGTTCCTTTAAAGGAGAGTATGCTTGTTGAGAAAGCCAATGGAAAATTTGAGAAAGTTGAACAAATTAGCCGAGGAGCTATTATCAACATAGCTGGTGTGAATTTCGAGATTGACTTGATACCCATTAAATTGGGAAGCTTTGATGTAATTGTCGGTATGGACTGGTTGACCAAGATAAGTGCCGACATTATCTGTGGAGATAAAGCTCTTCGTATACCACACGGAGATGGTGAGCCACTGATTATTTACGGAGAGAGATGTAGCTTGAACTTGAATCTCATTAGTTGCATGAAAGCGCAAAAGATCATGAAGAAATGACGTCTTGCTGTTCTAGCACATGTGAAAACATTAGAAACCAAAGTGAAGAGCGTGGATGATGTAAGAATTGTGAACGAATTTCCCGATGTCTTTCCAGAAGAATTGCCTGGATTACCGCCATCAAGAGAAGTGGAGTTTCAGATCGATTTAGTGCCAGGAGCTGCACCTGTAGCTCGCACACCTTATCGACTCGCACCTTCCGAAATGCAAGAGTTGCAGAGTCAACTACAAGAACTGTTAGACCGTGGATTTATCCAACCAAGTTTTTCACCTTGGGGCGCACCTGTTTTATTTGTGAAAAAGAAGGACGGATCATTCCGCATGTGTATCGACTACCGTGAACTCAATAAATTGACGATCAAGAATCGGTATCCTCTTCCCTGAATTGACGATCTTTTTGATCAACTACAAGGTTTGAGCTTTTACTCTAAGATCGATTTGCGATCCGGTTATCACCAGTTGAGGGTGAAGGAGAGCGATGTGATGAAAACTGCGTTCAGGACCCGTTATGGTCATTATGAGTTTCTCGTGATGCCATTCGGTTTAACCAACGCACCTGCCGTGTTTATGGATCTCATGAATCGTGTATGCAAGCCATACCTGGATAAGTTCGCTATCGTCTTCATAGATGATATCCTCATCTACTCCAAAAGCGAAGAAGAACATGAACAACATCTTCGTCTAGTGTTGGAACTCTTGAGACAAGAGCAACTTTATGCAAAATTCTCCAAGTGTGAGTTTTGGTTGAAGGAAGTCCAATTTCTGGGTCACGTTGTGAGTGATCAAGGTATCAAAGTTGATCCCGCAAAGATCGAAGCTATCAGCAAGTGGGAAACCCCCACAACTCCAACTCATATCCGCCAATTTTTAGGCCTCGCCAGTTACTACCGAAGATTTATTGAAGGTTTCTCTCTGATTGCGCGTCCTTTGACAGCGCTGACTCACAAAGGGAAGAAGTTCATTTGGGAACCCGAACAGGAATCAGCATTTCAAACCTTGAAAAAGAAGTTAACAACCGCACCTATCTTATCACTTCCTGAAGGCAGTGACGATTTCGTCGTTTATTGCGATGCTTCAAAAAGTGGTTTTGGTTGTGTACTAATGGAACGAACAAAGGTTATCGCTTACGCCTCTCGTCAACTAAAGATTCATGAGCGAAATTACATAATGCACGATCTCGAGCTTGGAGCCGTTGTCTTTGCATTAAAGCTGTGGAGGCACTATCTTTATGGAACTAAAAGTACTATCTTCACCGACCACAAAAGCCTCCAGCACATATTCGATCAGAAACAACTGAACATGAGACAGTGACAATGGATCGAGACGATGGATCGACTGTGATTGTGAACTTCGTTACCATCCTGGCAAGGCCAATGTTGTAGCCGATGCCTTGAGCCGAAAAGAGAGGATGGCACCTCTTCGTGTCCGAGCCTTGAACATCACCATTCATTCGAACCTCAATAGCCAGATCCGAGCAGCCCAAGATGAGGCTCTCAAGGAGGAGAATATATCTCATGAATACTTGAACATTCTCGCTTCTCGATTTGAAGTTAAGGAAACTGGACTCCGATGCTATGCCGGAAGAATTTGGGTACCTCGTTATGGAGATTTACGGAGCCTTATATTAGAAGAAGCCCATAAGTTGAGATATTTGATTCACCCAGGAGCCGGTAAAATGAACCACGATCATAAGGAACAGTAATGGTGGCCTAATCTTAAGAAGGACGTTGCAACTTATGTTGGGAAGTATTTGACTTGCTCGAAAGTTAAGGCCGAACATCAGAGGCCTTCTGGGTTACTTCAACAACCGAAAATCGCGCAATGGAAGTGGGAAAGGATAACAATGGATTTCATTACGAAGTTACCAAAGACGGTGGGCGGATACGATACCATCTGGGTTATTGTTGATCGTCTTACCAAATCTGCACACTTCTTAGCCATGAAGGAAACGGATACGATGGAAAGACTCGCTCAACTAAACATAAAAGAGGTTGTATCTCGTCATGGTGTGCCCTTATCGATCATCTCAGATCGCGATCCCCGTTTTGCTTCCAGATTTTGTCGTTCTTTGCAAGAAGCCTTGGGGACTCGTCTCGACATGAGCACTGCGTATCACCCGCAGACCGACGGACAAAGTGAACGCACGATTCGGACTTTGGAGGACATGTTGCGTGCTTGTGTTATTGATTTTGGAAAGGCTTGGGAAAGGCATTTGCCGCTAGCCAAATTCTCTTACAACAACAGTTATCAATCGAGTATTAATGTCGCACCTTTTGAAGCGTTGTATGGCCGCAAGTGCTGATCTCCTATTTGTTGGGCCGAAGTAGGCGAAAAGCAAATCACCGGACCCGAGGTAGTTCATGAAACCACTGAGAAGATTGTCCAAATTCAAGCGAGACTTAAGACGGCCCGTGATCGCCAAAAGAGTTATGCAGACCTTAAACGTAAAGACTTCGAATTCAACATGGATGATCGTGTAATGTTGAAAGTCGCACCTTGGAAAGGTGTAATTCGTTTTGGAAAACGTGGGAAGCTCAACCCACGATACATTGGTCCTTTTGAAATCTTGGAGCGTGTTGGACCCGTTGCTTACCGTTTGGATCTTCCAACTCAATTGAGCTCAGTTCATCCTACCTTTCATGTATTGAATTTGAAGAAGTGTCTCACTGAACCGGAACATGTCATACCATTGGAGGAACTTACAATTGATGACAAACTCCACTTCGTGGAAGAGCATGTCCAAATTATGGACCGTGAGGTCAAAACCTTGAAATACAACAGGATTCCGATCGTCCGAGTCCGATTGAATGCCAAACGAGGACCTGAGTTTACCTGGGAACGAGAGGATCAAATGATGCAGAAGTATCCTCATCTTTTCTCAACTCCTCCATCTCCCTCAGCTTAAAATTTCGAGACGAAATTTTCTTTAACAGGTGGGTAATGTAACGACCCTGGATTTTCCAACTTATATTTATTAATATTTATTATTAACACTTGCGCTTTAATAAATGTATTCTTATACATTTACTTGTTACCGTATTTGACTTTACATGTCCCGATTTGTCTTTGTGACACAAATACTTTTCACGAATAATATTTCGAATATTATTTACATTCATAATTAATTATTATTAATTATTTTTAATTAACTAATGCAAGTAGGTAATTACTTGGGCTTTGTTTATTTATTTGTTACATACTTACACATGGGCTTTTGTTAATGGATTTGGACTTGGAAGCCCACCCTGTAACGACCCTGGTTTTTCCAACATTATTTTATTAATAATTATTATTATTAATACGTGTGATTAAACGAATGTATGTTATTACATTTACTTGTTGCCATGATTAACCGTACTTGATTCTTTAATGCTCGAAACGTCTTTGTGACACTCGGAACTTACACGAATAATAATTTCAAGTATTATTTACATTCATGATTAATTTTATTAATCATTTTAATTAACTATGGTGATTAGTTAGTTACTTGGGCTTTAGTTGGAATAATTTGTAAATTACTTGAACTTGGGCTTGTTAAATGTTATGGACTCATGGTTATGGACTTATAGGCCCACTCTACCTCCCTTAATGAACTACTAGGAGCCCATATTATGCTAATGGCTAATTAATAATAAACATGGAATAAATAAATTAAGTGGAAGACAATTTCTTACAAGCATGCTAGCAATATTCCCTCATGCTCTTAGCTTTTCCCATTCCACACAAACACCACACTTCAATGCAAGAATAATGCATGTTGACCACTCCATGGATGGCCTAAAAACCGTCCATCATGGGGGTCTTGGAGGGTGGGATTGTTTTTAAATTTTGACTACATATTCTCTAGTATTATCTCACTTATACTTACACATACTTGCACACTTTCAATTGATCTCATTTTTCTCTCTACTTGGTAAGTAACAAGGCTTATTTACTCTTCTTTTTCTTCATCTAAAATAGCCCCCAACAATCATCTTCATCATCATTTCTTTTGTTGTTAAATTGTTACTTAATCTTGTTATAGCTTACTTACTTGTAGTTGTTTTAATTACTAGTTTCTTGTTGTTACATACTAATTACTAAGGAGCAAACTTTCTAGTTTGATTCTTCATTTATCTTGTGCTAACAAGAACATGCAAGAACAAAACTCTCTAGTTTATGTTCTACCTCTATTGTTATAAAAGATTGTAAGTTCGTGGTTGTAAAAAAAATCATACATGCATTCATGTTAGTAAACTTGAAGTTTACTTTCTAAAGATCAAGACCTAGGCTTGAATCTTTAAAAGTATGAAACTCATGAACTTGTTACTTGTTTATTTAGTTTATCATTTTCATTCTTGCACTCAAATTACACTTTACTAGTTGATAATCAAAGTTTTGTAACCTATGGTTTCACTAAAGTAAAGATTCAAGGGATGGTAATTATGATTTAACTTAATGACTTTACTTAGACTTTTACTTGGGTTATGATGGTCAAGACTTGGTTAAAATGATGTAAACACATCCATGAGTTGTACACTTGAAGCCATATGCATCAAGGATGAGAACCATGATGAACATCAAGCACCAAAACCACCGGAACTCCCTTAAACTTACTGTTCTGTCCAAACTTTCTGATCAGCTGAACCCGTAACAGACCAGTAGGTCTGGGCTGATCTAACCTTTATTTTTGGATAGAACTTTTCGAGTAGATAACTTTTCATATAAGACTCGTCTTCATACGAGTTACGGTTTAGAGTCTATGGCCCTCCGAGCGTCACTAAGTCCATTTACTTTTCTAGTTTTCTGTTTCTGTTTTCTGTTTACTCTTTTCTGAGTCAGACCTAAACACCTGGGCTACTGTAACTGTGATATTCAGTTAGCTCTGTTCGAGTAGATAATTTTTCGTTTAGGACTCGTCTTAATACGAGTTACGGTTTAGGATTTATGGCCCTCCGATCGTCACTAGGTCCTCTAACGTTGTGCAGAAAATTCTGACCTACTCGCACTTAAACCGTCGCCACGGTCAAACTAAGACGAGTTTGCTTCTGAGATTTTTACCACACTTAAGGGACTCATATACGGAGCCATGGCCACTGGTCTCACCTCATTTCAGTAGGTATAGAGACCGTGGTGACTGACCGAAGTCAGCCTTCGTTTTAAAACTTCCTTTATGAACAAAACATACTTATACCTTTCGTTTGATGATGTTTGATGATGACCCTTATGACCTTATTTACATACTCATAAACCTTTTAAGACAAGCTACTGAATTAGTACTATTTGACTTAGGTTGAGGACTTTTGGACCGATTACTTGCACACTTTCCCGACTCTACATTACTACTATTTTACCGCTACTTATCATTGTGAGTTATAGCATTCCCTTTTTACTTTAAACTTATTTTGGGAACTGAGAATACATGCGGATTTTATGTTTTACATACTAGGCACGAGTACTTAAACTTATATATGTGTGGGTTATACAACGGCATAAACATTCCCTTTAGCTCGGTAACGTTTAATCATTGGTTTTTGAACCGTGAACGCGAATCTTAGATATGGATCCATAGGGTGTGACATCCCCACTCGGGCTAGTCGCGCTAGCATTTAACGAGTGTTTAATACTTCGAGGTTATACGCACTTTCCAAGTGCACTTTCAGGGGGTACATAAACGTTAAGTTAGTTACCGGGTGCCCGCGGTTAAGCATATACTTTTACATACTTTTGAAACGCTCGTTGTAGCACCGAAATCTCGTGGCCTACTTACATTACTGTTATACTTAAACTATAGCTCACCAACCTTTGTGTTGACCTTTTTAAGCATGTATTTCTCAGGTGCTTGAAGTCGCTTCCGCTATCATACTAGTCGTGCTGTAGAACCCGCTGCTTAGAGTTGTTATCGCATGACTACTTATCTTGCATTCAAACTTATATACTTTTGGAACTATGTTATGTAACGACCTTTGTGGTCACATACACTTATATAATGCTTCTACTTAGTGAAGCTTACTTTTGGATTGTAAAACATTCGACGTTTGTTATGACGTCACTTTTATTAATGAATGCAAACTCTGTTTTGAAAACGCATATAGTACTTAACCTTGTAATGATCCTGTTGATGATGGTCCGTACATGATGATTTAGTACGGGGTGTCACATTTGGTATCAGAGCCTTGGTTGTAGGGAATTAGGATGCATTAGTGAGTCTAAGACCGACCCGAGTAGGATTCACTAATAGGACTAATCTACAACTTGCTAGTTTACTTGTTTCCGCTGTGTTTACTACATGTTGCTGCTTACCTTTACTGCTATATGCCGTATGTTACTACATGTTTTCACTACTGCATGCTATTATTTGCTTTCGATTGCATGCTACTTTCATACGATTTGCTGTTATTGCCATGCTAGTTACTGTTATACATGATTTAAACTATTGGCCAATTATTTGCGTGCTTTATGACTTACTAACATGGAAAAATTTATTTTTCCTTGTTCAGATGTCGGACGTTCCACCTGCTGGCATTCCGGGCAGTACAGGCTCAGACCCCGTTGTCCCACCTACTGCTATACCTGCTGCTGCTGCTGCTGCCGATATTTCGGCCCCGACACCCACTGGCGATCCCGGCGCTTCCACTTCCGGAGCTAGCTCTAGTGCACATGCCCCAGCGTCTTCTTCCAGACCCCCGAGGCAACTGGCTCGCATTGGTGGTATGGAGATCCCCGCGGAGTTCGGGGAGGGTCCTTTTCGTAATCACTGGCGCACTCCCTGCCGACGCACTCCCGACGGATACCTAGCAGTGATTACGCCAGGCCGACACCGACAGATGTTGGCCGCCTTCGGATATCCAGTTGAGCCACCCGTGTCACCACCACATGATTCAGACGACGGGTCTTCCACCGATGCTCCTTCAGACGACACCACATCTGATGACTCCAGTGATGAGGAGGATCCCGCTGACAGACCGATTCAGGCACCCTCTACCCCGCCGAAGAAGCGGTATCGCTTCGCTGGCATTATTCCGGGTCGTACTATCACTGACGCTTTTGGTCGGCATCGGAGGATTACTGCTCGTAAACGGCTGGTGCCATACCCTGCTGACCCACTGATATTACCATCTCCACCCAGAGCCGGACCATCTACTTCAGCACCACTAGCACCACCTGCACCACCAGCACCACCTGCACCGCCAGCACCACCTGCCCCACCATCTTCCTCTAATGAGGGACTGAGGCGGGAGATTGAGATTCTTCAGGCCCGAGTTACTGAGCTTGAGGAGCAGTTGGCTCAGGTTTTGGACATCTTACACCCACCATCACCGTAGGACTTTGTATTAGATTCTGTATTGTAATCTCTTTTGAAATTTAATATTTCACTTATGTATCGTACGAACTTATTGTAATGTATGGAACTTATTATCTTTAATGAATGGAAATTTGTGTTGTTTACTTTTTGCACAAGTGTTTTATTTACATTATCATAGTTTTGTGGTACTTATATCTGCTTGCGTTACTTAATTAACATGTGTTGTGCTGTTTTCATGTTGATTGTTATACACTATATTATTATTATTTGCATACTGGATTTTGACTTGAGTCAAAATGTTTGTTTAGAACATCATGGCCAACGGGAGATCAACCCCTACCGCAGCACAAATTGAGGAAATGATTAACGAGCGTGTTGCTGCTGCTCTAGCTGAAAGGCAACCCCAAGCTCCACCACCACCACCACCGGTTGTTCCACCCGTCCAAATTGGGTGTACATATAAGGAATTCCAAAGCTGTAAGCCGCACTACTTCAGTGGCACTGAGGGACCAGTCGGTCTCACAAGATGGTTCGAAAAGTTAGAATCGGTATTCAGGGTTAGCAATTGCTCTGAGGCTAACAAAACGAAATTTGCATCTTGCACGCTTTCCGATGGCGCGCTTACATGGTGGAATACCATGGCCCAAGCGCAAGGAATTGATGAGGCGTATGCTACGCCTTGGGAAGAATTTAAATCTGCTATGATCGAGGAATACTGTCCGAGGACCGAAATCCAAAAGATGGAAATTGAATTTATGCAATTGAAGACCGTAGGGAACGACCTTAACAGTTACAATCGTAGGTTTTTGGAGTTGGCTCTTATGTGCCCGACCATGGTCACCCCCGAATTTAAGCGCTTGGAAAAATACTTCTCGGGACTTCCTAAGTCCATCAAGGGCAATGTTACCTCATCCAAGCCACCAAGTGTTCCCGAAGCAATGCGCATGGCGCATACTCTCTTGAATCAAATCATCCTTGACGAGCTGGAGAAGGCTAAGTTTGAAACTGGTAGTGGCGAGAAGAGGAAATGGGACAACAACCACAACAACAACAACCGGGGTAGAAACTATGATCAAAACCCGGCAAAGCGACATGAAGGTTTCAGGCAAAACAACAACAACACCAACCCCAACAACAACAACAGCTCCAACCCGAACTACAAAGGAACTTTACCACAATGCAAGAGGTGCTACAAGCACCACACCGGGTATTGTAATGTTGTTTTCGAGAAGTGCCAACGGACCGGGCATGTTGGCAAGGATTGCAAGATTACTACATTGAATGTGAAGCCAAACCACAACCACAATGGGCCTAAGAAGTGTTATGAATGCAGGAAGACGGGCCATTTCAGAAACGAGTGCCCAAACAAGCGTAAAGATGGTGGACCACCACGTTCTAGAGCCTTCAATGTTAATGCAAGGGACGCACGTGACAACCCCGACTTGGTGACAGGTATATTCGAAATCAACAATCTTTTAGCTTCTGTCCTATTTGATACTGGTGCCGATAGGAGCTATGTGTGTAGACATTTTTGTGATAAGTTAGATTGGTCGTTAGTTCCTTTAAAGGAAAGTATGCTTGTCGAGGTAGCCAACGAAAAACTTGAAAAAGTTGACCAAATTGGCCGAGGGGCTATTATCAACATAGCCGGTGTAGACTTTGAGATAGACTTGATACCCATTAAGTTGGGAAGTTTTGATGTTATTGTTGGCATGGATTGGTTGACTAAGATAAGAGCCGAGATTATTTGTGGAGACAAAGCTCTTCGTATACCGCAAGGAGATGGCGAGCCATTGATCATTTATGGAGAGAGATGTAGCTCTCAATTGAACCTCATCAGTTGCATTAAAGCACAGAAAATAATGAAGAAAGGACGCCTTGCTGTCCTAGCTCATGTGAAAACCGTAGGAACCGAGGAGAAGAAAGTGGAAGATGTGCGTATTGTGAACGAGTTCTCCGATGTCTTTCCCGAAGAATTGCCTGGATTACCGCCACCGAGGGCAGTAGAATTTCAAATCGACTTAGTGCCAGGAGCTGCACCTGTAGCTCGCTCACCCTATAGACTTGCACCTTCCGAGATGCAAGAATTGCAAAGCCAGCTACAAGAGTTACTTGATCGAGGGTTTATTCAACCGAGTTCTTCGCCGTGGGGCGCGCCTGTGTTGTTTGTAAAGAAGAAGGATGGATCTTTCTGAATGTGTATCGACTACCGTGAGCTCAACAAATTAACAATCAAGAATCGATATCCTCTCCCATGAATTGACGATCTTTTTGACCAACTGCAAGGATCGTGTGTTTACTCAAAGATCGATTTACGATCCGGCTATCACCAGTTGAGGGTGAAGGAAAGTGACGTGATGAAAACTGCATTTAGAACCCGCTACGGACATTATGAGTTTCTTGTAATGCCATTCGGTCTGACCAATGCACCTGCTGTATTTATGGACCTTATGAATCGTGTTTGCAAGCCGTACTTGGACAAATTTGTTATAGTCTTCATAGATGATATCCTCATCTACTCTAAGAGTGAAGAAGAACACGAGCATCATCTCCGATTAGTACTTGAACTTTTGAGACGTGAGCAACTTTACGCAAAGTTTTCCAAGTGTGAATTCTGGTTGAAGGAAGTTCAGTTTTTGGGTCATGTTGTGAGTGACCAGGGCATCAAAGTTGATCCCGCCAAGATCGAAGCTATCAGCAAGTGGGAGACCCCCACTACTCCGACTCACATCCGCCAATTTTTGGGTCTTGCCGGTTATTACCGAAGGTTTATCGAAGGTTTCTCTCTGATTTCACGTCCGCTAACCGCACTCACTCACAAAGGAAAGAAATTCGTTTGGGGAGACGAGCAAGAGAAAGCGTTTCAATTCTTGAAACGGAAGTTAACCACCGCGCCTATCCTATCACTTCCTGAGGGTAATGACGATTTTGTTGTTTACTGCGACGCCTCGAAAACTGGTTATGGTTGTGTGCTTATGCAACGCACGAAGGTCATCGCCTATGCTTCTCATCAACTTAAGATCCACGAACGAAACTATACTACACACGATCTTGAACTTGGAGCCGTTGTCTTCGCGCTCAAATTGTGGAGGCACTACCTTTATGAAACTAAATGCACTATCTTCACCGATCACAAGAGTCTCCAGCATATATTCGATCAGAAACATTTGAATATGAGACAACGAAGGTGGATTGAGATGCTAAATGATTACAAGTGTGAACTTCGCTATCATCCGGGTAAGGCCAACGTTGTTGCTGACGCCTTAAGCCGAAAGGAGAGGTCGGCACCTCTTCGCGTTCGAGAATTGAACATCACGATTCATTCCAACCTCCAGAACCAAATCCGAGCAGCCCAAGAACAGGCTCTCATAGAGAAGCACTTACGATATGAATATTTGAACATTCTCGTCTCTAAATTCGAGGTTAGAGAATCCGGACTCCGATGTTATGCCGGAAGAATTTGGGTACCACGCTATGGAGACTTACGGAGCCTCATATTGGATGAAGCTCACAAGTCAAGATATTCGATTCATCCCGGAGCGGGCAAGATGTACCATGATATTAAAGAACAATATTGGTGGCCGAATCTCAAGAAAGACGTTGCAGCTTATGTTAGTAAGTGTTTGACTTGCTCAAAGGTTAAAGCCGAGCATCAAAAACCTTATGGGTTACTTCAACAGCCGGAAATCCCACAATGGAAGTGGGAGATGATAACTATGGACTTTATCACCAAACTGCCAAAGACAGTGGGCGGATACGATACCATTTGGGTTATTGTTGACCGTCTTACCAAGACTGCACATTTCTTAGCAATGAAAGAAACCGATACAATGGAGAGACTTGCTCAACTTTATATTAAAGAGGTTGTATCACGACACGGTATACCCTTATCGATCATCTCCGATCGCGATCCTCGATTTGCTTCTAGATTTTGGCGTTCTTTGCAAGAAGCCATGGGAACTCGCCTCGACATGAGCACTGCATATCACCCTCAGACTGACGGGAAAAGTGAACGAACAATTCAAACCTTGGAGGACATGCTACGTGCATGTGTTATTGATTTTGGAAAGGCCTGGGAAAGGCATTTGCCACTCGCCGAATTCTCTTACAACAACAGTTACCACTCGAGCATTAAAGCTGCACCTTTTGAAGCATTGTATGGCCGCAAGTGCCGTTCTCCTCTTTGTTGGGCCGAGCTAGGTGAAGTGCAACTCACCGGGCCCGAGATAGTCCACGAAACATCAGAGAAGATTGCCCAAATTCAAAACAGACTCAAGGTAGCTCGTGATCGCCAAAAGAGTTATGCTGATAGTAAACGTAAAGACTTTGAATTCAACGTTGGTGACCGCGTTATGTTGAAGGTTGCACCTTGGAAGGGTGTGATTCGTTTTGGAAAGCGCGGAAAGTTAAACCCGCGGTACATTGGTCCATTTGAAATTTTAGAGCGCGTTGGACCCGTTGCTTATCGCCTTGATCTTCCAGCACAATTGAGCTCAGTTCATCCTACCTTCCACGTATCAAACTTGAAGAAGTGTCTTGCTCCACCTGAACTGGTCATACCATTGGAAGAACTTACTATTGACGACAAACTTCACTTTGTGGAAGAGCCTGTTGAAATTATGGAACGTGAAGTTAAGGAGTTGAAACATAATAGGATTCCGATCGTCCGAGTTCGATGGAATGCCAAACGAGGACCTGAGTTTACTTGGGAACGAGAGGATCAAATGAGACAGAAGTATCCTCACCTTTTTCCACCTCCTCCATCACCTTCAGATTCAGCTTAAAATTTCGGGACGAAATTTTCTTTAACAGGTGGGTAATGTAACGACCCTGGTTTTTCCAACATTATTTTATTAATAATTATTATTATTAATACGTGTGATTAAACGAATGTATGTTATTACATTTACTTGTTGCCATGATTAACCGTACTTGATTCTTTAATGCCCGAAACGTCTTTGTGACACTCGGAACTTACACGAATAATAATTTCAAGTATTATTTACATTCATGATTAATTTTATTAATCATTTTAATTAACTATGGTGATTAGTTAGTTACTTGGGCTTTAGTTGGAATAATTTGTAAATTACTTGAACTTGGGCTTGTTAAATGTTATGGACTCATGGTTATGGACTTATAGGCCCACTCTACCTCCCTTAATGAACTACTAGGAGCCCATATTATGCTAATGGCTAATTAATAATAAACATGGAATAAATAAATTAAGTGGAAGACAATTTCTTACAAGCATGCTAGCAATATTCCCTCATGCTCTTAGCTTTTCCCATTCCACACAAACACCACACTTCAATGCAAGAATAATGCATGTTGACCATCCATGGATGGCCTAAAAACCGTCCACCATGGGGGTCTTGGAGGGTGGGATTGTTTTTAAATTTTGACTACATATTCTCTAGTATTATCTCACTTATACTTACACATACTTGCACACTTTCAATTGATCTCATTTTTCTCTCTACTTGGTAAGTAACAAGGCTTATTTACTCTTCTTTTTCTTCATCTAAAACAGCCCCCAACAATCATCTTCATCATCATTTCTTTTGTTGTTAAATTGTTACTTAATCTTGTTATAGCTTACTTACTTGTAGTTGTTTTAATTACTAGTTTCTTGTTGTTACATACTAATTACTAAGGAGCAAACTTTCTAGTTTGATTCTTCATTTATCTTGTGCTAACAAGAACATGCAAGAACAAAACTCTCTAGTTTATGTTCTACCTCTATTGTTATAAAAGATTGTAAGTTCGTGGTTGTAAAAAAATCATACATGCATTCATGTTAGTAAACTTGAAGTTTACTTTCTAAAGATCAAGACCTAGGCTTGAATCTTTAAAAGTATGAAACTCATGAACTTGTTACTTGTTTATTTAGTTTATCATTTTCATTCTTGCACTCAAATTACACTTTACTAGTTGATAATCAAAGTTTTGTAACCTATGGTTTCACTAAAGTAAAGATTCAAGGGATGGTAATTATGATTTAACTTAATGACTTTACTTAGACTTTCACTTGGGTTATGATGGTCAAGACTTGGTTAAAATGATGTAAACACATCCATGATTTGTACACTTGAAGCCATATGCATCAAGGATGAGAACCATGATGAACATCAAGCACCAAAACCACCGGAACTCCCTTAAACTTATTGTTCTGTCCAAACTTTCTGATCAGCTGAACCCGTAATAGACCAGTAGGTCTGGGCTGATCTAACCTTGATTTTTGGATAGAACTTTTCGAGTAGATAACTTTTCATATAAGACTCGTCTTCATACGAGTTACGGTTTAGAGTCTATGGCCCTCCGAGCGTCACTAAGTCCATTTACTTTTCTAGTTTTCTGTTTCTGTTTTCTGTTTACTGTTTTCTGAGTCAGACCTAAACACCTGGGCTACTGTAACTGTGATATTCAGTTAGCTCTGTTCGAGTAGATAATTTTTCGTTTAGGACTCGTCTTAATACGAGTTACGGTTTAGGATTTATGGCCCTCCGATCGTCACTAGGTCCTCTAACGTTGTGCAGAAAATTCTGACCTACTCGCACTTAAACCGTCGCCACGGTCAAACTAAGACGAGTTTGCTTCTGAGATTTTTACCACACTTAAGGGACTCATATACGGAGCCATGGCCACTGGTCTCACCTCATTTCAGTAGGTATAGAGACCGTGGTGACTGACCGAAGTCAGCCTTCGTTTTAAAACTTCCTTTATGAACAAAACATACTTATACCTTTCGTTTGATGATGTTTGATGATGACCCTTATGACCTTATTTACATACTCATAAACCTTTTAAGACAAGCTACTGACTTAGTACTATTTGACTTAGGTTAAGGACTTTTGGACCGATTACTTGCACACTTTCCCGACTCTACATTACTACTATTTTACCGCTACTTATCATTGTGAGTTATAGCATTCCCTTTTTACTTTAAACTTATTTTGGGAACTGAGAATACATGCGGATTTTATGTTTTACATACTAGGCACGAGTACTTAAACTTATATATGTGTGGGTTATACAACGGCATAAACATTCCCTTTAGCTCGGTAACGTTTAATCATTGGTTTTTGAACCGTGAACGCGAATCTTAGATATGGATCCATAGGGTGTGACATCCCCACTCGGGCTAGTCGCGCTAGCATTTAACGAGTGTTTAATACTTCGAGGTTATACGCACTTGCCAAGTGCACTTTCAGGGGGTACATAAACGTTAAGTTAGTTACCGGGTGCCCGCGGTTAAGCATATACTTTTACATACTTTTGAAACGCTCGTTGTAGCACCGAAATCTCGTGGCCTACTTACATTACTGTTATACTTAAACTATAGCTCACCAACCTTTGTGTTGACCTTTTTAAGCATGTATTTCTCAGGTGCTTGAAGTCGCTTCCGCTATCATACTAGTCGTGCTGTAGAACCCGCTGCTTAGAGTTGTTATCGCATGACTACTTATCTTGCATTCAAACTTATATACTTTTGGAACTATGTTATGTAACGACCTTTGTGGTCACATACACTTATGTAATGCTTCTACTTAGTGAAGCTTACTTTTGGATTGTAAAACATTCGACGTTTGTTATGACGTCACTTTTATTAATGAATGCAAACTCTGTTTTGAAAACGCATATAGTACTTAACCTTGTAATGATCCTGTTGATGATGGTCCGTACATGATGATTTAGTACGGGGCGTCACACACCCTACTTTTCTTAATGGACTACTAGTAAGCCCACTATTATGCTAATGACTCATTAAGGTTAACTAGGATTAATTAAGTGAATGAGGAGACTTGTCACAAGCATGCTAGCACCAAGCTCCCATGCAATTTAACTTTAATCTATTTTGAGCTTACACCATCTCCCAACACTTGAAAGTAGCATTTGACCTTTCCCCTTTGAGCTCCTAGAACCGTCGGCCAAGCTAGGAGGGAGGAGGTTCCATTTTTTTTTTGTTACTTATTTGCAAGTATTCTTTAATTCCACACACACTTCATTTTACACTTCTCTTTCCCTCATCTTTTTTCTCTCAATATTGTAAGTAACATATCATTTTCTTTCTTCTTTTTCTCCTTTGAAAAACCGATTATACATCATCATCATCATCATTTACTAGTTTGTAGTTTATTGTTGTTTGTTGTTGTTAAAGATCAAGTTCTATAACTTGTATCTTCATGTAATCTTGGTTACTTCCATCTTTTGTTTGATGAAGAACCAGGAACAAGAATCTAAACTTGTTAGTTTATGGTTCTACACTTAAATGTTATAAGATTTAAAGTTCATAAACTTTATAATCATACTTGTGTTCATGTTTTGTAGACTTGAAGTTTATTTCCTTAAGATCCAACCTTTGATTTGAATCTTCTCAAGTATGAAACAAACATGAACATAATAATTGTAACTTTAGTTTATTTCTTTCTTTTGTAAGTACTTTAAAGTTGTAATATTGTTAATTTGGTCAAGTATTACTAGTTAAACTTGATCTCATATTTCTTGAAACTAAAGTTAACTTTATAAGTTCAAGAACATGGAATTATAACTTTCTAGTTATAACTTGACACACTTATGTTGGATATAAGTTTTTATAGCTTATGGTCTTCTAATTTTGTTGTAAATAAGAGCTTATAAGCTTACATACATTCTACAAGATTAAAACCTAAGTTTCATGACTTATGGTTTCATTAAAGTTAAGATCCAAGTTCTATAACTTAGGGTTTAATTTAAGAATACTAGATCTAGACTTTTTGGTCTAGGATCTTCAAGATCTAACTAAGAACTAAGTTCTACAACTTAAAATCTTGTTTACTTAGTTTACTTTCAAGTTTGTAACTTAATATTACTATTAGAACTCATGTATGTGTCGGATCTAAGATCTTGATGTAATTTTGGTTCATCAAACTACTTATAACCCTTAAATGAGTTGTGCTACATATCTTAGATATACACTAGTGTTATGACGGTCAAAACTTGGTAAATATGATGCAGACACATCAACGAGTTGTACACTTGAAGCTATAAGCATCAAGGATGAGAACCGTGATGAGCATCAAGCACCAAGAACCCACCGGAGCACCTTACCTACTATTTTCCTGGTCTGATAAATAACCTGGGCTACTGGAAAAGTTTATTTACAGCTAGTTCGATTCGAGTAGATGATTTTCCGTTTAGTCCTCATCTTAATCCGAGTTACGGTTTAGGATTTATGGCCTTCTGAAAGTCACTACACCCTTTTAACGTTGTGCTGAAATTTCTGACCTACTCGCACTTAAACCGTCGCCACGATCAAACGAAGATGAGTTTGGTTCTGGAAATTAGTCAGCCTCTAGGGGACTCATATACGGAGCCAAGGCCACTAGTCTCACCTCATTTCAGTTTGTATAGAGTTCGTGGCGACTGAACGAAGTCAGCCTTTATTTCAAACTCTATTCTTGATTGAAACTTACTTTACACTTTTTGATTAATGATGAATGATGATGATGATGATACTTAAGACCTAATTTACATACTTTTAAACCTTTGGGAACGATTTACTGACTTAGTAACTTTTGACTTAGGTTGAGGACCTTCCGGACCAACTACTTGCTTACTTTTCCGAATCAACTTTACTACTTTTCACTGTGAGTTATAGCATCCCTTTTTACTTTAACTATTTTGGGAACTGAGAATACATGCGCGTTTTACGTTTTGCATACTAGGCACGAGTACTTAAACTTATTATATGTGTGGGTTATACAACGGCATAAACTTTCCCCTTAGCTCGGTAACGTTTAGTCATTGGTCTTTGAACCGGTGAACACAAATCTTAGATATGGATCCATAGGGTTTGACATCCCCACTCGGGTTAGTCGCGCTAGCATTTAACGGGTGTTTAATACTTCATAAACTTACGCACTCGCCAAGTGTACTTTTAGGGGGTGTTAATTACGTTAAGTTAGTTACCAAGTGCCCACGGTTATACATATACTTTTCATACTGTTTTGAAACACTCAAATCTCGTGGCCTACCTTACATTACTGTTACATTAAACTATAGCTCACCAACATTCGTGTTGACGTTTTTAAGCATGTTTTATCAGGTGCTTAGAGTTTGGTTGCTTCCGCTGTACTAGTCTTGCTGTAGACTCCCGCTGCTTTTAGAGATGTCTTCGCATGAAACATTTATCTTGCATGCAAACTATGTTACTTTTGAAACAATGAATTTGTAACGACCTATGGGTCACGTACTATTATTATTGCCTTCTAATCGTAGAAGCACACTATCGGTTGTAAAATTTTTAATGTTGGTTAAGACGTCACTCCGTTTTATGAATGCAAACTTATTTTAAAACAGCATTTAGTGTTTGACCTTGTAATGATCCTGTTGTTGATGATCCGTACACGTTAATTTTGTGCAGGGCGTCACATGTATTTCCGACTATAAATTTATACTTTTTCTATTTAGTTTCATAAATTTCAGTTCATTATGAAACCATAGCAACTTGAATAACTCAAAACGGATTTGAAACGAAGAAATGACGGGTAAAACAAAATTGGATAAATTTGCTAGTTTTAGCTACGAAAATTTTGTAACAAATCTAGACTAATCATAACTTAACTAACTTATATTGTATTATACATGTATTCTAACATATATTATGTAATCTTGGGATACCATAGACACGTGTACAATGTTTTGACATATCATATCGACCCATCTATATATATTATTTGGAACAACTATAGACACTCTATATGCAGTAATGCTTGAGTTAGCTATACAGGGTTGAGGTTGATTCTAAAATAATATATATACTTTGAGTTGTGATCTAGCCTGAGACTTGTATACACTGGGTCGTGGATTGATTCGAGATAATATATATTGATTTATTTCTGTACATCTAACTGCGGACAACTAGTTGTAGATTACTAACGTTGGACCGCTAACTTAATAAACTTAAATCATTAAAACGTAATAAAAAATGTTGTGAATATATTTCGATCATATAGGTTCGTGAATCGATCCGTGACTAAGTCTTAAATTTTCGACGAAGTAAAAATCTGTGAAAGTGAGTTATAGTCCCATTTTTAAAATCTAATATTTTTGGGATGAGAATACATGCAGTTTTATAAATGTTTTACAAAATAGACACAAGTATGCGAAACTACATTCTATGGTTGGATTATTAAACCGAATATCGCCCTTCAAGTCTGGTAACCTAAGAATTAGGGAAATGGCCCCTAATTGACGCGAATCCTAAAGATAGATCTATTGGGCCTAACAACCCCCATTCAGGTTATGGATGTCTTTAGTACTTCGAGATTATTATACAGACGAGAGGTTCTGTTTGGGGATATTCTATGCATTAAGTTAATGTCGGTTACCAGGTGTTCAACATATGAATGATTTTTTTTATCCCTATGCAGTTTGCGAAATGCCTGATATGAGATGTGTTTATAAAAATAAAAATCTTGTGGTCTATTATTATGATTGATAATTATATAGGTTAAACCTATAACTCACCAACATTTTTGTTGACGTTTTAAGCGTGTTTATTCTCAGGTGATTGTTAAGAGCTTCCGCTGTTGCATACTAAATTAAGGACAAGATTTGGAGTCCATGCTTGTATGATATTGTCTAAAAACTGCATTCGAAAGTTTTCTTTATTGTAACATAATATTTATTGTAAACCATTATGTAATGGTCGTGTGTAAGCGTGATATTTTAGATTATCATTACTTGATAACCTAGGTTATGTCCTTTAAACCTTTGTCGATAAAATAAAGGTTATGGTTTGTTTTAATAACGAATGCAGTCTTTGAAAAACGTCTCATATAGAGGTCAAAACCTCGCAACGAAATCAATTAATATGAAACGGTTATAATTATTATGAACGGGACATTTCAGTTGGTATCCGAGCTTGGTCTTAGAGAACCTGAAATTTACATTAGTGTGTCTTATCGAGTTTGTAGGATGCATTAGTGAGTCTGGACTTCGAGTTTGTAGAAACAACATACATCCAACTTATGCGAATACGTCCTCGCAAGCGAATATGCCATCGCTAGAGGACCTGGGTTCTACAACACTAATGGATCAAACTAGGCTTACCGATAGCACTTGATATTGACACACACAGTATAATCTTTCCGACGAAACGAATGCGTTGATTACATTATATGATCCATCATAATAGCAATTGGACCCAACTTGCACGTCAAAGCTGACCTCTCTTGTCTTAACAGCAAATACCGTAAAACAATAGTACACATATCGGTTATCACTAATTGCTATTATTTTATTAATTTCATATTAATTTAAAATTTTGATTTTTATTTCTTTTTAATACTTACCGAATTATATTTTAATGCATAATCATAATACTTCAAAATCACACTAAAAATCCACATCACCATTATTCAACACTAAAATCCTACACCGCCTACTTATAAAAAAAAAATAAAAAAAATTAACTCACTCCAACCACCGACTAACCTTTTTCCCACTACAAATGTTCTTACAAGTGGTCTAATACAAGCCAACAAAAAACATTGGCTAGTTTTCTGTATGGAGAGTGATATGTACACAACTAATTTTTACTTATACATAACTAAATATACTTTACAGTGTTATACGATACAACATTATAAAGGAATGTGTATGTTTAAAAAATGACTGTGTATATATCATCACCCTTCCAATCACCCGACATAAAATTGCCACGATTGACAGAGTTTTTTCTGCTAACAGTACATTTGTTCTAGGACCTTAATTAAAAATTCAGCCCCACCTCACACCCACCAATAAATACACACTTTCCAAACAAAATTAAAGAAACAGTCGAAAACCTTTTCTAAAATCTTTTAAAAATAAAAAATAAAAAAAATAAAATAATGATCCATTTGTTCTTTGCAGTTGGATTCTCAGCGGTGCCGTTGACCTTGTTCATACCTCCGGTTAGAAACTTGAATCTGTTTGTTACATCTATGGAAGAATTATGGCGGGAGTCAAGTGGTTACACCAATCAGATGTATCCACGTGTACGGTATGCTTGTTCTAGAGTTTTGGATCTTATTCTTTGCAATTCAAGAACGCGTTAATTTCGGAACTTTAAATCTCCCCTTTTGTTCTTGTTACACCGGGAATTATGTACATGTTTTTCTCTATTAGAATTTTATTTTATTTTGTATGATTGAAGTGTTTTTATTTTTATATTTATACAGTAATTTATTATATATAAGGTCACGAATCACGATGCTGTTAATGATGATACTTGGTTGCTTTGAAGAGTTTTTTAATTTCTGTTTAACGTTAGTTAATTTGCAATTATTTTGTGAGATTAGTGTTACTTTTCATTTATTTAGATTTTTATTTACCAATGTAAAACTTCAAATAATATGAAACACGTGAGTTGATTACTAGACTAGAAGGGTGTATGTAAGGAAAAAATTAAAAAGTCAAACGAAAAATTGCAATTTCACATAGATAGATGAATATTATGATTAGAATTAGAAGTGTATTCAAGAATTAATGCATTCATAAAATGTTACCCTAATATAAGTATTAGTTACCTTTTTGATTAAGATAAATACGTATTGAAATGACTTGGTGAATTCGATTATAAAGTCTTTTGAAACGCGCAGATTACCGAAAGGCTCCATTTCGGCTTTTATTACTCTTATTCCTAAAATTTCAAATCCTTCTTTGATTAAGGATTACCGTCCTATTTCGTTAATTGGGGTTCAATATAAGATTATCACTAAAATTTTATCAAACCGGTTAGCATCGGTGATTGATAAGATTGTTAGTAATGCTCAATCGGCATTTATTAAAGGGAGGCAAATTTTAGATGGCCCGATGATAGTGAGCAAGATTTTGGGTTGGTGCAAAAAGAAAAGGGTGAAGGTTATGTTGTTTAAAGTTGATTTCGAGAAAGCTTAACCAGCATCGATGTTCGAGAACTATACAAACACATCCGAACCCAATCTCTGCATACTAAGCCAAAACCGAGAATCTGCATCATATAATCGAGAAATTCCCAACTAACCGTGTTAATGGAAGTCCTACGGGCGAATTCAAGTTGCATCGTGGGTTAAGACAAGGTGATTCGTTAAGTCCTTTTTTATTTTTATTAATTATGGAAGGGTTACATTTACTTTTGAAAAATAAAGTTGAGACAGGGGCTTTAAGTGGAGTTAAAATTGGCGACACTCCTTTGTGTATATCTCATTTGTTTTACGCGGATGATGCCATTATTCTATCCGAATGGAACAGGGAGAGTTTATCTAATACGATTCAAGCTTTAGAGGAGTTCTATAGATATTCGGGTTTGAAAATTAATGTGTCACAAATCTCACTTATTTGGTTTGGGGGTTTCTGATGAGGTATTGGACACGACGGTCGCTGAATTTGGATGCTCTAAAGGTAAATTCCCGTTTACGTACATGGGTATTCCTATAGGGGCAAACATGAAACTTGTGTCGAATTGGAAAGACTTTGAAAGCCGTTTTTGAAGGTATTTCATATGCCCGAGAGACATATTAAATTAATGTGGCTAATGTGTTATGATCCAAGTCGGGTCATACCCAATAACAAGCTTACCGACACCTTATACGTATTTAATCTTAACGATTGGATCATTGATTAAATACGCGACACTTGAACTTTAAGAAAAATCGTTTTCTGAAATATTACTTGATGTGTACATATATATAAATTATGGAATAATTTATATAATATGGATTTAATTATTTATATGTTAAATAATTAATAATGTTATGTTACATTTTTTATAATTGGTTTTATATAAAATGTACATAATTAATATGCAAGTTTATAAAATGTATTTTATAAAAACTAGTTTTATAAAATCTAGTTTTATAAAACTATTTTATTAAAGAAATGGAAGTGGCATTGGAGTCCATGTAAGCATGCATTTTGACTAGTCATTTGTATGGTTACTTCCATTTTCAAGAAGCATATTAACCAAGACTTGTTGGGGACAAACAACGCATGCAAACACATCAAAAATACTTAAAAAAACTGCAAAAACTCTCCAAAAAAACCTGCTGTTGGCCGTGGGTTTTTAGAGCAAAAAGAGAGATCTTAATTTGGTTTTGCAAGCTTATTTCAAGTGTCAAATAAATCCTAACCAAAAGCAAGGGTGTTGGGGTTAAAAGCTTGGGGTATTACAATTTGAGGTTTCATCTTTTGGAGCTCCATTCATCCTCATCTTCATCTTTCATTACATAGCTTGGAATAGGTATAATCTCTTCATTCTTGCTTGTAGTTTGTAAGTATATTTCATAACTTGATCCTATTTGGGATTTAACTTTAATTGGTTAAAGATTAACAAGTTTCAAAATGATAATTTACATGCTTCCGCTTTCTTAATGTTAAATGGTTTTAAGTATATTATGAACTTGTTAAATCCCAACAATGGTATCTAGAGCCGAAGTTGTTGAAATATGCTTCGAGATGGTTATTAAAACCCACTATATCTTTGCATTTTATGAACATGCATGCAAGTAAAATGCAAAAACTTTGAGTTTTGGGTGGTACCCCATTTTGGCCGAATTTGGGAGGGTCCAAAAGGTGATTTTGGGTTTGCCATTTGGTTAATATTTGTTGATATATTGATGTTCACAATCATAGCCAAGACGTTGTGTTTGAATGAATGTTTGTTGGGTTGATTTGTTAATCTTTCAATGTGGTTGTAGTATTCATTCAATTTGGTTTGTAATAATATTATTTTGGTTATGTAATTTATTTTATATTTGGTATGTAAAATAAATTAGGTTGTATTTCATTTTCTAGACAAAATGTATTAGGATATATTTTGTAACAAGATGAAGATATAAGAAGAAAAGGAAGAACACAAGAAGATTGTATTTGGATGCAAGATTAAGTGGGAGATTTAAAAATCTCTTACTTTGTGTTATAACCCCTTAACCGGTGACATTTGTTTTCGGCTAAACAAATGTCTACCAAATTGGCTTGATTGTGAACATATTTATTTTGCATGCATGGTTGTTTATTATGTTTGTATGTTTGGTTGCTACAAGAATATCACAAGTTAACAACAAGAAAAATGACAATTTAATTGGTTAAATTAGACATTATTAACGACATGCAAAACGACAATTTAATTGATTAAATTAAAAGTGGCAAAAGGACATTGATAAACGGTTATTAAGAACATGAAAAGGATTTAATAATTGGTTATTAAGACATATAAAATGGTTTATATCAATGTAATGAAATTGGCTTTATTACATAACATGAAAAATGGATTTTCAAATAAACCATACACTAAATGCATGTTGGTGTATGGTATAATAGTTTTCTTAAACTAGAAATAATGAAAACTTAAAATCCCTTATTAACAAGGCAAACAAGTTAAACGCCATCCTTTTGTGTGACACTTAAAAATATTAGGGAACTCATAATGGGATAAAGGTCACCTAACCGTTATGAGCAAACTAATATGATTAAGGTGAATTTCGCACACTTGTGGGATAAAGGTCACCTAACCACGTGTATGTTAAATTTGCACGTTTACACGAGTAGGACGACTTGATTTGGGAATCATGAACTTAGGGTCACCGAAGCATGAGGAACAAATAGGCGTTGATGGGATAAATATGCCATGCAAAAGGATTGCATGTTCCCATAACTTAGAAGTTGCAAAAGGATTGCAATTGTCATATAATGACTACCTAGCTAAATCAAATGATGGGATAAAGGTCACCTAACCGAAATTTGGTTTACCGTTGGATTCTAAAATTTAATAAATATCAATTGGATTTAAAGGGTATTGATTGTTAAATTAAAATTGATACTTAAACAACTTTGTTAAATTTTGTAGATGGCCGCCAATAACAACAACATTCCCAACGCACCTATCAACTTTAACATCCTATCGTTGAGGTCAATCCTCGAAAAGGAAAAACTCAACCATACGAATTTCATGGATTGGTTACGCAATCTAAGAATTGTTCTCAAACTTGAGGATAGGGCGTATGTGTTGGAAGACCCCATTCCCGATCAATCCAACGAGGATGATACGGAAGGCATGGCTTATTGGGATAAGTATTGCACCGATTCGGTGCAAGTCTCTTGCCTTATGCTTGGGACTATGATACCCGAACTCCAAAAGGACTTCGAGCATCATAGTGCATATGACATGATCACACAATTGAAGGAGATGTTCCTTCAACAAGCTCGTGTCGAGCGCTTCGAAACGGTTCGAGCGCTTCATGCATGTCGGATGGACGACTCCCATTCCGTTTCATCTTATGTCCTTAAGATGAAAAGCCTAATTGATCGAGCGAACCGTCTAAACTGCAACGTGTCTAATGAATTAGCCACGGACCTTATCCTTAATTCCTTGTCAAAGAGGTTTGACACATTTGTAATGAATTTCAATATGAATGGTTGGGATAAGAGCATTGGCGAATTACATGCCATGCTTAAGACGGCCGAAGCAAGCATGGGTAAAAGGGCTTCACCCATGTTTATGATCAATGAAGGCGGGTCCAAAACCAATAATACTTCTAAGCCAAAGGTGGCTAAGAGGAAAGGACCCGCCTACCAAGGCAAGGGCAAGGGAAAGGGGAAGATGGTTACCCCAACCAACAATAACAAGAAGCAAAAGGTTGCCGGTAAAGCTAACCCCAAGGAAGATCCGTGCTTTGGTTGCGGTGAAATGGGTCAATGGAAACGCAACTTCCCGGTCTACCTAAAGGAGTTGAAAGAAAAGAGGGATGCAGGGCAAACCTCAGGTAATGTATATATGGTATACATTGAGCTTAGTATTACTTCTTCTAATACATGGGTATTAGACACAGGATGTGGAACTCATATTTGCAATTCTTTGCAGGGGTTCAAAAGAAGTAATCAAGATGCGGGAACAACAAGTCTCTTCATGGGTAATGGAGCAAGGGTGCAAGTGAAAGCTCAAGGAGACTTTGTTTTAAAGCTTCCAAGTGGTTTGGAGCTTATTTTGAAAAATGTTTTGTATGCACCCGATTTATCTCGAAACATTATTTCTATTTCCCGTTTAAGACAATGTGGTTTTGATTTCAATTTTATTGATGATGATATCCATGTTTCTTTAGATAATGTGTTCTATTTTAAGGCTTCGCCTTTGAATGGTATTTATGAATTGGTTCATGATGACACATCATACAATAGCTCAATGTTCCATGTAAACACCAAGAAACTCAAAAGGGATTTGAGTGATTCCTACTTATGGCATTGTCGCCTTGGTCACATAAACAAGTATCGAATGCATACACTTCAAAAGAATGAACTTTTGAAATCAAATGAACTAGAATCGTTTGATGTATGTGAATCTTGTTTACAAGGCAAAATGACTAAAGCACCTTTCAAAGGGACCTATGAAAGGGCTAAAGACTTATTAGGATTAATACATTCGGATGTATGTGGACCTTTTAAGCCCATGACTAGGAATGGTGAAAGATACTTCGTCACTTTCATTGATGACTTCAGTCGTTTTGGATATGTCTATTTATTAAGGCACAATGACGAAACTTTTGAAGCATTCAAAGAATATCAAAACGAAGTACAAAATCAACTCAACAAGACAATCAAGGTACTTCATACCGATAGAGGAGGTGAATACCTAAGCGATGCTTTCCAAGATCATCTTAAAGGTTGTGGGATTATCTCGCAACTCACTCCTCCTGGAACACCCCAACTTAATGGAGTTTCCGAAAGAAGGAACCGAACCCTAATGGATATGGTTCGATCTATGATGGCAAGAAGCTCGTTACCTCTATCATTTTGGGGTTATTGTCTATGCTCTGCGGCTCGTATTTTAAATATGGCCCCAACCAAGAAAGTGGAACGAACTCCTCATGAGATGTGGTTTGGAAAACCTCCATCTCTATCATACTTAAAGGTATGGGGATGTGAAGCTTATCCTAAGCGTTACGTCCCTAATAAGTTGAATGCTCGATCCACGAAGTGTATCTTCATAGGATATCCCAAGGATGATATGGGATATTATTTCTATGATCCATCCGAGCAGAATGTATTTGTTGCTCGGAAGGCAGAATTCCTTGAAACTAAGTTCCTAATGGAAGGTAATAGTGAAAGTAAGATAGATCTTGAAGAGGTTCAAGATCAAGTAGATGATACGCAATTGGTTGACACTAGCACTCAACATGAAAATGTTGAGAATGATCAAATGGATGATCAAAGTATACATGACGTTCGCAGATCTGGTAGGATTAGTAATCCTCCTGAGAGATATGGGTTTCTCATGGATGGTTGCTATGTGGTTGATTTGGATGAACCAACAAACTACCAAGATGCTTTATCAAGGATTGATAAAGATAAATGGTAGGAAGCCATGAACGCTGAGATGCAATCCATGTATGACAACCAAGTATGAGAACTTGTTGCACAACCTACTGGCTCAAGGCTAGTTGATTGTAAATGGGTTTTTAAAATGAAAACCGACATACATGGAAACTTGGATACATATAAAGCTAGACTTGTAGCAAAAGGTTTCACTCAAACTCAAGGGGTTGACTATGATGAAACTTTTTCGCCCTTGTGGCAATGCTAAAGTCTATTAGGATATTACTTGCCATTGCTGCTCATTATGATTATGAAATATGGCAAATGGATGTCAAGACCGCTTTCCTAAATGAATATCTTGAGGAAGATGTCTATATGGTACAGCCTGAAGGTTTTGTTGATCCGAAATATCCTAAAAAGGTATGCAAGTTAAAGAAGTCAATCTACGGATTGAAACAAGCATCTGGAATGTGGAACCTTCGTTTTAATGAGGAGGCCAAGAAATTTGGCTTCATTAAAAATGGTGATGAAGCTTGTGTATACAAGAAAGCTAGTGGGAGCACTATCATGTTCCTTGTATTATATGTGGATGATATATTATTATTTGGGAACGATATTCCGGCAATGCAAGGTGTTAAAACTTGGTTAAGTAAATGCTTCTCCATCAAGGATCTTGAAGAAGCACAATACGTTTTGGGGATTGGGATCTACAGGGATAGATCCAAGAAACTGATAGGTTTGAATCAAAGTGCATACATTGAAAAGATCTTGAAAAGGTTCAAGATGGACAACTCTAAGAAAGGTTTGGTACCTATTCAAAGAGGAACGCTTCTCAGTTCATCCCAGTGTCCTACCACGAAAGATGAACAAGAGAGAATGAAGAAAGTCCCGTACGCATCTGCTATTGGGTCAATCATGTATGCAATGATATGCACTTGACCGGATGTGTCATGCGCTCTTAGCTTGACAAGTAGATACCAGAATAATCCAGGAAACAGTCATTGGATTGCGGTTAAAAGTATGTTGAAATACCTTAGGAGGACTAAGGATATGTTTCTAATATATGGGTCTGGTGAGGAGAAACTCGTTGTAAAAGGTTAAGTGGACGCGAGTTTCCAAACTGATCGAGATGATTCTCGATCACAATCCGGTTATGTCTTCACATTAAATGGAGGTGCGGTCTCTTGGAAGAGTTCAAAACAGGATGTTGTTACCTTATCCACTACAGAGTCAGAGTACATTGCCGCCTCATTGGCAGCTCAGGAAGCTGCATGGATAAAGAAATTCATCGACGACTTAGGAGTAGTCCCTTCCATTCAGGACCCTCTTGAGATCTTTTGTGACAACGAGGGTGCGATTGCTCAAATCAAGGAACCTCGTGCTCACCAAAAGACCCGTCACATTGAGCGGAGATTCAACTACATAATGGATGAAGTTGAAAAGGGAAAGATATGTATTCGCAAAGTTCACACAGATCTTAATATAGCGGATCCACTCACGAAACTCTTACATGGTGCAAAACATCAAGGGCATGTTAGTGCATTAGGGCTTCGATATTCTAGTGATTGGTTGTGATCTGTTTTAAGCATTGTTACGGAACGAAATTGTTCAAACTCATTAATATAATTATGGTATTAATTTATTTTGAGTCAAGTTCCTATTTTGCATATTTTATCCATGAATAAGTAATTATTCTAAACTCCGTAGTCGATTACATTTGTGGGACAAGTGTAAGGTTTAGACTATTATGAACTTGGATTGGTATACATTTACGGGATGAATGTGGGGCAAGGTTGCAACCAACGTTCATAGATATTTGTGGGATACAAATATTGGAAGACCCGCCCTCAAGATTTACTAAATGGAGCCTTTGTGGTTGATCACATGTAATCTTGAGTAAAGGCGAATATCATTGTATCCTCTGACCTGATATACATATTGGGTTCGGATATTCACTAAGTATTGTGCCTTGATTCTTTCCTTCGCTATTCTGAAATATGGTAGTTCATAAGGAAGAGCTCAGGTGTGATACAAAGTGTATATCTAGGACGTATGTAGTCAAGATGGGATTTGTCCCTCTTATTCGTTGAGAGTCAGATGTCTAAGGCCTGATAAAGTTAAATCTAAAAGAGAGTGATCACTCTGTATCTCTTGGATTTAACATGACATCTAGGACGAAAGGATGTGATGAAAGATTTACCTATTCACATTCGAGAGGGGAACTCGAAAGGGATGATGTTATTGAATGGCACTAAGTCATAACATATTGGGGGTGATGGACGGTCGTTAGGTGGTATCCATCACTTGCATTAATTTCTTATGTTTCTCGTGCAAGTGGGAGATTGAAGGTATTTCATATGCCCGAGAGACATATTAAATTAATGTGGCTAATGTGTTATGATCCAAGTCGGGTCATACGCAATAACAAGCTTACCGACACCTTATACGTATTTAATCTTAACGATTAGATCATTGATTAAATACGCGACACTTGAACTTTAAGAAAAATGGTTTTCTGAAATATTACTTGATGTGTACATATATATAAATTATGGAATAATTTATATAATATGGATTTAATTATTTATAGGTTAAATAATTAATAATGTTATGTTACATTTTTTATAATTGGTTTTATATAAAATGTACATAATTAATATGCAAGTTTATAAAATGTATTTTATAAAAACTAGTTTTATAAAACTATTTTATTAAAGAAATGGAAGTGGCATTGGAGTCCATGTAAGCATGCATTTTGACTAGTCATTTGTATGGTTACTTCCATTTTCAAGAAGCATATTAACCAAGACTTGTTGGGGACAAACAACACATGCAAACACATCAAAAATACTTTAAAAAAACTGCAAAAACTCTCCAAAAAAACCTGCTGTTGGCTTGGGTTTTTAGAGAAAAAAGAGAGCTCTTAATTTGGTTTTGCAAGCTTATTTCAAGTGTCAAATAAATCCTAACCAAAAGCAAGGGTGTTGGGGTTAAAAGCTTGGGGTATTACAACTTGAGGTTTCATCTTTTGGAGCTCCATTCATCCTCATCTTCATCTTTCATTACCTAGCTTGGAATAGGTATAATCTCTTCATTCTTGCTTGTAGTTTGTAAGTATATTTCATAACTTGATCCTACTTGGGATTTAACTTTAATTGGTTAAAGATTAACAAGTTTCAAAATGGTAATTTACATGCTTCCGCTTTCTTAATGTTAAATGGTTTTAAGTATATTATGAACTTGTTAAATCCCAACAGTTTTGTTAAGAGATTATCGGCATGGAAAGAAAACCTCCTTTCGATAGGTGGTCGGTTAACTTTAATAAAAGCAGTTTTAGGAAGTTTAGGTATTTATTACCTATCCTTATTTCCTTGTCCCGAAACAATGATTTCTAAAATTGAAATGCTTAGTGTTCAATTTTTTTGGGGTGGTTCTGAAGGTAATCGTAAAATGCATTAGATCGATTGGAATCAAGTCCTAGCGTCTTTTGATAAGGGTGGTATTAATGTTGGAAGTCTTCGAGCTTTCAATATGGCTTTAATTTTCAGATGGGTATGGCGATTGTTGAATAGCCCGAACTCGACATGGTGTAAAGTAGTGAAAGCTATTCATGAGGCGAAAGCGGTTGTGGACGGTTCGACTCTATCTTGCAAAGGAACGTGGTATAATGTTATCAGAACGTTTAATAAGGCGAAGCAACTGAGTTTGATCCCTCCTGATGTCGTTAGAGCTAAAATAGGAGACGATCAATCAATTCATTTTTGGTTGGACGATTGGCGGGGTGACGGGTTATTAAAGGATAGATTTCGTCGATTATATCACCTAGAGACACAAAAGGATTGTAAATTGGGGGATAGATTGATTAACGGCTCATGGTCTTGGAGCTGGAATCGTGCGTATATAGGAGACAGAAACATGGAGCTGCTGGCAGAATTGAAGTTGTTTCTGGGCAATGTTAATCTTTCTCAAGGTGCTGATTCTTTGATGTGGAGTTTAGAAGATGAAAACGAGTTTTCTGTTGCAAGTGTTCGATCCTTTATAGACGAGAGGCAACTGCCATCTTCGGATCCTTATACGAGATGGGTTAGTTTCATTCCAAGAAAGATAAATATTTTTCTATGGAGATTAGCTCGAGATAGGTTACCCACTCGGTTAAATTTGTCGAGTCGCTGTGTGGATATTCAACAGATTGAGTGTGCATCTTGTAGCTGCTACGTGGAATCTATTTTTCATGTGATGTTCGAGTGTCCTGTCGCGATTGATATATGGGGTCGGATACGTAGATGGAAAAATATTGATCTCCCGAGATTTAAAGTTTGGCCTGAGTGGATTGCATGGTTCGATGATTGGCGGGAGAAGATGGATGTAAAGGATAGATTATATTCTATCGTTGCGACTGCCGTTTGGTACCTGTGGAGATATAGAAATAGTGTGATCTTTCAGCCCCCTATAAGAAGAACACGCTTTTTGATTCTATTTGTTTAACTGCTTATTTATGGTTTAGTAGTAGACGCAAATGTATCATTTCTTGGAACGATTGGCTAATTAAACTATTGTAATTTTTGGCCTTTCCTAGCTCCTTGCTAGAGGGTTCTTTAATATATTTGAGTTGTTCCAAATAAAAAAGATAAATACGTATTGATTACCTTATTTAATATTTTGGTTGATCAAAAAGATTCTTAGAATAATTAGAAAGTAAAAGGTTTAGCTTTTTTAAAAAGAAATTCTGGAACATTGTTTAAAATAACAGAAGTAGAAGATTGTCTATTTTGTTAGAAAAATAAATAAATATTAAAGTAAGTTATTGGAAGATCTAAAAGAGTTACAATTGTGATGTTACATATTAATAGTCTAGTATTTTATTTTGGACTGCTCCACATTAATAGTTCACATTCATATATAGATAAGAATAATAAGGTAAAGTTCTATTATGCCTTAATGTGTGTGAATAAGATTAAAAAAAAAAGAAAAATAAGAGTAAAACTGAAAAGTGAACAAAAAGTACACTACTTTTATGATATTCTTTAAACTGTGTGTTTTTTTATCTGTGGACTATTAATATGAGACGGAAGGAGTAAATTTTAATAACTCTGATTGAGTATATATAATGAATTGCGTAATTAAAGCAGCAGGTGCAACAAATCCTAGCAACATTGAAACAACGCGTGAACTATTTAGACAATCGACCCCACGTTTTCATATAGACTGAACCTAGTAAATCATCAAAAAAACAAGCACATTATAAAGAAACACGATTGAACCTGATAACTACATAGCTCCATAACACACTCCGAATGATCACAGCACCGAACACCTATACACAAAAAAGTACTTAGAACACTTAGTTCTGAAAACAATAAACTAGCCAATTTTCAAAACGCCAAAGAAATATAAACCCTTACAAACTCACGCTTCAAAGTACAAGGTATCGTTTGTTGAAAACGGTAACAAGAGTGGCGGAGTTGATGGGGTGTTAGCTAGTCCGTATTCGTTTCATTTGGATGATATTGATAACGCACTTGATGGTGTAGGTATGATGCCTAAATCTAAGAAAAGGAGACTGGCGGATATTTCGACTCCCGTAGCGTGTGTTGCAACAACTAGTGAACTTCTTGATAACTTGGCTAATGTTGCTACCGGTAAAAGTGAGGGTCGAAGATTTTGCATTTGTGCCAATAAACTTTGTAAAGGCTTTTGTAGGGGATGACATGTACACACTAGCAAGTTTCGGCTCAACGGGGGCAAGAAGATTGATTCTAAGGGTGATTCAAAGAAGAAAGGTAACGTTAAGAAAAAAGGCGTAAAGAACGGGCCGTTGTGTTTACACGATTCAAGCGATGATGATGATGATGTGGAAGCTCTACGTTGGAAGTCAAAACATAATCAAACGATCGAGAATTGAAAATGGAAGCGTGTAGGTTCGGGAGCGGGACATGCTTTAGATGGAGTAGGTTTTTTTTGATGAATTTAGGAATGGTGGCTTGAATTCGGATGAGATCGGAATTGAATCGACTTTTTCGTTTAAGGCTAAAGTGGATGATGGTGTATGCAACAAAAACATTGGTGCTTGATTTTGTTTGGTCTTGGTTTTTATTTCTTAGGTGATCGTTTGCTTTCGTGTCCTTCGTTTGTAGTTTTTGTATGGTATATCCACGGGGAGGCTCGGTTTTTTTTTAGCGTTTTTGGTTGCTTTGGATAAGCTTTGTTTTTTTATCTTCGAGTCTCGATCGCGGTAGTTTGTATTCTTCTTTATTTGTGGTCTCTTTTTGAGACTAATATTTGTTATACAAGTTATTGTTTTTTTGCGAAAAAAAAAAAAAAAAAAAGAAGAAAAAAAAAAAAAGTACAAGGTTATCTTGAACACTGTAAACATCTAAATTATTAAATCCATGTGAATTGAAAAAGACACTAATCCAATAACAATAACAATCTATTACTATCATTTTCACTAATAAAATATTCAGAGTTGAAATACCTTATTAATCATTCAGTATTTCAATCTCTTTTAATATCTTCTATTCTTCCTTAACTTATATTCAAAACACTTATTAAACAATTATTTTTTTTATTTATTCATTAAAAAGGTTTATACATTAATTTAGAATCATTCATATAATTCGTTATTGTCGTTCAAATCTAAGTTCAATCAAAGCATTTGAATCGTTCAAATTTTGAATCATTTAGCTATTAATCATTTTAAACAAGCTAAACTCGAGTCCGAGTTTGAACATATTTTGAAGATCATTTCATAAACAAGCGCAAGTGTTCTTATATCAACTCTAACAACCTCACGAGCGTTTACGAGTCTTTCATTTATATACACTAATTAAAAAAAAATATAATACATACATAATTATATAATAAAACTGCAGTATATAAAAATGTACCGAGCTAGAGCCTAGTCAAGCTCGATTCATTTACACCTGTTATTGGGAGTGTTAGATAAGG
The DNA here is from genome assembly GCF_046630445.1 of Rutidosis leptorrhynchoides. Taxonomy (NCBI): domain Eukaryota; kingdom Viridiplantae; phylum Streptophyta; class Magnoliopsida; order Asterales; family Asteraceae; genus Rutidosis; species Rutidosis leptorrhynchoides. The sequence continues at coordinate 358,802,864 of NC_092336.1, read as the reverse complement.
TCTGATATAATAAAGTTAATTTGCTTATATAGCATAAGTGAGTTTGAAACTCATCAACTCAAAGTTCTATGAGAAAATTGGATTTGGTCCATTCCAACTCAAAGAAGAAACAAACTACATATCCTTAATCTAATTGGATGATATTAGATAATGTACCTAAAAACAGCTTCAATCAAATCTGGGTCAATCATATTCACGTCCTATAAAACATGTATTCCGTACCACTTGAGAACACGCATGAGTTGTGTTGAACTACCTCTATATAAGTAAAAGAAAATTTCTAAAAAAAGAAAAAAGATGGGAAAATTTGGTGGGATACAACACTTATCAACTCCTTTGCTTTGTATTTCGTCATTTCGATAAGACATGAGTTTTAGTGTTGGCTTGACTCCTCGACAAGCACTTCCACGTTGCAAATAGGACACGACTGTCATCAGAAAAAAGATATACAAGTTTCGATTAGACCAAATAGGATAATAAGATTTTTCAGATGAGTGTGATTTATAGTCGGAGATCAATATGGGTATGTGTTTGACAACCAAGTGGAACTCAACATGTATGTAATTCCAAACCCAACCTTTTAACTATGGGTATCAAATCCATTCCCTCTAGCCCACATCTAACCAAACATACCTTGTTGATGCTCAGCCATTTCGAGCCACACTCAGTATGATAAACATGCTTGCATGGCAAATTGATTTGTTTGTCCCCTCTCTTATATCTCATTTGGCAAATCACACACCTGTTTTTCGCAATATATATACAATGTAAGCAAAGCTAGAAAAAAAAACTATTAAAATTAGCCGAAAAATTGAATCAGATAACGATGAGTTAGTTTCATTTGTGTTTTATCAATAGTTTTAAAAAAATGAAACAAAGATAGTTGTATTTTAACCAGAACCTTACCTCTCGCCCGATTTCTTTCTCAAGAAGAAGCCACCAGACTTGTACCTTGTAGTTGGCAACGAATCAATAAGCTCTTGAGACAGACCTCGACTCTCGGTCCCAATTGCCTCCCCTAAATCAAGTAACTCCTGCATCAGTAAAAAAATGCATTCAATCTTACAACACCGCAATGATCCTATATAACTAAAAACTAGCATACTACAAGTAAAAAGCTTCAAACTTGCCTTAAGAAACAAGCTATGTATGGTATAAACCATGAATAAACACAAACAATACCAATATACCAAAACTAGCTGAGAGGGGGAGTTTAATTTAATGAAACGCAAAAAGTATAATAATAAGGTCAGAAGCGAGAATCTATTGCGTTACTGCCCACGTTCTTACATTTTAGGATAGAGGTGGCAAAATGGGCTAAGGTTTTATGCACCTGACTTAAATGGCTTTCAACCTGTTTGACTAGATCAACCACTTTGAACTGTTTCCTTTTTAGTTTTCACTTACAACCTTTAGCTTAACCCGTTTGACCCATGATATATAAAGCATAACCCAACTCACCCAACTGTCAATCAAAGGCTCATAATTGGCGGCTCTACTTAATAACTCCATCTCAAGAGATCGTGTTTCCTAATCTTGTAGTCGAGTCAATCAAGATGATCTAATGTACATCTGCATTGATCAGAAAAACTATCCTAAGGTCTTGGAATTAGAGTAAATAGCTCACAAAAAATATATCTTTAGCACCAGATCACAAAGTAGAAAGAGCCTTCGTGTAAAATGCAAATACCGTCAGACATCATTCTATATTTCTCCCAAATGACATCACTATGGATCATCGTTTATTTGTAGATAATCTTGGATCATGTGTTTCCATGTAAACGTCACATTGTAGGAAATCTTGTTCCGTCAAACATCGTCCTCTATTTTTCAAAGGTAGATGTCACATATGGTTCATCGTTAATTTGTAGAAAATCTTGAATCTTGTGATCTAATTTACTACATAACTAACAATATACTTGTTCCATGAACCATATAACTGTATCCTTGGAAGCATCATTTACATGCCCTATTAACCCTTTTGAGTTTCTACACGGCACCCTAGGATCATTCGCCTCTTTATATTCTCTATTAAGTTTCACCAAATTATAAAAGTTATCTTTTACTAAAGTATTCAGATTCGGCCTGCTTATATATTAATGGGTTGATTCGGGTTAAATTTTATATCTAACCATACGAACGGGACAATCCAAAACAGTTAGCTTGATAGCAAACGGATTAAATGTTTCAAACGGGTCAAGTCTCTACTAGGTTGTTATTAATACATTGGCACATAGCCTTTGAGGATCACTAGTGGAAATGCTTGAATAATTCGGTGTCCAAATCAAAAATCTCAGATTACTAACAATTTTTTACTCCTAGTCGTTAAGAAGAAAAAAAAACACCATTCACAAAAACAAATGGACTAATAACAAACCTCATATGTCATATTATCTGGATCGATGTCATCCTGCCATATGACCTGCAATGCACAGCACATGTTACTTTTGATGATGCAAGTGAACATAAATATCACAGTGTGTCATTTAATTATACGCCAAAAGAACGCATAAAGGCGCATGAAGATGAAAACAGCAAAAAAGCATATTACCTGAGAACTAGATGTACTGTCATCATTTGGACTACTGCCTGCAACATCGAGACAGATGACATTATAATAGCTGATGATTCGCTAAAGTTGATTAGGAAGATAAGATTAATTATATAATAACATCACAAATAAAAAAAATCCTCTCAGACAGACAAGCTCTAGTTTAAACCACCTTAACAAGTAAAATAATATATATATATATATATATATATATATATATATATATATATATATATATATATATATATATATATATATATATATATATATATATCATACATCAAATTATTGCATCACGTATTACTATATTATGGTGTAATATATCAATGTCTCAACTTAGCAGCTGGAAATATAAAAACAGAAACTAACATTCTTCTGGAATGACTTGCATGCTTGGAACTGAATTATCGGCAGTCTGCACATCTGCAGAAGATGGTTCGGTTACGTTCATCATTACAGGATATTCCCATGCACTTCGATTAAGATCCATTCTTGGTACATAATTGTGAACTTCATATGGATCATAATACGGTATACTTCCATGTGCAGGTACTCCATATTTGTATGAATTCATATGCATTGACCAATATGCATTCTCCTGAATAGAGTAAAAAAAATAAAAAAAACAGTATAAGTATCACATACAAATCACTTGCAGAAAATGATATCTATCTCACATTATCAATAAAAACAGAGAAAATGGCTAATAGAAACCGTAAACAGTCGTCCAGTTGCATGTTCTTCATTGTGGTTACAGAGCAAAAACAAAAGCAAATAACTCAATTTTAACAAGCATGAAATATACCTAGATTTGGGCTAAAAGATGTTAGGATGTATCACAGACATGTAACTAAAAAAAAAAACTTCATTGATTTCTTTTCCTGCTTTTAAATGTATGAATGTATGATAGCAAATACGTAGCCCATAACCCAATGTCCGTCAGTTTTCTTTAACAAGTTTGCAATTTGAAACTTTAAAAGGCTAAAGAGATATATGCATATATCAAGGTATGCTTTGACATTATTTTCCTTAAATTCTTCCTCAATAACCATTCCGTTTCATATGAAGACCTTATAACCAAAAAATTAAAAATAAATATTAAAGATTTGTCTTTCCAATTGAAACTTTGGGAGGGAAGAGTTGCTTTGTAATACAACCCATTAGTGCTTAACATAAGCAAGACATATTTCATGACCATCGTCTATTTCTAAAGTTAACGTTTTAAGAAAAGACCTGATAATGCATTGGACCAGAATGAGCATAATGTGCGGGTTGATGCGTAATTCCATCAAAGAAGTCCATGAAGGTCTCAGTGACTGTGTACGGGAATCCGGTGTTTAAGTACTGGACCTCCAATTGCCGATTCCCATTCCCATCCATGCGAGAAATACTTCTGTTTACTTTGGACAAGAAACTGCAAATAAATTACACAAATCAACATTTTAGAATACAAGTTAATATCATATGCACCGATAATGGAAAGAATACGGCGTAGCCAAAGTTTGTTAAATGAGTAGGAGATAATAACAACAAAAATTTAAGTGCGCTTTCCATAAAAACATCAAACTTTAAGTCATCAACTCTAAAAATCCCTCCTTGAATCAAATCAAATTTATCAACCCCACTCACTTTCAGACTTACGTTTTTTTTTATTTCATACTCCTATAGCAAGTTCTTATCATAACTCCTATAGGTACATGAGAATATTCCATTAATGCAAAAAATATACCAAATCAGCACTTAAATAAACATCATCCTAAGTTCTGGTTGGCCCAAGTAAATGTATTCCATTCCCCTAGACAGTGTAGACTTTATCAAGTTGCAGAATAACACAAATTGTAAAATATAATACATTGCAGTTTATAAAAGTTACAGCCATATAATGTTAAGTCCAAAAAATTTTATAGAATAAAAAAAATGAAAGCGTCGGCTATTTAAAACCTAATAAACACATAAATAAAACTGAGCATTTACATTAACCAAACTAGCAGAAGTGCACAACCATTAATAGTTGACTGCTTTTCATCTTCTTCAACTACAGATGATAACTAAGAACAACCACAGCTACAAATAGTCGTGAAATTTCATTTTCTTCACCCTAAGTAAAAACTTGATAATAATTCAGCATACTAATATCTTCACCCATAAACTCGATAATAATTCCGTCTGATACTAAATAGTACCTAATTAGTTGTTACACATAAACCTATATCAAGCACAACCTTACCCCTTACATCCTACGAGAAGCATTAATTGGTGGAATTAATAGCAAAATAGTCAAATAAACTAAGCTGCAGTCCTAAACTTTACATCCTAGACATAAAACTTAAAAACTCAGAAGCCAATAAGTTGCTAAACCTAACACAACCACAACCACTTGCCTAATTTTTATCTTCTTCAACTTTAATAAAAAATAAAATAAATAAAAAAAGCCAAAAGTAAGATTAAGTAAGAACCTACATTGCACAATTCAAACTGTATTCAGGCACAATACAATGTAAATAGTAAATAATCAGAAGTCAACAGCAAAATGCTAGGGCTAGAAATAAACACTAGACAGAGTTAGCCTAAATTTCAAAAACAAACACCTACATTCATACCAAATTAGTAAATTTGCAGCAAACAAACACACAATTCTGATAGAAATTAACAAACTCTAACAACTTAATCAAAAATATACACACGCAAAATGATCATTACAGCTATAACATATACAGTAACAAAATTACAAGCGAATCAGGTGATAAATGTAGAATCACAGATTGTACATACATATATAGATACAGAGATATATATAGAGAGATAGAAGACTAACAATGTAGCGGTGGTTGGTCGGCCGGAAAAAGAAGAAACGGACAAAAATGAAAAAGTTAAAAGGGGGAAAACTCCTTGGTTGATCTTCCTTCTCCCCTTCCTTCTATGTTGTATTTTCTTATAAAAAATGCAATGCAAGTGCTATAAATAAGAAAATAAGCATAAACAATAAATAAATAAATTTTTAAATAAATATAAATATTAAATAGTATAAAAAAGTTTCATATTCGAATCTTGTCTAAGACGAATATTTAGTGGTGGTCAACAATAGGTTCCAGAAGTAATCCCGCTCGGTTACGTACATAAGAGTATGAAATTGGATTAATCGACCCGAGTAACTCGAACAGGGAAAAACCTTCCATCCTTTACCTTCTACTTTTTTATTAAATAATATAAAATTAAGTAAATAAAAACATAAATACTGAGTGTAGTAGTATATAATGTAGATGAGTGAAGGACATGTGCGTTACAAAGGTGAAATTATTGCAGTTTTGATTTATGGTGGTTTAAAAATATGCATTGTTTAGTTACATACTGATATCAGCTAAAAAATCACGTTTTTACTGCGATATTAAGGCCCAAAAAATAATAAAGTTTCAAACTTTATCGCCAAAATAATCACTTTGTCGGTTAATTTTGTAGATTAAGTAATTACAAAGACGATGCAAAAAGAATCAAGTAAACGGAGCTAAAACGAAGATTCTAGAGTGAAAAATGTGAAAGACAAGTTACAACCCTGGAAACCAAGTTACGATCCCGAAAACGAGCAAGACGCTCCAAGCAAAATAGCAAACCAGAACCAAAAACGGCATGTCAGGCCGGCTTGCAATTTGGCGCCGGCTTGCCAGATCAACCAGACACCGGGCACAACAAACGGGCTGTGGCACCGACTTTCCAGACACCGGGCACCTACGCCAGGCTGTGGCGCCGGATTGCGACGCCGCCCTACCACCCGTTTTCAGCCAATGATTTTTCCATTTAAAGGGTCATTTGTCATCCCATTTTTCAGACACTTCAATTCACTTCTTTCTCTCTCTTATTACAATAATTAGTCATACTTTCAAGGTCTTCGACTCCGAGCGGGAAATTTGGTACTCGGAAAAGAACGCCGAAGATTGTATTAGGATCTATCTGGAGTATGAAGTTGTCACTTTTGTACTTTCGGAACTCGTTTAATCTACTGGTACTTCTATCCTTTATCTTTATATAATGTCTTCCATGATTATGATCTATGATATTGTAACCATGATTAGCGAGTAATTATCTTTAGTGTATTTATCATGTGGTTAGTTATAATGCCGAAATAATATTATGAACTGCGTATGTTGTTGAGATGCTTTCCGATTATGCTTTAAACTCAATCGCTTTTCCAACTAATAGAACATAGTTATTGGCTCTGTTATTGGGAAGTCACGAACCCCGATTCAGAGTACACTATCTGTGTCACCCCTTGGTAAGAGAACTTTATCGGATATAACGCAAGCTTGACTGAGGCACATCGGTTGTAGTAAGTCCACCGAGCTTTGGATTCCGACTGAGGACCCTTTCGTAGTGAAACATCTAACTAGGCCAATAGTACATTGTCGGTCCTAGACCATGCTAGTGTAGTCACCAAGCATATAAACTTCGTACGTGCATGCTGAAGCACAACGGTTGTTGTAAGCTGTACCTATGCTATGTAAGGCCATGGAACCCTGTCAGAGCTGATTAGTACACTTCACCATAACGCGGTCTCAAGCATTGCACCCCGCTTGAGGGATTCATAGTTAATTAAGGAACTGTTTGTTTAAACTCATAAAGGATTGGAACGTTAGGATAACTGAACGTGTTCATGGAAGTTTCACCGACTTGGCCATGGTGTTCTTTATGGTTAAATTCTTTTAAGGGCCTAACTATTTCTTAAAACCAATCATTAATGAAAGCATCAACACACATCACGTCTCTCAAATATGGGATACCTTGTATTTCATTATGCTTAAGAAAGTTTAGACCTTTTGATACGTAACCTAACCGAGTCGCTCAATTGGATGAGCTGTTTGAACGTGTATGCTTGTAGTCAAGCTGCACGGGCGTCGGGGGTATGGGACGACGCTGTCTATTCAGAATCTTCAAGCCTAACGCATTACCCAGTGACATGTCTTTTAACAGGGGCGGTAGGACCAGTGTAATAAATACAAAATCACTACCTATTCATGAGCCAGCATTTCATAATCTCGGCAGATTAACTAACAAAATCATAGTATGCATTTGCTTTAACCTTATCTGAATTACAAATTTTATTGCATTTATTTTATCTTATTGTCACGACCCGGAAAATTTCGACTAATTTTGAACCAAACTCTCGATACGATTTAATATCTTTGACAAGATAAGCAAAGTCTGTTAGGTTAAGTCTAAAAAAAAAAAAAAAATTTGAACTGTTTCATATATTCAATTGACCTTCGACCAGTCCCGACGATTCACGAACACTTACTTGTAAATATATATATATATATTATAACTTGAGATATAATTTAAAATTTTTAAATTTCTATAATTATTGTTATTAAACAACTTATTATCACTATCTTTAATATTGTTATTATTATTAATAACATTATTAACATTATTATTAATAAATATCATTATACTTGATATTAAAATTATTACTATTATTATTAGTATTATTAATAATATTAAAAGTATTATTATTATTATTAACATATTTATACTTACTGATTTGTAATAATAAACAAACAGATCGATAATTGTAATTTGTTAGCAAACCTTATTCAACTTTATTGGGTTTTGTTTCTAATCTGATTACATGTTGAAAATCATTCACAATAAAAATAAATTCGGTTATCGATTGCAATCATACACGTTTCTAATTTAATTTAATAATGATTGAATCCGTGATTTGGGTAAAGACTTACTGTAACTAATTGATTAATCATTTAGTTATTACTATGCTTATTATTTATGAATTTCGTTTAATAATCAACTACCCAATAAACTAGTGCCACTTTTATATTTTTTTCTTTTTGTGAAACCCACAATCCCATCACCTTTGCAGCCACATTTCTCTTTTGGCCACTGTTTTTGTTTTCTACTTTATCTAACATCCCTATATGAATATATATACATAACATAGATAGATATGTGATATACTTGCACATATGCTCGATCAACCCAAGCAAAAACCAAACCCACCCTTCTATCTTTCTTTCTTGTTTCTAAACTAACCCGACGCCTTCTTTATCATCACCTCTCCATCATCACTACCGATCACCTTCAACCTCTCATGACCACCATGAAATCACCTAACCACCACGACACCATCTCACTCACTCTCTAAAACCCTTGTTTGATCGAACCCACCAATACTTTCACCGCCTTCCTCTATCTCTACCTTACTGCTCGAACTTTTCTATCTTGAACTACTACTGCTACTACGTTGTATCCTGCCAAGAAATACCTAAAACACCACCACCGTAGCCTCTGTAGCAGCCACAAAGAAATACCAATTCTTCCACTCTCTCTCATCTCTCTCTCTCTCTCCTACTAACCTTCGTGAAATCCAAACACCACCTGCAACTCCTCCTAATTCCTGTTTCCTGTCGTCACCGGTTGCAGCTATCATTGTTGTTCCTGTCTTAGTGTTTAAACCGAAACCCAACAACCCACCACTATCGTCGACCCGTCACCAACACTGCCAATATTTATTTTTTTTACCAGAAACCAACAAAAACCGCTGCATATGTATATATATATATATATATATATATATATATATATATATATATATATATATATATATATATATATATATATATATATATATATATATATATATATATATATATATAGTTTTCTTCTCTTTTTCTGTTCGAGCAAAGAAGGACAAATAAACTTAAATTAATATTATGGTGGCCAGCACATAGTGGACAAGTGGGTAATGAAGACCCCACTCAGAAACTGGAACTGTTACGAGTATCCGTTTATATTTTTGGCCGTCGAAGTATTCGTTTCATTGTGGGCCGTACTCTTGTTGTTAGGTTGTAACTCCATCTCATTCTTATTAGGCCGAGGGTTTCCAGCTTGTTGATTGGGCCGAGACTTGTTGTCTGTTGGGCCACATCAAACATGCGTCAGATTATAGATGATATCGATCCCTGGCTTCTGCTGTATGATTATTTTTTTTTTGCTGGCAAGTTATAACATCAGTAAACAAGATGATGATTATTATATGATCGCGTGATATTTGATTAGTATAATAATGATGCTGCTAGGATGATGATAATCAATGACGATATTGATGAGATTAGATGATGGATTAGGTGATGATTACGGCTATATGATTTTTGTTGAATGATATTAAAATGATACATGAAATTATGACCCGTTAAAGTGGTTATGATGATTATGATTATGATTATGATTCATGATCATGAGTATGACGTTGTATGCTTGATAATGATAATGGTATTACTTGATGGTGGTGAATTGTTAATGATGAGGGTTAAGTTAAATAAGATGATGATAATGACGATGATTGGGTTTTAAGCCTAGAAGAAAAAGGAAACAGAAAATACGGTTATATAGAATTAATATAGGAATAAATCAGAAAAATGGTTTAGCTTGGATGGTTAAAGATATTATTGGGTTAGTGGGACGTCGCGGGTTCAAACCCGGACTTGGGCATTTTTAGGACTACTAATTTGAGGTAATTTACTTATTACTCATTTTTATTATTGTTGTTATTATTATTATTATTATTATTATTATTATTATTATTATTATTATTATTATTATTATTATTATTATTATTATTATTATTATTATTATTATTATTATTATTATTATTATCATCATCATTTTTAATGTAAGTAGTATTATTATTAAAACTAAATTTTTTTTACCATATTTATTATTAGAATTTTTATTATTATTATTATTAGAATTATCATTATTTTGTCATTATTATTTTTAACATTTTTATTATTTCTAACATAAATATTATTATTTTTATCATTATTATTATTAGTATTATTAATATATCAAATAAAGATTTTCTATATAAAAATATATTATTTACATAAAACATAACTATATTAATATGTTTGAAATAAATACTAATTACCTATTTAATGTACATAAAAATAAATATAGTTAATTTAGTTATTAATGAAATGTACAAGTTATTAATAATAATACCTAAATTTGTTCGATTACCACTATATGTGTTAATATACATACAAATAATATAGGTTCGTGAATCTGAGGCCAACCCTACACTTGTTAAATGACGTCATATGTATTTTTACTACAAAATACAGTATGGTGAGTTTCATTTGCTCCCTTTTTAATTGCTTTTGCAATATATATTTTTGGGCTGAGAATACATGCGCTGCTTCTATAAATGTTTATGAAATAGACACAAGTACTTAAGATATATTCTACGTTGAGTTGTACCACTGGCATACTTCCCTGTAGCTTGGTAACTAATATTTACATGGGTATTGTAAATGCGAATCCTGTTGATAGATCTATCGGGCCTGACAACCCCAACCGGACTGGACGACCAGTATTCAACAGTTGCACATTACTTCGTTTCGTGACTACACTTGGTACGGTGTAGAGAGATTTCATAATAAAGGGAATATGCGACGTTGATAAAATGTTAAGTATGGTTACCAAGTGCTCAACCACTTAGAATATTTTTATTAAAACGTTTGTGTATATGAAATCTTGTGGTCTATTAAGATATTGAAATGATTGTTATGATAAACCTATGAACTCACCAACCTTTTGGTTGACACTTTTAAGCATGTTTATTCTCAGGTACGAATTAAGCCTTCCGATGTGCATTTGCTCATTTTAAGGACATTACTTGGAGTCGATCATCGCAATGGGACCAAATGTTGATGACTTCGTCCAGGTGGATTAGGACGGGTCATTACAGGTGGTATCAGAGTGTTGGTCCTAGCGAACCAGGTCTTGCATTAGTGTGTCTAACTGATAGTTGTTAGGATACATTAGCGAGTCTGGACTTCGACCTTAGCTGCATATTATAAGTATTGTATATCATTCCTAGTGGAAAATTACCTGCTAATTATTCCTAAGTCTAGACACGGCTTACTGCCTTTATTGCATAGATAGTGTATAGACAAATTCATATCTTAGCGTATCTATTACGGTAAACTTTGCCTGATATTTTCCGTAAATTTCTCTGTAATTTAAGGGATCTTGGTACTATATATATCTAGGCATATTATGCATTGAGAATACCATCCAACTACCATTTGCTGTCACTAAGCTTTTCATACCAAAAATCTTTTCTGTGATCGCATACGATGGCCTCTACGAATCGACCAAGTTCCTCTGACTCTGAAGATAGCGTGACGGGAGCGCACCAACCGATCAACTACCGTGATTTCTTTAGAAAGTGGGGATGGGTTCGCAAAATACTTACCCTATGGAGAAATGAAGAAGGTACTCCATATCACGAGCCGAACTTATCACCTAACATCGGAGTGCTCGATCCGCTTACCGGCGAACCTGTTCGCAATACTGTTTTCACTCTTTTCGCACGAATTTTCTGCCTCGAAGGTCGACTCGATGTAGTTAAAGATAGTATTCATCCTCTACTCCCGAATTCAAATCAGATAGGATTATTAGAAGAAGTTAGAAGACTTCGAACTAAATATCAAGAATTGACAAACCTTACGGAAGAATGGGTAGAACTAATTCATAGACTCGAGTGTAAAGTAGAAACCCTGGAGGTGACAGTGTTAGATTTGGAAGCTAGGCTCGCATCTACTACGCAGGTACCACAAGCAGTACCAACACCAACAGCAACACCACCCGCACCAACATCATTTCCATCACCACAAGCTCCGTAAGCACCACAGATACCGAAGAGTACCGAGAATGATGAATTATGAAATATTAATTCATTACTTTCTGTTCACGATTAAAGGATATATGTATATATTTATGTATATCTCCAGATCGTAATAAAAAAAAATTCTTTTCATATTAACAATGACGTGTGAATTTTTTTTAACGGGTAGGTAATACCCGAGAAAGATAAAAGAAGCTTTAAAGGGCTCCTATCATAATTAATTCACATATGTTATCATTCACATCTTTCATCATCGATTTAACAATCGATATCTATAAATCCATAATTACATCTGAAGAAAATATATATGTATATATATTTTCATAAAGATTATAATTAAAAATTCTTTTGTACAAACTGTTAATGGTGAAAATATTTTAACGGCTAGATAATACCCGAGGAATATTTAGATTTCACATTAATAAGTTACACTGTACATTCTTCGAATCTGATTCAACAGTCATTTACTATCCTACTTACATCCATAGATATACGAATCCGTTCATCACAAAATAACCATTTTCATTCAATTTCATATTTGGATGTTGATCTATCAGAATCCAACAAGTGGCATAATGAAGAAAACATATGACAAAATAAAATTTGTTAGAAACAGACAAATTAACTATGAGAAATTCTGTTAAGAATCCACGCTAACTGTTCCTAGCTAATTGTTCCTAGCGAACTGATTACATTTTATTTATCGCAATTTACATTCTCGCAATTTTACTTATCGTCATTTAATTTCTGTTATTTACTTTACGCAGTTTATTTATCGTCATTTAATTTTTGTTATTTATTTTTACGCACTTTAAATATCGAGACACGTATACAAGGTTTTGACATATCATATCGACGCATCTATATATATTATTTTGGAATAACCATAGACACTCTATATGCAGTAATGCGGGAGTTAGCTATACAGGATTGAGGTTGATTCTACAATAATATATATAGTTTGAGTTGTGATCGAGTCTGAGACGTATACGGGTCACGAAACGTATTAATTAATTCGAATATTATATATTAAACTATATATGAATTATTGGACTGTTAACTGTGGACTAATAATATTGGACAATTAAAATGAATTAAAATATTGATTATAACATATGAAACTAAACATTTCTTCAAGTTTGCCACTTGATCTCATTTTAAACCTCATTTGTATCTTGACGATTACAATCTGCGTTCAAACCTTTCATAATTCTTGAAAACATTTCAATCGAGAGGATGAACCAACCGCACTTCATCTACGGAAGAAAAGATTGATACATATAGTTATGCACCTGAAAACACTTGAAATTTGAGTAAACGTTTAACACATATCCGTGCTAATTCCTTTAGCGTTGTTATTACCGAAAATAACTTTACAATCCCTTTTCAAGATAACCAATTTTGTCACAGCTCCAGCAAGTCAACTTTGACTTTTTCGTTCGAAATAACCTTATTATAACCTTGATACATATGCGTGCTCATTTATTGTTACCAGAGAACCTTTTATATTCCACTATATTACCATCAGCGTTTAATCATCTAAAAACACAATCCTCTTGAAATCACCTCGGATTGATAACCGATGATTCAGATATGGTAGCATTAAATGCAGAGGAAACAGCAAAATCATAGATGGTCTAAACGGTCAAAAGTTTGATAATAAAGAATGGAATGTTGGAAACACTCAATAGAAATTTAGTACCAAAAAGCAGATTATGCGAAACTATGAAGGAAGCCGTGGACAAATCACAAAGAATAAGTTTGACCTCAAAGAATCCACGTAATTCTAGATCCGATGAAATCTTTAGAGAATATCCTGCTCCGAAGTCATATTAAAATCTTGCAAAAAAAAATTGTTCTTCATCAACCTTCACACTTAGAAATTCCAAAATGTCATCGTAAATATCTTCGATATTTCTGAAGATATTTTCATAAATATTCTTGTCCGAAATTATCTACCTCCTTTCATTTCTGTATTCCATTTTATTGGAAACTTCTGTAAAGTCTAAGTTTAAATTATGAATGAATTGTGGAGAAGTGTTGGGAACTGAAGCATGAGTTAGTATAATATAATGCGCTTGGCCAACATGATTATATTACAGTAAGTCATGCTGAGTTTCTAATGAAACATGATGATGGTTCACAGTAGATCATACCACCATCATGAGTCATGTTACACGACTCTTTCATTCTATTTAATTTCTAAGCATATCAAGGAAATATTTCCTTTGATATTTCTGTTCTTCCGTAATTCCAACAAATTGCTAATAAATCGTGCTATTACATTTTCTTTCTGATTAGAAGATTTCTTTAAAATTCCTCGAATTCCGAAATTCAACAGTGACTATGTCAAAAGTTAAAACGAACCTCTATTTACTTTATTTCACTCTTTTGTGATAGCTTCACTCATACACTTCGAGTAACTCAATTATTTCATCAATATTACTCAATGATGATAAAACCCTATTTTGTCAACTCTTATTCGTCATGAAAACATTTTCATTGTTAGCCATGATGACCTCGATCAAATTTTGGGACGAAATTTCTTTAACGGGTAGGTACTGTCACGACCCGGAAAATTTTGACTAATTTTGAACCAAACTCTCGATACGATTTAATATCTTTGACAAGATAAGCAAAGTCTGTTAGGTTAAGTCTCAAAAAAAAAAAATTGAACTGTTTCATATATTCAATTGACCTTCGACCAGTCCCGACGATTCACGAACAATTACTTGTAAATATATATATATTATAACTTGAGATATAATTTAAATTTTTTTAATTTTTATAATTATTGTTATTAAACAACTTATTATCACTATCTTTAATATTGTTATTATTATTAATAACATTATTAACATTATTATTAATAAATATCATTATACTTGATATTAAAATTATTACTATTATTATAAGTATTAGTATTATTAATAATATTAAAAGTATTATTATTATTAACATATTTATACTTACTGATTTGTAATAATAAACAAACAGATCGATAATTGTAATTTGTTAGCAAACCTTATTCAACTTTATTGGGTTTTGTTTCTAATCTGATTACATGTTGAAAATAATTCACAATAAAAATAAATTCGGTTATCGATTGCAATCATACACGTTTCTAATTTAATTTAATAATGATTGAATCCGTGATTTGGGTAAAGATTTACTGTAAATAATTGATTAATCATTTAGTTATTACTATGCTTATGATTTATGAATTTCGTTTAATAATCAACTACCCAATAAACTAGTGCCACTTTTATATTTTTTTCTTTTTGTGAAACCCACAATCCCATCACCTTTGACAGCCACATTTCTCTTTTGGCCACTTTTTTTGTTTTCTACTTTATCTAACATCCCTATATGAATATATATACATAACATAGATAGATATGTGATATACTTGCACATATGCTCGATCAACCCAAGCAAAAACCAAACCCACCCTTCTATCTTTCTTTCTTGTTTCTAAACTAACCCTACGCCTTCTTTATCATCACCTCTCCATCATTACTACCGATCACCTTCAACCTCTCATGACCACCATGAAATCACCAAACCACCACGACACCATCTCACTCACTCTCTAAAACCCTTGTTTGATCGAACCCACCAATACTTTCACCACCTTCCTCTATCTCTACCTTACTGCTCGAACTTTTCTATCTTGAACTACTACTGCTACTACGTTGTATCCTGCCAAGAAACACCTAAAACACCACCACCGTAGCCTCTATAGCAGCCACAAAGAAACACCAATTCTTCCACTCTCTCTCATCTCTCTCTCTCTCTCTCCTACTAACCTTCGTGAAATCCAAACACCACCTGCAACTCCTCCTAATTCCTGTTTCCTGTCGTCACCGGTTGCAGCTATCATTGTTGTTCATGTCTTATTGTTTAAACCGAAACCCAACAACCCACCACTACCGTCGACCCGTCACCAACACTGCCAATATATTTTTTTTTACCAGAAACCAACAAAAACCGCTGCATATATATATATATATATATATATATATATATATATATATATATATATATATATATATATATATATATATATATATATATATATATATATATATATAGTTTTCTTCTCTTTTTCTGTTCGAGCAAAGAAGGACAAATAAACTCAAATTAATATTATGGTGGCCAGCACATAGTGGACAAGTGGGTAATGAAGACCCCACTCAGAAACTGGAACTGTTACGAGTATCCGTTTATATTTTTGGCCGTCGAAGTATTCGTTTCATTGTGGGCCGTACTCTTGTTGTTGGGTTGTAACTCCATCTCATTCTTATTAGGCCGAGGGTTTCCAGCTTGTTGATTGGGCCGAGACTTGTTGTCTGTTGGGCCACATCAAACATGCGTCAGATTATAGATGATATCGATCCCTGGCTTCTGCTGTATGATTATTATTATTTTTTTTTGCTGGCAAGTTATAACATCAGTAAACAAGATGATGATTATTATATGATCGCGTGATATTTGATTAGTATAATAATGATGTTGCTAGGATGATGATAATCAATGACGATATTGATGAGATTAGATGATGGATTAGATGATTATTAAGGCTATATGATTTTTGTTGAATGATATTAAAATGATACATGAAATTATGACCCGTTAAAGTGGTTATGATGATTATGATTATGATTATGATTCATGATCATGAGTATGACGTTGTATGCTTGATAATGATAATGGTATTACTTGATGGTGGTGAATTGTTAATGATGAGGGTTAAGTTAAATAAGATGATGATAATGACGATGATTGGATTTTAAGCCTAGAAGAAAAAGGAAACAGAAAATACGGTTATATAGAATTAATATAGGAATAAATCAGAAAAATGGTTTAGCTTGGATGGTTAAAGATATTATTGGGTTAGTGGGACGTCGCAGGTTCAAACCCGGACTTGGGCATTTTTAGGACTACTAATTTGAGGTAATTTACTTATTACTCATTTTTATTATTGTTGTTGTTGTTATTATTATTATTATTATTATTATTATTATTATTATTATTATTATTATTATTATTATTATTATTATTATTATTATTATTATTATTATTATTATTATTATTATTATTATTATTATCATCATCATTATTTTTAATGTAAGTAGTATTATTATTAAAACTAAATTTTTTTACCATATTTATTATTAGAATTATTATTATTAGAATTATCATTATTTTGTCATTATTATTTTTAACATTTTTATTATTTCTAACATAAATATTATTATTTTTATCATTATTATTATTAGTATTATTAATATATCAAATAAAGATTTTCTATATAAAAATATATTATTTACATAAAACATAACTATATTAATATGTTTGAAATAAATACTAATTACCTATTTAATGTACATAAAAATAAATATAGCTAATTTAGTTATTAATGAAACATATAAGTTATTAATAATAATACCTAAATTTGTTCGATTACCACTATATGTGTTAATATACATACAAATAATATAGGTTCGTGAATCTGAGGCCAACCCTACACTTGTTAAATGACGTCATATGTATTTTTACTACAAAATACAGTATGGTGAGTTTCATTTGCTCCCTTTTAATTGCTTTTGCAATATATATTTTTGGGCTGAGAATACATGCGCTGCTTTTATAAATGTTTATGAAATAGACACACGTACTTAAGATATATTCTACGTTGAGTTGTACCACTGGCATACTTCCATGTAGCTTGGTAACTAATATTTACATGGGTATTGTAAACGTGAATCCTGTTGATAGATCTATCGGGCCTGACAACCCCAACCGGACTGGACGACCAGTATTCAACGGTTGCACAGTACTTCGTTTCGTGACTACATTTGGTACGGTGTAGTGAGATTTCATAATAAAGGGAATATGCGACGTTGATAAAATGTTAAGTATGGTTACCAAGTGCTCAACCACTTAGAATATTTTTATTAAAACGTTTGTGTATATGAAATCTTGTGGTCTATTAAGATATTGAAATGATTGTTATGATAAACCTATGAACTCACCAACCTTTTGGTTAACACTTTTAAGCATGTTTATTCTCAGGTACGAATTAAGTCTTCCGCTGTGCATTTGCTTATTTTAAGGACATTACTTGGAGTCGATCATCGCAATGGGACCAAATGTTGATGACTTCGTCCAGGTAGATTAGGACGGGTCATTACACTTATAAACTAGATGATATGCCCGAATCGAACGGTTTATTTATGCAGTGTCGTTATGTTGCAAAATGTCAATTCAGGATATCGAAAAAAGAAGCTGATTGTTTAATTTATATATTG
Source organism: Rutidosis leptorrhynchoides (assembly GCF_046630445.1). Classification (NCBI taxonomy): domain Eukaryota; kingdom Viridiplantae; phylum Streptophyta; class Magnoliopsida; order Asterales; family Asteraceae; genus Rutidosis; species Rutidosis leptorrhynchoides. Next base: position 358,784,299 of record NC_092336.1, on the reverse strand, counting down.
CTGGGCCTAAATCTATTATTCCTTCCTATGGGTTAGCAAGGGAAAATATGACCTATGGTCATTCCTTGAGCTGTCGAATTTGAAATGGAGCTTATCAAGATAATTTAGTAATTAAGATTGGGTTTGTACACAATTTAGTATCCAAGACTAGTGGCCAGGTACACCTTGTGTGGAGAGGCAGGATCCTTTTAGTCCCAATAAATTAGCGACTGCTCGGAAAATCCAACAACCAAGTCCAACCAGTTTATTCTAGACACCACTTTATCCGGAATATCAAATTATGTGAAGGCAATAGTTGGGTTGATTTGATTTATAATTGTTTTTAAAATATTAAAGCAATATAATTAAAATTAGCTAGCTAGCATGCAACAGCTAAGGACTGAGAAGACGTGGTTCACCAAGATTTAAGATAACGTAATGTCAGGATGATTTAGAGACACTCATTGGATAGATATACCTTGGTGTAAACACTAGATTCCTTACTAATTGATTTCTCGATTAGCATGTCACGAGGAACTAGGCTATCGTGATTCTGATCGAACGAACTATGCTCAACTCCCGACGCTTTATCCGATTTAAGGATATAAGCGGCCCATCTTCGATGCAATGCATACCTTGGGAGCACGAATAAAGTAGCATAGCCATATATATAGAATAAATCCAACATTTCTTAACACCTTAGTGTATCACCCAAGTGAGTGGTTATGATTGTGTTTCGAATTCCTTTCTGTCAATGGTTTTGTAAAATCTAAGGGTTTATAGACAAATTAGAACCTCTGATAGTTCTCAGTCATCCTTAAAGATTTATAATCTCAATTTGTATTGTAGTGCGTTAAATTCCCATTTATGACTTAAACCAGCCCTTACTTAAATCTACTCAATAAATCCCTTATTTATCCACCATGTACTATACTTATAGTGGTTCCATAGCTTCTAACCTTGACCATGCTTAAGTGGTCCTATAGTACATCAACACTGTACTCTACTGTTGGACAGTATTTCCTCGAGTCTTATACTCTTGACCAATGTCTTGATCTGGTCTTACGGTAATTCCCCATGTACTTTATAGTATTTTCGATGGGTTCATACCTTGACCAATGTATAAACACAGATAATTACTTACCTTATTAATTGTCGACTTTATAAAAGGTTTTAATCACGTTTATTGGTTGAAGGACGATAATAATGAGGTTTAATATCATAGACAGAAAGAGAGTACGAAACGATAATCATCGCTAACAAACATTATTAAATCATGGCAAACAATCAAGCAATACTCACACATCATGACAAAAAGCATTTCTAATATTAATAAATCACAAACATCAAACGAGAATATTATAATAAATTAATAAAAGAAAGGATAGATATTATCGAATAATGTCGGCAGAATAACACTTGTATTTCTTCATAATATCCATAGCGTTACAATGCTTGATAGCTTCTACTACTAACTACATACTAATCTCCTTTTGATCACTAGAGAGCGACAATAGAGAGATAATTATTTTCCTAATCTCTGTACTTTTCTCTCTCTAGAATCTAGAGAGAGAAAGTAGAGAGAGAACTAATCTCCTACTGATCACTAGAGAGCGATAATAGAGAGATATTTTAGAGAGAAGTGAAGAAGGTGTGTGTAAAAATGGATGACAATACCCTTTAAATAGACTTGAATTTTGTCTGCAAACGGCTGGCAAGCCGTTTGGCAGGCCATTTTTCAAGGCCGTTTTCCAGGGCAAGCCGTTTTTAGTGGCCGTTTGCTGGCAGACCATTTTCCCTTATGGCAGGCCGTATGGCAAGCCGTTTGCTGGATCGTAACTTGTCTTTCACCGTTTTCGCTCTAGAATCTTCGTTTTAGCTCTGTTTCTGACGATTCTTGTGCCCACATGTTCGTAATTAAATATTATTCAACATGAGATTAAGTAAATAAACTTTACCAAAAATTATAAAATAAGTTGTTCAAACGCAAGTTAATCGTCTTAGCTGGTTTTGCTCATTTTTTCTCGTTTTTCATCCGTTTTTAGTGGTTCTTGAAACACAGCCTTTGTAATGACATAATCTAACAAATGAAGAAAATAAATGCTTATTTTGATGATAAAGTCAATTACTTAATCATAAATGGAGCTAATATCGGGGGTAAAAAAATGACTTTTTAGCCGATATCAAATATCCCACACTTAGACTTTGCTTGTCCTCAAGCAAACATTTCTTTTATTTTGAGTTCAAGGATGCTCCTGAGGTTTCCATTCTATTATTCAAGTGGTTTGTTATTTATTATAAGAGCAAAATCAGACAAACCGTCTTCTAAAAGGTTAGAAACTATCTCTGCAAGCATGAGGGGAGGTTACGTGACTTTGGATTTCTTACAAGGGTCACTTAAATCACTCAAGTGTTTGGGGTTCCCATATCACTTAAATCACTCACGTTGCAAGTATTGTCATAGGCTTGACCAAGAATCAAATCTCCACCGGTTAGATAAGGACGACACTGACCTTCTCCATAATTATTTTTTCAAGAGGAAGAGCGGGTTTAAAGATTGGTTTGCGAAGAAAAGTGAAGGTTTTGATATGGCGAAAAGGGTGATTTTTGAATCTTTGAAATGTTAAGAGATTCGATAGATTTCGGTTTTATGAGGATATACTTTTTCTAGAAAAGATGATACTCTATTTTTGTTGAAGAGTTCCTTTAGATGGTGCTGAATTTCAGCGAAGACTTAGCTTCTTTTTTGCAATCCTCCTGGATCACAATCTTCATTTTCTTGAGGGATCTATGCTTTTATCCGAAGACTTTTCTCTTCTTTATTTTGGAGACTTTGCTCAAATATATATTTTTTTATTATTTTTTTTGCATATCTCATCTTCATAACTTTGTCTATTTCTTCTTGTGCCTAGAGAGAAAGGTATTTCACTAGAAATAGGTCTTTTTGAACTATAAAAAAACAGTCTAAAATTTCTGAATTTTTCAACAAGTGTTTGAAGTAAACTTGGTCGATCTATCGCTTTGAATATCTAGATTTGGAAGTGAGAAAGGAAAGAGGGTGGAAGGGTAATGTATTTGATAGTGAATTTGGGGTGAGTATATTCTGATTCATCAACTCTTTGGCGTGAGTTGGTCGGTTTAAATGCGTGGAGTGAAAACGGAAACGGATGATTTTTGTCTTCTCTATTCAGAATGATTTCGGAAGGAGTATCGCACCTACACCACATATGGTGCTTACTAACCATTGGCATCTGTTGGTACAATTTTCCGTATAGCGGTTGTAAGGTACCAGTACAAGACAATAGCTGCTTAGCGTGTGGCGTATGATGTTGATTGATGTTTGCCCTCGAGAAATAATCTCTGCAGACCCGGAACACGGATGAGAGATCCGTGGGGTGGCCTCAATCAATCTGGGAATCAATCTGTAATTGATCCGTCTAGCGTATTGTTGCTAAGCGGCTAATGTGCGTTTAGAGTGAGAAAGTTACACGTGTCAATCGCTGATTAATTCTGTTATGCGAAGTATCCGGAAGGTCGGTGGCGTGTGCTGATGTGGCTACGTGCCGTTCACGCGCTGAGTAAAAGGGCTTAATCATTGAAGCTGCCCGCAGGGCTTACACATGACGCTGGGCGGCCTGCTAAATGCTGGGCGGCAAATAATGAAAACTGCCAAATTTTGTTATCTTTTGTGCTTTTTGATCCATTCTTCTATATAAAATGGTGTTTTTATGCGTGTATCCCCTAGGATATACCATTAAGTCCCTTCAGTTTAATGTCTTTATTTTTGCAAAAAATACAGTCATTAAACTAAAAAATAAATAATGCCTTTTACCTCGGGAACAGAAAACTGCCACAGCCAAACTTTTCTCTGCTATGTCAGCTACTTTTTGATCATTGTCTGCAAAAAGTACCTTTTTCGAATTTTGAATTTTACTTTTCAATTAATTTTATTTTCCCGCATATTTACTCATCCGACACGTGGCATCATATTGTCCATACGATTAATCGCCAACTGTTCATCTTCCACTCTCTATTTAGGATGCATATTTTTTATTTTGCATTTACTTCTCCTCGAATTAACTTCTCTTCATCTACCTTAAATTCTTTATTAGGAATTTCTTTCTTAAATACATAATCAATGGCTATCTTTAATGTTGAAGATATTCCAAGCAGAATTTCATCGATCTATCTCGATCGTGTCAGAATCGCCTTCCCCAATTTTTTTGGTGCCGATGCTGTTCTTTCCGGTCCTCATGATCGTTCATCTCGTCCTCCTTCTGGAAAAGTAGCTATTTATGGTCGTGCTTTATATTTTTCCCACCTTCGTGTTCCTTTTACAAAGTTTTACTTAGACGTTTGCTGCTTCTATGGCGTTAGCATTGGACAATTTGAGCCTATGTCTATTCGTAAAATTATGCTTTACGAGATGTACTATCATGCTCGAGCTATTACTCCTTCTGTACGCCTATTCTCTCAAATTGCGACAATAAAGTCATATGATAAAGGATGGTTCTGTATTACTCGTGATAGATTTCTGCTTAATTCTGGTGATTCACCAGAGGATTGGCATAGCTCGTTTTTCATTATTAATAGTGATGTTATTCCTAAGGATTGTTTGAAGGCTCGCTACTGGCGTACATCACTTGATCCTCCCAAGATTACACATCCAAGAATCAGTGTCGATGAACGGAAAATAGTAAATATGATAAAAAAGGAGAGAATTCCGAACCGACGATATCCAGAGCATATGCTTTCTTCGTGTTCCCTTAACGCTGAATGGGATGAAGCAACGCGTGGTTATGCTATGGTTATGATAAAGAACAAAGGTATATTTTTATATTGATTTATGGTTTACCCGTTAAACTGTGTTTTTTGTATAATGACGGTTAAACTGTGTTCTTTCAGCAATTACTCCACTCACCGCCTTGCGTCATATCAAGTTTGATGACCTTCAATTTCCTTCTGAAAAGATGGTTGATGAGGTTCTTGAAAAACATTTGTGTGAAAATGAGTTTGTTGATGATGCTGCTTTGACTCGAGCAAACTCGAGAAAACGTCGTGCTGCTGGTAACCTTTGTTTTGAATCAATAGCAGAAGAAAATCTATTTTGCTTTTTCCATATGCCTATCAATGGTGGTTATTATAATTTGATCCTGATAAATATCCAATAATGAATTGTGATTCATCCTATCTGGATTGGAAAAACTTTTTGAATAACAACTGTTATTTTAATTCAGCCATGACATCTGAAGAAGAAGCACAAAGAAGGCTTGCTCTTACGCCCCCGCTCAGCATAGCAGAATAGGGGAAATCAGTTCACAAATTAGCCTTCCTAATCTGGATACTACTGGTTTGACATCTATATTGTCTGGTCCTCCTGGTAGTTATGAGGATTTCATGAAGTATCTTGAAGCCATGCTGTCTCCTTCACTCATTAATTTCTTTGAAAGCTTATCTGATAGTGATGCTCGAAAATGTCAAGCACAAGGAGTTATCTGGAATATTGCTTCTAAATTTAATAATTTGAAACGTTTAGGACGCTCTGACCAAGTTCATCGTGACAAAACTGAAAGAATTGAAACAGACTCAGAGTCATTGAAAGCTGTCAAGCTTGAGTTAGATGCTGCTGTTGCTACAAAGAATGCTGTTGAGGCTCGTTATGTTGAAATGGCAACAAAAGAGAAATGGTATCTTCACAAGATTGAAACATTGACTCAGTCTGAAATAGCATTAAAGGAACAACTGGAGTTGAGCAAGGGTGAGACCAATCGACTTATTACAGGAGTGCCGAAGATTGTTAAGAATGCTTTTGCCTCTGAGAAATTGACTAAGCCTTTTAATGAATTTATAACCGTTGCGCTGGACGCTGAACGGATAAGGTTTCTGGATACTCTGAAAAATGATGTGCCTGATTTCCCAAAATCTTTGCCTGAATCACTCATATCACAATTGAAACCAGATGCAGAAGACAAGCTTAAAGTAATAAGTGATCAAATAGAGCATCTATCATTCCATGAGTTAGAAAATTTGTGTAATAATGCTGCTACATCAGTAGATGATGTTTCAAATTTGAAATTATAATTTGCACTGCTTGCATTAGTTGCTGATGATTAATGTATATTATATATGTATTTTACTTTGTGTTAATTTTGCTAAAGCTTTATATGTTTGATTTGAACAATCAAAAATGATGACTAGCCATATACTGTTTGTATTATTTTTACGTCATGACGGTCGTAGATACATTCTATTACGTGGATGCTCAGCGGATTTCTACGTTATCCGCTGTCATTTCAATCTTTTGTTTATGATTGAACTTCTGCCACCGATGAAAAACGTCTCATTTGCGGGCACACACAGCTTTGTGACATCTGATAAAAATCCTTGGCCGGATAAAAATTATGCTATAAGAAATTTATCTGAATTCTTATTTCTTTAAAGAAATTTCTACATTTATGATTGCATCTCATATTCTAAATAGTTGATCAGGTTATTTGAACATGCAATAATACGCATAAAATTTATTTAAAGTCATTGCGTTCCATGTTCTTTGAATTTCTTTACCGGAGGGCGCTGCAAGGGTATATGATCCGTTAGAATGTGCCTTTACAATTTTGTATGGACCCTCCCAGCATGGCCCTAACATCCCTTGTTTTTCCTGTCTGCTTGCTTCATTGTCTCTCAACACTAAATCCCCTGCCTTAAATTGCACGTATCTGACTCACTTGTTGTAATATTTTTCCATTAACTGCTTGGCATCTGCTTGACGGATGGCGACCATAATTCGCCTCTCTTCCAATAGATTCAAGGTTTTACGCAAGATGGATGAATTACTTTTGATGTCAAATGCCAAAACCCTTTGTGTTGGAACACGGATTTCAGCTGGTATTACTGCCTCAGTGCCATATACCAAACTGAATGACGTTTCACCCGTGCTCCGTTTTGGCGTTGTACGGTGAGCCCACAAAATATATGGCACTTCATCTACCCATTTAGTCAGACTCAAACCCAACCTAGCCTTTATGCTGGCTACAATTTCCTTATTTGTCACCTCAACTTGGCTGTTGGCTTGTGGTTGAGCAACTGAGGTAAATGTTTGTTTAATGTTTAACTTTTCACACGAACTTCTGAACGGATTATCTGCAAACTACTTACCATTGTCACTTACAATTTCATTTGGTAACCCATATCTACATACAATATCGTTCCACACAAACTTCTTTATATTTTCACCCGTTATCCATGCCAACACCTTTGCTTCAACCTACTTGCTGAAGAAATCAATTGCAACAACTAAGAACTTTGCATTTACCACACTTCTTGGAAATGGCCCTACTATGTCGATTGCCCACTTACAAAATGGCCATGCAGATGATACTGAGATTAAATCATACTTGGGTAAACGCTGGACGGTTCCATGCCGCTGACAGGCATCACATGTTTTGATTACCTCTGCTGTATCTTTGTAAATTGATTGCCAATAATATCCTTGTCGCATTATCCGTCCAACCACAGTTCTATAACCATAATGCTGTGCACACAAACCTTTATGCATCTCTTTTACGACATCTATTGCTTGTTGTGGTGTTAAACACCTTAAATTTGGACCATTGAAGGATTTTCCATAAAGCACCCCATTTTCCAGGATGTAAAGCGGGACACTTACTTTTATCCGTCTTGCTTCTGTGGCATCAATTGGCAATGTTCCGTCCTGCAAACATTTCACATAGGGAGTTATCCAACACGGTTTCCCTTCTTCAACTGTTGCCACTACTACTTTTTCATCAATTGACTTATCCTTCAAGACTTTCACCAAAACCTTCTTGTGCAGATGATCAAATGTTAGCGTTGCTAACTTGCTTAAAACGTCTACCTTCTTGTTCTTATTTCTTGATATTTGTACAACCTCTAAAGTTTCAAAATTTTTTGAAATTTTCTTAACCAGCTGCAAATACTGTTTCATAGAGATATCTTTTGCTTCAAACGCTCCATTAACCTGTTGTGCTACAATCTAAAAATCTACATATGCACACAAATGTTTTATTCCCATCTCAGAAAATTATGCGGACGCTGAAAAGCAATGCTTCATATTCTGCTTCATTATTGGATGCATAAAAACAAACTTGAGTGCATATGTATGTTCTTCCCCTTCTGGACTGGTAAACACTAATTCTGCACCAACTCCTTCCTCACTTGATGCACCACCAGTGTGTAATTCCCACACGTAATTACTGCCTTTAACATTTTGCGGATGATCCATCTTTTCTGTTGTTTCTAATATAAAATCTGCCAAAATTTGACCTTCAACTGCATGTCGTGGTGAGAAATTTATTTCATAATCTCCCAATTCAATTGCCCATTTTGCTAGACGTCCTGACGACTCTGAATTTTTCAAAATCTGCTTTATTGGCTGATCTGTCAGGACGAGAATTGAATGTGTTTGAAAATAACGTCTGAGCCGTCTAGCTGTGTGTTTTAAAGCATATACCAATTTTTTAATTGGCGGATAGTTAACTTCACTTTGCTGCAATATCTTACTGAGAAAATATATTGGCATTTGTACCCCTTTCCGTTCAATGATTAAAACTGAGCTAATAGCCTCTGCGGACGCTACTAAATACAAAATTAGCATCTCCCGTGCTATCGGTGCTGTTAAAGTAGGCAATTCTTTTAAAAGCCGCTTAATATCCTTATAAGCTGTTTCTGCCTCTTCCGTCCACATAAAATCTTTTTTGCTTAGACAACTTTTTAGAACCTTCATAAATGGTAGCGATCGATCTGCTGCTCTTGATAAAAATCTTGTTAAAGTTGCTAATCTTCCATTCAAGCTTTGTACTTCTTTCTTTGTTTTTGGAGATACCATATCTTCAATTGCTTGAATCTTTTTCAGATTAGCCTTAATTCCCCCCTCTGTAATAATATGTCCTAAAAATTTACCTTCCTCCACACCGAAAGTGAACTTCTTGGGATTTAACTTCATGTTAACTCTTCGCAGTGATTCAAATGTTTCAAGAGTATCTCTGAGCATACTTTCTTCTATATGACTCTTGATAACAATATCATCAACATAGGCTTCTACATTCCTGCCTAATTGATCCTTAAATGCTTTATCAATCACACGTTGATAAGTTGCTCTGCATTCTTTAATCCAAAAGGCATCATGATATAGCAAAAAATTCCATCTGGTGTGTGGAATGCTGTTTTATCTTGATCTCGTATTACCATGGGGATTTGATGGTATCCCTTGAATGCATCCAAAAAAGATTTAAATTGATATCCACTTACAGACTCCACTTTCCAATCGATTTCTGGAAAAATGATAGTTATCCTTTGGACATGCTTTATTTATATCTGTGAAATTTGCACACATCCTGCATGAATTATTTGGCTTTCTAACCATAACTGGATTTACTACCCATGTCTGGTATTTCACTTCCCTCAATATCCCAGCATCTACTAATTTTTTAACTTTTTCCCTGAGAAATTTTGTTCGAACCGGAGCCATGCCTCTTTTCTTTTGACATACTTGTAACGACCCGGAAATTTCCGACCAAATTTAAACCTTAAACTTTATATATTCCTGATACGATAAGCAAAATCTATTATATTGAGTCTAGAAAGTTTGAAATTTATATCCGGATAATTAGTTACCCTTTGACAAAACCTGGCGATTCACGAACTATTATGTGTATTAGATATATAATACTGTATATGAACGTTTTTGATTTAAAAATATACTTTGGAAAATAATTAGACTTTGATTTAAGAAAATAAATGATCAATACACTCAAAAGGTTAAGTTACTTTTTAGTGGAATTATTTTCATAGTCTAAATCTATTATTTTGGATAAAGGTACGTTTCACGAAACGAAAAATGTCAGTTTTCTAAGCTTACGAAACTCCATTTGAAAAACCGGAGACGGAATTTTAGTCAAGTGACAACGAATGAGTTATTTTTGTAAAAATTATATTTTTACCATAACCGTAAATAAAATAGAATATATAATTAATTATATAAATTAAATAAATAAATATATATATTAATAAAAACTGTCGGTCCAAATTATTCGGCCATTCTGTTGAAGATATTTTAGATGAAATTATGCACATGTTTATTATTGCTTTCTAACTTCTTAAATAATTCAGTATGTGATTTAATTATCTTACTTTAACATTATATATACATATAACAACGATAGATTTAATCATGATCTCCTTCACAATCATTGAACCATCATCAAACCTACAACCCACTTACGGGTACTTTTGAGCACACTTATATTACTTGCGTTTTTCTTTTCTTTGTGTTTATAATCAAACCCCACAACCAAAATCATTATCTTATCACTCGTTAACATCTGTTTCCTACTACTAATCTCTGATCGTAAACCATCAATTATACCTGCAACTTGTTTCGTTTTACTATCGATGAGATGAAGAGAACCATCACCAATTACCAACATGAACCATCGACCACCACCATGATTCAAAACAATTTCCACCATCATCCATCAATTACTACAGTTTACGAATGAATATGGGTCTGTTTATGTTTCTATTGAGAATCGAAGGCCCACAATAAACCACCAATCATCAACCCATAACAAACTATCACCCTCACTTTCAAATCGCCGTTACCATGATCGAAATACCACCTTCATCTCTTTCTTTTCTCTCTCCTATCGTAATCATGAACCACCACTTCAAGAACCCACTTCACCATCGTCCTTTGAAGTTTCTGCAACCTAAAACCGAACCACCCTACGCCACCACAGCTCAATCACGAGATCACCTTCACGATCTACAAACCGAAACCCAAGTTGCTTCTTGCTTTTCATTCGTGAACCCACAACCCACTCAACACCCACCACTTTCGAATTTCTTCTGTTTTGGTGGTAAACCGACGGAAGAAGATGATGAATAATGTTGCTATTTGTTCACGTTAAACTATAGCTATTAAATAATGAATTGTGTACATGGACCTACAACCATGAAGACACACAAGTGCTATTACAGCTCACGTTTTGTTTCAATTCATAACCAAACACGTCATCTTAGTTGTCGACATAAATCCACACAGTAGGGCTGCTATTGTGTTATTATTGGGGTACGAATGGACTACAACTTAGCGAATTAAAGATGGGCTGCTAATTAAGATTGGAAGTGGGCTGTTGATGCCCATTTAGCATTAATACAAATCCATAATATTTTCTGATTTGGGCCGATTCATTAACAAAGATCATATGTGTTCAATTATTATGCTTCTGTTAAATTCGATGGTTATGTAGATAACAGATGAGGTTAAATGAATTTTTTTTAAGAAGACTGTTAGACGGGTTGAGTATAATTAGGGTAATAACAATAACAGAAAAACATGATTGATCAAATGGTTAGGGGTCTTTGTGTGGAATGAGAGATTGCGGGTTCAAGTCTCGTTCGTGGCATTTTTTTTTTTAGGGAAAAGCTATTAAGGTAGTTTCACTTATCATTATTATTATTATCATTATTTTTATTATTATTATTATTAATTTTATCATTATTATTATTATCATTATTAATGTAAGTAGTAATATTATTGAAACTAACATTTTTATCAAAATTATCATTTTTATTATTAAAATTATCATTATTATTATTATTACAATTATCATTATTTTTATTATCATTATTATTATTATTATTATTATTATTATTATTATTATTTCTAACACAAATATTATTATTAGCATTATATCAAATAAAGATTTTGTATATAAAAATATGTTTTTAACATAAAACATAACTATATTAATATTTTTGTAATAAATATTAATTATCTATTTAATATATATAAAAGTAAATATAGTTAACTTAGTTATTAATGAAACGTACAAGATACTAAAATAACAATCAATAATAATATCTAAATTAGTTTGATTACGATTATATATATTAATATATATACCTGATATAGGTTCGTGAATCCGAGGCCAACCTTATACGTGTTCAATGATGTTATATGTATTTTTACTACAAAATACATTAGGTGAGTATATAGTCCCTTTTAAACTCTAAATATTTTTGGGCTGAGAATACATGCGCTGTTTTTATAAATGATTTACGTTATGGACACAAGTAACTGAAAAATATATTCTACGTTGAGTTGTACCACTGACATACTTCCCTGTAGCTTGGTAACTATTATTTACAGCGGTATTGTAAACGCGAATCCTGTTGATAGATCTATCGGGCCTGACAACCCCAACCGGACTGGACGACCAGTATTCAACGGTTGCACAGTACTTCGTTTCGTGACTACACTTGGTACAGTGTAGTAAGATTTCATAATAAAGGGAATATGCGACGTGATTAAATGTTAAGTATGGTTACCAAGTGCTCAACCACTTAGAATATTTTTATTAAAATGTTTACATATGAAATCTTATGGTCCATTGTTATAACGCTGCTAGCATCAAACCTATATATCTCACCAACTTTATGTTGACGTTTTAAAGCATGTTATTCTCAGGTACGAATTAAGTCTTCCGCTGTGCATTAGCTCATACTAAAGGCATTACTTGGAGTCGATCATCGCAATGGAAGCAAATGTTGAAGACTCTGTCCAGATGGATAAGGACGGGTCTTTACAGGTGGTATCAGAGCGTTGGTCTTAGTGAACCAGGCCTTGCATTAGTGTGTCTGACTAGTAGTTGTTAGGATACAGTAGTGAGTCTGGACTTCGACCGTGTCTGTCTGTCAAAAAGTTTTGCTTATCATTCTAGTCGGAAATCATCTGCTTATCATCCTTAGGGAATTGTCTACTTATCATTCTTTAGTCTAGACACGTCTTACTGCATTTAGTGCATCGATAGTGTATAGACAAAAATTCATATCTCAGCGCATCTGTAGACTTGCTTGTCATATGCTGTAAGATCCTCTGTAGGCTACGAAATCCTTATTATTATAGATATTCTATGAAGTTAGAATATCATTCTATATTCGAAAATCATTTCATGTCAAAGATTCTTCTCAAATTGCCCTTTTCAACCTGAAGCGCTTACTGGCAAACCTGTTCGAGAAACCATTTTCTCTCCCTTATTTCTGAGTATCCCATCACGATTACATACTATCTCATAGTTCGAATCTTATTCATTCACTCGCTTCAACCATCAATCATTCCGTAGTACAAGAAGAAGTTAACGAACTACGCGCTCGTGTGACGACTTTGGAGAACCTGATGCGAAGGTTACGAACACCAGCAGCAGCACCAACAGCATAATCAGTACCACCATCATCGACGTCGATAGTACCCTTATCATCTCTAAACCATAACCGCGTCGTAACTCTCAATATCACAATCTGTACCTCGAATATCAACATTACACGCCTCAATATCACCATCTGTACTTCGAGTATGAACTTCGTTCTACACATCAATCTACATCGGCTATCTTCGCTTTACGTATCATTCTATCTCATTTTTCCTCGTTCGACATGGTGAATATGTAATTTCTAAAGTTTTAGAGATTATGTAATCTAGTATTAACGGTAAATCAGATGAGTTTTTGACTCATTAAATCCATGATTTCATCCAATGAAAATATATATGCAAGTATATTTTCGTAGAGATTGTAATTAAAAATTCTTTTGTACAAACTGTTAATGATGAAAATATTTTAACGGGTGGGTAGTACCCGAGGAATATTTAGAATTCACATTAATAAGTTACACTGTATATTCTTCGAATCTGATTCAACGATCATTTACTATCCTACTTACAACTACCGATATACGTATCCGTTCACCACAGAATAACTATTTCTATTCAAATTTCATATTTGGATTTTGACCTATCAGAATTCAACAAGTGGCATAACGAAGAAAACATTGAACAAAAATAAAAAGTGTTAGAAACAAACGAATTAATTAATTGGAATTGTGATAGGATTTCACGCTAACTGTTCCGGCTAACTGTTCCCAGCTAACTGATTAACATTTAATTTATCGCAATTTACATTCTCGCAATTTTATTTATCGTCATTTAATTTCTGTTATTTACTTTTACGCATTTTAAATAACGGGACACGTATACAAGGTTTCGACTTATCATATTGACCCATCTATATATATATTTTGGAACAATCATAGACACTCTATATGTGAAGGTAGGAGTTGGCTATACAGGGTCGGAGTTGATTCCAAAATATATATATAATTTGAGTTGTGATCGACACCGAGACCGGTACACGGGTCACGATACGTATTAAGTAATTCGAATATTATATATCTAATTTATGTATGAATCTATTGGACCATTGGATAATCAGACTTTTTGGACTGCTAACTTTGGACAATTAAAATGAATTAAAAAGCTGATTATAACATATGAAACTAAACTAATCTTCAAGTTTGCCACTTGATTTCACCTTAAACCTCATTCGTATCTTGACGATTACAATCCGCGTTCAAACCTATCATGATTCTTAAAAACATCTCGATCGAGAAGTTGAACCAGTCGCACCTCGTCAACGGAAGAAAGATTTATGCATACCGATATGCACCTGAAAAACTTTCGAAAACGAAGTTATAGTTAAATCGTATCCGCATCGAATTCCTTATCATTCATTAGCAAAAACAACCTTACCATTCCTTTTCAAGAAGCTAATTTTGTCACAGCTCCACTTCGACTTCTCAGTAAGACTACTCCTACTATAACCTCGATATTTATACCTTGTCTTTTCGCCGTCGTTACCGGAGAACCTTTTACATTTCACAAACACCAACAGCAGATGTACCAGCAATTCGTTATCTCTTTGGCGAAATCCGCAATCAGTATTTTGAAAATCTCGTAGAAATTCTCCCATTTATACTGAAAACGTTTATCCCTAAGAAATACATATTTCGAATGTGAAGTTTCTGAAAAACACCTTAGACTATGAAGTAGTTCGTGAAATGCTGATGAAGCAGCAAAAACCATAAACGACCTTAACAGTCAAAAGTTTACGAGGAAGTAAAGTATGTTGGAAAAGCTAAGAAAAAGAGAAGGGTTGAAATTGGAAAACGGATTGAGCAAAGTATGAAGGAAACCGTGAACAAATCATGAAAACTAAACTCGACTTCAAAGGATTCAAATGATTCAGTGCCTGCTGAAATCATTAGTAAGAACCCTACTCCTTATTTTAAACCTTTTCGGATGATATTCTTCATCAACATGTTATCTTAGAGATTATAAGATATTTTCATATCTTCTGTTATGCATATTCTTCAAATTTCTGGAGATATTATTCTCATCTGAAATCATTTATCACTTTTTAACATCTACGTTACAATATAAAAGAAACTGTATTAGTTTCTAAATTCCGAAACCTTCAAATTTAAAATAGGAATGTTCTGAAGTAGTGTTGGGAACTGATGCATGAATTAGTATAATATAATGAAACTTGATCAACTTCATTATATTACAGTAAGTTATGTTAAGTTTCTAATGGAATGTGATGATTCACAGTACCATCATCATGTGCCATGTTACACGGCTCTTACATTCTATTCAATCTCCAAACGTATTAGGAACATATCATCTTGATAGTTCTATTTTTCCAGGGTATTTTGGTAATTTAACAAATCAAAATCGTACCAATGCCATTTCTTTCTAAAGAGCATTAGCTATGTTCATTTCAAATCTCATATCTATGAATTCCGGACCCTTACAAAAAATGCTTAGTTGAAGAGGAGGAAAAGAAAAAGAATGAAGCTCCGAAATAAAAATTGAAGTAAAGATTGCAGCAATTAGAAAAGAACATTAACTGTGGATGACAATGATTATAGAAAACAAAAGCAATAACATCGAAGTATAAGGAAAGATATAAAACCCAACAACCACCCAACATTTACAAACCGTGTATATCGATGCAGATAGCAATATAGAGGCACGGGAGAACTAGAAACATTATAAATACAAGAGTATAGTAGAAATAAATAGATTCCTCCGGCGGTAGATGGAAAAGAAGAATCACAGATACGAAAGTTAGGAGTATATCAAGAATCAGGACTTGATGAAGCATATTGATGAATGCTTTAAAGTAGGAGTTAAGGAGGAAGAATAGAAGATGTGAGATATGGAAGATATAGGAAAGAAAGAAGTGAATTTATAGTAAAATATCCGACAGAGAAATCAAAACAGATTGCCGCATTAAATCCTGATTTTTTTTTTTTTTTTTTTTTTAAAATCGCCAAAGAACCAAATCTTAATACGTAAGATTTTCTTAAAATCCCTTAAATTCCGGAAGTCAATAGTAGCTACGTCATCGGTTGAAACGAATATATTTATTACACATTTCACTCTTTTGTGATAGCTTCATTCGTACGCTTCACAAGATCGAATCGTTTTATCAATATCTCTAAAAAAAAAATGATAAAACTCCATTATCACCTCATATTCGTCATGAAAACATTCCTATTGTTATCCATGACGACATCTATCAAATTTCGGGGACGAAATTTATTTAACGGGTGGGTACTGTAACGACCCGGAAATTTCCGACCAAATTTAAACCTTAAACTTTATATATTCCCGATACGATAAGCAAAATCTATTATATTGAGTCTAGAAAGTTTGAAATTTATATCCGGATAATTAGTTACCCTTTGACAAAACCTGGCGATTCACGAACTATTATGTGTATTAGATATATAATACTGTATATGAACGTTTTTGATTTAAAAATATACTTTGGAAAATAATTAGACTTTGATTTAAGAAAATAAATGATCAATACACTCAAAAGGTTAAGTTACTTTTTAGTGGAATTATTTTCATAGTCTAAATCTATTATTTTGGATAAAGGTACGTTTCACGAAACGAAAAATGTCAGTTTTCTAAGCTTACGAAACTCCATTTGAAAAACCGGAGACGGAATTTTAGTCAAGTGACAACGAATGAGTTATTTTTGTAAAAATTATATTTTTACCATAACCGTAAATAAAATAGAATATATAATTAATTATATAAATTAAATAAATAAATATATATATTAATAAAAACTGTCGGTCCAAATTATTCGGCCATTCTGTTGAAGATATTTTAGATGAAATTATGCACATGTTTATTATTGCTTTCTAACTTCTTAAATAATTCAGTATGTGATTTAATTATCTTACTTTAACATTATATATACATATAACAACGATAGATTTAATCATGATCTCCTTCACAATCATTGAACCATCATCAAACCTACAACCCACTTACGGGTACTTTTGAGCACACTTATATTACTTGCGTTTTTCTTTTCTTTGTGTTTATAATCAAACCCCACAACCAAAATCATTATCTTATCACTCGTTAACATCTGTTTCCTACTACTAATCTCTGATCGTAAACCATCAATTATACCTGCAACTTGTTTCGTTTTACTATCGATGAGATGAAGAGAACCATCACCAATTACCAACATGAACCATCGACCACCACCATGATTCAAAACAATTTCCACCATCATCCATCAATTACTACAGTTCACGAATGAATATGGGTCTGTTTATGTTTCTATTGAGAATCGAAGGCCCACAATAAACCACCAATCATCAACCCATAACAAACTATCACCCTCACTTTCAAATCGCCGTTACCATGATCGAAATACCACCTTCATCTCTTTCTTTTCTCTCTCCTATCGTAATCATGAACCACCACTTCAAGAACCCACTTCACCATCGTCCTTTGAAGTTTCTGCAACCTAAAACCGAACCACCCTACGCCACCACAGCTCAATCACGAGATCACCTTCACGATCTACAAACCGAAACCCAAGTTGCTTCTTGCTTTTCATTCGTGAACCCACAACCCACTCAACACCCACCACTTTCGAATTTCTTCTGTTTTAGTGGTAAACCGACGGAAGAAGATGATGAATAATGTTGCTATTTGTTCACGTTAAACTATAGCTATTAAATAATGAATTGTGTACATGGACCTACAACCATGAAGACACACAAGTGCTATTACAGCTCACGTTTTGTTTCAATTCATAACCAAACACGTCATCTTAGTTGTCGACATAAATCCACACAGTAGGGCTGCTATTGTGTTATTATTGGGGTACGAATGGACTACAACTTAGCGAATTAAAGATGGGCTGCTAATTAAGATTGGAAGTGGGCTGTTGATGCCCATTTGGCATTAATACAAATCCATAATATTTTCTGATTTGGGCCGATTCATTAACAAAGATCATATGTGTTCAATTATTATGCTTCTGTTAAATTCGATGGTTATGTAGATAACAGATGAGGTTAAATGAATTTTTTTTAAGAAGACTGTTAGACGGGTTGAGTATAATTAGGGTAATAACAATAACAGAAAAACATGATTGATCAAATGGTTAGGGGTCTTTGTGTGGAATGAGAGATTGCGGGTTCAAGTCTCGTTCGTGGCATTTTTTTTTTAGGGAAAAGCTATTAAGGTAGTTTCACTTATCATTATTATTATTATCATTATTTTTATTATTATTATTATTAATTTTATCATTATTATTATTATCATTATTAATGTAAGTAGTAATATTATTGAAACTAACATTTTTATCAAAATTATCATTTTTATTATTAAAATTATCATTATTATTATTATTACAATTATCATTATTTTTATTATCATTTTTATTATTATTATTATTATTATTATTATTATTTCTAACACAAATATTATTATTAGCATTATATCAAATAAAGATTTTGTATATAAAAATATGTTTTTAACATAAAACATAACTATATTAATATTTTTGTAATAAATATTAATTATCTATTTAATATATATAAAAGTAAATATAGTTAACTTAGTTATTAATGAAACGTACAAGATACTAAAATAACAATCAATAATAATATCTAAATTAGTTTGATTACGATTATATATATTAATATATATACCTGATATAGGTTCGTGAATCCGAGGCCAACCTTATACGTGTTCAATGATGTTATATGTATTTTTACTACAAAATACATTAGGTGAGTATATAGTCCCTTTTAAACTCTAAATATTTTTGGGCTGAGAATACATGCGCTGTTTTTATAAATGATTTACGTTATGGACACAAGTAACTGAAAAATATATTCTACGTTGAGTTGTACCACTGACATACTTCCCTGTAGCTTGGTAACTATTATTTACAGCGGTATTGTAAACGCGAATCCTGTTGATAGATCTATCGGGCCTGACAACCCCAACCGGACTGGACGACCAGTATTCAACGGTTGCACAGTACTTCGTTTCGTGACTACACTTGGTACAGTGTAGTAAGATTTCATAATAAAGGGAATATGCGACGTGATTAAATGTTAAGTATGGTTACCAAGTGCTCAACCACTTAGAATATTTTTATTAAAATGTTTACATATGAAATCTTATGGTCCATTGTTATAACGCTGCTAGCATCAAACCTATATATCTCACCAACTTTATGTTGACGTTTTAAAGCATGTTATTCTCAGGTACGAATTAAGTCTTCCGCTGTGCATTAGCTCATACTAAAGGCATTACTTGGAGTCGATCATCGCAATGGAACCAAATGTTGAAGACTCTGTCCAGATGGATAAGGACGGGTCTTTACAATACTGGTGGGATATTAGGATTCACACCAAGCCTATGTTCAGCTACATGACATGGTTCTCCAGTCAAATCAGAATCTTGCCACGCAAAAACATATAAATTGGTTGCTAAGATTTTGTAAAGTTTTTTCTTTGTTTCTTTTGCTATTGTGTTTTCAATGATAATTTTCTGATCTGGAAATTCTGGATTTGGCGACACTGAACCATCTTCATGTACAATTGGGTTAACATCTGTTCTGTTTATTTGCACACATTCTATTGCTCTTCTCCGTTCAGCGTATAGCGTGGCGATACCAGCCGGTGTGGGAAATTTCATCATTTCGTACACCGTTGACGTCACAGCTCCAAATGTCATCATAGCTGATCGACCTAAAATGACATTATACTGTGAATTTGCTTTGACAACTAAAAACTCAATATGAGTTGTTCGTTTGAATGGTGTTTTTCCCAAGACTACTTCTAACACTATGCTTCCTTCTGACCATGACGGATCATTAGCAAAACTTGCTAAGGGAACAAACATGTCTTTCAACTTCTCCTTAACTCTTTCTGGTAATTGTTCAAAACAATGCTCATACATGATATTTGCTCCTACTCCTGTATCAGTATATATTCCCCCAACAATGAAATTTGCTATTCGGGCTTCAATCACTACAGGAGCATCAGATGGATTAGTGTTAAACATGGAAGGAAAAGCAATCAATTCCTGTTTCCAATCTTCTAATGCTTCTGCTTTCCTTCGTTGTATAGCTTGCCATGAGTGTATCATGTTTGCTTCAATAGGTGTTATCTTGCGATTACGCCTTTTGGTGCTCTTAAGAGTTGAGTGATCCTTTAGAACGGATGGCGCCATTTGTTGATACAATTTTCCGTATAACGGTTGTAAGGTACCAGTACAAGACAATAGCTGCTTAGCATGTGGCGTATGATGTTAATTAATGTTTGCCCTCGAGAAATAATCTTTGCAGACTCGGAAAATGGATGAGAGATCCGTGGGGTGGCCTCAATCAATCTGGGGATCAATATGTAATTGATCCGTCTAGCGTATTATTGCTAAGCGGCTAATGTGAATTTAGAGTGAGAAAGAACTGTGTGAGAGAGAAAGTGTACTTATCTCTGACTGAAGTTCCCATGTGAAATATGGTAACCCAGGGGGTCTATTTATAGGCGTAGAATGTCCGAAATTCTCGAGATACATGTGTTAATCGCTGATTAATTCTGTTATGCGAAGTATCCGGAAGGTCGGTGGCGTGTGCTGACGTGGCTGAGTGTCATTCACGCGCTGAGTAAAAGGGCTTAAGCATTGAAGCTGCCTACAGGGCTTACGCATGACGCTGGGCGGCCTGCTAAACGCTGGGCGGCAAATAATGAAAACTGCCAAATTTTGTTATCTTTTGTGCATTTTGATCCATTCTTCTGTATAAAATGGTGTTTTTATGCGTGTATCCCCTAGGATACACCATTAGCCTCGAAATGTATGTCAAGGTCAAGTTCTAACTCTAAATGCTAACATCGGCACTCCTAACGAAAAAGATAGTGAAGCATTAAAAATGAATGCTTATTGGGCCATTTTTGGGGTGCCTCAGAACAATTATATCGGGTTGATAATGCATAGTCATGCAATGCTCTTTTAGAGAATCATTTCATCCTTAAGAAGATTTATGTCCTCATTTGTCTTAATATTAGAACAAACACGCTTGATTTTCGAAAGTACTTTTTCAGAAAGTATAATTTAGCCAAAATTTTTGAAAAATTAACGTTGAGGACAAAGAATCTAAATAGTAGGTATACTCGAAAAGCTTGGTAAAATTTTAAGTTTAGAACATTTTTCGAGCATCCCATAGCTAATTTCAGTGTACTACACCGCTATCCCACACTTAGAGGAGCATTGTCCCTAATGTTCATTCTTAGATTTTAGGGACCTAAAATCCCACACTTGGAGTTTGAACATGTCAGAAAATGTATCTAAGCTCAATATTGGGTTGGAATCCCACACTTATTGATAAGCTTAGGATAGGGTATAGTTTAAGGATATAACGAAGCAAAATTAATAAACGAAGAAAAAGAAATGAATAACTCCCCTTGGGTGTGGCTGTGAGCCGAGGATCTGAAGGTAGACTGAGTTGGAACCATCTTGTGCTGGATTTGAATCAGTTTTCTTGAAGTTTACTTGAGCTTATTAGGGCGTTCTCATCCTCCATACACCATTCACCAATAACTTACAATGAAATAATCAACGGGTTTCCTTGTCGTTTCATCATTATTCAAAGAGTCTTCGCCACAGGCATCAATAACTGTCTATTACTTGTAAAAATAGAAAAGATTAAACCTAGACAGGTGATTCAGCTTTAGGCCATAGACTCACTGATTTGCGTTTTGATGAAAAAGTTATTTGAAAACTGGAGAGTTTCAAAATTAGGTTTTTTTTTTATTATTTATTTTAAAATTCAACAAATCAGTGTATGACTAAAAAAACTTAATCCCACACTTAAAGTGTTGACTGCCTTTAATTTTAAAACTTTTGAAATAATATAGCAATTAATTCACTTATGCCCAAGACAAGTAGGAGAAATGAATTCGTGCTAAGAAACGTTGAAAATTTTATTTTAAGTTTCACTTTTCACTTATTCAATTAACCTAATTAACCTAATTATCCTAATCTAACTACTACTAAAGCTATAAAAAAATAAACACACGGGTTGCCTCCCGAAAAGCGCTTGTTTTTGTTCGAGTCACGAGCCTGACTCTAGCCTTATATCTCAGAAAATCTAGTCGGCTACCGATGAGAAGAGAAGGTGGTTTGAAGTGAATGCTTTGTTTAAATTGAGGTATAACAAAGCTATCAACTTCTTTTACATCCTTGATTTGTGCGGGTTAGTCAAACGAGTCCTCATCACTCAATGATGTGTATGTCATTATGTATTTGAGTAATGGTTTATAGGGTAGCCCTGACGCAAAACCCGTCTTTCTTCTAAGTGACTTTTGGTTGGTCATGATGTTGTACTCTAAGGATGGAGGTGGGACGATATCCATTGACGTCTCCAATATGGTAGCAACATTAACAACTATTTCGGTGCTAGAATCCTCCATCTCTTTCTTCTTATCCGGGCTTTCCATTTAAATTTCTTCATCCACCTCCTCGTCACTTTGGTCGGGAGCTTAAGTATAATTGGTTCAGAGAGTTATTCTAGAACAAATTCTCTCTAGTCATTAAAAGATCAAAATAAGGTGGAAGTGAAGATTGAGTTGGTGTGAGTGGTTATTCTTCTTGTCTTCTACTTCTATCTTCTTCTCCTCATTCTTGGAATAAAAGGTGACTTTCCTAGTGGAGATGGTATTTATTTCGTCGTTCCCATCAGAAGGACATACAGACTTGTCGATCGTGAAAGTGACCTCTTCTCTACGGGCTCTCAAGGTGATAGTATGTGAATACAAGTCAACGATCGCTTTGGCTGTATTCACGAAAGGCCTTCCTAAGATGATAGGGGTTTTCACGTCTTCTTTAAAATCCATAACCACAAATTCGGTCAGAAAAAGGAATTTGTCGACCTTAACCATGACGTTCTCAGCGATTCCCTTCGGATATCTAGTGGATTTGTCAGCTAGTTGGATGCTCATTTTGGTAGGGTTAAGGTTTCCAATTTTGAGTTTCTCGAATAGTGAGTAGGGCATGAGATTGATGCTGGCACCAAGGTCAGCCAGAGAATAGATAGTACCAGATTGGTAGATAGAACAAGGGTAAATCGTCCGGTATCCCCTAGTTTTTCAGGAATAGTATTTAAGAGAATGACCGAACAATCCACATTCAGTGGGACATTGGGTACTTCGGGTACCTTATCCTTGGTTGATAGGAGTTTCCTAAAATACTTCTTACTATGAGGATTTTTGGACACAGTGTTCAAAATTTACCGCCAAGCTTGAAAGAATTCATCTTGTTATGTCTTTGCTTGAGACGGCCCGGGAATGGAATGAGTGCTTTCCCACTAGGTTTAGGTGATGACTCAATGACTATTACCGAACGGGTATTAGTTAGTTTCTTCTCCTTAGAAGAAACTGAAGGTTGACTATGTGCCACCTTTGAGTCATTTTTAGGACAACCTAGAGAATCGAGACGTTGTTTGATAATGCTAAAAACGAACATATATTTAATAGCATTATCCCTCAAGGAAGACAAGCTTTTAGTTGCAATTGTTCTATTTACAAGTGATATTCGTTTAAATAATAAAAGTTGAAGATAAAAGACAGATTCGACGAATTGAAGACGCAAATGACCAAAAAGCTCAAAAGTACAAAATACAATCAAAGTGGTTCAAATTATTGATGAGAAACGTCTCAAAATTACAAGAGTATAAGACGCGAAAAGCAAAATACAAGATATTAAATTGTACGCAAGGACGTTCGAAAATCCGGAACCGGGACCAGAGTCAACTCTCAACGCTCGACGTAACGGACTAAAAATTACAAATCAACTATGCACATAAATATAATATAATATTTAAATAATTCTTATAATTATTTATATATTATATTTATTTATTAAAACGTCGACAAGCTTGGGAACAAAAACATGTGAGCTGGTACCTACCTCCATGCGATCGCATGGCCTGGAGGCACAAAAGCCATGCGATCGCATGGCACACTTTTTCAGCTCAGGTCCTATAAATTTGGCAGTTTGGTGATGATTTTAACCATCTTTTTCTTTCCTTTCTCTCAACGTAAACATATATATATATATATATATATATATATATATATATATATATATATATATATATATATATATATATATATATATATATATATTATAATTTTAATTTTAATTCTAATAATAAGGGTATGTTAGCGAATGTTGTAAGGGTGTAAGTCGAAATTATGTCCGTGTAACGCTACGCTATTTTTAATCAATGTAAGTTATGGTTAATGTTATTTTTAATTTAATGTCTCGTAGCTAAGTTATTATTATGCT
Organism: Rutidosis leptorrhynchoides; assembly: GCF_046630445.1. Lineage (NCBI taxonomy): Eukaryota > Viridiplantae > Streptophyta > Magnoliopsida > Asterales > Asteraceae > Rutidosis > Rutidosis leptorrhynchoides. Next base: position 358,759,764 of record NC_092336.1, on the reverse strand, counting down.
AATTTAAGACGAAGTAATCATGATGTTGGGCTTTATATTTGTTTAATTAAATGATAGTTTGTTAATTTAATATAAAGATTTACAATTGGACTTGCCTATAAATAACCATATACACTCGATCGGACACGATGGGCGGGATATTTATATGTACAAATAATCGTTAATTTAACCGGACACGGGAATGGATTAATAGTTAATAGACTTATTAAAACAGGGGTAAATTATGTACAAGGACACTTGGCGTAATTGTTAACAAAGTATTAAAACCTTGGGTTACACGCAGTCGATATCCTGGTGTAATTACTAAACAAAGTATTAAGACCTTGTTACAGTTTAAGTCCCTAATTAGTTGGAATATTTGACTTCGGGAATAAGAATAATTTGATGAAGACTTTCGCACTTTATGATTATGATTGATGGACTATTATGGACAAATCCGTATGGACATATCGAATAATCCAGGACAAAGGACAATTAACCCATGGGAATAAACTAAAAACAACACGTCAAACATCATGATTACGGAAGTTTAAATAAGCATAATTCTTTTATTTCATATTTAATTGCACTTTTAATTATCACACTTTTATTTATTGTCATTGTATTTAATTGTACTTTTAATTATCGTACTCTTTAATTATCGCAATTTTATTTTATCGCACTTTTATTTATCGCAATTTCATTATCGTTATTTAATTTACGCTTTAAATTAAGTTATATTTATTTTTAATATTTTACATTAGGTTTTAACTGCGACTTAAGGTTTAAAATCGACAAACCGGTCATTAAACGGTAAAAACCCCCTTTTTATAATAATAATATTACTTATATATTTTTTTGTATTTTTACAAATATAGTTTTTAAAAAATATAGCGTAAAGCTTTTTTAAAAGATCCCTGTGGAACGAACCGAACTTACTAAAAACTACACTACTGTACGATTAGGTACACTGCCTATAAGTGTTGTAGCAAGGTTTAGGTATATCCACTCTATAAATAAATAAATAACTTGTGTAAAATTGTATCGTATTTAATAGTATTTCCTTGTAAAAATTAATACTATTTCCTAGTACACCTCGCACACATCAAGTATTTTTGGCGCCGCTGCCGGGGACACTAAAACGCCGGAAGCGAAACGCTATATATATTAAAAAAAAGATTTTTTTTAAGTTCTTTGTATAAAAAAAATATACGTTTTAAATATTAAAAACCAAAAATATAAAAAGAAAATATAAAAAATCTATATATTTGTTTTTAAGAGTTGTTAAATATATATAAAGTTAAAAAGTATTTTTTATTTTAGTTTTTAAAATTAAATTTGTATTTAAGTTATATATATATATTTTATATAATCTTAAAACAGAAAAATAATAATAATAATAATAATAAAACATTCGGGCCTGAACACTGTAGCAGCCCAATACAAGGCCTGGAATTCGAAGCCATGCGATCGCATGAACATGCCTGACAATCCCTAATTGATTCTCGTACAACATTAATTACGGAGTAATAATTATTATAATTATTATTAAACCCTAATTAGGGTATAATTATTATATTATTTAGTTTTAATTTTATTATTTTGTATTATTTAGTTTTAATTTAGTTTTATTAGTTTTAAAATTAATAGTTTTATAAAATAAATAATATAAAAATAATTTTTTTTTAAAATTGTACTTTTTACAACTTTAAGTTTATTTTTATATTTTGTATCTTTTTGTTTGTTTTAGCGTAATATTTTTTTTCGCTCGTATTTAGTTTTAAGTCATAGTTTTTGCCATAGTTATTTTTATTTCTAGATTTTTAGGCTTTGTCGTAAAATCCCTTAAGTGATTTTTCTTTAGACTAAGATTTAGGTGCTTTAGAATTTTGCGACGCCGTTTTTATATTTTAGTACCTTTTTAAGTTATTGCCATTTGAGATATAATATTTCTTTTAAGCTTTAATATTTTTAGACGCAACTTTTAATTCTTAGTTTTTAGTTCTTTTTTAAGTTTCGACGCGCTACGTTCTTTTTATTATTTTTCGACTATTTATTTGTCGACATTTTTCGACGCGCTCTTTTTCTTTTTTATTTTTCGCCGCTCTAGTTTTTAGGACTTAGATTTTTTTCTATTTCTTCTCTAAAATTTCATTAAATTTCAACGAAAAATTATTTTAAGCAGTTAAATTGATAGACATCCAAATTTTCTGCTTCGTAGTAATAGTTGGATTTGTTAGTGGCTGAGTTGTGAGCTTCCGATTTAAAGGGTTCTGGCTCCCTGCTGCATCTATTGGCTATTCGAAACGTGGGCAAAAGCAGAAAAGTCTATTAATTTGATAACTTATATAATTTTTATCTTTTATAACTAATAGGATATTCAGTGAATGCACCGAGAAAAACGTTCACCACCTTTTGTATGTTCACCACCTGTAACTCGATTAAGACATCTAGCAAATATTGTCGCTATTGATTTTTCTTTAGAATCGTCGTCCAGTCGACCAAGTACTCCAATTCAAATTTCCGATAATCCATTTTTTGAACCCAACCTAATAATTGAGAATCCGGAGGATATTCAGGGACAATTCAGAGATCCTGAACCATTAATCTTTCCTCCGGAACCACCAATCATTCAAACAGAGATTATTGAGGAACCAACCATTAAATCAGAATCCTATAGTGATTCAGATTCAACAAATTCAATCACGGAGAATCTGGAACCTCTAAGTATGGAAGACCGAATGCGAGCTAAACGCACTGGCCAATGTCACGCAATTACTCAACCAGACATTAATGCACCAGATTATGAAATTAAAGGACAAATCCTACACATGGTAACTAATCAATGCCAATTTAGTGGTGCGCCGAAGGAAGATCCAAAAGAACATCTTCGTACATTTAATAGGATCTGCACTTTATTCAAAATAAGAGAAGTTGAGGATGAATAAATATATCTCATGTTATTTCCCTGGACTTTAAAGGGAGAAGCCAAAGAGTGGTTAGAATCGTTACCCGAAGGGGCGATTGATACATGGGATGTTTTAGTTGAATAATTTCTTAAACAATTCTTTCCGGCATCTAAAGCCGTGAGACTTCAAGGAGAAATAGTTACGTTCACACAAAAGCCAAATGAAACTCTTTATGAGGAGTGGACAAGATTTGGAAAATTATTAAGAGGATGTCCGCAACATGGTTTAGACACCTGTCAAATAGTACAAATATTCTACCAAGGATGCAACATCACTACAAGAAAAGACATCGATATAGCAGCTGGCGGTTCCATTATGAAGAAAACCGCAACTGACGCTTATAAAATTATTGATAACACTGCTTCCCACTCACATGAGTGGCACCAAGAAAAAGATATCGTTAGATCATCTAAAGCTGCTAGAGCCGATTCTAGCCATGACTTAGATTCCATTTTCGCAAAGATAGATGCTGTCGAGAGACGAATGGAAAAGATGACTAAAGATATCCACTCAATACGAATTAGTTGTGAGCAGTGTGGAGGACCACATTTGACAAAAGATTGTCTCAGTATTGAACTAACAATGGAACAAAGAGAGAATGTTTCATACATGAACCAAAGGCCTGGAAATAATTATCAGAATAATTATCAACAGCCAAGACCAATCTACAATCAAAACCAGAATTATAACCGAAATGTTCCATACAACAACCAACATGGTCCTAGCAATCAACAAGTATCCAACATTACTTACAATCAGCAAAGACCTATTTTTCAAAACAAACCACCACAAACCGATGATAAAAAGCTAAATTTAGAAGATATGATGTCAAAGCTAGTTGAATCTCAAACACAGTTTTTCACATCTCAGATACAAACCAATGAACAAAATGCTCAAGCATTTAGAAATCAAAAAGCTTCTATTCAAAATCTGGAACAAGAAGTAAGCAACCTAGCAAGGTTGATAGGTGAAAGAAAACCGGAAAGTTTACCTAGTGATACAAATTCTAACCCCCGGAATGAAACAGCTAAAGCCATTACCACAAGAAGTGGTATTACACTTAAACCACCTGAAATACCTGTAATTTCTGATGATGCTATTCCTACTCCACAAGAACCACAACCTGAGCAAAATAAGGAAACAAAACCGGTAGTTGAAAAGGTTAATGAAGATAACACAATTAAGGCTAAACCTTATGTTAAACCATACCAACCACCACTTCCTTACCCGAGTAAAATGAGAAAAGAAAGACTTGAGCTGAGCAATCCAAATTCTTGGATATGTTTAAACAAATAAATGTAAATCTTCCTTTCATTGATTTGATTTCAGGAATGCCTAGATATGCTAAATTCTTGAAAGATCTAATCACAAATAGAAAGAAAATGGAAGAACTCTCGGTTGTTACTATGAATGCTAATTGTTCTGCAGTGCTGTTGAATAAGATACCAGAAAAATTATCAGATCCAGGAAGTTTCACAATTCTATGTTTTCTGGGTAGTCTTAGTTCAATAGAAGCATTGGCAGACTTAGGTGCTAGTATAAATCTAATGCCATATTCACTATACGCTAAACTAGACCTTGGAGAATTGAAACCAACACGAATAAGTATACAACTAGCCAATAGATTAGTAAAATATCCTAGAGGGATAATGGAGAACATGCTAGTTAAAGTTGGTACTTTAGTATTTCCAGTAGATTTTGTTATTCTGGATATGGAAGAAGATTCTCGAGTTCCTCTCATATTAGGAAGACCATTCTTAAACAAAGCTAAAGCAATAATAGATGTGTTTGGAAAGAAACTGACCCTAAGTATAGAGGACGAGAGTGTTACCTTTTCTGTTGATAGAGCAATGTAACAATCGCAATCTGCAGATGATACATGTTATTATATTCAAACTATAGATTCACATGCAGAATTGTTAGAAGAATTTCCAGAATTACAAGGAACAGGAGAATGTTCTTTAGGAGAAGGAACTGAACCAATTGATGAAACTGAAATATTAGCTACACTTATGACTAATGGATATGAACCAACAACTGAAGAAATTCAAATGCTAAAATAAGAAGACAGATATCGATATAAATCATCGATAGAAGAACCACCGACATTAGAGTTAAAGTCACTTCCAAACCATTTGGAATATGCTTATTTACATGGTGAATCTGAATTACCTGTAATAATATCGTCTTCTCTTACTGAAAATGAAAAATCTCAACTCATTTCTGTGCTAAAAGGTCATAAACCAGCCATTGCATGGAAAATTCATGATATTAAAGGAATAAGTCCTTCGTATTGCACACATAAAATCCTTATGGAAGAAGGTCATAAAACGTATGTGCAACGCCAACGAAGACTAAATCCTAATATGCAAGATGTTATTAAGAAAGAAATTATTAAACTGCTTGATGCAGGTTTAATTTATCCAATTTCTGATAGTCCATGGGTAAGCCCAGTTCAATGCGTACCTAAGAAGGGTGGCATGACTATCATCACAAATGAGAAAAATGAGCTTATTCCTACTAGGACTGTAACAGGATGGCGTGTTTGTATCGATTATAGAAAATTAAATGACGCCACCAGAAAAGATCACTTTCCCTTACCTTTCATTGATCAAATGTTGGAAAGATTAGCTGGAAATAGTTACTATTGTTTTCTTGACGGTTTCTCCGGATACTTTCAAATTCCAATAGCACCCGAAGATCAAGAGAAAACCACATTCACGTGCCCTTATGGTACTTTTGCTTACAAACGCATGTCATTTGGACTTTGCAACGCCCCTGCAACCTTTCAAAGGTGCATGATGGCGATTTTTCACGATATGATAGAAGAATGCATGGAAGTTTTCATGGATGACTTTTCAGTCTTCGGTGATACATTTGAATCATGTCTAGTTAATCTTGAACGAATGCTTATTAGATGCGAACAATCAAATCTAGTACTTAATTGGGAGAAATGCCATTTCATGGTTAAAGAAGGCGTCGTTCTTGGTCATAAAATTTTAAAGGAAGGAATTGAAGTGGATAGAGCTAAAGTAGATGTAATTGCTAAACTTCCACATCCCACCAATGTTAGAGGAGTTAGGAGTTTTCTAGGGCATGCCGGTTTTTACCGACGTTTCATAAAAGAATTTTCTAAAATTGCCACTCCTATGAATAAACTCCTAGAAAAAGATGCTCCATTTATCTTTTCAGATGAATGCATCAAATCTTTTAATATTCTTAAAGAAAAACTCACTAATGCGCCGATCATGATAACTCCAAATTGGAATCTACCGTTTGAACTAATGTGCGATGCAAGTGATTTTGCAATGGGAGCCGTTTTAGGACAAAGGATTGAAAAACGATTTCAACCTATATATTATGCTAGTAAAACGTTACAAGGAGCACAAACGAATTACACAACTACTGAAAAAGAACTCCTTGCTATTGTCTTTGCTTTTGACAAATTTTGTTCATATCTCGTTCTAGCTAAAACGGTGGTCTATACTGACCATTCTGCTCTTAGATACCTATTTTCGAAACAAGATGCCAAACCAAGATTAATCCGTTGGATCTTACTCTTACAAGAGTTTGATATTGAAATCCGAGATAAAAAGGGAACAGAAAATCTCGCAGCTGATCATCTTTCTCGTCTTGAAAATCCTGAATTAGAAGTTCTAAATGAATCAGCCATACAAGACAACTTTCCTGATGAGTATCTATTGAAGATAGATTATAATGAAATTCCATGGTTTGCAGACTATGCAAACTACTTAGTATGTGGATTCCTTGAAAAAGAATTATCGTACCAAAAACGAAAAAAATTCTTTAGTGATATAAAACACTATTTCTGGGATGATCCACATTTGTTTAAAAGTTGTCCCGATGGAATAATGCGCCGATGTGTATTCAGAGATGAAGATAATCAAATTTTAAACCATTGTCACACAGGACCAACAGGAGGGCATTATGGGCCTCAGCTCACATCAAGAAAAGTTTACGATGCTGGATTCTATTGGCCTACAATTTTCAAAAACGCACACCTTCTTTGCAAATCCCGTGATGCTTGTCAAAGGGCCGGAAAAATAAGTCAACGTGATGAAATACCACAAAATGTCATTCAAGTATGTGAAGTATTTGACATTTGGAGTATTGACTTTATGGGTCCATTTCTAAAATCTCATAATAATCTCTACATTCTCGTTGCCATTGATTATGTATCTTAATGGGGGGAAGTACAAGCTCTCCCAACTAACAATGCACAAGTTGTAGTCAACTTTTTAAAACGTCTTTTTGCAAGGTTTGAAAAACCGAAAGCTTTAATAAGTGATCGGGGTACTCATTTTTATAATAATCAACTTGAGAAAGTTCTCAAAAGATATGGAGTAACTCATAAAATCTCAACTGCTTATCATCCACAAACAAGTGGACAAGTTGAAAATACCAACCGAGCATTAAAACGTATTCTAGAGAAAACTGTAGGATCAAATCCGAAGGAATGGTCCATGAAATTGGAGGATGCACTCTGGGCTTTTAGAACAGCCTACAAAACTCCAATTGGAACCACACCTTTCAAACTAGTTTACGGAAAAGCATGTCATTTTCCAGTAGAAATTGAACACAAAGCATTTTGGGCTTTGAAGACATGTAATCTTGATTTACATGAAGCTGGACGTCTACGGTTAAACCAACTAAACGAATTAGAAGAATTGAGACATGAAGCATACGAAAATTCGTTAATCTATAAGGAAAGAACAAAGAAATGGCATGATAAAAGAATCAGAAGTTCAAAAGAATTTAAAGAAGGAGATAGAGTTTTTCTTTTCAATTCAAGATTCAAGCTATTTCCTGGAAAATTGAAATCAAGATGGTCTGGACCATTCATAGTCAAAAGAGTTTTCCCATACGGAACAATAGAGTTAATAAATTCAAATGGGATTGAATTTAAGGTTAATGGTCACAGAGTTAAACATTACGTACATGATCCGATGGAAGTTGACAACGAAGTTAATCACAATTTCAACACCACAGCTAACTAAGTGTGGGGAGGTTCGAATCTTTTTAGGGTAATATGTATTTCTGTTAGAGTTAGATATTCTGTTTTCGTGTAGTTCTCGAGAATGGAATCTGAATGGTCTTTCCCTAGCAGACCCTAAAGAACTAGTCTTCTCCCCCCATTCTGAATTTTTATTTTTTTAGGTTTTACGAGATGAAGACTTCCTGTGAACTAAACCATGGTCTAATGCTAGACACTTTGATCACTAAACGTAATAATGACACCCTTCCAAGTGAATTGGTATCATTAATCATAGGTAAATTGGACGGAGTAAGAAAAGAATCCAGGAACGAAAATAATAAGTTACATTTTGGTAAAGGAAAATCAAAATCCGCAGCGAAAAGAAGAGCACGACACCTTGAAAGATGTCACAAATGCGGAAAATGGTCACACGAAGGTAAATGTTCAAATAATCAAACATATTCAAATACCGAGTTCTTTACTTTATGAAGAGAAGGACCGTTCATATGTTTCGAAGAAAAATCGTTGAATGCTCGAGGTTACACCTATGTAGCTATGGAAAACCAATTAGTCCGACTATCTTATGAGTGGGCTAAAGCAGGTCACTGAAAATTCTATTTCACAGGTAGGTATGTACAGTTTTTATTTTTATTTTTTATTTTTAACCTTTTGATAATAAATGCTAAATCGTTCGCTATAAAGTATTAAATTGATACTCAATAAAATTAGGTTTTGCGACCGAAATTATTGATATCATACAAAAATTTATTACATCACTGCGAAATTTACCGTTTATTCTTAAGGTATAAATATCTTTAATCAATCAACCCAAAATATTTCAAAAATTCGTCAGGAGTAAAACTAGGTAATATACCAAAATTACTTTACCGAAAAGAGGGGCGTATATTTTTGATAATATTTGATTGATTAAAGTGGGATAAAAGACCAAAAAGATTTTTAATTTTATTTTTACTTTGATTTTAATATTAATATTAAAATAATATTGTAAATTTTTTTTAATCAACTAGTCCGGACCGGCCCACGCGATGCGGCGGGGGCTTTCGGTCGGCGCATTCATATTTAACGCAGTTTATTTAAAGAAGGGAAAACAGACCATGAGTTATACGTCGTTGTTGGTGTCGTCGTCTTTAGCTTTTTTAAAATCTTTCTGGTTCGAACGTAGTAAGTTTCGATTTGTTGATAAAATTATTTCGAGCCTAATGGTGTTGGCGAAAACATTTAACTCGTGTCGAGCAGGAAGATACGGGCTGTCGTTGTGTTTAGCGTTTTTTAAAAAGTGTCCGTTTCGAACGTAGTTAGTATCGTTTTGTTCATAAAATTATTCCGAGTTTGACACTACCGTCGAAAAAATTTAACTCGTGCCGAGCGAAAAGACACGGGTTGTCGTTGTGTTTAGCTTTTTTTTGAGAAGTGTCCGTTTCGTGTATAGTTAGTCCCGTTGGGTTCCTAAGATTTTTCCGAGTTGAACGGTGGTCTCTGAAAAATTTAACTCGCACCCAGTGAGAAGATAGGGGCCGTTATAATTTCGGGTGGAATTAGTTTCTTATATTTTAATTAAATTATGTATTTACATTTTTTACCCCTTAGAAAGTGTAAACTTGGGGGACCTTTGTGGGAATATACGCAAAGGTGAAGGACCTTTTGTAATGTGAAAACAAACACAAAACTACATTAAGATTTAATTGAAACTACAACATTTTGCATGACTTTTAGTATATAGAAGGTTAATATATTTAAGTTTGTAAATATTTAAAAAAAATTAATATTTTTAATATAAGTTTGTATGTATAAAAACAAAAATATAATAAAAGTTTGGTGTGAATTTTCAATTTTCATAATATTAATTTTTAATTTTATGCATTTTAAATTTAAGTTTGGTGTGAATTTAAAAATAAAAATTTACTTTATTTCGCTAAGTTAAAAATATGATTTTTAAAATTCGTCGTGAGTTGAAAACTAGGTCATTGAACCGAAATTGCTCTACCTAAGGGAGGGATGAGAACTTTTATTATCATTATTTTTAATCTTATTGAATTAAAGTATGCAAAAAACATTAAAAAACTCAAAAATCTTTATTTTTAAAACCACGCTTTAAATTGACAAATTTTAAAATTTTGTCGAGGAACGGACTAGGACAACGATCCGAAACGCCCTCATCCTAAAAAGAAACAAATTTTTAAAATTTAATTTAATTATATGTTTAAAAAGTGTAAGGTTTTTATAAAAAAAAAAAAAAAAAATCAGACCCATGCGATCGCATGGGATTTCTACTACACCTCCATGCGATCGCATGGAGGCAAAAATCAGGTTAGGAACAAAAGAACCAGCGAGCTGGTTCTCTGTCCCATTTCACCATCACACACACATACGAAAACATACACACATCACCCAAAAATCACCATTTTTCACCCAAATTCAACCAAATTTCGTTCTACAATCCGCTCTAATCATGCCTAGGTTCGGATTCTTCAACAAAAAGGTAAAAATTACACCCCTAAACTCATAAATTTTCTAGTTTTGTGATAATTACCAATATTTTACCTAGTTTGATTTTGTTAATTTCTAGTGTAAATAGTGTTAAATTGTTAGTATTTTATGCATGTATAACCTAGATTGATGCTATTTAACATGATTTGAAGCCAAAAACTTCAAAATTTTTAGAAATCTAGGGTTTGTGTTCTTGAGCAATTTGGGGCTTTTTGATATAAACAGGTTATGACCGATTTTTCTTATGAATTGTTGCTAAATTAAGTAGTGTAACATGTTTAGGTAGCTAAATGATCCAAACTTTGATCATAAACATGATTTTTGAAGATTAAAGTAGACTTTTTAAGTCTAAAATTCATGAACTTGATTAATTTGATATAATTGCCATTTGAGACTTGTTTAATTGTTAGTAATGACTATTTTGACATGTTATTTGAGTTAAATGCTTATGAACTTTGTATACATTTTCATATAGGCTTATTTGAAAAAGTGTAGAATTAATAAAATTGTGAAAATGTGTATAAGTTTAATTTTGATTTAACATGTTATTGTAATTGTTTTAAGTTGTTATTTTGCTAACACTAATGCATATTTGGATGCACAAATTTTGTGTTTAATGTGTTTTGCAGAAAATCGATACTGCTGGTGCTTCATCATCATCTAGACAACCACAACAAGAACCTGAACCAGAATATGAGCCGCAATACGAGCCAGAACCCGAACAAGAACAACAACAGGAACCACAACAACAACCTGATCATCATGTACCTTATTATGATCCGCTACAATTTGTTGATGCCTTCACAGTATTTCAGATACATCCGCCAGTAGAATACCCAACGATTCCTGAACATACATTGCATCCTAATCTGAGATTCGATAGAAGCTGGAGAGATTACCCGGCATATCAAAGTAATAAATTCAAATTAGTAACGAAAGATGTAGAGGTGCCTAGGGTAATTGATTGGAATCCTTTGGAAACGGTACATCTAGCTGACCGTGTTAGACTGCTACTGATTCAAAGGTATGGCAGTTCTTCTTTTACTGATTGGGAACGTCTATTCACCATTCGTAGGCCTGTATATAAGGAATGGTGTGTCGAACTTATGAGTACTATAGTATTAAATGTAGATGTAGATAGGTTAGATGATAGAAGTTTTCTTAGATTTATACTTGGACGTAGGATGTACAGGATGTCTGAAAGGACCCGTCCTAATCCACCTGGACGAAGTCATCAACATTTGGTCCCATTGCGATGATCGGCTCCAAGTAATGTCCTTATATTGAGCAAATGCACAGCGGAAGACTTAATTCGTACCTGAGAATAAACATGCTTTAAAGTGTCAACCAAAAGGTTGCTGAGTTCATAGGTTTATCATAACAATCATTTCAATATGTTAATAGACCACAAGATTTCATAATCATAAACATAATACTCTCAAGTGTATGTAAAGCATTCTAAGTGGTTGAGCACTTGGTAACCATACTTAACATTTAATCAACGTCGCATATTCCATTTATTATGAAATCTCACTACACCGTACCAAGTGTAGTCACCAAAACGAAGTACTGTGCAACCGTTAAATACTGGTCGTCCAGTCCGGTTGGGGTTGTCAGGCCCGATAGATCTATCAACAGGATTCACGTTTACAATACCCATGTAAATAGTAGTTACCAAGCTACAGGGAAATATGCCAGTGGTACAACTCAACGTAGAATATATTTTTAAGTACTTGTGTCTATTTTGCAAATATTTATAAAAGCAGCGCATGTATTTTCAGCCCAAAAATATATATTGCAAAAGCAATTAAAAAGGGAGCAAATGAAACTCAGTTTTGCCTTGAAGGTATTTAATTCGACTTGGTCTCCGATAGATATCACGAACCTAACCATATATATAATATATCAACATATTTTCTTTTTAATTAATCGTTATATATATATATATATATATATATATATATATATATATATATATATATATATATATATATATATATATATACTTTTAATACTTTTAATATTTTCTTAGTCCGTGGTTAGCAGTCCGATGTTAGTGGTCCACAATTAGTTGCTTAAATAAAATAAATAAAGACCCCATCGTATTCGTATTGATCATAATTAATCTCGACCCATGGTACCATGTTGTCAAATGACGTGTTGCGTACATAAAGTACCGTGTTGTCAAATGACATGTTGCGTACAATCATGAGGTCTTATGATTAATCTTCTCGTGTTGTTTACGGGTGGTCCTGAAATATATAAAATAAAATCATAAGTAATTATATATAAAATATCATATTAATTAGAAAAGATATGATTAATTTACTTTTTCTCCAAATATTTTCGTAGCTAAACTAGCTTCGGATATCCAATCTTGTTTTAGTCGTAGTTTCTTCATTACAACTCCGTTTTTGTTGGTTCAACTTGCCACTTCCTTTGGATCGAGTCAAATTTTAAGAATATGAACTAAAAATACCTTAGTTTGTATTCGAAATCATAGGTTATAGGTCAAACTTTGGTGAAACTTATGAAAGTGATCATTTTCCATCATAAAAATAACATTTAATGATCATTTTTCTAAAAATACTTACACTTTGAGTTAAACCATGAAATTTTTATGTGTTAACATATTCATAAGAAATATCATTTTTCCAGAACATGAACTTCCAATTCAAAGTTCAAGATGGTTTTTAATTATCCAACCCAAAACAGCCCCCGGTTGCACTCCGACGACGTAGATTCAGTTTTTAAGGTGTTCTTTGTAAAACCAAGTTATATCTTGTTAAGTTAGCATATCATTATGATATATTACAGGTCTTGAAGTATTTTAAAAGTTAAGTTAGAAGGATCTATTTAGTTTACAAACAAGTTTGAAATCATTCAAACTATGTTCTTCTTGTTAAAATTTTACAACATAAAATAAGATAGCTATATAATTATGAATCGAACAAGATTATGAACAAGGTTACTACCTCAAGTTACTTGGACAAAGTTACTGTAAGAGATAAGAAAAAATCTTGGAATCAAAGAGTGGTGGAGTTAGATCAAAAGGTTGGAAGTATACTTCTTCAAATGGGTGGTTATTTTGATATGTTCTTGAAAGAGTTTTCTTATGGTGTTTAAGGCTTGTAATTGAAGCTAAATGATGGGGAAAATGCTTGGAGATGATCAAGTATGAAGTTAGGAGTATTTTGAGAGAGAAATGAGGGTGTAGGTATGAGAAAATGGAGTAAAGAAATGGTGTTCATTCATAAAAACGTTTTTAGTTCATAAAGAAAGAAAAGGATTCCTAATTTTGTTTTCTTACTAATAATTCATGCTACTTGACAAATCCTAGTTACCTCATATCTAGGGCAGTAATAATGTTGATTAGGATGTTGATTTGATGTGTATATACTAATAGTAAATACATATAGAAGCTGGGTATGATACGGGTACATATACCCTAGATATACGTATAGAAATCTTGAGGAAACGGAATGAGAATTCAAATATAGCTATCTTTTGTGAATATACTTATATTGTTTTATGTATTTAAGTCCTTAAAAAGTGATTAAATACATTATATATACGAAATCATAGGTTATAGGTGTGACAACCCGGAAATTTCCAACCAAATTTAAACTTTAATCTTTATATGTTTCCGACACGATAAGCAATATTTGTTAAGTTAAATTTCAAGAATTTTAAACTATGTTCATACATTCATTCAACCTCGACCAAGTTCCAACGATTCACGAACCATTAAACGAATATGATTATATATGTATATGTGTATATATATTATAACTTGAAACGTAAACAAAATATTAGATTAAATACTTTACATGATTGTATCTGTTTCAAAATGTTTATCAATGGAATTAGAAGATAAGATCAAATGATTGAATTATCAGATATATTAAATTATGATTACAAGTCTCTGTTGAAAGGCCCACATTGATTTGAGAAATCTTTCCATTTTAACAATAAATGGTAAAGTGATTTATAAATAAGAACAAATTGTCAATCATTGAGAACTAGAAAAATGATAGTGGAAGATTGAATCTCATAAAGACTCGATTGATCTATTTAGTTTCAAACGTACAAAAACATTTTCAGTTTAAAAAGAACTTTATTATTAAAATGTATATAACTTTTATAAATATCTAGAACCACTTTTGACAACTCATTACTTAACTAGAATGATAAAGATAACGATATTTATATTTTATTTTATTATATATATATATATATATATATATATATATATATATATATATAACGATTTAAATTAATATTATATATATTTATACGCGTATTATACGTACATAGTTTTATACTTTTACTATACTTAAACTTTACCTTTACTTTACCTTTACTTTACTTTAACTTTAATAATTCACTTTAATAATTCATACTTTAATAATTCACTTTAATAATCCATACTTTAATAATTTACTTTAATAATTCATACTTTAATAATTCACTTTAATAATTCATACTTTAATAATTCACTTTAATAATTCAAAAATCTATTATAAATAGAATTCAATAGGTTTCATTATTTCATAGAAACTTGAAAATATTTTTCTCTAAACTCTCTCAATCGATTTACATATCTATATTTACTCCGTATTATTTCAAGATATTATTAGTATACATAAAATATTACGACGGAGTGCTGTCCGAGTGATTTCGAAATTGTTTTTCGAGTAGGATAGGATTAAGGAAATTATGGGTTATAGCTATGGAGGTGATTGAGTATGGTTCATGGGTATGCTCGCGAGGTCAATATAGTGTTTATCATTTCCGTTGCGTCTACGTACCTTTTCTGCAATATTGAATCTCAATATTGATACGTGAGTACTCATAATTTAACTTTTACATACTAATAGTGTATCCCTGACTAGTGCTCGAGTATTTAGGATTATACATGCTTGTACTTTTGATATTGCCCTTAGACAGGTTAGGTTGAATCTTGAATTAGTTACTCTTGCGGTTGAGATAAGGTATAAGATATGCATGTCCTTGGAAAGCTAGCGAAAAATTAAGAACTTTTCCTTTAGATATCGAATGGTTTCGATGAACGGATTAGAAGTTATAATCAATTGAATTTTCAATATTTTTATTAAAAATGATTATTATTATCGTCATTTTTATCGTCGTTCCAGTTTTATCTTATTATTATCATTATTATTATCTTTATCAATAAAAGGGATTTATCATTAAAAATTGTTATTTTTTTTATTATTACTATCGTTATTATCGTTAAAGTTATAATTAGTATTATTATTATTATCCAATTATTATTATTATTATTATTATTATTATTATTATTATTATTATTATTATTATTATTATTATTATTATTATTATTATTATTATTATTATTATTATTATTATTATTATTATTATTATTTTTATTATTATTATCATTATTAATATATATATCATTATTTAAAAATGGTTATTGTTATTGTTATTATTATTATTACTATATTATCATTAAGATAATTATTATTATTATCGTTAGTAATGTTATAGTAACTATCATTATTAATATTAGTGTAACTAAAACAAATATTTGTAACATCTAATTATTTTGATTACTATTATTATCATTATTATGAACACGATATAAAAGACGATTAAAAGCTATTAAACGAAACGATTAGGAAATAATGAGTAAGAGTATCATGATGAAATTAAAATATTATAAGATATTGATTTAGATAAAATTATCGTTCTTATTATTTTTTATCATTACTATTATTATTAAAAGTATCGTTAGTATTAAAACTATCATTTTAACAAAAATTATTATTTTAATAGAAATGTCATTGTTACTATAAAATATTATTATTGTTATTATTTTAAATAGAATTATTATTTTAAAGATAATATTAAAAATTATCGTAAATATTAAAGTTATCATAATTAGAATTATCGTTTTATCATAATGTCATCTTAGTAATTATAAATATTGATATTTTTATAATAATAATTATTATTACAAAATAATACAACTTTTACTTACTATCATTATAGATATTATTTTATCAAATAAATATGTGATACCAACATATTTTACTATGTGTAATAACTTACTTTAATAATACCTATCATATTATCTTTATGATATTAAATGAACCCTATAAATTTTATTACTTAATATATATAAAAGTATATTTTATTATATAAAGTTAATATAAAATTTTATTTATTAATAAATAAATTATATTATTTACTCTAATAAATCTTTTAAAAATATTTAAAAATATAAAACGACGATATTTAAACTATATATTAATCATGTATAGATTTTTGGAAATTATTTTGAGTCAAATTTACTTTTGTTGACTTTTGCATATTAGTCTCGAGCATTAGGATTGTGGTACACTATGACTTGACCTAATTTGTTAGACAAATATTGACCAACACATAAATATATATAATTAATTTAGGTTCGTGAATCCGAGGCCAACCTTGCACTTGTTCAATGACGTTATATGTATTTTTACTACGAAATACAGTATGGTGAGTTTCATTTGCTCCCTGTTACTCATTACATTTTTGGGCTGAGAATACATGCACGGTTTTAATAACTGTTTTACAATATTTATATGCGTGAGTTTCATTTGCTCCCTTTTACTCATTACATTTTTGGGCTGAGAATACATGCACTGTTTTAATAACTGTTTTACAATATTTATATGAGTGAGTTTCATTTGCCTTTTTACCCTTTATATTTTTGGGACTGAGAATACATGCGCTTTTATAAATGTTTGACGAAATAGACACAAGTAATTGAAACTACATTCTATGGTTGAATTATCGAAATCGAATATGCCCCTTTTTATTAAAGTCTGTAATCTAAGAATTAGGGAACAGACACCCTAATTGACGCGAATCCTAAAGATAGATCTATTGGGCCTAACAAACCCCATCCAAAGTACCTGATGCTTTAGTACTTCGAAATTTATATCATGTCCGAAGGAGGATCCTGGAATAATAGGGGATATTCTTATATGTATCTAGTTAATGTCGGTTACCAGGTGTTCACCATATGAATGATTATTTTTGTCTCTATGCATGGGACGTATATTTATGAGAACTGTAAATGAAATTCTTGTGGTCTATTAAAATGATGGAAATAAATGATTATGATAAACTAATGAACTCACCAACCTTTTGGTTGACACTTTAAAGCATGTTTATTCTCAGGTGTTAAAGAAATCTTCCGCTGTGCATTTGCTCATTTTAAAGATATTACTTGGAGTCTTTCATAGCATATTTCGAAGAACGTTGCATTCGAGTCATTGAGTTCATCAAAGATTATTATTAAATCAATTTATAGTTGGATAGCGGATATTATGAAATGGTATGCATGCCTGTCAATTTTCGATGTAAAGAAAGTTTGTCTTTTAAAAACGAATGCAATGTTTGTAAAATGTATCATATAGAGGTCAAATACCTCGCAATGTAATCAACTATTGTGAATCATTTATAATGTATATGAACGGGTCCTTTCAGTTGGTATCATAGCGGTGGTCTTAGCGAACCAGGTCTGCATTAGTGTGTCTAACTGATAAGTCGATAGGATGCATTAGTGAGTCTGGACTTCGACCGTGTCTGCATGTCAAAAGTTTTGCTTATCATTTTGTGTCGAAAATTAACTACTTATCATCCTCAGAAAATTACCTGCTTATCATTTTTAGTCTAAGACACGTCTTGCTACATTGATTGCATGAATAGTGTATAGACAAAAATTCATATCTTAGCATATCTGCTAAATCATATCTTATCGTATCTGTTACTTTAAACTTTGCCTGACATATCCCGCAAAGTCCTCCGTAATCTAAGAAATCTTTTGATCTATATATATATATATATATATATATATATATATATATATATATATATATATATATATATATATATATATATATATATATATATATATATATATATATATATATTCTATGTAATTAGAATACCATCCGTTAGCCAAAATCATTTCATATCGGAAAAAAAAATCCTTTATCCAATCGTACGAAATGGAATTCGTCATCAGTTCAAGTCACTCAGATTCCGAAATGGAATCCCATTCAAGCTCCGAAAGCAGTGTGACCGGAATAGATCAACCAATTAGTCATCACCTATTCTGGATGAATTGGGGATGGGTTCGTAGCCTCCTCAATCATTCGAGACAAGAAGAAGGTGATCCCTTCCATCCACCACATTGCCCTCTTGACGAAGAACCTGAAGCACTTACCGGCGAACCTGTCCGAAACACCATTTTCTCGCTCATTTCTAGAGTATCTCGTCACGATTATATATTACATCAAATTTTAGATTTTATTTATCCGCTCGTCCGAACTGACAATCACCCCAGTGTAATATAAGAAGTCAACGAGCTTCGCACTCGGGTAGTGGCTTTGGAGAATATGATGCAGAGATTACAAACACCAGCAGCAGCATCAACAGCATAACCAGTACCACCATCATCAACGCCAACAGTACCAATACCACCTTCAACCACAACCGCGTCGTAAACCTCAACTTCACAATCTGTCCCACGAGCATCAACGTCATACGCACCGTAGATACCAAGGAGTACCAACAACAATAAGTGACGAAGTATTAATTCATAACTTCATTGGATAAACATTTCCGCGGCGATTATGTAATCTCTAAAGTCTTAGAGATTATCTAACCTAGCCCTAACCATAAATCAGTTAAGCGAACCAAAATGATAGAAGGAAGAGTAGAAACCCTGACAAAAATGGTGTGTGATTAACAAGCTAAACTTGCTTTACCAACATCATCAACAGTACCGTCAGCGTTACCAGCATCGTCAGTGCAGTCAACATCCGAATCAACAACACCGATAACATCACAAACTCCGTCAGTTCAAGAATCACTGTGGACATCATTACGAATCAATAACGTGTATATTGTATCAACGAGTTATGAAGAATTAACTCATTCCCTCTGAAGAAATTATATGTATATTATATATATATATATTTTGAAATAAATCTTTCCGTGCTAAGCTATTGAGTGTGAATCTTAACTACTCGGTTAATTCATATTACAAATATGCAATAATGTACGTCCTTCGGCCGCAACTTAACCAGCGTTAACTACAATCTCTGTCGCAACTCAACAAATTCCAATTCATAATAAATCAAGTATATATTTGATTTTACACTTTCATCATCGATGTACCCGAAACTTTTCAGATAACATCATTCGTACTTTGCGAAATTCACAAGAATTCCACGAACCGAACATCATACATCAACACATAACGAAGTATTGATTCATAATTTCAATGTCATTAAAGAAATACTGCGTAAAAGTTATGTACTTTTTAAAGCCTTTAGGGATTATTCAATTCTAGTTTCAACCGTAAATCAAATGAGTTTAATTTAACATTAACTCATTAAATCTATGTTACATCTGAAGAAAATATACATATATATATTTTCATAAAGACTGTAATAAAATTCTTTTGTACAAAATATTAATTGTGAATTTTTTTTAACGGGTAGGTAATACCCGAGAGATATATAAATTCACAATTAATATATTACATTCTTCGAATCTGATTCAGCAAATCATCCATTATACTCCCTACTTTCACAACAATATACATTCTTTTATAGAAATCAAAACAACCATACTCATTCAAAATTTAATTACATATTCTGATTTTGAAATCTCAATATTCAACTTGAGATATGACCAAAATCATCACTCTTAGATCCTTACATCTTTCACAAGCTATATTTTGACTTCAAAACTGTGTTAGAACATCAAATGTATGTTAACGATTACAATCTGTGTTCAAACCCTTCAAAAATTTCTGAAGACACTTCGAATGATGAGCAATCGAGATGATGATCCAACCACATGTTACCCACAGTTATGTACCCGAAAAACTCTTAAAACCAAAGTAAAAGTTTAAACAACGTATCCGCGTCAGATTCTTTGGCATTTATTAGCAAAAATAACTTTGCGACTCCTATTCAAAGTAGCCAGTTTGGTCACAGCTCCAGCAAGTCAACTTCGACTTTTCAGTTAGACTAACCTTTTTATAACCTTGAGATATACACCATCGTTACCAGGGAACCTTTTACATTCCACCACATTATTAGCAGATGTACCAACAACTTCATTACCCTTTGACTTTAGCCTCTCCAAAAAGTCATTATAATTATTCATTGAAACCCCATCATTTACTCATTCGCATCTTGTAATGAGAATTGCCATACGAATCATTGGGAATTAGCAATCAGTATTTTGAAATCTCGCAACATGTCTACGCCAACAGTTATATGTGTATATATATAACGTCTATCTTCTGGACTTAATTTGAATGTGAAGTTTCTGAAAAACACTCCGAACTACGAATTGGTTCTCCGAAAATGAAAAAAAAAAATGCTGATGAAGCAGCAAAAACTATAAACGACTTTAAACGGTAAAAGCTGGATGATAATGATGAAGTGTGCTGGCAAAGCGCAGAAAAAGAGAAGTTTTGAAACTGAAAAACGGATTGAGCAAAGTAGGAAGGAGGCTGTGGACAAATTACAAAGACTGAACCTGACTTCAAAGGATCCAAATGATTCAGTACCTGCTGAAGTCATTAACGAATACCTTGCTCCTGACTCTAAACCCCTGCGGACAATATTCTTCATCATCCTCTAATATTAGAAATTCTAAAATATCATCATATCTTTCATTATAAATATCCTCCATATTTCTGAAGATATTTTCTTAATTTTTCTTATTTAAAATCATTTACCTCTTCGCGCTATCTGTATTACATCATAAAAGAAACTATTTTAGTTTCTAAATTCTGAAATATTCAAGTTTAAAATAGGAATATTTTGAAGTAGTGTTGGGAACTGAAGCATGAATTAGTATAATATAATGACACTTGATCAATGTGATTATATTACAGTAAGTCATGCTGAGTTTCTAAATGGAACGTGATGATTCACAGATCATAACATCATCATGTGCCATGTTATACGACTCTTGTATTCTATTTAACCTCTAAAATATCAAGAAAATATTTCTTGATGATTCGGCCTTTTCCAAGGTATTCTAGTAATTTGACAAGTCAAGATCGTGCCATCACAATTTCCTTCCTAGAACATTAACAATGTTCATTCTGAAATTTATATCTGTGAATTCTGGACCATTACAAGCGGTGCTTAATCGCAAGAAGAAGAAACGAAAGGACAAAACGCTGAAATAGAAATTGGGGTATAAATTGTAGCAAATAAAAGAGAGCATTAACTGTGAATGATAATGATTATAGAAGACAGAAGCAGAGACTTTGAAATATAAGGGAACATATAAAGCCCAACGACAAACCAGAAATTATAAACCATATATATCGATGCATATAGCAATATAAAGACACGGGAGAACTAGAAACACTATAAACCCAAGAGTATAGTAGAAGTAAATATATTCTTCCGGCGGTAGATGAAAAAGAAGAATGACCGATATGAAAGTTAGAAGTATATCGAGAATCAGAACTGGATGGAGCATATTGATGAATACTTTAAAATATGAGTTGAGGGGAAAGAATAGAAGGTGATGAAACATGACTAGGAACTTAGAAATCAATAGATTTAACTCACACAATGGCAGAATAAGTGAATCAAACCCTCTAGTGAATAGGTTAAGTTTTTTTTGATTAATTTAGTCAAACCACAACTAAATCAAGTGTGATTAGATCAACACCTAGAGCTATTATTCACCACCTGGGTGATTTGGGCTGAGAGAGAATCAGAGGAGCTCACTAGATCTGAGTGTGTGTAACAAATGAGAGGCTTAACCTAAAATGAAGAACATAAGACTTTATATACCCCTGCTGTTGACTCACCCATACGATTCATTCATCACACGTACGAGTTGGCTTTATCAGCCGTACGGGTGATCACTCACTCGTGTCTTCTCATTTAGGTTGTAATTGTGACTTAGCTCTGCATCAACCGTGCGTATGAGCCTGTCAGCCGTACTAGTGAGGCTTCACTCGTACATCTGACTAAGTCTAATATAGTCAAACATCTAAATCTCGTTCCTGCAGTTCCTGTAACCACATACAAACACGGATAGGAAAATAACGAGCAATAATGGTGGCCTGTAAACTGTTGTACCTGCAATGGACGTGGGTAGATGTCTAGGGACTTGCATAAAATGCATCAACAGGAGGTGTGAGTTGTAAGGAAACGAAGGAGGTGAATTTATAAGAAAATCTCCGAAAGAACAATTAAAATGGACGATCGCATTTAAAGCGGATCCTAATTCCCTTGATTACTGGATAGTCAAATCTTATTAAGAAGATTTTCTTCAAATCCATTGAAATCTGGGAATCAATCATATCTACATCAAATGATAAGATGAATCTACACTTACTCATTTTACTCTTCTATGTTAGCTTCATTCGTACTCTTCATATAAATGGATTGTTTATCCAAATTATTCGCTGATGATAAAACTCTAATTTTCAGCCCGTATGCATCATGAAAACATGCTTATTATCATTCACGACCTTTCCACTCAAATTTCGGGACGAAATTTCTTTAACGGGTAGGTACTGTGACAACCCGGAAATTTCCAACCAAATTTAAACTTTAATCTTTATATGTTTCCGACACGATAAGCAATATTTGTTAAGTTAAATTTCAAGAATTTTAAACTATGTTCATACATTCATTCAACCTCGACCAAGTTCCAACGATTCACGAACCATTAAACGAATATGATTATATATGTATATGTGTATATATATTATAACTTGAAACGTAAACAAAATATTAGATTAAATACTTTACATGATTGTATCTGTTTCAAAATGTTTATCAATGGAATTAGAAGATAAGATCAAATGATTGAATTATCAGATATATTAAATTATGATTACAAGTCTCTGTTGAAAGGCCCATATTGATTTGAGAAATCTTTCCATTTTAACAATAAATGGTAAAGTGATTTATAAATAAGAACAAATTGTCAATCATTGAGAACTAGACAGATGATAGTGGAAGATTGAATCTCATAAAGACTCGATTGATCTATTTAGTTTCAAACGTACAAAAACATTTTCAGTTTAAAAAGAACTTTATTATTAAAATGTATATAACTTTTATAAATATCTAGAACCACTTTTGACAACTCATTACTTAACTAGAATGATAAAGATAACGATATTTATATTTTATTTTATTATATATATATAATGATTTAAATTAATATTATATATATTTATACGCGTATTATACGTACATAGTTTTATACTTTTACTATACTTAAACTTTACCTTTACTTTATTTTTACTTTACTTTAACTTTAATAATTCACTTTAATAATTCATACTTTAATAATTTACTTTAATAATCCATACTTTAATAATTCACTTTAATAATTCATACTTTAATAATTCACTTTAATAATTCATACTTTAATAATTCACTTTAATAATTCAAAAATCTATTATAAATAGAATTCAATAGGTTTCATTATTTCATAGAAACTTGAAAATATTTTTCTCTAAACTCTCTCAATCGATTTACATATATATATTTACTCCGTATTATTTCAAGATATTATTAGTATACATAAAATATTACGACGGAGTGCTGTCCGATTGATTTCGAAATTGTTTTTCGAGTAGGATAGGATTAAGGAAATTATGGGTTATAGCTATGGAGGTGATTGAGTATGGTTCATGGGTATGCTCGTGAGGTCAATATAGTGTTTATCATTTCCGTTGCGTCTACGTACCTTTCCTGCAATATTGAATCTCAATATTGATACGTGAGTACTCATAATTTAACTTTTACATACTAATAGTGTATCCCTGACTAGTTCTCGAGTATTTAGGATTATGCATGCTTGTACTTTTGATATTTCCCTTAGACAGGTTAGGTTGAATCTTGAATTAGTTACTCTTGCAGTTGAGATAAGGTATAAGATATGCATGTCCTTGGAAAGCTAGCGAAAAATTAAGAACTTTTCCTTTAGATATCGAATGGTTTCGATGAACGGATTAGAAGTTATAATCAATTGAATTTTTGATATTTTTATTAAAAATGATTATTATTATCGTCGTTTTTATCGTCGTTCCAGTTTTATCTTATTATTATCATTATTATTATCTTTATCAATAAAAGGGATTTATCATTAAAAATTGTTATTTTTTTTATTATTACTATCGTTATTATAGTTAAAGTTATAATTAGTATTATTATTATTATCCAATTATTATTATTATTATTATTATTATTATTATTATTATTATTATTATTATTATTATTATTAGTATTATTATTATTATTATTATTATTATTATCATTATTAATATATATATATATCATTATTTAAAAATGGTTATTGTTATTGTTATTATTATTATTACTATATTATCATTAAGATAATTATTAGTATTATCGTTAGTAATGTTATAGTAACTATCATTATTAATATTAGTGTAACTAAAACAAATATTTGTAACACCTAATTATTTTGATTACTATTATTATCATTATTATGAACACGATATAAAAGACGATTAAAAGCTATTAAACAAAACGATTAGGAAATAATGAGTAAGAGTATCATGATGAAATTAAAATATTATAAGATATTGATTTAGATAAAATTATCGTTCTTATTAATTTTTATCATTACTATTATTATAAAAAGTATCGTTAGTATTAAAACTATCATTTTAACAAAAATTATCATTTTAATAGAAATGTCATTGTTACTATAAAATATTATTATTGTTATTATTTTAAATAGAATTATTATTTTAAAGATAATATTAAAAATTATCATAAATATTAAAGTTATCATAATTAGAATTATCGTTTTATCATAATGTCATCTTAGTAATTATAAATATTGATATTTTTATAATAATAATTATTATTACAAAATAATACAACTTTTACTTACTATCATTATGGATTGCTTATCATGTTGGTATGGTTTAATTTATGTAAATATTAATCTCATAAGTATAATTTGGTCGGAAAATTCTGGGTCATTACAGTACCTACCTGTTAAAGAAATTTCGTCCCCGAAATTTGATAGAGGTTGTTATGGATAACAATAAGAAGGTTTTCATGACAAATATAAGGTGATAATGGAGTTTTATCATCATTGAGTAATGTAGATAAAACGATTCGATTATGCGAAGAATATAAATGAGACTATAGTAAAAGAGTGAGATGAGTAAAATATATTCGTCTTAACCGATGACGTAGTTATGATTGATTTCCGGGATTTAAGGGATTTAAAGAGAATCTTACGTAATAAGATTTGGTTCTTTGGTGATTAAGGAAATCAGGATCTTCTTTGATTATATGCAATAATCTGTTTCGATTGCTCTGTCGGATATTTCACTATAAATTCACCCCTTCGTTTCCTTATTTTCCACGACTCACACCTTCTATTCTTTCTCCCTTGATTCTTACTTTAAAGCATTCATCAATATGCTCCATCCAGTCCTGATTCTTGATATACTCCTAACTTTTATATCTGTCATTCTTCTTTTTCATCTACCACCAGAAGAATCTATTTACTTCTACTATACTCTTGTGTTTATAGTATTTCTAATTCTCCCATGTCTCTATATTGCTATCTGCATCGATATACATGGTTTGTAATTTCGGGGTTATTATCGGAGTTTATATTCTTCATTATTTTTCAGAGCTTCATGCATTCTTTTTCTCTTCCCGATTTCGAGTCAAGCGAGTAATGGTCCGGAATTCGTAGATATGAAATTCAGAATGAACATAGCTAACGCTCTAAGAAGAAAATGGTAATAGAACGATTTTGATTTGTTAAATTACCAGAATACCCTGGAGAAGACCGAATCATCAAGAAATATTTTCTTGATATATTTAGAGGTTAAATAGAATGTAAGAGTCGTGTAACATAGCACATGATGACGGTACTATGAATCATCACGTTTCATTAGAAACTCAGCATGACTTACAGTAATATAATCACGTTGATCAAGTGTCATTATATTATACTAACTCATGCATCAGTTCCCAACATTACTTCAATAACATCCATATTCTAAGCTCGAAAGTTTACAGAATATAGAATCTAACAGTTTCTATATGATGTAACACTGATAGCTCAAGAGATAAATGATTTCAGATAAGATTAGTTATGAAAATATATTCAGATATATCGAGGATATTTATAATGAAAGATACGATAACATCTTTGAATATCTAAGATCAGAGGATGATGGAGACTATTGTCCGCAAGGGTTTTGAGTAAGGAGTAAGATATTCGTTAAAGACTTCAACAGGCATTGAATTATTTGGATTCTTTGAAGTCAAACTTATTCTTTGTGATTTGTCCACGGCTTTCATCATAGTTTCGCATAATCCGCTTTTCAGTACTAAATTTTCTATCGAGCGTTCCTAACACTCCTTTCTTTATCATCAAACTTTTGGCCATTAAGATCATCTACAACATGCTGCTTCGTCAGCATTTTCAAAGTTAACTGATCTGAGTCATCGGTTATCAAACCGAGGTAGTTTCAGGAGAATTGTGTTTTTAGAATGATTAATCGCTGATGGTAATATTGTGGAATATAAAAGGTTCCCCAGTAACAATAAAGAGTACCCATATATATCGCGGTTATAATAAAGTTGTTTCGGATGAAAAGTCGGAGTTGACTTGCTGGAGCTGTGACAAAATTAGCTACTTTGGAAAGGGATTGCAAAACGATCTTCGGTAATAACAATGTCAAAGGAACTAGAACAGATACGTGTCAAACGTTTACTCAGTTTCCGAGGGTTTTTTAGGTGCATAACTATATGCATCAATCTTTTCTTCCGTAGATGAAGTGCGGTTGGTTTATCCTCTCGATTGAGGTGTTTTTAAGAATCATGATAGATTTGAACGCTGATTGTAATCGTCAAGATACAAATGAGGTTTAAGATGAAATCAAGTGGCAATCTTGAAGAAATGTTTAGTTTCATATGTTATAATCAATATTTTAATTTATTTTAATTATCCAATGTCATTAGTCCACAGTCGATAGTCCACAGTAACAGTCCAATAATTCATATATAGTTTAATATATAATATACGAATTAATTAATACGTGTCGTGACCCGTATACGTCTCAGACTCGATCACAACTCAAACTATATATATTATTGTAGAATCAACCTCGACCCTGTATAGAGAACTCGATCATTACTGCATATAGGGTGTCTATGGTGATTCCAAATAATATATATAGATGCGTCGATATGATATGTCAAAACATTGTATACGTGTCCCGATATTTAAAGTGCGTAAAATAAATAACAGAAATTAAATGTCGATAAATAAAAGTGCGATAATTAAATTGCGATAAATAAACTGCGATAAATAAAATGTAATCAGTTAGCTAGGAACAGTTAGCTGGAACAGTTAGCGTGGATTCTTAACAAAATTTTTCATAGTTAATTTGTTTGTTTCTAACAGATTTTATTTTGTCATATGTTTTCTTCATTATGCCACTTGTTGGATTCTGGAAAGTCAAAATCTAAATATGAAATTGAATGAAAATGGTTATTCTGCGGTGAACGGATACGTATATCGGTGGTTGTAAGTAGGATAGTAAATGACTGTTGAATCAGCTTCGACGAATGTACAATGTAACTTATTAAGATGAAATCTAATTATTCCTCGGGTATTACCTACCCGTTAAAAAAAATTCACCATTAATATTTTGTACAAAAGAACTTTTAATTACAATCTTTATGAAAACATATATATACATATATATTTTCTTCAGATGAAATCATGAATTTAATGAGTTAATATGATATTAATCTCATCTGCTTTTCGGTTTGAGCTAGAATAAGAAATCTCTAAATTTTTTTTTTTTGAAACCACATATTCTTCGCAGAATATCAATGAAGTTATGGATCAATACTTCATCGTTCATTATTGTTGGTACTCCTTGGTATCTATGGTGCATATGATGTTGATGTTTGTGGGACAGATTTTGATGTCGAGACGTGTGATGCGGATGTTGTTTGTTAGTGGTGATGATGGTATTGTTGATGTTGTTGATGGTGGTACTGGTTATGCTGCTGGTGCTGCTGCTGGTGTTTGTAACCTTCGCACCAGGTTCTCTAAAGCCACTACCCGAGCGCGAAGCTCGTTAACCTCTTCTATTACACCGGGGTTACTGTCGGTTCGGACAAGTGGATAAATAAGATCTAGAATTTGGTATAGTATATGATCGTGACGAGATACTTGGGAAATGAGAGAGAAAATGGTGTTTCGAATAGGTTCGCCGGTAAGTGCTTCAGGTTCTTCACCCAGAGGTGAATTCGGTTGGTGGAAGGGATCACCTTCTTCTTGCCTCCAATGATTAAGTAGGCTACGAACCCATCCCCAATTCATCCAGAATTGGTGATGTCTAACTGGTTGATCTATTCCGGTTGCACTGTCTTCGAAGCTTGAGTTGAAATCCATATCAGAATAGCTGTCGAAATCTAAGGAATTTGAACTAATTGCGAGTTCTGTCTTGTACGGTTAGATAAAGGATTTTCGATATGAGATGATTTTTGGATATCGGATGATATTCCAATTGTATAGAATACCTAAATATAGTACAGAAGATCCCATATATTACGGAGGGAATTAAGGAAACGTGTCAGACAAGACTTAATGTGATGGGATATGAATTTGTCTGTGCATCATCTATGCAATAATTGCAATAAGACGTGTCGAGACTGACAATGATAAGTAGATATTTTTCGACAAATGGTGGTAAGCAAACACTTTTAACATGTAGACCAGGTTCAAGTCTAGACTCATTAACATAACCTAACAACTACTAGGTCGAAGTCCAGACTTATTAATGCATCCTAACAACTATTAGTTAGACACACTAATGCAAGACCTGGTTCGCTACGACCACCGCTCTGATACCAATTGAAAGGACCCGTCCTAATCCACCTGGACGAAGTCATCAACATTTGGTCCCATTGCGATGACCGGCTCCAAGTAATGTCCTTATATTGAGCAAATGCACAGCGGAAGACTTAATTCGTACCTGAGAATAAACATGCTTTAAAGTGTCAACCAAAAGGTTGGTGAGTTCATAGGTTTATCATAACAATAATTTCAATATGTTAATAGACCACAAGATTTCATAATCATAAACATAATACACTCGCAAGTGTATGTAAAGCATTCTAAGTGGTTGAGCACTTGGTAACCATACTTAACATTTAATCAACGTCGCATATTCCCTTTATTATGAAATCTCACTACACCGTACCAAGTGTAGTCACCAAAACAAAGTACTATGCAACCGTTGAATACTGGTCATCCAGTCCGGTTGGGGTTGTCAGGCCCGATAGATCTATCAACAGGATTCACGTTTACAATACCCATGTAAATAGTAGTTACCAAGCTACAGGGAAATATGCCAGTGGTACAACTCAACGTAGAATATATTTTTAAGTACTTGTGTCTATTTTGTAAACATTTATAAAAGCAGCGCATGTATTCTCAGCCCAAAAATATATATTGCAAAAGCAATTAAAAAGGGAGCAAATGAAACTCAGTTTTGCCTTGAAGGTATTTAATTCGACTTGGTCTCCGATAGATATCACGAACCTAACCATATATATAATATATCAACATATTTTCTTTTTAAGTAATCGTTACATATATATATATATATATATATATATATATATATATATATATATATATATATATATATATATATATATATATATATATATATATATATATATATATATATATATATATATATATACTTTTAATACTTTTAATATTTTCTTAGTCCGTGGTTAGCAGTCCGATGTTAGTGGTCCACAATTAGTTGCTTAAATAAAATAAATAAAGACCCCATCGTATTCGTATTGATCATAATTAATCTCGACCCATGGTACCATGTTGTCAAATGACGTGTTGCGTACATAAAGTACCGTGTTGTCAAATGACATGTTGCGTACAATCATGAGGTCTTATGATTAATCTTCTCGTGTTATTTACGGGTGGTCCTGAAATATATAAAATCAAATCATAAGTAATTTTATATAAAATATCATATTAATTAGAAAAGATATGATTAATTTACTTTTTCTCCAAATATTTTCGTAGCTAAACTAGCTTCGGATACCCAATCTTGTTTTAGTCGTAGTTTCTTCATTACAACTCCGTTTTTGTAGGTTCAACTTGCCACTTCCTTGGATCGAGTAAAATTTTAAGAATATGAACTGAAAATACCTTAGTTTGTATTCAAAATCATAGGTTATAGGTCAAACTTTGGTGAAACTTATGAAAGTGATCATTTTCCATCATAAAAATAACATTTAATGATCATTTTTCTAAAAATACTTACACTTTGAGTTAAACCATGAAATTTTTATGTGTTAACATATTCATAAGAAATATCATTTTTCCAGAATATGAACTTCCAATTCAAAGTTCAAGATGGTTTTTAATTATCCAACCCAAAACAGCCCCCGGTTGCACTCCGACGACGTACATTCAGTTTTTAAGATGTTCTTTGTAAAATTATATCTTGTTAGGTTAGTATATCATTATGATATATTACAGGTCTTGAAGTGTTTTAAAAGTCAAGTTAGAAGGATATATTTAGTTTGCGAACAAGTTTGAAATCATTCAAACTATGTTCTTGTTGTTAAAATTTTATACCACAAAATAAGGTAGCTATATGAATATGAATTGAATAAGATTATGAACAAGGTTACTACCTCAAGTTACTTGGACAAAGTTACTAAAAGATAAGAAATAATCTTAGAATCAAAGAGTGGTGGAGTTAGATCAAAAGGTTTGAAGTAAACTTCTTCAAATGGGTGGTTATTTTGATATGTTCTTGAAAGAGTTTTCTTATGGTGTTTAAGGCTTGTAATTGAAGCTAAATGATGAGAAAAATGAAAGGAGATGATCAAGTATGAAGTTAGGAGTATTTTGAGAGAGAAATGAGGGTGTAGGTATGAGAAAATGGAGTGAAGAAATGGTGTTCATTTATAAAAACGTTTTTAGTTTATAAAGAAAGAAAAGGATTCCTAATTTTGTTTTCTTACTAATAATTCATACTACTTGACAAATCCTAGTTACCTCATATCTAGGGCAGTAATAATGTTGATTAGGATGTTGATTTGATGTGTATATACCAATAGTAAATACGTATAGAAGCTGGGTATGATACGGGTACATATACCCTAGATATACGTATAGAAATCTTGAGGAAACGGAATGAGAATTCAAATATAGCTATCTTTTGTGAATATACTTATATTGTTTTATGTATTTAAGTCCTTAAAAAGTGATTAAATACATTATATATACGATACATGTATAAGCATTATAGATTATAAGTATATATATCAAAGAATGTTACGTATAGTTATCGTTTTGAAAACTTAAGTTAGTAGTTTCAAAATATATTCCTATAACTCATTGTCATTAGTACACAATGAGATGTTAAACCATCCTTAGATCATGTTAAATATATATAAATACATATATATACACAAACATATAATTATCGTATGTTATATAGTTCGTGATATCATCGGTCATATTGGACGGTCAAACGTTGTGTAAAACTCTTTTCAAAAACACAAGTCTCAACAATTTGGATTGCTTATCATGTTGGTATGGTTTAATTTATGTAAATATTAATCTCATAAGTATAATTTGGTCGGAAAATTCCGGGTCATTACAATGTCCATGCTGGACATGGCCAGGGCTTTGCAGATATATACGCCCACTGAATTACTACTACCTAATTGTATTAATTTGATTTATCGTGGTGAAAGGGTAGATAGGAATTTTGATGCGAACGCTGTCTGGAGGCGTGTGACGCCCCATACAAAACCATCATGTACGGATCATCAACAACAGAATCTCACAAGGTCAAACACTATATGCTGTTTGAAAACCAATTTGCATTCATTAAAAGATAACGTTTTACAAAGATAACATGTCATATGACTTATTACAAACCATTGCTCCAAAATAACATAAGTTTACAAATGCAAAACATAAGTTTCATAATTTGAGACATCTCTAGTAATGCAGCGGATAACTAGTACAGTAGGTCCATAACAGCAATTCAATAACAGCATGACATCAAGTCTAACAGCGGAAGCAATAAACCTCTAGGCACCTGAGAAATACACGCTTAAAAAGTCAACACGAATGTTGGTGAGCTATAGTTTAAGTTGTAATAGTAATGTAAGATAGGCAACGAGATTTCAGTGCTGCAACAGCGTATCAAAACAGTATGAAAAGTATATGCATAACCGTGGGCACCCGGTAACTAGACTTAACGTTTATAACCCCCTGAAAGTACACTTGGCGAGTGCGTATGTTCACGAAGTATTAAACACCCATTAAATGCTAGCGCAACTAGCCCGAGTGGGGATGTCAAACCATATGGATCCATATCTAAGATTCGCGTTCACCGGTTCAAAAACCAATGACTAAACGTTACCGTGCTAAGGGGAATGTTTATGCCATTGTATAACCCACACACATATAAAGTTTAAGTACTCGTGCCTAGTATGTAAGACGTAAAAAGCACATGTATTCTCAGTCCCAAAATAATTAAAGTAAAAAGGGATGCTATAACTCACAGTGATAAAAGCGGTAAAGTCGGTAATGAAAGTACGCAAGTAGTAAGTCGGTCCGAAAGGTCGTCAACCTAAATCAAATGTTACTAGGTCAGTAGGTTGTATTTATATATTCTAATAGTGCATAAAATAAGTTTAAGTGTCATCATCATCATTCATCATCATAAAAGCTAAGTAAGTTCGACAAGAATAGAGATCGAAACAATAGTCTGACTTCGGTCAGGTGCTACGACCTCTACGTAAATCGAAAAGATGCATAGTCAGTGGAAATGGCTCCGTATATGAGTCCCCTATCCACTGACCAATTTCCAGAACCTAACTCTTCTTTGTTTGACCGTGACGACGGTTTAAGTGCGAGTAGGTCAGAAATTTCAGCACAACGTTAATAGGGTGTAGTGACTATCGGAGGGCCATAAATCCTAAACCGTTACTTGGATTAAGACGAGGCCTAAACGGAAAATCATCTAATCGAACCGAACTAACTGAAAATCAACTTTCCAGTAGACCAGGTAGTCTGATCAGATACGAAAATCAGTGGACAAGTGCTCTGGTGGGGTTCTTGGTGCTTGATGCTCATCACGGTTCTCATCCTTGATGCTTGTAGCTTCAAGTGTACAACTCGTTGATGGTTTAGCATCACTTTTGACCAAGATTCACCATCAATACACAATATGTTAAGACCAAGTAAGAACACAACTCATTCATGAGTCTTAGATGGATGATGAACCAAGGTTACATCATATCCTTAGTCTTAACACAATTTCAATTCACAATAACAACTAAAGCTACAAACTTTACATCATTTCAACAAGTATAAGCACAATCCAAGTAAAAAGAGGTGATGGAACCCTAAGCTAGAGAGCTTAGATCCATTCCACACAAGTTACAAGGTTGCAAAGCTAGAAAGCTTGAACCTTTGACGTTCTTGAAGATCTTGAAGCATAAAGCTTGGATCTTTAAGATATATGAAGATAACAAACACAAGTTTGAATCTTTTTAACAAAACAACATGATCAAAGCAAAAAGAACTTAGATCTAACAAAAAGATATGAAGATTTAAGCTAGAAATCTTGCATTTTAATTGTTCTTGAAGATCTTGAAGCATAAAGCTTGGATCTTGAAGATGCATGAAGATTACAAACAAAAGTTTGAATCTTTATCACAAAATAGAAAGATTAAAGCATAAAAGAAGTAGATCTATAAAAGATATGAAGATTCAAGCTAGAAAGCTTGAATCTTCCATGTTCTTGAAAGATTCATGCTTGAATCAACAAGATATAAGTAAGATCAAAGCTAAAAGGAACTCTGATCTCCATAAAATGATGATGATGATCATGAAATTGAAAAGAAAAAGGAAGAAGAAAGAAAACTTACAAGTATTACTAGAAAGGAAAGAAAGAAAGAACAAGTGTGTGTGAAAATCAAATGAACAAGTGAGAGGTAAATGGCTAGTATTTATAAGCAAAAATTGACAAGGATTGGTGAGGTGGAGGCCATAGTGGCCGAAATTTTGAGGGAGGGGGACACCATGTTGCTTTTTGGTTAGTGGTTGTCTAAAGCATGTACTAATGCTAGAATCCCATGTGATAAATAGATAATCCTTATCCATTATGCTAGTATGACTCATTAATTAATTAATTTATTATTTATTTATTATTATGGGCCACTAGTAATAATACTTGGGCTAATTAATTGGGTCACTAGCTAGAGTAGGGTGGGCTTGAGTCCAACAAGGTAGAAAGTCCAACAAGACTAACTATTGGGCTTTAGCAATTAAATAAATAACATTTAGCATCCAAAAGCCCAGGTAATCATTATTATAAAATAATAATTAATATTTCGCAGTCCAAAAGTTCCGGTTTCGACAAAAGTCAAACGTGCGCGCAGTCCGTGGTTTATTCGTAACGGCAAGTAACACTAACGGTTATAAAGCATCCAATGGACAAGTTAAGCATTCCACATACACCAAGGCATGTTTTAGGGTAAATATGAATATAAAACACGTGTGCCAAGGTTCCAGAGTAATAAAGTAATACAGTACGCACAAAAACGCAGTTTCGCTAAAATACAAGGCATAAAAGCAAGTCGAAAAAGTCGGGTCGTTACATTACCCACCTGTTATTGGAAATTTCGTCCCGAAATTTAAGCTGAGGCAGGTGTTGGATTCAAGAAAAGGTGAGGATACTTCTGCATCATTTGATCCTCTTGTTCCCAGGTGAACTCAGGTCCACGCTTGGCATTCCATCGAACTCGGACAATTAGAATCTTACTGCATTTCAAGGTTTTAACCTCACGGTCCATAATTTCTACAGGTTCCTCTACGAAGTGGAGTTTGTCATCAATCGTAAGTTCCTCCAGGGGTATGATAAGTTCCGGTGGAGCAAGACACTTTTTCAAATTTGATACATGGAAGGTAGGATGAACAGCACTCAACTGAGTTAGAAGATCCAAACGGTAAGCAACGGGTCCAACACGTTCCAAAATTTCAAAAGGACCAATGTATCGCGGGTTTAACTTTCCGCGCTTTCCAAAACGAATTACACCTTTCCAAGGTGCGACCTTCAACATTACTCGGTCACCCACGTTGAATTTGAAGTCTTTACGTTTAAGATCAGCATAACTCTTTTGGCGATCACGGGCCGTCTTAAGTCTCGCCTGAATCTGAGAAATCTTCTCCGTCGTTTCATGGACAATCTCGGGTCCGGTGATTTGCACTTCGCCTAACTCGGCCCAACAAATAGGAGAATGGCACTTGCGGCCATACAACGCTTCAAAAGGCGCGGCTTTAATACTCGAATGATAAGTGTTGTTGTAAGAGAATTCGGCTAGTGGCAGATGCCTTTCCCAAGACTTTCCAAAGTCAATAACACAGGCACGCAACATGTCCTCCAATGTCTGAATCGTTCGTTCACTCTGACCGTCGGTCTGTGGGTGATAAGCGGTGCTCATGTCGAGACGGGTTCCCAAGGCTTCTTGCAAGGAACACCATGACGAGATACAACCTCTTTGATGTACAGTTGAGCAAGTCTCTCCATTGTATCTGTTTCTTTCATCGCAAGAAAATGAGCAGATTTGGTAAGACGGTCAACGATAACCCAGATTGTATCGTATCCGCCCACCGTATTTGGTAGCTTCGTGATGAAATCCGTTGTAATTGCTTCCCATTTTCATTTCAGGATTTCTGGTTGTTGAAGTAATCCAGATGGCCTCTGATGTTCAGCCTTAACCTTCGAACAAGTCAAACACCTTCCAACATAAGTTGCAACATCCTTCTTAAGATTTGGCCACTAATACTGTTCCTTAAGATCGTGGTACATTTTTCCGGCTTCTGGATGAATCGAATATCTCGAATTGCGGGCTTCATCCAGTAAAAGGCTTCGTAAATCCCCATAACGAGGTACCCAAATTCTTCCGGCATAACATCGGAGTCCGGACTCCTTAACCTCGAATTTAGAGACTAGAATGTTCAGGTATTCATGAGATAAGTTCTCCTCCTTGAGAGCCTCTTCTTGAGCTACTCAGATCTGACTGTAGAGGTTCAAATGGATGGTGATGTTCAGAGCCCGAACGCGAAGAGGTACCGTCCTCTCCTTTCAACTTAAGGCGTAAGCTACAACATTGGCCTTGCCCGGTGTAGTGACCCGAACTTTTCCATGTTTATATATATTAAATGAAATTGTTATTTACATGATTAAGTGTTTCCAACATGTTAAGCAATCAAACTTGTTAAGACTTGATTAATTGAAATAGGTTTCATATAGACAATTGACCACCCAAGTTGACCGGTGATTCACGAACGTTAAAACTTGTAAAAACTATATGATGACATATATATGGTTATATATATAGTTAACATGATATTATGATAAGTAAACATATCATTAAGTATATTAATAATGAACTACATATGTAAAAACAAGACTACTAACTTAATGATTTTGAAACGAGACATATATGTAACGATTATCGTTGTAACGACATTTAATGCATATATATCATATTAAGAGATATTCGTACATCATAATATCATGATAATATAATAATTTAAAATCTCATTTGATATTATAAACATTGGGTTAACAACATTTAACAAGATCGTTAACCTAAAGGTTTCAAAACAACACTTACATGTAACGGCTAACGATGACTTAACGACTCAGTTAAAATATATATACATGTAGTGTTTTAATATGTATTCATACACTTTTGAAAGACTTCAAGACACTTATCAAAATACTTCTACTTAAAAAAAATTCTTACAATTACATCCTCGTTCAGTTTCATCAACAATTCTACTCGTATGCATCCGTATTCGTACTCGTACAATACACAAATTTTAGATGTATGTACTATTGGTATATACACTCCAATGATCAGCTCTTAGCAGCCCATGTGAGTCACATAACACATGTGGGAACCATCATTTGGCAACTAGCATGAAATATCTCATAAAATTACAAAAATATGAGTAATCATTCATGACTTATTTACATGAAAACAAAATTACATATCCTTTATATCTAATCCATACACCAACGACCAAAAACAGCTACAAACACTTTCATTCTTCAATTTTATTTATCTAATTGATCTCTCTCAAGTTCTATCTTCAAGTTCTAAGTGTTCTTCATAAATTCCAAAAGTTCTAGTTTCATAAAATCAAGAATACTTTCAAGTTTGCTAGCTCACTTCCAATCTTGTAAGGTGATCATCCAACCTCAAGAAATCTTTGTTTCTTACAGTAGGTTATAATTCTAATACAAGGTAATAATCATATTCAAACTTTGGTTCAATTTCTATAACTATAACAATCTTATTTCAAGTGATGATCTTACTTGAACTTGTTTTCGTGTCATGATTCTGCTTCAAGAACTTCGAGCCATCCAAGGATCCGTTGAAGCTAGATCCATTTTTCTATTTTATAGTAGGTTTATCCAAGGAACTTAAGGTATTAATGATGTTCATAACATCATTCGATTCATACATAAAAAGCTGTCTTATTCGACGTTATAAACTTGTAATCACTAGAACATAGTTTAGTTAATTCTAAACTTGTTCGCAAATAAAGTTAATCCTTCTAACTAGACTTTTAAAATCAACT
This sequence comes from Rutidosis leptorrhynchoides, assembly GCF_046630445.1. Lineage (NCBI taxonomy): Eukaryota > Viridiplantae > Streptophyta > Magnoliopsida > Asterales > Asteraceae > Rutidosis > Rutidosis leptorrhynchoides. The sequence goes on along the minus strand of NC_092336.1, from coordinate 358,721,529 downwards.
AAACACATATTCTATATCTATATGATATTCTAACTTAATGATTTAAAACCCGGAAACACGATAAACACCATAAAACTGGATATACGCCGTCGTAGTAAAACCGGGGGCTGTTTTGGTTGGGATAATTAAAAGCTAAGAAGAACTTTGATTTAAAAGCTATACTTCTGGAAAAATGATTTTTCTTATGAACATGAAACTATATCCAAAAATCATGGTTAAACTCAAAGTGAAAGTATGTTTTTCAAAATGGTCATCAAGATGTCGTTCTTTTGACGGAAATGACTACCTCTTTCAAAAACGACTTGTAACTTGTATTTCTGACTATAAACTTATACTTTTTATATTTAGATTCATAAAGTTAAGTTCAATACGAAACCGTGGCCACTGGAATCACTCAAAACGGATTAGAAACGAAGAAATGGCGAGTAAAACAAGATTGATAAAAACTACTCATTTTACCTACGTGAAAGTTAGTAATAAATCTATTCCAACCATAACCTAATCAACTTATATTATATATTATGTAATCTTGAGATACCATAGACATGTATACAATGTTTCGGCCTATCATGTCGACCCATCTATATATATATATTGCGGAACAACCATAGACACTCTATATGTGAATGTTGGAGTTAGCTATACAGGGTTGAGGTTGATTCCAAAATATATATATAGTTTGAGTTGTGATCAATACTGAGATACGTATACACTGGGTCGTGGATTGATTCAAGATAATATTTATCGATTTATTTCTGTACATCTAACTATGGACAACTAGTTGTAGGTTACTAACGAGGACAGCTGACTTAATAAACTTAAAACATCAAAATGTATTAAAAGTATTGTAAATATATTTTGAACATACTTTGATATATATGTATATATTGTTATAGGTTCGTGAATCAACCAGTGGTCAAGTCTTACTTCCCGACGAAGTAAAAATATGTGAAAGTGAGTTTCATTAATCCCCTTTTTAGTGCTTTTGCAATATATATTTTTGGGACTGAGAATACATGCGTTGTTTTTATAACTGTTTTACGAAATAGACACGAGTAAATGAAACTACATTCTATGGTTGGATTATTAAACTGAATATGCCCCTTTTTATTAAGTCTGGTAATCTAAGAATTAGGGAACATACACCCTAATTGACGCGAACTCTAAAGATAGATCTATTGGGCCTAACAAACCCCATTCAAAGTACCGGATGCTTTAGTACTTCGAATTTTATATCATATCCGAAGGGTGTCCCGGAATGATGGGGATATTCTTATATATGCATCTTGTTAATGTCGGTTACCAGGTGTTCACCATATGAATGATTTTTATCTCTATGTATGGGATGTATATTGAAATATGAAATCTTGTGGTCTATTGTTACGATTTGATATATATAGGTTAAACCTATAACTCACCAACATTTTTGTTGACGTTTAAAGCATGTTTATTCTCAGGTGAATACTAAGAGCTTCCGCTGTTGCATACTAAAATAAGGACAAGATTTGGAGTCCATTTTTGTATGATATTGTGTAAAAACTGCATTCAAGAAACTGATTTCGATGTAACATATTTGTATTGTAAACCATTATGTAATGGTCGTGTGTAAACAAGATATTTTAGATTATCATTATTTGATAATCTACGTAAAGCTTTTTAAACCTTTATTTATGAAATAAAGGTTATGGTTTGTTTTAAAAATGAATACAGTCTTTGAAAAACGTCTCATATAGAGGTCAAAACTTCGCAACGAAATCAATTAATATGGAACGTTTTTAATCAATAAGAACGGGACATTTCAGTTGGTATCCGAGCGTTGGTCTTAGAGAACCAGAATTTTGCATTAGTGTGTCTTATCGAATTTGTTAGGATGCATTAGTGAGTCTGGACTTCGACCGTGTTTACTTGAAAAATGATTGCTTAACAAATTTTGTTGGAAACTATATATTTTTAACATGTGAATATTATGTGATATATTAATCTCTTAACGTGTTTGATATTATGTGATAGATGTCTACCTCTAGAACAAGTCCCATTGACTCACCTAATAATAATGAAGAGTCAAATGTAAATTGGAATGATTCGTGAACTGATTCACAAGTTCCCGAAGAGGAACTGGAGGAAGAGTCGAAACCGGAAGAAGAGTCGGAACCGGAAGAAGAATCGGAACCGGAAGAAGAAATAGAACCAGTGGGGGAAATAATAAAACGGTTAAGTAGAAGAAAATCCTCAACCAACCGACCAAAGTTAGTTATGGTCAATGGTGTTTCCGCCAAGGAAGCAAAGTATTGGGAGGATTACCAATTCTCCGATGAATCGGATCCCGACAAGGATTCTGATGATGTTATAGAAATTACCCCAACACAATTTAATAAGGCAAAAGAGAACAATAAGGGAAAGGGCATAAAAATAGAGAAATTTGATTCCAAACCCGATGAACTTTATATGTATCGTCAACACCCGTATTTCTTAAGTTGTGACAATAACCCGGGAACCTCTAAACAACCAGGTTTTTCTAAACCAATGTGGAAAACGACGGCTCGTATTAGGGGAACATCATATATCCCTAGAAACTTGGCAAAACGAACCAAAACCGAAGAAAAATAAACGAGCGAGTCGGAATAAGATAGTTGTATTCGTGTGGTGTAATATATGTAATATAGTGTGCTTATACTTTATGATATATGTAAAAATTGCTTGTATTAATACGTATTTTTTAATGAATCTAACTCTTGTCTATTTTACAGTATAAAAACACAAAATGGATAGACAACCCAATATTTTAAGAGACCTACCCGGAGACATGATTGATGAAATCTTGTCTAGAGTCGGTCAGAATTCCTCGGCACAACTATTTAAGGCGAGATCAGTTTGTAAGACATTCGAAGAACGTTCCAAGAATGCCTTGATTTATAAAAGGCTTTCGTTCGAAAGATGGGGGATATCACATTGGGAAATCCATAAGTTACGATGTGTTTACTTTGACGCATATATTGCGGGGAACCCAAATGCTATTTTACGCAACGGGTTAAGAAATTATTTTGACTCAATATATCCGAATATAGGACTTCGTGATTTAGAAAAAGCGGCTAACATGCAACATAAAGAAGCATGTTATGCTTACGGGTTAGTAATATTCACTTCTCACCAAAGTGAGAACAAGAACATCGGGCTACAACTATTAAACAAAACGTTCCCACAAGTGACGGAGTCGGTAATTGGGGTAAGAAATGAGGTTTTTAGATTGTTACGGGACTGTTGGACATTACGTAACCCTCGTCCCTTTGACGACGTTACAACACGCTGTCTTATCAATGACCATAACGGTTATGTTCCACAAGACCAAGGATGAGAAGTAGTCCTAGTAAAACCAGAATGAATGACTTGTTTCTGGACGTATGAATTACGTGTCTTTATTGCCTTTGCTGAACGACTTGTGTACTAGCTAGAATTATCTTCACAACCATCTTGTATCAAATTTATTGTGTGCTATATTTCATGCTATATGTAAAATAAGCGGTATTGTAAGTTTGTAAAATATTGTGTAAAAGTTTGAACGCGAAATATTATTATAATCAGTTTTTCATATAGAATTGTAGTAGTTGAATTGTATATTAGCTACTAAGTATGAACTTAACGGGTAGGTACTACCCGAATTTAAACTTATAAAACGCTAATATGAAGAAAAAGCTTTTATAAATGAGTTCATATTATGCTACGAGATACTATTGACTACTCTTAATATTATGTATGATTAACTTGTTTCATTTGACTATTTTGAAGGAAATGGCACCAACTACTCGACACACCTTGAATATGAGCGAAGAGGAATTTCGTGCCTTTCTTCCCTCAAACATAGCCGTAGTACAGGCTGCGCTACATACCAACAATAACCTTAGATATAGTAGTACTGGAAATCGTGTAGGATGCACCTACAAAGAATTCACTGCCTGCAAACCTTTGGAATTTGATGGAACCGAAGGACCGATCGGATTGAAACGGTGGACCGAGAAGGTGGAATCGGTGTTTGCCATAAGTAAGTGTACTGAAGAGGACAAAGTGAAGTACGCTACGCATACCTTCACAGGTTCTGTGTTAACATGGTAGAATACCTATCTAGAGCAAGTGGGACAAGATGATGCTTACGCACTACCGTGGTCAGCATTCAAGCACTTGATGAACGAGAAGTACCGTCCCAGAACCGAGGTCAATAAGCTTAAGACAGAACTTAGAGGGTTACGAACCCAAGGATTTGATATTACCACGTACGAAAGACGATTCACAGAATTGTGCCTATTGTGTCCGGGAGCGTTCGAAGATGAGGAAGAGAAGATCGACGTGTTTGTGAAAGGATTACCGGAAAGAATCCAAGAAGATATAAGTTTACACGAGCCCGCCTCCATACAACAGGCATGTAGAATGGCTCACAAACTAGTGAACCAGATTGAAGAAAGAATTAAAGAACAGACTGCTGAAGAGGCCAATGTGAAGCAAGTCAAAAGAAAGTGGGAGGAAAACGGTGATAAGAATCACCAATACAACAACAACAGCAATTACAACAATAATCGCAACAACTATCCCAACAATTGCAACTACAACAAACGGCCCAACAACAACAACAACAACAACAACAACAACAACAACAACAACAACAACAGCAACTACAACAATCATCCCAACAACAATAATAACCGCAACAACAACAACAATCAGAAGCAACTATGCCAAAGGTGTGAAAAGTATCACTCGGGGTTTTGCACCAAATTTTGCAACAAGTGTAAAAGAAATGGTCATAGCGCGGCGAAGTGTGAGGTTTACGGACCAGGAGTTAACAAAACGAAAGGAAAAAAATGGTGTCGGAATGAGTAATGGTGGAGCAAGTAGTGTCGGAGCAAGTTATGCCAATGTAGTTTGTTATAAATGTGGAAAACCGGGCCATATTATTAGAAATTACCCGAACCAGGAGAACACGAATGGACAAGGCCGCGGAAGAGTTTTCAATATTAATGCGGCAGAGGCACAGGAAGACCCGGAGCTTGTTACGGGTACGTTTCTTATTGACAATAAATCTGCTTACGTTTTATTTGATTCGGGTACGGATAGAAGCTATATGAGTAGAGATTTTTGGGCTAAATTAAATTGTCCATTGGCGCCTTTGGATAGTAAGTTTTTACTCGAATTAACAAATGGTAAATTAATTTTAGCAGATAATATATGTCGGAATCGAGAAATTAAACTGGTTAGTGAAACATTTAAGATTGACTTGATACCAGTAGATTTAGGGAATTTTGATGTGATAATCGGTATGGACTGGTTAAAAGAAGTGAAAGCAGAGATCGTTTGTTACAAAAATGCAATTCGCATTATACGAGAAAAAGGAAAACCCTTAATGGTGTACGGAGAAAAGTGCAACACGAAGCTACATCTTATTAGTAATTTGAAGGCACAAAAACTAATAAGAAAAGGTTGCTATGCTATTCTAGCACACGTCAAGAAAGTACAAACTGAAGAAAAGAGCATCAATGATGTTCCCGTCGTAAAAGAATTTCCCGATGTATTTCCGAAAGAATTACCGGGATTACCCCCACATCGGTCCGTTGAATTTCAAATAGATCTTGTACCAGGAGCTGCACCAATAGCTCGTGCTCCTTACAGACTCGCACCCAGCGAGATGAAAGAACTGCAAAGCCAATTACAAGAACTTTTAGAGCGTGGTTTCATTCGACCAAGCACATCACCGTGGGGAGCTCCTGTTTTGTTTGTCAAGAAGAAAGATGGTACATTCATGTTGTGTATCGACTACCGAGAGTTGAACAAACTTACCATCAAGAACCGCTACCCACTACCGAGAATCGACGACTTATTTGATCAACTACAAGGCTCGTCTGTTTATTCAAAGATTGACTTACGTTCCGGGTATCATCAAATGCGGGTGAAAGAAGATGATATTCCAAAGACTGCTTTCAAAACACGTTACGGTCATTACGAGTTTATGGTCATGCCGTTTGGTTTAACTAATGCACCAGCTGTGTTCATTGACCTTATGAACCGAGTGTGTGGACCATACCTTGACAAGTTTGTCATTGTTTTCATTGATGACATACTTATTTACTCAAAGAATGACCAAGAACACGGTGAACATTTGAGAAAGGTGTTAGAAGTATTGAGGAAGGAAGAATTGTACGCTAAGTTTTCAAAGTGTGCATTTTGGTTGGAAGAAGTTCAATTTCTCGGTCACATAGTGAACAAAGAAGGTATTAAGGTGGATCCGGCAAAGATAGAAACTGTTGAAAAGTGGGAAACCCCGAAAACTCCAAAACACATACGCCAGTTTTTAGGACTAGCTGGTTACTACAGAAGGTTCATCCAAGACTTTTCCAGAATAGCAAAACCCTTGACTGCATTAACGCATAAAGGGAAGAAATTTGAATGGAAGGATGAACAAGAGAAAGCGTTTCAGTTATTGAAGAAAAAGCTAACTACGGCACCTATATTGGCATTGCCTGAAGGGAATGATGATTTTGTGATTTATTGTGACGCAACAAAGCAAGGTCTCGGTTGTGTATTAATGCAACGAACGAAGGTGATTGCTTATGCGTCTAGACAATTTAAGATTCACGAACAAAATTATACGACGCATGATTTGGAATTAGGCGCGGTTTTTTTTGCATTAAAGACTTGGAGGCACTACTTATATGGGGTCAAAAGTATTATATATACCGACCACAAAAGTCTTCAACACATATTTAATCAGAAACAACTGAATATGAGGCAGCGTAGGTGGATTGAATTATTGAATGATTACGACTTTGAGATTCGTTATCACCCGGGGAAGGCAAATGTGGTAGCCGACGCCTTGAGCAGGAAGGACAGAGAACCCATTCGAGTAAAATCTATGAATATAATGATTCATAATAACCTTACTACTCAAATAAAGGAGGCGCAACAAGGAGTTTTAAAAGAGGGAAATTTAAAGGATGAAATACCCAAAGGATCGGAGAAGCATCTTAATATTCGGGAAGACGGAACCCGGTATAGGGCTGAAAGGATTTGGGTACCAAAATTTGGAGATATGAGAGAAATGATACTTAGAGAAGCTCATAAAACCAGATACTCAATACATCCTGGAACGGGGAAGATGTACAAGGATCTCAAGAAACATTTTTGGTGGCCGGGTATGAAAGCCGATGTTGCTAAATATGTAGGAGAATGTTTGACGTGTTCTAAGGTCAAAGCTGAGCATCAGAAACCATCAGGTCTACTTCAACAACCCGAAATCCTGGAATGGAAATGGAAAAACATTACCATGGATTTCATCACTAAATTGCCAAGGACTGCAAGTGGTTTTGATACTATTTGGGTAATAGTTGATCGTCTCACCAAATCAGCACACTTCCTGCCAGTAAGAGAAGATGACAAGATGGAGAAGTTAGAACGACTGTATTTGAAGGAAGTCATCTCCAGACATGGAATACCAATCGCTATTATCTCTGATAGGGATGGCAGATTTATTTCAAGATTCTGGCAGACATTACAACAAGCATTAGGAACTCGTCTAGACATGAGTACTGCCTATCATCCACAAACTGATGGGCAGAGCGAAAGGACGATACAAACGCTTGAAGACATGCTACGAGCATGTGTTATTGATTTCGGAAATAGTTGGGATCGACATCTACCGTTAGCAGAATTTTCCTACAACAACAGCTATCATTCAAGTATTGAGATGGCGCCATTTGAAGCACTTTATGGTAGAAAGTGCAGGTTTCCGATTTGTTGGAGTGAAGTGGGGGATAGACAGATTACGGGTCCGGAGATAATACAAGAAACTACCGAGAAGATCATCCAAATTCAACAACGGTTGAAAACCGCCCAAAGTCGACAAAAGAGCTACGCTGACATTAAAAGAAAAGATATAGAATTTGAAATTGGAGAGATGGTCATGCTTAAAGTTGCACCTTGGAAAGGCGTTGTTCGATTTGGTAAATGAGGGAAATTAAATCCAAGGTATATTGGACCATTCAAGATTATTGATCGTGTCGGACCAGTAGCTTACCGACTTGAATTACCTCAACAATTCGCAGCTGTACATAAAACTTTCCACGTCTCGAATTTGAAGAAATGTTTTGCTAAATAAGATCTCACTATTCCATTAGATGAAATCTAAATCAACGAAAAACTTCAATTCATCGAAGAACCGGTCGAAATAATGGATCGTGAGGTTAAAAGACTTAAGCAAAACAAGATACCAATTGTTAAGGTTCGATGGAATGCTCGTAGAGGACTCGAGTTCACCTGGGAACGAGAAGATCAGATGAAGAAGAAATACCCGCATTTATTTCCAGAAGATACGTCAACACCTCCAACTGCTTAAAATTTCGGGACGAAATTTATTTAATGGGTAGGTACTGTAGTGACCCGAACTTTTCCATGTTTATATATATATATTAAATGAAATTGTTATTTATATTATTAAGTGTTTCCAACATGTTAAGTAATCAAACTTGTTAAGACTTGATTAATTGAAATAGGTTTCATATAGACAATTGACCACCCAAGTTGACCGGTGATTCACGAACGTTAAAACTTGTAAAAACTATATGATGACATATATATGGTTATATATATAGTTAACATGATATTATGATAAGTAAACATATCATTAAGTATATTAATAATGAACTACATATGTAAAAACAAGACTACTAACTTAATGATTTTGAAACGAGACATATATGTAACGATTTTCGTTGTAACGACATTTAATGTATATATATCATATTAAGAGATATTCGTACATCATAATATCATGATAATATAATAATTTAAAATCTCATTTGATATTATAAACATTGGGTTAACAACATTTAACAAGATCGTTAACCTAAAGGTTTCAAAACAACACTTACATGTAACGGCTAACGATGACTTAACGACTCAGTTAAAATGTATATACATGTAGTGTTTTAATATGTATTCATACACTTTTGAAAGACTTTAAGACACTTATCAAAATACTTCTACTTAACAAAAATGCTTACAATTACATCCTCGTTCAGTTTCATCAACAATTCTACTCGTATGCATCCGTATTTGTACTCGTACAATACACAGCTTTTAGATGTATGTACTATTGGTATATACACTCCAATGATCAGCTCTTAGCAGCCCATGTGATTCACCTAACACATGTGGGAACCATCATTTGGCAATTAGCATGAAATATCTCATAAAATTACAAAAATATGAGTAATCATTCATGACTTATTTACATGAAAACAAAATTACATATCCTTTATATCTAATCCATACACCAACGACCAAAAACACCTACAAACACTTTCATTCTTCAATTTTCTGCATCTAATTGATCTCTCTCAAGTTCTATCTTCAAGTTCTAAGTGTTCTTCATAAATTCCAAAAGTTCTAGTTTCATAAAATCAAGAATACTTTCAAGTTTGCTAGCTCACTTCCAATCTTGTAAGGTGATCATCCAACCTCAAGAAATCTTTGTTTCTTACAGTAGGTTATAATTCTAATACAAGGTAATAATCATATTCAAACTTTGGTTCAATTTCTATAACTATAACAATCTTATTTCAAGTGATGATCTTACTTGAACTTGTTTTCGTGTCATGATTCTGCTTCAAGAACTTCGAGCCATCCAAGGATCCGTTGAAGCTAGATCCATTTTTCTCTTTTCCAGTAGGTTTATCCAAGGAACTTAAGGTATTAAAGATGTTCATAACATCATTCAATTCATACATAAAAAGCTGTCTTATTCGACGTTATAAACTTGTAATCACTAGAACATAGTTTACTTAATTCTAAACTTGTTCGCAAATAAAGTTAATCCTTCTAACTAGACTTTTAAAATCAACTAAACACATGTTCTATATCTATATGATATGCTAACTTAATAATTTAAAACCCGGAAACACTATAAACACCATAAAACTGGATATACGCCGTCGTAGTAAACCGGGGGCTGTTTTGGTTGGGATAATTAAAAGCTAAGAAGAACTTTGATTTAAAAGCTATACTTCTGGAAAAATGATTTTTCTTATGAACATGAAACTATATCCAAAAATCATGGTTAAACTCAAACTGAAAGTATGTTTTTCAAAATGGTCATCAAGATGTCGTTCTTTCGACGGAAATGACTACCTCTTTCAAAAACGACTTGTAACTTGTATTTCTGACTATAAACTTATACTTTTTCTATTTAGATTCATAAAGTTAAGTTCAATCGAAACCGTGGCCACTGGAATCACTCAAAACGGATTAGAAACGAAGAAATGGCGAGTAAAACAAGATTCATAAAAACTACTCATTTTACCTACGTGAAAGTTAGTAATAAATCTATTCCAACCATAACCTAATCAACTTATATTGTATATTATGTAATCTTGAGATACCATAGACACATATACAATGTTTCAACCTATCATGTCGACCCATCTATATATATATTGCGGAACAACCATAGACACTCTATATGTGAATGTTGGAGTTAGCTATACAGGGTTGAGGTTGATTCCAAAATATATATATAGTTTGAGTTGTGATCAATAATGAGATACGTATACACTGGGTTGTGGATTGATTCAAGATAATATTTATCGATTTATTTCTGTACATCTAACTGTGGACAACTAGTTGTAGGTTACTAACGAGGACAGCTGACTTAATAAACTTAAAACATCAAAATGTATTAAAAGTATTGTAAATATATTTTGAACATACTTTGATATATATGTATATATTGTTATAGGTTCGTGAATCAACCAGTGGTCAAGTCTTACTTTCCGACGAAGTAAAAATCTGTGAAAGTGAGTTTCATTAATCCTCTTTTAAGTGCTTTTGCAATATATATTTTTGGGACTGAGAATACATGCGTTGTTTTTATAACTGTTTTACGAAATAGACACGAGTAAATGAAACTACATTGTATGGTTGGATTATTAAACTGAATATGCCCCTTTTTATTAAGTCTGGTAATCTAAGAATTAGGGAACAAACACCCTAATTGACGCGAACTCTAAAGATAGAACTATTGGGCCTAACAAACCCCATCCAAAGTATCGGATGCTTTAGTACTTCGAATTTTATATCATATCCGAAGGGTGTCCCGGAATGATGGGGATATTCTTATATATGCATCTTGTTAATGTCGGTTACCAGGTGTTCACCATATGAATGATTTTTATCTCTATGTATGGGATGTATATTGAAATATGAAATCTTGTGGTCTATTGTTACAATTTGATATATATAGGTTAAACCTATAACTCACCAACATTTTTGTTGACGTTTAAAGCATGTTTATTCTCAGGTGAATACTAAGAGCTTCCGCTGTTGCATACTAAAATAAGGACAAAATTTGGAGTCCATTTTTGTATGATATTGTGTAAAAACTGCATTCAAGAAACTGATTTCGATGTAACATATTTGTATTGTAAACCATTATGTAATGGTCGTGTGTAAACAGGATATTTTAGATTATCATTATTTGATAATCTACGTAAAGCTTTTTAAACCTTTATTTATGAAATAAAGGTTATGGTTTGTTTTAAAAATGAATGCAGTCTTTGAAAAACGTCTCATATAGAGGTCAAAACCTCGCAACGAAATCAATTAATATGGAACGTTTTTAATCAATAAGAACGGGACATTTCACCCGGATGGTAGCGAAGTTCACAATCGTAGTCATTTAGCGTCTCAATCCATTGACGCTATCTCATGTTCAGTTGCTTCTGATCGAAGATGTGTTGGAGACTTTTGTGATCGGTGAATATGGTACTCTTTGTTGCATAGAGATAGCGTCTCCACAGCTTCAATGCGAAGACAACGGCTCCAAGTTCGAGATCATGAGTAGTGTAGTTTCGCTCGTGGACCTTCAGTTGACGAGATGCTTAAGCAATAACCTTCATTCTTTGCATCAATACACAACCAAAACCATTCTTCGAAGCATCGCAGTACACAACGAAGTCGTCACTACCTTCGGGAAGAGATAAGATAGGTGCGGTGGTTAACTTCTGCTTCAGGGTTTGAAATGCTGCTTCTTGTTCTTTCTCCCAAACAAACTTCTTCCCTTTATGAGTTAACGCAGTCAAAGGACGCGAAATCAAAGAGAAACCTTCAATGAACCTTCGGTAATAACCGGCAAGACCTAGAAATTGGCGGATGTAAGTCGGAGTAGTGGGTGTCTCCCATTTGTTGATAGCTTCAATCTTGGCGGGGTCAACTTTGATACCTTGATCACTCACAATATGACCCAGAAATTGGACTTCCTTCAACCAAAATTCACACTTGGAGAATTTGGCATAAAGCTGCTCTTGTCTCAAGAGTTCGAGCACTAACCGAAGGTTTTGCTCATGTTCTTCGTCGCTCTTGGAGTAGATGAGGATATCATCTATGAAGACGATAACGAATTTATCCAGATAAGGCTTGCATACACGATTTATGAGGTCCATGAACACAGACAGTGCGTTGGTTAATCCGAACGGCATCACGAGAAACTCGTAATGACCATAGCGGGTTCTAAACGCAGTCTTCATCACATCACTCTCTTTCTCCCTCAACTGGTGATAACCGGATCGCAAATCGATCTTAGAGTAAATGCTTGATCCTTGCAGCTGATCAAAAAGATCTTCAATTCGGGGAAGAGGATATCAATTCTTGATCGTCAATTTGTTGAGTTCGCGGTAGTCGATACACATGCGGAAGGATCCATCCTTCTTCTTCACGAATAAAACAGGTGCGCCCCAAGGCGACGAGCTCGGTTGGATAAACCCTCGGTCGAGCAATTCCTGCAGTTGACTCTGCAACTCTTACAGTTCGGAAGGTGCTAGTCGATAAGGTGCGCGAGCTACGGGTGCAGCTCCCAGCACTAGATCAATTTGGAACTCCACTGCTCTTGGTGGAGGTAATCCAGGCAGTTCTTCCGGAAAGACGTCGGGGAATTCATTCACGATTCGCACGTCATTCACACTCCTCTCCTCTGATTCTAAAGCCTTCACGTGTGCTAAAACGGCAAGTCGTCCTTTCTTCTTAATCTTCTGCGCTTTCATACAACTAATGAGGTTCAGTTTCGAACTACATCTCTCTCCGTATATAACCAGTGGCTCACCATCTCCTTGTGGTATACGAAGAGCTTTATCTCCACAGATAACATCGGACCTTAATTTGGTCATCTAATCCATACCGACGATCACGTCAAAACTTCACAGTTTGATAGGTATCAAGTCAATTTCGAAATCTACGCCAGCTATGTTAATAATAGCTCCTCGGCCAATTTGGTCAACTTTTTTAAGTTTACCGTTGGCTACCTCGACAAGCATACTTTATTTTAAAGGAACTAATGACCAATTTATCTTATCGCAAAAGTGTCTACATACATAACTTCTATCGGCACCAGTATCAAATAGGACAGAAGCTAAAAGATTGTTGATAGTGAATATACCTGTCACCAAGTCGGGGTTCTCACGTGCATCCCTTGCATTAACATTAAAAGCTCTACCTCGCAGTGGTCCGCCATCCTTCTTCTTATTAGGGCAATCATTCCTAAAGTGGCCCTGCTGTCCATACTCATAGCATTTCCTTAGCCCATTTGGGTTTGTCTTTGCAGCTGGGACAGGAATCTTGCAGTTCTTACCAACATGTCCGATCCTGTTGCACATTTCATAGACCGCATTACAGTACCTAGTGTGGTGTTTGTAACACCTCTTGCACTGCGGTAGAGTGCCCTTGTAGTTCAGGTTTGAACTTGTGCCAGGGTTGGGGTTTCCACCGTTGTTGTGCCTCTTGGCAGGGGTTTGATCATAGGTCCTCCCATACTGTTATCCCACTTTCGCTTGTCACTACTACCCGCTTCAGACTTGGACTTCTCCGGTTCATCGATGAGAATCTGATTCATGAGTGTATGCGCCATGCGCATTGCTTCGGGAACATTCGGTGGCTTGGACGAGGTGACATTACCCTTGATGGACTTAGGGAGTCCCCAAAAGTATCTCTCCATACGCTTGAATTCCAGGGTGACCATGGTAGGACACATAAGAGCTAACTCAAGAAACCTCCGATTGTAACCATCGAGATCGTTGCCAACAGCTTTCAATTGCAATAAACTCTATTTCCATCTTTTGTATCTCGGTTCTCGAACAATACTCATCAATCATAGCCGCTTTGAACTCCTCCGATGGCGTAGCATACGCCTCATCAATACCTTGTGCCTGAGCCATGGTGTTCCAACACGTGAGGGCGCCATCAGATAGTGTGCATGAAGCAAATTTGGTTTTGTTGGACTCGGAACAGTTGCTGACTCGAAATACTGATTCAAGCTTTTCAAACCATCTTGTGAGCCCAACAGGCCCCTCAGTTTCGCTGAAGTTATGTGGTTTACAGCTCTGGAATTCCTTGTAGGTGCACCCGTTTCGAACGGGTTGGATAACCGGCGGTGGTTCCGGTTAAGGATTCATTTCCGCCAAGGCTGCGACGACTCGTTCATTAATCATCTCTTCGATTTGAGCTGCTGTGGGTGTTGTTCGTGTGTTTGCCATTGCCCTTCGAAATAGAAATTTTGACTTAAGTCAAAATCCAGCATTTAATATATAATAATATAGTATATAGTAAACAGGGAAACAACATAACGCATGCCAATTAAGTAACGCAACCAGGCACAAATATCGCAAAACCAATTTACAGTAATGTAAATAGAACACTGTGCAAGAATTTAACAATACAAAGTTCCATTAATAAAGAGTTGCATACATAAGTTCGTACATTACATAAGGAAAACATGGAACTACAAACGAGATTACAAAATGAAACCTACTACAAAGCTCTATGGTGATGGTGGGTAAAGGATGTCCAGCACATGGGATATCTGCTCCTCGAGCTCAGTTACCCGAGCACGGAGGATCTCCACCTCCCTTGCCAGTTCCTCGACAGAGGGAGGGGCTGGCAGAGCAGGCGGTGCTGCTGGTGCAGGTGGTGCTGGTGGTGCAGATGGTGCTGCTGGTGCAGATGGTCCGGCTCCAGAGGTAGATGCTGCACGGCGGTAAGGGTTACGCACGAACGGATCAGCCGGGTAAGGTACGACCTGCTTATGGGCGGTAACCCTAAAATGCTGGCCATGTGCGTCAGTGAATGCTCGTCCTCCGTTGATCCCCGGAATGACGGTGTCATCGAAACGGTACCGCTTCTTTGGCGGGGTGGAGGGTGGCTGTACAGGTGCATCATCAAGGTCCTCCTCGTCGGAGTCATCGTCACTAGTGTCGTCTGTGGATGAGTCGTCGGATGATGAATCAGCTGGGGGTGGCGACGATCGGCGACCGGTAGTCATGATCCGGTATCTGAAAGGTGGGATCGGTATGACACGTCCATCAGAAAGGTGTCGGCACCAATGGTTATGATCATTACGGAACGGGATGTCCCCGTATTCCCCGGGAATCACAACACCACCGGGGCTGGGCTGTGGCTCCTGAGGTACTGGGGCAACTGGAGCTGGAATCTCCGGAGGGTCCTGGGTTCCGACTGCGGTAACCACTGGTACAGGTGTATGGCTGATGGTTTTGGAGGATGAAGCGCCGGGGTCACTGGTTAACGGGATCTGTGTGTCGGTAGCAGCAGTAGGTGAGGTGGCTGACGAGTCTGAATCGCTGCCCAAAATAATGACAGGTGGAATATTCGACATCTGAACAAGGAAAATAAATTTTCCATATCAGTAAGTCATAAGCAAGCAAGTATTAGGCACTATAGCAACCTAGCATGGCAATAAGTACTAATCAGAGATAACATGTGAAAGCAAATAGTAATCATGCAAAGGCAGAAATAGGCATACAGCAAGTTCGCATGGCAGTAAAGATAAGCAATAGCATGCAGTAAGATCATACAGCAGAAAGTAGGCAAAGCATGCAGTAAGTCTCGCAGAAACAAGTAAACAAGCTAGTTGTAGATTAGTCCTATTAGTGAATCCTACTTAGGTCCGGTCTAGACTCACTAATGCAACCTAATTCCCTACAACCAATGCTCTGATACCAACTGTGACGCCCCGTACAAAACCATCATGTACGGATCATCAACAACAGGATCATCACAAGGTCAAACACTATATGCTATTTGAAAACCGATTTGCATTCATTAAAAGATAACGTTTTACAAAGATAACATGTCATAAGACTTATTACAAACCATTGCTCCAAAATAACATTAGTTTACGAATGCAAAACATAAGTTTCATAATTTGAGACATCTCTAGTAATGCAGCGGATAACTAGGACAGTAGGTCCATAACAGCAATTCAATAACAGCATGACATCAAGTCTAACAGGGAAGCAATAAACCTCTAGGCACCTGAGAAATACACGCTTAAAAAGTCAACACGAATGTTGGTGAGCTATAGTTTAAGTTGTAATAGTAACGTAAGATAGGCCACGAGATTTCAGTGCTGCAACAGCATATCAAAACAGTATGAAAAGTATATGCATAACCGTGGGCACCCGGTAACTAGACTTAACATTTATAACCCCCTGAAAGTACACTTGGCGAGTGCGTATGTTCACGAAGTATTAAACACCCGTTAAATGCTAGCACGACTAGCCCGAGTGGGGATGTCAAACCCTATAGATCCATATCTAAGATTCGCGTTCACCGGTTCAAAAACCAATGACTAAACGTTACCGTGCTAAGGGGAATGTTTATGCCGTTGTATAACCCACACACATATAAAGTTTAAGTACTCGTGCCTAGTATGTAAAACGTAAAAAGCACATGTATTCTCAGTCCCAAAATAATTAAAGTAAAAAGGGATGCTATAACTCACAGTGATAAAAGCGGTAAAGTCGGTAATGAAAGTACGCAAGTAGTAAGTCGGTCCGAAAGGTCGTCAACCTAAATCAAATGTTACTAGGTCAGTAGGTTGTCTTTATAAATTCTAATAGTGCGTAAAATAAGTTTAAGTGTCATCATCATCATCATTCATCATCATAAAAGCTAAGTAAGTTCGACAAGAATAGAGATCGAAACAATAGGCTGACTTCGGCCAGGTGCTACGACCTCTTCGTAAATCGAAAAGATGCATAGTCAGTGGCTATGGCTCCGTATATGAGTCCCCTATCCACTGACCAATTTACAGAAGCTAACTCGTCTTTGTTTGACCGTGACGACGGTTTAAGTGCGAGTAGTTCAGAAATTTCAGCACAACGTTAATAGGGTGTAGTGAGTATCGGAGGGCCATAAATCCTAAACCGTAACTCGGATTAAGACGAGGCCTAAACAGAAAATCATCTACTTGAACCGAAATAACTGAAAATAAACTTTCCAGTAGCCCAGGTGGTCTGATCAAATACGAAAATCAGTGGACAAGTGCTCCGGTGGGGTTATTGGTGCTTGATGCTCATCACGGTTCTCATCCTTGATGCTTGTAGCTTCAAGTGTACAACTCGTTGATGGTTTAGTATCACTTTTGACCAATATTCACCATCAATACACAATATGTTAAGACCAAGTAAGAACACAACTCATATAAGAACAATCCAACAAGTATAAGAACAATCCAAGTCAAAAGAGGTGATGGAACCCTAAGCTAGAGAGCTTGGATCCATTTCACACAAGTTACAAGGTTGCAAAGCTAGAAAGCTTGAACCTTTGATGTTCTTGAAGATCTTGAAGCATAAAGCTTGGATCTTTAAGATATATGAAGATAACAAACACAAGTTTGAATCTTTTTAACAAAAAAACATGATCAAAGCAAAAAGAACTTAGATCTAACAAAAAGATATGAAGATTCAAGCTAGAAAGCTTGCATCTTAATTGTTCTTGAAGATCTTGAAGAATAAAGCTTGGATCTTGAAGATGCATGAAGATTACAAACAAAAGTTTGAATCTTTATTACAAAATAGAAAGATTAAAGTATAAAAGAAGTAGATCTACAAAAGATATGAAGGTTCAAGCTAGAAAGCTTGAAAATTCCATGTTCTTGAAAGATTCATGCTTGAATCAACAAGATATAAGTAAGATCAATGCTAAAAGGAACTTTGATCTCCATAAAATGATGATGATGATCATGAAATTGAAAAGAAAAAGGAAGAATAAAGAAAACTTATAAGTATTACTAGAAAGGAAAGAAAGAAAGAACAAGTGTGTGTGAAAATCAAATGAACAAGTGAGAGGTAAATGGCTAGTATTTATAAGCAAAAATTGACAAGGATTGGTGAGGTGGAGGCCATAGTGGCCGAAATTTTGAGGGAAGGGGACACCATGTTGCTTTTTGGTTAGTGGTTGTCTAAAGCATGTACTAATTCTAGAATCCCATGTGATAAATAGATAATCCTTATCCATTATGCTAGTATGACTCATTAATTAATTAATTTATTATTTATTTATTATTATGGGCCACTAGTAATAATACTTGGGCTAATTAATTGGGTCACTAGCTAGAGTAGGGTGGGCTTGAGTCCAACAAGGTAGAAAGTCCAACAAGACTAACTATTGGGCTTTAGCAATTAAATAAATAAAATTAAGCATCCAAAAGCCCAGGTAATCATTATTATAAAATAATAATTAATATTTCGTAGTCCAAAAGTTCCGGTTCCGACAAAAGTCAAACGTGCGCGCAGTCCGCGGTTTATTCGTAACGACAAGTAACATTAACGGTTATAAAGCATCCAATGGACAAGTTAAGCATTCCACATACACCAAAGCATGTTTTAGGGTAAATATGAATATAAAACACGTGTTCCAAGGTTCCGGAGTAATAAAGTAACACAGTATGCACAAAAACGCAGTTTCGCTAAAATACAAGGCATAAAAGTAAGTCGAAAAAGTCTGGTCGTTACATTACCCACCTGTTATTGGAAATTTCGTCCCGAAATTTAAGTTGAAGCAGGTGTTGGAGTCAGGAAAAGGTGAGGATACTTCTGCATCATTTGATCATCTCGTTCCCAAGTGAACTCAGGTCCACGCTTGGCATTCCATCGAACTCGGACAATTGGAATCTTATTGCGTTTCAAGGTTTTGACCTCACGGTCCATAATTTCTATAGGTTTCTCCACGAAGTGGAGTTTGTCATCAATCGTAAGTTCCTCCAGGGGTATGATAAGTTCCGGTGGAGCAAGACACTTTTTCAAATTTGATACATGGAAGGTAGGATGAATAGCACTCAACTGAGTTGGAAGATCCAAATGGTAAGCAACGGGTCCAACACGTTCCAAATTGATATAGTTCCAGTTGGTGATTTCTATGATTTTTATCTTTTTATTATTTTTATTTATTTATGTTTAAACATATGATATTGTGATACATTAATGTATTGTTTAATATTTTTATTATTTGGTACTAATATTTCATATTTGATTTGAAAGTGGGATTTTAAGTCCTATTTCAAATTACCATGCATGTTTATATTTGTATTGTATGTATTTTATTTCATGTACACAACAGGGTAAAACAGCGCATTTTCAAAGACTGGTATTAAGTTCAGCAAAAGCTACTAATTTGGACGACAAAACGAAAAACAAATGTGATGTAACAACAAGACGGAATGAACAAATGATGTGCACCATTTATGATTCAACAAACAAACGGCAATATGTTTGGAAACTTTGGTAAACTTTAATCATTTTTCTACGCTAATCACCCTTAATAATTTAAATTGTTACTGATTTCTTGCAGGTGAGGGCATTGCAAGATCTTAAGTGTGGGAAGGGGTTAAATTCTTTCGGATTTTTAAAATTTTTGACTTATACACTTGGATACCATTAAAAATACTAGTAATGCAGTAGTTGTATTAGAATCTAGTGCTCTCTGATAATAAAGAACAGCCCTAGTCTTATATACTGACTACCCAATTCTAGTAAAATTTTTCAAAATTTTCAAATAAATGAATTCAAAATCATGTTTATACATATTTATGAACGATAAAAATAGGTGTTAACACCGAAATTATTGTTACCTCGGAAAGGACATTAATTGAGAAACAACCCAAAATGTTAGAATTCATTTAAAATGGAATAGAGGACAATAAAAAGGAAAATAAAAGCCAAGTGTGGAAAAAATTTACCAAGTTATTTAAAAACATATATCACATATTTTTGTACAAATAATTGAAGATACTTTTTGGACAAAATTAACTGTTTTACCCGGTAAATTGTAAGATATTTGAAAGAAAGATGGATCTACACGATGAATCAATTCCATCATTAAAAGGAAGTAAAGTCTTCTGAAAAAGAAGCGCGCTTCTTGATTTAGGTCAGGAAGTTATCGTCCAGACTAGTTGTAGAGTCTACGAAAAACCTTGAAAAGTTTTCTCGAAAATCAGCTGGAAATCCACGGACCTCAGCATCAAACAGGGTCGCCAAGTGGTCAGACTTATCCTAACCATGAGAGGATCTGTCTCGTAAAATGGGGAGGATGCCGTGCAAATTAGCTTGATAAGACTAATGAATCAGACCCCCAGAAAAGGATAATCTCCTTAAAGATCAAAAATCAGCTTTTAAGCCTGATATTACTCAATCCTAGAGATTGACTTTAAAGATTGAGAATTACAAACCCATGGAATTCGATGATATCTAAACTCGAGCTTGAACGACAAAATATTTTGATCAAAATTACAAACCGATTTGTTTTCTGAAAACCCATTTTCAATGAGTTCATTATCATTGAACGTAAAATCCTAGGAATTCACCTGGAATTCATTAGGTTACCTGAACCAAATCGGGTGTCAACCGTAAGAACGGTGGTTGCATAGCATGGTCGAAGACAGGACCTTGTGCCAGACCGAAAAACTACAGGGTGAGCTTTACTATTGCTCCTACCAAGGATAGTAATTGCATCCGACACGTTATAGACCATAATTAAAAGCATGTCAGGGGACATTGCCTTAACAGTTGCTTGTTCAACGCTTTCCTTTACAACCGGACGGTAGTTTACCGAAAGGTAATATATGGAGCAAGTATACTGGACGTGTTGCTTTCCCAATACAAGGTTAGCAAGTGGGTGACACAAAACTGCAAGTTTTAAGCTAAAATTTTTAAATATGAAACCCACCAAACCCACAAAAACATTTTGCAAACACCGGTGAAGGGTTATTCCGGAAAACTTATCTAGGGTAAAAGCTAGATTTAATTTTCAAAAGATCAAATGTTTTCATAAAGATCCAATTTCCTTAATGGATCTAAATTTTCATAGTCATGTGGGACTGTAAACCACATCGTTACTATCATTGTTTATACCGTCGTATAGAAATACTGATGTACAAAGTGTGAAGATGTAATGACCCGAAAATTTCTGACCAAATTTAAACCTTAATCTTTATATATTTCCGACACGATAAGCAAAACCTGTAATGTTGAGTCTAGAAAGTTTGAAATCTATATTCGGATAATCAGTTACCCTTTGACCATGCCTGACGATTCACGAACATTTACGATATATACTTATTAATTGAAAACCTTAACAAAATAATTAAGTTATTATTACAATGAATATATGTAAATAGATACATAATATCATTACGAATCTATATAGATATATAAATAAAAGATTTCTATTAATAACTAATGTGTTGTAACCTGTATAATATATATATATATATTAAATTATGATATTATATAAAATAAATAGTACAAAATTAACAACATATCAGATTTAATCATATAACTAGTTATTACTTTCAATATTAATATTAGTGTTATCAGTAATATATATAATCTATAGATACGAACATTAGTCAGTATTATTATTATTATTATTACCAATACAAGTGTTAGTTATCCTTTATTATTATTATTCATTAGTATTAAACTTAGTATTTTAATAAAATTTCCATTTATTGTTATTATCATTATTATCAAATTACAATTATCGTTATTATTATTGTTATAAAAATATTACAATTTATTAGTATATCTTTAATAATATTAGTATCATTTTTATAGTTAATATTATTATTAACAATAAAATTTAGAATTATTAACATTAAGAATTATTATTATCTGTATTATTAATATTATTATTATTATTAATAACTATTATTATCATTATTATTATTAGTATAAATATTAATAGATTATTATTATATGTAGTAATTATTAATTTTTAATAGTAAATTAAAATCTCTATATAAATCAGATAAATTTACTCAAATATTGGTAACCATCTGTCTCTACTTTATTTTTATTTCTTTGTTGTTTTTCTTCTTCCTCTGTATAACCCGTGAACCTACAGCAACTTCCATTTCCATTAAATCAATCGATCATCTCTTGTCTACAATAATCTGATATCCATTATCAATTCACAATTACAGCTACGATCTTTGTTGAAATAAAAAATATATATTAAATATAAAAACAGCTCTTTACGCTGTTCATGAACTCAAATATTTAGACCCTTCATTCGAATTATATTACAAAATCTATAATTACAGTATGGTTAGGAATTCTTCAAGAAATGTTTCTGCAAAATCCCATGTTCCAATTTTTAATATCGAGTGTGAATTTACGAGTCAAAGGTTTATTTCAAAAAGTCAAACGAACCATTCTTGATAAAAATTCGAATTGATTTCGATGTGTTGAGTTAAACTAACGATCCAGAAAGTTTCTGGGTTCGATTTGGAAACTATTTCATGTTATACTTGTGATCTAAAACAGTCTCAATTTAAAAATCAATATCAAAGTTCTTCGTGTTCGTGAATGATGCTGCTACTGCTTGATTTTTAATTTTTTTTCCTGTTAAACCAACTCAGCAATAGTCGAACGTTTCTGTTTTAATTATGATAAGCTAAAATCAAACAATCAATTAGATCTTAGGAGGTTACTTGGGTCGACTGGTTGTAGAAGATGAAAAAGAAATAATCAGATGAATAGGTTATAGGGTTTTAATTCGGTATTAAAATAGATATGTCATAACATAGGAACGGTTTGGGTGTTGGAAGGGTGAACGAGAGGTCTCGGGTTCGAGCCCGGCTTCAGACATTCTTTTTACACAAAGCTTATCTAAAGGTATTATTATTATTATTATTATTATTATTATTATTATAATTACAATTATTATTATTATTATTATTATTATTATTATATTATTATTATTATTATTATTATTATTAATAGAATTATTATAAGTATTATTAAGATTATTATTATTAGTAAAAGTTTCAAAAATATCATTTATAATTTTATTATCATTATTATTAGTAAAATCATTACTTTTAGAAATATTATTATTAGTATACATGATTATTAAAATTAACATTTTTAGTTATCATTTTATCATTAATATTAAAGGTATCATTTTTAACTCTATTATCATTATTATCATTTTTATCAATTCTAATATTATTCCAGTTTTAATACAAAATTTAAGAAATAAAAGATATATATATATATATATATATATATATATATATATATATATTTATATATATATATATATATATATATATATATATATATATATATATATATATATATATATATATATATAAATCTGTTTGATTACAATAATGTGTGTTAATATATATACATGATATAGATTCGTGAATCCAAGGCCAACCTTACACTTGTTCAAAGATGTTATATGTATTTTTACTACAAAATACATTAGGTGAGTATATAGTCCCTTTTAAACTCTAAATATTTTGGGATGAGAATACATGCATTTTATGATTTACGTTATGGACACAAGTGATCAAAAATAAATTCTACGTTGAGTTGTACCATAGCATATTTCTTAATACTTGGTAGCTAATATTTACATGAGGAATGTAAACGCGAATCCTGTTGATAGATATATCGGGCCTGACAACCCCAACCGGGCTGGACGACCAGTTTTCAACGGTTGCACAGTACTTCGTTTCTGTATACTACACTTGGTACGGTGTAGCGATTATTTAAGAATATGCTGCGATGATTTAAATGTTAAGTATGGTTACCAAGTGCTCAACTACTTTTACATACACTTGCGAGTGTATTATGTTTAAATATATGAAACCTTGTGGTCCATAGTTATAACGCTGCTAGCATCAAACCTGTATATCTCACCAACTTTATGTTGACGTTTTAAAGCATGTTATTCTCAGGTACGAATTAAGTCTTCCGCTGTGCATTAGCTCATATTAAGGATACTACTTGGGACCATTTATGCCATATTTCAAAAGACATTGCATTCGAGTCATTGAAGTTCAATAGAGATTATTATTAAGTAAATGGCAGATTAGGTCAATTGGATATTATGAAATGTTAGGCGAACATGTCAACTCTTGATGTAATGAAAGGTTGTCTTTTAAGGATAAATGCAATGTTTGTAAAATGTATTATATAGAGGTCAAGTACCTCGCGATGTAATCAACTATTGTAATTCGTTTATAATCGATATGGACATCGTCCGGATGGATTAGGACGGGTTACTACAGTTGGTATCAGAGCGGTGGTCTTAGCGAACCAGGTCTGCATTAGTGTGTCTAACTGATAAGTTATTAGGATACATTAGTGAGTCTGGACTTCGACCGTATTTACATGTCAAAAGTTTTTCTTATCATATTTAGGCGGAAATCATCTTATCATCCTTAGGGAATTGCCTGCTTACCATTCATAAGTCTAGACACGTCTTACTGCATTTAGTGCATTGATAGTGTATAGACAAAATTCATATCTTAGCATATCTGTTACTTTGGACTTTGGCTGGCATCTTTTCAAAGATTCTCCGTAATTTACGGGATTTTGGTATTACATATACATATGTAAATTATGTATTGAAGAGTACCAAATCTAACTTCTATAATCTATTCCATACAAAAAAATTCATTTCCCCGATTATACAAGATGGATTCCGCATCTAGTTCAAATTCCTCCGATCCCGACAACTATTCCGATATGGATTCGCACTCGAGCTCCGACAACAGTGTGACCGGAATGGATCAACCAATTTCCCATCATCTATTCTGGATGAATTGGGGATGGGTTCGTAATATACTAAATCACTGGAGACAAGAAAAAGGTGATCCGTTTCATCCACCAAATTGCCCTCTTGACGATGAACCTGAAGCACTTACCGGCGAACCTGTTCGAGAAACCATTTTCTCTCTTATTTCTAGAGTCTCTCATCATGATTATATACTATCTCATATTTTGAATCTTGTTCATTCGCTCGCTCCAACCGCCAATCATCCCAGTGTACTAGCAGAAGTTAACGAACTATGCGCTCGCGTGACGGCTTTAGAGAACATGGTGCGAAGGTTACAAACACCAGCAGCACCAGCCGCATAATTAGCACCACCATCATCAACGCCAACAGTACCCTTATTACCCTCAACCACAACCGTGTCGTAAACCTCAACATCACAATCTGTACCTCGGATATCAACCTCACACGCTTCAATATCACTATCTTTACTTCGAATATGATCTCCGTTCTACATATCGTTCTACCTCATGACGATTATGTAATCTCTAATGTTTTAGAGATCATGTAATCTAGTAATAACGATAAATCAAATGAGTTTAATATCCTATTGACTCATTAAATTCATAATTACATCTGAAGAAAATATATATGCAAGTATATTTTCATAAAGATTGTAATTAAAAATTCTTTCGTACAAACTATTAATGATGAAAATATTTTAACGGGTAGGTAGTACCCGAGGAATATTTAGATTTCACATTAATAAGTTACACTGTACATTCTTCGAATCTGATTCAACGGTCATTTACTATCCTACTTATAACCATCGATATATGTATCCGTTCACCGCAGAACAACCATTTTCATACAAATTTCATATTTTGATTTTGACCTATCAGAATCTAACAAGTGGCATAACGAAGAAAACATTGGACAAAATAAAAATTGTTAGAAACAAACAAATTAACTATGAAGAATTTTGTTAAGATTCCACGCTAACTGTTCCTAGCTAACTGTTCCCAGCTAACTGTTAATTTCGTATTACATTTTAATATAGCAATTCTATTTCTGTTATTTACTTTTACGTACTTTAAATCGGGACACATGTACATAATACTTCGGATTAATTATGAGACAATACGTTGTACACGGGTCATGATATATATTTCTTTATTTTACGCACTTTAAATAACGGGACACGTATACAAGGTTTCGACCTATCATATCGACCCATCTATATATATATTTCGGAACAACCGTAGACACTCTATATGTGAATGTTGGAGTTGGCTATACAGGGTTGGAGTTGATTCCAAAATATATATATGGTTTGAGTTGTGATCAATACTGAGACCGGTACACGGGTCACGATACGTATTAATTAATTCGAATATTATATACTTAATTTATATATGAAATTATTGGACCATTGGACAATCAGACTATTGGACTGCTAACTTTGGACAATTAAAATGAATTAAAATGTTGATTATAACATATGAAACTAAACAATTCTTCAAGTTTGCCACTTGATTTCATCTTAAACTTCATTTGTACCTCGACAGTTACAATTCGCGTTCAAATCTTTTCATGATTCTTGAAAACCCCTCAATCGAGAAGATGAACCAACCGCATTTCATCTACGGAAGAAAAGATTTATGCACCTGAAAAACTCTCGAACCCAAATTCATAGTTTAACACGTAACCGTGTTGAATCCTTTACCATTTATTAGCAAAACAACCTTACAATTCCTTTTCAAAGTAGCCAATTTTGTCACAGCTTCAGCAATTTAACTCCGACTTCTCAGTAAGACTAGTCTTATTATAACCTCGATATATATACGTTGTCCTTTCGCCGTCGTTACCGGAGAACCTTTTATATTCCACCATATTACCATCAGCGTTTAACCATCTAAGAACACAATTCTTATAAAAGCACCTCAGTTTTGATAACCGATGACCCAGATCCGTTAACTTTGGAAATGCTGACGAAGCAGCATGTTGTAGATGATCTTTTAACATGACCACAATATTGTCCGCTTTGCCCGCAGGCGCACGGCTTTTTCTTGGCGACCACACACGAGAAGCACTTTCCCAGGAGGTCACCCATCCTGGTAGTGCTCTCGCCCGAGAACGCTTAACCACAACGTACTCGCACTTCTACTTTGCTTGTGATCCCAAAACGCGTTGTGTCATTTAAGCGTGAGTATTACCTTATAATCCCATGATCACTCATGTCTGTGGGCGATGTGGGATTTGCCTAGGGTGTTACATTAATGGTCAAAAGTTGATGATAAAGAAAGAAGTATTAGGAACACTTAATAGAAAATTTAGCACCGAAAAGTGGATTATGCGAAACTATGAAGGAAACCGTGAACACATCATAAAGAATAAGTTTGACTTCAAAGAATCCATATGATTCAGTGCCTGCTGAAACCGTTAGTAAGAACCCTACTCCTTATTCTAAACCTTTCTAGATGATATTCTTCATCATCATCTTATCTTAGATATTATAAGATATCTTCATATCTTCTGTTATACATATTCTCCATATTTCTGGAGATATTTTCACAACTACTTTTATCTGGGATCATGTATCTCTCCGTAATATCAGCGTTACAATATAAAAGAAACTGTGTTAGTTTCTAAATTCTGAAACCTTCGAATTTAAAATATGAATGTTTTGAAATAGTGTTGGGAACTGATGCATGAATTAGTATAATATAATGATACTTGATCAACGTCATTATATTACAATAAGTCATGTTGAGTTTCTAATGGAATGTGATGATTCACAGTACCATCATCATGTGCCATTTACACGACTCTTACATTCTATTTAATTTCTAAAAAAAAAATATCAAGAAAATATTTCTTGATGATTCGGTCTTTTCCAGCATATTCGGGTAATTTGACAAACCAAAATCGTGCCATTACCATTTCTTTCTAAGAGCATTAGCTATGTTCATTCCAAATTTCATACCTACGAATTCCGGACCATTACAAGAGATGCTTAATCGCAAGAAGAGGAAACGAAAGAATGAAGCTCTGAAATAGAAATTGAAGCATAAATCGCAGCAAATAGGAGAAGGTATTAACTGTGGATGACAATGATTATGGAAGCCTGAAATAGGGACATCGAAATATAAGGGAAGATATAAAACCCAACAACCACCCAGAATTTACCAACCGTGTATATCGATACATATGGCAATATAAAAACATGGGAGAACTAGAAACACTAGAAACACTATAAACCCAAGGGTATAGTAGAAGTAAATAGATTCTTCTGACGGTAGATGGAAGAGAAGGATGACAGATGTGAAAATTAAGAGTATATCAAGGATCAGAATGGGATGGAGCATATTGGCGAATGTCTTAAAGTGGGGATTATGGAGAAAGGATAGAAGATATGAGGTATGGAAATAAGGAAGGGAAGGAGGTGGATTTATAGTAAAATATCCGACAGAGAAATCGAAACAGATTGCCTCATTAAATCAAAGAAGATCCTGATCGCCGAAGAACCAAATCTTATTACGTAACATTTTCTTTAAATCCCTTAAATCCTGGAAGTCAATAGTAACTACGTCATCGGTTGAAACGAATATATTTATTTACTCATTTCACTCTTTTGTGATAGCTTCACTCGTACGCTTCACATGATTGAATCGTTTTATCTATATCTCTCAATAATGAAAAAAAAACTCCATTATTACCTCATATTCGTCATGGAAACATTCTTATTGTTATCCATGACGACCTCTATCAAATTTCGGGGACGAAATTTTTTAACGGGTAGGTACTGTAATGACCCGGAAATTTCCGACCAAATTTAAACCTTAATCTTTATATATTTCTGACATGATAAGCAAAACCTGTAATGTTGAGTCTAGAAAGTTTGAAATCTATATTCGGATAATCAGTTACCCTTTGACCATGCCTGACGATTCACGAACATTTACAATATATACTTATTAATTGAAAACCTTAACAAAATAATTAAGTTATTATTACAATGAATATATGTAAATAGATACATAATATCATTACGAATCTATATAGATATATAAATAAAATATTTCTATTAATAACTAATGTGTTGTAACCTGTATAATATATATATTAAATTATGATATTATATAAAATAAATAGTACAAAATTAACAACATATCAGATTTAATCATATAACTAGTTATTACTTTCAATATTAATATTAGTGTTATCAGTAATATATATAATCTATAGATACGAACATTAGTCAGTATTATTATTATTATTATTATTACCAATACAAGTGTTAGTTATCCTTTATTATTATTATTCATTAGTATTAAACTTAGTATTTTAATAAAATTTCCATTTATTGTTATTATCATTATTATCAAATTACAATTAGCGTTATTATTATTGTTATAAAAATATTACAATTTATTAGTATATCTTTAATAATATTATTATCATCTTTTATAGTTAATATTATTATTAACAATAAAATTTAGAATTATTAACATTAAGAATGATTATTATCTGTATTATTAATATTATTATTATTAATAACTATTATTATCATTATTATTATTAGTATAAATATTAATAGATTATTATTATATGTAGTAATTATTAATTTTTAATAGTAAATTAAAATCTCTATATAAATCAGATAAATTTACTCAAATATTGGTAACCATATGTCTCTACTTTATTTTTATTTCTTTGTTGTTTTTCTTCTTCCTCTGTATAACCCGTGAACCTATAGCAACTTCCATTTCCATTAAATCAATCGATCATCTCTTGTCTACAATAATCTGATATCCATTATCAATTCACAATTACAGCTACGATCTTTGTTGAAATAAAAAAAATATATAAAATATAAAAACAGCTCTTTACGCTGTTCATGAACTCAAATATTAAGACCCTTCATTCGAATTATATTACAAAATCTATAATTACAGTATGGTTAGGAATTCTTCAAGAAATGTTTCTGCAAAATCTCATGTTCCAATTTTTAATATCGAGTGTGAATTTACGAGTCAAAGGTTTATTTCAAAAAGTCAAACGAACCATTCTTGATAAAAATTCGAATTGATTTCGATGTGTTGAGTTAAACTAACGATCCAGAAAGTTTTTGGGATCGATTTGGAAACTATTTCATGTTATACTTGTGATCTAAAACAGTCTCAATTTAAAAATCAATTTCAAAGTTCTTCGTGTTCGTGAATGATGCTGTTACTGCTTGATTTTTAATTTTTTTTTCCTGTTAAACCAACTCAGCAATAATCGAACGTTTCTGTTTTAATTATGATAAGCTAAAATCAAACAATCAATTAGATCTTAGGAGGTTACTTGGGTCGACTGGTTGTAGAAGATGAAAAAGAAATAATCAGATGAATAGGTTATAGGGTTTTAATTCGGTATTAAAACAGATATGTCATAACAGAGGAACGGTTTGGGTGTTGGAAGGGTGAACGAGAGGTCTCGAGTTTGAGCCCGGCTTCAGACATTCTTTTTACACAAAGCTTATCTAAAGGTATTATTATTATTATTATAATTACTACTACTACTATTATTATTATTATTATTATTATTATTATTATTATTATTATTATCATTATTATTATTATTATTATTATTATTATTATTATTATTATTATTATTATTATTATTATTATTATTATTATTATTATTATTATTCTTATTATTATTCTTATTATTATCAATAGAATTATTATAAGTATTATTAAGATTATTATTATTAGTAAAAGTTTCAAAAATATCATTTATAATTTTATTATCATTATTATTAGTAAAATCATTACTTTTAGAATTATTATTATTAGTATACATGATTATTAAAATTAACATTTTTAGTTATCATTTTATCATTAATATTAAAGGTATCATTTTTAACTCTATTATCATTATTATCATTTTTGTCAATTCTAATATTATTCTAGTGTTAATACAAAATTTAACAAATAAAAGATATATATATATATATATATATATATATATATATATATATATATATATATATATATATATATATATATATATATATATATATATATGTACAACAATGTGTTAAATACATATAACATAACAAAATTTATATTCTTATTTATTTTAAATATATAAAATAAATATAGGTATTTATTAATATAAAAATGATATAATAAATATATATATATATATATATATATATATATATATATATATATATATATATATATATATATATATATATATATATATATATATATATATATATATATATATATATATATATCTGTTTGATTACAATAATGTGTGTTAATATATATATATATATATATATACATGATATAGATTCGTGAATCCAAGGCCAACCTTACACTTGTTCAAAGATGTTATATTATTTTTACTACAAAATACATTAGGTGAGTATATAGTCCCTTTTAAACTCTAAATATTTTGGGATGAGAATACATGCATTTTATGATTTACGTCATGGACACAAGTGATCAAAAATAAATTCTACGTTGAGTTGTACCATAGCATATTTCTTTATACTTGGTAGCTAATATTTACATGAGGAATGTAAACGCGAATCATGTTGATAGATCTATCGGGCCTGACAACCCCAACCGGGCTGGACGACCAGTTTTCAACGGTTGCACAGTACTTTGTTTCTGTATACTACACTTGGTACGGTGTAGCGATTATTTAAGAATATGTTGCGATGATTTAAATGTTAAGTATGGTTACCAAGTTCTCAACTACTTTTACATACACTTGCGAGTGTATTATGTTTAAATATGTGAAACCTTGTGGTCCATAGTTATAACGCTACTAGCATCAAACCTATATATCTCACCAACTTTATGTTGACGTTTTAAAGCATGTTATTCTCAGGTACGAATTAAGTCTTCCGCTGTGCATTAGCTCATATTAAGGATACTACTTGGGACCATTTATGCCATATTTCAAAAGACGTTGCATTCGAGTCATTGAAGTTCAATAGAGATTATTATTAAGTAAATGGCAGATTAGGTCAATTGGATATTATGAAATGTTAGGCAAACATGTCAACTCTTGATGTAATGAAAGGTTGTCTTTTAAGGATAAATGCAATGTTTGTAAAATGTATTATATAGAGTTCAAGTACCTCGCGACGTAATCAACTATTGTAATTCGTTTATAATCGATATGGACATCGTCCGGATGGATTAGGACGGGTTACTACAGCAGAATAAAGAAGTGATTCTAGTATTTTTTTTTCAAGACTATTTTGTTTGAGGACAAGCAACGCTCAAGTGTGGGAATATTTGATAATGCTAAAAACGAACATATATTTAATAGCATTATCCCTCTAGTAAGACAAGCTTTTAGTTGCAATTGTTCTATTTACAAGTGATATTCGTTTAAATAATAAAAGGTGAAGACAAAAGACAGATTCGACGAATTGAAGATGCAAACGACCAAAAAGCTCAAAAGGACAAAATTAAATCAAAGTGGTTCAAATTATTAATGAAAAACGTTTCAAAATTACAAGAACACAAGACGCGAAATGCAAAATACAAGATATTAAATTGTACGCAAGGACGTTCGAAAATCCGGAACCGGGACCAGAGTTAACTCTCAACGCTCAACGCAATGGGCTAAAAATTACAAATCAGCTATGCACATAAATATAATATAATATTTAAATAATTCTTATAATTATTTATATATTATATTTATTTATTAAAACGTCGACAAGCTTGTGAACAAAAACATGTGAGCTGGTACCAACCTCCATGCGATCGCATGGCCTGGAGGCACAAAATCCATGCGATCGCATGGCACACTTTTTCAGCTCAGGACCTATAAATTTCGCAGTTTGGTGATGATTTTAGCCATCTTTTTCTTTCCTTTCTCTCAACGTAAACATATATATATATATATATATATATATATATATATATATATATATATATATATATATATTATAATTTTAATTTTAATTTTAATTTTAATTCTAATAATAAGGGTATGTTAGCGAATGTTGTAACGGTGTAAGTCGAAATTCTGTCCGTGTAACGCTACGCTATTTTTAATCACTGTAAGTTATGGTTAATGTTATTTTTAATTTAATGTCTCGTAGCTAAGTTATTATTATGCTTATTTAAGACGAAGTAATCATGATGTTGGGCTAAAAATATTAAAATTGGGTAATTGGGCTTTGTACCATAATTGGGGTTTGGACAAAAGAACGACACTTGTGGAAATTAGACTATGGGCTATTAATGGGCTTTATATTTGTTTAATTAAATGATAGTTTGTTAATTTAATATAAAGATTTACAATTAGACTTGCCTATAAATAACCATATACACTCGATCGGACACGATGGGCGGGATATTCATATGTACGAATAATCGTTCATTTAACCGGATACGGGAATGGATTAATAGTTAATAGACTTATTAAAACAGGGGTAAATTATGTACAAGGACACTTGGCGTAATTGTTAACAAAGTATTAAAACCTTGGGTTACATGCAGTCGATATCCTGGTGTAATTATTAAACAAAGTATTAAGACCTTGTTATAGTTTAAGTCCCCAATTAGTTGGAATATTTGACTTCGGGAATAAGAATAATTTGACGAAGACTTTCGCACTTTATGATTATAATTGATGGACTATTATGGACAAATTCGTATGGACATATCCAATAATCCAGGATAAAGGACAATTAACCTATGGGAATAAACTAAAAACAACACGTCAAACATCATGATTACGAAAGTTTAAATAAGCATAATTCTTTTATTTCATATTTAATTGCACTTTTAATTATCGCACTTTTATTTATTGTCATTGTATTTAATTTCACTTTTAATTATCGTACTCTTTAATTATCGCAATTTTATTTTATCCCACTTTTATTTATCGCAATTTCATTATCGTTATTTAATTTACGCTTTAAATTAAGTTATATTTATTTTTAATATTTTACATTAGGTTTTAACTGCGACTTAAGGTTTAAAATCGACAAACCGGTCATTAAACGGTAAAAACCCTCTTTTTATAATAATAATATTACTTATATATTTTTTTGTATTTTTACAAATATAGTTTTTTAAAAAATATAGCGTTAAGCTTGTTTAAAAGATCCCTGTGGAACGAACCGGACTTACTAAAAACTACACTATTGTACGATTAGGTACACTGCCTATAAGTGTTGTAGCAAGGTTTATGTATATCCACTCTATAAATAAATAAATAACTTGTGTAAAATTGTATCGTATTTAATAGTATTTCCTTGTAAAAATTAATACTATTTCCTAGTACACCTCGCACACATCATTGATTTAGCTAGCTTTTTTGATTTTCAAGACTACTCAAGTAATTAGTCATGACTAAGTCAGCTGCATCTTGTCTTGCTGCGATCATGGAGATTATTCGCAGTAGGACATCGTCTGGACTTGTCTCTGGTGGGGTAGTGGGTTTGGTAGGTTTGTTGTGCGGATGAGCTAGGATCTTATCAGAGTAGACAACAGAGTCCTCACATTCAGCCTCATATACCTTGGCCGAATGTGGGTTAGTACAATTCTAGCATAATTGCACTTGAGACATATGTTGCGGGAGTTTCTTTAGATCTCCGACTTCTTTGGCGAGGTTTTCTATTTGATCCGATAGAAATTTAATGGTTTTATTTTCGATAGGATCGGAGGTGGAAAGCGGTGTTGCTGATGAAATGTGCTCTTCCGTGTTCCAATTGTGATGGTGCATAGTCATCTCCTCGATCAATCTGCACGCCTCGTCAGCAGTGAAGTTCATGAAATTATCTTGAGAAACAGCATCAAGAGTAGACTTGTTGTTCTGATTCAGACCTTTGTAGAAGGTTAAAATCAAATTAGAGCTCTCAAGACCGTGGTTTGGGCATCTTCGAAGCAAACATTTGAATCTATCCCATGCAGTGTAGAGTGATTCATCGTATGCTTGTTGAAAGTTTACGACGTCATTCCTAAGTCTGATTTGTTTTGATGGGGGAAAGTACTTGATTAAGAAAGTTGTTTCCATTTCCTCCCATGAGGTGATAAAGTTGGGTTCTAACCCCTCGAACCAGGTTTTTGCATGAAGAGTTAAAGAATAGGGGAACAGATATAGACGAACTACATCTTGTTCAACCCCATTTTGCTTATATGAGTTGGATACGGAGAGGAATCTATCTAAGTGATGTGTGCGAGGGGTAGTACGAAATAGATATTATTTTACTACGAAATACTATTAAATACGATACAATTTTACACAAGTTATTTATTTATAGAATGGATATACCTAAACCTTGCTACAACACTTATAGGCAGTGTACCTAATTGTAGAGTAGTGTAGTTTTTAGTAAGTCCGGTTCGTTCCACAGGGAGCTGGCTAAGTAGTATTATTATTATAATAGGGGGTTTTTACCGTTTAATGACCGGTTTGTAGCTTTTAAAACTTAAATCACAATTAAAACCTAATGTAAAATATTAAATATAAATATAACTTAATTTAAAGCGTAAAGTAAATGACGATAAATAAAAGTACAATAGTTAAAAGTGCGATAATTTAAAGTACGATAAATAAAATGACGATAAATAAAATGATAGTAAATAAAAGTGCGATGAGATATAAAATAGGAGAATTATGCTTATTTAAACTTCTGTAATCATGATGTTTGACGTGTTGAATTTAATTAATTACCAAGGGTTAATTGTCCTTTGTCCTGGATTATTCGATATGTCCATCTGGTTTTGTCCATAATAGTCCATCGATCATAATTATAAAGTGCGAAAGTCTTCGTCAAATTACCCTTATATCCGAAGTCAAATATTCCAACTAATTGGGGATTCAAACTGTAACAAGGTCTTAATACTTTGTTTAATGAATACACTAGGTTATCGACTGTAATCCAAGTTTTTAATACTTTGTTAACAATTACACCAATTACCCTTGAATGTAATCCACCCCTGTTTTAATGAGTCCATTGACTATTAATCCATTCCCGTGTCCGGTCAAATGAACAATTATTCATATTTATAAATATCCCGCCCACCGTACCCAGTCAAGCGTATATGGTTCTATATAAATACGTCAAGTTGTAATCTCTATATTATATTAACAAGATATCATTTAGTTAATTAAGTATAAAGCTCATTAATAGCCCATAGTCCAATTTCCACAAGTGTCAGTCTTTTGTCCAAACCCCAATTATGGTCCAAAGCCCAATAACCCCGTCTTTAATATTTAGTCCAACATCACGATTACTTCGGCTTAAATAAACATAATAATAACTTAGCTACAAGACATTAATTTAAAAAGGTTGAACATAACTTACAATGAGTATTTATCGCGTAGTGTTACAGGGACAGAGTTTCGACTTACAAAACCTTAAAACATTCGCTAAAATAACCTTATTATTATTATTATTATTATTATTATTATTATTATTATTATTATTATTATTATTATTATTATTATTATTATTATTATTATTATTATTATTATTATTATTATTATTATTATTATTATTAACTTAATATTAAAATTAAAATTATAAATATAAATATAGATTGAGAGATTGAAGTAGAAAAAGGTGTAAAGAAATCGGCCGAATGCTCGAGCTTTAATAGGCCAATTGTGTCCTGGTTTACTCCGCGATCGCGATGGTTTTCTCCTTTATATCTCCGCGATCGTGGAGCTCTTGTATCCAGCTCATCCAGGTGAATTAAACGTGGGCTGCTAATAAATATAATATATAATATTATATATAATTAATTATATATTATATTATATTCTTGTGCATAGTTGACTTGTAATTTTAGCTCCGTTGAGTCATACATTGATAGTTGGTTCATGTCTCGGTTTCGGATTGTCGAACGCCTTTTTGTACGCTTAGATATCTTGTACTTTGCGTTTTTAGCTTGTACTCTTGTAATTTTTAGACATTTCTTATCAATAAATTGAACCACTTGGATTGTATCTTGTACATTTAAGCTTTTTGGTCATTTGCGTCTTCAAATTGTCGATTATGTCTTTTGTCTTCACCTTTTATTATTTAAACAAATATCATTTGGAATTAGAACAATTGCAACTAAAAGCTTGTCTTTCTTGAAGGATAATGCTATGAAATATGTGTTCGTTTTTAGCATTATCAAATATTCCCACACTTGAGCGTTGCTTGTCCTAAAGCAATATAGAACTTGAATATAACTTTATTATAATCACTTCTTTATTCTTCACACTTTGTACATCAGTGATTTTGATACAGCTATATGAACAATGATAGTAACATTGTGGTTTACAGTCTCACGTGACTATAAAAATTTAGATCCTTTAAGGAAATTGGATCTTTATGAATATATTTGATCTTTTAAAAATTCAATCTAGATTTTACCGTAGACAAGTTTTTCGGAATAACCCTTCACCGGTGTTCGTAAATTGTTTTTGTGGGTTTTGTGGGTTTCAGATTTTAAAATTTTAGCTCAAAACTTATGGTTTTGTGTTATCCACTTGCTAATCTTGTATTAGGAAAGCAACACGTCCAGTATACTTGCTCCGTATATTACCTTTCGGTAAACTACCGTCCGGTTGTAAAGGAAAGCGTTGAACAAGTAACTGTTAAGGCACTGTCTAATGACATGCATATGTTCATGGTCCACAACGTGTCGGATACAATTACTATTCTTTGTAGGAGCAATAGTAAAGATCACCCTATAGTTTTTCGGTCTGGCACAAGGTCCTGTCTTCGACCATGCTATGAAACCACCGTTCTTACAGTTAACACCCGATTTGGTTCAGGTGACCTAATGAATTCCAGGTGAATTCCTAGGATTTTACGTTCAATGGTAATGAACGCATTGAAAATGGGTTTTCAGAAAACAAATCGGTTTGTAATTTGATCAAAATATTTTCTCGTTCAAGCTCGAGTTTAGATATCATCGAATTCCATGAGTTTGTAATTCTCAATCTTTAAAAGTCAATCTCAAGGATTGAGTAATATCAGGCTTAAAAGCTGATTTTTAATCTTTTAAGGAGATTATCCTTTCTAGGGATCTGATTCATTAGTCTTATAAGCTAATTTGTACGGTGCCCCCCATTGTACGAGACAGATCCTCTCATGGTTAGGATAAGTCTGACCACTTGGCGACCCTGTTTGATGCTGAGGTCTATGGATTTCCAGCTGATTTTCGAGAAAACTTTTCAAGGTTTTTCGTAGACTCTACAACTGGTCTGGACGACAACTTCCTGATCAAGAAGCGCGTGTCTTTTTCTCGAAAGACTTTACTTCCTTTTACATTCCATTTATATTACATTAAACTGGGTAAAACTGATTAATATCGTCCAAAACAAAAGTATCTTCAATTATTTGTACAAAAATATGTGTATATGTTCTAAATAACTTGGTAAATTCTTCCTATACTTAGCTTTTATTTATATTTTTCTTTGCTTTTTTATTCTCCTCTATTCCATTTTTAAATGAATTCAAGCGTTTTAGGTTGTTTCTCAATTTATGTCCTTTTCGAGGTAACAATAATTTCGGTGTTAACACCTAGTTTTATCGTTCATAAATATGTATAAACATGATTTTGAGTTCATTTAGTTGAAAATTTTTTAAAATTTTTACTAGAAGTGGGTAGTCAGTATATAAGACTAGGGCTGTTCTTTATTATCAGAGAGCACTAGATTCTAATACAACTACTGCGTTACTAGTAAAGTTTAACGGTGGGTATTAAACCAAGTGTATAAGTCAAATGTTTAAAACCGAAAGAATTTAATCCCTTCCCACACTTAAGATCTTGCAATGCCCTCATTTGCAAGAAATCAGTAACAATTTAAATTATCGAGGGTAATTAGCGTAAAAAGATGATTAATATTTACCAAGGTTTCCAAATATATTATTGTTTGTTTGAATGATAAATGGTGCACATCATTTGTTCATTCCTGCAGTTGTTATTTCACATATATTTTTCGTCTTGTCGTCAAAATTAGTTGCTTTTGCTGAACTTAATGCCAGTCTTTGAAAGTGCGCTATTTTACCCTGTTTTGTACATAAGATATATATATATATATATATATATATATATATATATATATATATATATATATATATATATATATATATATATATTTGAAGTTGGGTATATCACCCCACGTTCAAAAATTATTAAAATCTAATAATAAAAGTTAGAAAATTATAAAAACTATTACAGTATCAAAAGAAGTATTAAAAGTATAAAATTACAGGTTACAAAATAAATAAAAATAGGAATAAAAGAAAATTACGGTTGATGAGGATAGTTCCAGTAGGGATTCCATTCATAGCCGTAAGTGCTGTAGAATGCTTGAGCTGGGTTATATGTAGGGAACGGTGGTCGGGTCTGTATAGTGCAGGAAGGAAATATGGCCGGTTGAGTAGGAACGTAGTTTGCATTTATGTAGGCACAATGGCTTATGATTTGGCTTTGATGATATTGCCAATCTGCAAATGCTCGTTGTCTAGCCATTTCATACTCATTTTGGACCATAAAAATTTGCAATTCTGTCATCTGATTTCCTCCATCTACATTACCTTGATTTTGATTACGCTCTTCCTGTGGATGACTCCCTTGATATGGTTGTGCAATGTTATTTCTTTTCAATAAAACCTTTGCACCAGCATATACTCGTATATCAATCTGATCACGAGGAATGGGTTCTTGTACTAACTCCCTTCTCCGAGTACTATCCACACCGAGGTACTCAGCAATTAAAGTCACAAAAATACCACCTCCTATAATACTATTGTTTCGCATTCCCTTTATCATTTCTGACAAAAAATAACCCACACAATAAGGAATATTTACAAAGCTCTGTGGGTCTCTAATACACATCAGATAAAATAAATCATTTTCATTCACTTTATCTTTATTTTTACCCCTTTGTGTAATAGAGTTGGAAATGAATCTATGGATTACCCTAAGCTCAGCTCTATCTATATCAGTATAAGAATAGTGACCCCCACGAAAACGATTATGGCTAGTCATTCTATTCTACAACTCATTCATATCAAAATCCTGATCAACCCTTCTACCATTACTTATCAACTGTCTACAATCATCAATTAATAGTTCTTCAGGCGTATAAATACACAAAGCTTCAGCCATATCTAATAAAGACATACGGTGCATTATACCTCCTAATAAGAATCTAATAAAACTTTTATCTGTTAAACTAGTTACTTCATCATTTAGTTCAATAGTACTTAATAACTCAACACACCATTCCTTATACACAGGTCTACGTATAGTGAATAGACTAACCCAATCATTTACCATACCTTTGTGTAAGTAATTCTATGATTGGCTCAGCCAATCCCACTGTTTCTAATGATGCCCAATCTATCACCCTGGGCACTTCAACATTCTTAGGTTGCAGAATGTTTAAGTTCCGGTAGAATTTTGGATACTCTGTCCAAAATCTGTCAAAAACTAAGTTCGGGTGTAGATTTGCTTCAACTGCTCGTGATAATGGGATAAAAGGGTGCGGTTGATTTTGTTTGTATTGTTCACTAAAATCTTGATCCTCGTCATCTTCATTATAAGTATTAAAGTTTTGTGGTGCAGATGAAGATTCACCTCGTTCATTCTGCGAAACACATTAAACAAAAAATTTGTGCATCCAAAAATGCATTAGTGTTAGCAAAATAACAATTTAAAACAATTACAATAACATGTTTAATCCATATTAAACTTATACTCATTTTTATATTTTTATCAATTCTACAATTTTTCAAATAAACATATATGAAAATGCATACAAAGTTCATAAGCATTTTACTCAAATAACATGTCAAAATAATCATTATTAGTATTTAAACAAGTTTCAAATGGCATTCATATCAAAATAACCTCGTTCATGCATTTTTGACTTAAAAAGTCAACAAATTGGCTCAAAAATTATGTTTGTAATCAAAGTTTGGATCAATTAACACCTTAAACATGTTACACTACTTAATTTAGCATCAATTCATAACAAAAATCGGCCATAACTCGTTTATATCAAAAAGCCTGAAATTTGTTCAAGAACACAAACCCTAGATTTCTAAATTTTTTGAAATTTATGACTTCAAATCATGTTGAATAGCATCAATGTAGGTTATACAAGCATAATATACAAACAATTTAACTATAATCGAGCTAGAAATCATCAAATTCAAATTAGGTAAAAATTCTATCAAGAACACTACAAATTCGAAATTAAAGGGTGTTTGGATGTAGAAATTACCATTCTCATTGAAAGGGTTCTAGGTAGGAATCTCCTCATCGTAATATAGCAACAAATTTGATGAGAAACGGTGCAAAATTGCGATTTTTGGGGTGTTTTTTTTTTATAAATATTTTTGGCATACTTTAGATCAATAAAACTAAAAATAATGATAATAAAATTTCTCGTCCCGCCCTCGGGTAAAGCAATTTCGGTTCAACGACCTAGTCTTCAACTCACGATGAATTTTAAAAATCAATTTTTTTAACTTAATGAAATAAAGTAAATTTTGTTTTTAAATTCACACCAAACTTAACTTTAAAATGCATAAAATTTCGTATAAATATTAATAATTTTTTATATACATTAATTTTACAAACTTATATTTAAAATAATATAGTTATATATTAATTTTAAAAAACAAGGTAAAAATAAAAATAAAAATCTTTTTGGTCTTTTATCCCACTTTAATCAATCAAATATTAACAAAAATATACGTCTCTCTTTTGGGTAAAGTAATTTCGGCTATATTACATAATTTTACTCATGATGAATTTTTGAAATATTTTGGATTGATTGATTAAAGATATTTATACCTTATGAATAAACGGTAAATTTCGCAGTGATGCATTAAATTTTTGTATGATATCAATAATTTCAGTTTATTATACCTAATTCTATTGAATATCAATTTAATACTTTATAGCGAACGATTCAGCGTTTATTAACAAAAGGTTAAAAGAAATAAATAAAAATAAAATAAAAACTGTACATACTTACCTATGAGAAAGAATTCTTAGAGACCTGCTTTAGTCGTCTCATAGGAGAGTCGTTCGATTTCATTTTCCATTGCTACATAAGCGTAACCTCGAATTTTTAATAAATTTTCTTCTAAACATATGAACGGTCCTTCTCTGCATAGAGTAACGAATTCAGAATTGGAATGTGTTTGATTGTTCAAACATTTCCCTTCGTGTGACCATTTTCCGCATTTATGACATCTTTCAAGGTGTCGTGCTCTTCTTTTTGTTGCGAATTTTGATTTTCCTTTACCAAAATGTGTCTTATTATGATTTTTCCTGAGTTCTTTCCTTACTTCGTCCATTTTTCCTCTTATGAATGATACCAGTTCACTCGAGAAAGTGTTATTATTACGTTTAGTAATCATAGCGTATAGTAGTAGACCATGGTTCAGATAAAAGGAATTCTTCATCTCGTAAAACCTAAAAAACAAAAATTCAGAATAGAGGGAGAAGACTAGTTCTTTAGGGTCTGCTAGGGAAAGACCATTCGGATTCCATTTTCGAGAACTACACGAAAATAGAAAATCTAACTCTAGACAGCATTATATTATCCTTTAAAACATTTGAATCTCCCCACACTTAGTTAGCTGTGGTATCGAAATTGTGATTAACTTCATTATTAACTTCAATTGGACCATCAACAATTTTCACATTTCTGACTTTTGCTTCAAACCATTTGTTGATTTCCTCAGTAACATTCACAAATTAAATTAACATCGCCTTTTCTTTAGGCGACAAATTGGATACTAATCGGTTACATAACTTAAAGTTCCCCTTAATCCTAGAATCTTGAATCCGTTTATAAAGTTTCTTTGTTGAACTGTTAAAAA
Source organism: Rutidosis leptorrhynchoides (assembly GCF_046630445.1). NCBI lineage: Eukaryota > Viridiplantae > Streptophyta > Magnoliopsida > Asterales > Asteraceae > Rutidosis > Rutidosis leptorrhynchoides. The sequence goes on along the minus strand of NC_092336.1, from coordinate 358,678,751 downwards.
CGGGTTCATCTAATTTCGTATCAACAACGGGGTTCTTTGTTATCGGGTCATCATTATGTGTTTCTTCATCTTCTCCACACTTAGGCGTTTTTATTGGTTCAACAGTTTTTGTTGGTGAAGATTGAAACTTTCGATTCACAAAGGTGACCGATTTATCACCATCCCTAAGTGTCATTCTACCTTCTCTTACATCAAAGAACGCCTCAGTGCTTGCTAAAAATGGGCGACCTAAAATTAGAGGAATATCCAGGTCTTCCTCCATATTAATAACTATGAAGTTTGCAACAAAGGTCAAACTTCCCACTTTAACAAGTAAATTGTTGCCTAATCCAATCGGGTGTTTAATGGTTTGGTTAAACAATTGAACACCTATTTTGGTTGGTCTTAATTTACCCACACCTAATCTTTTATATAAGGAAAGAGGCATAACATTCACACTCGCTCCTAAATCTGCGAGCCCATTATACATAGCACCATCATTAAGCAAGCAAGAAATGATAAATTCACCTGGGTCTCCTACTTAAGTAAGTAGAGTTGGTTTGTTAACCTTTTCCGGGTGGTCTTTTCTTGGTTCTTTCACTTCTACTTGAACTTTTTGTTCACATTTTTCTTCGTTTCTTGGAATGGGAGGTTTATAAAGAAATTCTTCTTCATCACTCCAATTTGAAATTTCTCCATCTTCCACTTTTGGTTTTTCACATATTGTTGACAGTATATTTATGTTTTCATTCTGAGGGTTTTCTTGGGTGGTGAAATTATGATTAACTTCATTATCAACTTCCATCGGACCATGTATGTAATGTTTAACTCCGTGACCATTAACTTTAAATTCAATCCCATTTGAATTTATTAACTCTATTGTTCCGTATGGGAAAACTCTTTTGACTATGAATGGTCCAGACCATCTTGATTTCAATTTTCAAGGAAATAGCTTGAATCGTGAATTGAAAAGAAGGACTCTGTCTCCTTCCTTAAATTCTTTTGAACTTCTGATTCTTTTATCATGCCATTTCTTCATTTTTTCCTTATAGATTAACGAATTTTCATATGCTTCATGTCTTAATTCTTCTAATTCTTTTAGTTGACTTAATCGTAAACGTCCAGCTTCATGTAAATCAAGATTATATGTCTTCAAAGCCCAAAATGCTTTGTGCTCAATTTCTACTGGAAAGTGACATGCTTTTCCGTAAACGAGTTTAAAAGGTGTGGTGTCAATTGGAGTTTTGTAGGCTGTTCTAAAAGCCCAGAGTGCATCCTCCAATTTCATGGACCATTCCTTCGAATTTGATCCTACGGTTTTCTCTAGAATACGTTTTAAAGCTCGGTTGGTATTTTCAACTTGTCCACTTTTTTGTGGATGATAAGCGGTTGAGATTTTATGAGTTACTCCATATCTTTTGAGAACTTTCTCAAGTTGATTATTACAGAAATGAGTACCCCGATCACTTATTAAAGCTTTCGGTGTTCTGAACCTTGCAAAAAGACATTTTAAGAAGTTGACTACAACTCGTGCATCGTTAGTTGGGAGAGCTTGTGCTTCCCCCTATTTAGATACATAATCAATGGCAACGAGAATGTATAGATTATTACGAGATTTTGGAAATGGACCCATAAAGTCAATACCCCAAACGTCAAATACTTCACATACTTGAATGACATTTTGTGGCATTTCATCACGTTGACTTATTTTTCTGGCCCTTTGACAAGCATCACAGGATTTACAGAGAAGGTGTGCGTCCTTGAAAATTGTAGGCCAATAGAATCCAGCATCGTAAACTTTTCTTGCTGTGAGTTGAGGCCCATAATGCCCTCCTGTTGGTCCTGTGTGACAATGGTTTAAGATTTGACTAGCTTCATCTCCGAATACGCATCGGCGTATTATTCCACCGGGACATCTTTTAAACAAATGTAGATCTTCCCAGAAATAGTGTTTTATATCACTAAAGAATTTCTTTCGTTTTTGGTACGACAACCCTTTTTCAAGGAATCCACATACTAAGTAGTTTGCATAGTCTGCAAACCATGGAATTTCATTATAATCAATTTTCAAGAGATATTCATCAGGAAAGTTGTCTTATATAGCCCATTCATTTAGAACTTCTAATTCGGGATTTTCTGCTCCCTTTTTGTCTCGGATTTCAATATCGAACTCTTGTAAGAGTAAGATCCAACGGATTAATCGTGGTTTGGCATCTTGTTTTGAAAACAAGTATCTAAGAGCAGAATGATCAGTATAGACCACTATTTTAGCTAGAACGAGATATGAATGAAATTTGCCAAAAGTAAAGACAATAGCCAGGAGTTCTTTTTCAGTAGTTATGTAGTTCGTTTGTGCTCCTTGTAATGTCTTACTAGCGTAATAAATAGATTGAAATCGTTTTTCAATTCTTTGTCCTAAAACGGCTCCCATTGCGAAATCACTTGCATCGCAAATGAGTTCAAATGGTAGATTCCAATTTGGAGTTATCATGATCGGTGCTATTAGTAAGTTTTTCTTTAAGAATATTAAAAGATTTGATGCATTCATCCTAAAAGATGAATGAAGCATCTTTTTCTAGGAGTTTGTTCATAGGAGTGGCAATTTTAGAAAAATCTTTTATGAAACGTCGGTAAAAACTGGCATGCCCTAGAAAACTCCTAACTCCTCTAACATTGGTGGGATGTGGAAGTTTAGCAATTACATATACTTTAGCTCTATCCACTTCAATTCCTTCCTTTGAATTTTTATGACCAAGAACGACGCCTTCTCTAACCATGAAATGGCATTTCTCCCAATTAAGAACTAGATTTGATTGTTCGCATCTAATAAGCATTCGTTCAAGATTAACTAGACATGTTTCAAAAGTATCACCGAAGACTGAAAAGTCATCCATGAAAACTTCCATGCATTCCTCTATCATGTCGTGAAAAATCTCCATCATACACCTTTGAAAGGTTGCAGGGGTGTTGCAAAGTCCAAATGGCATGCGTTTGTAAGCAAAAGTACCATAGGGGCACGTGAATGTGGTTTTCTCTTGGTCCTCGGGTGCGATTGGAATTTGAAAGTATCCGGAGAAACCGTCAAGAAAACAATAGTAACTATTCCCAGCTAACCTTTCCAACATTTGATCAATGAAAGGTAAGGGAAAGTGATCTTTTCTGTTGGCGTCATTTAATTTTCTATAATCAATACAGACACGCCATCCTGTTACAGTCCTTGTAGGAATAAGCTCATCTTTTTCATTTGTGATGACAGTCATGCCACCCTTCTTAGGTACACATTGAACTGGGCTTACCCATGGACTATCAGAGATTGGATAAATTAAACTTGCATCTAGCAGTTTAATAATTTCTTTCTTAACAACATCTTATATATTAGGATTTAGTCTTCGTTGGCGTTGCACATATGTTTTATGACCTTATTCCATAAGGATTTTATGTGTGCAATACGAAGGACTTATTCCTTTAATATCATGAATCTTCCAAGCAATAGCTGGTTTATGAGCTTTTAGCACAGAAATGAGTTGAGATTTTTCATTTTCCGTGAGAGAAGACTATATTATTACAGGTAATTCAGATTCACCATGTAAATAAGTGTATTCCAAATGGTTTGGAAGTGACTTTAACTCTAATATCAGTGGTTCTTCTATCGATGATTTGTATCAATATCTGTCTTCCTCTTTAAGCATTTGAAGTTCTTCTGTTGTTGGTTCGTATTTATTAGCCATGAGTGTAGCTAACATTTCAGCTTCATCAATTGGTTCAGTTCCTTCTTCTAAAGAACATATTCATGTTCCTTGTAATTCTGGAAATTCTTGTAATAATTCTACTTGTGAATCTATAGTTTGAATATAATAACATGTATCATCTGTAGATTACGGTTGTTGCATGACTCTATCAACAGAAAAGGTAACACTCTCGTCCTCTATACTTAGGGTCAGTTTCTTACCAAACACGTCTATTATTGCTTTAGACGTGTTTAAGAATGGTCTTTCTAATATAAGAGGAACTCGAGAATCTTCTTCCATATCCAGAATAACAAAGTCTACTGGAAATACTAAAGTACCAACTTTAACTAGCATGTTCTCCATTATCCCTCTAGGATATTTTACTGATCGATCTGCTAGTTGTATGCTTATTCGTGTTAGTTTCAATTCTCTGAGGTCTAGTTTAGCGTATAATGAACATGGCATTAAATTTATACTTGCACCTAAGTCTGCTAATGCTTCTATTGAATTAAGACTACCTAGAAAACATAGAATTATGAAACTTCCTGGATCTGAGAGTTTTTTGGTATCTTATTCAACAGCACTGCAGAACAATTAGCATTCATTATGACAGTCGAAAGTTCTTCCATTTTCTTTCTATTTGTGATTAGATCTATCAGAAATTTAGCATATCTAGGCATTCCTGAAATCAAATCAATGAAAGGAAGATTGACATTTATTTGTTTAAACATATCCAAGAATTTGGATTGCTCGGCTTCAAGTCTTTCTTTTCTCATTTTACTCGGGTAAGGAAGTGGTGGTTGGTATGGTTTAACATAAGGTTTAGCCTTAATTGTATTATCTTGATTAACCTTTTGAACTACCGGTTTTGATTCTTTCTCTTGCTCAGGCTGTGGTGCCTGTGTAGTGGGAATAGCATCATCAGAAATTACAGGTATTTCAGGTGGTTTGAGTGTAATACCACTTCTTGTGGTAATGGCTTTAGCTGTTTCATTTCAGGGGTTAGCATTTGTATCGCTAGGTAGACTCCCCGGTTTCCTTTCACCTATCAACCTTGCTAGGTTGCTCCCTTCTTGTTCCAGATTTTGGATCGAAGCTTGTTGATTTCTAAATGCTTGAGCATTTTGTTCATTAGTTTGTTTTTGAGATGTGAAAAACTGCGTTTGAGATTCAACTAGCTTCGACATCATATCTTCTAAATTTGGCTTTTTATCATCGGTTTGTGGTGGTTTATTTAGAAAATAGGTCTTTGCTGGTTGTAAGTATTATTAGATACTTGTTGATTGCTAGGACCTTGTTGGTTGTTGTATGGAACATTTCGGTTATAATTCTCATTTTGATTGTAGTTTGGTCTTGGCAGTTGATAATTACCTTGATAATTATTTCCCGGCCTTTGGTTTATATATGAAACATTCTCTCTTTGTTCCATTGTTTGTTTAATACTGAGACAATCTTTTGTCAAATGTGATCCTCCACACTGCTCACAACTAATTCGTATTGCGTGAATATCTTTAGTCATCTTTTCCATTCGTCTCTCGAAAGCGTCTAACTTTTCAGAAATGGAATCGAAGTCATGGCTAGAATCGGCTCTAGCCGCTTTAGATGATCTAACGATGTCTTTTTCTTGATGCCACTCTTGTGAGTGGGAGGCTGTGTTATCAATAATTTTGTAAGTTTCAGTCGCGGTTTTCTTCATAATGGAACCACCAACTGCTATAGTAATGTCGCATCCTTGGTAGAATATTTGTACTATTTGATAAGTGTCTAAGCCATGTTGAGGACATCCTCTCAACAACTTTCTGAATCTTGTCCACGCCTCATATAATGTTTCATTTGGCTTCTGCGCGAACGTAACAATTTCTCCTTGAAGTCTTACGGCTTTAGATGCCGGAAAGAATCTTTTAAGAAATTTCTCAACTAAAACATCCCATGTGTCAATCGCTCCTTCGGGTAACGATTCTAACCAATCTTTGGCTTCTCCCTTTAAAGTCCAGGGAAATAACATAAGATAGATCTGTTCATCCTCAACTTCTCTGATTTTAAATAGAGTACAGATCCTATTAAAGGTTCAAAGATGTTCGTTTGGATCTTCTTTTGGTGTACCACTAAATTGGCATTGATTAGTTACCATGTGTAGGATTTGTCCTTTGATTTCATAATCTGGTGCATTAATGTCTGGTTGAGTAATGACATGACCTTGGCCAGTGCGTGTAGCTCTCATTCGATCTTCCATACTTAGAGGTTCCTGATTTTCCATGATTGAGTTTGTTGAATCTGAATCACTAGGGGATTCTGATTTAATAGTTTCTTCCTCGACAATCTCTGGATGAGTAATTTGTAGTTCAGGAGGAATGATTAGTGGTTCAGGATCTTTGAATTGTCCTTGAATATCCTCCGGGTTCTCAATTGTGAGGTTGGGTTCAAAAAATGGATTATCAGAAATTTGAATTGGAGTACTTGGTCGACTAGATGATGATTCTAAAGAAAAATCAACGGCGACAATGTTGGCTAGATGTCTTGATCGAGTTACAGGTGGTGAACGTATGAAAGGTGGTGAACGTTTTGCTCGATGCATTCACTGAATATCCTATTAGTTATAAAAATAAAAAATATATAAGTTATCAAATTAATAGACTTTTCTGATTTTTCCCACGTTTCGAATAGCCAATAGATGCAACAGGTAGCCAGGACCCTTTAAATCGGAAGCCCACAACTCGCCACTAACAAATCTAACTATTACTATGAACCAGAAAATTTTGAATGTCTATTAATTTAATCGCTTAAAATAATTTTTCTTTTTTCGTCGAGATTTAAAGAAAATATAGAAAATTCTATGTCCTAAAAACTAGAGCGTAGAAATGAGAAAGAAAAAGCGCGTCGAGAAATAAGAGTCGAAAAACAAACGTCTAAAAACAAACAGTCGAAAAATAATAAACGTTGAAAGGAAAGCGTCGAAACTTAAAAGTCTAAAAACTAAATATTAAAAGTTGCGTCTAAAGGAATTAAAGCTTAAAAGAATTCTATATCCAAAACGGCAATAACTTAAACAACACTAAAATTTATTTAAAACTAAAGCGATAAGCGACGTCGTAAAATTCTAAAGCGCCTAAATCTTAATCTAAAGAAAAAACACTTAAGGAATTTTACGGCAAAGCCTAAAAATATAGGAATATAAAAGAACTACGGCAAAAACTAAGTTTAAAACTAATTACGAACGAAAAATATGCAAATTACAAATTATAAGATTAAAAATATACAATTTATAAAAAGATACAAAAATTGATAAAATTACTTATTTTTATAAAAATATTATTTTTATATTATTATTTTATAAAAGTATTAATTTATAAATTAATAAAACTAAATAAACTGAAATTACAAAATATAAATTAAAACTAGAAATAAATATGTATTAACTAACTAAAAACCCTAATTAGGTTTAAAAATAATAATTAAATTTAAATTAAACCCTAATTTGTGTAGATTAAGGATCAGAACTGTCGGAGTAGGCTACATGATCGCGTAGACATTTGCTTTTATTATTTCGCGATCGCGGATATGTGCAGGCTCAAAATCTGATGTAGGCTCAAACTGGTTCGATTTTTTTATATATATATTTTTTTCTATTTTAAATTTTCTGATTTTAATTTATAGAACACGTCAAACATCATGATTACGGAAATTTAAATAAGCATAATTCTTTTATTTCATATTTAATTTCACTTTTAATTATCGCACTTTTATTTATTGTCATTGTATTTAATTGCACTTTTAATTATCGTACTCTTTAATTATCGCAATTTTATTTTATCACACTTTTATTTATCGCAATTTCATTATCGTTATTTAATTTACGCTTTAAATTAAGTTATATTTATTTTTAATATTTTACATTAGGTTTTAACTGCGACTTAAGGTTTAAAATCGACAAACCGGTCATTAAACGGCAAAAACCCTCTTTTTATAATAATAATATTACTTATATATTTTTTTGTATTTTTACAAATATAGTTTTTAAAAAATATAGCGTTAAGCTTGTTTAAAAGATCCTTGTGGAACGAACCGGACTTACTAAAAACTACACTATTGTACGATTAGGTACACTGCCTATAAGTGTTGTAGCAAGGTTTATGTATATCCACTCTATAAATAAATAAATAACTTGTGTAAAATTGTATCGTATTTAATAGTATTTCCTTGTAAAAATTAATACTATTTCCTAGTACACCTCGCACACATCATTGATTTAGCTAGCTTATTTAATTTTCAAGACTACTCAAGTGATTAGTCATGACTAAGTCAACTGCATCTTGTCTTGCTGCGATCATGGAGATGATTCGCAGTAGGACATCGTCTGGACTTGTCTCTGGTGGGGTAGTGGGTTTGGTAGGTTTGTTGTGCGGATGAGCTAGGATCTTATCGGAGTAGACAACAGAGTCCTCACATTCAGCCTCATATACCTTGGCCGAATGTGGGTTAGTACAATTCTAGCATAATTGCACTTGAGACATATGTTGCGGGAGTTTCTTTAGGTCTCCGACTTCTTTGGCGAGGTTTTCTATTTGATCCGATAGAAATTTAATGGTTTTATTTTCGATAGGATCGGAGGTGGAAAGCGGTGTTGCTGATGAAATGTGCTCTTCCGTGTTCCAATCGTGATGGTGCATAGTCATCTCCTCGATCAATCTGCACGCCTCGTCAGCAGTGAAGTTCATGAAATTATCTTGAGAAACAGCATCAAGAGTAGACTTGTTGTTCTGATTCAGACCTTTGTAGAAGGTCAAAATCAAATTAGAGCTCTCAAGACCGTGGTTTGGGCATCTTCGAAGCAAACATTTGAATCTATCCCATGCAGTGTAGAGTGATTCATCGTATGCTTGTTGAAAGTTTACGACGTCATTCCTAAGTCTGATTTGTTTTGATGGGGGAAAGTACTTGATTAAGAAAGTTGTTTCCATTTCCTCCCATGAGGTGATAAAGTTGGGTTCTAACCCCTCGAACCAGGTTTTTGCATGAAGAGTTAAAGAATAGGGGAACAGATATAGACGAACTACATCTTGTTCAACCCCGTTTTGCTTATATGAGTTGGATACGGAGAGGAATCTATCTAAGTGATGTGTGCGAGGGGTAGTACGAAATAGATATTATTTTACTACGAAATACTATTAAATACGATACAATTTTACACAAGTTATTTATTTATAGAATGGATATACCTAAACCTTGCTACAACACTTATAGGTAGTGTACCTAATTGTAGAGTAGTGTAGTTTTTAGTAAGTCCGGTTCGTTCCACAGGGAGCTGGCTAAGTAGTATTATTATTATAATAGGGGGTTTTTACCGTTTAATGACCGGTTTGTAGCTTTTAAAACTTAAATCACAATTAAAACCTAATGTAAAATATTAAATATAAATATAACTTAATTTAAAGCGTAAAGTAAATGACGATAAATAAAAGTACAATAGTTAAAAGTGCGATAATTTAAAGTACGATAAATAAAATGACGATAAATAAAATGATAGTAAATAAAAGTGCGATGAGATAAAAAATAGGAGAATTATGCTTATTTAAACTTCTGTAATCATGATGTTTGACGTGTTGAATTTAATTAATTACCAAGGGTTAATTGTCCTTTGTCCTGGATTATTCGATATGTCCATCTGGTTTTGTCCATAATAGTCCATCGATCATAATTATAAAGTGCGAAAGTCTTCGTCAAATTACCCTTATATCCGAAGTCAAATATTCCAACTAATTGGGGATTCAAACTGTAACAAGGTCTTAATACTTTGTTTAATGAATACACCAGGTTATCGACTATAATCCAAGTTTTTAATACTTTGTTAACAATTACACCAATTACCCTTGAATGTAATCCACCCCTGTTTTAATGAGTCCATTGACTATTAATCCATTCCCGTGTCCGGTCAAATGAACAATTATTCATATTTATAAATATCCCGCCCACCGTACCCTGTCAAGCGCATATGGTTCTATATAAATACGTCAAGTTGTAATCTCTATATTATATTAACAAGATATCATTTAGTTAATTAAGTATAAAGCTCATTAATAGCCCATAGTCCAATTTCCACAAGTGTCAGTCTTTTGTCCAAACCCCAATTATGGTCCAAAGCCCAATAACCCCGTCTTTAATATTTAGTCCAACATCACGATTACTTCGGCTTAAATAAACATAATAATAACTTAGCTATAAGACATTAATTTAAAAAGGTTGAACATAACTTACAATGAGTATTTATCGCGTAGTGTTACAGGGACAGAGTTTCGACTTACAAAACCTTAAAACATTCGCTAAAATAACCTTAATATTATTATTATTATTATTATTATTAACTTAATACTAAAATTAAAATTATAAATATAAATATAGATTGAGAGATTGAAGTAGAAAAAGGTGTAAAGAAATCGGCCGAATGCTTGAGCTTTTATAGGCCAATTGTGTCCTGGTTTACTCCGCGATGGCGATGGTTTTCTCCTTTATATCTCCGCGATCGCGGAGCTCTTGTATCCATCTCATCCAGGTGAATTAAACGTGGGCTGCTGATAAATATAATATATAATATTATATATAATTAATTATATTTTATATTATATTCTTGTGCATAGTTGACTTGTAATTTTAGCTCCGTTGAGTCGTACATTGATAGTTGGTTCATGTCTCGGTTTTGGATTTTAGAACGCCTTTTTATACGCTTAGATATCTTGTACTCTGCGTTTTTAGCTTGTACTCTTGTAATTTTTAGACATTTCTCATCAATAAATTGAACCCCTTGGATTGTATCTTGTACATTTAAGCTTTTTGGTCATTTGCGTCTTCAAATCATCGATTCTGTCTTTTGTCTTCACCTTTTATTATTTAAACAAATATCACTTGGAATTAGAACAATTGCAACTAAAAGTTTGTCTTTCTTGAAGGATAATGCTATGAAATATGTGTTCGTTTTTAGCATTATCACTAAGTGAGAGTTAGGATCGTCAATTGGTAAGGCGTGGAACTGGCAATGTTCTGAATGAGTTGTATGATGCTATGCTTAAGCACAAAAGACGCTCCGTTAACCTCTGGATAGAGTATCGGTCCTCCTCGTCCTTCTAACGAGGGTTTGGTGATGTCAGCGAGAGTGATGTGTGCGGTCATCATCGAACTATTGGCATGTAACTGTGGGTCTCGTCGGATGGGTACAATGTATGATATCAGATAGAAGAAAGGACGTGTCTTAGGTTAAACCATCCTAAAGGTTCACTAATAAGGAAGTCCATTCTAAACGTTTTAATTAATCTAAATTAAGCTAATATTATCTAACCTAACTACGGTAAACTAGTAACTTCTGACAAAGCTAGTCTCAGTCAAAAGGGTGCCTTCAAAATTTTTAAACAAAAGAAAGCCTTTCCGAAAAAGTACTTTCGAAAACCAAAAATGTTTGTAAATAAAAATTAAGGCTTAACTAAGGTAAAAATCTTATTGGGAAGAACCGAATCTCTAATAGAGCATTGCATGACTAGGCATTATCGACCTAAATTGATTATGGTGAGGCACCTAGATAAGACCATATAAGCATTCTTCTTTAATGCTTCACTGTTTTCCATTGAGAGTGCCGATGTCTGTGCTCAGAATCAGAACTTGTTCTAGATCTGCATTTCCGAGTAACAAAATGTGATATAGATATTACCATAAGAGCTAGCCATTTTTCAAATAAACCCTATACACCTACACCACCACCTTTACCACATCAAACCATCATTCACATCATTCACCATCACTTCAACTTGAAAGATCCAGAAAATGAGATTTCCTCAGAAAAACCCGATGTTATAAACTTCTCAAGTATCACGCCAAAGGTCTCGCAAAAAGTTTACCAGCAGAAAGTTTATCAAGATAAAATCTCCAATAAAAAAAATTGTTCAAAGTTATGAGAAAAGGAGCTGAACTTATAAGATAAAAATGGAGAAACGCCGAAGAAGAACCCGATCGAAAGAAGAACTATGAAGAATCACTCTAAAAAGAGAAAAGTTCAAAGAACTCTGAAGTGCTTCTCAAAAATATCAGCACTCTGATAATGCTAAAAACGAACATATATTTCATAGCATTATCTCTCAAGAAAGACAAGCTTTTAGTTGCAATTGTTCTATTTACAAGTGATATTCGTTTAAATAATAAGAGGTGAAGACAAAAGACAGATTCGACGAATTGAAGACGTAAACGACCAAAAAGCTCAAAAGTACAAAGTACAATCAAAGTGGTTCCAATTATTGATGAGAAACGTCTCAAAATTACAAAAGTACAAGACGCAAAACGCAAAGTACAAGATATTAATTTGTACGCAAGGACGTTCGAAAAATCGGAATCGGGACCAAAGTCAACTCTCAATGCTCGACGCAACAGACTAAAAATTACAAGTTAACTATGCACATAAATAAAATATAATATTTAAATAATTCTTATAATTATTTATATATTATATTATTATTTATAAACGTCGGCAAGAAAGAAAACAAAGATATGTGACTTCTCCCAGCTGGCCATGCGATCACATGGCCTGGAGGCACAAAAGCCATGCGATCGCATGGCTCTGAAATCCAGTCCAGGTCCTCTAAATTCAATGCGTTTTGGCCAAAATAAACACATCTTTTTCTTTCTCTCTATCATACGATATATATATATTATATTTTAATTTTAATTTCTAATAATAAGGTTGGGTTAGTCGAATGTTTTAAAGTCTTGTAAGTCGGAACTCTGTCCGTGTAACGCTACGCTATTTTTAATCACTGTAAGTTATGGTTAATGTTATTTTTAATTTAATGTCTCGTAGCTAAGTTATTTTTATGCTTATTTAATGCCGAAGTAATCATGATGTTAGACTAAATATTAAAAATGAGTAATTGGGATTTGTACCATAATTGGGGTTTGGATAAAAGAACGACACTTGTGGAAATTAGACTATGGGCTATTAATGGGCTTTATATTAACTAAATGATACCTCGTTAATTTAATATATAGACTTATAATTTGACGTATTTATATATAACTACATACGCTTGACGGGGCACGGTAGGCGGGATATCTATAAATACCAATAATTGTTCATTTTACCGGACACGGAACTGGATTAATAGTTAGTAGACTTGTTGAAACAGGGGTGGATTACATTCAAGGGTAATTGGTGTAATTGTTAACAAAGTAGTAAAACCTTGGTTTACACGCAGTCGATAACCTGGTGTATTCATTAAACAAAGTATTAAAACCTTGTTACAATTCGAATCCCCAATTAGTTGGAATATTTGACTTCGGGAATAAGAATAATTTGGCGAAGACTTCTGCATTTTATGATTATGACTGATGGACTATTATGGACAAATCCGTATGGACATATTGAATAATCCAGGACAAAGAACAATTAACCCATGAGAATAAACTAAAAACAACACGTCAAACATCATGATTACGGAAGTTTAAATAAGCATAATTCCTTTATTTCAGATTTAATTTCCTTTATTTTATATTTTATTGCACTTTTAATTATCGCACTTTTATTTATTGTCATTGTATTTAATTGCACTTTTAATTATCGTACTCTTTAATTGTCGTACTTTTTATTTATCGCATTTTTATTTATCGCAATTTCATTATTGTTATTTACTTTACGCTTTAAATTAAGTTGTATTTATTTTTAATATTTTACATTAGGTTTTAACTGCAACTAAAAGTTTTAAAATCGACAAACCGGTCATTAAACGGTAAAAACCCCCTTTTTATAATAATAATATTACTTATATATATTTGTATTTTTATAAATTTAAAACTAATATAGCGTTAAGCTTGTTTAAGAATTCCCTGTGGAACGAACCAGACTTACTAAAAACTACACTACTGTACGATTAGGTACACTGCCTATAAGTGTTGTAGCAAGGTTTAGGTATATCCATTCTATAAATAAATAAATATCTTGTGTAAAATTGTATCGTATTTAATATTATTTCATTGTAAAAATAATACTATTTCCTAGTACACCTCGCACACATCAAGTATTTTTGGCGCCGCTGCCGGGGAACACTAAAACGCCGGAAGCGCAACGCTATAAAAAAAAGATTTTTATTAATTTTTAGTTTCCTTTTATAAAAATACGTTTTTGTAAAAATACGTTTTAAATATTCAAAAATATAAAAGAAAAAACAAAAATATAAATATTTTTTTAAGAGTTTGTTAAATATATAAGTTTTATAAAGTTTCTTTATTTTTATTTTGTAAAAATATAAGTTTTATTTAATTTATATAAATATATTATATAAATATCTAAATCAAAAAAAAAAATTATTCGAGGCCCGGTACTGTAGCAGCCCGTAACCTTAGCTCATGCGATCGCATGAGCCCGAAGGCAAAACTTCATGCGATCGCATGAAGCTGTCTGACACGCCAACTGTTGCCCTAAAACAGTATTAATTACGGAGTTTATTATTATTATTATTATTATTATTATTATTATTATTATTATTATTATTATTATTATTATTATTATTATTATTATTATTATTATTATTATTATTATTTAAACCCTAATTAGGTTTTTAGTTTTTAATTTAGTTTAGTTTTTAATTAATTTGTTTTAATTAGTTTAATTAGTTTTAATAAATTATAAAATTAATAGTTTTATAAAATAAATAATATAAAAATAATATTTTTTATAAAAATTGTACTTTTTACAACTTTAAGTATATTTTTATATTTTGTTTCTTTTTATTCGTTTTAGCGTAATATTTGTATTTTTCGCTCGTTTTTAGTTTTAAGATATAGTTTTTGCCATAGTTATTTTTATTTCTAGATTTTTAGGCTTTGCCGTAAAATCCCTTAAGTGCTTTTTCTTTAGACTAAGATTTAGGTGCTTTAAAATTTTGCGACGCCGTTTTTAAATTTTAGTACCTTTTTAAGTTATTGCCATTTGGGATATAGTTTTTTCTTTTAAGCTTTAATATTTTTAGACGCAACTTTTAATTCTTAAATTTTAGTGCCTTTTAAGTTACGACGCGCTACTTTCTTATTTTTATTTTTTGACGCCTATTATTTTTCGATCTTTTATTTTTCGACCTTTTTCGACGCGCTCTTTTTCTTTCTTATTTCTCGACATTCTAGTTTTTAGGACATAGAATTTTTCTATTTCTTATCTAAAATTTCTTTAAATTTAAACGAAAAATTATTTTAAGTGGTTAAATTGATAGACATCAAAATTTTCTGGTTCGTAGTAATAGTTGGATTTGTACGTGGACCGGGTTATTGGAGCCAAACAGTACTCAATTATAATGAGACCAAATGAATCCTGCCCCTCTGCTGCATCTTTTGGCTATTCGAAACGTGGACAAAATCAGAAAAGTCTATTAATTTGATAACTTATATAATTTTTCTTATTTTTACAACTAATAGGATATTCAGTGAATGCACCGAGCAAAACGTTCACCACCTTTTGTAAGTTCACCACCTTTTGTAAGTTCACCACCTGTAACTCGATCAAGACATCTAGCAAATATTATCGCCGTTGATTTTTCTTTAGAATCGTCATCCAGTCAACCAAGTACTCCAATTCAAATTTCCAATAATCCATTTTTTGAACCCGACCTCACAATTGAGAATCCGGAGAATAGTCAGGGATGATTCATAGATCCTGAACCACTAATCTTTCCTCCGGAACCACCAATCATTCAAACAGAGATTGTTGAGGAACCTACCATTAAATCAGAATCCTCTAGTGATTCAGATTCAACAAATTCAATTATGGAAAATCTAGAACCTCTAAGTATGGAAGACTGAATGCGAGCTAAATGTACTGGCCAAGGTCACGCAATTACTCAACCTGACATTAATGCGCCAGATTATGAAATCAAAGGACAAATCCTACACATGGTAACAAATTAATGCCAATTTAGTCGTGCGCCTAAGGAAGGTCCAAATGAACATCTTCGTACCTTTAATAGGATCTGCACTCTATTTAAAATAAGAGAAGTGGAGGATGAACAGATATATCTCATGTTATTTCCCTGGACTTTAAAGGGAGAAGCCAAAGATTGGTTGGAATCATTACCTGAAGGAGCGATTGATACATGGGACGTTTTAGTTGAAAAATTTCTTAAACAATTCTTTCCGACATCTAAAGCCGTGAGACTTCAAGGAGAAATTGTTACGTTCACACAAAAGCCAAATGAAACTCTATATGAGGCATGGACAAGATTTGGAAAGTTATTAAGAGGATGTCCGCAACATGGTTTAGACACCTGTCAAATAGTACAAATATTCTACCAAGGATACGACATCACTACACGAAAAGACATAGATATAGCAGCTGGTGGTTCCATTATGAAGAAAACAGCAACTGATGCTTACAAAATTATTGATAACACTGCTTCCCACTCACATGAGTGGCACAAAGAAAAAGATATCGTTAGATCATCTAAAGCAGATAGAGTCGATTCTAGCCTTGACTTAGATTTCATTTTCGCAAAAATAGATGCTGTCGAGAGACGAATGGAAAAGATGACTAAATATATCCACTCAATACGAATTAGTTGTGAGCAGTGTGGAGGACCACATTTGACAAAAGATTGTCTTAGTATTGAACTAACAATGGAACAAAGAGAGAATGTTTCATACATAAACCAAAGGCCTGGAAATAATTATCAGAATAATTATCAACCGCCAAGACCGATCTACAATCAAAATTAGAATTATAACCAAAATGTTCTATACAACAACCAACAAGGTCCTAGTAATCAACAAGTATCCAATAATACTTACAATCAGCAAAGACCTAATTTTCAAAACAAATCACCACAAACTGATGATAAAAAGCCAAATTTAGAAGATATGATGTCGAAGCTAGTTGATTCTCAAACTAAGTTTTTCACATCTCAGAAACAAATGAATGAACAAAATGCTCAAGCATTTAGAAATCAACAAGCTTCTATTCAAAATTTGGAACAAGAAGTAAGCAACCTAGCAAGGTTAATAGGTGAAAGAAAACCGGGAAGTCTACCTAGTGATATAAATGCTAACCCCCGAAATGAAACAGCTAAAGCCATTACCACAAGAAGTGGTATTACACTTAAACCACCTGAAATACCTGTAATTTCTGATGAAGCTATTCCTACTCCACAAGAACCACAACCTGAGCAAGATAAGGAAAAAGAACCGGTAGTTGAAAAGGTTAATGAAGATAACACAGTTAAGGCTAAACCTTATGTTAAACCATACCAACCACCACTTCCTTACCCGAGTAAAATAAGAAAAGAGAGACTTGAAGCCGAGCAATCCAAATTCTTGGATATGTTTAAACAGATAAATGTAAATCTTCCTTTCATTGATGTAATTTCAGGAATGCCTAGATATGCTAAATTTCTGAAAGATCTAATCTCGAATAGAAAGAAAATGGAAGAACTCTCGGCTATTACTATGAATGCTAATTGTTCTGCAGTGCTGTTGAATAAGATACCAGAAAAATTATCTGATCCAGGAAGTTTCACAATTCCATGTTTTCTGGGTAGTCTTAGTTTAATAGAAGCATTGGCAGACTTAGGTGCTAGTATAAATTTAATGCCGTATTCACTATACGCTAAACTAGGCCTTGGAGAATTGAAACTAACACGAATAAGCATACAACTAGCCGATCGATCAGTAAAATATCCTAGAGGGATAATGGAGAACATGCTAGTTAAAGTTGGTACTTTAGTATTTTCAGTAGATTTTGTTATTTTGGACATGGAAGAAGATTCTCGAGTTCCTCTCATATTAGGAAGACCATTTTTAAACACGGCTAAAGCAATAATAGACGTGTTTGGTAAGAAACTGACCCTAAGTATAAAGGACAAGAGTGTTACCTTTTCAGTTGATAGAGCAATGCAACAACCACAATCTGCAGATGATACATGTTATTATAGTCAAACTATAGAATCACATGCAGAATTGTTAGAAGAATTTCCAGAATTACAAGGAACAGGAGAATGTTCTTTAGGAGAAGGAACTGAACCAATTGATGAAACTGAAATGTTAGCTACACTTATGGCTAATGGATATGAACCAACAACAGAAGAAATTCAAATGCTAAAAGAAGAAGACAGATATCGATACAAATCATCGATAGAAGAACCACCGACATTAGAGTTAAAGCCGCTTCCAAACCATTTGGAATATGCTTATTTACATGGTGAATCTGAATTACCTGTAATAATATCGTCTTCTCTTACTGAAAATGAAAAATCTAAACTCATTTCTGTGCTAAAAGCTCATAAACCAGCCATTGCATGGAAGATTCATGATATTAAAGGAATAAGTCCTTCGTATTGCACACATAAAATCCTTATGGAAGAAGGTCATAAAATGTATGTGCAACGCCAACGAAGACTAAATCCTAATATGCAAGATGTTGTTAAGAAAGAAATTATTAAACTGCTAGATGCATGTAACATCCCGCATTTTCCGTTAAATTATTTTAACGCCCGTCTTTTTATTTTAATAAAATCCTCAGTATCTCGATTCGTATCCTCCATTAGCTAACATTCTTAAAATATTTTTGTTATTGGATTATAACATCTCTCGTACTCTCGTGTAATTCAAAATAATTCGTTTGGTTAATTCACGCACCCGCACCCGAACTAGAGGGACTAAACTTGCAAAGAGGCCAAAGATTTGACTAGGTCAACTAGTCAAACCTTCAACCTCCTCCTCTCATTTTCTCTATTTCTCTCTTTTCATACTTCCCTTTTCCTCTCAAGAACTCAAACAGGATTCATCATCTAATTTCGGATTTGGAGGCTAACATCAAAACAAATTACATATTTGGAATCCTCTCTTCATCCTCTTCGACTTGATACCAATTTCATCTCATTTGGGTAACTTTCTAAAATCACTAGATTTTGTGTTCTTGATGTTTTTGAATTATAAAAGTGTTAATTAGTGTCTATGGCTAGTGTATGACATGAATATATGTTTTGTTTGTTCGATTTGTTGATTTGAGTAACTAGTTTGAACACTTGAAAATGGGTTTGCTTAATCTTTGATTTTGGAAGATTAAAGGTTGTTAAATTGTTAAAGTTCATGTTTTAATTGTGTTACTAGTATCACTAGCTTCATTTTGATGTGTAGGTTGATTTGTAAAACTTCAAAAACATGATTTATGATTTTGTGATCCTTGATTAGGGTTTGATCGTTCTTGAGATGAACTTTTTGATGCTTGAATGTCATGAAATGTTAATTGTAAGTGTGTAGTTGTAATGTATGTTTCATTACCTTCAAAACGGCATATCACATGTGTGAATTGGATTCCCGAAACTTAAAATGCATTTTGTGAGCTTGAAACTTGGAAAATGGACTTTAAATACAAAAGAGCTTTCCAACGATATAAAATACGAGTCCTAAGTGTTTACGGTTTGCAAGTTGTGCTTATTTGAATTTGGAATTGGGACTTGAATAAATTCAGCAGACCAGGTACCAGCACCCGTTAAATGCCGCGGCCCGGCATATGCCGTGTTTGGGTTCTGACCTACATGGTCAAAATTCAAAAAATGTTTGCTATGCTACGCACCTCTGATTCACATGTAACTTATTCTAACATGCTTATATATGAATAAAAACTTCAAAAAAATAGTTCGGGACCCGACCTGAACGCGTTGACTTTTTCGTTGACTTTGACCGACCAAAGTTTGACTTTTTGTCAAACTTAAACATATGATTATGCAATCTTTCTAACATGATTCTTTACTTGTATCTTGCATGGAACATGACAATTTGATTCACATGCTATATAATCGAGTCATAACGAGCCATAGGACTAATTGAACATCTTTGACCGATCGTGTTTACCGTTATTGATACAACCCTATTTGTTTAGGTCAAGACTAGCTTTGTCTTTGCACGCGTTTACATGTTAAAGTACTTTATTATTCTTGCACTCAAGGTGAGATCATAGTCCCACTTTTTATTCTTTTGAACTTACTTTTGGGATGAGAAAACATAAACGTTACCTTTTAACTAAGTGAACACAAGTACAAGAAAACAAACATTCTACATACGAGTTTAGAACAAAATTTTCAATTCGATTATCATTAGTTACACTTGCAGGGTGTAAGTGTAGGCGTGAACTTATGTTGTATGGCCATATGGGTTTGACAAACCCTCATTCGGACGGTTCGCTACCGTTATTCGGATGAAATATATTTTCGGGAAACAGTGTATGTTCTAACACTATTGTGATGGGGTACTATGGAAGGAAACGTTAAGCCTTAATAATTGGGTGCTCGTGAATATTAACTTTTAGAATGTAATACTATTTTATCAATGTTGCAAATCTTGTGGTTCGACTTACTTTTACTCACTTACTTACTTAAACCTATGATTTCACCAACGTTTTCGTTGATAGATTTCTATGTTTTTCTCAGGTCTTTGAACGATATGTGAAACATGCTTCCGCTCATTATTTTGATACTTGCATTGGATGTCGAGTATATGTGCATACATGGAGCGTCTTTTGACTTTATTTAACACTGTGTCGTATAGGTTTCCCTTGTACTTATAACTTTGTAATGAAACTTTCGGATGAACAATTCTTGTAAACTGTGAAACAAATCTTTACTTTTGAAAGGAATGCGACATACCTTTGGTCAAACGTCATTTTAAAGACTTACGACCACGCAATGGGACCTAAGTAGTCGGCGCCGTCAATGACGATTTACCTGGGTCGTTACAAGTGGTATCAGAGCATTGGTTGTAGGGATTTAGAGTTCATTGGTGTCAACCCCGAGTCATAGGGTACATTAGTGAATCTAGACTACAACCGGCATATAGACTTGAAGTAGGAATTACTTGACTATTTGTGCTTTTATACTCGAACGTTTCTACTCATAACTAACTCTCGCTTCATCTAAATCTTTCGTTGTTTAATTTTATTTGACGCGCCACGTTGACTTTATAGAATGATGTCGAATGCACATATGAATCAGGGTAATATAATTGCCGGGATTATATTACGGTGACTCATATGAACGTTCCGACATTACGACACAAAGAATTTAAGGCGAGTCAAGGAAAATTTTCTTTTCATCATTATTCCATATCACGATTAGTATTGTTAAGAATACTAATCAACGATATTCTTGTGTCATGAAGGAACAATGGCTCACCAAGGTCAACACGATACTCCTCCCGAAACTCTAGAACAAGCTCTTCAACGAATGATAACTACCGTCGTGGGTACGGCCGTAGCCGATCACTTTTCCAACCACAACAATCGTGGAGCCAGTAATCCAAGCGAGTGTTGCTCCTACAAAAACTTCATGAAGTACAAACCTCCCACTTTCGATGGAACCGGGGGACCGATTGCTCTCACCCAATGGTTCGAACAAACGGAAGCCGTTTTTAGCATAAGCGGTTGTCAGGACCAAGATAAGGTCAAGTTTTCCACCCTCACTTTTACCGGTGTTGCTCTCTCATGGTGGAACACGTATGTACAATCAGTGGGTATCGATGAGGCCCTTACACTCTCTTGGACCGAATTAAGAGAAAGAATGATCACCGAATACTTCCCGCGCGACGAGACTCGAAGGCTCGAACAGGGTCTAAGGAATTTAAAAACGGTCGGGAATGACCTCGAAGCTTATAATCAACGGTTTACCGAACTAGTCTTAATGTGTCCAAATCTCATGACTCCCGAATCCCTAAGAGTCGAACTTTACATGGATGGCCTCCCGAAGAGCGTTCAACACGGGGTAATGTCATCCAAACCCGCCAACCTACAAGAGGCTTTAACGATGGCCCACCAATCTATAAAAAACGGTGAATGAAATTGAAGCGCCGACACCAACGGCCGAGGACCAATCGGGTAACAACAAAAGAAAATGGGAAGCCTCTCCATCGAGCAACTACAACAACAACTTCACCAAGAAGTCCTTCACCTCCGACGGAAAGAAAGGGTATGCCGGAAACCTGCCCTACTGTAACGAATGTCGCAAACATCATTTGGGTGAATGTGGCAAACCATTTTGCATCAGGTGTCAAAGAAGTGGCCATGTGGCCCATATTTGTAAAAGTACCGTTACCGTCGCTCAAAAGACATCCAATGCGCCAAGGGCGGTTGTTTGTTTCGAATGTGGCCAACCGGGTCATTTTAGGAATGCATGTCCAACGAAGAAACCAACCCCAACGCACGCCGTTGAACTTTCAACATCGACACCTAGGATGCCCGAGACGACGATGGACTAGTCACGGGTACGTTTCTTCTCAACAACTCTTATGTTTCATAATTATTCGTTTCGGGTGCTGATAAAATGTTTTAAATCCGAGGCTTTGGAGCCTACCCTTTGCATTTCACCACTCCCCCTAGATATTACTTAGGCAATTCAAGTGACCAACGGAAGATATTGTGTACCTATAAATTTTATCAGAGGATATACGTTGATAATGCTAAAAACGAACATATATTTCATAGCATTATTCCTCAAGAAAGACAAGCTTTTAGTTGCAATTGTTCTATTTACAAGAGATATTCGTTTAAATAATAAAAGGTGAAGACAAAAGACAGATTCGACGAATTGAAGACGCAAACGACCAAAAAGCTCAAAAGTACAAAAGACAATCAAAAAGGTTCCAATTATTGATAAGAAACGTCTCGAAATTACAAGAGTACAAGATTCAAAACGCAAAGTACAAAATATAAAATTGTACGCAAGGACGTTCGAAAATCCGGAACCGGGACCAGAGTCAACTCTTAACGCTCGACGCAACGGACTAAAAATTACAAGTTAACTATGTATATAAATATAATATAATATATAATTAATTATATTAATTATATATATATTATATTTATAAATAAAAAAACCGTCGGCAGAGAAAGACTCCAAGGACTGAGCTGTAATTTCATTCTCCGCGACTCGCGGAGTTTGAAGAGGATTTTGCCGCGAGTCGCGGAGCCCCAAATTTGAAAACTGCCTATAAAGCCAACCGAATTCTGATCAAAAACCATCATCTTTTTCTTCCTCATTCATACGTAAAATTTATATTTATATTTATAATTTATATTTTAATTTTAATTATAATTCTAATAATAAGGGTATGTTAGCGAATATTGTAAGGGTGTAAGTCGAAATTCTGTCCGTGTAACGCTACGCTATTTTTAATCATTGTAAGTTATGTTCAACCTTTTTACATTAATGTCTCATAGCTAAGTTATTATTATGCTTATTTAAAACGAAGTAATCATGATGTTGGGCTAATTACTAAAATTGGGTAATTGGGCTTTGTACCATAATTGGGGTTTGGACAAAAGAACGACACTTGTGGAAATTAGACTATGGGCTATTAATGGGCTTTATATTTGTTTAACCAAATGATAGTTTGTTAATGTTAATATAAAGATTTACAATTGGGCGTCCCTATAAATTACCATATACACTCGATCGGACACGATGGGCGGGGTATTTATATGTACGAATAATCGTTCATTTAACCGGACACGGGAATGAATTAATAGCCACTAGAATAATTAAAACAGGGGTGAAATTACATTCAAGGGTAATTGGTGTAATTGTTAACAAAGTAGTAAAACCTTGGTTTACACGCAGTCGATAACCTGGTGTATTCATTAAACAAAGTATTAAAACCTTGTTACAATTCGAATCCCCAATTAGTTGGAATATTTAACTTCGGGTATAAGAATAATTTGATGAGGACACTCGCACTTTATATTTATGACTGATGGACTGTTATGGACAAAAACCAGACGGACATATTAAATAATCCAGGACAAAGGACAATTAACCCATGGGCATAAAACTAAAATCAACATGTCAAACATCATGATTACGGAAGTTTAAATAAGCATAATTCTTTTATTTCATATTTAATTTCCTTTATTTTATATTTAATTGCACTTCTAATTATCGCACTTTTATTTATTGTTATTTAATCGCACTTTTAATTATCGTACTTTTTAATTATCGTAAGTTTATTTTATCGCACTTTTATTATTCGCAATTTCATTATCGTTATTTACTTTACGCTTTAATTTAAGTCTTGTATTTATTTTATATTTTACATTAGGTTTTAACTGCGACTAAAGTCTTAAAATCGACAAACCGGTCATTAAACGGTAAAAACCCCCCTTTATAATAATAATATTACTTATATATATATTTGTATTTTTAATAAAAGTAAACTAATATAGCGTTGAGCTTTGTTTAAAGATTTCCCTGTGGAACGAACCGGACTTACTAAAAACTACACTACTGTACGATTAGGTACACTGCCTATAAGTGTTGTAGCAAGGTTTAAGTATATCCATTCTATAAATAAATAAATATCTTGTGTAAAATTGTATCGTATTTAATAGTATTTCCTGCTAAAATTAATAACTATTTTATATACACCTCGCATAACATCAAGTATTTTTGGCGCCGCTGCCGGGGATTATCTTAAAAGCCGGAAGCGCAACGCTAATATAAAAAAAAAAAAAAAAAATTTTTAGCTTACTTCTATTAAAAATTCGTTTTTGTAAAAATACGTTTTAATTATTCAAAAATATAAAAAGAAAAACAAAAATATAAGTATTTTTTAAGATTTTGTTAAATATTTAAGTTTTATAAGTTTCTTTATTTTTATTTTAATTTATAAAAATATAAGTTTTATTAAATATCTTTTATTTATAGAAAAAAAAACAGAAAACAAAAAAAAAAAAAAATAAAATAAAATAAAGAAAAAACGCGTCGAATTTGAAACTTGTCAGCTGAAATTTGAAACCCCGCGACTCGCGGGGTTTGAAGCATTAAATACCGCGACTCGCGGAGGGTACCTGACACACCGACAGAAGCCCTAATTCAGCATTTATTACGGATTATTAATTATTATTATTATTATTAACCCTAATTAATATTATAATTAAGTTTTATTTTAATTTAAGTTTTATTTAATTTATATTTTAGTTTAAATAAGTTTAATTAAATTATAAAATTAGTAGTTTTATTAAATAAATAATATAAAAATAATATTTTTATAAAAATTGTACTTTTTACAACTTTTTGTATATTTTTATATTTTGTCCCCTTTTTAATCGTTGTAGCATAACTTTTGTATTTTTAGCTCATATTTAATTTTAAACTTAGTTTTTGCTATAGTTATTTTTACTCCTAGATTTTTAGGCTTTGCCGTAGAATTCCTTAAGTGCTTTTTCTTTAGACTAAGATTTAGGTGCTTTAGAATTTTGCGACGCCATTTTAAGTTTTAGTTTCTTTTTAAGTTATTTCCATTTGGAATTTAGTTTTTCCTGTAAGCTTTAATATTTTTAGACGACTTTTACTATGTATCAATTGTCATTCCAATTAGTAATTTCAATTTGCGATTATAATTTTAAGTTAGTTGTAGTAATAAGGTTAGGTTAGTTAAGTATTTTTAAGTTTTTATAAGTTTCTTTTATTTTTCCGTCACCTTTTATTTTTCAACCATTTTTTCTTTTTCGACCTTTTGCGACGAACTCTTTTTCTCTCTTATTTCTCGCCATTCTAGTTTTTAGGACTTAGAATTTTTTCTACTTCTTATCTAAATTTCTTAAAATTACGAAAATTTAT
Organism: Rutidosis leptorrhynchoides; assembly: GCF_046630445.1. Classification (NCBI taxonomy): domain Eukaryota; kingdom Viridiplantae; phylum Streptophyta; class Magnoliopsida; order Asterales; family Asteraceae; genus Rutidosis; species Rutidosis leptorrhynchoides. The sequence goes on along the minus strand of NC_092336.1, from coordinate 358,653,430 downwards.
TTTGAGTGGTTAAATTGATAGACATCAAAATTTTCTGGTTCGTAGTAATAGTTGGATTTGTACGTGGACCGGGTTATTGGAGCCAAACAGTCCTCAATTATATTGAGACCAAACGAATCCTGCCCCTCTGCTGCATCTTTTGGCTATTCGAAACGTGGGCAAAATCAGAAAAGTCTATTGATTGGATAACTTATTATAATTTTTCTTTCCTTTTTAAAACTAATAGGATATTCAGTGAATGCACCGAGCAAGACGTTCATCACCTTTTATACGTTCACCACCTGTAACTCGATCAAGACATCGTTTAACAAATATAACCGCCGTTGATTTTTATTTAGAATCGTCATCCAGTCGACCAAGTACTTCAGTTCAAATTTCCGATAATCCATTTTTTGAACCCAACATCACAATTGAGAATCCGGAAAATATTCAGGAACGGTTCGTAGATCCTGAACCACTAAACTTTCCTCCGGAGCCACCAATCATTCAAACAGAGATTGTTGAGGAACGAACCATTAAATCTGAATCCTCTAGTGATTCCGATTCAACAAATTCAATTATGGAGAATCTAGAACCTCTAAGTATGGAAGACCGAATGAGAGCTAAACGCACTGGCCAAGGTCACGCAATTACTCATCCAGACATTAATGCGCCAGATTATGAAATCAAAGGACAAATTCTACACATGGTGACTAATCAATGCCAATTTAGTGGTGCGCCGAAGGAAGATCCAAATGAACATCTACGTACCTTTAATAGGATCTGCACACTATTTAAAATCCGAGAAGTGGAGGATGAACAGATATATCTCATGTTATTTCCCTGGACTTTAAAGGGAGAAGCCAAAGATTGGTTGGAATCGTTACCTGAAGGGGCGATTGATACATGGGATGTTTTAGTTGACAAATTTCTTAAACAATTCTTTCCTGCATCTAAAGCCGTAAGACTTCAAGCAGAAATTGTTACGTTTACACAGAAACCAAATGAAACTCTCTATGAGGCGTGGACAAGATATGGAAAGTTGTTAAGAGGATGTCCGCAACATGGTTTAGACACCTGTCAAATAGTACAAATATTCTACCAAGGATGCGACATCACTACAAGGAAAGACATAGATATAGCAGCTGGTGGTTCTATTATGAAGAAAACCGAAACTGATGCTTACAAAATTATTGATAACACTGCTTCCCACTCACATGAGTGGCACCAAGAAAAAGACATCATTAGATCATCTAAAGCAGCTAGAGCCGATTCTAGCCATGACTTAGATTCCATTTCCGCAAAGATAGATGCTGTGGAGAGACGAATGGAAAAGATGACTAAAGATATTCACTCAATACGAATTAGTTGTGAGCAGTGTGGAGGACCACATTTGACAAAAGATTGTCTCAGTATTGAATTAACAATGGAACAAAGAGAGAATATTTCATACATAAACCAAAGGCCTGGAAATAATTATCAGAATAATTATCAACCGCCAAGACCGATTTACAATCAAAACCAGAATTATAACCGAAATATTCCATACAACAACCAACAAGGTCCTAGCAATCAACAAGTATCCAATAATACTTACAATCAGCAAAGACCTAATTTTCAAAACAAACCACCACAACAAACCGATGATAAAAAGCCGAATTTAGAAGATATGATGACGAAGCTAGTTGAAACTCAAACGCAGTTTTTCACATCTCAAAAACAAACCAATGAACAAAATGCTCAAGCATTTAGAAATCAACAAGCTTCTATTCAAAATCTGGAACAAGAAGTAAGTAACCTAGCAAGATTAATAGGTGAAAGAAAACCGGGAAGTCTACCTAGTGATACAAATGCTAACCCCCGGAATGAAACAGCTAAAGCTATTACCACAAGAAGTGGTACAACACTTAAACCACCTGAAATACCTGTAACTTCTGATGAAACTATTCCTACTCCACAAGAACCACAACTTGATCAAGATAAGGAAAAAGAACCGGTAGTTGAAAAGGATAATGAAGATAACACAGTTAAGGATAAACCTTATGTTATACCATACCAACCACCACTTCCTTACCCGAGTAAAATGAAGAAAGAAAAACTTGAAGCCGAGCAATCCAAATTCTTGGATATGTTTAAATAGATAAATGTAAATCTTCCTTTCATTGATGTGATCTCAGGAATGCCAAGATATGCTAAATTCTTGAAAGATCTAATCTCAAATAGAAAGAAAATGGAAGAACTCTCGGCTGTTACTATGAATGCTAATTGTTCAGCAGTGCTGTTGAATAAGATACCAGAAAAATTATCTGATCCAGGAAGTTTCACAATTCCATGTTTTCTGGGTAGTCTTAGTTCAATAGAAGCATTGGCAGACTTAGGTGCTAGTATAAATCTAATGCCGTATTCACTATACACTAAACTAGACCTTGGAGAATTGAAACCAACCAGAATAAGCATACAACTAGCCGATAGATCAATAAAATATCCTAGAGGGATAATGGAGAACATGCTAGTTAAAGTTGGTACTTTAGTATTTCCAGTAGATTTTGTTGTTTTGGACATGGAAGAAGATTCTCAAGTTCCTCTCATATTAGGAAGACCATTCTTAAACACGGCTAAAGCAATGATAGACGTGTTCGGTAAGAAACTGACCCTAAGTATAGAGGATGAGAGTGTTACCTTTTCAGTTGATAGAGCAATGCAACAACCACAATCTGCAGATGATACATGTTATTATATTCAAACTATAGATGCACATGCAGAATTATTAGAAGAATTTCCAGAATTACAAGGAACATGAGAATGTTCTTTAGGAGAAGGTAATGAACCAATTGATGAAGCTGAAATGTTAGCTACACTTATAGCTAATGGATATGAACCAACAACAGAAGAAATTCAAATGCTAAAAGAAGAAGACAGATATCGATATAAATCATCGATAGAAGAACCTCCGAAATTAGAGTTAAAGCCACTTCCAAACCATTTGGAATACGCTTATTTACATGGTGAATCTGAATTACCTGTAATAATATCGTCTTCTCTTACTGAAAATGAGAAATCACAACTCATTTCTGTGTTGAAAGCTCATAAACCAGCCATTGCATGGAAGATTCATGATATTAAAGGAATAAGTCCTTCGTATTGCACACATAAAATCCTTATGGAAGAAGGTCATAAAACGTATGTGCAACGCCAACGAAGACTAAATCCTAATATGCAAGATGTAGTTAAGAAAGAGATTATTAAACTGCTAGATGCAGGTTTAATTTATCCAATCTCTGATAGTCCATGGGTAAGCCCAGTTCAATGCGTGCCTAAGAAGGGTGGCATGACTGTCATTACAAATGAGAAAAATGAGCTTATTCCTACAAGGACTGTAACAGGATGGCGTGTATGTATTGATTATAGAAAATTAAATGACGCCACCAGAAAAGATCACTTTCCCTTACCTTTCATAGATCAAATGTTGGAAAGATTAGCCGGAAATAGTTACTATTGTTTTCTAGATGGATTTTCCGGATATTTTCAAATTCCAATAGCACCCGAAGATCAAGAGAAAACCACATTCACGTGCCCTTATGGTACTTTTGCTTACAAACGCATGCCATTTGGACTTTGTAATGCCCCTGCAACCTTTCAAAGGTGTATGATGGCGATTTTTCATGACATGATAGAAGAATGCATGGAAGTTTTCACGGATGACTTTTCAGTCTTCGGTGATACATTTAAATCATGTCTAGTTAATCTGGAACGAATGCTAATTAGATGCGAAAAATCAAATCTAGTACTTAATTGGGAGAAATGCCATTTCATGGTTAAAGAAGGCATCGTTCTTGGACATAAAATTTCAAAAGAAGGAATTGAAGTGGATAGAGCTAAAGTAGATGTAATTGCTAAACTTCCACATCCCACCAATGTTAGAGGAGTTAGGAGTTTTCTAGGGCATGCCGGTTTTTACCGACGTTTCATAAAAGATTTTTCTAAAATTGCCACTCCTATGAATAAACTCCTAGAAAAGGATGCGCCATTCATCTTTTCAGATGAGTGTATCAAATCTTTTAATATTCTTAAAGAGAAACTCACTAATGCACCAATCATGATAACACCAAATTGGAATCTACCATTTGAACTAATGTGCGATGCAAGTGATTTTGCAATGGGAGCCGTTTTAGGACAAAGGATTGAAAAACGATTTCAACCTATATATTATGCTAGTAAGACATTACAAGGAGCACAAACGAACTATACAACTATTGAAAAAGAACTCCTTGCTATTGTCTTTGCTTTTGACAAATTTCGATCATATCTCGTTCTAGCAAAAACGGTGGTCTATACCGACCATTCTGCTCTTAGATACCTATTTTCAAAACAAGATGCTAAACCAAGACTAATCCGTTGGATCTTACTCTTACAAGAGTTTGATATTGAAATCCGAGATAAAAGAGGAGTAGAAAATCTCGCCGCTGATCATCTTTCTCGTCTTGAAAATCCTGAGTTAGAAGTTCTAAATGAATCGGCCATACAAGACAACTTTCCTGATGAATATCTATTGAAGATAGATTATAAAGAAATCCCATGGTTTACAGACTATGCAAACTACTTAGTTTGTGGATTCCTTGAAAAAGGATTATCGTACCAAAGACGAAAGAAATTCTTCAGTGATATAAAACACTATTTTTGGGAAGATCCACATCTGTTTAAAAGTTGTCCTGATGGAATAATACGCCGATGTGTATTTGGAGATGAAGCTAGTAAAATTTTAAACCATTGTCACACAGGACCAACAGGAGGGCATTATGGGCCTCAACTAACAGCAAGAAAAGTTTATGAAGCTGGATTCTATTGGCCTACAATTTACAAAGACGCACACCTTCTTTGCAAATCCTGTGATGCATGTCAAAGGGCCGGAAAAATAAGTCAACGTGATGAAATGCCACAAAATGTCATCCAAGTATGTGAAGTATTTGACATTTGGGGTATTCACTTTATGGGTCCATTTCCAAAATCTCATAATAATCTATATATACTCGTAGCCATTGATTATGTATCTAAATGGGCGGAAGCACAAGCTCTCCCAACTAACGATGCACGAGTTGTAGTCAACTTTTTAAAACGTCTTTTTGCAAGGTTTGGAACACCGAAAGCTTTAATAAGTGATCGGGGTACTCATTTCTGTAATAATCAACTTGAGAAAGTTCTTAAAAGATATGGAGTAACTCATAAAATCTCCACCGCATATCATCCACAAACAAGTGGACAAGTTGAAAATACCAACCGAGCTTTAAAACGTATTCTAGAGAAAACCGTAGGATCAAATCCGAAGGAATGGTCCATTAAATTGGAGGATGCACTCTGGGCTTTTAGAACAGCCTACAAAACTCCAATTGGAACCACACCTTTTAGACTTGTTTATAGAAAAGCATGTCATCTTTCAGTAGAAATTGAACACAAAGCATTTTGGGCTTTGAAAACATGTAATCTTGATTTACATGAAGCCGGACGTCTACGATTAAGTCAACTAAACGAATTAGAAGAATTAAGACATGAAGCATACGAAAATTCGTTAATCTATAAAGAAAGAACGAAGAAATGGCATGATAAAAGAATCAGAAGTTCAAAAGAATTTAAAGAAGGAGACAGAGTTCTTCTTTTCAATTCACGATTCAAGCTATTTCCTGGAAAATTGAAATCAAGATGGTCTCGACCATTCATAGTCAAAAGAGTTTTCCCATACGGAACGATAGAATTGATAAATTCAAATGGGATTGAATTTAAAGTTAATGGTCACAGAGTTAAACATTACATACATGGTCCGATGGAAGTCGACAACGAAGTTAATCACAATTTCGACACCACAGCTAACTAAGTGTGGGGAGAATCAAGTCTTTAAAGGATATTATGTATTTCTGTTAGAGTTAGATTGTCTGTTTTCGTGTAGTTCTCGAAAATGAAGCTCGAATGGTCTTTCCCTAGCAGACCCTAAAGAACTAGTCTTCTCCCCCCATTCTGAATTTTTATTTTTTTTAGGTTTTTACAAAATGAAGACTGCCTGTGAACTAAACCATGGTCTAATGCTACACGCTTTGATCACTAAAAGAAATAATGATATACTCCCGAGTGAAATAGTATCAGTAATCAGAGAAAGAATGGACGGAGTTAGAAAAGAATCCAGATGCGAAGATAATAAGTTACAATTTGGTAAAGGAAAATCAAAATCCGCAGCGAAAAGAAGAGCACGATACCTAGAACGATGTCACAAATGCGGAAAATGGTCACATGGAGGTAAATGTTCAAATAATCAAACCTATTCAAATACCGAATTTGTTACTTTATGCAGAGACGGACCGTTCATATGTTTAGAAGAAAAGACACTGAATTATCGAGGTTACGCCTATGTAGCCATGGAAAATCAATTAAACCGACTATCTTATGAATGGGATAGATCATATAACTAAGAAATCTATTTCACAGGTATGTCTGTACAGTTTTTATTTTTATTTTTATTTTTAACCTTTTGATAATAAACGCTAATTTGTTCGCTAAAAAGTATTAAATTGGTATTGAATAAAATTAGGTTTGGCGACCGAAATTATTGATATCATTCAAAAATTTATTACATCACTGCGAAATTTAACGTTTATTCTTAAGGTATAAATATCTTTAATCAATCAACCCAAAATATTTCAAAAATTCGTCATGAGTTAAATTAGGTCTTGGAACCGAAATTACTTTACTGAAAAGAGGGGCGCATATTTTTGATAATATTTGATTGATTAAAGTGGGATAAAAAGAAAAAAAAAAGATTTTTTTTACCATGTTTTTAAAAATTAATATTTAAATCTTAAATTAATATTGTAAACTTTGTAAAAACAATATATTTAAAATTGTAAATATTTGAAAAATTAATATAAGTTTAGTATGAATTTATAAATTTTTAAATTAAGTTTGGTGTAAATTTTTAATTTTTAAAATATTAATTTTTAATTTTATGCATTTCAAATTTTAAGTTTGGTGTGAATTTTTAATAATAATTTTGAATTTTATAGTTGTGTGAATTTAAAAACAAAAATTTACTTTATCTCATTAAGTTAAGAATATGATTTTTAAATTCGTCGTAAGTTGAAGACTAGGTCTTTGAACCGAAATTGCTTTACCCGAGGGAGGGACGAGAACTTTTATTATCATTATTTTTAATCTTATTGAATTAGAGTATGCCAAAAACATTGAAAAAACCCAAAAATCTTAGCTTTTAAAACAATCGCTACAAAAAGACAAATTTTAAAATTTTGTCGAAACTATATAGGTAGAAACTATATTCCTACACCGAAACCCATCTTCCCTCCTTGGTCTATAGAGATGCAGCCACCGTATCCTACGTATGACCCTGCCGAAGCATTCTATAGCACTTATGGTTATGCCTGGAACCCCTATTGGTACCAATATCATCCTTAGTTTACTTATTTTTTTTTTTTTGTAATTTGTAATTATTGATACGTTTAATACTTTTGTTAATATTGTAATCATTTTTATAATTATCTAACTTTTATTCTTAGATTTTAATAATTTTTGAATGTGGGGTAATATACCAAACTTCAAAAATATGTATATATGTTTGCAGTTTATCTTATGTACACAACAGGGTAAAACAACGCATTTTCAAAGACTGGCATTAAGTTCAGCAAAAGCAACTAATTTTGACGACAAGATGCAAAATATTTATCATTCAGCAAAAGCAACTAATTTTAACAACAAGACGGAATGAACAAATGATGTGCACCATTTATCATTCAGCAAACAAACGCCAATATATTTGGAAACTTTGGTAAAATTTAATCATTTTCACACTAATCACCCTCAATAATTTAAATTGTTACTGATTTCTTGCAAATGAGGGCATTGCAAGATCTTAAGTGTGGGAAGGGGTTAAATTCTTTCGGATTTTAAAATTTTTATCTTAAACACTTGGTTACCATTAAAAAAACTAGTAAAGCAGTAGTTGTATTAGAATCTAGTGCTCTCTGATAATAAAGAACAGCCCTAGTCTTATATACTAACTACCCAATTCTAGTAAAATTTTTAAAAAAAAAAAAAAAAATTTTCAATTAAATGAACTCAAAATCATGTTATACATATTTATGAACGATAAAACTAGGTTTTAACACCGAAATTATTGTTACCTCGGAAAGGACATAAATTGAGAAACAAACTAAAATGTTAAGATTCATTTAAAATGGAATAGAGGACGATAAAAAGGAAAATAAAAGCCAAGTGTGGGAAAATTTACCAAGTTATCTTAAACATATGTCACATATATTTGTAACAAATAACTGAAAATACTTTTGCTTTGGACTAAACTAAACTGTTTTACCCGATGAAAGAAAAGAAGAGATGGATCTACACGATGAATCAATTCCATCATTAAAAGGAAGTAAAGTCTTCCGAAAAAGACACGCGCTTCTTGATTTAAGTCATGAAGTTGTCGTCCAGACCAGCTGTAGGTTGACGAAAAATCTAGAAAAGTCATCACTAAAATCAGCAGGAAATCCACGGACCTCAGCATTAAACAGGGTCGCCAAGTGGTCAGATTTATCCTAACCATGAGAAGGATTTATCTCGTACAATGGGGGGGCACCATGCAAATTAGCTGGATAAGACTAATGAATCAGATCCCCAGAAAGGATAATCTCTTTAAAGATTAAAAATCAGCTTTTAAGACTGATATTACTCAATCCTAGAGATTGACCTTAAAGATTGAGAATTCAAACTCATGGAATTCAATGATATCTAAACTCGAGCTTAAACGAGAAAATATTTTGATCAAAATTACAAACCGATTTGTTTTCTGAAAACCCTATTTTCAATGCGTTCATTACCATTGAACGTAAAATCCTAGGAATTCACCTGGAATTCATTAGGTCACCTGAACCAAATCGGGTGTCAACCGTAAGAACGGTGGTTGCATAGTGGTCAAAGACAGGACCTTGTGCCAGACCGAAAAAATTATAAGGGTGAGCTTTACTATTGCTCCTACCAAGGATAGTAATTGCGTCCGACACGTTATAGACCATAATTAAAAGCATGTCAGGGGACATTACCTTAACAGTTGCTTGTTCAACGCTTTCCTTTACAACCGGACGGTAGTTTACCGAAAGGTAATATACGGGACAAGTAAACTGGACGTGTTGCTTTCCAAATACAAGGTTAGCAAGTGGGTGACACAAAACCGCAAGTTTTGAGCTAAAATTTTCAAATCTGAAACCCACCAAACCCACAAAAATATTTTGCAAACACCGGTAAAGGGTTATTCCGGAAAACTTATCTAGGGTAAAAACTAGATTTCAAAAGATCAAATGTTTTCATAAAGATCCAATTTCCTTAATGGATCTAAATTTTTATAGTCATGTGGGACTGTAAACCATATCGTTACTACCATTGTTTATACCGCCGTATAGAAATCACTGATGTAAAAAGTGTGAAGAATAAAGAAGTGATTCTAGTATTTCAAGACGATATTGCTTGAGGACAAGCAACGCTCAAGTGTGGGAATATTTGATAATGCTAAAAACGAACATATATTTCATAGCATTATTCCTCAAGAAAGACAAGCTTTTAGTTGCAATTGTTCTATTTACAAGAGATATTCGTTTAAATAATAAAAGGTGAAGACAAAAGACAGATTCGACGAATTGAAGACGCAAACGACCAAAAAGCTCAAAAGTACAAAAGACAATCAAAAAGGTTCCAATTATTGATAAGAAACGTCTCGAAATTACAAGAGTACAAGATTCAAAACGCAAAGTACAAAATATAAAATTGTACGCAAGGACATTCGAAAATCCGGAACCGGGACCAGAGTCAACTCTTAACGCTCGACGAAACGGACTAAAAATTACAAGTTAACTATGTATATAAATATAATATAATATATAATTAATTATATTAATTATATATATATTATATTTATAAATAAAAAAACCGTCGGCAGAGAAAGACTCCAAGGACTGAGCTGTAATTTCATTCTCCGCGACTCGCGGAGTTTGAAGAGGATTTTGCCGCGAGTCGCGGAGCCCCAAATTTGAAAACTGCCTATAAAGCCAACCGAATTCTGATCAAAAACCATCATCTTTTTCTTCCTCATTCATACGTAAAATTTATATTTATATTTATAATTTATATTTTAATTTTAATTATAATTCTAATAATAAGGGTATGTTAGCGAATATTGTAAGGGTGTAAGTCGAAATTCTGTCCGTGTAACGCTATGCTATTTTTAATCATTGTAAGTTATGTTCAACCTTTTTACATTAATGTCTCATAGCTAAGTTATTATTATGCTTATTTAAAACGAAGTAATCATGATGTTGGGCTAATTACTAAAATTGGGTAATTGGGCTTTGTACCATAATTGGGGTTTGGACAAAAGAACGACACTTGTGGAAATTAGACTATGGGCTATTAATTCGCTTTATATTTGTTTAACTAAATGATAGTTTGTTAATGTTAATATAAAGATTTACAATAGGGCGTCCCTATAAATTACCATATACACTCGATCGGACACGATGGGCGGGGTATTTATATGTACGAATAATCGTTCATTTAACCGGACACGGGAATGAATTAATAGCCACTAGAATAATTAAAACAGGGGTGAAATTACATTCAAGGGTAATTGGTGTAATTGTTAACAAAGTAGTAAAACCTTGGTTTACACGCAGTCGATAACCTGGTGTATTCATTAAACAAAGTATTAAAACCTTGTTACAATTCGAATCCCCAATTAGTTGGAATATTTAACTTCGGGTATAAGAATAATTTGATGAGGACACTCGCACTTTATATTTATGACTGATGGACTGTTATGGACAAAAACCAGACGGACATATTAAATAATCCAGGACAAAGGACAATTAACCCATGGGCATAAAACTAAAATCAACACGTCAAACATCATGATTACGGAAGTTTAAATAAGCATAATTCTTTTATTTCATATTTAATTTCCTTTATTTTATATTTAATTGCACTTCTAATTATCGCACTTTTATTTATTGTTATTTAATCGCACTTTTAATTATCGTACTTTTTAATTATCGTAAGTTTATTTTATCGCACTTTTATTATTCGCAATTTCATTATCGTTATTTACTTTACGCTTTAATTTAAGTCTTGTATTTATTTTATATTTTACATTAGGTTTTAACTGCGACTAAAGTCTTAAAATCGACAAACCGGTCATTAAACGGTAAAAACCCCCCTTTATAATAATAATATTACTTATATATATATTTGTATTTTTAATAAAAGTAAACTAATATAGCGTTGAGCTTTGTTTAAAGATTTCCCTGTGGAACGAACCGGACTTACTAAAAACTACACTACTGTACGATTAGGTACACTGCCTATAAGTGTTATAGCAAGGTAAGTATATCCATTTTATAAATAAATAAATATCTTGTGTAAAATTGTATCGTATTTAATAGTATTTCCTGCTAAAATTAATAACTATTTTATATACACCTCGCATAACATCATACGTTAATCTTATTGAGTGGATAATTTGAATTTTGACTTGATACCTATAGAACTAAGGAGCTCAAAACCTATTCGTTAAGAAGAAATGTTTCCCTATCGTCTTGTATAGATTATTGTGAAATAAATGAATTCCAGTTGAGAACCGATATCCTTTTTCCCGTATCAACAATCTCTTGAGCCGTTACAAGAATCTCGTGTATATTCCAAACCGACCTCTGTTCCGATTATCATCAATTGAGAGATCAGGGAGAAGATGTATCCTAACCCGCTTTTAGAACTCGCTACGATAGTTGTAAATTTCTTTTAGTACCGTTCGATTATCTAGGCCTCCGCCCGTATTCACAGGCCTCCTGAACCGCGTTTGTAAACTTAACTAGATGAATCCGTTATTGTATTTGTAGACGATGTCTAAACCTATTCAAGTAAAGAAGAAAACGAGCAACGTCTCCGTCTTACGCTCGAACTCTTGAGAAAAGAGCAACTCTATACCGAATTCTCCCAGTGAGAATTTTGGTTAAACGAAGTTCAATTTCTAGACCATGTTGTTAGTGGTCAAGGTATTACAATAAATCTCGCAATCGAAACCACACGTGATCGGGAAACCCTCACCACTCTGACTTGTATTCGTAAAATCTTAGATCTCGCCGGTTAAATTCATTTCTGACTTTTCTCGTATTGCACGACCTTTAACCTCGTTAACTCACTAAGTGAAAAATTTAAACCTCTCTGTGTCTGAGCCTTAAACGTGATTTTTCACACCAACCTTACTAGCTAAATTCGCATAGCACAAGATGGAACACAAATATGGAAATATTTCTACTTGAACGCCTGAAAGGCATACTCTCTCGACTCGAAATAAAGGAAACTGAAAATTCGTTGTTTTGCACGAACGATTGGAATACTTAATCATGGGCCTAATCAACTTTCTCATCATCACGTGCCATGTTACATAACTCTGATATTTCACCGTTACCGTCTGATATTACTGGGACGTAAGATAACACACAATCAAAGGATACTTCTTTCTTCTTTGACTTATCGTCTTTTTGATTCTGATATGGCCAACTACTACTCAACCCCGAACTATACAACTAGGTGTACCATCTCGTTTTCCACCAAGTCCCAACATTTGCCCACAAGATGCGCGATATGGCTACCTCAAGGTATAACCTCATCCTGTTCTAAGTCCTCATTTCACTCCTATCTTTTTCGCTCGTACTTTCGTACAAGGAAATATTTTATTCTAAATTATCCATGGAGGGAGAGACTCTCCACGTTACACTGGTATTCGCCATAAGGGTGAATAGTCCTAACGAACATTTCCAGAACCCGATAAGAAACTTGCTCTGGGGAAAGTTTTTCAAAAATCGATAAATCTTTCGCGGCGTGGGAATCCTTGAGAAACAGAAACTTGTCCCAACCAACGTTTCCGAACCCTAACTAACTTGTTTGAGCATATCTTAAGAAATTCTATTCCAACACGGTGTACCATTGTCAATTATCCCGGATCGAAATACACGTTTCACTTCTAGTTTCGCAAGAAGCCTTAGGAACACGTTTAGACATGGGTACCACGTACCATCCGCAAACTGACGGAACAAGCAAACGTACGACTCAAATCTTGGAAAGACATGTTACAAACTGGTATTGTTACCTTTAGTAGTTCCTTTTACAACGACAGTTACCATTCGTGTATTAAAGCCTCACTTCCGAAACCCCATATGACCGCAAATGTCATACCCCTATTCGTTGGACCAAAACATGTGGCAAGCAAATCACCGAATCTGAACTCATTCAAGAAACAACAGCTAAGATCGTTCAAGTCCGAGGAGGATTCGAGACGACCCGTAGTCGCCAAAAGAGTTACACCAATATTGGATGAAAACCTCACAAATTCCCGGTGTGTGGCCGTGTAATATTTAGGAACCACACCTTGGAAAGGTGTAATCCGTTTCGAAAAATTGAGGAAGGTTATATCCGTAATATTAATCCTTTCGAAATCTTGGGGCATATTGGAACCGCTTCTTACCGTTTAGAACTTCAGACTCAATTAAGTATCCGTTTACCCTACGTTCCATGTAACCAACTTAGAGACGTTTCCTGCAGAACAGGAACGTGCTACTCTCCTAGACAAATTTACTATTGATGACAAACTCCTCTTCATAGGAAAACCGGTTGGATTTGTGGATCGTAAAACCAAGCCTTAATACAACGTAAAACCCCAACTATCCAGATTCGTGGAAATTCCTAAGGACGTATCTTCACTTATTCGTAGATTGAACAGCGCAAGGTCTCGAGTAAGAGACATCGACTATTACTTCCAACTAAATTTCGGGATGAAATTTCTTTTAAGGTGTGGGTAATGTAACATCCCGCATTTTTCCGTTAAATTATTTTAACGCCTGTCTTTTTATTTTAATTATATCCTCAGTATGTCGATTCGTATCCTCCATTAGCTAACATTCTTAAAATATTTTCGTTATTGGATTATAACATCTCTCGTACTCTCGTGTAATTCAAAATAATTAGTTTGGTTAATTCATGCACCCGCACCCGAACTCGAGGGACTAAACTTGCAAAGAGGCCAAAGATTTGACTAGGTCAACTAGTCAAACCTTCAACCTCCTTCTCTCATTTTCTCTCTTTCTCTCTTTTCATACTTCCCTTTTCCTCTCAAGAACTCAAACAAGATTCATCATCTAATTTCGGATTTGGAGGCTAACATCAAAACAAATTACATATTTGAAATCCTCTCTTCATCCTCTTCGACTTGATACCAATTTCATCTCATTTGGGTAACTTTCTAAAATCACTAGATTTTGTGTTCTTGATGTTTTTGAATTATAAAAGTGTTAATTAGTGTCTATGGCTCATGTATAACATGAATATATGTTTTGTTTGTTCGATTTGTTGATTTGAGTAACTAGTTTGAACACTTGAAAATGGGTTTGCTTAATCTTTGATTTTGGAAGATTAAAGGTTGTTAAATTGTTAAAGTTCATGTTTTAATTGTGTTACTAGTATCACTAGCTTTATTTTGATGTGTAGGTTGATTTGTAAAACTTCAAAAACATGATTTATGATTTTGTGATCCTTGATTAGGGTTTGATCGTTCTTGAGATGAGCTTTTTGATGCTTGAATGCCATAAAATGTTAATTGTAATGTATGTTTCAATACCTTCAAAACGGCATATCACATGTGTGAATTGGATTCCCGAAACATAAAATGCATTTTGTGAGCTTGAAACTTGGAAAATGGACTTTAAATGATCACTTGACGAGAAATAGGTTATTTGAAATGATGTTTTTGTTTGATGAAACATATTTAGTTGTATTCCTTGTCAAAAGAGCTTTCCAACGATATTAAATACGAGTCCTAAGTGTTTACGGTTTGCAAGTTGTGCTTATTTGAATTTGGAATTGGGACTTGAATAAATTCAGCAGACCAGGTACCAGCACCCGTTAAATGCCGCGGCGCGGCAACCCTTGGTCGCGGCGCGGCATATGCCGTGTTTGGGTTCTGACCTATATGTTCAAAATTCAAAAAATGTTTGCTATGCTACGCACCTCCGATTCACATGTAACTTGTTCTAACATGCTTATATATGAATAAAAACTTCAGAAAAATAGTTCGGGACCCGACCTGAACGCGTTGACTTTTTCGTTGACTTTGACCGACCAAAGTTTAACTTTTTGTCAAACTTAAACAAATGATTATGCAATCTTTCTAACATGATTCTTAACTTGTATCTTGCATGGAACTTGACAATTTGATTCACATGCTATATAATCGAGTCGTAACGAGCCATAGGACTAATTGAACATCTTTGACCGATCGTGTCTACCGTTATTGATACAACCCTATTTGTTTAGGTCAAGACTAGCTTTGTCTTTGCACGCGTTTACATGTTGAAGTACTTTATTACTCTTGCACTCAAGGTGAGATCATAGTCCCACTTTTTATTCTTTTGAACTTACTTTTGGGATGAGAAAACATAAACGTTACCTTTTAACTAAGTGAACACAAGTACAAGAAAACAAACATTCTACATACGAGTTTAGAACAAAATTCTCAATTTGATTATCATTAGTTACACTTGTAGGGTGTAAGTGTAGGCGTGAACTTATGTTGTATGGCCATATGGGTTTGACAAACCCTCATTCGGACGGTTCGCTACCGTTATTCGGATGAAATATATTTTCGGGAAATAGTGTATGTTCTAACACTATTGTGATGGGGTACTATGGAAGGAAACGTTAAGCCTTGATAATTGGGTGCTCGTGAATATTAACTTTTAGAATATACTACTATTTTATCAATGTTGCAAATCTTGTGGTTCGACTTACTTTTACTCACTTACTTACTTAAACCTATGATTTCACCAACGTTTTCGTTGACAGATTTCTATGTTTTTCTCAGGTCTTTGAACGATATGTGAAACATGCTTCCGCTCATTATTTTGATACTTGCATTGGATGTCGAGTATATGTGCATACATGGAGCGTCTTTTGACTTTATTTAAAACTGTGTTGCATAGGTTTCCCTTGTACTTATAACTTTGTAACGAAACTTTTGGATGAACAATTCTTGTAAACTGTGAAACAAATCTTTACTTTTGAAAGGAATGCGACATACCTTTGGTCAAACGTCATTTTAAAGACTTACGACCACGCAGTGGGACCTAAGTAGTCGGCGCCGTCAATGACGATTTGTCTGGGTCGCTATAATGCAGGTCTAATTTATCCAATTTCTGATAGTCCATGGGTAAGCCCAGTTCAATACGTACCTAAGAAGGGTGGCATGACTGTCATCACAAATGAAAAAAATGAGCTTATTCCTACTAGGACTGTAACAAGATGGCGTGTTTGTATTGATTATAGAAAATTAAATGACGCCACCAGAAAAGATCACTTTCCCTTACCTTTTATTGATCAAATGTTGGAAAGATTAGCCGGAAATAGTTACTATTGTTTTCTTGATGGTTTTTCCGGATATTTTCAAATTCCAATAGCACCCGAGGACTAAGAGAAAACCACATTCACGTGCCCTTATGGTACTTTTGCTTACAAACGCATGCCATTTGGACTTTGCAACCCCCCTGCAACCTTTCAAAGGTGCATGATGGCGATCTTTCACGACATGATAGAAGAATGCATGGAAGTTTTCATGGATGACTTTTCAGTCTTCGGTGATACATTTAAATCATGTCTAGTTAATCTTGAACGAATGCTTATTAGATGCAAACAATCAAATCTAGTTCTTAATTGGGAGAAATGCCATTTCATGGTCAAAGAAGGCATCATTTTTGGACATAAAATCTCAAAGGAAGGAATTGAAGTGGATAGAGCTAAAGTAGATGTAATTGCTAAACTTCCATATCCCACCAATGTTAGAGGAGTTAGGAGTTTTCTAGGGCATGGCGGTTTTTACCGACGTTTCATAAAAGATTTTTCTAAAATTGCCACTCCTATGAATAAACTCCTAGAAAAGGATGCTCCATTCATCTTTTCAGATGAATGCATCAAATCTTTTAATATACTTAAAGAAAAAATCACTAATGTGCCGATCATGATAACTCCAAATTGGAATCTACCGTTTGAACTAATGTGCGATGCAAGTGATTTTGAAATGGGAGCCGTTTTGGGACAAAGGATTGAAAAACGATTTCAACCTATATATTATGCTAGTAAGATGTTACAAGGAGCACAAACAAATTACACAACTACTGAAAAAGAACTCCTTGCCATTATCTTTGCTTTTGACAAATTTCATTCATATCTCGTTCTAGCAAAAACGGTGGTCTATACCGATCATTCTGCTCTTAGATACCTATTTTCGAAACAAGATGCTAAACCACGATTAATCCGTTGGATCTTACTCTTACAAGAGTTTGATATTGAAATCCGAGATAAAAAGGGAGCAGAAAATCTCGCAGCTGATCATCTTTCTCGTCTTGAAAATCCTGAATTAGAAGTTCTAAATGAATCTGCCATACAAGACAACTTTCCTGATGAATATCTATTGAAGATAGATTATAACGAAATTCCATGGTTTGCAGACTATGCAAACTACTTAGTATGTGGATTCCTTGAAAAAGGATTATCGTACCAAAAATGAAAGAAATTCTTTAGTGATATAAAACACTATTTCTGGGAAGATCCACATCTGTTTAAAAGTTGTCGCGATGGAATAATACGCCGATGTATATTCGGAGATGAAGCTAGTCAAATCTTAAACCATTGTCACACAGGACCAACAGGAGGGCATTATGGGCCTCAACTCATAGCACGAAAAGTTTATGATGCTGGATTCTATTGGCCTACAATTTTCAAAGACGCACATCTTCTTTGCAAATCCTGTGATGCTTGTCAAAGGGCCGGAAAAATAAGTCAACGTGATGAAATGCCACAAAATGTCATTCAAGTATGTGAAGTATTTGACATTTGGGGTATTGACTTTATGGGTCCATTTCCAAAATCTCATAATAATCTATACATTCTCGTTGCCATTGATTATGTATCTAAATGGGCGGAAGCACAAGCTCTCCCAACTAATGATGCACGAGTTGTAGTCAACTTTTTAAAACGTCTTTTTGCAAGGTTCGGAACACCGAAAGCTTTAATAAGTGATCGGGGTACTCATTTTTGTAATAATCAACTTGAGAAAGTTCTCAAAAGATATGGAGTAACTCATAAAATCTCCACCGTATATCATCCAAAAACAAGTGGACAAGTTGAAAATACCAACCGAGCATTAAAACGTATTCTAGAAAAAACCGTAGGATCAAATCCGAAGGAATGGTCCATGAAATTGGAGGATGCACTCTGGGTTTTTAGAACAGCCTACAAAAATCCAATTGGTACCACACCTTTTAAACTCGTTTACGGAAAAGCATGTCATCTTCCAGTAGAAATTGAACATAAAGCATTTTGGGCTTTGAAGACATGTAATCTTGATTTACATGAAGCCGGACGTCTACGATTAAGTCAGCTAAACGAATTAGAAGAATTAAGACTTGAAGCATACGAAAATTCGTTAATCTATAAGGAAAGAACGAAGAAATGGCATGATAAAAGAATCAGAAGTTCAAAAGAATTTAAAGAAGGAGACAGAGTCCTTCTTTTCAATTCACGATTCAAGCTATTTCCTGGAAAATTGAAATCAAGATGGTCTGGACCATTCATAGTCAAAAGAGTTTTCCCATATGGAACAGTAGAATTAATAAATTCAAATAGGATTGAATTTAAGGTTAATGGTCACAGAGTTAAATATTACATAGATAGTCCGATGGAAGTTGACAACGAAGTTAATCACAATTTCGACACCACAGCTAACTAATTGTGGGGAGAATCAAGTCTTTAAAGGATAATATGTATTTCTGTTAGAGTTAGATGTTCTGTTTTCGTGTAGTTTCCGAGAATGGAATCCAAATGGTCTTTCCCTAGCAGACCCTAAAGAACTAGTCTTCTCCCCCCATTCTGAATTTTTATTTTTTTAGGTTTTATGAGATGAAGACTTCCTGTGAACTAAACCATGGTCTAATGCTACACGCTTTGATCACTAAACGTAATAATGACACCTTTCCAAGTGAAATAGTATCATTAATCAGAGGTAAATTGGACGGAGTAAGAAAAGAATCCAGGAACGAAAATAATAAGTTACAATTTGGTAAAGGAAAATCAAAATCCGCAGCGAAAAGAAGAGCACGACACCTTGAAAGATGTCACAAATGCGGAAAATGGTCACACGAAGGAAAATGCTCGACGAATCAGACATATTCCAATACCGAATTTGTTACTTTATGCAGAGATGGACCATTCATATGTTTAGAAGAAAAAACATTGAATGCTCGAGGTTACGCCTATGTAGCTATGGAAAATCAATTAGTCCGACTATCTTATGAGTGGGCTAGAGCATATCACTAAGAAATCTATCTCACATGTAAGTATGTACAGTTTTCATTTTTATTTTTATTTTTAACCTTTTAATAATAAACGCTAAATTGTTCGCTATAAAGTATTAAATTGGTATTCAATAAAATTAGGTCTTGCGACCGAAATTATTGATATCATATAAAAATTTATTACATCACTGCGAAATTTACCGTTTATTCTTAAGGTATAAATATCTTTAATCAATCAACCCAAAATATTTCAAAAATTCGTCATGAGTTAAACTAGGTTATGAAACCGAAATTACTTTACCGAAAAGAGGGGCGTATATTTTTGATAATATTTGATTGATTAAAGTGGGATAAAAGACCAAAAAGATTTTTAATTTTATTTTTACCATGATTTTAAAATTAATATTTAAAAATTAAATTAATATTGTAAACTTCTTTTTTTTATAAAAAAATTATTAATATATTTAAAATTGTAAATATTTAAAAAATTAATATTTTTAATATAAGTTTGTATGTATAAAAACAAAAATATAAATTTAAGTTTGGTGTGAATTTTTAATATGAATTTTTAATTTTATGCATTTTAAATTTAAGTTTGGTGTGAATTTAAAAACAAAAAAATTTACTTTATTTCGCTAAGTTAAAAATTGATTTCTAAAAATTCATCGTGAGTTGAAGACTAGGTAATTGAACCGAAATTGCTCTACCCAAGGGAGGGACGAGAACTTTTATTATCATTAATCTTATTGAACTAAAGTATGCCAAAAACATAAAAAAAAAAAATCCAAAAATCTTTACTTTTAAAACCGCGCTTTGAATTGACAAATTTTAAAATTTTGTCGAGGGACGGAATAGGACATCGATCCGAAACGCCCTCATCCTAAAAAGAAACAAATTTTTAAAATTTTATTAATTATACGTTTTATAAGTTTTAAGGTTTTTATATAAAAAAAAACCAAAAATTCACTGTACCAGGACTCCATACGATCGCATGCAATTTAGCCTTTGCAGCCATGCGATCGCATGGCCCTGGAAAACAGGCCAGATACAAGTAAACCAGCGAGCTGTTCTTCACACCATAAAACACACACATATACAAAAAAATACTCCCAAATCACCTCTAAAATTCGCCAAAATTCACCGTAATTCGTCAAATTTTTCGCTCTAATCATGAAATTGTTCAGAAGTTTATCAAAAAAGGTAAAAATTACACCCCTAAACTCTTAAATTCTCTAGTTTTTGTGATAATTACCAATATTTTACCTAATGCAATTTTGTTAATTTCTAGTGAATTAGTGTTAAATTGTTAGTATTTTATGCATGTATAACCTAGATTGATGCTATTTAACATGATTTGAAGCCAAAAACTTCAAAATTTTTAGAAATCTAGGGGTTGTGTTTTTGAGCAATTTGCGGCTTTTTGATATAAACAGGTTATGGCCGATTTTTGTCATGAATTATTGCTAAATGGAGTAGTGTAACATGTTTAGGTAATTAAATGATCCAAACATTGACCCTAAACATGATTTTTAGAGATTAAAGTGGATTTTTAGGTGCAAAATTCATGAACTTGATTAATTTGATATAATTGCCATTTGAGACTTGTTTAATTGTTAGTAATGACTATTTTGACATGTTATTTGAGTTAAATGCTTATGAACTTTGTCTACATTTTCATATGTGCTTATTTAAAAAAGTATAGAATTGTAAAAATTATGAAAATGCATATAAGTTTAAGTTTGATTTAACATGTTATTGTGATTGTTTTAAATTGTTATTTTGTTAACACTAATGCATATTTGGATGCACAAATTTTGTGTTTAATGTGTTTTGCAGAGAGCCGATACTGGAGGTTCATCATCGTCATCATCTAGACGACCCGCTCCAGCTCCAGAACCAGAACCAGAAATGCAATATGAACCCGAACAAGAACCACAACTGGAACAACAACATCAGCCTGATCAACACGTACCTTATTATGATCCGCTACAGTTACCTAATGAATTCATAGTATTTCCGATGCATCCACCTGTAGAATACCCAACGATTCCTGAACACACGTTGCATCCTAATCTGAGATTCGATAGACGATGGAGAGATTACCCGACATATCAAAGTAATAAATTCAAATTAATAATGAAAGATGTAGAGGTGCCTAGGGTAATTGATTGGGATCCTTTGGAAAGGGTCCAACTTGCTGACCGTGTTAGGGAGCATTTGATCCAAAGGTATGGCAGTTCTTCTTTTACTGATTGGGAACGCTTATTCACCATTCGTAGACCTGTATATAAGGAATGGTGTGTTGAGCTGATGAGTACTATAGCATTAAAT
The DNA here is from genome assembly GCF_046630445.1 of Rutidosis leptorrhynchoides. Lineage (NCBI taxonomy): Eukaryota > Viridiplantae > Streptophyta > Magnoliopsida > Asterales > Asteraceae > Rutidosis > Rutidosis leptorrhynchoides. The sequence continues at coordinate 358,631,681 of NC_092336.1, read as the reverse complement.
GTAGATGTAGATAGATTAGATGATAGAATTTTTCTTAAGTTTATACTTGGCGGTAGAATGTACAGGATGTCCATGCTGGACATGACTAGGGCATTAAAAAAAATATACGCCCGCTGAATTACTACTACCCGATTGTATAAGTTTGATTTATCGTGGTGAAAGGGTAGATAGGAATTTTGACGCGAATGCCATATGGAGGCGTATGTCAGACTATAATGTTTTTGGGCGGGGAGGAACACATACCTACTTACATATTAACAGAGCCGAGCTTCGTATAATTCATAGATTTTTAGCTAACTCGATTATACAGAGAGGTCACAACAAGGAAAAATTGACCTTACATGATTTATTTTACCTAAAGTGTATTCGAGACCCAAGAGGCTTTGTTAATATCCCCTACTGTGTTGGTTTTTATTTATCTAAGATGGTTGAAGGAATACATGAAGGGGGGATTATAGGAGGAGGTATTTTTGTTACTCTCATTGGAGAATATTTAGGTGTAGATAAGAACCAAGGGGGTTCACTTTTGGAATGTAGGGAACAGGTTGAGCTTTTGGGATTGAGGGTTTATGCGGGTGCTAAGGTATTGAAGAGTAGATGAAACCAGGCAATACCCTATGTAGGTAGTCATCCGCAGGTAGAAAGAGGATCAGACGAGGAGATGGAGGAAGCGGATGACATTAGGGATGTCATTTGGGAGGCTATGACTGATGTCTACCAGCGTGTAGATGAGGTAGACATGACAAATGCGGAGAGATTTCGTCGGATGGAGCAGTGGCAAGCCCGGAATGATTACGAGCATTCCAGGCAACGACAGCATGATAGATGGGACTATCATCAGCGTCAGATTATGAGCCAGCTGTCACCTCAGGATCACTACGTCCTGACCAGACCAGCTTACTATCCTCCACACCAGCCCGAGATGAGACTGCCTTATACTCTCTACGACCCTAACCAGGCATACCAGTACACCTATCACCAACCATGGAACCCGGACGATAACATGAACTGGAACCCCTATCCAGATTGATTTAGTCCCGGTTGGTAATTTATATGATTTTTAATTTTTATTATTTCTGTTTATTTATGTTTAAACACATTATATTATGATACTTTTATTGTTATGTTTAATATTTTTATTACGTTGTACTAATGTTTCATTTTTGATTTGAAAATGGGATTTTAAGTCCCATTTCAAATTGCCATGCATGTTTATATTTGTATGTATGTATATTTTCAATTGTACAAAACAGGGTAAAACAGCGCATTTTCAAAGACTGGCATTAAGTTCAGCAAAAGCTAGTACTTTTGACGACAAAATGAAAAACAAATGTGATGTAACAACAAGACGGAATGAACAAATGATATGCACCATTTATCATTCAGCAAACAAACGCCAATATGTTTGGAAACTTTGGTAAAATTTAATCATTTTTCTACGCTAATCACCCTCAATAATTTAAATTGTTACTGATTTCTTGCAAATGAGGGCATTGCAAGATCTTAAGTGTGGGAAGGGGTTAAATTCTTTTGGATTTTTAAAATTTTAAACATATACACTTGGTTACCATTAGAAATACTAGTAACGCAGTAGTTGTATTAGAATCTAGTGCTCTCTGATAATAAAGAACAGCCATAGTCATATATACTGACTACCAAATTCTAGTAAAATTTTTCAAAATTTTCAATTAAATGAACTCAAAATCATGTTTATACATATTTATGAACGATAAAACTAGGTGTTAACACCGAAATTATTGTTACCTCGAAAAGGACATAAATTGAGAAACAACCCAAAATGTTAGAATTCATTTAAAATGGAATAGATGACAATAAAAAGGAAAATAAAAAGCCAAGTGTGGGAAAATTTACAAAGATATTTTAAACATATATCACATATTTCTGTAACAAATAATTGAAGATACTTTTGCTTTGGACTAAACTAAACAGTTTTACCCGATTTACTGTAAGAAAGATGGATCTACACGATGAATCAATTCCATCATTAAAAGGAAGTAAAGTCTTCCGAAAAAGAAACGCGCTTCTTGATTTAGGTCATGAAATTGTCGTCCAGACCAGCTGTAGGTTGATGAAAAATCTAGAAAAGTCATCTCTAAAATCAGCAGGAAATCCACGGACCTCAGCATCAAACAGGGTCGCCAAGTGGTCAGACTTATCCTAATCATGAGAGGATCTGTCTTGTAAAATGGGGAGGACGCCTTGCAAATTAGCTGGATAAGACTAATGAATCAGATCCCTAGAAAGGATAATCTCCTTAAAGATCAAAAATCAGCTTTTAAGACTGATATTACTCAATCCTTGAGATTGACCTTAAAGATTGAGAATTACAAACTCATGGAATTCAATGATATCTAAACTCGAGCTTGAACGAGAAAATATTTTGATCAAAATTACAAACCGATTTGTTTTCTGAAAACCCATTTTCAATGCGTTCATTACCATTGAACGTAAAATCTTAGGAATTCACCTGGAATTCATTAAGTCATCTGAACCAAATCGGGTGTCAACCGTAAGAACGGTGGTTGCATAGCATGGTTAAAGACAGGACCTTGTGCCAGACCAGAAAATTATAAGGGTGAGCTTTACTATTGCTCCTACCAAGGATAGTAATTGCATCCGACACCTTATAGACCATAATTAAAAGCATGTCAGGGGACATTGCCTTAACAGTCGCTTGTTCAACGCTTTCCTTTACAATCGGACGGTAGTTTACCGAAAGGTAATATACGGAGCAAGTATACTGGACGTGTTGCTTTCCCAATACAAGGATAGCAAGTGGGTGACACAAAACCACAAGTTTTGAGCTAAAATTTTCAAATCTGAAACCCACCAACCCCACAAAAACATTTTGCAAACACCGGTGAAGGGTTATTCCAGAAAAACTTATCTAGGGTAAAAGCTAGATTTAATTTTCAAAAGATCAAATGTTTTCATAAAGATCCAATTTTCTTAAGGATCTAAATTTTCATAGTCATGTGGGACTGTAAACCACAACGTTACTACCATTGTTTATACCGCCGTATAGAAATCACTGATGTACAAAGTGTGAAGAATAAAGAAGTGATTCTAGTATTTTTATTTCAAGACTATATTGCTTGAGGACAAGCAACGCTCAAGTGTGGGAATATTTGATAATGCTAAAAACGAACATATATTTCATAGCATTATCCCTCAAGAAAGACAAGCTTTTAGTTGCAATTGTTCTATTTACAAGTGATATTCGTTTAAATAATAAGAAGTAAAGACAAAAGTCAGATTCGACGAATTGAAGATGCAAACGACCAAAAAGCTCAAAAGTACAAAGTACAATCAAAGTGGTTCCAATTATTGATGAGAAACGTCTCAAAATTACAAAAGTACAAGACGCAAAACGCAAAGTACAAGATATTAAATTGTACGCAAGGACGTTCGAAAAACTGGAATCGGGACCAAAGTCAACTCTCAACGCTCGACGCAACGGACTAAAAATTACAAGTTAACTATGCACATAAATAAAATATAATATTTAAATAATTCTTATAATTATTTATATATTATATTATTATTTATAAACGTCGGTAAGAAAGAAAACAAAGATATGTGACTTCTCCCAGCTAGCCATGCGATCGCATGGCCTGGAGGCACAAAAGCCATGCGATCGCATGGCTCTGAAATCCAGCCCAGGTCTAATAAATTCAACGCGTTTTGGCCAAAATAACACATCTTTTTCTTTCTCTCTATCATACGATATATATATATATATATATATATATATATATATATATATATATATATATATATATATATATATATATATATATATATATATTATATTTTAATTTTAATTTTAATTTTAATTTCTAATAATAAGGTTGGGTTAGTCGAATGTTTTAAAGTCTTGTAAGTCGGAACACTGTCCGTGTAAAGCTACGCTATTTTTAATCACTGTAAGTTATGGTTAATGTTATTTTTAATTTGATGTCTCGTAGCTAAGTTATTATTATGCTTATTTAATGCCGAAGTAATCATGATGTTAGACTAAATATTAAAATTGGGTAATTGGGCTTTGTACCATAATTGGGGTTTGGATAAAAGAACGACACTTGTGGAAATTAGACTATGGGCTATTAATGGGCTTTATAATAACTAAATGATACCTCGTTAATTTAATATATAGACTTACAATTTGACGTATTTATATATAACCACATACGCTTGACTGGGCACGGTGGGCGGGATATCTATAAATACCAATAATTGTTCATTTTACCCGACACAGAACTGGATTAATAGTTAGTAGACTTGTTGAAACAGGGGTGGATTACATTCAAGGGTAATTGGTGTAATTGTTAACAAAATAGTAAAACCTTGGTTTACACACAGTCGATAACCTGGTGTATTCATTAAACAAAGTATTAAAACCTTGTTACAATTCGAATCCCCAATTAGTTGGAATATTTGACTTCGGGAATAAGAGTAATTTGGCGAAGACTTCCGCATTTTATGATTATGACTGATGGACTATTATGGATAAATCCGTATGGACATATTGAATAATCCAGGACAAAGAACAATTAACCCATGGGAATAAACTAAAAACAACACGTCAAACATCATGATTACGGAAGTTTAAATAAGCATAATTCCTTTATTTCAGATTTAATTTCCTTTATTTTATATTTAATTGCACTTTTAATTATCGCACTTTTATTTATTGTCATTGTATTTAATTGCACTTTTAATTATCGTATTCTTTAATTGTCGTACTTTTTATTTATCGCATTTTTATTTATCGCAATTTCATTATTGTTATTTACTTTACGCTTTAAATTAAGTTGTATTTATTTTTAATATTTTACATTAGGTTTTAACTGCGACTAAAAGTTTTAAAATCGACAAACCGGTCATTAAACGGTAAAACCCCCCTTTTTATAATAATAATATTACTTATATATATTTGTATTTTTATAAATTTAAAACTAATATAGCGTTAAGCTTGTTTAAGAATTCTCTGTGGAACGAACCGGACTTACTAAAAACTATACTACTGTACGATTAGGTACACTGCCTATAAGTGTTGTAGCAAGCTTTAGGTATATCCATTCTATAAATAAATAAATATCTTGTGTAAAATTGTATCGTATTTAATAGTATTTCATTGTAAAAATAATACTATTTCCTAGTACACCTCGCACACATCACACTCCTATCTACCTTTTCCTTTCAAAATTCAGAATAAAAGTCTTTAAAAAGACTGTTTTGCCCTTCACACCCTTTAAATAACTTCACCACCATTTCAAAATTCCTTTTTCACCCTTCAATTCTAGACAAATGGCCTAGAAGTTATGGTTATTAACCCTTCACGTTAGTAACAAGGACTTGAGTCTTTATCAAGCCTATAATGATGGATGCAACATGACTGACTATATGTGAATTCATTTCATAGAACTATAGAGAAACCTAAATAACTATAGAGAAACCTAAATACTTATGTGATTTTGAGTGACCCGTGAAAGCTATCCTAAGTCATGTAACCTCCTCGCATTCTTGCAGAGATAGTTTTAACACTAACATAGATGACTCACCTTATCTTTCGATCTTATAATAAAAAAGCAAACTACTTAGGTCAATAGAATAGAAACTTTGAAAGATTTCTTGAAGTTAAAGACGAGAAGTTTGCTTGAGGACAAGCAAAGTCTAAGTGTGGGATATTTGATATCGGCTAAAAAGGCATGTTTTTACCCCGATATTAAGGCCCAAAAATAATAAAGTTCCAAACTTTATCGCCAAAATAATCGCTTTGTCGGTTAATTTTGTAGATTAAGTAATTACAAAAGCGATGCAAAAAGAATCAAGTAAAAAGGAGATAAAACGAAGATTCTAGAGAGAAAACGATGAAAGACAAGTTACGACCACAGAAACCAAGTTATGATCCCGGGAACGAGCAAGACAATCCAAGCAAAACAGCAAACCAGCACAAAATACAGCCTGTCAGGTCGGCTTGCCAGGCCAGCTTTCCATTTGGCGCCGGCATTCCATTTGGCGCCGACTTTCTAGATCAACCTGATACCGGGCACAGCAAACGGGCTGTGGCACCGACTTGCCACACACCGGGCACCCGGGCTGTGGCGCCGGCTTACCATGCCGCCCTGCCACCCGTTTTCAGCCAATGATTTTCTATTAAAAGGGTCATTTGTCATCCCATTTTTCACACACTTCAAATCACTTCTTTCTCTCTCTTATTACAATAATTAGTACCATGAGAAGAACATCAAAGATTGTATTAAGAGCGGTCTGGAGTCTAAAGTTGTCACTTTTGTACTTTTGGAACTCGTTTAATCTACTGGTACTTCTATCCTTTATCCTTATTGATATCGGAAAAAAAAATCACGTATTTACCTCCGATATTAAGCCCTAAATCAATAAAATTCCAAAATTGGTCGCCAAAATAATCGCTTTGTCAGTTAATTTTGTAGATTAAGTAATTACACAGGCGATGCAAAAAGAATCAAGTAAATTGGAGCTAAAATGAAGATTCTAGAGCAATAACGGTGAAAGATAAGTTACGACCCCGGAAACCAAGTTACGATCCCGGGAACGAGCAAAACGATCCAAGCAAACAGCAAGACCAGGGGCAAAACTGGCCTGCCACGCCGGTCTGTCATATGGAGCCGGCTTGCCCTATGATTCAGACACCATCCACAAGAAATGGCCACAAGAAACAGCTTGCCCAGGCACCGGCCTCTGGCACCGATCTTTGACGCCGGCCTGCCAGTCGGCCCCAACCAAAATTTGCCTATAAAAGGAGGCTTTTGGGCTCATTTTTACACACACTCAAATTTGTACTTCAATTTAGATTTTAAATATTTTAGTTAGTTTTTAGTAGTAGCTAGCTTGGCTTTTATTATCCGGAGGATATCCCGGCGAGTCACTGCGATCTTGGGCAAATTTCTTCTGCCTTTTCAGGTTTTTATCCGAAATGCTTGTCTTATTAATTCAACATATATCGTTATCATTTATGATTAAAAATGCGTTCCAACAATGCCATGTTAGCTTAATTAATCTTTATGTTGCCATGATAGAAGTTTGGGTTAGCGTAATTATGTTAGATTAGTACGATTACTGTTGTTATATGTAATTTGTGATCCCGATAGATTTGTATACTAGCATCTTAAGGATTGACCAACCTAGGTTGTGATCAGGACTTATCCACCTATATGAACTTAGCTACTTCATAGGATTAGGACCCCTGGTTATACTGTACCTGAAGATTCTATGAACTCGGTATGGCCGGAGTTCTCGAGAGGCATCTAATGCGCTTTTAGGACACGCAAGTTAGGAATTGAGTCATGAATGACCGAGTATGCCTATTGATTTTGTCTAAGGAGACCTTTTAGGAGCTATTAAGATCTAGATAGTGCCTTAACCATGTGACCCATCACCTTTACCTTTTCGTAATTAGGATTATTAGCTTAAAACCAACTACTATCTTTCATTTAGGTAATTTAACCAAAGACAATTATCCACTTAATCTTCAATTCGTTAAACCATTCAAAAAACACGACCCTAGGTGTACTTACACCTTCTACCCCGGAAGTTAAAAGTGAATTTAGGCCCCGCAAAATATGAATAGAAGAAAGAGGAAACCCTGTTGATAAGTTCATACTGTCACCTTGCAACCTAATGACACCCCGTAAATAAAACTGTCCAGTTTAGACATATCATAGGGAGAGCAATTTATTGGCGCCGCTGCCGGGGACCGAATATTTTGATAAGTTTAGACGTATCTGGTTGACTCTTTTAAGAAGGAGGAAAACGAGAAAAACATTTTGAAACTTCACCTTTTCCATTATTCATTGTCTACACACGCTTTAACATGGTTTGATGAGCTTAAACCCAATTCAATACATTCATGAAAAGAATTAGCCACAAAGTTTTTGAACAAATTTAATCCACCTTCCCTACAAACCTGTTTAAGAAATGACATCACAGACTTTTCTCAAAAAGAAAATGAGTCATTGTGTCTAGCATGGAATAGATTAAAGATGATGCTTAAAAGATGTCAGAATCATTCATTAAGTCGGGCAGACATAATCTGCACACTTTACAATGGTTTGATCAAGGATGATAAGTATCTCCTAGACATGGCCTCGCAAGGCAATTTCAAGTCACGAATGACAGATGACGCATGGAATCTCTTAGAAACAATAGCTGCACAATAGGAAGATTGGAGCAATGAAGCTGCTGAGAAGGATGACATCTTCACTCAAACGGTAAAAGCGCTGGAAACTAGGTTACAAGATCTCACCTTCACTCTTCTAAGTTTATCAATTCCTAAAAGTCCCGATGCCGCTAGAACCAGTCTAAAGTATCCTTACGCTAGATGGGCATATAAACAGCAAAATAGTTTGGACTCTAATATAATCTTCCCATTACTCCAACCTACTCTCCACTCTAAGAAAACTTTAGTCGACTTTAAGACAAAGAAATATATGATAAATCTTCAAGTCGTAGAATGCCAGAATAAATTTAATGCTTTGATAAAGACTTTTGAAAAATTAATAACCAAATTTCAGCTTACTATTAAACGATTAACCACTAAAGTTGAAACAGAGTGTAGTGAGTTTGATGCCCTAGTAGTAACTAGAGGTGGGAAGGAAACAACTCTTAATATACCCATACAAAACATTTCTGATACAGATCCTGTTCCAATTGACCCAGTTGTGAATCCACCGGAACCTATATCTCCTAAAGTTCCGAAAATTATTCCGCGAGCCTGCATACCTTTTTCAGGTAGGCTTAGGAAGGAAAAGCAAGAAGCACAATTCTCTAAGTATTGGGATATTATTAAAAACCTGCATTTGAATGTACGACTAGTAGATGCCTTAGTAGAGATGCCAAACTGTGCTAAATTTTCCAAAGAATTATTGTCAAACAAAGAGAGTTTAAGAGAGATAGTTAGCTTACCCTTAAGTGAGGAATGTTCGTTAGTGTTACAACATGGTATTCCCCCTAAGTTAGGAGATACAGGAAGATTCACTGTACCTTGCTACCTGCAAGATGTCCAAATCAGCAATGCGTTAGCAGATCTAGGAGCCAGTGTAAACCTAATGTCCTATTAATTATTAAAAAAGTTAGGACTTAATGATTTAAGACCTACCAGAATGACTATCCAACTCGCGGACAGATTAGTTAAGATACCTCGAGGAATAGCTGAAGATGTCCAAGTCAGAGTGGATAAGTTTGCATTTCCCGCTGATTTCGTCATTATGGATATTGAGGAAGATACGAAAGTCCCACTGATACTCGGCAACCATTCTTGAATACTGCCAGGGCTATAATTGACGTACACGAGAAATCACTGAAATTAAGAGTTGGAAATGAAGAGGAAGAAATTAATCTCGCTGATTCTTTTCAAGAACTCGTCAACGAATATCTGGAGGATGCCATGACTATATGCAGTCAATATCAAATTTCTAAGGATATGTTCTTTACACCTCCTGAAGGAAATCTCGATAACCATTCAGCCATAGATCACATCAGTGACCGCTATTAAGGATGAAGAATCAGATCATGAGAGATATGACTCATTAGATAGAAAGGAAATAGTAAGAATGAAACCGTCTATCAAGGAACCTCCGAAATTGGAGCTAAAGAAGTTACCCGAACATCTGGAGTATGCATTCTTAGAAGGAGAATCGCAAATCCCTGTAATCATTTCTAAAGATCTCACGCCACATGAAAAGGCGAAATTGATTAAGGTTTTGAAGTCACAAAAGAAAGCAATTGCTTGGAAGATTCCCGACATAAAAGGGATAAGTCGGAACTATTATACCCACAAGATTTTCATGGAAGATGATTTCAAGCAATTAGTTCAGAGGAAAAGAAGGGTCAATCCAATGATTCAAGAAGTTGTCAAGAAAGAAGTAATCAAACTTCTGGACGCTGGTCTGATCTATCCTATTTTCGATTCGCCATGGGTAAGTCTTGTTCAAGTGGTACCTAAGAAAGGAGGAATGACCGTAATCAAAAATGAGAATATTGAACTTATTCTAACACGGGAGGTCACCGGTTGGAGGGTTTTCATAGATTATCGTAAATTAAATGATGCAACCCGAAAAGATCATTTTTCACTTCTGTTTATTGATCAAATGTTGGAACAACTATCAGGAAATGAGTTCTATTATTTCCTTGATGGTTTTTCTGGCTATTTTCAAATTCCCCTTGATACAAAGGACCAAGAAAAGACAACCTTCACCTGTACTTATGGAACATCTTCCTACCAACACATGCCCTTTGGGTTATGTAATGCACCTGCTACATTTCAGAGGTGTATGGTAGCTATATTCCATGACATGATCGAACATTGCATGGAAGTCTTCATGGATGACTTCTCTGTCTTCGGTTGTACCTTTGAGTCGTGCCTTTCTAACCTTGACAAGATGCTTACCCGGTGTGAAGATTCTAACTTAGTTCTAAACTAGAAAAAATGTCACTTCATGGTAAAAAAAGGAATAGTTTTAGGACATAAGATATCAAAGTCAGGAATAGAAGTTGATAAGGCTAAAATTGAAACCATAACCAAGCTTCCAGAACCTACCACAGTAAAAGCTGTGAGGAGTTTCCTTGGACACGCCAGATTTTACCGACGTTTTATCAAATATTTTTCAAAGGTCACACGACCTATTACTCATCTCCTTGGAAATGAAGTTCCGTTTGTCTTTAATGAAGAATGTATTCAAGCGTTTAACTATCTGAAGCAACAGCTCACACATGTACCAATCATGATAGCTCCTGATTAGAGTTTACCCTTCGAAATCATGTGTGACGCTAGTGACTTCACAGTCGGAGCTGTACTAGGACAACGGAAAGATAAGCATTTTCATCCAATCTATTACGCCAGCAAAACCTTAACCGGAGCTCAAGAGAATTACACCACTACGGAAAAGGAACTGCTAGCAGTAGTTTTCGCCTTCGACAAATTCCGTTCCTTTCTCATCCAGTCCAAAAATACAGTTTACACAGATCATTCAGCCCAAAAATATCTGTTTACTAAGCAAGATGCTAAACCAAGACTCCTATGATGGATCTTACTCCTTTAAGAATTAAGAATTCGATATCGAGATTAAAGATAAGAAAGGAGCAGAGAACATTGTAGCAGATCATCTTAGTCGCTTGGAGAATCCGGTGATGGAACAACTCGTTGAACAAGATATTAGAGACAAATTTATGGAAGAACAGCTTATGAGCCTAGGACAAGCAAACATAGGATCACAATTCACTGATACCCCTTGGTACGCTGACATAGCCAACTAGCTAGTTGCCGAAGTAGTGCAAAAAGGAATGAGCACATCCCGAAGAAGGAAGTTCTTTAGGGATGCTAAGTTTTACTACTGGGAAGATCTGTATCTGTTCAGAATTTGCCCTGGTCAGATAATCAGAAGATGCGTAGACAAGAAGCATGCAACATGGATTCTTCACCAATGTCATCACTGACCAACTGGAGGTCATCATGGAGCAAACTTAACTGCAAGAAAATTCTACGATTCAGGATTTTATTGGCCTACTATATTTTGAGATGTGCAAGAGCTTGTAAAGCGTTGCGACGCTTGCCAAAGACAAGGGATTATCTCTGTGAAGAATGAGATGCCTCAGACTAATATCCACACTTGCAAAATCTTCAATATATGGGGATTAGACTTTATGGGGCCATTCCCCAAGTCTAATGGGAAAGAATATGTCCTCGTAGCAGTAGATTACGTCTCCAGATGGGTCAATGCTTAAGCATTCCCAACTAATGATGCCAAGGTCATCACCAATTTCCTGAAAAGACTCTTCTGCCGATTTGGAGCTCCCTATGCTATAATAAGTGATAGAGGAAAAATCTTCTGTAATACTCAATTCATGAAGGTGATGCAACAATACAGAGTTACCTACAAGATGTCCACTGCATATCATCTGCAAACCAACGGGCAGTCAGAAGTCACTAACAGAGCACTCAAAAGAATTCAAGAATGAACCGTCGGCCATCATGGAATTAAATGGGCCGAGAAACTAGATGATGCTCTGTGGGCATTCCGGACTGCTTACAAGAATCCTCTAGGAACTACACCCAACCGCATGATCTATGGAAAATCATGTTAACTTCCGCTAGAAGTTGAATACAAAGCTCTTTGGGCACTGAAAACGTGTAATCTCGATCCTTCAGCAACCACTAGGCATTGGAAGATGCAGATGCATGAACTCGCTGAATTAAGAGACCAAGTATACGAGATGTCATATATCTATAAGGAACAAATGAAGCTGACACACGATGCAAAACTGATACCAATAAAGTTTGCTACTGTAGATAAAGTTCTACTCTTCAATTCTCGATTCAAGAAATTCGCTGTTAAATTCAGATCTCGATGGAGTGGAAAATTCAAAGTAATACACGCTTTTTCGCATGGAGCCGTAGAATTAGAAGGACCTACCAGATATTTCATAGTCAATGGCCACCGATTGAAAGCTTATCTGGAAGACTACAACAGTGGAGGAATATCTCTTCTCCATTGATCCATTTTGAAGACATGACAGAAGAAGTCGAGTTGTAACGACTTGATAAACAAAGCGCTCTTAGGAGGCACCCCTTGCTTATCCTTTTTAATTTTAAGCTATTTTTTGCTATTTCAATTTATTTTTAGTCTACGATTTATCTTACTATACACTAACCCTAAGCGCCATACTTGTGCTTGGTACTTACTAGTTTGTTGAAATATATCCAAGCAAAATGCAAAGTTCAGGAGCTTCCTAAAACATGCCCATCCGCAGGAGATGGACTCCCAGGGTTTACCTTTCAGAGAGCAGTACAGACCAGCACATGCCTACGACGTGACAGCTAGGCCTGAGACGTTTAATTTTAGAGAGTGTTGATGAGGATATCAGTACGGCACCACCAGCTCCTCCACCATGACGCTTCGGGCGTCTAGCCTCTGGAACCGTTGAGCATCCAGAGCCATTAGAGTCGCGAGAGTCACTGGTTGTGATTCACCATAAAGCCACCATGAGTGACCCGATTGTCACATGGGCATTACTTAGAGATCACCAAAGACTTTATAGAGCTTTCAAAGCATATCTTCATCGAGAAGGAATGCCCCAAATTACACTGGGCCCTTCCTCATTCAGATTAGCGCGTCGTGCTCCACCTACACGTCAACCGACTCCTAGACGCTCTACTCCATTTTCGATTTTGTCCGTAGCCTCAGCAGTCGCTCCCGTTTGTGCTACTCATATTACACCGCATGCTTCAGCTGCTCCACCTGCTCCAGTTATTGAGACAGTTCCTATATGTAAGTTACCAGAGGGCTGCCATCAAGTCACAGTCCCTATTTCAGTAAAGCCACCAATGGCCCAGGTCTTTGAGATCACTAAAAGCATCCCTGATGAGGAGCCATTCTCGAGTCTTTCACACCTTGAGATACCATCAGACCTATGTCTAGAAACACTGTTGGGCCCTGATTTAGATATGGAACAACCATTTGAGGACTTACCAAGACTTGAGGACGAGGAGGACATCTTAGAATCTTTTGGATACTTCACAAACACTACTCTACAAACAGGCCAGGACAGTATTTCATGGACTCCTTTTTATTTTTTAATTTTGCCTTTATCTTTATTATAAAAAGCATCGTATAAAAATATATATCTAGTGGAAATGCTACTCTCTTTTGTTCTTCATGCAGAATCATATCAAAGAGACTGGTCCTTTCCAGCACAAGGAGCATAGCCTAACTGTAGGAAAGTCCAGCACTAGGAGAATAACTTGACCGTAGGGAAGTAATCTGTCCTCAAACCTCTTTTTAATTACGCACTAAAATCTCTAAGTGTGGGGTTGCACCCGCAACAAAATTATAGATTCTAGAAAATATTGTCCTTAATTTATCAAAGTATTAAAATATTCTATTTTAGGGAACATTAGGGACAATGTTATTCTAAGTGTGGGGTATTGGGTAAAGGTTTAAGAACAAGTAACTATAAAACGGCCAAATTTTTAAAAAATTCTTTTGTCTAAAAAGTAATTAGCAAAGAATATTAGGGAAATTTGAAAAATTCTTACCTAGTTTTTGCTTAAAAGATTCTATAAAATTGCCAAAAATCAGTTTTTGGAACATTCAATAGAACAGAACGATTAAGCTAAAACTCATGAGTTGTGTCAAAAGATTTCTTTTGAATAAATGTGTAAAGGCTGCACATGACCAAGGCATGACCCCTACTCCCAAAAGTGAGGAATTCTTGGACCCAAAGTACCTGTATGAACCATCCAATCTATAGTGCTTTGTCAATTCATTTAATGAGCGTGCCAGTGTATAATTCGAGTTAGAATTTGGTTTTGACATACGTTTCAAGGCCAATGATTAGTAATCGCCATACGTGGTGCAGGTGCGATACTAATTTCGAAATCATTCTGAATAGAGAAGACAAAGACCATCTGTTTCCGTTTCCACTCCACGCATTTAAACCGACCAACTCACACCAAAGAGTTGATGAATCAGAAAATACTGATATCAGCCAAAAAGTCACGTTTTTACCCCCGATATTAAGTCCTAAATCAATAAAGTTTCAAACTTTGTCAGCAAAATTATCACTTTTTTGGTTGGTTTTGTAGATTAAGTAATTACGAAGGCAATACAAAAAGAATCAAGTAAAACTGAGCTAAAACGAAGATTCTAGAGCGAAAACAGTGAAAGACAAGAAATCAAGTTACGATCCAGTGAATTTCAGCTGACCAGGCAAACCAAACGGCCTGCCAAACAGATTTCCTGGATTGCAAATGGCCTGCCACATACCTAAGATAAACGGCCACAGTAAACGGGCAAAACAAGCAAACGGCTCCTGCAAACGGCTTGCCAAACGACCTGCCAGCCGTTTGCAGGCAAAAATCAACTCTATTTAAAGGGCTCTCTCCATCCATTTCAAAACACACTCAATTTACAAAATAATTTTATATTTTCAAGTTTTAGTTAGTTTTTAGTAGTTAGCTGAGCTTTTATTTTCCGGAAGATATCCCGGCGAGTCCCTGCGATATCGGGCAGATTTCTTTAGTCTTTTCAGGTTTTTATCCGAAACGCTTGTCTTTTGTATTAAACATGTATCCTTACTTTTTATGTTTAATAATGCGTTCTAATATTACCATGATAGCTTAATTAATCTGTATGTTTCCGTGATAGAAGTTTGGGTTAGCGTAATTATGTTAATTTAGTACGGTTACTATTGTTATGCTGAACTTGTGAGTCTGATAGATTTGTATGCTAGCATCTTAAGGATTGACCAACCTAGGTTGTGATCAGGACTTGTTCACCTATATGAATCTAGCTACTTCATAGGATTAAGACCCCTGGTTATACTGTATCTGAAGATTCTATGAACTTGGTATGGCCGGAGTTCCTGAGAGGCATTTAATGCGCTTTTTGGACACTGAACTTAGGAATTGAGACATGAATGACCTAGTATGCCTACTAACTATTCCAAAGAGACCTCTTAGGAGCTGTTAAGATCTAGTTAGTGCCTTAACCGTGTGACCTAAACCTATTGCATGCTCTTCTTTGATTGTTGCCCTGGGATTAAGTCATTTCAACTGTTCAGGTATCTATTAGTTTTCTATCTACTTTACTTTCAGTATATCAACTGTATTGCTGTATAATGTTTGAATTGGTATGATCTCATTAGTATGATGAAATGGTTGTTAGTTTCCATTTAAGGTTTTTTCAACTTAAACCGACGGACTCTTTCTGTTTGTGATCAGTGTTCATTCAACACAGCACGTTGTTATTCAGTTAACTAAACTGATAATGAGGCTTAGGACTAAAGCTTAACTTACTAATAAACCTAGTACTTTACTGAGGATAACCTCCAAGGTATAAGCTGCATTTCAATTATACAACCAAGTGACATACTTTTCATTGCTTAAAGAGAACTCTGAGAGTCTGAGATAAGTAGGTCTATGTAATTGGCTCATCCAAACAGATCTACCTCATTCCAAACATAGCCTTAACATAAGCATAATTACGTTTCCCTAACCCCTAACTAATATCTTGGTCAACATTTCCCTGATCTGCATACTCCGGATATCCTTCCACTTTATTTACTTTTCCGCACTTAGGACCATTAGCTTAAACCAACTATTATCCTTTATCTACGTGATTTAAATGAAAGACAATTATCCACTTGATTTTTAGTTCGTTAATCCATTTAAAAATATGACACTAGGTTAACTTACACCTTCTACACCTTAGAAAGTAAAAGTAAATTTAGGCCCCGCACAATATAAATAAACAAAACCACTGTATGCTACCTTGATCAACTGAATCTGACGGCCTACGGCCTAACGACACGGCACGAATAAAGATCATACGTTTAGACCATATCATTGTAGTCATATCAAATACTCACCCCAAATTCACTACCAAAATACACTACCCATCCACCTTCATTCTTTTTTTGCTTTTCAAAAGATCCAGAGATCAATAAAGAGATAGATCGATCAAGTTTACTTCAAAAGCACTTATTAAAAGTTTCCAAAATCCCAATTATTTTTTATAGGTCAAAGACCTATTTTCGGTGAATTATCACATTTTCTCTCTGGGCACTAGGAGCAAAAGACAAAAGTTTTGAAGAAAAAGGTATGCAAAAAAAATAAAAAAATGAAAGAGCAAAGTCTATAGAATAAAAGCAAGAAAAACACTAGAAGTTGCCCAAAGAAGTATTGTCGGAAGAGCCAAGAAAAATACTTGACAAAAGTCTTAACAAAATCCGCATCTTTGGAAGAAATCATCACGAAATTTAAGCCGTTTTATATCCAAAAAGGGATACTCTAAAGAATCAAAATCTATCAATTCTCTTTAAAAATCAAAAGATCCAAATTCCTTTCACCTTTCCATAAACTTTTCGCCAACCAAACCTACAACCCGTCTTCCTCTTGAAAGAATGTCTAGGAAGAAGATCAGTGTCGTCCTTACTTAACCGGTGGAAATATCGTGCTTTACCAAGCCTATGATGAAAACCGTTACACGACTGACTTCTAAGCGACAATTAGATTAGGGCACCCTAAACATTTGAGTGATATGAGTGATCCGCTAGTAAGAAGCCTGGTCATGTATACTCTATATCTGAGAGTTGGAAAGTACGCCTTTTTCACCATGGACGCGATTGAAATCTAGCGTCTGAACCATCGAAGTTTGAAACTTTTTCTACTACTTTGGAAAGATGTGACGACTTCTGATCAAAGCATAATAAAAGAATCTAAGGTCGGGTGAGGGAGAATCCATTAGAAGATAACGTTATATTCTCGCTTTTTTCTTGACGACAAGCAAACCTAAGTGTGGGGTATTTGATATCGGCCAAGAAGTCAGATTTTTACCAACGATATTTAGCCCTAAATTAATAAAGCTCCAAACCTTGTTGCCAAAATAATCACTTTGTCGGTTAATTTTGTTGATTAAGTAATTACAAAGGTGATGCAAAAAGAATCAAGTAAATCGGAGCTAAAACGAAGATTATGAAGCAAAAACAGTGAAAGACAAGTTACGACCCCGGAAACCAAGTTACGATCCCGGAAATGAGCAAAACGATCCAAGAGAACAGCAAGACCAGGGCAAAACCGGCCTGCCACGCTGACTTGCCATATGGAGCCGGCTTGCCCTATGAGTAAGACACCGGCCACAAGAAACGGCTTGCCCAGGCACCGGCGTTTGACGCCGGCCTGCCACGCCGGCCTCAACCAAAATTTCCTATAAAGGGAGGCGTTTGGGCTCATTTTTATACACACACAAATTTGTACTTCAATTTAGATTTTAAATATTTTAGTTAGTTTTTAGTAGTAGCTAGCTTAGATTTTATTATCCGAAGGATATCTCGGCGAGTCACTGCGATCTCGGGAAGATTTCTTCGGCCTTTTCAGGTTTTTATCTGAAACGCTTGACTTATTAATTTAACATGTATCTTTATCATTTATGTTTAAAGATGCATTCTGATATTGCCATGTTAGCTTACTTAATCTGTATGTTGCCATGACAAAAGTTTGGGTTAGCGTAATTATGTTAGATTAGTACGATTACTGTTGTTATGTTGAATTTGTAACCCCGATAGATTTGTATACTAGCATCTTAAGGATTGACCAACCTAGGTTATGATCAGGACTTATCCACCTATATGAACTTAGCTACTTCATAGGATTAAGACCCCTGGTTATACTGTACCTAAATATTCTATGAACTCAGTATGGTCGGAGTTCATGAGAGGAATCTAATGCGTTTTTAGGACACAGAACTTAGGAATTGAGACATGAATGACCTAGTATTCCTATTGATTGTTCCAAGGAGAACTATTAGGAGCTATTAAGATCTAGATAGTGCCTTAACCGTGTTACCCAAACCTATTGCATGCTCTTGTTTGATTGTTGCCATGGGATTAAGTCATTTCAACTGTTCAGGTATCTATTAGGTTTCTATCTGAAATGTCCCGTTCTTATTGATTAAAAACGTTCCATATTAATTGATTTCGTTGCGAGGTTTTGACCTCTATATGAGACGTTTTTCAAAGACTGCATTCATTTTTAAAACAAACCATAACCTTTATTTCATAAATAAAGGTTTAAAAAAACTTTACGTAGATTATCAAATAATGATAATCTAAAATATCCTGTTTACACACGACCATTACATAATGGTTTACAATACAAATATGTTACATCGAAATCAGTTTCTTGAATGCAGTTTTTACACAATATCATACAAACATGGACTCCAAATCTTGTCCTTATTTTAGTATGCAACAGCGGAAGCTCTTAATATTCACCTGAGAATAAACATGCTTTAAACGTCAACAAAAATGTTGGTGAGTTATAGGTTTAACCTATATATATCAAATCGTAACAATAGACCACAAGATTTCATATTTCAATACACATCCCATACATAGAGATAAAAATCATTCATATGGTGAACACCTGGTAACCGACAATAACAAGATGCATATATAAGAATATCCCCATCATTCCGGGACACCCTTCGGATATGATATAAATTTCGAAGTACTAAAGCATCCGGTACTTTGGATGGGGTTTGTTAGGCCCAATAGATCTATCTTTAGGATTCGCGTCAATTAGGGTGTCTGTTCCCTAATTCTTAGATTACCAGACTTAATAAAAAGGGGCATATTCGATTTCGATAATTCAACCATAGAATGTAGTTTCACGTACTTGTGTCTATTTTGTAAATCATTTATAAAACCTGCATGTATTCTCATCCCAAAAATATTAGATTTTAAAAGTGGGACTATAACTCACTTTCAGAGATTTTTACTTCGCCGGGAAGTAAGACTTGGCCACTGGTTGATTCACGAACCTATAACAATATATACATATATATCAAAGTATGTTCAAAATATATTTACAACACTTTTAATATATTTTGATGTTTTAAGTTTATTAAGTCAGCTGTCCTCGTTAGTAACCTACAACTAGTTGTCCACAGTTAGATGTACAGAAAAATAAATCGATAAATATTATCTTGAATCAATCCACGACCCAGTGTATACGTATCTCAGTATTGATCACAACTCAAACTATATATATTTTGGAATCAACCTCAACCCTGTATAGCTAACTCCAACATTCACATATAGAGTGTCTATGGTTGTTCCGAAATATATATAGATGTGTCGACATGATAGGTCGAAATATTGTATACGTGTCTATGGTATCTCAAGATTACATAATATACAATACAAGTTGATTAAGTTATGGTTGGAATAGATTTGTTACCAATTTTCACGTAGCTAAAATGAGAAAAATTATCCAATCTTGTTTTACCCATAACTTCTTCATTTTAAATCCGTTTTGAGTGAATCAAATTGCTATGGTTTCATATTGAACTCTATTTTATGAATCTAAACAGAAAAAGTATAGGTTTATAGTCGAAAAAATAAGTTACAAGTCGTTTTTGTAAAGGTAGTCATTTCAGTCGAAAGAACGACGTCTAGATGACCATTTTAGAAAACATAATTTCACTTTGAGTTTAACCATAATTTTTGGATATAGTTTCATGTTCATAATAAAAATCATTTTCTCAGAATAACAACTTTTAAATCAAAGTTTATCATAGTTTTTAATTAACTAACCCAAAACAGCCCGCGGTGTTACTACGACGGCGTAAATCCGGTTTTACGGTGTTTTCGTGTTTCCAGGTTTTAAATCATTAAGTTAGCATATCATATAGATATAGAACATGTGTTTATTTGATTTTAAAAGTCAAGTTAGAAGGATTAACTTTTGTTTGCGAACAAGTTTAGAATTAACTAAACTATGTTCTAGTGATTACAAGTTTAAACCTTCGAATAAGATAGCTTTATATGTATGAATCGAATGATGTTATGAACATCATTACTACCTTAATTTCCTTGGATAAACCTACTGGAAAAGGGAAAAATGGATCTAGCTTCAATGGATCCTTGGATGGCTCGAAGTTCTTGAAGCAGAATCATGACACGAAAACAAGTTCAAGTAAGATCATCACTTGAAATAAGATTGTTATAGTTATAGAAATTGAACCAAAGTTTGAATATGATTATTACCTTGTATTAGAATGATAACCTACTGTAAGAAACAAAGATTTCTTGAGCTAGCAAACTTGAAAGTATTCTTGATTTTATGAAACTAGAACTTTTGGAATTTATGAAGAACACTTAGAACTTGAAGATAGAACTTGAGAGAGATCAATTAGATGAAGAAAATTGAAGAATGAAAGTGTTTGTAGGTGTTTTTGGTCGTTGTTGTATGGATTAGATATAAAGGATATGTAATTTTGTTTTCATGTAAATAAGTCATGAATGATTACTCATATTTTTGTAATTTTATGAGATATTTCATGCTAGTTGCCAAATGATGGTTCCCACATGTGTTAGGTGACTCACATGGGCTGCTAAGAGCTGATCATTGGAGTGTATATATCAATAGTACATACATCTAAAAGCTGTGTATTGTACGAGTACGAATACGGGTGCATACGAGTAGAATTGTTGATGAAACTGAACGAGGATGTAATTGTAAGCATTTTTGTTAAGTAGAAGTATTTTGATAAGTGTATTGAAGTCTTTCAAAAGTGTATAAATACATATTAAAACACTACATGTATATACATTTTAACTGAGTCGTTAAGTCATCGTTAGTCGTTACATGTAAATGTTGTTTTGAAACCTTTAGGTTAACGATCTTGTTAAATGTTGTTAACCCAATGTTTATAATATCAAAAGAGATTTTAAATTATTATATTATCATGATATTATGATGTACGAATATCTCTTAATATGATATATATACATTAAATGTCGTTACAACGATAATCGTTACACATATGTCTCGTTTCAAAATTATTAAGTTAGTAGTCTTGTTTTTACATATGTAGTTCATTGTTAATATACTTAATGATATGTTTAATTATCATAATATAATGTTAACTATATATATAATGTCATCATATAGTTTTTACAAGTTTTAACGTTCGTGAATCACCGGTCAACTTGGGTGGTCAATTGTCTATATGAAACCTATTTCCATTAATCAAGTCTTAACAAATTTGATTGCTTAACATGTTGGAAACATTTAATCATGTAAATATCAATCTCAATTAATATATATAAACATGGAAAAGTTCGGGTCACTACAGTACCTACCCGTTAAATAAATTTCGTCCCGAAATTTTAAGCTGTTGAAGGTGTTGACGAATCTTCTGGAAATAGATGCGGGTATTTCTTCTTCATCTGATCTTCACGCTCCCAGGTGAACTCGGGTCCTCTACGAGCATTCCATCGAACCTTAACAATTGGTATCTTGTTTTGCTTAAGTCTTTTAACCTCACGATCCATTATTTCGACGGGTTCTTCGATGAATTGAAGTTTTTCGTTGATTTGGATTTCATCTAACGGAATAGTGAGATCTTCTTTAGCAAAATATTTCTTTAAATTCGAGACGTGGAAAGTGTTATGTACAGCCGCGAGTTGTTGAGGTAACTCTAGTCGGTAAGCTACTGGTCCGACACGATCAATAATCTTGAATGGTCCAATATACCTTGGATTTAATTTCCCTCGTTTACCAAATCGAACAACGCCTTTCCAAGGTGCAACTTTAAGCATGACCATCTCTCCAATTTCAAATTCTATATCTTTTCTTTTAATGTCAGCGTAGCTCTTTTGTCGACTTTGGGCGGTTTTCAACCGTTGTTGAATTTGGATGATCTTCTCGGTAGTTTCTTGTATAATCTCCGGACCCGTAATCTGTCTATCCCCCACTTCACTCCAACAAATCGGAGATCTGCACTTTCTACCATAAAGTGCTTCAAATGGCACCATCTCAATACTTGAATGGTAGCTGTTGTTGTAGGAAAATTCTGCTAATGGTAGATGTCGATCCCAACTGTTTCCGAAATCAATAACACATGCTCGTAGCATGTCTTCAAGCGTTTGTATCGTCCTTTCGCTCTGCCCATCAGTTTGTGGGTGATAGGCAGTACTCATGTCTAGACGAGTTCCTAATGCTTGCTGTAATGTCTGCCAGAATCTTGAAATAAATCTGCCATCCCTATCAGAGATAATAGAGATTGGTATTCCATGTCTGGAGACGACTTCCTTCAAATACAGTCGTGCTAACTTCTCCATCTTGTCATCTTCTCTTATTGGCAGGAAGTGTGCTGATTTGGTGAGACGATCAACTATTACCCAAATAGTATCAAAACCACTTGCAGTCCTTGGCAATTTAGTGATGAAATCCATGGTAATGTTTTCCCATTTCCATTCTGGGATTTCGGGTTGTTGAAGTAGACCTGATGGTTTCTGATGCTCAGCTTTGACCTTAGAACACGTCAAACATTCTCCTACGTATTTAGCAACATCGGCTTTCATACCCGGCCACCAAAAATGTTTCTTGAGATCCTTGTACATCTTCCCCGTTCCAGGATGTATTGAGTATCTGGTTTTATGAGCTTCTCTAAGTACCATTTCTCTCATATCTCCAAATTTTGGTACCCAAATCCTTTCAGCCCTATACCGGGTTCCGTCTTCCCGAATATTAAGATGCTTCTCCGATCCTTTGGGTATTTCATCCTTTAAATTTCCCTCTTTTAAAACTCCTTGTTGCGCCTCCTTTATTTGAGTAGTAATGTTATTATGAATCATTATATTCATAGATTTTACTCGAATGGGTTCTCTGTCCTTCCTGCTCAAGGCATCGGCTACCACATTTGCCTTCCCCGGGTGGTAACGAATCTCAAAGTCGTAATCATTCAATAATTCAATCCACCTACGCTGCCTCATATTCAGTTGTTTCTGATTAAATATGTGTTGAAGACTTTTGTGGTCGGTATATATAATACTTTTGACCCCATATAAGTAGTGCCTCCAAGTCTTTAATGCAAAAACAACCGCGCCTAATTCCAAATCATGCGTCGTATAATTTTGTTCGTGAATCTTCAATTGTCTAGACGCATAAGCAATCACCTTCGTCCGTTGCATTAATACACAACCGAGACCTTGCTTTGATGCATCACAATAAATCACAAAATCACCATTCCCTTCAGGCAATGACAATATAGGTGCCGTAGTTAGCTTTTTCTTCAATAACTGAAACGCTTTCTCTTGTTCATCATTCCATTCAAATTTCTTCCCTTTATGCGTTAATGCAGTCAAGGGTTTTGCTATTCTGGAAAAGTCTTGGATGAACCTTCTGTAGTAACCAGCTAGTCCTAAAAACTGGCGTATGTGTTTCGGAGTTTTTGGGGTTTCCCACTTTTCAACAGTTTCTATCTTTGCCGGATCCACCTTAATACCTTCTTTGTTCACTATGTGACCGAGGAATTGAACTTCTTCCAACCAAAATGCACACTTTGAAAACTTAGCGTACAATTCTTCCTTCCTCAATACTTCTAACACCTTTCTCAAATGTTCACCGTGTTCTTGGTCATTCTTTGAGTAAATAAGTATGTCATCAATGAAAACAATGACAAACTTGTCAAGGTATGGTCCACACACTCGGTTCATAAGGTCCATGAACACAGCTGGTGCATTAGTTAAACCAAACGGCATGACCATAAACTCGTAATGACCGTAACGTGTTCTGAAAGCAGTCTTTGGAATATCATCTTCTTTAACCCGCATTTGATGATACCCGGAACGTAAGTCAATCTTTGAATAAACAGACGAGCCTTATAGTTGATCAAATAAGTTGTCGATTCTCGGTAGTGGGTAGCGGTTCTTGATGGTAAGTTTGTTCAACTCTCGGTAGTCGATACACAACCTGAATGTACCATCTTTCTTCTTGACAAACAAAACAGGAGCTCCCCACGGTGATGTGCTTGGTCGAATGAAACCACGCTCTAAAAGTTCTTGTAATTGGCTTTGCAGTTCTTTCATCTCGCTGGGTGCGAGTCTGTAAGGAGCACGAGCTATTGGTGCAGCTCCTGGTACAAGATCTATTTGAAATTCAACGGATCGATGTGGGGGTAATCCCGGTAATTCTTTCGGAAATACATCGGGAAATTCTTTTGCAATGGGAACATCATTGATGCTCTTTTCTTCAGTTTGTACTTTCTCGACGTGTGCTAGAACAGCATAGCAACCTTTTCTTATTAGTTTTTGTGCCTTCAAATTACTAATAAGATGTAGCTTCGTGTTGCCCTTTTCTCCGTACACCATTAAGGGTTTTCCTTTTTCTCGTATAATGCGAATTGCATTTTTGTAACAAACGATCTCCGCTTTCACTTCTTTCAACCAGTCCATACCGATTATCACATCAAAACTCCCTAACTCTACTGGTATCAAATCAATCTTAAATGTTTCGCTAACCAGTTTAATTTCTCGATTCCGACATATATTATCTGCTGAAATTAATTTACCATTTGCTAATTCGAGTAAAAATTTACTATCCAAAGGCGTCAATGGACAACTTAATTTAGCACAAAAATCTCTACTCATATAGCTTCTATCCGCACCCGAATCAAATAAAACGTAAGCAAATTTATTGTCAATAAGAAACGTACCCGTAACAAGCTCCGGGTCTTCCTGTGCCTCTACCGCATTAATATTGAAAACTCTTCCACGGCCTTGTCCATTCGTGTTCTCCTGGTTCGGGCAATTTCTAATAATGTGGCCTGGTTTTCCACATTTATAACAAACTACATTGGCATAACTTGCTCCGACACTACTTGCTCCGCCATTACTCGTTCCGACACCATTTGTTCCTTTCGTTTTATTAACCCCTGGTCCGTAGACCTCACACTTCGCCGCGCTATGACCATTTCTTTTACACTTGTTGCAAAATTTGGTGCAGAACCCCGAGTGATTCTTTTCACACCTTTGGCATAGCTGCTTCTGATTGTTGTTGTTGTTGCGGTTATTATTGTTGTTGGGATGATTGTTGTAGTTGCTGTTGTTGTTGTTGTTGTTGTTGTTGTTGTTGGGCCGTTTGTTGTAGTTGCGATTGATGTTGCGATTGTTGGGATAATTGTTGCGATTATTGTTGTAATTGCTGTTGTTGTTGTATTGGTGATTCTTATCACCGTTTTCCTCCCACTTTCTTTTGACTTGCTTCACATTGGCCTCTTCAGCAGTCTGTTCTTTAATTCTTTCTTCAATCTGGTTCACTAGTTTGTGAGCCATTCTACATGCCTGTTGTATGGAGGCGGGCTCGTGTGAACTTATATCTTCTTGGATTCTTTCCGGTAATCCTTTCACAAACGCGTCGATCTTCTCTTCCTCATCTTCGAATGCTCCCGGACACAATAGGCACAATTCTGTGAATCGTCTTTCGTACGTGGTAATATCAAATCCTTGGGTTCGTAACCCTCTAAGTTCTGTCTTGAGCTTATTGACCTCGGTTCTGGGACGGTACTTCTCGTTCATCAAGTGCTTGAATGCTGACCACGGTAGTGCGTACGCATCATCTTGTCCCACTTGCTCTAGATAGGTATTCCACCATGTTAACGCAGAACCTGTGAAGGTATGCGTAGCGTACTTCACTTTGTCCTCTTCAGTACACTTACTTATGGCAAACACCGATTCAACCTTCTCGGTCCACCGTTTCAATCCGATCGGTCCTTCGGTTCCATCAAATTCCAAAGGTTTGCAGGCAGTGAATTCTTTGTAGGTGCATCCTACACGATTTCCTGTACTGCTAGATCCAAGGTTATTGTTGGTATGTAGCGCAGCCTGTACTGCAGCTATGTTTGAAGCTAGAAAAGTACGGAATTCCTCTTCATTCATATTCACGGTGTGTCGAGTAGTCGGTGCCATTTCCTTCAAAATAGTTAAATGGAACAAGTTAATCATACAGAATATTAAGAGTAGTTAATAGTATTTCGTAGCATAATATGAACTCATTTATAAAAGCTTTTTCTTCATATTAGCGTTTTATAAGTTTAAATTCGGGTAGTACCTACCCGTTAAGTTCATACTTAGTAGCTAATATACAATTCAACTACTACAATTCTATATGAAAAACTGATTGTAATAATATTTCGCGTTCAAACTTTTATACAATATTTTACAAACTTACAATACCGCTTATTTTACATAAAGCATGAAATATAGCACACAATAACTTTGATACAAGATAGTTGTGAAGACAATTCTAGCTAGTACACAAGTCGTTCAGCAAAGGCAATAAAGACACGTAATTCATACGTCCAGAAACAAGTCATGCATTCTGGTTTTACTAGGACTACTTCCCATCCTTGGTCTTGTGCAACATAACCGTTATGGCCGTTGATAAGACAGCGTGTTGTAACGTCATCAAAGGGACGAGGGTTACGTAATGTCCAACAGTCCCGTAATAATCTAAAAACCTCATTTCTTACCCCAATTACCGACTCCGTCACTTGTGGAAACGTTTTGTTTAATAGTTGTAGCCCGATGTTCTTGTTCTCACTTTGGTGAGAAGCGAACATTACTAATCCGTAAGCATAACATGCTTCTTTATGTTGCATGTTAGCCGCTTTTTCTAAATCACGAAGTCCAATATTCGGATATATTGAGTCAAAATAATTTCTTAACCCGTTGCGTAAAATAGCATTTGGGTTCCCCGCAATATATGCGTCAAAGTAAACACATCGTAACTTATGGGTTTCCCAATGTGATATCCCCCATCTTTCAAACGAAAGTCTCTTATAAACCAAGACATTCTTGGAACGTTCTTCGAATGTCTTACAAACTGATCTCGCCTTAAATAGTTGTGCCGAAGAATTCTGGCCGACTCTAGACAAGATTTCATCAATCATGTCTCCGGGTAGGTCTCTTAAAATATTGGGTTGTCTATCCATTTTGTGTTTTTAAACTGTAAAATAGACAAGAGTTAGTTTCATAAAAAAAATACTTATTAATACAAGCAATTTTTACATATATCATAAAGCATAAGAACACTATATTACATATATTACACCACACGAATACAACTATCTTATTCCGACTCGCTCATTTCTTCTTCTTCGGTTTTGGTTCGTTTTGCCAAGTTTCTAGGGATATATGATGTTCCCCTAATACGAGCCGTAATTTTCCACATTGGTTTAGAAAAACCCGGTGGTTTAGAGGTTCCCGGGTCATTGTTAAAACTTAAGGACTTCGGGGGTTGACGATACATATAAAGTTCATCGGGGTTGGAATTAGATTTCTCTATTTTTATGCCCTTTCCCTTATTATTTTCTTTTGCCTTTTTAAATTCAGTTGGGGTAATTTCTATAACATCATCGGAATTCTTGTCGGAATCTGATTCATCGGAGAATTGGTAATCCTCCCAATATTTTGCTTCCTTGGCGGAAACACCATTGACCATAATTAACCTTGGTCGGTTGGTTGAGGATTTTCTTTTACTTAACCGTTTTATTATTTCCCCCACCGGTTCTATTTCTTCATCCGGTTCCGATTCTTCTTCCGGTTCCGATTCTTCTTCCGGTTCCGACTCTTCTTCCGGTTCCTCTTCGGGAACTTGTGAATCAGTCCACGAATCATTCCAATTTACATTTGACTCTTCATTATTATTAGGTGAGTCAATGGGACTTGTTCTAGAGGTAGACATCTATCACATAATATCAAACGCGTTAAGAGATTAATATATCACATAATATTCACATGTTAAAAATATATAGTTTCCAACAAAATTTGTTAAGCAATCATTTTTCAAGTAAACACAGTCGAAGTCCAGACTCACTAATGCATCCTAACAAACTCGATAAGACACACTAGTGCAAATTTTCTGGTTCTCTAAGACCAACGCTCTGATACCAACTGAAATGTCCCGTTCTTATTGATTAAAAACGTTCCATATTAATTGATTTCGTTGCGAGGTTTTGACCTCTATATGAGACGTTTTTCAAAGACTGCATTCATTTTTAAAACAAACCATAACCTTTATTTCATAAATAAAGGTTTAAAAAAACTTTACGTAGATTATCAAATAATGATAATCTAAAATATCCTGTTTACACACGACCATTACATAATGGTTTACAATACAAATATGTTACATCGAAATCAGTTTCTTGAATGCAGTTTTTACACAATATCATACAAACATGGACTCCAAATCTTCTCCTTATTTTAGTATGCAACAGCGGAAGCTCTTAATATTCACCTGAGAATAAACATGCTTTAAACGTCAACAAAAATGTTGGTGAGTTATAGGTTTAACCTATATATATCAAATCGTAACAATAGACCACAAGATTTCATATTTCAATACACATCCCATACATAGAGATAAAAATCATTCATATGGTGAACACCTGGTAACCGACAATAACAAGATGCATATATAAGAATATCCCCATCATTCTGGGACACCCTTCGGATATGATATAAATTTCGAAGTACTAAAGCATCCGGTACTTTGGATGGGGTTTGTTAGGCCCAATAGATCTATCTTTAGGATTCGCGTCAATTAGGGTGTCTGTTCCCTAATTCTTAGATTACCAGACTTAATAAAAAGGGGCATATTCGATTTCGATAATTCAACCATAGAATGTAGTTTCACGTACTTGTGTCTATTTTGTAAATCATTTATAAAACCTGCATGTATTCTCATCCCAAAAATATTAGATTTTAAAAGTGGGACTATAACTCACTTTCAGAGATTTTTACTTCGCCGGGAAGTAAGACTTGGCCACTGGTTGATTCACGAACCTATAACAATATATACATATATATCAAAGTATGTTCAAAATATATTTACAACACTTTTAATATATTTTGATGTTTTAAGTTTATTAAGTCAGCTGTCCTCGTTAGTAACCTACAACTAGTTGTCCACAGTTAGATGTACAGAAAAATAAATCGATAAATATTATCTTGAATCAATCCACGACCCAGTGTATACGTATCTCAGTATTGATCACAACTCAAACTATATATATTTTGGAATCAACCTCAACCCTGTATAGCTAACTCCAACATTCACATATAGAGTGTCTATGGTTGTTCCGAAATATATATAGATGTGTCGACATGATAGGTCGAAACATTGTATACGTGTCTATGGTATCTCAAGATTACATAATATACAATACAAGTTGATTAAGTTATGGTTGGAATAGATTTGTTACCAATTTTCACGTAGCTAAAATGAGAAAAATTATCCAATCTTGTTTTACCCATAACTTCTTCATTTTAAATCCGTTTTGAGTGAATCAAATTGCTATGGTTTCATATTGAACTCTATTTTATGAATCTAAACAGAAAAAGTATAGGTTTATAGTCGAAAAAATAAGTTACAAGTCGTTTTTGTAAAGGTAGTCATTTCAGTCGAAAGAACGACGTCTAGATGACCATTTTAGAAAACATAATTTCACTTTGAGTTTAACCATAATTTTTGGATATAGTTTCATGTTCATAATAAAAATCATTTTCTCAGAATAACAACTTTTAAATCAAAGTTTATCATAGTTTTTAATTAACTAACCCAAAACAGCCCGCGGTGTTACTACGACGGCGTAAATCCGGTTTTACGGTGTTTTCGTGTTTCCAGGTTTTAAATCATTAAGTTAGCATATCATATAGATATAGAACATGTGTTTAGTTGATTTTAAAAGTCAAGTTAGAAGGATTAACTTTTGTTTGCGAACAAGTTTAGAATTAACTAAACTATGTTCTAGTGATTACAAGTTTAAACCTTCGAATAAGATAGCTTTATATGTATGAATCGAATGATGTTATGAACATCATTACTACCTTAATTTCCTTGGATAAACCTACTGGAAAAGAGAAAAATGGATCTAGCTTCAATGGATCCTTGGATGGCTCGAAGTTCTTGAAGCAGAATCATGACACGAAAACAAGTTCAAGTAAGATCATCACTTGAAATAAGATTGTTATAGTTATAGAAATTGAACCAAAGTTTGAATATGATTATTACCTTGTATTAGAATGATAACCTACTGTAAGAAACAAAGATTTCTTGAGCTAGCAAACTTGAAAGTATTCTTGATTTTATGAAACTAGAACTTTTGGAATTTATGAAGAACACTTAGAACTTGAAGATAGAACTTGAGAGAGATCAATTAGATGAAGAAAATTGAAGAATGAAAGTGTTTGTAGGTGTTTTTGGTCGTTGTTTTATGGATTAGATATAAAGGATATGTAATTTTGTTTTCATGTAAATAAGTCATGAATGATTACTCATATTTTTGTAATTTTATGAGATATTTCATGCTAGTTGCCAAATGATGGTTCCCACATGTGTTAGGTGACTCAAATGGGCTGCTAAGAGCTGATCATTGGAGTGTATATATCAATAGTACATACATCTAAAAGCTGTGTATTGTACGAGTACGAATACGGGTGCATACGAGTAGAATTGTTGATGAAACTGAACGAGGATGTAATTGTAAGCATTTTTGTTAAGTAGAAGTATTTTGATAAGTGTATTGAAGTCTTTCAAAAGTGTATAAATACATATTAAAACACTACATGTATATACATTTTAACTGAGTCGTTAAGTCATCGTTAGTCGTTACATGTAAATGTTGTTTTGAAACCTTTAGGTTAACGATCTTGTTAAATGTTGTTAACCCAATGTTTATAATATCAAAAGAGATTTTAAATTATTATATTATCATGATATTATGATGTACGAATATCTCTTAATATGATATATATACATTAAATGTCGTTACAACGATAATCGTTACACATATGTCTCGTTTCAAAATCATTAAGTTAGTAGTCTTGTTTTTACATATGTAGTTCATTATTAATATACTTAATGATATGTTTAATTATCATAATATAATGTTAACTATATATATAACCATATATATGTCATCATATAGTTTTTACAAGTTTTAACGTTCGTGAATCACCGGTCAACTTGGGTGGTCAATTGTCTATATGAAACCTATTTCAATTAATCAAGTCTTAACAAATTTGATTGCTTAACATGTTGGAAACATTTAATCATGTAAATATCAATCTCAATTAATATATATAAACATGGAAAAGTTCGGGTCACTACACTATCTGCTTTACTTTCAGTATATCAACTGTAATGCTATATAATGTTTAAATTAGTATGATCTCATTAGTATGATGAAATAGTTTTTAGTTTATATTAATGTTTTGTTAACTTGACCCGATGGACTCCTTCCGTTTGTGATCAGTGTTCACTCAACACGGCACGTTGTTATTCAGTTACCTAAACTGATAACGAGGGTTAGAATTAGAACTCAACTTACTAATAGACCTAGTGCTTTAATAAGGATAACCTCCGAGGTATAGTTACCTTTCAATTATACAACCAAGTGACATACTTTTCACTACTCAACGAGAACTCCGAGAGTCTAGAGATAAGTAGGTATGTGTAATTAGCTCATCCAACTAGATCTACACTACTCTCATCATAGCTTTAACATAAACATAATTACCTTTCCCTAGCCTAAACTGATATCTTGGTCAACATTTCCCTGATCTGCTTACTCTGGATATCCCTCCATCACCTTTACCTTTTCGTAATTAGGATTATTAGCTTAAAACCAACTACTATATTTCATCTAGGTAATTTAACTAAAGACAATTCATTAAACCATTTAAAAACACGACCCTAGGTTAACTTACACCTTCTACCCCAGAAGTTAAAAGTGAATTTAGGCCCCGCAAAATATAAATAGAAGAAAGAGGAAACCCCTTTGATAAGTTCATACTGTCACCTTGTGACCTAACGACACCGCATAAATAAAATCATCCAGTTTAGTCATATCACTTATATAACATCTTCCATTATTATGATCTATGAGATTGTTACCTTGATTAGCGAGTAGTTATCTTTAGTGTATGCTATAATGTTGTTAGTTATGATGCCGAAATAATATTATGAACTATGTATGTTGTTGAGATGCTTTCCGATTATGCTTTAAACTCAATCGCTTTTCCAGCTAATAGAACGTAGTTATTCACTCTGTAATTGGGAAGTCGCAGACCCCGATTTAGAGTACATTATCCCTGTCACCCCTTGGTAAGAGAACTCTATCGGATACAATGCAAGCTTGACTGAGGCACATTGATTGTAGTAAGTGCACCGAGCTTTGGATTTTGACTAAGGACCCTTTCGTTGTGAAACATCTAACTAAGCTCATAGTACATTATCGGTCTTAGACCATGCTAGTGTAGTGACCAAGCATATAAACTTCGTACGTGCATGCTGAAGTACAACGGTTTTTGTAAGCTGTACCTCTGCTATGTAAGGCCATAGAACTTGGTCAGTGCTGATTAGTACACTTCACCATAACGCGATCTCAAGCATTGCACCTCGCTTGAGGGATTCATAGTTAATTAAGGAACTGTTTGTTTAAACTCATAAAGGATTAGACCGTTAGGATAACCGAACGTGTTCATGAAAGTCGCACCAACTTGGCCATGGTTTTTTTTATGGTTAAAATATTTTAAGGGCCTAACTATCATTTAAAACCAATCATTAACGAAAGCATCAACACACATCACGTCTCTCGGATATGGGATACCTTGTATTTCATTATGCTTAAGAAAGTTTAGACCTTTTGGAACATTAATACGTCACCTAACTGAGTCGCTCAATTAGATGAGCTGTTTGAACGTATATGCTTGTAGTCAGGCTGCACGGGCGTCGGGGTATGGGACGTTGCTGTCTATTCAGAATCTTCAAGCCTAACGCATTACCCAGTGACATGTCTTTTAACAGGGGCGGTAGGACTAGTATAATAAATACAAAGTCACTACCTATTCATGAGACAACATTTCATAATCTCGGCAGATTAACTAACGAAATCATAGTATGCACTTTCTTTAACCTTATCTGAATTACAAATTTTGTTGCATTTATTTTATCTTATAAACTAGAAAACCCAAAATTAGGTAATTTATAACTACTACTATACTTTAGGAATATTCTAAGCTAGGAGGTTCAATTCTGCTGACTTCTTAAAAATATGATCCTTGGTCATACTTTCCTTACTCACCATAATAAGGATTAGTACGATTTAGGTCCCGCTAAATATAAATTTAAAACTATTGCCCCTCTTCTGATAGCTAATTCCGACGTATTACGACCTAACGACACCGCATAATCAAAACTGTTAGTTAAGGTCATATCACATACATTTTATTAGACATTTGTAAAAAATGGTGTAACATTGTAAAACAACAGGTGTCACGTGATGATGTATAAAATGACAACATTGTAAAAGGGAAAAAAATTAGGTTGTTTTATAACTGTTAAAAAGTGATTTTCATATATTTTCCATAATATGATACGTACTTGATAATATCACTATATAATCTACATCCCTAATAATGCAATGTGAGCTAAGTCCAAATAACAGAAGGGGCATGGGCGAATAAGGGCTATAGTAACTAGTCTAACATCCCCCGCAGTTGGAATGGGAGTACGCCGGATGCTAAACTGGATTGAAACTCGTCAAATAGAGAAAAAATGAGACATTTGATGAAGATGTTTTCATGACCCATCCTAATCCATCCGGACGAAGTCCATATCGATTATAAACGATTCACAACAGTTGATTTCATCGCGAGGTACTTGACCTCTATATGATACATTTTACAAACATTGCATTCGTTTTGAAAAGACGATCTTTCATTACATCTAAAGTTGACGACATGCACACCATTTCATAACATATCTTACTATAATTGACTTAATAATAATCTTGATGAACTCAAAGACTCGATTGCAACGTCTTTTGAAATATGTCATGAATGACTCCAATTAATATCTCTAAGATGAGCAAAAGCACAGCGGAAGATTTCTTTCGTACTTAGGAATAAACATGCTTTAAAGTGTCAACCAAAAGGTTGGTGAGTTCATTAGTTTAACATAAATAATCATTTCATAATTTTAATAGACCACAAGATTTCATATTCCCAATTCTCATAAATAAACGTCCCATGCATAGAGACAAAAATATCATTCATATGGATTGAACACCTGGTAACCGACATTCACAATATGCATATAAGAATATCCCCATCATTCCGGGATCCTCCTTCGGACATGATATAAATTTTGAAGTACTAAAGCATCCGGTACTTTGGATGGGGCTTGTTGGGCCCGATAGATCTATCTTTAGGATTCGCGTCAATTAGGGTGTCTGTTCCCTAATTCTTAGATTACCAAACTAAAAAGGGGCATATTCGGTTTAATAATTCAACCATAGAATGTAGTTTTAAGTACTTGTGTCTATTTCGTAAAACAGATATAAAATAGCGCATATATTCTCAGTCCCAAAAATATATATTGCAAAAGCATTTAAAAAGGGAGCAAATGAAACTCATGCATATAAATATTGTAAAACAGTTATTAAAACAGTGCATGTATTCTCAGCCCAAAATGTAATGAATAAAAGGGAGCAAATGAAACTCACCATACTGTATTTTGTAGTAAAAATACATATGACGTCATTTAACAAATGTAGGGTTGACCTCAGATTCACGAACCTATATTCAATTATGTATATATATATATATATTAACTCATATAATAACATTTAAACAAGTTCGTATATTAATATTTGTTAATAAATAACTTAGTTACATCTAATTAGGTATTTTAAATTGATACGTAATATTTGTATATTAGATTCATATTAAAGTGTTTTAACTAATATATATATATAATGTATTAATGTTTATATATATAATTATATTAATATATTTTTATATATTATATGTAACTTAAATAATAATAATATTTTAGTTTTAAAAATATTAGTATATACTAATATGGTATATATATATATATAATAAATATAGTTTTATAAAAACATTATTTGTTTGCTAATATAATAATTATAATAGTACTAAAATAATGTTAATAGTAATAATAATAAAAATAATGTTAAATCTAATAATAATGATAAATTTAATAAAAATAATAATTTTAATAATAATACTAAATTTAATAATAAATGATAATTTTAATGATAATTTTATTACTAATAATAATTTTAATAAAAATATTACTTTTAATAAAAAGTATAATTCATATAACTTTAATTATAATGATGATAATGATAATAATAATAATAATAATAATAATAATAATAATAATAATAATAATAATAATAATAATAATAATAATAATAATAATAATAATAATAATAATAATAATAATAATAATTTACGGAGTACCTAATAAATAAATACAAATACGCGGTTTGTTTTCTCTCCCAAACCAGATCGAAATAGTAGGGCAACAGCAGAGAAGGTAACGATTTAGGGAAATTTTCGATTCATCACAGATCAATGAATCTAGCAACAATCGTTGATGTACAGTATTGATTCAGCTTCATCATCAAATAGCAACAGAAGAATCGAAGCATAGTGGATGATCGGTTGGCGTCTGTTCGAATTAGAAAGAAAGGTTAAACGCCACAGCGGGTAGTATCCTGGATTGCATCAAATCATCAACAATCGATCATAAAATCGGTATAATAATCGATTCAGTAGGTAAATGGTGTTTATTGTTATTTATTTACTTTTCTATTTATATAAATTTATATTTTTTTTAAAGGATCAAACATAAACATTAATGAATGATGTTCCTGGTGAGTTTTGATTTAGTTTATTAATACAAAAAGTCTCAATTCTTCCTCATTCGATCAGAGTCAAGACGAGCAGCAATGGTTTATTATAATTTATAGATAATTGTTATAATTTTAGTTCTTCTTTGTTCTTGTTAAAAGTAATAGATATAGATGATAATGAAATGATTAAAAGTGTTTTGATGTTTTGTTCCAAATAGAAAATAGAAAACGCACCAAAATAGTTGGAACTTGGTTCGGTTATGTTGCAGATTATACAGCAGCAGCAGAATACAAGCCGTCAAATAGGTTGGGTTCAGTTTTGGTAACATGTGAGCAAGAAGTATAACAGTACGTAGATTTGTTCATTAGATTATGGTATTGAACATAACAGTTGTCGATATATAGATGGCAATGCATTCAAGGTTGATAGTGTTCAAATAGGGAGCAACAAGGTTGCAGATAGCAGTCGATTTTTCAGCAGAATAATATGTTCAAGTGGTGATGTTTGGCCAGAAAATAGCTCACGACACTATGGTTGTTTGGTTTGGGTTACAACACAAGTAGTAGCAAAGTGGCATGGATGAATAACAAGGTAGCTGTGATATTGATTGTGAACCAAAACAAAGACATGGTAGCTGCTCTCTGAAGTACAGTAGCAAGGAACAATATGTTGATTAGTTCTCTATTGTTTGCAGGTCACATGGTTAGGGATGATAGTGGTTGAAGAATAGAAAAAAATATATATAGGAGCAGGTGGCTGTTAAAGTGGCGATGGTAGGGGTTTTTACATGAATTCATATTCCATATGTAAATGCTTGTTTGATATCTTTGTATGTATTTGTACCCGTGGATGTATATAGATAAAGTGTGATTGAGTTGATGATTGTCAAAATAAAATAAGAGATAGTGGGTTTACTAACCAATTTTGTTTGTGTTCTGTGATAAAATTCGATATGTAAAGAGAGTTGGAGACAGAGCAATCTTTAAAAGGAATTTTCGATGGGGAAATCAAACAAGAATCGTACT
This sequence comes from Rutidosis leptorrhynchoides, assembly GCF_046630445.1. NCBI lineage: Eukaryota > Viridiplantae > Streptophyta > Magnoliopsida > Asterales > Asteraceae > Rutidosis > Rutidosis leptorrhynchoides. The sequence goes on along the minus strand of NC_092336.1, from coordinate 358,594,578 downwards.
TATTCTTGACTTTTCATGAATTATATAATTAAATTAATGTTAATAATTAATAAATATTTTATTAATAATAATAATAATTTTAATAATAAATAATAAAGCTACTAAAATCATATAAATGATAATAATGGTATTAGTAATGATAATAATAATAAATTGTATATATTTTTTTCTAATATTCACAATTACAATAATGATAATAATATTAATATTAATTTTGATAAAGATAATGATAATAATAATAATTAATCATAATAATAATTAAAATTTTAGATTTAATTATTCTTATAATAATATTTATATTTCTCATCTTTATTTCATTAATCATAACTTTTTAATTACAATTTTTAATTACAATAAAAATGATAATAACTATAATAATAATCATTAATATCTTAAATTACATGTGTTATAATAATAGTATTCATAATACTGAGATCAATATTAATATTTAGTTTAATGAAATTATTAATAACATTGTTAATATAATAACTATATTTTAACTTGTATTTTCATATAATATATTAACCTTACATCTTTAATTCCAAATGTTTAAATTATATTTTATTACTTCAAATTAATATATGTTCTTACATTTATATATATATATATATATATATATATATATATATATATATATATATATATATATATATATATATATATATATATATATATTTAGATTTATAATAATATTATATATCTATTTATATATGTTTATTGTAACATTAATTTAATTATTCTGTTTATTATCTTACATCATTTATTCTAATTGATTGATGTATACTTATTAATTTAAATTATTATGTATACACTTATGTAGATATTTACATAATTATTTACACATCGGTTCGTGAATCGTTAGGAATGGTCACAGGTTAATTGAATGTATATCAACAGTTCAAACTTTTTGAAACTTAACATAACAGACTTTGCTTATCGTGTCAAATCGAATAAAGATTCATGTTTAAATTTGGTCAGAAATTTCCGGGTCGTCACAGTACCTACCCGTTAAAGAAATTTCGTCCCAAAATTTGAGTGAGGTGGTTATGGCTAACAATAAAAATGTTCTCATGATGAATATGAGTTGATAGATAGAGTTTTATTACCATTGAGTAATAAAGGTAAAATAATTCGATTATTCGAAGAGTACGAGTGAAGTTATCACAAAAGATTGAAATAGGAAAAGTAAAGATTCGTCATATCTTATGACATAGATAGGTTGATTTTCGGAGTTCAAGAAATTGAAAATCTTCATAATCCAAATAAGATTTGATTCTTCGGCGAATAAGGAAATTAAGATCTCTATAAATAAATACGGTGATCTGCCTTGATTTCACTATCAAATATTTCACTATAAAATAACTTCTTCCGTTTCGTATCTTTTACCATTCCTATACTTAATTTCCAAATTCACAAGATTGTGAAAATGCTTAATCCAATTCTAATCCTTGTCCTTACCCTTACTATCGTAACAATCATTCTCATTTTCCAACTTCCACCAGAGGAATCTGCTTACTGCTACTTTGTCCTTGGCGTTATAGTGCTATTAATTCTCCCGTGTCTTTATGTGGCGATAAGCATTGATATAAATGGTTTGTAATTTATGTGTTGTTATCGAACTTTATATTCTCCCTCATATTTCAATGTTCCTATTTCTGATCCTTATAAACACTGTCATCCATAGTTAATACTTCCTCCTATTTTCTGCGATTTATACTCCAATTTTTATTTCGGAGCTTTGTCCCTTCGTTTCTTCTTCTTGCGGTTAGGCATATCTTGTAATGGTCCAGAATTCATATATATAAATTTCGGAATGAACACAGTTAAGGTTCTAGGAAAGAAATGGTAATAGTACAATCTGACTTGTCAAATTACCAGAATTCAAGGGAAAAATAGGACTATCAAGAAAAGCATGTTCTTGATATGTTTATAGATTTGGACAGAATGTAAGAGTCGTGTAACATGGCACATGATGACGTTATGATCTGTGAATCATCACGTTCCATTTAGAAACTCAGTATGACTTACTGTAATATAATTACGTTGATCAAGTGTCATTATATTATACTAACTCATGCTTCAGCTCCCAACACTACTTCAAAATCATTCATAGTTTAAACTTGAAGGTTTACAGAATATAGAAACTAACAGTTTCTTATATGATGTAACTCTGATAGCGCGAAGAGATAAATGATTTCAGATAAGAATATCTTCAAATATATCGATGGTATAAAGGTACGATGATATCTTAGAATTTTTGAATCAAGTTGTGATGAAGAAATTCATTCATAATTCAAACTCGAATTTTAAAGAAATTTAGAAACTAAAGTAGTTTCCTTTATGATGTAACATAGATAGCAGGAAGAGATAAATAATTTTGGACAAGAATATCTATGAAAATATCCTCAGAAATATCGAAGATATTTATGATGATATTTTGGAATTTCTAAGTTCGAAGGTTGATGAAGAAAATTTGTCCGCAAGAATTTAGAGTCAGGAGTAAGGTATTTATTAATGACTTTAGTAGATACTGAATCATTTGGATTCTTTGAAGGCAGATTTATTCTTTGTGATTTTTCTACAATCTCCTTCTTGGTTTGCTCAATCTTTTTTTTCAGTACCAAGTTTTCTATCGAGCGTTCCCAACATTCCACTCTTTATTATCAAACTTTTGACCGTTTAGACCATCTACGATTTTTGTTGTTTCCTCTACATTTAATGCTACCATATCTGAATCATTGATTATCAATTCGAGGTGGTTTCAAGAGAATTGTGTTTTTAGATGATTAAACGTTGAGGGTAATATGGTGGAATATAAAAGGTTCCCCGGTAACAATAAGGAGCACGCATATATATCAAAGTTATAATAAGGTTGTTTTGGATGAAAAGTCGAAGTTGACTTGCTGAAGCTATGACAAAATTTGCTACTTTTAAAGGAATTACCAAGTTATTTTGGGTAATAATAACACTAAAGGAATTAGCACAGATACGTGTTAAACGTTTACTCAGGTTCCGAATATTTTCAGTGCGTAACTATATGCATAAATCTTTCTTCTGTAGATGAAGTGCGGTTGGTTCCTCTTCTCAGTTGTTTCTTAATTGAGAGGTTTCAAGAATCATGAAAGATTTGAACGCATATTGAATCGTCGAGATACAAATGAAGTTTAAGATGAAATCAAGTGGCAAACTTGAAGAATATTTAGTTTCATATGTTATAATCAAGATTTTAATTCATTTTAATTGTCCAATGTTATTAGTACACAGTCGATAGTCCACAGTAACATTCCAATAATTTATATATAGTTTAATATATAATATTCGAATTAATTAATACGTGTCGTGACCCGTATACGTTTCAGACTCGATCACAACTCAAACTATATATATTATTGTAGAATCAACCTCAACCCTGTATAGCTAACTCCATCATTACTGCATATAGAGTGTCTATGGTTATTCCAAATAATATATATAGATGCGTCGATATGATATGTCAAAACCTTGTATACGTGTCCCGATATTTAAAGTGCGTAAAATAAATAACAGAAATTAAATGACGAATAATAAAGTGCGTAAAGTAAATAACAGAAATTAAATGATGATAAATAAAATTGCGATAAATAAACTGCGATAAACAAATTGTAATAAGGAATTAACAGTTAGCTAGGAACAGTTAGCTAGGATTTTGTTAGCGTGGTTTCTTAACAAAATTTCTCATAGTTAATTTGTTTGTTTCTAACAAATTTTATTTTGTCCAATGTTTTCTTCATTATGCCACTTGTTGGATTCTGATAGGTCAAAATCCAAATATGAAATTGAATGAAAATGGTTATTTTGCGGTGAACGGATATGTATATCGGTGAGTGCAAATAGGATAGTAAATGACTGTTGAATCAGCTTTGACGAATGTACAGTGTAACTTATTAATGTGAAATCTAAATATTCCTAGGGTATTACCTACCCATTAAAATATTTTCACCATTAACAGTTTGTAGAATAAAATTTTTAATTACAATCTCTATGAAAACATATATACAAATATATTTTCTTCAGACGTAATCATGGATTTAATGAGTCAATGTGATATTAAACTCATCAAATTTATGGCTAGAACTAGAGTACATAATCTCTAAAATATTAGAGATTACATAATCGCCATGAAGGACGAAGATAGTTTATGTAGAACGATTCGTAGAATGATTCGTAGAACGATGATTATGCTTGAGGTATAGATGGCGAGGTTGAGACGTGTGATGATGTTGTTGTTGTTGGTACTGGTTATGCTGCTGGTGCTGCTGATGGTGGTACTGTTGCGGTCGGTGCTACAAGCGTTGTTGGTGCTGAGGTTGGTGATGATGTTGGTGTTGTAAGCATAGCTTGTAGATCACGCACCATTCTTGTCAGGGTTTCTATCCTACCCTCTATCATTTCTATCCATCCACTCCTCTGATTCGATAGATCTTGATTATCAATTCGAAGTTCCCTAACTTCTTCTAATATTCCCCTTCGATTGGTATTCGGAAGTAGAGGTTGAATATTTTCTGAGATTGCAGTAATGCGACCTTTGAGGTGGAAAACTTTAGCAAGAAGGGTGAATACAGTGTTGCGCATAGGTTCACCGGTGAGTACATCGTTTTCTCCGATGTTAGGAGGTAAGTTTGGTTCGTGGTAGGGCTCATCTTCTTCATTTCTCCATCGAGAGAGTAAGTCACGGACCCACCCCCATCTCCTCCAGAAAGAAAAATAACTAAATGGTTGAGGCACTTCTGGTTCATTGACTTCAGAGTCTGCTTCAATATACATCTCGAAATCGCTTCCGGAACTAATGGAATCCAAGCTAGGTGTATGATCCATCTCTCACAATCAGTTAAAGGGTTTTGATATGAAATAATTTTTTGAATATCTAATGATATTCTAATTATATATAGAATATCTATACATACTTCTAAAGATCCCGTGAATTACGGACAAAATTTAGGAAATGTGTCAGATAAAGTCTACAGTAACAGATACGCTAAGATATGAATTTTGTCTATACACTATTCATGCAATCATTGCAGTAAGATGTGTCTAGACTAAGAATGATAAGCAGGTAATTCCTAAGGATGATAAACAGATGATTTTCGACAAAAATGATAAGTAAAACTTTTGACATGCAGACACGGTCGAAGTCCAGACTTACCAATGCATCCTAACGACTATCAATTAGACACACTAATGCAAGACCTAGTTCACTAAAACCACGGCTCTGATACCAACTTTCATGACCCGTCCTAATCTATCCGGACGAAGCCCATATCGATTATAAACGATTCACAACAGTTGATTTCATCGCGAGGTACTTGACCTCTATATGATACATTTTACAGACATTGCATTCGTTTTGAAAAGACGATCTTTCATTACATCTAAAGTTGATGACATGCACACCATTTCATAACATATCTTACTATAATTGACTTAATAATAATCTTGATGAACTCAACGACTCGAATGCAACGTCTTTTGAAATATGTCATGAATGACTCCAATTAATATCTCTAAGATGAGCAAAAGTACAGCGGAAGATTTCTTTCGTACCTGAGAATAAACATGCTTTAAAGTGTCAACCAAAAGGTTGATGAGTTCATTAGTTTAACATAAATAATCATTTCATAATTTTAATAGACCACAAGATTTCATATTCCCAATTCTCATAAATAAACGTGCCATACATAGAGACAAAAATGTCATTCATATGGATTGAACACCTGGTAACCGACATTCACAATATGCATATAATAATATCCCCATCATTCCGGGATCCTCCTTCGGACATGATATAAATTTTGAAGTACTAAAGCATCCGGTACTTTGGATGGGGCTTGTTGGGCCCGATAGATCTATCTTTAGGATTCGCCTCAATTAGGGTGTCTGTTCCCTAACTCTTAGATTACCAGACTAAAAAGGGGCATATTCGATTTAATAATTTAACCATAGAATGTAGTTTTATGTACTTGTGTCAATTTCGTAAAACAGATATAAAACAACGCATGTATTCTCAGTCCCAAAAATATATATTGCAAAAGCATTTAAAAAGGGAGCAAATGAAACTCACGCATATAAATATTGTAAAACAGTTATTAAAACAGTGCATGTATTCTCAGTCTAAAATGTAATGAATAAAAGGGAGCAAATGAAACTCACCATACTGTATTTTGTAGTAAAAATACATATGACGTCATTTAACAAATGTAGGGTTGACCTCGGATTAACGAACCTATATTCAATTATGTATATATATATATATATATATATATATATATATATATATATATATATATATATATATATATTAGTTCATATAATAACATTTAAACAAGTTCGTATATTAATATTTGTTAATAAATAACTTACTTACATCTAAGTAGGTATTTTAAATTGATACGTAATATTTGTATATTAGATTCATATTAAAGTGTTTTAACTAATATATATATATATATATATATATATATATATATATATATATATATATATATATATATATATATATATATATATATATATATATATATATATATATAATGTATTAATCTCATTTTACATTATACAGCGTGGCTTGTAAATTGATCTGACAGCATAGATCGTTGTTTTAATGTTTTAAGGGGGTATATTGGTCTTATTGCTAGAGTGGCGGGATAGAGGCCACAAAACTGACCCAACCTTATCCTAATCTCATTTCATCCTCATTTTACTCAAACACTTTCACTTAGAGAGAGAGAGAGAGAAACCCTAGAGAGAGAAAGCTTAAATCAAGGAAGAAGAAGCTAAATCTTACTATTTGAAGCTTGGAACTTGTTGAATCGACTTGCTAACTACGTTGTGTTGTTGTGGTAAGTTCCAAATCTAAGTTATATTGTTCAATATGGGTTATGGCTAGGGTTTTGGTCATGTTTTTAGTGAAAACCCTATATCCTTGATAATTGGGGATTTTGGGTAAGATTTATGCACGTAGACACAAAGATTCAGAATCTAGGGTTTAATGTTGTAAATTGGGGCTTGTGAGTCATAAATTGTTGTTGAATCACTAGCACATCCATGTGTTAGTGAAATGGGTATTACTAGGGTTCATAGTTGACCCAAATGTAAGTATTGACTTTGAAATGGGTCAAATGTGTAGTGACCCGGAAAATTTCGACTAATTTTAAATCAAACTTTCGATATGATTTAATATTTTTGACACGATAAGAAAAGTCTGTTAGGTTGAGTCTCCAAAATTTTGAACTGTTTCATGTATACATTTACCCTTCGACTGCTCTCGACAATTCATGAACCACTATTTGTAAATAGATACATATATATTTAAAATATATGAGTTTGAAATATGAATTAAAATATTATATGACGTAATTGTTAGAATTAATAAATATAAAATAAAATAATATATAATAACTATTATTTAAAATATAACTATGTATGTAAATAATGCATAATGAATATATATATATATATATACATATATATATATATATATATATATATATATATATATATATATATATATATATATATATATATATATATATATATATATATATATATATATATATATATATATAGTTTTGAATTTATTTTGTAAGCAACAATAACGCTCAATTGTCATTCGATCTATAATAAGTAAGTTAAAATCAAACTTATATTATTTTAAAATAAACCGTGATTCGAAAATGAGTTTTACAAATTATAGCCTTAATAAAAATGTACTTAGGAACTACTTATTTAATCTTAGAACTTTTCATATTTTACTTGGGATTGGGAGTGAATAATTAATATACTTTTTATTTAATAGTTAATGATCGAATTTTATACCATAATGACTAGAATAAATAAATGAACTTAATTTAAAAATTTGGGATTTTTAGGAACACTTTTATATTTTAACTGTTTAGCAATGGACACGATATAATACTCCGTAAATTAATAACATGACAAATCTTAGGCGGCTGTACTGTTTTAGATACAACTCATTCTCTGCATCATTGATGCAATTCTTTAATATTATAATTATTTTTATATTAATATTATTAATTATTACTAAATATTATATCTTTCATTATAGACTATATCTGTATCTACTTCTTTTAGATATACACATTTAAGTTCAACCATTCCACTTTCATTAACGTCCTTTCAACCCTCATAGCCACCATCGACATACAAGGTCACCAGTTACCACTGCCGACGCCACCATATTTCTAATACCACTATCCGTCACCACTCTCTCTTTTCCTATCTCTCTCTCTATCTCTCTCTCTATCTCTTATATACTTTATGTTTATGACACTGCAACAAATCACCATGATAATCTTCCTACAAACCACCCAAACCACAATCACCACTGGATACCATCGTTTAAGAATACCCAAAACCACCACACCCATAACTCTTCTCTCTCTCTATCCACCTCTCTCCTCTTCCTTCTCGTTTTTTTCCATTTTCACGAAACCATCAAAACCACCACCACAGATCACGTTACTGTTGCTGCTATTGTTTCTTGTTAACAACGTGATGATAAGGTCACGAAAGAGGCAAAGAACAATGAAGATGATGAAACAATCAAATTTTTCTGTGTTCACTATTACGTTGATGATGGTGAGGTTTACAGTATCGATACATGAATATGATGAAGGTGACTAAAGTGATGAGATGATACGTGTAATATAATGATGAAGATGTTATGTACAGTGAAATGGCCACCCGTTCCTTTTTCTATTTCAAACCATATTAGTGTTGGTGTTATTTGACCGAAATATCACCTATACTACTGGGCCATTCAAACTTGCTTATTGGACTACAAATTTGATTGGGTTTAAGTTGGGCCGTATATTCCTTGGGTGGATGGAACGAGATCCAGTTGATATTGGATCGACTGATAATGAAGTTATACGCGTACGATGATAAAGATTATGATGATGATGATAGATGATTAACATATGATGATGATGGTTTTATGTATGATGATTAGATTATGATAAAGACAATGAGAATAATTATGATGATGTCGAGCTTGATGATGATAAGGGATGAAGATATAGGGTCGATCTGTTTTCTTTTTTTCCTCGTCTGTGAAACCCCAACAATCAACACGCTTGCCTTTTAATTGGGTATAAATATTATCATTTTTGGTATTGATATGATCTATATCTATATTAATATTATGATACGGTTTATCTATAAATAGAAGCTGATCTAAATTAGAAAACTAATGATAGATGGATGGTGGAGGGATTTGGGTGTAACCAAGAGGTCATGGGTTCAAAACTAGGCCACAACATTATTTTTTAAATTAGCAATAAAAGCTGCTGTTGGGCCAAGAACTAATTTTCTCTGTTGGGTCGAGTTACATCTGGGCCGAATTTATGGGATAAGAGAATTAAATGGAAAATTAAAACAGAAATGGTTGAGTAGTTCAATGGTTGGGTGTTGTTGGTTAGCGAGAGGTCTTGGGTTCGAGCCCTGTCTGAGGCATTATTTTTAGGGAAAAAGCTTTTAAAGGTAGTTTCAAGTATTATTATTTTTATTGTTATTATTATTATTAATTGTTGTTGTTATTAAAGTTAATTATTATTATCATTAATATTAGTAATATGAATATTATTATAATTAATAGTGTTATCATTATTATTACTACTAGTACTATCATTAAGTATTATTATTATTATTATTATTATTATTATTATTATTATTATTATTAGTATTAATATGATTTTAAAATTATTATTATTATTAACATTAGTATTAGAATTATCATTAAAGAACATTATTAGTAGTATCATTAATATTAAAACTATCATTATTATTATTATTATCACTATCATTATTATTACTTTCATTAAACTAATTTTCATATAATTTTATTTACATTATTTTTATTATCATTATTATTATTATTATCATTAATATTACTATTATTATTACTACAAACAAAACGGCTATTATTATTATTATCAAAATTATTATTTTCATTATCACTATTAAAACTATTATTATTAATTTACTAAATAAATATTATACATATAAGAAAAATATATTTCATAACTACATCGATATTTTTTTTATCTAAAGTATATAAAATAAATAGAATTAATTAAGTTATTAACGAAACACATAAGTTACTAAAATAACGAGTAGATTGCTAATAATATATAAATTTGTTTGATTACCATTATACGTGTTAATATATACATAAATCATATAGGTTTGTGAATCCGAGGCCAACCCTGAATTTGTTCAATGTCGTCATATGTATTTTTACTACAAAATACAGTATTGTGAGTTCATTTGATTCCCTTTTACTCTTTACATTTTTGGGACTGAGAATACATGCGCTGATTTTATAACTGCTTTATTAAATGCTTTTGAAATACATTTTGAACTGCGAATACATGAAATGCTTTTATAAATGTTTGACGAAATAGACACAAGCAAAACATTCCTCGAATGAATTATGTGGACATGATAATTGCCACCATTGAATTATGTGGACGTGATAATTGCCACAATTGATATGAATATTTTTCCCCTGATTATTATTGCTTGGTAACCTAAGAATTAGGGAACATCACTAATTTTGAGAATTAGTGCACGCCTAATTGACTCGAATCCTAAAGGTACCTACCGGGTTTAACACCACCACCCAGAATGTTAACTAGACGGAAGGGCCAGTGGGCGTGGTGTTTAGTACTTCGAAGTTTATATGATTATTATACAGACGAGATGTTCTGTTTTGGGGATATTATTATGCGCATTATATGTTAAGGTCAGTTACCAAGCCAAGCTATGAAAGCAATGAAAAGTGAATGTTATGTATCGAGAGAATGATTTTATACACAGATTATGTGTATGTTATTTTTGTGCACAAGATATGTGTACGGTTATTAAGATTTATGTAAGATGATTTCGTACACGAGAAAGGTGTAATGTATTTAAAAGATATCGCATGTACATTACAGGTGGGTATAGGATTCGGGCCCATTTGTACCATGCAGGATTTAAATCTTGTGGTCTATCAAAATGATGAATTTTATTGTTTTATGATAAACCTATGAACTCACCAACCTTTTGGTTGACACTTGAAAGCATGTTTATTCTTAGGTATGAAAGAAATCTTCCGCGGTGCATTTGCTCATATTAGAGATATTACTTGGAGTCATTCATGACATATTTCAAAAGACATTGCATTCGAGTCATCGAGTTCATCAAGATTATTATTAAGTCAATTATAGTTGGAGTTATTATGAAATAGTATGCTTGCCGTCAACTTTCGATGTAAAGAAAGTTTGTCTTTTAAAAACGAATGCAATGTTTGTAAATATATCATATAGAGGTCAATTACCTCACGATGAAATCAACTATTGTGAATCGTTTATATTATAAATGAACGGGACATTTCAGTTGGTATCAGAGCTGGTATAACGTCGTCCATGTGTGGCGGGTTACTTGTAAAGGAGGTTCTCACAGTGTTACCTCTGACGAAGCATTGGCTCTTACTCCTTGCGATCCCTTACGAGGGTTGGCAGTAGCCGAGAGGCAGGCCCTAAAATCTGTATCTGAGGTACACTCAGTGGTCACCGGGCGGTTAGCTGGGAAGGCACTGGGTGGGACGGTGGTTGTCCCCACTGTATTTCAGTTGGTATCAGAGCGGTGGTCTTAGCGAACCAGGTCTTGCATTAGTGTGTCTAACTGATAGTTGTTTAGATGCATTAGTGGGTCTGGACTTCGACCGTGCCTGCATGTCAAAAGTTTTACTTATCATTTCGTGTCAAAAATTATCTGCTTATCATTCTTAGGGAATCACTTACTTATCACTCTTAGTCTAGACACATATTATTGCATTGATTGCATGAATAGTGTATAGACAAAATTCATATCTTAGCATATCTGTTACCTTTGCCTGTCAGATTCCGTAGATTCCTCTGTAACTTATGGGATTTTAGTATTATATATGCATATGTAAATTATGTATTGCAGGGTACTAATCTACATCCTATAATCTATTTCTTATTGAAAATCCTTCATCTGATAGTACGAGATGAATCCCTCAACCAGTTCAAATTCCTCGGATTTCGACAGCTATTCTGATATGGAGTTTCACCTAAGCTCTGAAAGCAGTGTCACCAGAATGAATCAACCAATCATCTATCCTCAATTCATCTGATGGGTTCATAGTCGACTGAATCAATGGAGACGCGAAGAAGGCAATCCTTTCCACCAACCGAATTCAACTCTTGGTGAAGAACCTGATGCAATTACCGGCGAACCTGTTTGTAATACCATTTTCTCTCTCATTTCCAGAATATCTCATCATGATTATATACTATCCCAAATTCTGGATCTTATTTACCCGCTCGTCCGAACCGACAATCATTCCAGTATAATAGAAGAAATCAACGAGCATCGCGCTCGAGTATTGGCTTTGGAGAATATGGTGCAAAGGTTACAAGCACCAGCAACATCACTGGCACCAACAGTACCATCAGTAACAGCACCAGTACCATCAACAATCCATGCCTCAACATCTCATTCTGTACCTCGAGTATAATAATCATATTACATATCGTTCTACATCATTTACCTTCGTTCTACATGGCGATTATGTAATCTCTAATGTTTTAGAGATTATGTATTCTAGTTCAAATGGTAAACCAGATGAGTTTAATATCACATTGACTCATTAAATCCATGATTACATCTGAAGAAAATATATATGTATATATTTTTTCATAAAGATTGTAATTAAAATTCTTTTGTACGAACTGTTAATGGTGAAAATATTTTAACGGATAGGTAATACCTGAGGAATATTTAGATTTCACATTAATAAGCTACATTGTACATTCTTCGAATCTGATTCAACAGTCATTTACTATCCTACTTACATCCACAGATATACGAATCCATTCACCACAGAATAATCATTTTCATTCAATTTCATATTTGGATTTTGACCTATCAAAATCCAACAAGTGGCATAATGAAGAAAACATTTGACAAAATAAAATTTGTTAGAAACAAACAAATTAACTATGAGAAATTTTGTTAAGAATCCACGCTAACTGTTCCTAGCTAACTGTTCCTAGCTAACTGATTACATTTTATTTATCGCAATTTAATTATCGCAATTTATATTCTCGCAATTTTATTTATCATCATTTAATTTCTGTTATTTATTTTACGCACTTTAAATATCGGGACACGTATACAAGGTTTTGACATATCATATCGACGCATCTATATATATTATTTGGAATAACCATAGACACTCTATATGCAGTAATGCTGGAGTTAGCTATACAGGGTTGAGGTTGATTCTACAATAATATATAAACTTTGAGTTGTGATCGAGTCTGAGACATGTACACGGGTCACGACACGTATTAATTAATTCGAATATTATATATTGCTAACTGTGGACTATCAACTGAGGACTACCAACATTGGACAATTAAAATGAATTAAAATATTGATTATAATATATGAAACTAAACAATTCTTCAAGTTTGCCACTTGATTTCATCCTAAACTTCATTTGTATCTTGGCGATTACAATCTACGTTCAAACTTTTCATGATTCTTGAAAACACCTCAATCGAGAGGATGAAGCAACCGCACTTCATCTACAGAAGAAAAGATTGATGCATATAGTTATGTACCTGAAAACACTCAGAACCTGAGTAAACATTTAACACGTATCTGTGCTAGTTCCTTTAGCATTGTTATTATCAAAAATAACACTGCAATTCTTTTTCAAATTTGCCAATTTTGTCACAGCTTCAGCAAGTCAACTTCGACTTTTCGCTCGAAACAACCTTATTATAACCTTGATATATATGCGTGTTTTTTTTTTGTTACCGGGGAACCTTTTATATTCCACCATATTACCATCAGCGTTTAATCATCTAAAAACACAATTCTTCTGAAACCACCTCGGATTGATAAACGATGATTCAGATATCGTAACATTAAATGTAGAGGAAACAGAAAAAATGGTAGATGGTGTAAACGGCCAAAAGTTTGATGATAAAGAAAGGAGTGTTAGGAATGCTCGATAGAAAATTTGGTACTGAAAAACAGATTGAGCTAACCATGAAGGAGACCAAGGACAATTACAAGGACCAAACCCTATATTCAAAGGATCCAGGTAATTCTGGATCCGATGAAATCTTCAAAGAATTTCTTGCTCCGAAGTCATGTTAAAATCTTGCGGAAAATTTTTCTTCCTCAACCTTCGAACTTAGAAATTCCAAAATATCATCATAAATATCTTCGATATTTCTGAGGATATTTTCATAAATATTCTTGTCCGAAATTATCTACCCCTTCGTGTGTTCTGTATTCCATTATATTGAAAACTTCTATAAAATCTAAGTATAAATTATGAATGAATTGTGGAGAAGTGTTGGGAATTGAAGAATGAGTTAGTATAATATAATGACACCCGGCCAACGTGATTTTATTACAGTAAGTCATGCTGAGTTTCTAATGAAATGTGATGATGGTTCACAATAGATCATACCATTATCATGTGTCATGTTACATAACTCTTTCATTCTGCTTAACTTCTAAATATATCAAGAAAATATATTCTTGATAGTTCCATCCTCAGGGATTCTGGTAATTTGACCAATCAAATCGTGCTAATACATTCCTTTCTGCTTAGAATACTATAATCATTCGAAACTCCATACTTACGAATTCTGAACCATTATTCACTTAACTTAAAGTCGGAAGAGAAAACAAAAGGGATGGAACTTCTAAGTATAAAGGAAATAAAGAGAGTGGATTTATAGTGAAATATCCGACATGGCAATTGAAGCAGATTAACCGCATTTAATCAAAGAGGATCCTAATTTCCTTAAATCCCGAAGAATCATATCTTATATAGATTACGTAGATTTTCTCTAAATCCCTTGAATTCTGGAATTCAAACGTGATTACATCAAAAGCTAAGGCAAATCTTTATTTTCTCATTTCACTCTTTTGTGACAGCTTCACTCGTACGCTTCACATAATTGAATCGTTTTATCTATATTAATAAATAATGATAAAACTCTATTTATTGACTCACATTCGTCACGAAAACATTCTTTTTGTTAGTCATGACGACCTCACTCAAATTTCGGGACGAAATTTCTTTAACGGGTAGGTACTGTAATGACCCGGAAAATTTCAACTAATTTTAAATTAAACTTTCGATATGATTTAATATTTTTGACACGATAAGAAAAGTCTGTTAGGTTGAGTCTCAAAAATTTTGAACTGTTTCATGTATACATTTACCCTTCGACTGCTCTCGACGATTCACGAACCACTATTTGTAAATAGATACATATATATTTAAAATATTTGAGTTTGAAATATGAATTAAAATATTATATGACGTAATTGTTAGAATTAATAAATATAAAATAAAATAATATATAATAACTATTATTTAAAATATAACTATGTATGTAAATAATGTATAATGAATATATATATATATATATATATATATATATATATATATATATATAGTTTTGAATTTATTTTGTAAGCAACAATAACGCTCAATTGTCATTCGATCGATAATAAGTAAGTTAAAATCAAACTTATATTATTTTAAAATAAACTGTGATTCGAAAATGAGTTTTTACAAATTATAGACTTAATAAAAATGTATTTAGGAACTACTTGTTTAATTTTAGAACTTTTCATATTTTACTTGGGATTGGGAGTGGATAATTAATGTACTTTTTATTTAATAGTTAATGATCGAATTTTATACCATAATGACCAGAATAAATAAATGAACTTAATTTAAAAATTTGGAATTTTTAGGAACACTTTTATATTTTAACTGTTTAGCAATGGACACGATATAATACTCCGTAAATTAATAACATGACAAATCTTAGGCGGCTGTACTGTTTTAGATGCAACTCATTCTCTACATCATTGATGCAATTCTTTAATATTATAATTATAATTATTTTTATATTAATATTATTAATTATTACTGAATATTATATCTTTCATTATAGACTATATCTGTATCTACTTCTTTTAGATATACACATTTAAGTTCAACCATTCCACTTTCATTAACGTCCTTTCAACCCTCATAGCCACCATCGACACACAAGGTCACCAGTCACCACTGCCGACGCCACCATATTTCTAATACCACTATCCGTCACCACTCTCTCTTTTCATATCTCTCTCTCTCTCTCTCTCTCTCTCTCTCTCTTATATACTTTATGTTTACAACACTGAAACAAATCACCATGATAATCTTCCTACGAACCACCCAAACCACAATCACTACCGGATACCATCGTTTAAGAATACCCAAAACCACCACACCCATAACTCTTCTCTCTCTCTATCCACGTCTCTCCTCTTCCTTCTCGTTTTTTTTCCATTTTAATGAAACCATCAAAACTACCACCACAGATCATGTTACTATTGCTGCTATTGTTTCTTATTAACAACGTAATGACGAGGTCACGAAAGAGGCAAAGAACAATGAAGATGATGAAACAATCAAATTTTTCTGTGTTTACTATTACGTTGATGATGGTGAGGTTTACAGTATTGGTACATGAAGATAATGAAGGTGACTAAAGTGATGAGATGATACGTGTAATATAATGATGAAGATGTTATGTACAGTGAAATGGCCACCCGTTACTTTTTCTATTTCAAACCATATTAGTGTTGGTGTTATTGGATCGAAATATCACCTATATTACTGGGCCATTTAAACTTGCTTATTGGACTAAAAATTTGATTGGGTTTAAGTTGGGCCATATATTCCATGGGTGGATGGAACAAGATCCAGTTGATATTGGATCGACTGATAATGAAGTTATACGCGTACGATGATAAAGATTATGATGATGATGATAGATGATTAACATATGATGATGATGGTTTTATGTATGATGATTAGATTATGATAAAGACAATGAGAATAATTATGATGATGTCGAGCTTGATGTTGATAAGGGATGAAGATATAGGGCCGATCTATTTTCTTTTTTTTCTCGTCTGTGAAACCCCAGCAATCAACACGCTTGCCTTTTAATTGGGTATAAATATTATCATTTTTGGTATTGATATGATCTATATCTATATTAATATTATGATACGGTTTATCTATAAATGGAAGCTGATCTAAATTAGAAAACTAATGATAGATGGATGGTGAAGGGAGTTGGGTGTAACCAAGAGGTCATGGGTTCAAAACTAGGCCACATCATTATTTTTTAAATTAGCAATAAAAGCTGTTGTTGGGCCGAAAACTAATTTTCTCTGTTGGGTCGAGTTACATCTGGGCTGAATTTATGGGATAAGAGAATTAAATGGAAAATTAAAACAGAAAGGGTTGAGTAGTTCAATGGTTGGGTGTTGTTGGTTAGCGAAAGGTCTTGGGTTCGAGCCCTGTCTGAGGCATTCTTTTTAGGAAAAAAGCTTTTAAAGGTAGTTTCAAGTATTATTATTTTTATTGTTATTATTATTATTATTAATTGTTGTTGTTATTAAAGTTAATTATTATTATCATTAATATTAGTAATATGAATATTAGTATAATTAATAGTGTTATCATTATTATTACTACTAGTACTATCATTAAGTATTATTATTATTATTATTATTAGTATTAATATGTTTTTAAAATTATTATTATTATTATTATTATTATTAACATTACTATTAGTATTATCATTATCATTAAAGAACATTATTAGTAGTATCATTAATATTAAAACTTTCATTATTATTATTTTTATTATTACTATCATTATTATTACTTTCATTAACCTAATTTTCATATAATTTTATTTACATTATTTTTATTATCATCATTATTATTATTATTATCATTAATATTACTATTATTATTACAGTATTATTATTACTACAAACAAAACGGCTATTATTATTATTATTATCAAAATTATTATTTTCATTATCACTATTAAAACTATTATTATTAATTTACTAAATAAATATTATACATATAAGAAAAATATATTTCATAACTACATCGATATTTTTCTTATCTAAAGTATATAAAATAAATAGAATTAATTAAGTTATTAACGAAACACATAAGTTACTAAAATAACGAGTAGATTACTAATAATATATAAATTTGTTTGATTACCATTATACGTCTTAATATATACATAAATCATATAGGTTCGTGAATCCGAGGCCAACCCTGCATTTATTCAATGTCGTCATATGTATTTTTACTACAAAATACAGTATTGTGAGTTCATTTGATTCCCTTTTACTCTTTACATTTTTGGGACTGAGAATACATGAGCTGATTTTATAACTGCTTTATAAAATGCTTTTGAAATACATTTTGAACTGCGAATACATGAAATGCTTTTATAAATGTTTGACCAGATAGACACAAGCAAAACATTCCTCGAATGAATTATGTGGACGTGATAATTGCCACCATTGAATTATGTGGACGTGATAATTGCCACAATTGATATGAATATTTTCCCCTGATTATTATTGCTTGGTAACCTAAGAATTAGGGAACATCACTAATTTTGAGAATTAGTGCACGCCTAATTGACGCGAATCCTAAAGGTAGCTACCGGGTTTAACACCCCCACCCAGAATGTTCACTGGACGGAAGGGCTAGTGGGCGTGGTGTTTAGTACTTCGAAGTTTATATGATTATTATACAGACGAGATGTTCTGTTTTGGGGATATTATTATGCGTATTATATGTTAAGGTCGGTTACCAAGCCAAGCTATGAAAGCAATGAAAAGTGAATGTTATGTATTGAGAGAATGATTTTATTCACAGATTATGTGTATGTTATTTTTGTGCACAAGATATGTGTCCGGTTACTAAGATTTATGAAAGATGATTTCGTACACGAGAAAGGTGTACTGTATTTAAAAGATATCGCATGTACATTACAGGTGGGTATAGGATTCGGGGCCATTTATACCATGCAGGATTTAAATCTTGTGGTCTATCAAAATGATGAATTTTATTGTTTTATGATAAACCTATGAACTCACCAACCTTTTGGTTAACACTTGAAAGCATGTTTATTCTCAGGTATGAAAGAAATCTTCCGCTATGCATTTGCTCATATTAGAGATATTACTTGGAGTCATTCATGATATATTTCAAAAGACGTTGCATTCGAGTCGTCGAGTTCATTAAGATTATTATTAAGTCAATTATAGTTGGAGGTATTATGAAATAGTATGCTTGCCATCAACTTTCGATGTAAAAAAAGTTTTTCTTTTAAAAACGAATGCAATGTTTGTAAAATGTATCATATAGAGGTCAATTACCTCGCGATAAAATCAACTATTGTGAATCGTTTATATTATATATGAACGGGGCATTTTAAAATGGGTGTAGTGTGACCCAACTAGCAAGATGAGGATTTAATTACTCAAAACTTGTGGTAGTTAGTGTGTTTGGACTATAATCGCTAGTTACTAGTGATTTGGGGTAGTTTTGACCTAGTGTGGGTGTTAGTAGTGCAAATGGGTCATAATTACACTATGGGTCATAAATGCACTAGGGTTATGAGTTGGTATGTAGTCCAATGTTTTTTTTGTGATTAACTGTATAACTAATGTAATAGGTACATTACATTGAAGCTTACAGGATTTTGGTTTTGACATCCACCAAAGTGATAAGTTGAGTGGAATAATTATACGTGTGTGTATATATATATATATATATATATATATATATATATATATATATATATATATATATATATATATATATATATGTGTATATATATATATATATAGTGTATTTATTTGTGCCATGTTATGAACCAAGTGTCAGCAGTACTATAGCGTGTGCGTAACGGGTGCCATGATGTAAACCAAAGAGCCGGTAGCATCTTGGCATTTGTGTGTGGTGTGAACCAAAGAGCAGGTAGTACCTTAGCGTGAGTATAAATCATGTGTTATGATGTGAACCAGAGAGCCAGTAGCATCGTGAGAATTGCGTAATGGCGTGAACTAAAGAGCTGGTAGCACCATAACATATGACGTATGGTGTGAACCAAAGAGCCGGTAGCATCATAGCGTGGGTATGGTTAACCATATTATGTGAGTGTTCTTTAAATTAGCATTATTTATATGGTGTGCTAATCGGTTGCTAGCTAGTTGTGGGTGGTGGTTATTTGGCTTTATACGTTATTTATAATTGCTAATTGGATTTGCTAGCATGTATGCGGTATTTGTGTCGGTGTTGCAAGTAATTAGATTACATAAGTGTAAGTAACTAAAGGGGAGTTGAATAGTTACCTAATGGTTTCTTAAAACTTTTTCGAAAGCTTTAATAATCAACACGTAAGTTTTAAGTGTGGAAGCGTTTGTGTTTGTTGATGCATGTATGTAAGGAATGTAAGTGCACAAACACAAGGATTTATAGTGTTCGGGTGGATGTTAACTAATCCACCTTAATCCACTCCCCGATTCACTAATCGGGAGTTACCTTCACTATGTTTACACCAAATGATCTTCAATAAGCCACACCAACACTACTCCTAAATCACACTCGTCTTCACCTTGGACAAGCATCAATTTTCCAATGGAAATATGAACAGCCTCCAAGATCCCTTTAAGGAAGAAGGATCACTAGATAAGATGATGTTCTTATCACAAAATCAATTCTATTAACTCAATCTCTCATAGTTCTTCAATAGGTTACACCAACCTTACTTAGATGAAACTTGTCTTCACTTTGGAAAAGTACTAATTCCGAATGGAATTAATCAACTTCCTAGATCCCTTCAAGGAAGTTGCATCACTACGTAAGATGGTGTTTCCTATTACAAGAACTATTTAACTTCCTTGACCCCCTAAGGAAGTATCTCACAAAGTAAACTTAAAGATACAAATGATAAGCATGAAGTTTATAATGTAATTTTACTTAGTGTAAGTAGTATCTCTCTTTCTCTCTTATAATCTCTCCATTGATATTTGCTTGAGGCTTAGGAGATCAGTTGATATGACTTTAAAAGAATGTTGGAAAGAGGTGGTCTTCAAGTTTGGCAAAGTGGTGTATTTATAATCCAATAAAAACTTGACTGACAAAACTGCAGTCGATCCACGGTCGACCGTGGAGTCAACCACGGAGTCTTCTGCCAGCTTTTCAATATATCCATTGGAGCTCATTTTTCTTTGAATTTTCGAATTCTTTACCCAATATAAAGCCTTCAAAAGATGCTTAATACACCTGAAAGTCCTTGACCTTCATCTTATACTTTGGATGCATTCATTGAAGTGGACATGAGCTTGCAAATGAGGAAAGCATCTACTCTTGAGACTTTTGTCATTGATTCCAAAAGAGGTAAGTGCTGATTTTTGCTCCATAAAAATCCACAACAAGCCAAACCCCAAATCCCATGTATTCATACAATTTGTCTATACTTGGATGGAAGCATCTAACCTCATTGGTTACTTGCAACAAGCCAAAAGTGACCATTTTAACTCCTGTGAAGAATTTTTGGGAGTTACACTAATCATAAAGAGACAAACCATTACATTCCAAACCTTATATCCCATGTCTTCTCCAAATTGTCTTTTCTTCGATGGAAGTATTTGATCTCATTGGTTACTTGCAACAAGCTAAATGAGACTAATTTGATCCTTGCAAAGACTTTTGAAAGTTGCACTAATTACCAAGATTAATCATACTTAAGCATGTAAGTAATGCTTAAAACTTAATCAAGTGGAGAGCATCTCTTTAGTTGGGACTTTAATGACCATCTTAAATATTACTTTTAATTTAGATTTAAAAAGATAACTTCTGAAAAAGAACTTTTAGTCATACTTGTGTGCTTAACATTACTCACAAGCTAAAAGTGTCATTAAGATGTCATTAAGTGTAATTAACCAAGATTAGTGTTTTAGTGACCAAAACTCATTTGAATATGAAGGAGGCAACTATTCTAAGCATGTTTAAATATGTTTTGTAAATTATAGATGCCCCAAAGTAGTCAAACATTTTTCGATCAAAAATCTGAACAGTGAAAACTGCGGTTGACCCACGGCTGACCGTGGAGTCAACCGTGCACCTTGTTTCATAGAACCAAGGTATCCCACGGTCTGACCTGCGGTAGACTGTGGACCCAGCTGTGCTCCTCCAGGGGTTTTCAAATGACTCTTTTGATTTAATTATATTGTGTATTGCTCATTTGCTAGAGATTGTGTAGGCTTGCGAACTTGTGTTGTTTTACACATTGTTTAAGCACACAAGACTTGGTGTCATCATCAAAATAAAGTGGTTAATATTTGAATATTATCGTTGAATCACTAACCAACATTCTCCCCCTTTTTGATGATGACAAACCTATGTAAGTGTACTTAAGCGTACAATACAACACATGTGTTAACATCACTTACCATACACTTTCTCCTCCTTTTGTCGAAGCAAAAAGGTTAGCTCCCCTAGAACTAAGCGCGCCCTAGAGTAATGCTCCCCCTTGAACCGTATTGCTCCCCCTTGAAACATACATAGTCATAAGACCAAGTAAGGAATCAGATGAACTCAACGAGCTAGATAAACCTTCAATCAAGGGTTAGTGCACACATAAAATAATATATAGCAAGCGTAACAATCATTGTGCGTCATACATAGCTTAGATAGTGGAGCGAACACTTAGTATATCATGCAACACTAACATAAAGTACCAACATTACTCTACTAGTTCTACCACTTTCATACATGTATAGAAGCAAGTAGGTTTACACAAGCATGTAGAACCATATAGCATAGCATGGTATACATATTGCACATAGCACAATGTGAAAAAAAAGTGAGAGTAGCATGCAAAAGCTAATATACATGAGATCAAATGTCAAGAAAATAATCATGCATAACAATCATATTTATAAGCTTAGATGCTAAACCATGTATGAAAGAAAGTAGGTTCAAACAAGCATGCTAAAATACAAGCATAGCATTGCATGGCAAACAAGTAAGAATAGCTCATGTAATCATATCATGCAACACTATAGATACTATCACAGTAGTTTCAAAAAACCATGTAAGGACACAAGCATAGCATACATATGGCACATATCATAAGAATAGCATGTCAAACATATTGCACATAATATAAGCATAGCTTGTTGAATACATATTGTAAGAACACAAGTAAGAGTAGAATGCTGAAGCTAATATAGGTAATCATGCATAACGATCTAATTTATATATATATGCATGAGATACATCTATTAAAAATTATGAGCATATTAGTCGAAGCATGTCAATTAATAGTGATCAATAGGGCATATATGATAAGTCCAAACGTTATCCACAAGATAAATTATCATTGAAAAATCATACACTAAGTTTCAGGTTTTTCAACTAACAACATATCTCTTTGTTTACTTAGTGATGAACATATGTATAACCTAAACATATAGAGCATGTTAATATTTCACTTATCACGTAATGATTAAAACTAAATTGGTGTTCAAATAATCACTTATTATCTTGACTAGTCCAATTTTAGCACGAGAATGCACACATATATGAGTTTCAGAAAAAATGGTACCGTAATCGAGGAAAGTTTATATTATCCATAAGCCTTGAGCACATGATCTTCCAATCGCTACATACTTGACTTTGGTAGTAGAGAGAACTACAAGTGTTTGTTCCTTTGAGAGCCAAGAGGTTATGTCATAACCCGTCCTTAACCATAAGAACGTGTTAGATAACGTATGATTTCATTGCGAGGTATTGACCTCTATATGCGACATTTTTAAAAGAACAACTGCATATATTTTACATTACAAACCATAATTCTTATTTTGATACAAGCTTTAGACAAAATAAAGATGATTATCGTTTAGCGATAATCTTAGACTTACAAACTTTACATGTGATGATAACAATACGATTTCTAGCATATTTTACATTACAAATCCTCCGATATGCAGTTTTATTTTTGACACAAATATGCATACTCAAGATCTTGTTTAAATTCAACATGTTGCAGCGGAAGCTTTTAGTTATCACCTGAGAATAGACATGTTTAAAATGTCAACATAAAGTTGGTGAGATATAGGTTTAATGCCGGCAGCAATATATATATAGACCACAAGATTTCACATATAAACATTTTAATAAAAATATTCTAAGTGGTTGAGCACTTGGTAACCATACTTAACATTTAATCACGTCGCATATTCCTTTTATTATGAAATCTTACTACACCGTACCAAGTGTAGTCACGAAACGAAGTACTGTGCAACCGTTGAATACTGGTCGTCCAGTTCGGTTGGGGTTGTCAGGCCCGATAGATCTATCAACAGGATTCGCGTTTACAATACCGCTGTAAATAATAGTTACCAAGCTACAGGGAAGTATGCCAGTGGTACAACTCAACGTAGAATATATTTTTCAGTTACTTGTGTCCATAACGTAAAACATAAAATACATGTATTCTCATCCCGAAATACTTAGAGTTTAAAAGTGGGACTATATACTCACTTTCGTCTTGAAGATATGTAATTTTGACTTGGTCTCCGATTGATATCACGAACCTATCCATATATAATATATCAATACCTTTTCTTTTTAAAACAATCGTCACATATATATACTTATTATACTTTTAATACTTTTAATAATTTCTTAGTCCGTAGTTAGCAGTCCGATGTTAGTAATTCAATTTTAATGGTTCATTTTTAGGTGTTTAATAAACCCCCAATGAAATAAATAAAACCCCCATCGTATATGTATTGGTCGAGATTAATCTTGACCCACGGTACCGGTGTTGTCAAATGACGTGTTGCGTACATAAAGTACCGGTGTTGTCAAATGACGTGTTGCGTACAATCATGGGATCTTATGATTAATCTTCTCGTATTGTTTACGGGTGATCCTGAACCATATAAAATTAAATTATGAGTACATATATATAAAATATCATGTTATTTTAAAAAGATGTGATTTATTTAATTTTCTCCAATTATTTTCGTAGCTAAACTAGTCTTAGATATCCGATCTCGTTTTGGTCATAGTTTCTTCGTTACAACTCCGTTTTCGTTGATTCAACTTGCCACTTCCTTGGATCGAGTCCCTCTTTAAGACTATGAACTGTAAATACCTTAGTTTGTATTCGAAATCATAGGTCATAGGTCAAACTTTAGTGAAACTTATGAAGTTAATCATTTTCCATCATGTAAACAACCTTAAATGATTATTTTTCTAAAAATACTTATACTTTGAGTTAAATCATGAAATTTTTATGTGTTATCATATTCATAGTAAAAATCATTTTTACAGAAAATAAACCTCCAATTCAAAGTTTAAGATGGTTTTTAATTATCCAACCCAAAACAGCCCCCGGTTGCACTCCGACGTCGTAAATTCAGTTTTTAAGGTGTTCTTTGAAAAACCAAGTTATACCTTGTTAAATTAGCATATATTTATGATATATTATAGGTCTTGAAGTATTTTAAAAGTTAAGTTAGAAGGATCTATTTAGTTTGCAAATAAGTTTGAAAACATTCAAACTATGTTCTTGTTGTTAAAATTTTATACCACAAAATAAGATAGCTATATATATATGAATCGAATAAGGTTATGAACAAAGTTACTACCTCAAGTTACTTGGACAAGATTGCTGTAAAAGAGGAGTAAGAACCTAGAACCAAAATGGTGATGGAATTGGATGAAAGATTGGAAGTAAGTTTGTGTTCTTGGAAGGATTCTTGAAGTGTTGTTGTAAGAGTTTTCTTATGGTGATTAAGTAAGGTTTTTATGGCTAGATCTTCTTCGTAACTTGCTGGATTGTTATGGAGTTTAAGGTTCTTGAAAGAGTGTGTGTTTTTAGCTAGAAAATGGAAGTTAAAATGAATCAAAATGATGATCCATGGTACTCTTATAAAAACGTGATTAAGGGGGGTATGAAGACAAAATTTTTAGCTTGTAATCTTGTGTATTTGTCAAATAATCATACAAAAGTAATTACCTCTACCTTAGGGCAGTAACAAGGGCTAGTTAGGTGGTGATTTGATGTGTATATACCAATAGTAAATACGTATAGAAGCTAGGTATGATACGAGTACATATACTCTAGATATACGTATAGAAATTTTGTGAAAAATGGAATGAGAATTCAAATATAGCTATCTTTTGTGAATACACTTATATGGTTTTATGTATTTAAGTCCTTAAAAAGTGATTAAATACATTACTTATACGATATATGTATAAACATTATAGGTCATAAGTATTTATGTCAAATAACGTTACGTATAGTTATCGTTTTGAAAACTTAAGTTAGTAGTTTCAAAATATACTTATAACTTATTGTTATTAATACAAAATGAGATATTAAAACATCCTTAAATCATGTTAAATATGTATATATACATATATATACACAAACGTATAATTATCATATATTGTATAGTTCGTGATATCATCGGTCAAACTAGACGGTCAAACGTTGTGTAAAAATCTTTTCGAAAACATAAGTCTCAACAATTTAGATTGCTTATCATGTTGGTAAGGTTTAATTTATATAAATATTAATCTTATAAGTATAGAACGATCGAAAAAGTGCGGGTCATTACAGTACCTACCCGTTAAATAAATTTCGTCCCGAAATTTTAAAATTGTACCTATTTTGCGTCATCGGAAAACAAGTGTGGATATTTTTGTTTCATTTGATCCTCTCGTTCCCAAGTAAACTCGGGACCCCTTCGAGCATTCCAACGAACCTTAACGATCGGTATGTTGCTCTGCTTGAGCCGTTTAACTTCACGATCCATGATTTCGATTGGTTCTTCGATGAATTGTAGTTTCTCGTCGACATGGATTTCTTCAAGAGGAATGGTGAGGTCTTCCTTTGCAAGACACTTCTTAAGGTTTGAGACGTGAAAAGTATTATGTACTCCGGCGAGTTGTTGCGGTAACTCGAGTCGATAAGCTACCGGTCCAATGCGTTCGATGATCTTGAACGGGCCTACATATCTTGGGTTCAGTTTACCTCTTTTACCGAAACGTATTACACCTTTCCAAGGTGACACCTTTAGCATAACCATGTCACCGATCTGAAACTCTAATGGTTTCCTTCGAAAATCGGCGTAGCTCTTTTGGCGACTACGGGCTGTTTTCAATCTCTCCTTAATTTGTACTATCTTTTCAGTAGTTTCATGTATGATCTCGGGACCAGTTAATTGTAGATCTCCTACTTCATTCCAACAGATAGGAGATCTACACTTCCTTCCGTACAATGCTTCGAATGGTGCAGCTTTAATGCTCGCATGATAACTATTATTATACGAGAATTCTGCTAATGGTAGATACTTATCCCATCCATTTCCAAAATCGATCACACATGCCCTGAGCATGTCTTCAAGAGTCTGAATTGTTCTTTCACTCTGCCCGTCCGTTTGCGGATGATATGCGGTACTCATATCTAAACGAGTTCCTAGTGCCTCCTGTAGTGATTGCCAGAACTTTGAGGTAAATCTACTATCACGATCAGATATAATGGAAATAGGTATTCCATGCCTTGAAACAATTTCCTTTATATACAATCGTAATAGTTTCTCCATTCTATCCGTTTCCTTTATAGGCAAGAAATGTGCAGACTTGGTGAGACGATCAACAATTACCCAAATGGTGTCGTATCCCCAGGCAGTCTTTGGTAACTTCGTGATGAAATCCATGGTAATACCGTCCCATTTCCATTCTGGAATTTCTGGTTGTTGAAGTAACCCTGACGGCTTCTGGTGTTCTGCTTTGACTTTGGAACAAGTTAAACACTCCCCAACATATGTTGCAACGTCTGTCTTTATATTAGGCCACCAATAATGTGTCTTAAGATCTTGGTACATCTTTCCAACTCCAGGATGTATCGAATATCTTGTCTTATGTGTCTCGTTCAATATCAACTTCCTTAATCAACCCAACTTCGGTACCCAAATACGATTTGCAAAATATCGAATTCCATCTTCCCGCATAACGAGTTGCTTCTCATACTTCTTCATTATTTCATTTCCTATATTTTCTTTAGTAAGTGCTTCTCGTTGAACTTCTTTGATTTGTGAGTTGAGATTCATGCGAATTTTTATGTTCATCGCTCGTACTCGAATTGGTTCTCGTTCCTTTCTGCTTAGAGCGTCGGCCACCACGTTCGCTTTCCCGGGATGATAACGAATTTCACAATCATAGTCATTTATTAACTCAACCCACCTACGTTGCCTCATGTTCAGCTGTTTTTGATCGAAAATATGTTGAAGGCTTTTATGATCAGTAAACACAGTGCATTTAACCCCATACAAGTAGTGTCTCCATATCTTCAATGCAAACACGACTGCTCCCAGTTCTAGATCATGCGTCGTATAATTCCGCTCGTGAATCTTTAATTGTCGGGATGCGTATGCAATAACTTTCTTCCGTTGCATAAGAACGCAACCAAAACCTTGTCGCGAAGCGTCACAATATATTTCAAAATCATCGTTCCCTTCTGGTAACGATAAAATAGGCGCCGTAGTCAACTTCTTTTTCAGTAATTGAAATGCACTCTCCTGCTCAGAAGTCCATTCATATTTCTTCCCTTTTTGCGTTAACGCTGTCAATGGCTTAGCTATTCGGGAAAAATCTTGAATAAACCTTCTATAATAACCGGCTAAACCCAAAAATTGGCGTATCTGCATTGGTGTCTTAGGAGTCTCCCATTTTTCAATGGCTTCAATTTTTGCTGGATCAACCTGAATTCCTTTGCTACTAACAACGTGGCCAAGAAATTGCACTTCTTTCAACCAAAAAGCACACTTAGAAAATTTAGCATATAGCTGTTCTTTTCTCAACAACTCTAATATCAACCTTAAATGCTGCTCATGCTCTTGCTCACTCTTGGAATAGATAAGAATGTCATCAATGAAAACAATAACAAACTTATCTAAATATGGACTACAAACTCGATTCATGAGGTCCATGAATACAGCTGGCGCATTCGTCAATCCAAACGGCATGACCAAAAATTCGTAATGACCGTAACGTGTCCGAAAAGCAGTTTTCGGTATATCTTCTTCTTTGACACGTAATTGATGATAGCCCGATCTTAGGTCAATTTTTGAGTACACACATGATCCTTGCAGTTGATCAAATAAGTCGTCAATTCTCGGTAGTGGATACCGATTCTTGATAGTTAACTTATTTAATTCACGATAATCTATACACATCCTAAAAGATCCATCTTTCTTTTTAACAAACAAAATTGGAGCTCCCCACGGTGAAGTACTTGGTCGTATGAATCCACGGTCTAGTAATTCTTTTAACTGACTCTGAAGTTCTTTTAATTCGGACGGTGCAAGTCTATATGGCGCACGAGCCACTGGTGCAGCTCCTGGTACTAAATCTATTTGAAATTCTACAGATCTAAATGGAGGTAATCCTGGCAACTCTTCCGGAAAAACTTCAGGATAATCTCTTGCCACAGGCACGTCGTTGATGCACTTCTCTTTTTCTTTCTTTTCGACTTTATTAACATGTGCTAGAATAGCATAACATCCCTTTTCTAAACACTTCTTGGCTTTCAAACAGCTAATGAGTTTTAACTTTGAGTTACCCTTCTCTCCATAAATCATAACCGGCATTTTATCCTTGCAAGGAATGCGAATTGCCTTCTTGGCACACACAACTTCAGCTCCTACTTTGGACATCCAGTCCATGCCGACTATTACATCAAAACTTCCTAATTCTACGGGTATTAAGTCAATTTTAAATGTTTCTCCGGCTAAATTTATTTTACAATCACGGCAAATTTTATCGGCTTTAATTAGTTTACCATTAGCTAACTCAATCATGTACTTAGCATCTAGAGGTAATGATGAACAATTCAATTTAGCGTGAAAGTCTCTACACACGTAACTTCTATCAGCACCAGTATCAAATATAATAGATGCGGATAAGTTATTAATGGTAAACGTACCCGTAACAAGCTCCGGGTCTTCACACGCCTCTCTAGCATTAATAACAAATGCTCTCCCTCGTGCAGGTCCGATATTCTTCTCTGGATTCGGGCACTGGCTCTTATAATGACCCTGTTTCCCACATCCATAACAAGTAACAGTAGCCAAAGCAGTTCTATTTGCATTAGTGGCAGGAGTCTTGGTACCATTTGTATTTGTAACGAGAGCCCTACAATTTTCAGCAAGATGACCCTTTCGATTACATTTGTTGCATACCACATTACAGTAACCAGAGTGATGTTTGTGGCATCAGTTGCATAAAGGATTTTGTCCTTTATAACCAAAGCTTAAACCACTACCCGCACCTTGCGTGATTTCTTGTTTCTTAAAAGATTGTTGTTGGTTACCTCGATCATAATTTCCATTCCACTTTCTTTTGTTACCTGATACCTTCACATCAGTATTGGATACTTTCTTATCCAAGATGACCTGATCCATTAGCTCGTTTGCCATGGTTATAGCTTCATGAATTGTCTTAGGTTTCGATGCTGTAACATTTGCCTTGACCTTTTTGGGCAAACCATCTTTGTACATTTCAATCTTCCGTTCTTCGGTTGGAACCAATTCAGGACATAGCAAAACTAATTCCATGAATCGCTGATTGTAGTTGGTGATTTCAGTACCAACAACCTTCAGGCTTCGTAATTCATCTTCTAACTTCCTAACCTCGTTCCTTGGACAATATTCGTTGATTAACATTGTTTTGAATTCTTCCCATGGAGTATCATAAGCTACATCTCCTCCTATAGCCTTCACAAAATTTTTCCACCACGTGAGTGCACTATCTTGTAAAGTGCACGATGCATACTTGGTCATGTCCTTTTCAACACAACTACTGATTTTAAACACAGTCTCCATCTTTTCTATCCACCGGGTTAAACCGATCGGTCCTTCTATTCCACTGAATGATGAGGGCTTGCAAGCTTGAAAAGTTTTGTAAGTGCACCCCACACGAGGATTTGGGTTAACTGCAGCACCTCTTGCAGCCTCGACCCATAACATTCTGTCGTTCACTCGCTGATTGATGAGTTCCTGGATTTCTTGTTCCGTCATTCGGTTCAATCGCGCCATATTCTTCTATAAGAATGAAAAGAAAATAATTATTCACATGGAATATTATAGATGTAGTGTATATTTACAGTACATTATAGCTTATTAATAATATGAACCAGGTATTATTATAAAAGCCTTTTCTTCTTATTAGCGTTTTATAATTATATCTAGGGTAGTACCTACCCGTTAATGTCCATACTTAATAGCTTAGTACAGAATCAATTACTACCATCTAAATAATACTTAACCATGGAAAATTATTGCATTTCACACTTCACTATTTTACATATGCTTATCTTACATCGAACATTAAGAAAACCACACTAATAATATTATACAAAACATTATATGATCCCATGGTTTAATACGGAAGCGCATCGTTTGGTCTATTTTCTAGGACGTTTAGGTTCAAAGAATCGCTTAACGCTTATCCTGGCTGTCTGCCTATATTTTGGCTGTGGGGCTGAAGAACTGGATGCCGGGATAGAACGAATAGGAATAGCAGTAATAGGGGTGGTAGTGTCTAGTGGAGTTGGTGCCACATCATCCTCACTAAACTCGGGATTTGAATTTTCTAATTCATTAGCCTTTCGTTTCTTTCCTAGTTCTAACTCGTCTTTTGTAATTTCCTGTATTTCCTCCTCGGGTTCACTTTCCTCCTCGGGTTCACTTTCCTCCTCGGGTTCACTTTCTGGGTTCTCTATAGTTGGTTCATCCGGAATTTGTGAGTCTTCCCCAAAGATATCATTTTCGTCATCGGATAGGTTAATGACTGGAACACCATCTGAAGATTCTGGTTCAGAGTCGCTGAATGTGATAACAAGTTTTGAGCCCGACATCTATCACACAACAACTAACCCATTAGTACTACATAATATTTACATATAAATTTTAACCAACAATGATAAGCAATGGTTTTTAAATCAGACCCGGTCAAAGTCCAGACTTACTAATGTATCCTAACGACTTATCAGTTAGACACACTAATGCAAACCTGGTTCGCTAAGACCACCGCTCTGATACCACATGTCATAACCCGTCCTTAACCATAAGAACGTGTTAGATAACGTATGATTTCATTGCGAGGTATTGACCTCTATATGCGACATTTTTAAAAGAACAACTGCATATATTTTACATTACAAACCATAATTCTTATTTTGATACAAGCTTTAGACAAAATAAAGATGATTATCGTTTAGCGATAATCTTAGACTTACAAACTTTACATGTGATGATAACAATACGATTTCTAGCATATTTTACATTACAAATCCTCCGATATGCAGTTTTATTTTTGACACAAATATGCATACTCAAGATCTTGTTTAAATTCAACATGTTGCAGCGGAAGCTTTTAGTTATCACCTGAGAATAGACATGTTTAAAACGTCAACATAAAGTTGGTGAGATATAGGTTTAATGCCGGCAGCAATATATATATAGACCACAAGATTTCACATATAAACATTTTAATAAAAATATTCTAAGTGGTTGAGCACTTGGTAACCATACTTAACATTTAATCACGTCGCATATTCCCTTTATTATGAAATCTTACTACACCGTACCAAGTGTAGTCACGAAACGAAGTACTGTGCAACCGTTGAATACTGGTCGTCCAGTCCGGTTGGGGTTGTCAGGCCCGATAGATCTATCAACAGGATTCGCGTTTACAATACCGCTGTAAATAATAGTTACCAAGCTACAGGGAAGTATGCCAGTGGTACAACTCAACGTAGAATATATTTTTCAGTTACTTGTGTCCATAACGTAAAACATAAAATACATGTATTCTCATCCCGAAATACTTAGAGTTTAAAAGTGGGACTATATACTCACTTTCGTCTTGAAGATATGTAATTTTGACTTGGTCTCCGATTGATATCACGAACCTATCCATATATAATATATCAATACCTTTTCTTTTTAAAACAATCGTCACATATATATACTTATTATACTTTTAATACTTTTAATAATTTCTTAGTCCGTAGTTAGCAGTCCGATGTTAGTAATTCAATTTTAATGGTTCATTTTTAGGTGTTTAATAAACCCCCAATGAAATAAATAAAACCCCCATCGTATATGTATTGGTCGAGATTAATCTTGACCCACGGTACCGGTGTTGTCAAATGACGTGTTGCGTACATAAAGTACCGGTGTTGTCAAATGACGTGTTGCGTACAATCATGGGATCTTATGATTAATCTTCTCGTATTGTTTACGGGTGATCCTGAACCATATAAAATTAAATTATGAGTACATATATATAAAATATCATGTTATTTTAAAAAGATGTGATTTATTTAATTTTCTCCAATTATTTTCGTAGCTAAACTAGTCTTAGATATCCGATCTCGTTTTGGTCATAGTTTCTTCGTTACAACTCCGTTTTCGTTGATTCAACTTGCCACTTCCTTGGATCGAGTCCCTCTTTAAGAATATGAACTGTAAATACCTTAGTTTGTATTCTAAATCACAGGTCATAGGTCAAACTTTAGTGAAACTTATGAAGTTAATCATTTTCCATCATGTAAACAACCTTAAATGATTATTTTTCTAAAAATACTTATACTTTGAGTTAAATCATGAAATTTTTATGTGTTATCATATTCATAGTAAAAATCATTTTTCCAGAAAATAAACCTCCAATTCAAAGTTTAAGATGGTTTTTAATTATCCAACCCAAAACAGCCCCCGGTTGCACTCCGACGTCGTAAATTCAGTTTTTAAGGTATTCTTTGAAAAACCAAGTTATACCTTGTTAAATTAGCATATATTTATGATATATTACAGGTCTTGAAGTATTTTAAAAGTTAAGTTAGAAGGATCTATTTAGTTTGCAAACAAGTTTGAAAACATTCAAACTATGTTCTTGTTGTTAAAATTTTATACCACAAAATAAGATAGCTATATATATATGAATCGAATAAGGTTATGAACAAAGTTACTACCTCAAGTTACTTGGACAAGATTGCTGTAAAAGAGGAGTAAGAACCTAGAACCAAAAGGGTGATGGAATTGGATGAAAGATTGGAAGTAAGTTTGTGTTCTTGGAAGGATTCTTGAAGTGTTGTTGTAAGAGTTTTCTTATGGTGATTAAGTAAGGTTTTTATGGCTAGATCTTCTTGGTAACTTGCTAGATTGTTATGGAGTTTAAGGTTCTTGAAAGAGTGTGTGTTTTTAGCTATAAAATGGAAGTTAAAATGAATCAAAATGATGATCCATGGTACTCTTATAAAAACGTGATTAAGGGGGGTATGAAGACAAAATTTTTAGCTTGTAATCTTGTGTATTTGTCAAACAATCATACAAAAGTAATTACCTCTACCTTAGGGCAGTAACAAGGGCTATTTAGGTGGTGATTTGATGTGTATATACCAATAGTAAATACGTATAGAAGCTAGGTATGATACGAGTACATATACTCTAGATATACGTATAGAAATTTTGTGAAAAATGGAATGAGAATTCAAATATAGCTATCTTTTGTGAATACACTTATATGGTTTTATGTATTTAAGTCCTTAAAAAGTGATTAAATACATTACTTATACGATATATGTATAAACATTATAGGTCATAAGTATTTATGTCAAATAACGTTACGTATGGTTATCGTTTTGAAAACTTAAGTTAGTAGTTTCAAAATATACTTATAACTTATTGTTATTAATACAAAATGAGATATTAAAACATCCTTAAATCATGTTAAATATGTATATATACATATATATACACAAACGTATAATTATCATATATTGTATAGTTCGTGATATCATCGGTCAAACTAGACGGTCAAACGTTGTGTAAAACTCTTTTCGAAAACATAAGTCTCAACAATTTGGATTGCTTATCATGTTGGTAAGGTTTAATTTATATAAATATTAATCTTATAAGTATAGAACGATCGAAAAAGTGCGGGTCATTACCGGTTATGCATAAACCAACTAATGTACATACACCAATATTCTAAATAGTAGCTATTCCATCATTATCCGAATCTTCAAGGCACATGATATACATGATGCATAGAACCCTTTAGATTTCTCTAAAGATCCTTTTAATGGCTCAAAAGTGATACATATTTGGACTTTCCTTTGTTTGGGTGATGAGCATAACAGTGCGTTTGAAGTCTCACAAGAATTGTTAGAAATATATTCATACATAGAACTCAAGAATAAATATACTAAGCATATATCACATCAAAACAAGCAATCATAATAAGCTCAATTAGAATTCACACTACAAGTAACAATCATGCATAGCAAGCAAGTAATCATGATAATCAAATAAAGGCATGTTCTATAGCATGAATATTGATGAGCATATTCATAACCTAAGTAACTAGATCGGGTAGGCATTTAACTCGTAATTAATATCAAAATATGATATACGTTAAATCACTACTTATTTAGTTATCTTTTCAAATATAGCCTCAGAGTGTACTTAAATGATGTAACATAACAAGCAATCACAGAATTCATGGCAAACAAGCTAATATCCAATTACTTATCAGGCACTCAACAATTATGATCTAAGATAATTATCATCATGTCAACATATGTTAACTTGACTATGAATAATGTTAACCAGATAACATTGTCCATGTATTTTGAGTGTGCCGTTAGATCATGAGCATAAAAATATCCAAGAATAATTTTTCAACATATTAATAAATCATAAGCATTTAAGCACATAAGCATGATGAAAAATATATAGCATGTTGGTTGTAGCAAATATTAAGAAAAGTGCCCTCACAAATAAAATTCAATTAGCAAGTTAATGACCCTTAAGTGTGTAGGGTAACATCCTTCAAGGTGGTTTCAAGCAACATAATTTTGAAAGAGATGACTCAAGTTGTCAAGCATGAAGATCATATGAGCATGTGAGTATGACAAGTATATTTGCACATATATGAACACATAAGCATACAAATATGGCATGTATGTGTTGCACACACACTTATACAAGCAATAAACACATATATGGCACTTACAAGAGATAAAGATTATGTAGTTTACACCTAATGTATAATGAGCGGACACCTAGAGTTAAGCCTAGAGTGTAAAGCATACCATAAAGCATTCAAGTATCTCTATCAAGTATATTTCAAACTTATCATCCATGAGTTCAAAGAACTTGTCACAAGGACAATGGTTAATTAGATCCATGACCAAGTTATGAACATCTATTTGCATAATTAAGATTTCATTCTAATACTTCTTAGCAAATAATGTATTTTAAACTTTTTACCATTTCTCATGCATGACCAAATAAGAATGCCCTAAGTCTATCAAAACTTTTAAGATGTGGTGGTAGATATGCATTCTTGACATTCATTCTTATGTTAAGATCATACATAAGATGATATCTTACATTCTTAAGATTCTTTTATTATGATTAGTTTCGACAACTTCTCTTTTCTTTTCAATGTGTTTAGCTTTTGTTAAACTAGATAATTGAAATGGTTTAGTTTTACTTTCTAGTTTACGGACATTCTTAACTATTAATCACATTGTGTTGAATTTTTCATGTATTATGTTTGATTATTTCTTTAGCCTACTAGGATGTCTATTGAGACTTGTAAGGTTTTGATTTCTAAAGAGTATCCTAGAGATGTACCTACCTTTAGAGTCACACCTACACATTTGAGTGATAATCTAGCATTGATTTCCATAGGTGTGTCTACTGTCTTAGCACTTATCTAAAAGGTTAGTGAAACTTTTCACTTCTAGGTGTTCGTTTGACACAAATCTAATCCTAGTTTAGAAATTAAGAGCATTAATTATTCTTAAAGTTTTCTAACCTCAAAGATTAAAAATCATCCATCCTAATATGTCTAAGTGTGTTTTAGACATAATAATAAGTCAACAAACGTTTATGCGTTTAACTCACAATTTTTATTAATGACTACTACTTTAGCAATTTAGACAAGAATAATATCATTTTCTTTTTGTAATTTAGGTATGAGCCTAGAATGAGTTCTATCATTACAAATATATCTCCTTAAGCATAGATGATGAAAATCATATACAACCCCTTTAGTAAGACTACAAAGTTGAACTTTAAAATTCTATACTATACCTAGAAAACAGAGAACTTAGACTACACATTTAAAATCTAATTTGTCTCCTATTGATGTCTCCTAAGATTTGTTTGACATGATTCTCTTTGATATTATGTCATTCAAACTCTCTTTGCTACCATCGTTTCTCAAATATTTACTTTGTTGAAGCAAACTAATGAGAATGATCTTTTTAACACTTTAGCTCACTTAGTGATCATCATGTATTACTTTTAGGTAGATCTCTAATGATTAGTTTCATGGTCGTGTGATCCAATCTTATATGCCATCAAATAAAAAGAAACATGTATTGATGCAACGCACATATTGACATGTTCTTATCTTTTCACCAATGTTACTTTCAAGCATATAAGACATTCTACCTTATTGTATGCATTACATGTTTCTACTTTCAAATAAGTTGTGACCTAACTAGCATGTTAAGATATAAGCACATAGCTAGCTAGAATTCAAGTAGCACATTTATTTGAAAGAAATGTTACCTCTACCGATAATGGTCCTTCAAATATGTCCATCAAACATTACATCACCGTCATCATGTTCTTTGTGCTCGGTGTGGCATATTTAACATGGACATGTGTTTTGAGTACTTGTGATTACATCATCTTCCACCACACTTGTTAGCAAACCTATAACTTGTTAGAGACACAAAACATGGTGCCCAATGTTTGTTGGGTCCGGGGTTGTTAACATTAAATATTCTCGCCCTAACCCATTTTAGTACCTTTTCTCAAACACTAGAGTTTATCCTTTTAGACATGTTTATATTTTAAGATTTGATAAACGAGGTTCATGTCTTGAGTGAGAATAATTGATCCTGTACACTTATAGTTGTTTGAGAATCACTATTACTTATGGTTTAAAAACTTGACATCTAAACAAGTTTCATTCAATGACAATAAATAGCTTCACTGTAGAAAATGTTTAAATCTTGCCAATAAACAATGTAAAACTAGTATTGTAATCATTTTAAAACGATTCAACATCTAAAAGTGTTAAACTACGGCCAATCTTAAAATTGCGAAAGCACATTTTGATCAGAGCCTATGCGGTCGATCTACGGTCGACCGCAGGTTCGGCGCCCTGCAAGTTTGGCACTATGTTGAGTTTTATAAAGGGTGTTTTTCAAAATCTTGTGATAGGTTTACTCGAGGTGTCTTTCATTTGGTATCTTTAAAAAACACTTTTACTATATCACCACTTTTTGTCATTTTGAAGAAAGGTAATTATTTTTCGTGTTCAAAATAGTCATAAGCTAGTGATTTTAATTTCAAATTATTATTACCCCTAAGTAACCTTGTGTTTGAATATATAGTTTTCGAGAATGCTTATTGAGATGCTTAGAGTCTAATCTTTAGATATTATGTCTATCACTTAATGCTCTAAGACGTGTGACAACCTATGTATTCTAGCATGTAAGATTAATTAATCGAGCATACATCAAGTAATAACCCATGTCATTTTTCATGCAAGGATTCAAAGCTCAAGCAATCACATACATTGTGAAATGTCCCGTTCTTATTGATTAAAAACGTTCCATATTAATTGATTTCGTTGCGAGGTTTTGACCTCTATATGAGACGTTTTTCAAAGACTGCATTCATTTTTAAACAAACCATAACCTTTATTTCATCAATAAAGGTTTAAAAAGCTTTACGTAGATTATCAAATAATGATAATCTAAAATATCCTGTTTACACACGATCATTACATAATGGTTTACAATACAAATATGTTACAACAAAATAAGTTTCTTGAATGCAGTTTTTACACAATATCATACAAGCATGGACTCCAAATCTTGTCCTTATTTAAGTATGCGACAGCGGAAGCTCTTAATAATCACCTGAGAATAAACATGCTTAAAACGTCAACAAAAATGTTGGTGAGTTATAGGTTTAACCTATATATATCAAATCGTAACAATAGACCACAAGATTTCATATTTCAATACACATCCCATACATAGAGATAAAAATCATTCATATGGTGAACACCTGGTAACCGACAATAACAAGATGCATATATAAGAATATCCCCATCATTCCGGGACACCCTTCGGATATGATATAAATTTCGAAGTACTAAAGCATCCGGTACTTTGGATGGGGTTTGTTAGGCCCAATAGATCTATCTTTAGGATTCGCGTCAATTAGGGTGTCTGTTCCCTAATTCTTAGATTACCAGACTTAATAAAAAGGGGCATATTCGATTTCGATAATTCAACCATATAATGTAGTTTCACGTACTTGTGTCTATTTTTTAAATCATTTATAAAACCTGCATGTATTCTCATCCCAAAAATATTAGATTTTAAAAGTGGGACTATAACTCACTTTCACAGATTTTTACTTCGTCGGGAAGTAAGACTTGGCCACTGGTTGATTCACGAACCTATAACAATATATACATATATATCAAAGTATGTTCAAAATATATTTACAACACGTTTAATATATTTTGATGTTTTAAGTTTATTAAGTCAGCTGTCCTCGTTAGTAACCTACAACTAGTTGTCCACAGTTAGATGTACAGAAATAAATCGATAAATATTATCTTGAATCAATCCACGACCCAGTGTATACGTATCTCAGTATTGATCACAACTCAAACTATATATATTTTGGAATCAACCTCAACCCTGTATAGCTAACTCCAACATTCACATATAGAGTGTCTATGGTTGTTCCGAAATATATATAGATGTGTCGACATGATAGGTCGAAACATTGTATACGTGTCTATGGTATCTCAAGATTACATAATATATAATACAAGTTGATTAAGTTATGGTTGGAATAGATTTGTTACCAATTTTCACGTAGCTAAAATGAGAAAAATTATCCAATCTTGTTTTACCCATAACTTCTTCATTTTAAATCCGTTTTGAGTGAATCAAATTGCTATGGTTTCATATTGAACTCTATTTTATGAATCTAAACAAAAAAAGTATAGGTTTCTAGTCGGAAAAATAAGTTACAAGTCGTTTTTGTAAAGGTAGTCATTTCAGTCGAAAGAACGACGTCTAGATGACCATTTTAGAAAACATACTTCCACTTTGAGTTTAACCATAATTTTTGGATATAGTTTCATGTTCATAATAAAAATCATTTTCTCAGAATAACAACTTTTAAATCAAAGTTTATCATAGTTTTTAATTAACTAACCCAAAACAGCCCGCGGTGTTACTACGACGGCGTAAATCCGGTTTTACGGTGTTTTTTGTGTTTCCAGGTTTTAAATCATTAAGTTAGCATATCATATAGATATAGAACATGTGTTTAGTTGATTTTAAAAGTCAAGTTAGAAGGATTAACTTTTGTTTGCGAACAAGTTTAGAATTAACTAAACTATGTTCTAGTGATTACAAGTTTAAACCTTCGAATAAGATAGCTTTATATGTATGAATCGAATGATGTTATGAACATCATTACTACCTTAAGTTCCTTGGATGAACCTACTGGAAAAGAGAAAAATGGATCTAGCTTCAATGGATCCTTGGATGGCTCAAAGT
This sequence comes from Rutidosis leptorrhynchoides, assembly GCF_046630445.1. Taxonomy (NCBI): domain Eukaryota; kingdom Viridiplantae; phylum Streptophyta; class Magnoliopsida; order Asterales; family Asteraceae; genus Rutidosis; species Rutidosis leptorrhynchoides. The sequence continues at coordinate 358,553,878 of NC_092336.1, read as the reverse complement.
TCTTGAAGCAAAATCATGACACGAAAACAAGTTCAAGTAAGATCATCACTTGAAATAAGATTATTATAGTTATAGAAATTGAACCAAAGTTTGAATATGATTATTACCTTGTATTAGAATGATAACCTACTGTAAGAAACAAAGATTTCTTGAGGTTGGATGATCACCTTACAAGATTGGAAGTGAGCTAGCAAACTTGAAAGTATTCTTGATTTTATGAAACTAGAACTTTTGGAATTTATGAAGAACACTTAGAACTTGAAGATAGAACTTGAGAGAGTTCAATTAGATGAAGAAAATTGAAGAATGAAAGTGTTTGTAGGTGTTTTTGGTCGTTGGTGTATGGATTAGATATAAAGGATATGTAATTTTGTTTTCATGTAAATAAGTCATGAATGATTACTCATATTTTTGTAATCTTATGAGATATTTCATGCTAGTTGCCAAATGATGGTTCCCACATGTGTTAGGTGACTCACATGGGCTGCTAAGAGCTGATCATTGGAGTGTATATACCAATAGTACATACATCTAAAAGCTGTGTATTGTACGAGTACGAATACGGGTGCATACGAGTAGAATTGTTGATGAAACTGAACGAGAATGTAATTGTAAGCATTTTTGTTAAGTAGAAGTATTTTGATAAGTGTATTGAAGTCTTTCAAAAGTGTATAAATACATATTAAAACACTACATGTATATACATTTTAACTGAGTCGTTAAGTCATCGTTAGTCGTTACATGTAAGTGTTGTTTTGAAACCTTTAGGTTAACGATCTTGTTAAATGTTGTTAACCCAATGTTTATAATATCAAAAGAGATTTTAAATTATTATATTATCATGATATTATGATGTACGAATATCTCTTAATATGATATATATACATTAAATGTCGTTACAACGATAAACGTTACATATATGTCTCGTTTCAAAATCATTAAGTTAGTAGTCTTGTTTTTACATATGTAGTTCATTGTTAATATAATTAATGATATGTTTACTTATCATAATATCATGTTAACTATATATATAACCATATATATGTCATCATATAGTTTTTTACAAGTTTTAACGTTCGTGAATCACCGGTCAACTTGGGTGGTCAATTGTCTATATGAAACCTATTTTAATTAATCAAGTCTTAACAAGTTTGATTGCTTAACATGTTGGAAACATTTAATCATGTAAACATCAATCTCAATTAATATATATAAATATGGAAAAGTTCGGGTCACTACACATTGCATTGACCTAAGTTTCATGGCAAGTTTCAAGGTGCTTCTATTGTGTACACTATAGTTGTGATTTTGACCCAACCCCACTTTTTCTTTACATACTTTATTTTTCAAAAATTAACTTGGTTTTAAAAAAATGTTTCTTTGTTCAAGCTTTTCTTTTCAATCATAGTTTTGTTAAGTATTACAACATTTAGAGGACACAAATATTAAATAGACTAAAAACAAGCAAGCTAACCTCACCATGTGAATGGTGGTATTTTTTCGCAATGTAATGGATGTAAGTTTGAGTATTCAGGTTCGATCCTTGACTCCTCATCAAACGAGTCTCTTGAAATTGCTTCTCATATGAAATGTTTCATCATGATTCAAGATTAACTCATCCATAACCTTCTTTGCATTCTCCAAACAAGTAGAGCTTAGTTCCAAGATATTTGACTCGGGTTTTTGCACAAAATAGTTTTAGACATGACAAAAATATTTTTTAAGCAAAGATTAGAGCAACCGCTCTGATACCAATTGTAAGTAACTAGAGAGGGGTGAATAGTTACTTAATGGTTTCTTAAAACATTTTTTGAAAACTTTAATAATCAAAACATAAGTTTTAAGTGTGGAAGTGTTTGTGTTTTTTAATGCAAGTATGTAAGGAATGTAAGTACACAAACACAAGGATTTAGAGTGGTTCGGGTGGATGGTAACTAATCCACCTTAATCCACTCCCCGATTTACTAATCGGGAGTTAGCTTCACTAAGCATTTCTCCAAACCCGATGGAGATCCGTTTACACCAAATGATCTTCAATAAGCCACACCAACACTACTCCTAGATCACACTCGTCTTCACCTTGGACAAGCATCAGTTTCCCAATGGAAATATGAACAACTTCCTAGATCCCTTTAAGGAAGAAGGATCACTAGATAAGATGATGTTCTTATCATAAGATCAATTCTACTAACTCAATCTCTCATAGTTCTTCAATAGGTCACACCAACCTTACTTAGATCAAACTTGTCTTCACTTTGGACAAGTACTAATTCCCAATGGAATTAATCAACTTCCTAGATCCCTTCAAGGAAGTTGCATCACTATGTAAGTTGGTGTTTCCTATTACAAGAACTATTTAACTTCCTTGACCCCCTAAGGAAGTATCTCACAAAGTAAATTTAAAGATACAAATGATAAGCATGAAGTTTACAATGTAATTTTACTTAGTGTAAGTAGAATCTCTCTTTCTCTCTTATAATCTCTCCATTGATATGTGCTTGAGGCTTGGGAGATCAGTTGATATGACTTTAAAAGAATGTTGGAAAGAGGTGGTCTTCAAGTTTGGCAAAGTGGTGTATTTATAATCCAATAAAAACTTGACAGACAAAATTGCGGTCGATCCACGGTCGGCTGTGGAGTTAACTACGGAGCCTTCTGCCAGCTTTTCAATATATCCATTGGAGCTCCTTTTTCTTTGAATTTTCGGCTTCTTTACCTAATATAGAGCCTTCAAAAGATGCTTAATACACCTGAAAGTCCTTGACATTCATCTTATACTTTGGATGCATTCATTGAAGTGGACATGAGCTTGCAAATGAGGAACGCATCTTCTCTTGAGACTATTGTCATTGATTCCAAAAGAGGTAAGTGCTGATTTTGCTCCATGAAAATCCACAACAAGCCAAACCCCAAATCCCATGTCTTCATACAATTTGTTTATACTTGGATGGAAGCATCTAACCTCATTGGTTACTTTTAACAAGCCAAAAGTGACCATTTTAACTCTTGTGAAGAATCTTTGGGAGTTACACTAATCATAAAGAGACAAACCATTACATTCCAAACCTTATATCCCATGTCTTCACCAACTTGTCTTTTCTTCGATGGAAGTATCTAATCTCATTGGTTACTTGCAACAAGCTAAATGAGACTAATTTGATCCTTGTAAAGACTTTTGAAAGTTGCACTAATTACCAAGATTAATCATACTTAAGCATGTAAGTAATGCTTAAAACTTAATCAAGTGGAGAGCATCTCTTTAGTTGGGACTTTCATGACCATCTTAAATATTACTTTTAATTTAGATTTAAAAAGATAACTTCTGAAAAAGAACTTTTAGTCATACTTGTGTGCTTAACATTACTCACAAGCTAAAAGTGTCATTAAGATGTCATTAAGTGTGATTAACCAAGATTAGTGTTTTAGTGACCAAAACTCATTTGAATATGATGGAGGCAACTATTCTAAGCATATTTAAATAAGTTTTGTAAATTATAGATGCCCTGAAGTAGTCAAACATTTTTCGAACAAAAATTCGGACAGTGAAAACAGCGGTCGACCCACGACGACCGTGCACCTTGTTTCGTAGAACCAAGGTACAGGGTATCCCACGGTCTGACCTGCGGTTGACCGTGGACCCAGCCGTGCTCCTCTAGGGTTTTTCAAATGACTATTTTGACTTAATTATTTTATGTATTAGTCGTTTGCTAGAGATTGTGTAGGCTTGTCAACTTGAGTTATTTGATACATTGTTTAAGCACACAAGACTTGGTGTCAACATCAAAACAAAGTGGTTAATATTTGAATATTATCATTGAATCACTAATCAAAAATATGTATATGTATAATTGTTGCATTCACTAAGCATTTTGCTTAACCTCTCGTTGTTTATTTTTTTAAATTCAGGTGCGGAGAAAGGCAAGTGTAAGCTTCTGGGTTAGAGATATCCGTCTTATGTTTGTGCTAGAGGACGCTTTTGGATTTCAACCTACGTTTGGGTAGTTTAAAACTCTTTTGTTTGGAACTTAAACTCGTTTGGTCAAAATTAATGTTTTGATTTGTACGGGTCATTGCACTCTCTCTTAAACTTGTAAGCATCCGACATGTGTAAACTGGGAAGGTCGTTAAACATGTTTTAATCTAATGTGAATTGAACCGTTTAAAATGGGTTGTATATTGTTTAAATGGCCCTGGTGTCAGTTCATGCAGTGGGGCGCATCGCGCAAATGCGCAGAAACTGGTCATCAGGTCTGGTTGTGTGTACTGATTTGAAATGCCTAAGCGCGCCGCGCAGATATGTCTGGTCCACGACTGTTAAAAAAAAAAGATAACATCTTTTCTTGTGTTGTGTTTTGGGTTGTTACACCCCCCCGAAACTTTTGTGTAGCTGCTGTTAACTTGAGTTGACTTATGCACTCCCCCTCAAGTTGTGTTTTGTTTGAAGATGAAACACCCAGCTTGCGTAACAACATATTATGGTGATCCACACTGACAATCTTCGTAAACACATTAGCTAATTGTGACTTGGGAATGAACATATTTAGGTGTGGCAATGCCACTTTTGACTTGATCGCTAACATAGTGACAATCCACTTCAATATGCTTTGCTTTGTTCTCGTATAGAAGATAAGATTAGCAGCTATGTGAATAGCTACTTATCAAAGTAAAATTTCAATGGACCAAGATCAGTTAACCCTAAATCATTGAGTTAGACTAACCAACCAAGTAATTTCACAACATGTCAATGCCATGGCCCTATATTTAGATTTGTAGAAGACCTTGACACAACACTTTATCTTTTGGATTTCTAAGGAACAGGAGAATCACCAAGTAATATACAATAGCCAGTTGTTGATCTTCAGTCATTGGATAACTAGCCTAATATGAATCATAATAGGCTTTTAGCTAAACAGAAGTTTGACTAGCAAGTAGAACATCTTGACCTGAAACTAATAACGAATATCTTAGAAGATGATTTTTAGCCTGATAATGCATAGAAGTAGGATTATGCATGAACTGACTTAAAATTTGGACTGCATAACAAATATATGGCCTTGTAATGGTCAAGTAAATAAGCTGCATGCCCATACCACAATCTTTAAGAAGATCCATTGTATACTTCTTTTGACTTATGAAGATGCCTTGAGTTGACTCAGAAACCTCCAAGCCTAGAAAGTTATTTACACTGCCTAAATATTTCTTTGAAAGTTAAGTTGAGTTGACTTTTGACAATGTCAATATAGGCTATACTATTAACAGTAATCAACAGATCAGCTACATAGACCAATACATCAATACATTAGTAAATTGAGTTTGATCTTTTTAGTAAAGAATGAGTAAATAGCCTTGGACTGCATAAATCCAAAAGATAATAAAGCACTTGATAATTTTGCAAACCATATTCTTGGAACTTGTTTCAATCCATATAGTAACTTTTTGATTTTGCAAACCTTTGAACTTAAACTCTTATTTTGAACTTCATTCTTAATTGGCTCCTCCTTACCAACATAAGCCAATGGCATTTTCATATATACTTCTTCTAACAAATCACCATGCAAATGGATTTGACACATCCATTTGACATATCGCCCAATTGTACATAGCAACAACATCAAGTAATGACCTCACTGTAACAATTTTAGGAACATGAGCAAAGTTTTTGCATAATTAATGCTTACCTTTGTCTGTTACCGTCTACAACTAATCTTGCTTTCTTTATGTCAATACTCCCATCTGACTTCAATCTAGTTTTAAAAATCCAATGACATCCAATTACCTTTTTACCTTTTGGTAGTTTAGTTGTCTCCCAAGTTTCATTCTTTTCTAAAGCATCTAATTCTTCATCCATTGCAATACACCATGAAGGATCAAGAACTGCTTCTTTAAAGTGAGTATGATTGATATCGGGCAAAAAGTCACATTTTTACCCCCTAAATTAAGCCCTAGAACAATAAAGATTAAAACTTTGTCAGCAAAATTATCGCTTTTTTGATTGATTTTGTATATTAAGTAATTACAAAGGCGATGCAAAAAGAATCAAGTAAAATGGAGCTAAAACGAAGATCCTAGAGCCAAAAACGGTGAAAGACAAGAAATTAAGTTACGATCCAGTGAATCAAGGCTGACCAGCACCGAATACGGCCTGCCATATGGCCTCCCATTATGGGGTATGGCCTGCCAAACGGTCCAACAAACGGCCCCTTAATACGGCTTGCCATGCAAACGGCCTGCCAAACGGCCTGCCAGCCGTTTGCAGGCAAAAATGAGGTCTATTTAAAGGGCTCTCTCCATCCATTCCAACACACACTCAACTTGCAATTCATTTTAGTTAGCTTAGCTTTTATTTTCCGGAGGATATCCCGGCGAGTCCCTGTGATTTCGGGCACATTTGTTCGACCTTTTCAGGTTTTTATCCGAAATGGTTTTCTTTTGTATTAAACATGTATTCTTACTTTTTATGTTTAATAATGTGTTCCGATATTGCCATGTTAGCTTAATTTATATGTATGTTGCCATGATAAAAGTTTGGATTAGCGTAATTATGTTAATTTAGTACGATTACTGTTATAATACTGAACTAGGAAGTCTCATAGATTTGTATGCTAGCATCTTAAGTATTGACCAACCTAGGTTGTGATCAGGACATGTCCACCTATATAGAATTAGCTACTTCATAGGATTAAGACCCCTGGTTATACTGTATCTGAAGATTCTATGAACTCGGTATGGCCAGAGTTCCCGAGAGGCATCTGATGCACTTTTAGGATACGGAACTTAGGAATTGAGACATGAATGACCTAGTATGCCTATTGACTATTCCGAAGAGACCTTTTAGGAGCTATTAAGATCTAGTTAGTGCCTTTACTCTATGACCCAAGCCTATTGCATGTTCTTGTTTGATTGTTGTCGTAGGTCTTAGTCATACCAACTGTTTAGGTATTCATTAGATTTCTATCTGCTTTACTATCAGTATATTAACTGTGATGCTGTATAATGTTTGAATTGTTGTGATCTCATTAGTATGATGAAATGGTTGTTAGTTTTCACCGAAGGTTTTGCCAACTTAAACCGACGGACTCCTTCCTTTTGTGATCAGTGTTCAATTAACACGTCACGTTGTTATACAGTTACCTAAACTAATAACGAGGTTTAGGATTTGAGCTTAACTCACTAATAAACTTAGTACTCTACTGAGGATAACCTCCGAGGTATTGTTACACTTCAGTTATACGACCAAGTGACATACTTCTCACTACTCAAAGAGAACTCCGAGAGTTCAGAGATAAGTAGGTCTGTGTAATTGGCTCATCCAACCAGATCTACATCAATCCAAGCATAGTCATAACATAAGCATAATTACCTTCCTTAACCCAATACTGATATCTTGATATCTTGGTCAATATTTCCCTGATCTGCATACTCCGGATATCCTTCCACTTTATTTACTTTTCTGCATTTAGGACCTTTAGCTAAAATCAACTACTATCTTTTATCCAGGTAATTTATCTAAAAGACAATTATCCACTTGATCTTCAATTCGTTAATCAACATAAAAATACGACACTAGGTTAACTTACACCTTCTACACCTTAGAAAGTAAAAGTAAATTTAGGCCCCGCAAAATATAAATAAACGAAGACACTGTGTGCTACCGAATTGGAAATCCTGCGACTTAACGACACTGCACAAATAAAACCGTTCGTTAGTGGCATATCAGTTGCACTCTTCTTCTTTGGCACCGCTGTCGGGAATTGAATATTTTGATCTAGAATGATTTTAAACAGACGAAGTATTGTTTGGTGGTGTCTAAGAAAGACAATTATCCACGAACTTGGTTGTTAGATTTTCCGAACAGTCTCCAATTATATTGGAACCAAAAGGATCCTTCCTCTCCGTAGTCGGCCTGGCCACCTCGATACAAGTAATCTGTGAGAAGTCCTATCAGTTAAGATATCCGATCTGGTTAGCGACCGAATTTCAAGAATAATTGTTTTATTAAATTATCGATCCTTTTAGTAAATTAATATTTTCTAAAAGTTACTTTTAAGTATTTTTAAAACAGAAAATCTAAAAAAATGGAACAACAAGATACCCTTGCTTCTATGCATAAGTCATGCATAGAGGAAAGAGGAGGACCAATCACCTTAGGAACCAAAGGAATTCCGAAAATCAGTTCACACATGATTAAACTAGTCAATATGATCTGTAAATTTCAAGGATTACCGACTAACGATCCGAACTTTAATATAATCAAATTTAGCAGTCTGGTTGACTCTTCTAAGACGGAATCAAACGAGAAAAACATTTTAAAACTTCATCTTTTTCAATATTTACTTTCTGCACACGCTTCAACATGGTTTGACGAACTTAACCCGAATTCAATCCATACATGGTGTGACGACCCGGAAATTTTCAACCAAAATTAAACTTAATCTTTATATGATCTCGACATGATAAGAAAAGTCTATTAAACCGAGTCTCAAAAGTTTTGAACTATTTACGTAGATTCATTTACACCTTCGACCATTCCCAACGATTCACGAACAATTAGTTACAAATAAATATATATAGATACATAAATAAGTGTGTATATATATAAGTATATATATATATATATATATATATATATATATATATATATATATATATATATATATATATATATATATATATATATATATATATATATATATATAAACAAAAGTATATATAATAATTTAAAATAATAAAATATAATTTAATCATTAGAGTTAGATATGTAAAAATATATATACAAGATAGGTAGGTTGTAACTAAAAATGAATTTATATAAATATATATGATTCTCTATACATAATATGTTATGTAGATTGTGAAGAATATAAATATTATATGTCGAAATATATTAGGAAATAATATAATATTAAATAAATATAAAACATGTTCATATTTATATGAATGGTTATAATATATTAAGATGTAAACACATATAATATTATATAGTTATAATGTATAAATATTAAAAATTTTTATATTATATAAATATAGATAAATAAATACGGTACATATATATATATAAAGATAGAAAAATGCGTGTTTGAAATTCACAAGATCCAAATCTGTTTCATGTCTCAATCCATGTTGTATATGATTTTTGTTTCTGTCTCAAGTTGTTACACATTTACATCATAACGTACCAATCTATGAAAGAATTTTAAACTACTTTTAAATTTTTTATTTGATTTAATAGGAACGAATATCCTTCTGTCAAACCAATTACTAGCAAACAAATTTCAATTTAATAAATTCTTTCACTACTTTGAGATAATCAATCAAATACAAATTCAGTTACAAGTAGATTTCAACTTTTAATTTTCTTATTATTTTTTTCTTTTCTCCTGTGTCTGATTAATCCCCCCTGTCGAATCCACATTGCTTTAACACAATGGATTAAACATTAAATTCATCACTCTCTTCTCTCTCTCTCTCTCTCTCTCTCTCTCTCTATCCCTCCCTCCCTTCTAAACTTATTCATCGATCATACTATCATCAAACACCATCACCGAAATCACTGTCATGCTACTGCGTACGTATTTCTGTTTTTGTTTACGTTCAAGAACAACCACCATAACAATCACCACGACAAATATCACCATAACTAGTTTTTTTGTTCGGATTCTTACTTAATCAAACCCAAGAACACCACCTTCATGATAATCGATACTTACCCTCACCATTCTTATGAAACCCATTTAACATCACCTAAATCGCCACTTTGTCACCATCATCGTAATAACCCATAACAGACCCCCACTTAACCATTATTTTATTCTTGTTGCTTCTTGACTGAGAACCCATCAAGACCCACTCAAAACCATTACTCTTGAAGCACCACCACCACCTTAAACCACTGTTTTGTGGCTGTCACTCATCTCTATTATAAATGAGAACGAAACGAGAAGAAAATAAAAATAAATGTGTTTCTGTTTCTTTGCTCGACAACCCAAACAAACCCCATTTAAACCATTTACGATCGCTTGTTACTGCTGCAACAGTGCCGTACTGCTGCTACCTCTCTATTTGACCGAGAGTGCCCAAACAATTTTCCATTTGTTGTTAAAAATTATAAAGTGCATGATAGATGATGGTGTTGCTATTTTATAAAACAAAATAATAGTGGCTACAGCAAAAGTAATCAAGTGATAATGATGTTGATGATTTGTAACGTATAATATGGTGATGAAAATATAGAATAAACCCCACTTGTAGGCGTCGGCATAAAAAAAAAGAAGGGGACTGCACGTTTTAAAAAGAAAGGGTTGAATATACCTTGATTTAGCATGCGGGTAATATTCTTTTAGTTATCATACTTATGGGCCGTGTTGTTTATATAGTTGGGCCGTGATCCTATTAGGTCATTGGGGCGAGATAAATTATTCTCGGTTGGGCTCTTGATTTGATATTGGGCCGAGAGTTGATTGGTGTCTAGTTGGGCTGGAATAAAAACGGATTAAGATAATTGGGTATGATACATTTCAGTAAAAATTTAAATGGCGGAATGGTTGTGTGGTGTTTGTGGGTTTTGAGAGGTCGCAGGTTCGAGTCTCGTATGGGGCATTTCTTTTTAGAAAAAGCTTGGAAAGGGTATACACTTTTACTTTATTTCTATCTTTATTATTATTAGTTATTATTATTATTATTATTATTATTATTATTATTATTATTATTATTATTATTATTATTATTAGTTATTATTATTATTATTATTATTATTATTATTATTATTATTATTATTATTAGTAAAATAAGTATGATTATTATTATTACTATCAATATAAGTATCATTATTAATAAAATTATTATTTTTAGAATTATTGTTATTAGTATTAGTATTATTATTAGTATTGGATATTATTAGTAACACCATTATGAGTAAAACCATTATTGTTATTATTATATTTATTACTAATAAAACCATTAACATTATTATCATTATTATCATTATTAGAAAAATTATTATTATAGTTATTATTATCATTAGTAATATTATTATGATCCCTATTACTAAAAGTATTTTTATTATTATTATTGAAATTAACCTTTTATTTAAACTATCATTTTTACTGTTAAAAGTATCACTTTTATTATTATTAGAATTATCATAATTTTTATCATAATTAGTATTACTTTTATCATTAGTATTATTTATATATTAAATAAAGATTGTCTATATAAAAATATATTTAGGACATAAAATCTAACTATATTAATACTTTAATAATAAATGTTAATTATCTATATAAAAATAAATATATCTAATTAAGTTATTAATAAAACTCATGATATAAAATAACAATTAAAATCACTAATAATATACATACATACATATATATATATATATATATATATATATATATATATATATATATATATATATATATATATATATTTGTTCGATTTCCATTACATATGTTAATATACATAAATGAATAATATAGGTTCGTGAATCCGAGGCCAACCATACACTGGTTCAATGACGTCATATGTATTTTTACTACAAAATACAGTATTGTGAGTTTCATTTGCCTTTTTACCCTTTATATTTTTGGGCTGAGAATACATGCGCAATTTTTATAAATGTTTTACGAAATAGACACAAGTAATCGAAACTACAATATATGGTTGAATGATCGAAGCCGAATATGCCCCTTTTTTGCTTGGTAGCCTAAGAATTAGGGAACATCACTAATTTTGAGAATTAGTGCACCCCTAATTGACGCGAATCCTAAAGATAGATCTATTGGGCCTAACGAACCCCATCCAAAGTACCGGATGCTTTAGTACTTCGAATTCATTTTTATCATGTCCGAAGGATTTCCCGGAATGATAGGGGATATTCGTATATGCATCTTGTTAATGTCGGTTACCAGGTGTTCAATCCATATGAATGATTATTTTTGTGTCTATGCATGGGACGTATATTTATGAGAAATGGAAATGAAAATCTTGTGGTCTATTAAAATGATTATTTATGTTAAACTAATGAACTCACCAACCTTTTGGTTGACACTTTAAAGCATGTTTATTCTCAGATATGAAAGTAATCTTCCGCTGTGCATTTGCTCATATTAGAGATATTACTTGGAGTCATTCATGACATATTTCAAAAGATGTTGCATTCGAGTCATCGAGTTCATCAAGATTATTACTAAGTCAATTATAGTTGGATATATTATGAAATGGTATGCATGCCGTCAACTGTTGATGTAATAAAAGGTTGTTTTAAAAAAAACGAATGCAATGTTTGTAAAATGTATCATATAGAGGTCAAGTACCTCGCGATGAAACCAAAGGTAATGTATTCGTCCAGATGGATTAGGATGGGTCGTTATAGGTGGTATCAGAGCGGTGGTCTTAGCGAATCAGGTCTTGCATTAGTGTGTCTAACTGATAGTTATTAAGATGCATTAGTGAGTCTGGACTTCGACCGTGTCTGCATGTCAAAAGTTTTGCTTATCATTTTGTGTCGAAAATTACCTGCTTATCATCCTTAGGAAATTACCTGCTTATCATTCTTAGTCTAGACACGTTTTACTGCATTGACTACATGAATAGTGTATAGACAAAATTCATATCTTAGCGTATCTGTTACTGTAGACTTTGCCTGACAGCTTCCGTAGATTTCTCCTTAACTTATGGGATTTTAGTATTATATATGCATATGTAAATTATGTATTGCAAGGTACTAATCTACATACTATAATCTATTTCTTATCGAAAATCTTTCATCTGATCGTACGAGATGAAACACTCAATCAGTTCGAATTCCTCGAATTCCGATAGCTATTCCGATATGGAGTTTCACCTAAGCTCCAAAAGCTGTAGTGACCCGAACTTTTCCATGATTATATATTAATTAAAAACTATATTTGCATGATTAAATGTTTCCAACATGTTAAGCAATCAAACCTGTTAAGACTTGATTATTTGAAATGAGTTTCATGTAGACAATTGACCACCCAAGTTGACCGGCGATTCACGAACGTTAATACTTGTAAAAATGACATGATGATATATATATGGATATACATATAGTTAACATGAGATTATGATAAGTAACTATCTCCATAAGTATATTAACAATGAGTTATATACATAAAAACAAGACTACTAACTTAAGAATTTTGAAACGAGGCATATATGTAACGATTATCGTTGTAACGACATTTTAATGTATATATATCATATTAAGATATATTCATACATCATAATATCATGATAATGTAATAATTTAACATCTCATTAGATATAATAAATAATGGGTTAACAACATTAAATGAGATCGTTAACTTAAAGGTTTCAAAACAACACTTACATGTAACGACTAACGATGACTTAACGACTCAGTTAAAATGTATATACATGTAGTGTATTTAGATGTATTAGTACACTTTTGAAAGACTTCAAGACACATATCAAAGTACTTATACTTAACAAAAATGCTTACAATTGCATCCTCATTCATTTTCATCAACAATTCTACTCGTATGCAACCGTATTCGTACTCGTACAATACCCAGCTCCTAGACGTATATACTATTGGTATATACACATAATAATTCAGCTCTTAGCAGCCCTAGATAGTCAACAAACATGTGAAACCAATAATTAGACAACTAGCATGACTTATGAGCAAGGAAACAAAAACAAGAACTCCTTTTAACCCCACTCACCTTCACCACTCACCACCTAATCCATTTCAATTCCAATTTTCTTCCCAATTCTCTCTCAAAACACACACACTCTTCCATGAATGGCTAAGTTACTATTTTTCCAGCAAAAATCATCAAATATAAGCTTTGGTTATTACCTATAATCATCATAAAAACAATTACTCAAGAACACATCAAGAACACTTCCAAGTTTACAAGTTTACTTCCAAGTTTCCTAATCCATTCCAAGCAATCATCTAAGATCAAGAAACCTTTGTTATTTACAGTAGGTTATTTTTCTAAGTCAAGGTAATATTCATATTCAAGCTTTGATTCAATTTCTATAACTATAACTATCTTAATTCGAGTAATAATCTTACTTGAACTTGTTTTTGTGTCATGATTCTATTTCAAGAACTTCCAAGCCATCAAAGATCCTTTGAAGCTCAAGTTATATTTTCATCATTTCCAGTAGGTCTACCTACTAAACTTGAGGTATTAATGATGTTCATAACATCATTCGATTCATATATGTATAACTATCTTATTCGAAGATTTGAACATGTAATCACTAGAACATAGTTTAGTTAATTCTACCCTTGTTCGCAAAAAAAGTTAATCCTTCTAACTTGACTTTTAAAATCAATTAAACACATGTTCTATATCTATATGATATGCTAATTTAATGATTTAAAACCTGAAAACACGAAAAATACCGTAAAACCGGGTATACGCCGTCGTAGTAACACCGCGGGCTGTTTTGGGTTAGTTAATTAAAAACTTTGATAAACTTTGATTTAAAAGTTGTTATTCTGGAAATATGATTTTTCTTATGAACATGAAACTATATCCAAAAATCATGGTTAAACTCAAAGTGGAAGTATGTTTTCCAAAATGGTCATCTAGACGTCGTTCTTTCGACTGAAATGACTACCTTTACAAAAATGACTTGTAACCTGTATTTCCGAATATAAACTTATACTTTTTATGTTTAGATTCATAAACTTAAGTTCAATATAAAACCATAGCAATTTGAATCACTCAAAACGGATTTAAAACGAAGAAGTTATGGGTAAAACAAGATTGGATAATTTTGCTTGTTGTAGCTACGTGAAAATTGTAACAAATCTATACAAATCCTAACTTAATTAACTTATATAGTATTATACATGTATTCTAACATATATTATGTAATCTTGGGATATCATAGACACGAATACAATGTTTTGACATATCATATCGACCCATCTATATATTTATTTCGGAACAACCATAGACACTCTATATGCAGTAATGTTGGAGTTAGCTATACAGGGTTGAGGTTGATAATATTATATATACTTTGAGTTGTGATCTAGCCTGAGGTCATGGATTGATTCAAGATAAAATATATTGCTTTAATTCTGTACATCTAACTGTGGACAACTAATTGTAGGTTACTAACGAGGACTGCTGACTTAAAACACTCAAATCATTAAAAAGTAATAAAAAATGTTGTAATTATATTTTGATCATACTTTGATATATATGTACATATTTATTATAGGTTCGTGAATCAACCCGTGGCCAAGTCTTACTTTTCGACGAAGTAAAAATCTGTGAAAGTGAGGTATAGTCCCACTTTTAAATCTAATATTTTTGGGATGAGAATACATGCAGTTTTGTAAATGTTTTAAAAAATAGACACAAGTACTTGAAATTACATTCTATGTTGGATTATGAATACTGAATATCACCCTTTTAGCTTGGTAGCCTAAGAATTAGGGAAAATACACCCTAATTGACGCGAATCCTAAAGGTAGATCTACGGGCACTAACTCCCCCTATACTGGAAAATGGTATGCTTTAGTACTTCGAGTTATTAATACAGATGGATTTCTGTTTTGGGGATATTCTATATGCATTTTGTTAATGTCGGTTACCAGGTGTTCAACATATGAATGAGTTTTATACAGATTGTATATTATTGAAAAATGAAATCTTGTGGTCTATTATTACGATTTGATAAATATATAGGTTAAACCTATAACTCACCAACATTTTTGTTGACGTTTAAAGCATGTTTATTCTCAGGTGATTATTAAGAGCTTCCGCTGTTGCATGCTAAAATATAGACAAGATTTGGTGTCAGCATGCTTGTATAATATTATTTAAAACTGCATTCGAGATTTACTTTGTTGTAACATATTAATATTGTAAACCAATATATATTGGTAGTGTGTAAGTGTGATATTTTTAGATTATCATTTCTGGATAATCTAGGTGGTGACTTTTTAACCTTGTCAATAAAATAAAGGTTATGGTTTGTTTTAAAAACGAATGAAGTTTTTGAAAAACGTCTCATATAGAGGTCAAAACCTCGCAACGAAATCAATTAATATGGAACGTTTATGATCAATATGAACGGGACATTTCAGTTGGTATCCGAGCGTTGGTCTTAGAGAACTAGAATTTTGCATTAGTGTGTCTTACCGAGTTGTTAGGATGCATTAGTGAGTCTGGACTTCGACCGTGTTTTCTTCTAAAATGATTGCTTAACACTTTTTGTTTGAAACTATATATTATTAACATGTAAATATTATGTGATATATTAATCTCTTAACGTGTTTGATATTGTGTGATAGATGTCTAGTTCTAGTACAAATCCCATCGACTCACCTATTAATAATGAAGAGTCGAATATATTTTGGGAAGATTCACAAAATCCCGAGGAGGAACCGGAAGAGGAGGAACCGAAAGAGGAGGAACCGGAAGAAGAAGAGGTTCCGGAGGAAGAAA
Organism: Rutidosis leptorrhynchoides; assembly: GCF_046630445.1. NCBI lineage: Eukaryota > Viridiplantae > Streptophyta > Magnoliopsida > Asterales > Asteraceae > Rutidosis > Rutidosis leptorrhynchoides. The sequence goes on along the minus strand of NC_092336.1, from coordinate 358,537,409 downwards.
TATTAATACCAACAGTTAAACGATTAAATAAAAGAAAATCCTCAACCAACGGACCAAACATAATAATGGTCAATGGTGTTTCCGCTGAGGAAACAAAATATTGGGAAAATTACCAATTTTCTGATGAATCGGATCCCGACGAGGATTCCGATCATGTTATAGAAAGTACCTCGACCCAATTTAAAAAAGCAAAAGAAAACAATAAGGGAAAATGTATCAAAATAGAGAAACCTGATTACAACCCCGATGAACTTTATATATATATCGTAAACGCCCGTATTTCTTAGATTTTAACAATAATCCGGGAACATCTAGGCCACCAGGTTTTTCTAAACCATTTGTGAAAATGACGGCTCATATTAGAGGATCACCAAGTATCCCTAGGAAATTAGCCAAACGAACTAAGTCCGAAGAAGAAGAAATGAGTGAGTCGGAATAAAGAGTTGTAATCATGTTGTGTAATATACGTATTGTAGTGTGTTTGTATTTTTTATATGTAAAAATTACTTGTATTGTTAATAACTTTTTACGAATCTAATCCTTGTTTATTTTACAGTATAAAAACAAAAATGAACATTAAGGATAGACAACCAAAAATTTTAGAAGACCTACCAGGAGATATGATTGATGAAATCTTGTCTAGAGTCGGGCAGAATTCATCAGCACAATTAGTTACGGTAAAATTAGTTTGTCAAACGTTTGAAAGACATTCCAGGCATGCCTTAGTATATAAAAGGCTTTCCTTTGAAAGATGTGGTATATCACATTGGGGAGACTTTAAGTTACGCCAAGTTTTCTTTAAGGCATTTAGTGCGGGAAATCCAGATGCAATTTTACGCTACGGATTACGAACCTATTTTGACTCAACATATCCCAATATAGGACTCTGTTCTTTAGAAAGAGCTTCTAACATGCAACATAAAGAAGCATGTTATGCTTACAGGTTAATAATGTTCGCTTCTCATCAAATTGAGAAAAAGAACATTGGGTTGCAACTTTTAAATAAAATATTCCCACAAGTGACGGACTCGGTAGTTGAGGTGAGAAACAAGGTTTTTAGATTGTTACGGGGCCGTTGGGCATTACGAAACCCTCGTCCTTTTGACGATGTTACAACATGCTGCCTAGCTAACGGTCATAATGGTTATCTGCTACATAACCAAGGATGGGAAATAATATTAGTACAACCAGAATGCATGACTTGTTTCTGGACTTATGAATTACGTGTCTTTATTTCTTTTGCTGAACGGCTTGCGTACTAACTAGAATTGCTTTTATAGCTGCCGAGTAGCAAGTTATTATGTGCTATATTTCATCCTATATGTATAATAGTGGTATTGTATGTTTGTAAAATATTGTATAAAAGTTTGAACGCGAAATATTATTGTAATAAGTTTTTCATATAGAATCATAGTAGTTGAATTGTATAATAGCTACTAAGTATGAACTTAACGGGTAGGTACTACCCGAATTAAAACTATAAAATGCTAATATGAAGAAAAAGCTTTTATAAATAAGTTCATATTATGCTATGAAATACTAATGACTACTCTTAAATTCTATATGATTAACTCAATTCTTTTGGCTATTTTTGAAGGAAATGGCACCGACGACTCGTCAGAACTTGAACATGAGTGAGGAAGACTTCCGTGATTTCCTTGCTGCAAATATAGCCACCGTGCATGCCGCAATGAAAAATAACAACAATAATTCTGGTTCTAGCAGTGGAACTAATTCCACAAGAAATCGTGTAGGATGCTCCTACAAAGAATTCACTACCTACAAACCTTTGGAATTTGATGGAACCGAGGGTGCAATCGGATTGAAACGGTGGACCGAGAAGGTTGAATCGGTGTTTGACATAAGTAAATGTACTGAAGAAGACAAAGTAAAGTACGCTACGCATACCTTCACAGGTACTGCGTTAACATGGTGGAATACCTATCTCGAGCAGGTGGGACAAGATACTGCCTACGCGTTACCGTGGTCAGCATTCAAGCACTTGATGAACGAGCAGCATCGTCCCAGAAACGAGGTCAATAAGCTCAAGGTAGAGCTTAGAGAGTTACGAATACAAGGGTTCGACATTACCACGTATGAACGACGATTCACAGAGTTGTGCCTATTGTGTCCGGGAGCGTTCGAAGATGAAGAAGAGAAGATCGACGTTTGTAAAAGGGTTACCAGAAAGGATTCAAGAAGATGTGAGTTCACACGAGCCCGCTTCCATATAAAAGGCAAGTCGAATGGCTTATAAACTCATAAATCAGATTGAGGGAAGAATTAAAGAGCAGGCGGCCGAAGAAGCCAACACGAAACAACTCAAGAGGAAGTGGGAGGAAAACGGTGACAAGAGTCACTAGTACAACAACAACAACAATTACAACCACAATCGTAACAACTATCCCAATAACCGCAACAACAATCGCAACAATAACCGCAATCCTAACAATAACTACAACAAACGTCCCAACAACAACAACCATAATAGCAACCATCCTAATAATAATAACAAAAGGCAAAAACCATGTCAGAGGTGTGAAGGATACCATCCGACTGGGTTCTGCACGACAACATGTACTAAGTGTAAGAGAGGTGGTCATAGCTCGATGAAGTGTGAAATCTACAGACCGGCGATTAACAAAAATAATGCAACGAGTAATGTCGGGACAAGTAATGCCGCCTTTATTTGTTATGGATGTGGAAAACCGGGCCACGTCAAGAGTAAATACCCAAACCAAGGAAATACAAATGGGAAAATCCGTGGAAGAGTCTTCAACATTAATTCGGCAGAATCGCAGGAAGACTCGGAGCTTGTTACGCGTATGTTTCTCATTGACAATAAATCTGCTTATGTTTTATTTGATTCGGGTGCTGATCGAAGCTATATGAGTAGAGATTTTTGTGCTAAATTAAGTTATCCATTGACGCCTTTGGATAATAAATTTTTACTCGAATTAGCAAATGGTAAAATAATTACAGCAGAAAACATATGTCGGAATCGAGAAATTAAGCTGGTTAGTGAAACATTTAAGATTGATTTGATACCAGTAGAGTTAGGAAGTTTTGATGTGATAATTTGCATGGACTGGTTGAAAAAGGAGAGAGCAGAGATCGTATATTACAAAAATGCAATTCGCATTGTACGGGAAAAAGGAAAACCCTTAATGGTGTACGGAGAAAAGAGCAACGCGAAGCTAAATCTTATTAGTAATTTGAAGGCGCGAAAGCTAATAAGAAAAGGTTGCTATGCTGTTTTAGCACATGTCGAGAAAGTACAAACCGAAGAAAAGAACATCAATGATGTTCCGGTCACAAAAGAATTTCCCGATGTATTTCCGAAAGAATTACCGGGACTACCTCCACACCTAGGTTACTAACGAGGACTGCTGACTTAAAACACTCAAATCATTAAAACGTAATAAAAAATGTTGTAATTATATTTTGATCATACTTTGATATATATGTACATATTTATTATAGATTCGTGAATCAACCCGTGGCCAAGTCTTACTTCTCGACGAAGTAAAAATCTGTGAAAGTGAGTTATAGTCCCACTTTTAAATCTAATATTTTTGGGATGAGAATACATGCAGTTTTGTAAATGTTTTACAAAATAGACACAAGTACTTGAAATTACATTCTATGTTGGATTATGAATACCGATTATCACCCTTTTAGCTTGGTAGCCTAATAATTAGGGAACAGACACCCTAATTGATGCGAATCCTAAAGGTAGATCTACGGGCACTAACTCCCCCATACTGGAAAATGGTATGCTTTAGTACTTCGAGTTATTAATACAGATGGATTTCTGTTTTGGGGATATTCTATATGCATTTTGTTAATGTCGGTTATCAGGTGTTCAACATATGAATGATTTTTATACAGATTGTATATTATTGAAAAATGAAATCTTGTGGTATATTATTACGATTTGATAAATATATAGGTTAAACCTATAACTCACCAACATTTTTATTGACGTTTAAAGCATGTTTATTCTCAGGTGATTATTAAGAGCTTCCGCTTTTGCATGCTAAAATATGGACAAGATTTGGTGTCAGCATGCTTGTATAATATTGTTTAAAACTGCATTCGAGATTTACTTTGTTGTAACATATTAATATTGTAAACCAATATGTATTGGTAGTGTGTAAGTGTGATATTTTTAGATTATCATTTCTGGATAATCTAGGTGGTGACTTTTTAACCTTGTCGATAAAACAAAGGTTATGGTTTGTTTTAAAAACGAATGCAGTTTTTGAAAAATGTCTCATATAGAGGTCAAAACCTCGCAACGAAATTAATTAATATGGAATGTTTATAATCAATATGAACGGGACATTTCAAAACCAGTGTCACCAGAATGAATCAACCAATCATCCATCCCCAATTCATATGATGAGACCGTAGTCGATTTAATCAACGGAAACGAGAAGAAGGCAATTCCTTTCCACCAACCAAATTGCCCTCTTGGCGATGAACCTGAAGCACTTACCGACGAACCTATCCGAAATACCATTTTCACCCTCATTTCTGGAGTATATCATCACAATTATATACTATCTCAGATTCTAGATCTTATGCATTCACTCATCCGAACCGACAATCATTCTGGAGTGATAGCAGAAGTCAACGAGCTTTGCGCCCAAGTTATAGCTTTGGAAAATATGGTGCAAAATTTACCAGATTCAACAACATCACCGGCACCAACAGTACCATCAGTAACAACACCAGTACCACCAACAACCTAAGTTCAAACATCACACGCCTCAACATCTCATTTTGTACCTGGAGCATAATCATCGTTCTACGTATCATTTTACATCAATTATCTTCGTTCTTCGTGGCATTATGTAATCTCTAATGTTTTAGAGATTATATATTCTTGTCTAACAGTAAATCAAATGAGTTTAATATCATGTTAACTCATTAAATCCATGATTACATCTGAAGAAAATAATATATGTATATATATTTTCATAAGGATTGTAATTAAGAATTCTTTTGTACAAACTGTTAACGGTGAAAATATTTTAACGGGTAGGTAATACCCGAGGAATATTTAGATTTCACATTAATAAGTTACACTGCACATTCTTCGAATCTGATTCAACGGTCATTTACTATCCTACTTACATCCACAAGATATACGAATCCGATCACCACAAAATGTCATAACCCGTCCTTAACCATAAGAACGTGTTAGATAACGTATGATTTCATTGCGAGGTATTGACCTCTATATGCGACATTTTTAAAAGATCAACTGCATATATTATACATTACAAACCATGATTCTTATTTTAGTACAAGCTTTAGACAACATAGAGATGATTATCGTTTAGCGATAATCTTAGACTTACAAACTTTACAAATGATGATAACAACACGATTTCTAGCATATTTTACAATACAAATCCTCGGATATGCAGTTTTATTTTTGACACAAATATGCGTACGCAAGATCTTGCTTAAATTCAACATACTGCAGCGGAAGCTTCTAATTATTACCTGAGAATAGACATGTTTAAAACGTCAACATAAAGTTGGTGAGATATAGGTTTAATGTCGGCAGCGATATAAATATAGACCACAAGATTTCATATATAAACATTTTAATAAAAATATTCTAAGTGGTTGAGCACTTGGTAACCATACTTAACATTTAATCACGTCGCATATTCCCTTTATTATGAAATCTTACTACACCGTACCAAGTGTAGTCACGAAACGAAGTAATGTGCAACCGTTGAATAATGGTCGTCCAGTCCGGTTGGGGTTGTCAGGCCCGATAGATCTATCAACAGGATTCGCGTTTACAATACCGCTGTAAATAACAGTTACCAAGCTACAGGGAAGTATGCCAGTGGTACAACTCAACGTAGAATATATTTTTCAGTTACTTGTGTCCATAACGTAAAACATAAAATACATGTATTCTCATCCCGAAATACTTAGAGTTTAAAAGTGGGACTATATACTCACTTTTGCCTTGAAGATATATATATTTTGACTTGGTCTCCGGTTGATATCACGAACCTATCCATATATAGTTTATCAATATATTTCCATTTTAAACAATCGTCACATATATATACTTATTATACTTTTAATAGTTTTAATAATTTCTTAGTCCGTAGTTAGCAGTCCGATGTTAGTAATTCAATTTTAATGGTTCATATTTAGGTGTTTAATAAATAAAACCCCCATCGAAATAAATAAAACCCCATCGTATTTGTATTGGTCGGGATTAATCTTGACCCATGGTACCGGTGTTGTCAAATGACGTGTTGCGTACATAAAGTACCGGTGTTGTCAAATGACGTGTTGCGTACAATCATGGGATCTTATGATTAATCTTCTCGTATTGTTTACGGGTGGTCCTGAGATATATAAAATTAAATTATGAGTACATATATATAAAATATCATGTTATTTTAGAAAGATGTGATTTATTTAATTTTTCTCCAATTATTTTCGTGGCTAAACTAGTTTTGGATATCCGATTTTGTTTTGGTCATAGTTTCTTCGTTACAACTCCGTTTTCGTTGGTTCAACTTGCCACTTCCTTGGATCGAGTCCCTCTTTAAGAATATGAACTGTAAATACCTTAGTTTGTATTCGAAATCATAGGTCATAGGTCAAACTTTGGTGAAACTTATGAAGTTAATCATTTTCCATCATGTAAACAACCTTAAATGATTATTTTTCTAAAAATACTTATACTTTGAGTTAAATCATGAAATTTTTATGTGTTATCATATTCATAGTAAAAATCATTTTTCCAGAAAATAAACCTCCAATTCAAAGTTTAAGATGGTTTTTAATTATCCAACCCAAAACAGCCCCCGGTTGCACTCCGACGTCGTAAAAACAGTTTTTAAGGTGTTCTTTGAAAAACCAAGTTATACCTTGTTAAATTAGCATATATTTAAGTTATATTACAGGTCTTGAAGTATTTTAAAAGTTAAGTTAGAAGGATATATTTAGTTTGCAAACAAGTTTGAAAACATTCAAACAATGTTCTTGTTGTTAAAATTTTATACCATAAAATAAGATAGCTATATATATATGAATCGAATAAGGTTATGAACAAAGTTACTACCTCAAGTTACTTGGACAAGATTGCTGTAAAAGAGGAGTAAAAACCTAGAACCAAAAGAGTGATGGAATTGGATGAAAGATTGGAAGTAAACTTGTGTTCTTGGAAAGGATTCTTGAAGTGTTTTTGTAAGGGTTTTCTTATGGTGATTAAGGCTTGTTTCTATGGCTAGATCTTCATGGTTTCTTGCTGAATGGTTATGGAGTTTAAGGGTTAAGAAATAGTGTGTGTTTTAGCTAGAAAATGGAAGTGAAAGTTGAATCAAAATGAGGATACATGGAGACCCTTAAAAACGTGATTCAAAGGGTTACATGACAAGATTTTTAAGTTTGTTATTTTGTTAATTAGTCAAGCAATCATCCAAAAGTAATTACCTTATACATAAGGCATTGAACAAGGGCTGGTTGGTGGTGATTTGATGTGTATATACCAATAGTAAATACGTATAGAAGCTAGGTATGATACGAGTACATGTACTCTAGATATACGTATAGAAATTTTGTGAAAAATGGAATGAGAATTCAAATATAGCTATCTTTTGTGAATACACTTATATTGTTTTATGTGTTTAAGTCCTTAAAAAGTGGTTAAATACATTACTTATACGATATATGTATAAACATTATAGATTATAAGTATTTATGTCAATTAACGTTACGTATGGTTATCGTTTTGAAAACTTAAGTTAGTAGTTTCAAAATATACTTATAACTTATTGTTATTAATACAAAATGAGATATTAAAACATTCTTAGGTCATGTTAAATATGTATATATACATATATATATATAAACGTATAATTATCATATGTTATATAGTTCGTGATATCATCGGTCAAACTAGACGGTCAAACGTTGTGTAAATCTCTTTTCAAAAAAAATAAGTCTCAACAATTTGGGTTGCTTATCATGTTGGTAAGGTTTAATTTATGTAAATATTAATCTTATAAGTATAGAACGATCGAAAAAGTGCGGGTCATTACAGTACCTACCCGTTAAATAAATTTCGTCCCGAAATTTTAAAATTGTACCTATTTTGCGTCATCGGAAAACAAGTGTGGATATTTTTGTTTTATTTGATCCTCTCATTCCCAAGTAAACTCGGGACCCCTTCGAGCATTTCAACGAACATTAACGATCGGTATGTTGCTCTGCTTGAGCCGTTTAACTTCACGATCCATGATTTCGATTGGTTCTTCGATGAATTGTAGTTTCTCGTCGACATGGATTTCTTCAAGAGGAATGGTGAGGTCTTCCTTTGCAAGACACTTCTTAAGGTTTGAGACGTGAAAAGTATTATGTACTCCGGCGAGTTGTTGCGGTAACTCGAGTCGATAAGCTACCGGTCCAATGCGTTCGATGATCTTGAACGGGCCTACGTACCTTGGGTTCAATTTACCCCTTTTGCCGAAACGTATTACACCTTTCCATGGTGACACTTTTAACATAACCATGTCCCCAATCTGAAACTCTAATGGTTTCCTTCGGACATCGGCGTAGCTCTTTTGGCGACTACGGGCTGTTTTCAATCTCTCCTTGATTTGTACTATCTTCTCAGTCGTTTCGTGTATGATCTCGGGACCAGTTAATTGTCGATCTCCTACTTCATTCCAACAGATAGGAGATCTACACTTCCTCCCATACAGTGCTTCAAATGGCGCAGCTTTAATGCTCGCATGATAACTATTATTATACGAGAATTCTGCTAATGGTAAATACTTATCCTATCCGTTTCCAAAATCGATCACACATGCCCTGAGCATGTCTTCAAGAGTCTGAATTGTTCTTTCACTCTGCCCGTCAGTTTGCGGATGATATGCGGTGCTCATATCTAAACGAGTTCCTAGGGCCTCTTGTAGTGATTGCCAGAACATTGATGTAAATCTACTATCCCGATCGAATATAATGGAAATAGGTATTCCATGCCTTGAAACTATTTCCTTTATATATAATCGTAATAATTTCTCCATTCTATCTGTTTCCTTTATAGGCAAGAAATGTGCAGATTTGGTAAGACGATCAACAATTACCCAAATGGTGTCATATCCCCAGGCAGTCTTTGGTAACTTCGTGATGAAATCCATGGTAATACCATCCCATTTCCATTCTGGGATTTCTGGTTGTTGAAGTAACCCTGACGGCTTCTGGTGTTCTGCTTTGACTTTGGAACAAGTTAAACACTCCCCAACATATGTTGCAACGTCTGTCTTTAAATTAGGCCACCAATAATGTGTCTTAAGATCTTGGTACATCTTTCCCACTCCAGGATGTATCGAGTATCTTGTCTTATGTGCCTCGTTCAATATCAACTTCCTTAATCCACCCAACTTTGGTACCCAAATACGGTTTGCAAAATATCGAATTCCATCTTCCCGCATAATGAGTTGTTTCCCATACTTCTTCATTATTTCATTTCCTATGTTTTCTTTAGTAAGAGCTTCTCGTTGAGCCTCTCTGATTTGTGAGTTGAGATTCATGCGAATTTTTATGTTCATCGCTCGAACTCGAATTGGTTCTCGTTCCTTTCTGCTTAAAGCATCGGCCACCATGTTCGCTTTCCCGGGATGATAACGAATTTCACAATCATAGTCGTTTATTAACTCGACCCACCTACGTTGCCTCATGTTCAGCTGTTTCTGATCAAAAATATGTTGAAGGCTTTTATGATCAGTAAACACAGTGCATTTAACCCCATACAAGTAGTGTCTCCATATCTTCAATGCAAACACGACTGCTCCCAATTCTAGATCATGCGTCGTATAATTCCGCTCATGAATCTTCAATTGTCGGGATGCGTATGCAATAACTTTCTTCCGTTGCATAAGAACGCAACCAAAACCTTGTCGCGAAGCGTCACAATATATTTCAAAATCATCGTTCCCTTCTGGTAACGATAAAATAGGCGCCGTAGTCAACTTCTTTTTCAGTAATTGAAATGCACTCTCCTGCTCAGAAGTCCATTCATATTTCTTCCCTTTTTGCGTTAACGCTGTCAACGGCTTAGCTATTCGGGAAAAATCTTGAATAAACCTTCTATAACAACCGGCTAAACCCAAAAATTGGCGTATCTGCATTGGTGTCTTAGGAGTCTCCCATTTTTCAATGGCTTCAATTTTTGCTGGATCAACCTGAATTCCTTTGCTACTAACAACGTGGCCAAGAAATTGCACTTCTTTCAACCAGAAAGCACACTTAGAAAATTTAGCGTATAGCTGTTCTTTTCTCAACAACTCTAATATTAAACTTAAATGCTGCTCATGCTCTTGCACACTCTTGGAATAGATAAGAATATCATCAATGAAAATGATAACAAACTTATTTAAATATGGACTACAAACTCGATTCATGAGGTCCATGAATACAGCTGGCGCATTCGTCAATCCAAACGGCATGACCAAAAATTCGTAATGACCATAACGTGTCCGAAAAGCAGTTTTCGGTATATCTTCTTCTTTGACGCGTAATTGATGATAGCCCGATCTTAGGTCAATTTTCGAGTACACACATGATCCTTGGAGTTGATCAAATAAGTCGTCAATTCTCGGTAGTGGATACCGATTCTTGATAGTTAACTTATTTAATTCACGATAATCTATACACATCCTAAAAGATCCATCTTTCTTTTTAACAAATAGAATCGGAGCTCCCCACGGTGAAGTGCTTGGTCGTATGAATCCACGGTCCAGTAATTCTTTTAACTGACTCTGAAGTTCTTTTAACTCGGACGTTGCAAGTCTATATGGAGCACGGGCAACCGGTGCAGCTCCTGGTACAAGATCTATTTGAAATTCTACAGATCTAAATGGAGGTAATCCCGGCAACTCTTCCGAAAATACTTCAGGAAAATCTCTTGCCACAGGCACGTCGTTGATGCACTTCTCTTTTTCTTTCTTTTCGACTTTATTAACATGTGCTAGAATAGCATAACATCCCTTTTCTAAACACTTCTTGGCTTTCAAACAGTTAATGAGTTTTAGCTTTGAGTTACCCTTCTCTCCATAAATCATCACCGGCATTTTATCCTTACAAGGAATGCGAATTGCCTTCTTGGCGCACACAACTTCAGCTCCTATTTTGGACATCCAGTCCATGCCGACTATTACATCAAAACTTCCTAATTCTACGGGTATCAAATCAATCTTAAATATTTCTCCGGCTAAATTTATTTTACAATCACGGCAAATTTTATCGGCTTTAATTAGTTTACCATTAGCTAACTCAATCATGTACTTAGCATCTAGAGGTAATGATGAACAATTCAATTTAGCGTGAAAGTCTCTACACACGTAACTTCTATCGGCACCAGTATCAAATATAATAGATGCGGATAAGTTATTAATGGTAAACGTACCCGTAACAAGCTCCGGGTCTTCACACGCCTCTCTAGCATTAATAACAAATGCTCTTCCACGTGCAGATCCATTATTCTTCTCTGGATTCGGACACTGGCTCTTATAGTGACCTTGTTTTCCACACCCATAACAAGTAATGGTAGCCAAAGCAGTTCTATTTGCATTGGTGGCAGGAGTCTTGGTACCATTTGTATTTGTAACGAGAGCCCTACAATCTTCAGCAAGATGACCCTTTCGATTACATTTGTTGCATACCACATTACAGTAGCCAGAGTGATGTTTGTGGCATCGGTTACATAAAGGATTTTGTCCTTTGTAACCAAAGCTTAAACCACTACCCGCACCTTTGTGATTTCTTGTTTCTTAAAAGATTGTTGTTGGTTACCTCGATCATAATTTCCATTCCACTTTCTTTTGTTACCTGATACCTTCACATCAGTATTGGATACTTTCTTATCCATGATGACCTGATCCATTAGCTCGTTTGCCATGGTTATAGCTTCATGAATTGTCTTAGGTTTCGATGCTGTAACATTTGCCTTGACCTTTTTGGGCAAACCATCTTTATACATTTCAATCTTCCGTTCTTCGGTTGGAACCAATTCAGGACATAGCAAAACTAATTCCATGAATCGCTGATTGTAGTTGGTGATTTCAGTACCAATAACCTTCAGACTTCGTAATTCATCTTCCAACTTCCTAACCTCGTTCCTTGGACAATATTCGTTGATTAACATTATTTTGAATTCTTCCCATGGGGTATCATAAGCTACATCTCCTCCTACAGCCTTCACATAATTTTTCCACCACGTGAGTGCACTATCTTGTAAAGTGCACGATGCATACTTGGTCATGTCCTTTTCAACACAACCACTGATTTTAAACACAGTCTCCATCTTTTCTATCCACCGGGTTAAACCAATCGGTCCTTCCGTTCCACTGAATGATGAGGGCTTGCAAGCTTGAAAAGTCTTGTAGGTGCATCCTACACGAGGATTTGGGTTAACTGCAGCAGCTCTTGCAGCTTCGACCCATAACATTCTGTCGTTCACTCGCTGGTTGATGAATTCTTCGACTTCTTGTTCCGTCATTCGATTCAATCGCGCCATAATCTTCAATAAGAATGAAAAAAATAATTATTCACATGGAATATTATAGATGTAGTATGTATTTACAGTACATCGTAGCTTATTAATAATATGAACCAGTTATTATTATAAAAGCCTTTTCTTCTTATTAGCATTTTATAATTATATCTAGGGTAGTACCTACCCGTTAAAGTTCATACTTAATAGCTTAGTACGAAAATCAATTACTACCACCCAAATAATACTTAACCATGGAAAATTATTGCATTTCACACTTCACTATTTTACATATGCTTATCTTACATCGAACATTAAGCAAACCACACTAATAATATTATACAAAACATTATATGATCTCATGGTTTAATACGGCAGCGCATCGTTTGGTCTATTTTCTAGGACGTTTAGGTTCAAAGAATCGCTTAACGCTTATCATGGCTGTCTGCCTATATTTTGGTTGTAGGACTGAAGAACTGGATGCCGGGATAGAACGAATAGGAATAGCGGGAATAGGGGTGGTAGTGTCTAGTGGAGTTGGTGCCACATCATCCTTACTAAACTCGGGATTTGAATTTTCTAATTCATTAGCCTTTCGTTTCTTTCCTAGTTCGAACTTGTCTTTTGTAATTTCCTGTATTTCCTCCTCGGGTTCACTTTCCTCCTCGGGTTCACTTTCCTCCTCGGGTTCACTTTTCGGGTTCTCTATAGTCGGTTCATCCGGAATTTGTGAGTCTTCCCCAAAGATATTATTTTCGTCATCGGATAGGTTAATGACTGGAACACCATCTGAAGATTCTGGTTCGGAGTCGCTGAATGTGATAACAAGTTTTGAGCCCGACATCTATCACACAACAACTAACCCATTAGTACTACATAATATTTACATATAAATTTTAACCAACAATGATAAGCAATGGTTTTTAAAATCAGACCCGGTCAAAGTCCAGACTTACTAATGTATCCTAACGACTTATCAGTTAGACACACTAATGCAAACCTGGTTCGCTAAGACCACCGCTCTGATACCACATGTCATAACCCGTCCTTAACCATAAGAACGTGTTAGATAACGTATGATTTCATTGCGAGGTATTGACCTCTATATGCGACATTTTTAAAAGATCAACTGCATATATTATACATTACAAACCATGATTCTTATTTTAGTACAAGCTTTAGACAACATAAAGATGATTATCATTTAGCGATAATCTTAGACTTACAAACTTTACAAATGATGATAACAACACGATTTCTAGCATATTTTACAATACAAATCCTCGGATATGCAGTTTTATTTTTGACACAAATATGCGTACGCAAGATCTTGCTTAAATTCAACATACTGCAGCGGAAGCTTCTAATTATTACCTGAGAATAGACATGTTTAAAACGTCAACATAAAGTTGGTGAGATATAGGTTTAATGCCGGCAGCGATATAAATATAGACCACAAGATTTCATATATAAACATTTTAATAAAAATATTCTAAGTGGTTGAGCACTTGGTAACCATACTTAACATTTAATCACGTCGCATATTCCCTTTATTATGAAATCTTACTACACCGTACCAAGTGTAGTCACGAAACGAAGTACTGTGCAACTGTTGAATACTGGTCGTCCAGTCCGGTTGGGGTTGTCAGGCCCGATAGATCTATCAACAGGATTCGCGTTTACAATACCGCTGTAAATAACAGTTACCAAGCTACAGGGAAGTATGCCAGTGGTACAACTCAACGTAGAATATATTTTTCAGTTACTTGTGTCCATAACGTAAAACATAAAATACATGTATTCTCATCCCGAAATACTTAGAGTTTAAAAGTGGGACTATATACTCACTTTTGCCTTGAAGATATATATATTTTGACTTGGTCTCCGGTTGATATCACGAATCTATCCATATATAGTTTATCAATATATTTCCATTTTAAACAATCGTCACATATATATACTTATTATACTTTTAATAGTTTTAATAATTTCTTAGTCCGTAGTTAGCAGTCCGATGTTAGTAATTCAATTTTAATGGTTCATATTTAGGTGTTTAATAAATAAAACCCCCATCGAAATAAATAAAACCCCATCGTATTTGTATTGGTCGGGATTAATCTTGACCCATGGTACCGGTGTTGTCAAATGACGTGTTGCGTACATAAAGTACCGGTGTTGTCAAATGACGTGTTGCGTACAATCATGGGATCTTATGATTAATCTTCTCGTATTGTTTACGGGTGGTGCTGAAATATATAAAATTAAATTATGAGTACATATATATAAAATATCATGTTATTTTAGAAAGATGTGATTTATTTAATTTTTCTCCAATTATTTTCGTGGCTAAACTAGTTTTGGATATCCGATTTTGTTTTGGTCATAGTTTCTTCGTTACAACTCCGTTTTCGTTGGTTCAACTTGCCACTTCCTTGGATCGAGTCCCTCTTTAAGAATATGAACTGTAAATACCTTAGTTTGTATTCGAAATCACAGGTCATAGGTCAAACTTTGGTGAAACTTATGAAGTTAATCATTTTCCATCATGTAAACAACCTTAAATGATTATTTTTCTAAAAATACTTATACTTTGAGTTAAATCATGAAATTTTTATGTGTTATCATATTCATAGTAAAAATCATTTTTCCAGAAAATAAACCTCCAATTCAAAGTTTAAGATGGTTTTTAATTATCCAACCCAAAACAGCCCCCGGTTGCACTCCGACGTCGTAAAAACAGTTTTTAAGGTGTTCTTTGAAAAACCAAGTTATACCTTGTTAAATTAGCATATATTTAAGTTATATTACAGGTCTTGAAGTATTTTAAAAGTTAAGTTAGAAGGATCTATTTAGTTTGCAAACAAGTTTGAAAACATTCAAACTATGTTCTTGTTGTTAAAATTTTATACCATAAAATAAGATAGCTATATATATATGAATCGAATAAGGTTATGAACAAAGTTACTACCTCAAGTTACTTGGACAAGATTTCTGTAAAAGAGGAGTAAAAACCTAGAACCAAAAGAGTGATGGAATTGGATGAAAGATTGGAAGTAAACTTGTGTTCTTGGAAAGGATTCTTGAAGTGTTTTTGTAAGGGTTTTCTTATGGTGATTAAGGCTTGTTTCTATGGCTAGATCTTCATGGTTTCTTTCTGAATGGTTATGGAGTTTAAGGGTTAAGAAAGAGTGTGTGTTTTAGCTAGAAAATGGAAGTGAAAGTTGAATCAAAATGAGGATACATGGAGACCCTTAAAAACGTGATTCAAAGGGTTCCATGACAAGATTTTTAAGTTTGTTATTTTGTTAATTAGTCAAGCAATCATCCAAAAGTAATTACCTTATACATAAGGCATTGAACAAGGGCTGGTTGGTGGTTATTTGATGTGTATATACTAATAGTAAATACGTATAGAAGCTAGGTATGATACGAGTACATGTACTCTAGATATACGTATAGAAATTTTGTGAAAAATGGAATGAGAATTCAAATATAGCTATCTTTTGTGAATACACTTATATTGTTTTATGTGTTTAAGTCCTTAAAAAGTGGTTAAATACATTACTTATACGATATATGTATAAACATTATAGATTATAAGTATTTATGTCAATTAACGTTACGTATGGTTATCGTTTTGAAAACTTAAGTTAGTAGTTTCAAAATATACTTATAACTTATTGTTATTAATACAAAATGAGATATTAAAACATTCTTAGGTCATGTTAAATATGTATATATACATATATATATACAAACGTATAATTATCATATGTTATATAGTTCGTGATATCATCGGTCAAACTAGACGGTCAAACGTTGTGTAAATCTCTTTTCAAAAAAAATAAGTCTCAACAATTTGGGTTGCTTATCATGTTGGTAAGGTTTAATTTATGTAAATATTAATCTTATAAGTATAGAACGATCGAAAAAGTGCGGGTCATTACACAAAATAACCATTTTCATTCAATTTCATATTTGGATTTTCACTTACCAGAATCCAACAAGTGGCATAATGAAGGAAACATTGGACAAAAATAAAATTTGTTAGAAACAAACAAATTAACTATGATAAATTTTGTTAAGAATCCACGCTAACTGTTTCCAGTTAACTGTTCCTAGCTAACTGATTACATTTTATTTATCGTAGTTTATTTATCGCAATTTAATTATCGCAACTTTATTTATCGTCATTTAATTTCTGTTATTTACTTTACACACTTTATTTATCGTCATTTAATTTATGTTATTTATTTTACGCACTTTAAATATCAGAACACGTATACAAGGTTTTGACATATCATATCGACGCATCTATATATATTATTCGGAATAACCATAGACGCTCTATATGCAGTAATGCTTGATTTAGCTATACAAGTTTGAGGTTGATTCTACAATAATATATATTCTTTGAGTTGTGATCGAGTCTGAGACATGTACACGGGTCACGATACGTATTAATTAATTCGAATATAAAATATTAAACCATATATGAATTATTGAGCTGCTAACTGTGGACTATCAACTATGGACTATTAGCATTGGACAATTAAAATGAATTAAAATATTGATTATAACATATGAAACTAAACATTTCTTCAAGTTTGCCACTTGATTTCATCTTAAACCTCATTTTATCTTGACGATTACAATCTGCGTTCAAACCGTTCATGAATCTTGAAAACACCTCAATCGAGAGGATGAACCAATCTCACTTCGTTTACGGAAAGGAAAGATTTATACATATAGTTATGCACCTGAAAACACTCGGAACCTGAGTAAATGTTTAACACGTACCTGTGCTAGCTCCTTTGGCGTTGTTATGATCGAAAATAACTCTACAATCCCTTCCTAAATTAGACAATTTTGTCACAGCTCCAGCAAGTCAACTTCGAATTTTCAATCGTACCAGTCTTATTATAACCCCGATGTATATGCGTGCTCTTTAATTGTTACCGGGAAACCTTTTTATATTCCACCATATTACCATCAGCGTTTAATCATCTAAAAACACAATTCCCTTGAAACCACCTCAGATTGATAACCAATGATTCAGGTATGGTAGCATTAAATGCAGAGGAAATAGAAAAATTATAGATGGTCTAAACGGCCAAAAGTTTGATGATAAAGAAGGGAGTGTTATGAACACTCGATAGAAAATTTGGTACTAAAAAAACAGATTGAGCAAACCATAAAGGAGACCAAGGCTAAATACAAGGACCATATCATATATTCAAAGAATCCAGGTAATTCTGGATCCGATGAAACCTTCAACGAATATCTTGCTCCATACTCATGTTAAAATCTTGCAGAAAATCTTTCTTCATCATCCATCAAACTTAGAAATGCCAAAATATCATCATAAATATCTTCGATATTTCTGAAGATATTTTTATAAATATTTTCGTCCGAAATTATTTATCTCTTCGTGTTATCAGTGTTACATCAGAAAGGAAACTATTTTAGTTTCTAAATTCTGAAAAATTCAAATTTAAAATATGAATGTTTTTGAAGTAGTGTTGGGAACTGAAGCATGAGTTAGGATAATATAATGACACTTGATCAACGTGATTATATTATAGTAAGTCATGCTGAGTTTCTAATGGGGCATGATGATTCACAGATCATAACGTCATCATGTGCCATGTTATATAACTCTTTCATTCTGCTTAACTTCTGAACATATCAAGAAAGTATATTCTTGATAGTTCTATTTTCAGTGATTCTGGTATTTTGACAAATCAAATCGTGCTATTACATTCTTTCTTGTTTAGAACATTAAGTTCATTCGAAACTCCATACTTACGAATTCTGGACCATTACTCGTTTTACTAGAGGTCGAAAAGAGAATAAAAAGGGTAAAGAGCTTCAAAATATAAGAGAAAATATAAAAATCAATAACTACACGGAGGTTACAAACTGTGGATATTAATACGAATAGCAATATAAAGGCACGGTATAATTAAGAATAGTATCACCCAAGGTAATAGTAGAAGTAAACAGATTTTTCTGGTGAAAGATTGAAAAGAAGGATGACAGAAATGATAACTAGGAAAATATCAAGGATTAGAACTGGATTAAGCATTTTCAAAATCTTTTGGATATATGGACTAAGAAAGAAAGTATAGGAATGATGAAAATAATGGAACGTAAAAAGTTTAATTTATAATAGAAATATCAGAGAGAGTAATCAAGGCAGATCACCGTATTTATTATTGAGATCTTAATTTCCTTATTCGCCGAAGAATCAAATCTTTTAGATTTCAAAGATTTTCTTTAAATCCCTTGAAATTCTTAATTCAACCAAGACAATGTCAAAAGTCAAGACGCACCTTATTTTTTAAATTCAAACGTAAGTAGGTAAAGACAAATACCTAATACCTTATTCCAATCTTTTGTGACAGCTTCACTCGTACGCTTCACATGATCGAATCATTTTATCTATATTATTCAATAATGATAAAACTCTACTTATCAACTCATATTCGTCATGAAAACATTTTTATTGTTAGCCATGACGATCTCACTCAAATTTCGGGGCGAAATTTCTTTAACGGGTAGGTACTGTGACGACCCGGAAATTTCCGACCAAAATTATACTTAATCTTTATATGATCTCGACATGATAAGCAAAGTCTATTAAATCGAGTCTCAAATGTTTTGAACTATTTACGTAGATTCATTTACACCTTCGACCATTCCCAACGATTCATGAACAATTAGTTACAAATAAATATATATAGATACATAAATAAGTGTGTATATATATAAGTGTATATATATATATATATATATATATATAAATATAAACAAAAGTATATATAATAATTTAAAATAATAAAATATAATTTAATCATTAGAGTTAGATATGTAAAAATATATATACAAGGTAGGTAGGTTGTAACTAAAAATGAATTTATATAAATATATATGATTCTCTATATATAATATGTTATGTAGATTGTGAAGAATATAAATATTATATGTCGAAATATATTAGGAAATTACATAATATTAAATAAATATAAAACATGTTCATATTTATATGAATGGTTATAATATATTAAGATGTAAACACATATAATATTATATAGTTATAATGTATAAATATTAAAAAAATTTATATTATATAAATATAGATAAATAAATATGGGTACATATATATATAAAGATAGAAAAATGCGTGTTTAAAATTCACAAGATCCAAATCTATTTCATGTCTCAATCCATGCTGTATATGATTTTTGTTTCTATCTCAAGTTGTTACACATTTACATCATAACGTACCAATCTATGAAAGAATTTTAAACTACTTTTAAATTTTTTATTTGATTTAATAGGAACGGATATCCTTCTGTCAAACCAATTACTAGCAAACAAATTTCAATTTAATCAATTCTTTCACTACTTTGAGACAATCAATCAAATACAAATTCAGTTACAAGTATATTTCAACTTTTAATTTTCTTATTATTTTTTTCTTTTCTCCTGTGTCTGATTAATCCCCCCTGTTGAATCCACATTGCTTTAACACAATGGATTAAACATTAAATTCATCACTCTCTCCTCTCTCTCTCTCTTTCTCTTTATCCCTCCCTCCCTTCTAAACTTATTTATCGATCATCCTATCATCAAACACCATCACCTAAATCGCTGTCATGCTACTGCATACGTATTTCTGTTTTTGTTTACGTTCAAGAACAACCACCATAGCAATCACCACGACATATATCACCGTAACTAGTTTTTCTGTTCGGGTTCTTACTTGATCAAACCCAAGAATACCACCTTCATGATAATCGATACTTACCCTCACCATTCTTATGAAACCCATTTAACATCACCTAAATTGCCCCTTTGTCACCATCATCGTAATAACCCATAACCGACCCCCACTAAACCATTCTTTTCTTCTTATTGCTTCTTGACCGAGAACCCATCAAGACCCATTCAAAACCATTACTCTTGAACCAACACCACCACCTTAAACCACTGTTTCATGGCTGTCACTCATCTCTATTATAAATGAGAACGAAACGAAAAGAAAATAAAAATAAACGTGTTTCTGTTTCTTTGCTCGACAACCCAAACAAACCCCATTTAAACCATTTACGATCGCTTGTTACTGCTGCAACCGTGCTGTACTGCTGCTACCTCTCTATTTGACCGAGAGTGCCCAAACAATTTTCCATTTGTTATTAAAAATTATAAAGTGCATGATAGATGATGGTGTTGCTATTTTATAAAACAAAATAATAGTGGCTACAGCAAAAGTAATCAAGTGATAATGATGTTGATGATTTGTAAAGCATATTATGGTGATGCAAATATAGAATAAACCCTACTTGTAGGCATCGGCATAAAAAAAATTAAAAGAAGGGGACTGCACATTTTAAAAAGAAAGGGTTGAATATACCATGATTTAGCATGCGGGTAATATTCCTTTAGTTATCATACTTATGGGCCTTGTTGTTTATATAGTTGGGCCATGGTCCTATTAGGTCATTGGGCCGAGATTAATTATTTTCGGTTGGGCTCTTGATTTGATATTGGACCGAGAGTTGATTGGTGTCTAGTTGGGCCGAAATAAAAACGGATTAAGATAATTGGGTATGATACATTTCAGTAAAAATTTAAATGGCGGAATGGTTGTGTGGTGTTTGTGGGTTTTGAGAGGTCGCGGGTTCAAGTCTCGTATGGGGCATTTCTTTTTAGAAAAAGCTTGGAGAGGGTATACACTTTTACTTTATTTCTATTATTATTATTATTATTATTATTATTATTATTATTATTATTATTATTATTATTATTATTATTATTATTATTATTATTATTATTATTATTATTATTAGTAAAATAAGTATGATTATTATTATTACTCTCAATATAAGTATCATTATTAATAAAATTATTATTTTTAGAATTATTGTTATTAGTATTAGTATTATTATTAGTATTAAGGATATTATTAGTAACACCATTATGAGTAAAACCATTATTGTTATTATTATATTTATTACTAATAAAACCATTAACATTATTATCATTAGTAGAAAAATTATTATTATAGTTATTATTATCATTAGTAATATTATTATGATCCCTATTACTAAAAATATTTTTATCATTATTATTGAAATTAACCTTTTATTTAAACTATCATTTTTACTATTAAAAGTATCACTCTTATTATTATTAGAATTATCATAATTTTTATCATAAGTAGTATTACTTTTATCATTAGTATTATTTATATATTAAATAAAGATTGTCTATAAGGACATAAAATCTAACTATAGTAATACTTTAGTAATAAATGTTAATTATCTATATAAAAATAAATATATCTAATTAAGTTATTAGTAAAACTCATGATATAAAATAACTATATATATATATATATACATATATATATATATATATATATATATATATATATATATATATATATATATATATATATATATATATATATATATATATATATATATATATACATATATATATATACATATATATATATATATATATACATATATATATATATACATATATATATATATATATATACATATATATATATATATACATATATATATACATATATATATACATATATATATATATATATATATATATATATATATATATATATATATATATATATATATTGTTCGATTTCCATTACATATGTTAATATACATAAATGAATAATATAGGTTCGTGAATCCGAGGCCACCAATACACTTGTTCAATGACGTCATATGTATTTTTACTACAAAATACAGTATTGTGAGTTTCATTTGCCTTTTTACCCTTTATATTTTTGGGCTGAGAATACATGCACAATTTTTATAAATGTTTTACGAAATAGACACAAGTAATCAAAACTACATTATATGGTTGAATGATCGAAGCCGAATATGCCCCTTTTTGCTTGGTAGCCTAAGAATTAGGGAACATCACTAATTTTGAGAATTAGTGCACCCCTAATTGACGCGAATCCTAAAGATAGATCTATTGGGCCTAACGAACCCCATCCAAAGTACCGGATGCTTTAGTACTTCGAATTCATTTTTATCATGTTCGAAGGATTTCCCAGAATGATAGGGGATATTATGCATCTTGTTAATGTCGGTTACCAGGTGTTCAATCCATATGAATGATTATTTTTGTCTCTATGCATGTGACGTATATTTATGAGAAATGGAAATGAAAATCTTGTGGTCTATTATAATGATGGAAATGATTATTTATGTTAAACTAATAAACTCACCAACCTTTTGGTTGACACTTTAAAGCATGTTTATTCTCATGTATGAAAGAAATCTTCCGCTGTGCATTTTCTCATATTAGAGATATTACTTGGAGTCATTCATGACATATTTCAAAAGACGTTGCATTCGAGTCGTCGAGTTCATTAAGATTATTACTAAGTCAATTATAGTTGGATATATTATGAAATGGTATGCATGCCGTCAACTGTCGATGTAATGAAAGTTTGTCTTTTAAAAAGAACGAATGCAATGTTTGTAAAATGTATCATATAGAGGTCAAGTACCTCGCGATGAAACAAAAGGTATTTGTCCAGATGGATTAGGATGGGTCGTTATACATGGGAGGATTTAGCCACTAAATTTCTAAAAAAATTTATCCACCCTCCCTGCAAACCTGTTTAAGAAATGACATCACAAACTTTTCTCAAAAAGAAAATGAGTCATTGTGTCTAGCATGGAATAGAGTAAAGATGATGCTTAAAAGATGTCCGGATCAGTCGTTAAGTTGGGCAGACATAATCTGTACGCTTTACAATAGTTTGACCAAGGATGATAAGTCTCTCCTAGACATGGCCTCGCAAGGCAATTTCATGTCCCGAACAGCATATGAAGCATGGGATCTCTTGGACACAATAGCTGCACAACAGGAAGATTGGAACAACGAAGCTGCTGAGAAGGATGACGTCTTTACTCATACGGTAAAAATGCTGGAAACCAGGTTACAAGATCTCACCCTCATTCTTCAAGGTTTACCAATTCCTAGATACTCTGATGCTACTAGAACCAATCTAAGGTATCCTTACCCTAGATGGGCATACAAACAGCAAAATAGCTCGGAGCATAATATAATCTTCCCGTTGCACAAACCTACTCTCCACTCTAAGGAAATTTTAGTTGAATTTATGAAAATGCAATATATGATAAACCTTCAAGTCATAGAATGCCAGAACAAGTTCGACACTTTAATAAAGACTTTTGAAGAATTAATCACTAATTTTCAGCTTACGCTTAAACGATTAACCACTAAAATTGATATAGAGTATAGTGAGTTTGATGCCCTAGTAATTACTAGAGGAGGGAAGGAGGTAACTGTTAATATACCCATGCAAGATTTTTCCGATAAGGAACCTGTGCCAATTGACCCAGTCGTCAATCCACCGTAACCTATCTCTCCTAAGGCCTCGGAAATTATTCCGGGCGCCCGCATACCTTTCCCAGGTAGGCTTAGGAAGGAAAACAAGAAGCGCAATTCGTTAAGTATTGGGATATTATTAAGAATTTGCATTTGAATGTAAGTCTAGTAGATGCTTTAGTAGAAATGCCAAACTGCGCTAAATTTTTCAAAGAACTGCTTTCAAATAAAGAGAGATTAAGAGAGATAGTTAGCTTGCCCTTAAGTGAAGAATGATTGTTAGTGTTACAACATGGAATTCCCCCTAAGTTAGGAGATAAAGGAAGATTTACGGTACCTTGCTACCTACAAGATGTCCAAATTAGCAATGCGTTAGCAGACTTAGAAGCCAGTGTAAACCTAATGCCCTATTCGTTATTCAAAAAGCTAGGATTAAATGACTTAAGGCCAACCAGAATGACTATCCAACTCGCGGACAGATCAGTTAAAATTACTCGGGGAATCGCTGAGGATGTCCTAGTTAGAATGGATAAGTTCGCGTTTCCCGTTGACTTCGTCATTATGGATATTGAGGAAGACACGAAGGTCCCACTCATTCTTGGCAGACAATTCCTAAATACTGCCAAGGCCGTAATTGACGTTCACGAGAAATCATTAAAGTTAACGGTTGGAGGAGAAGAAATCACATTCAATGTTGATTGCCTCATGAACCATCCTAAGGAAGAAGATGTGAATCTCTCTGATTCTTTTCAAGAACTCGTCAACGAATACCTGGAAGAGACTATGGCTATATGTAGTCAAGATCAAATTTCTAAGGATCTGTTCTTTACAACTCCTGAAGGAAATCTTGACAACCATTCCGCCATAGACCTTAGTCAACACATATCCCCCCTCTCTGAAAGTAACTTTCTTGGCAATACTATTCAAATAGCACCACTAGGACAAGGCATTCCTTTACCTCTATTAAGGAGAAGACCGAATGAAGAAACAGATTTCATTCCGGTATATCAGGAACCCCAGTTAAGGGAAGACTGTGAGGAGTTTCCCGAACGTACCTTCGAAACTAAAGAAGACGTTTCTGAAGAGGAAGCATTAAGAAGGACAATTTACAAAAATGAAGAACAGATAGCATCAGTGGCCGCTATTGAAGAATCAGAATTCCAGGAGAAGTACGACTCGTTAGACCGAAAGGAGATAGCTAGGATGAAGCCATCTATCGAGGAGCCTCCGAAATTGGAATTGAAGAAGTTACCCGACAATCTGGAGTTTGCATTCTTAGAAGGAGAATCGCAACTCCCTGTGATCACATAGAAAGACCTCACACCACAAGAGAAGGCGAAATTGATTCAAGTTTTGAAATCACATAAGAAGGCAATTGCTTGGAAGATCTCCGACATTAAAGGGATCAGCCCCAACTATTGCACCCACAAGATGTTCATGGAATACGATTTCAAACATTTAATTCAGAGGCAAAAAAGGGTCAACCCTATGATTCAAGAAGTCATCAAGAAAGAAGTAATCAAACTTCTGGACATCGGTCTGATCTATCCCATCTCTGATTCACCATGGGTTAGTCCTGTTCAAGTGGTACCCAAAAAGGGAGGGACGACCGTAATTCAAAATGAGAATAATGAGCTTATTCCAACTCGGGAAGTCACCGGTTGTAGGGTTTGCATAGATTATCGTAAACTTAACGATGCAACCCGGAAGGATCATTTTCCATTACCTTTCATCGATCAAATGTTGGAACTTCTATCAGGAAATGAATACTACGGTTTCCTTGACAGCTTTTCCAGCTACTTTCAAATTCCCCTCGATCCAAATTACCAAGAGAAAACAACCTTTACCTGTCCTTATGTAACATTTGCATATCGACGTATGCCCTTTGGGTTATGCAATGCACCAGGTACATTCCAGCGATGCATGGTAGCAATATTCCACGACATGATTGAGCATTGTATGGAAGTCTTCATGGACGACTTCTCAGTCTTTGGTAGTACCTTTGATTCGTGCCTTTCAAAACTTGACAAGATGCTCACCCGGTGTGAAGAGTCAAATTTAGTTCTGAATTGGGAAAAATGTCACTTCATGGTAAAAGAAGGGATAGTTTTAGGACATAAGATCTCAAAAGTAGGAATAGAAGTTGATAAGGCTAAGATTGAGACCATTACTAAACTTCTAGAACCTACCACAGTAAGAGCGGTAAGGAGTTTCCTAGGACACACTGGTTTTTACCGACACTTCATTAAGGATTTTTCAAAGGTCACACGACCTCTCACTCATCTCCTAGGGAAGGAAGTCCCGTTTGTCTTCGATGAAGAATGTTGAAAAGCATTCAACTATCTGAAAGAGCAGCTAACACATGCGCCCATCATGATAGCTCCTGATTGGAGTCTACCCTTTGAGATCATGTGTGATGCAAGTGATTTCGCAGTTGGATCTGTGCTTGGACAATGGGTAAATAAACACTTTCATCCAATCTATTACGCAAGCAAAACCTTAACCGGAGCTCAAGAGAATTACACTACCACGGAGAAGGAGCTTCTAGCTGTAGTATTCGCCTTCGACAAATTCTGTTCCTATCTCATTCTGTCCAAGACTACAGTCTATATAGATAATTCAGCCCTCAAATATCTTTTCACTAATCAAGACATGAAACCAAGACTCCTACGATGGATCTTACTCCTTCAGGAATTCGATATTGAGATTAAAGATAAGAAAGGAGCAGAGAACGTCGCAGCAGATCATCTTAGTCTTTTGGAGAACCCAGCGATGGAAAAACTTGCTGAACAAGATATCAGAGATAAATTTCCGGAAGAACAGCTTATGAGTTTAGGACAAACTCACATAGGAACACAATTTACTGACACTCCTTGGTATGCCGACATGGCCAACTACCTAGTTGCCGGAGTAGTACAAAAGGGAATGAGTACCTCCCGAAGAAGGAAGTTCTTCAGGGATGCCAAGTACTACTACTGGGAAGATGCTTACCTGTTTAGAATTTGCCCTGATCAGATAATCAGGAGGTGCGTAGATGAAAAGCAAGCAGCAGGAATTCTTCACCAATGTCACCATGGACCAACTGGAGGTCATCATGGAGCAAATTTAACCGCGAGAAAAGTCTACGAATCAGGATTCTACTGGCCGTCTATATTTCGAGATGCGCAAGAGCGTGTAAAGCATTGCGACGCATGCCAAAGGCAAGGTATTATCTCTATGAAGAACGAGATGCCTCGGACTAATATCCAAGCTTGCGAGATCTTTGATATATGGGGATTAGACTTCATGGTCCCATTCCCAAAGTCTAACAGGAAAGAATATGTCCTCGTAGAGGTAGATTACGTCTCCAGATGGGTTGAAGCTCAAGCATTTCCAACTAATGATGCCAAAGTCGTCACAAATTTCCTAAAGAGACTATTCTGCAGATTTGGAGCTCCCCGTGCGATAATAAGTGATAGAGGCACACACTTCTTTAATACTCAGTTTATGAAGGTGATGCAACAATACAGAGTTACCCACAAAATGTCCACTGCCTATCATCCGCAGACCAACGGACAAGCAGAGGTCACGAATAAAGCACCTAAAAGAATCTTAGAACGAACTGTTGGCCATCCTGGAAATAAATGGGCCGAGAAGCTAGATGATGCTCTGTGGGCATTCCAGACTGCCTACAAGAATCCTCTAGGAACTACACCCTACCGCATGATCTATGGAAAAGCTTGTCACCTTCTGCTAGAACTTGAATATATAAAGCTCTCTGGGCGCTGAAGACCTGCAACCTCGATCCCTCAGTTACAGGCAGGCATAGGAAAATGCAAATGAACGAACTCGCCGAATTGAGAGACCAAGCATATGAAACGTCATACATCTACAAGGAACGAACAAAGCTTACGCATGATGCAAAATTGATCCCTACAAAGTTCGCCCCTGGAGATAAAGTTCTTCTCTTTAATTTTCGATTCAAGAAGTTTGCGAGAAAATTTAGATCAAGATGGAGTGGCCAATACAAAGTTGTACATGCTTTTTCACACGGAGCCGTGGAATTGGAAGGACCTACTGGTAACTTCAAAGTTAATGGCCACCAGTTGAAAGATTATCTAAAAGACCACGATAGGGAGGAGCACCTCTTCTCCTTTGATCCATTCTGAAGATCTGACAAGGAAAATTCGAGCTGTAACGACTTGATAAACAAAGCGCTCTTGGGAGGCACCCCTTGCTTATCCTTTTTATTTCAATTATTTTCAGTCTTAAGATATTTTCTGTGTACTAACAACTAAGCGCCATACTTGCGCTTAGTACTTACAAGTTTGTTGAATGTGTTCAGGTAAAATGCCAAGTTCAGGAGCTTCAGCTTACATTCCAGTTCGCAGGAGGAGGACTCCTAGAGTTTACTCTTCCGGAAGCAGTGCTGATCAGAACAGGCCATCAACAGGGCAAATAGGCCCAAGGCGATTGATATTGGAGAGCGTTGAGGAGGATATCGGCACAGCACTGCCAGCTCCTCCTATTCGACGATCTAGACGTTTAGCCAGGAAACCAGCCGAGCACACATAGTTGCCAGATACGCATGAGCCAAAGATAGTGATACATTATGGAGCCACTTTGAGTGACCCTGATGTTGCATGGGCACTATTTAGAGATCAGCAGAGACTCTATAGAGCTCTGAGAGCATACCTCCAGCGCGAGGGGATGCCACGCAGTACTCTGGACCCGTCTTCATTTAGGCTAGCGCGCCGTGTTCAGCCGACACGACAAGCTACACCCAGGCGTTCCACACCGGCCTCAGTTACTCAGTTGCCTCAGCTACTATGCTTGCACACGCTACTCCTATTCCCATCACGCCGCCTGCTCCAGTCGCCGAGCCAGTTCCAGTCACTGAGTTACCAGAGGGTTGTCACCTAGTCACTATTCACATTTCAGTGGAGCCACCAACGGCCCAGGCGTTTGAGATCACTGGGAGCATGATAGTGCTCTAAATGAACATATATTTAGGCACAATATCCTTCCAATATGTAAAGCTTTTAGTTGCAATTGTTCCATTTTTATGTAATATTCGTTTAAATAAATAAGTGCGAAGACAAAAGAAGAAAACGACGATTTGAAGAAGCAAATGACCAAAAAGCTCAAATGTACAAGATATAATTCAAGTGGTTCAATTTATTGATAAGAAACGTCTCAAAATTACAAGAGTACAAGACGCAAAACGCAAAGTACAAGATATTAAGTAGTACGCAAGGACATTCGAAAATCCGGGACCGAGACTAAAGTCAACTCTCAACGCGCGACGCAACGGACTAAAAATTACAAGTCAACTATGCACATGAATATAATATAATATATAATTAATTCTTAAAATTATATATATATATATATATATATATATATATATATATATATATATATATATATATATATATATTTATATATTATATTATATATTAAAACCCTCAGTAAACAAGAAAACAAAGTTATGTGAGTTATCCCTAGACTCCATGCGATCACATGGAAAATGCAATGGAAATCCATGCGATCGCATGACCAACTTTTTCTGGCCACATTCCTATAAAAGGCAGTCTTTTGCTCGAGTATCATATCCATCTATCCTCTCTATCTCTCTGTAATATATATATATATATATATATATATATATATATATATATATATATATATATATATATATATATATATATATATATATATATATTATAATTATAATTATAATTTTAATTTTAATTTTAATTTTAATTTTAATAATAATGAGGGTATGTTAGCGAATGTTGTAAGGGTGTAAGTCGAAATTCTATCCGTGTAACGCTACGCTATTATTAATCATTGTAAGTTATGTTCAACCTTTTTAAATTAATGTCTCGTAGCTAAGTTATTATTATGCTTATTTAAGCCGAAGTAATCGTGATGTTGGGCTAAATATTAAGATTGGGTAATTGGGCTTTGTACCATAATTGGGGTTTGAACAAAAGAACGACACTTGTGGAAATTAGACTATGGGCTATTAATGGGCTTTATATTTGTTTAATTGAATGATAGTTCGTTAATTTAATATAAAGATTTACAATTAGACGTACCTATAAATAACCACATACACTCGATCGGACAAGATGGGCGGGATATTTATAAGTACTAATAATCGTTCATTTAACCGGACACGGGAATGGATTAATTGTCAATGGACTTATTAAAACAGGGGTGAATTATATACAAGGAAAATTGGTATAATTATAGTTTAAGTTCCCAATTAGTTGGAATATTTGACTTCAGATATAAGGATAATTTGACGAGGACACTCGCACTTTATATTTATGACTGATGGACTGTTATGGACAAAAACCAGATGGACATATTGAATAATCCAGGACAAAAGACAATTAACCCATGGTAATAAACTAAAATCAACACGTCAAACATCATGATTACGGAAGTTTAAATAAGCATAATTCCTTTAATTCATATTTCATCGCATTTTTATTTACTGTCATTGTATTTAATTGCACTTTTAATTATTGTACTTTTTAATTATCGCACTTTTATTTATTTTCATTTTATTTATCGCACTTTTAATTATCGCACTTTAATTATTGTCATTTACTTTACGCTTTAAATTAAGTCTTTTATATTTTTAATATTTTACATTAGGTTTTAACTGCGACTAAAGTTTTAAAATCGACAAACCGGTCATTAAACGGTAAAAACCCCCTTTTATAATAATAATACTACTTATATTTATATTTATACAAATATAGTTGTTTAAAATATAGCGTTAAACTTGGCTAGCTTCCTGTAGAACGAAACAGACTTACTAAAAACTACGCTACTGTACGATTAGGTACACTGCCTATAAGTGTTGTAACAAGGTTTAGGTATATCCACTCTATAAATAAATAAATAACTTGTGTAAAAATGTATCATATTTAATAGTATTTCGTAGTAAAAATATAACTATTTCATATACACCTCTACGCACATCAAGTATTTTTGCGCCGCTGCCGGGGACTGTTTAAACGCCGGAAGCGAAATGCTATATAAAAAAAAGATTTTTATTAAGTCTTAGTTTACTTTTGTAAAAAATAAAAATAAAATACGTTTTAAATATTAAAAATATAAAAATATAAAAAGAAAAACAAAATTTATATATTTTTAAGAGTATGTTAAATATATATATAAAATTATAAAGTTTCTTTATTTTATTTTAGTTTTTAAAAATTAAAGTTTTTATTTATTTTATATCAATATTCTATAAAAATATAAAACAGAAAAAAAAAATAATTAAAAGTGTAAACGGGCTACACTGTAGCAGCCCAAATAATCTGGCCCGATTTTCTAATTCATGCGACCGCATGAATCCAAAGGCTAAAACTCATGCGACCGTATGAGGTAACCTGACACGCCCAACTAAACCTGCCGACAGCATTAATTACGGATTATTATTAATATTAAACCCTAATTAGGGTTTAGTTTTATATTAATTAATTTTAGTTTTAATTAATTTTTATTTTTAAGTTTAATTAGTTTTATTAATATATAAAAATTAATACTTTTATAAAATAAATATAAAAATAATATTTTTATAAAAATAAATAATTTTATCACTTTTTATACCTTTTTATATTTCATATCTTTTTTATCGTTAATTCATAATTGTATATTTTTCGCTCGTAATTAGTTTTAATATAGTATTTGCCGTAGTTATTTTTATTTCTAGATTTTTAGGCTTTGCCGTAAAATTCCTTAAGTGCTTTTTCTTTAGACTAAGATTTAAGTGCTTTAGAATTTTGCGACGCCGTTTTATAAATTCTAGTACTTTTTAAGTTATTACCGTTTTGGATATAGTATTTCTTTTAAGCTTTAATACTTTTAGACGTAACTTTTAATTCTTAATTTTTAGACTTTTAAGTTTCGACGCGCTACTTTCTTATTATTATTTTTCGACCTTTTATTTTTTGACGTTTTCCGACGCGCTCTTTTTCTTTCTTATTTCTCGACGCTTTAGTTTTTAGGACATAGAATTTTCTATTTCTTCTCTAAAATTTCTTTAAACTTCAACGAAAAGTTATTTTAAGTGGTTAAATTGATAGACATCCAAAATTTTCTGGTTCGTAGTAATAGTTGGATTTGTTAGTGGCGAGTTGTGGGCTTCCGATTTAAAGGGTCCTGGCTACCTACTGCATCTATTGGCTATTAGAAACGTGGGCAAAATCAGAAAAGTCTATTAATTTGATAACTTATATAATTTTTATTTTTATAACTAATAGGATATTCAGTGAATGCACCGAGCAAAAAGTTCACCACCTTTTATACGTTCACCACCTGTAACTCGATCAAGACATCTAGCCAATATTGTTGCCGTTGATTTTTCTTTAGAATCGTCATCCAGTCGACCAATTACTCCAATTCAAATTTTCGATAATCCATTTTTTGAACCCGACCTCACAATTGAGAATCCGGAGGATATTCAAGGACAATTCAGAGATCCTGAACCACTAATCATTCCTTTTGAGCTAAAAATTACTCATCCGGAGATTGTCAAGGAAGAAACCGTTAAATCAGAATCCTCTAGTGATTCGTATTCAACAAAATCAATTATGGAAGTAACAGAACCTCTAAATATGGAAGACCGAATGAGAGCCACACGCACGGGCCAAGGTCACACCATTATTAAGCCAGACATTAATGTGCCAGATTATGAAATCAAATGACAAATCCTACACATGGTAACTAATCAATGCCAATATAGTGGTACGCCAAAAGAATATCCAAATGAACATCTTCGAACATTTAATAGGATCTGTACTCTATTCAAAATTAGAGAAGTTGAGGATGAACAGATCTATCTCATGTTATTTCCCTGGACTTTAAAGGGAGAAGCCAAAGATTGGTTAGAATCGTTACCTAAAGGGGCGATTGATACATGGGATGTCTTAGTTGAGAAATTTCTTAAAAGATTCTTTCCGGCATCCAAAGCCGTGAGACTTCAAGGAAAAATTGTTACATTCACACAGAAGCCAAATGAAACTCTATATGAGGCGTGGACAAGATTCGGAAAATTGTTGAGAGGATGTCCTCAACACGGTTTAGATACTTATCAAATAGTACAAATATTCTACCAAGGTGTCGACGTTGCTACACGAAAAGACATCGACATAGCAGCTGGTGGTTCCATTATGAAGAAAACTGTAACTGAAGCTTACAAAATCATTGATAACACAACATCCCACTCGCATGAGTGGCATCAGGAAAAAGATATTTTTCGTTCATCTAAAGCAGCTAGAGCCGATTCTAGCCATGACTTTGATTCCGTTCACGCAAAAATAGATGCTTTCGAGAGACGAATGGAAAAGATGAATAAAGATATTCACGCAACACGAATCAGTTGTGAGCAATGCGGTTGACCACACTTAACGAAAGATTTCCACATTAAGCAAATGATGGAACAACGTGAGAATGTTTCCTACATGAACCAAAGGCCGGGAAATAATTATCAAAATAATTATAAACCACCAAGGTCAAACTTCAATCGAAATCAAAACATTCTTTACAATCCAAATGGGCCAAACAATAACTCGTATAACCAACAAGGTCTGAATAACCAACCAACTCAAAACAACACTTTCAATCAACAAAAACCTATCTTATATAAACCACCACAACAAACCGAAGAGAAAAAGCCAAATCTGGAAGAAATGATGGCAAAGCTAATGGAATCTCAAACACAATTTATTACATCTCAAAACCAAACAAATGAGAGGTTTGATCAGTCATTAAGAACTCAACAAGCTTCCATTTTGAATCTAGAAAAACATGTAGGTACTCTTGCTAGCATGATGAGTGAGAGGGAACAAGAAAAGCTACCGAGTAATACTGAAGTAAATCCTCGGAATGAGAATGTTAATATGGTCTCAATAAATTCTGAAAAACTAGCATCAGAAGATGGGAAGGTTTTTGATGTGAGTAACAATGAAAAAGTTACAACACAACCACCACCCGAGTATGTAAAGCCAGTGGTGGCACCATACAGACCACCCATCCCGTTTCCAAGAAAAGGAGTTGAGTATGAGCAAGTAATAGGTAATAAAGTTTGTGATACCTCTGAAAAGAAGAACAAGAATAAGAAAGTGCAAGAAACAAAAACCGTAAAGATAAACCCGGTGAATACAGTTCCACCAAAACTTCCACCCAGGTTGGGTGATCCGGGTGAATTTATTGTTCCTTGTCTACTTAGTGATTGTGTCATGTATGATGCACTAGCAGATTTAGGTGCGAGTGTGAGTGTTATGCCTCGTTCATTATATAAGAGATTAGGAGTTGGTGATTTAAGTCTAACATAGATGAGTGTTTGACTCTTTGATCAAACCATTAGGCACCCAGTTGGAATTGCTGACAACCTACCCGTTCAAGTGAGTAATTTAACCTTTCTAGTCGAATTTATTGTCATTGACATAGAAGAGGACCCTAACATTCCTCTAATTTTAGGTCGACCATTCTTAGCGTCCACCAGGGCATTATTTGATGTAAGAGAAGGTAGAATGAAACTTAGTGATGGTGAAAAATCAGTCACCTTTGTGATTCGAAATACTAAATCTCCACCAACTACAACCGTTGAACCAACAAAAACGATTGGTAAGAACCATGTTGTTTTACCAACTCCAACGGTAGTGCTTAACAATAATAAAACGCCTAAGTGTGGGGAAGATGAAGTAAACCCTAATGATGACCTGATAACAAAGAACCCCGTTGTTGATACTAAATTAAATGACTCCGTTAGTAACAGTTCAATGAAGAAACTTATAAAACGGATTCGCGATGCTAGAACCAAGGGGAACTTTAAGTTATGTAACCGGTTAGTATCCAATCTATCGCCTAAAGAAAAGGCAAAACTAGTTGAATTTGTGGATATTACACAAGAATCCGACCAATGGCTTAAAGCAAAAGTCATAGATATGCAAGTTGATTATGGTCCAAGAGAAATTGACAATGAAGTTAATCACAATTTTGACACCACAGCTACCTAAGTGTGGGAAGATTCAAATGTTCTAAAAGGAAAAAAAAGTCTAGAGTTAGTTGTTCTATTCTCGTGTAGTTCAGAGAATGGAATCTGATTGGTCTTTTCCACTAGCAGACACTAAAGAACTAGTTTTCTCCCTCCATTCTGAATTTTTGTTTTATAGGTTTTGTATGAAATTAATATGCTTTTTAAATTTAAGTTTTGTGTAAATTTAAAAACAAAATTTACTTTATTTCATTAAGTTTAAAAAATGATTTCTAAAATTCATCGTAAGTTGAAGACTAGGTCATGGAACCGAAATTGCATTACCCGAGGGCGGGGCGAAAAATTTTGTTATCATTATTTTTAATTTTATTGATCTAAAGTATACAAAAAAAAAAAAACCCAAAAATCTTTGCTTTTAAAACAATCGCTTTAAAAATGACAAATTTTAAATTTTGTCGAGGGATGGAGTAGGTAAACATACCGAA
Organism: Rutidosis leptorrhynchoides; assembly: GCF_046630445.1. Classification (NCBI taxonomy): domain Eukaryota; kingdom Viridiplantae; phylum Streptophyta; class Magnoliopsida; order Asterales; family Asteraceae; genus Rutidosis; species Rutidosis leptorrhynchoides. The sequence goes on along the minus strand of NC_092336.1, from coordinate 358,501,966 downwards.
ACTACCTAAAGTAAAAGGAAACAAATTTTAATTAAAAATTATTCATTTAAATTGTTTTAATAAATAAAGGTTTTATAAAAAATATATATAATATATAATATATATATATATATATATATATATATATATATATATATATATATATATATATATATATATATATATATATATATATATATGTTTGTAGTTATCTTATATACAAAATAGGGTAAAACAGCGCACTTTCAAAGACTGACATTAAGTTCAGCAAAAGCTACTAATTTTGACGACAAGACGCAAAATATCAAATGTAATATAAAATAATATGTTGCAAACTCGGTGTTTTTAATCACTTTTCTACACTAATCACCCTCATGAATTTATAATTATGGTCTGATTTCATGCAAATGAGGGCATTGCATGATCTTAAGTGTGGCTGATTTCATACAAATGAGGGCATTGCATGATCTTAAGTGTGGGGAAGGGTTATAAATTCTCTCGGGTTTACACTTAGTTTAATTGCCAAATTTTGTGAAAATTTGAAAAATTTTCAACTAAATGAATTCAAAATCATGTTTATACATATTTATGAACGATAAAACTTGGTGTTAATACCAAAATTATTGTTACCTCGGAGAGAACATCAATGGAGAAACAACCCAAAAATGTTAGAATTTATTTAAAATGGAATAGAGGAGAATAAAAAGGCAAAGAAAAAAATAAATAAAAGCTAAGTGTGGGAAGAATTTACCAAGTTATTTAAAACACATATCACATATGTTTGTACAAGATTATTACAGGTACTTTTGCTTTAGACTAAACTAATCAGTTTTACCCGATTTACTGTAATATATTTGAAAGAAAGATGGATCTACACGATGAATCAATTCCATCATTAAAAGGAAGTAAAGTCTTCCGAAAAAGACACGCGCTTTTTGATTTAGGTCAGGAAGTTGTCGTCCAGACCAGCTGTAGGTTGACGAAAAATCTAGAAAAGTCATCTCTAAAATCAGCAGGAAATCCACGGACCTCAGCATCAAATAGGGTCACCAAGTGGTCAGACTTATCCTAACCATAAGAGGATCTGTCTCGTAAAATGGGAAGGGCGCCGTGCAAATTAGCTTGATAAGACTAATAAATCAGACCCCCAGAAAGGATAATCTCCTTAAAGATTAAAAATCAGTATTTAAGCCTGATATTACTCAATCATTGAGATTGACTTTAAAGGTTGAGAATTACAAACTCATGGAATGCAATGATATCTAAACTCGAGCTTGAACGAGAAAATATTTTGATCAAAATTAAAACCGATTTGTTTTCTGAAAACCCATTTTCAATGCGTTCATTACCATTGAACATAAAATCCTAGGAATTCACCTGGAATTCATTAGGTCATCTGAACCAAATTGGGTGTCAACCGTAAGAATGGTGGTTGCATAGCATGGTCGAAGATAGGACCTTATGCCAGACTGAAAAACTATAGGGTGATCTTTACTATTGCTCCTACAAAGGATAGTAATTGCATCCGACACGATATAGACCATAAGCAAAAGCATGTCACGGGACATTGCCTTAACAGTTGCTTGTTCAACGCTTTCTTTTACAACCGGACGGTAGTTTACCGAAAGGTAATATACGGAACAAGTATACTGGATGTGTTGCTTTCCTAATACAAGGTTAGCAAGTGGGTGACACAAAACCGCAAGTTTTGAGCTAAAATTTTAAATATGAAACCCACGCAACCCACAAAAATATTTTGCAAACACTGGTGATGGGTTATTTCGGAAAACTTATCTAGGGTAAAAGCTAGAATGAATTTTTAAAAGATCAAATTTTTTCATAAAGATCCAATTTCCTTAAGGATCTAAATTTTTATAAGTCATGTGGGACTGTAAACCACATCGTTACTATCATTGTTTATACCGCCGTATCAAAATCATTGATGTATAAAGTGTGAGAATAAAAAAGTGATTCGAGTAAAGTGTGATTTTAATTTCAAATTCTGTATTACTTGAGGACAAGCAACGCTCAAGTGTGGGGATATTTGATTGTGCTCCAAATGAACATATATTTAGGCACAATATCCTTCCAATATGTAAAGCTTTTAGTTGCAATTGTTCCATTTTTATGTAATATTCGTTTAAATAAATAAGTTCGAAGACAAAAGAAGAAAATGACGATTTGAAGAAGCAAATGACCAAAAAGCTCAAATGTACAAGATATAATTCAAGTGGTTCAATTTATTGATAAGAAACGTCTCAAAATTACAAGAGTACAAGACGCAAAACGCAAAGTACAAGATATTAAATAGTACGCAAGGACGTTCAAAAATCCGGAACCGGGACCAAAGTCAACTCTCAGCGCGCGACGCAACGGACTAAAAATTACAAGTCAACTATGCACATGAATATAATATAATATATAATTAATTCTTAAAATTATATATATATATATATATTATATTATATATAAAAACCATCGGCAAACAAGAAAATAAAGTTATGTGAGCTGTCCCTAGACTCCATGCGATCGCATGGAAAATGCAAAGGAAATCCATGCGATCGCATGGCCAACTTTTTCTGGCCACATTTCTATAAAAGGCAGTCTTTTGCTCGAGTATCATATCCATCTATCCTCTCTATCTCTCTGTAATATATATATATATATATATATATATATATATATATATATATATATATATATATATATATTATAATTATAATTATAATTATAATTATAATTTTAATTTTAATTTTAATTTTAATTTTAATAATAATGAGGGTATGTTAGCGAATGTTGTATGGGTGTAAGTCGAAATTCTGTTCGTGTAACGCTACGCTATTATTAATCATTGTAAGTTATGTTCAACCTTTTTAAATTAATGTCTCCTTGCTAAGTTATTATTATGCTTATTTAAGCCGAAGTAATCGTGATGTTGGGCTAAATATTAAGATTGTGTAATTGGGCTTTGTACCATAATTGGGGTTTAAACAAAAGAACGACACTTGTAGAAATTAGACTATGGGCTATTAACGGGCTTTATATTTGTTTAATTGAATGATAGTTCGTTAATTTAATATAAAGATTTACAATTAGACGTACCTATAAATAACCACATACACTCGATCAGACACGATGGACGGGATATTTATAAGTACTAATAATTGTTCATTCAACCGGACACGGGAATGGATTAATAGTCAATGGACTTATTAAAATAGGGGTGAATTATAAACAAGGAAAATTGGTATAATTATAGTTTAAGTTCCCAATTAGTTGGAATATTTGACTTCGGATATAAGGATAATTTGACGAGGACACTCGCACTTTATATTTATGACTGATGGACTGTTATGGACAAACACCAGATGGACATATTGAATAATCCATGACAAAAGACAATTAACCCATGTTAATAAACTAAAATCAACACGTCAAACATCATGATTACGGAAGTTTAAATAAGCATAATTCTTTTATTTCATATTTCATCGCATTTTTATTTACTGTCATTGTATTTAATTGCACTTTTAATTATTGTACTTTTTAATTATCGCACTTTTATTTATTGTCATTTTATTTATCGCACTTTTAATTATCGCACTTTAATTATTGTCATTTACTTTACGCTTTAAATTAAATCTTTTATATTTTTAATATTTTACATTAGGTTTTAACTGCGACTAAAGTTTTAAAATCGACAAACCGGTCATTAAACGGTAAAAACCCCCTTTTATAATAATAATACTACTTATATTTATATTTATATTTATACAAATATAGTTGTTTAAAATATAGCGTTAAACTTGGCTAGCTCCCTGTGGAACGAACCTGACTTACTAAAAACTACACTACTGTACGATTAGGTACACTGCCTATAAGTGTTGTAGCAAGGTTTAGGTATATCCACTCTATAAATAAATAAATAACTTTTGTAAAAATGTATCATATTTAATAGTATTTCGTAGTAAAAATATAACTATTTCATATACATCTCTACGCACATCAGAGCATACCTGACGAGGAGCCTGGAGATGCCGTCAGACTTACGTCTGGATTCATTACTAGGCCCTGAGTTGGATATAGGGCAACCTCTCGAGTACTTGCTGAACCTAGAAGATGATGAGATCTTTAGATACTTCGCAGAGCCGACTCAGCGCATTGACCAGGATAGTATCCCATAGACTACTTTATCTTTATTTTATCTTTTAAGTTTTTATCTTTTTAAAGCATTGTACTGAAAAAGTTATATATAGTGGAAATGATGTCTTTCTCTTTTTGTTCTTCATGCAGAAATATTATCAAAAGAGACTGGTCCGTAGGAGATTGACCGTAGGAAGGCCCAGCGCTAGGAAAGTAACGCGGCCATAGGGAAGTAATCCTTCCTCAAACCTGTTTTGATTATAACGCACTAAAATCTCTAATTGTGGGGTAACCCCCGCAACTAACTTAGAATTTTAGAAGTCAATGTCCTTAATTTATATAGTATCGAAATATTCTTTCTAGAGAACATTAGGGGCAATGTTCTTTTAAGTGTGGGGTAATGGGTAAGGTTTTTAAAGGTCGAAGTTTTAATAGTCAAGTAACCATAAAATGCCAAGTTTTGAAAAATTCGTTTGTCCAAAAGTAATTAAGCAATGGATATTGGGTAATTTTGAAAAATTCTTACCTTGTTTTTGCCCAGAAGATCTAATAAAATTGCTAGAAATCGGTTTTCGGAACATTTATTAGAACGGAACGAATAAGCTGAAACTTATGTTTTGTGTCAAAAGATTTCTTTTAAGAAATATGTAAAAGGCTACGCATGATCAAGCACGACCCCTACTCCTAAAAAGTGAGGAATCTTGGACCCAAAGTATCTGTATGACCCATCAAATCTACAGTACTTTTTTATTTCAATTGATGAGCGTGCCGGTGTACGGTTCAAGTTAGAACTTAGTTCAGACATACGTTTCAAGACCAATGGTTAGTAAGCACCATACGTGGTGCAGGTGCGATACTCCTTCCGAAATCATTCTGAATAGAGAAGACAAAACCCTCCGTTTCTGTTTCCACTCCACGCAATTTAAACCGACCAAATCACATAAAGAGTTGATGAATCAGAAATATTCACCCCAAATTCACTCCCAAAATACACACTTTACCATTCACTCTCCTTTCCATTTACCAAAAGATCCAGAGATTAATAAAGAGAAAGATCGATCAAATTCGCTTCAAAAGCACTAGTTGAAAGATTCCGAACCCCTGATTGTTTTTTATAGGTCAAAAACCTATTTTTAGTGGATTATCACTTCCTCTCTGGGCACCAGGAATGAAAGACAAAAGTTATGAAGAAAGGGTATGCCGAAAAAAATATGATTAAGAAAGAGCAAAGTCTCTAAATAAGGCAAAAAGAAACCCGAGGAGATGCCCTAAAGAAGAATGCTGGAAGAGCAAAAGAAAATTCTAGACAAAGTCTTAGCAAAATCCGCCTCTTTCGAAGAAAACCTTTACGGAATTCTAAGCCATTCTCTATCCAAAATGGATACTATAAAGAATCAAAGTCTATCAATTCTATCAAAAATAAAAGATCTGGATTCCTTTCACCGAATCATAAATTTCCAACCAAAACCTATAACCCGTCTTCCTCTTGAAAGAATTCTTAGGAAGAAGATCAGTTCTGTCCTTACTTAACCGGTGGAGATATCGATGCTTTACCAAGCCTACGATGAGAACTATTACACGACTGGCTTCTGAGAGACAATACAATTAGAATAGGATACCTTAAACACTTGAGTGATACGAGTGATCCATCAGTGAGGAGCCTGATCATGTATACTCTACATCTGAGAGTTGGAAAGTACGCCTTTTCCACTATGAAAGCAATTGAAATCTAGCAACCAAATCATCGAAGCTCGAAACTTTTTCTAATACTTTCGAAAGATGTGCCGACTTCTGATGAAGGCATAATAAAAAGATCTACGGGTAGGGCAAGGGAGAATCTATTAGAAAGATCCTTATATTCCCACTTTTTGCTTGAGGACAAGCAAAGCTAAGTGTGGGGTATTTGATATCGGGCAAAAAGTCACGTTTTTACCCCCTAAATTAAGCCCTAGAACAATAAAGATTAAAACTTTGTCGGTAGAATTATCGCTTTTTTGGTTGATTTTGTAGATTAAGTAATTACAAAGGTGATGCAAAAAGAATCAAGTAAAACGGAGCTAAAACGAAGATTCTAGAGCGAAAATGGTGAAAGACAAGAAATCAAGTTACTATCCAGTGAATCAAGGCTGACCAGCACCGAATACGGCCTGCCAGTATGGGGTACGGCCTACCAAACGGTCCAGCAAACGGCCCCTTAATACGGCTTGCCATGCAAACGGCCTGCCAAATACGGCTTGCCATGCAAACGGCCTGCCAAATACGGCCTGCCAAACGGCCTGCCATACAGCCTGCCAGCCGTTTGCAGGCAAAAATGGGGTCTATTTAAAGGGCCCTCTCCATCCATTCCAACACACACTTAACTTGCAAATCATTTTATATTTTCAATCTTTTAGTTAGTTTTAGTAGTAGTTACTTTAGCTTTTATTTTTCGGAGGATATCCCGGCGAGTCCCTGCGATCTCGGGCAGATTTGTTCGGCCTTTTCAGGTTTTTATCCGAAACGCTTTTCTTTTGTATTAAACATGTATTCTTACTTTTTATGTTTAATAATACGTTCCGATATTGCCATGTTAGCTTAATTTATCTGTATGTTGCCATGATAAAAGTTTGGGTTAGTGTAATTATGTTAATTTAGTACGATTACTGTTATAATACCGAACTAGGAAGTCTGATAGATTTGTATGCTAGCATCTTAAGGATTGACCAACCTAGGTTGTGATCAGGACTTGTCTACCTATATGGAATTAGCTACTTCATAGGATTAAGACCCCTAGTTATACTGTATCTAAAGATTCTATGAACTCGGTATGGCCGGAGTTCCCGAGAGGCATCTGATGCACTTTCAGGACACGAAACTTAGGAATTGAGACATGAATGACCTAGTATGCCTATTGACTGTTCCGAAGAGACCTCTTAGGAGCTGTTAAGATCTAGTTAGTGCCTTTACTGTATGACCCAAGCCTATTGCATGTTCTTGTTTGATTGTTGCCTTAGGTCTTAGTCATACCAACATTTTAGGTATTCATTAGATTTCTATCTACTTTACTATCAGTATATTAACTGTGATGCTGTATAATGTTTGAATTGTTGTGATCTCATTAGTATGATGAAATGGTTGTTAGTTTTCACCTAAGGTTTTGCCAACTTAAACCGACGGACTCCTTCCATTTGTGATCAGTGTTCAATCAACACGGCACGTTGTTATTCAGTTACCTAAACTGATAACAAGGTTTAGGATTAGAGCTTAACTCACTAATAAACCTAGTACTCTACTGAGGATAACCTCTGAGGTATTGTTACACTTCAGTTATACGACTAAGTGACATACTTCTCACTACTCAAAGAGAACTCCGAGAGTTCAGAGATAAGTAGGTCTGTGTAATTGGCTCATCCAACCAGATCTACATCAATCCAAGCATAGTCTTAACATAAGCATAATTACCTTCCCTAACCCAATACTGATATCTTGGTCAACATTTCCCTGATCTGCATACTCCGGATATCCTTCCACTTAATTTACTTTTCTGCATTTAGGACCTTTAGCTAAAATCAACTACTATCTTTTATATAGGTAATTTAACTAAAAGACAATTATCCACTTGATCTTCAATTCGTTAATCAGGATAAAAAAACGACACTAGGTTAACTTACACCTTCTACACCTTAGAAAGTAAAAGTAAATTTAGGCCCCGCAAAATATAAATAAATGAAGACACTGTGTGCTACCGAATCGGACATCCTGCGACTTAACGACACCGCAAAATAAAACCGTCCGTTAGTGGCAAATCAATGATCATTAATAGCCTTCAAAGCAGTCATGTAAGATTGAAAATTTGGATCAAGTGAAGGAGATGAAACATGATTAGCCATTGGTGTGTGATTCAAAACAACATGTGATTGAGGCATAACACAATCTTTATGCGACCTTGGAGAAAAAAGTTGACCTTGTTGACCTTCTTAATAACACAAGTTGACTTAGGGTTAAAAGAAAAGTGTGAGCCACATTTTTAGTAATATTCTCAGAAGTAGAATCAATAATAGGAAGCTCTTGGTCATACATATTTATAGGTTTAGTAGTAGGTAAGAAAGAGGAAATTAGTTGCAAAAACTGCTGCTCGAACATAAATCTGTAGCCGGGACAAGAAGTATGATCAAGTGCAAGAGAAGGGTTTTTAGATGTTATCGGCGTTAACACTTCGATCATCGGTTAGGATAACCCTTATTGAGATGATGATCTATGAAAGGGCGATTATGGCTGATCGTCGGTGAGGGAAAAACCCTACACATGGTGTAGGTAAAACCCTAGAAGATGGTGATGAGAGGCAAAGGCCGTATCTCATATACCGTATATAATTGTATAAGATCGTTATGATTATTCCTTAGAGGATGTGATTCCATCTCTGATTGTTGATCCGTAGAGGATATGTGTTGAATGAATGAGGTTAGGGCTTATATTTATAGTGAAACCCTAACTCTAAAAGACCCTCAATTCATTCTAGATCCTTCCCAAATAATTGTCATAAATAAAGGAATGATTGCTCGTTTCACAAACATATATTTAATATCTAAATTTACACTTAAACATGGACTCAACTATGTAACAAGAATACGAGAAATTTTGACTCGGTAGTTGCAATTAGTAAGTATTCCGTTTAAGGTTCGTCCTAAGAGAGCGGTAGTTGCTAGTTGAATATATGTAAACTCATGATCATCCTAGGTTGTGTTTGATTGGGGGGTTTTGAAGTTTAGATATTAAGAAGACTAATTTAAATTAAACTAAGAACTAAGTGATTAAGTAAATATTAATATTAAATGCATGCACATTTATTTAATCCACTTGAAGCATTCTGGTTATTCTTTTGTTCACTTAAGGTCTAATTGTGCTTAAACATTAAACTAGTATCCCTAATAGATGTTATAGTGATCAAATCAATACTTGTGAATTTCAATAAGCTTATACCAATTGATTTTAGTTGAATCATGCAATTATCACAAGTACTTAGCCTAGGTTAAAGTCCCCTAAAACCTTTTGGTGATCAAAATCCCTTAAGAAAACCAAAACTCACTATGTTGACTAAGGACCAATTGATTACCACCCCAAACCAAGGCCCCAATCCCTTGAAAGCCTTAAATTGATTGTCTAGATCACCTAAGTATTTAAGTACAAATTGCTTCACTAATCAAATCCCTTTGAATGCTACACAACTCATATAATCAAAGTCAAGTCCAAAACAATCATAACAAAGGATCTTGTGACTAATTCTAGTGACAAATTACAATCATCAACTATAAATTAATTTAAACACAATCATAAATCATCAGTATGAACAACCCTTTAGCTAACAAGTTTCATAAGCAAGTGCACACAAGAAAATCTAGCCAATCATGGCTAGAACAAGATCAATACAAGCTAATAAAGTAAATCTAAACATGATTAAGCAATAAGCAAGAGTAAATTGTACCAAACTTAAGAAATTACAAAAATGACAAATGAAGAATATGAAGATGATGAAGAACAAGCCCTAAATCTTGATTCAACCTTCAAATCCTTGATGTAGAATGGAATGATGGAAACTTGATGAAAACCTTAATAAAATAGCTATAAAACCCTAATTCTGATCAACCACCATGAACTATGTATTAAGTGAATGATTGATAATGAAACCCTTAATCTCTTCTTTTTTATACTCTTCAAAATCTGCCCAGAAAACGCAGGTGGAATGTCGTTACTCTTTAAGGAACGTCGTTCCTTGTCTTCATGAATGGAACAACATTCTCGATTTATGGAACGGCGTTCTTGAATCGTGCTAGAATTCCATATTCTTCTATTACCATTTTCTTGTATATTTCCCAGGTAGAACGTCATTCTTGGCTTTGGAACGGTGTTCATGATGATGGAACGGTGTTCTTAGATAGTTGAACGTCGTTCTTGTTACCAGGATGAGCACTTTTGTAGTTTTCTTGATCATTTTGCAAACTTTGGTCAATTTTACACCAAATTTACACTTAGAACTGCAATAGCACTCATAACGCGATAAAATAAATGATCATAGCTTTTCGAGCACTTTGGTAATGAAAACCGAGTAAAACGAGGTAGATATTGCGTGAGAAACATATCGTGAATGAGCAATATCAAACCCCCGACATTTGAAACTTGCTTGTCCTCAAGCAAGCATACAATAAACACCCTTTGGAGATAAAGAGCAATAAGATGATCAAAGCCAAAGTGCAAAAAGTTTGGGTAACAATTGATACCTTCATAAATATGCACTTCGATGGCTAGAGTGATCTCCAAAAACTTTCATTTGCTTAGGACCAAGCATAAACTCATCTTCTCTTCTTCTTTCAAACATTAACAAAAACTCGAACATTAAGCTCCAAACCGTATTTAATCAAATGGGGCAATGGTGGGGGTGGCCATTCTTGACCAAATCTTCAATTGTACCTCAAAATTATACACCACTCTTCAAAATCAAGCTCCAAGTCTTCAAACATCCTCAAATCTCACAAATTCAAGCCTAGGCTAAACTTCTACACATCTTCATTCATCTTGAAACAAACTATTAAACACATGCTACCTAGAAAGGCTCAAATATCCACAAGATTTGCAATTAGGAACAAACATATCAAGATTCGAGCTTTTTAGTGCAAACCCTTCTAGGAGCATTCAATAGACTATCATAAGCAAAGACTTCACCTTTTCACCCTAAATTCATCACCACCAAGTCAAGGATTGCCCGCACGCTTCTTTTGAGTACAATGGAGCACCAAGTCACATGAGTTATCCAAGAAAAACGTTTTAGCCTTACGGAAGACAAGACTTTAAGAAAACCATTTTCATTTTTGAAAAGGGAAAACGAGCCAAGTTGTGAAACGAGACAAGTTTCCCGAAAATTTTATGGTTTCAAAGCTTTGTGCATTCTAAAGCCATCCCGATTTTGGGACAACCACACGGATAGCTATTACCCTGGTATATCACCGAAGTTAACTACCTTCTTGTATTGAAGGCGATGAGACAATAACTATCATGGGCACATAAAGGCGATGTGCATACAAGACATCCCAGTTTTGGGCCGAACACACGGGTTGCTACTTTCCCGGTGTATCACCGAAGTGAACTACCCCCCGGTATCAGAAGCTATGAGAAAGAAACTACCTTGGGTTTAAGATTGGTGGTGGGTCCATTGCGCGATACTTGGAAGACTTTACTTTCAAGCTTAGGTCCTTTTGGAACAAAACATAACTTGAGTGACTTTACTCCCAAGCTTGGAACACAACATAACTTGGAAGACTTTACTTCCAAGTTTGGAAGACTTGACTTCCAAAAAAACAAATGGGAGGACTCGACTCTCCCGGGAGTTTCAAAGCTCAAGGCTTTTATTCACCCGTCTACTTCCCACATAACAATCTTTTATGCTTATGTTGATAAAAGGTAGGAAGTAGTTACTACCTTTCTGTTAATTGATAGCATAAGGGTGCCATAGCTTTTGACTATGGCGTGTGTTGTTAGCAACACTAGCATGAAGTCATTGCTCTTTATCAAGAAGATAGCACACTGGGAAGCTCGGTGGATCCTCTTCCCATGGTACTTTACATCTGAAAATTATGCAAGTATAAAATGGTGTAGATTAGGAAGTCTCCTACACCAAGTAAAACGAAATTCGAGAGATTTTACTCCCTAACAACAATGGATGGACTTGAGTCATCCGAAAGTGTTAATGCATGGAGCTTTAGACACTTGATTTTGGTGCACAACATTGAAGACTTTAACTTCCATGTAAAAGTTTTGATTTTTTTCTTTTGATTTCATCATTTTGAGCACAAAATCTTTTGAAAGTAGGAGAGTTTACTCCCACTTGAGAATTGCAATTATAAAAGGAAGACTTTACTTCCTTGAAGTTTTGAAATGACAAGGAAAAGACTTTAACTTTCTATATTTTACAAGTTATAGCCATTTAAATGTTTATGATTTGTGTTGATGTAATGGCTAGAGACTTGTTCCAAAAATTATATCAACATTGCAAGTTTTATCATTGTAGTGTATGTGACAAATTTAATCCGAAAAGTTCAAAATGACCCGAGATTTTAACTCCCCCCATACATTTAGTTTGATGCAATGCCCTCGATGCATTTAAACGAGAAGATAAGTAAAAATGAGGGACATTTTGAAAATAGAATAGAAGAGAGGAAAGAAAGTAAAAATAGAATTAGATCAAGTGATCTTTGTTGTCATCCATCGGGATAAATGTAGTTACCAAAGAATGCAAGTCGATGAGCTTGACGCCTGAACTTAATGCCAGGCTTGGATCAATCATCAAAAAGTATAACCTGCCACTCAGATCGACAAACAAGCAAAAGATACCACATATACATCCACAAGCAATTACAAAATTATTACAATCATAGTGTGATATTGTGCAAGAATAGGAATACAAGTGTACTACCTCGCACCAAATCAACGATCCTAAGATCCCACACAATTATCAAAATAATTTAAATTACAATCGAAGTCATAAGATTATTTCATGAATCACGATGAATCAATAGTTACCCACTTAACCTTTACGCGCCGAGGTTCCTTCACCTTCACAATGAGTCATCGAATTGCGTGATCTTGCCTTCAATACATGCCTTTGCATGTACTCCTTGACACCAAAGCGTGTCATTGGAAGTTTCTCTAACCCATCTAAGTTAATCCCTAGGTACTTAGCAATGCAAGTAACATAGTGACCACCAACACTTTGGATCTTAGCTTTATCTCCGGTTGCATTAAAGAGGTAGCTTATAATGAGGTTAAGAACATGGACGTGTTTCCGCTTATGAATCTTATAAATCAACCAAATATCAAATGATGTCATCTTATCCTCATCCTTCATGCGGTGGAAAACCGTATTTGCAAAGAACCCTTGAATACATCTAACTGTAGGAATTGAAAGTGCTTGAGGCACTAGGTTGGTGGGCGTGAACTCGACATTGCTAATCTTATGCCAAACCTTCTTTGGATCGAACTCATTCGTATTGTAAGTCACACAATCGGCCAAGTACATGTAAGTGATATTAGGAGAGGCATCACTGTAAAGATTTACACTTGACATGAATTGCGCCATACTCAATTTCCATTCTTTGCCCCCAACCTAAACGTAAGGTAACCTTCTAGCCACGGTGAACGTACTCTAAAATGAACCCTAAAGGTTGTTAGAAATTCTCAAGTTAACAAGGGGTTGGCATCCTCACGGATATCAAGCAAAGGACCCCATGGGTTCGTACTTATGCGGTATTTCTCAACCTTAAATGCATCCCTAATCTCACTAATCATCCCCGCGTGCTCTAGTGGGACCCAATCAATATACTTGGGCAGGTACACCGGTAATAGAATTCTATTAAGCATTCGAGACATTAAAGCTTCATTTTGAAGAACCTCTTGTAACCATTCATAGGTATTGGATGTTCGCTTCTTTCCTTTGTAGATCACCTAAAACACAAGCACAAAAACACAACAAATGCATTTCCAATTTCATAGCGTTAGCAAACAACAAATTCCTCACAATCAAACAATAATGGGGCATAAGCCCCACTACATTCAATCCATTAACACAAGCTTCACAATTGCCATGTTTAGGCTAAAATGATCAACATGCAATGATGGTACAATGTCCAACTCGGGTCAAACTAGATAAGTGAAATTATAGAAAACCTAAATAACCTTGCAAGCATACCGAAAGTACATATTAAAATCACTAGCCAGAGTGTTTCATGCTTCAAATTACAAATTCTATGTCAAAAAGTCAACGCCGGTCAAACCCTAAAGTCATTAACCCTAATCACAATTACATAGCGAAAGAAATACTAAATTTAAGGGAACATGGCAATAGCGTGTTGGTTAACTACCAAATAACCTTAGACAACACTTAATTTCATCCCTTACATCCAAACTTAAAAAGTCCCAATTTTGAAAAACCCTATAATCACAAAGTTGAAATTAGTGAAATTAAACATGGCAAACATGTAAATCAAGAACATTGCAACCTAGAATCAACAATATTATCATCATAATTAACTTAGATCTAGCATAATTGACAAGCATGGAACATATGGTAAAAAGCTTGAAGATTTCACAAATAAGTGCAATTAAGTGAAATAAGTGCAAGATCATACTTGAAACATGTTTGATGTTGAAAAATTAGCAAGATTTATGAAGAAAATAGATGAATTAGATGAAAGAAATCAGGTTTTTAAGTGTGCAAGTCGGAGGCAAGAAAGTTATATAAGTGTGAAAAAGTAATTTAAATAAACCCCCAAAACACATTCAAAACAGGGCCTGGAACGTCGTTCCATATGCTGGAACATCGTTTTAGTTTACCAGAAAAAGGAACGCAGTTCCTAAAATTACAACATCGTTCTACCTGAAAGAGGAACGTCGTTCTTTAATTAAGAACGTCATTCCTGAAAGTGCCTAGAACTGCTTCTGTTCAAACTTAACAAAAAGAACGTCGTTCCATCCCTTGGAACGTCGTTCCTGAAACTGTCTAAAACTTGTTCTGTTCAAAGTTAACAAAAAGAACGTCGTTCCATCCCTTGGAACGTCGTTCCTGGAGTAGATTTCCAGCCTTTCAATGTTTAAATTCAAACAAGCACCTTCCTATCCAAATCACCAACTGTTTTTTGTCTTTTCAAATTTTCCAAATGTATGAAATGCAACTACATGCCAATGCAAACTAACAACAATGCAAAAGTAAACAATTCTACATGTAATGCAAATTTGCTTGAACAAATATACACAAACGCGATCATTTTTGGTCTAGAGTCTATCACATGACCCGTTTGAGCACAAGAGTATGACTTAGGGTAGAGCTTGATGTCATCAAGCTCAAAAGCCTTGATTTCATCAAAGTAAAGCCTTAATCAGTTACCATTCACCTTGAAAGTACCATTATCTCCATATAACTCGACATAACCCGTTGGGTAAGATTTCTTAACTATATAAGGACCCGACCATCTAGACTTTAACTTACCGGGTGACAACTTCAAACATGAATTAAACACTAAAACCTTGTCGTTTGGGTGAAATTCCTTGGAACCTTTAAGTTAAGCGTCATGCCATCGTTTGGTCTTCTCTTTGTATGTCAAAGATTTGTCGTATCCTTATAACCTAAGCTCCTCTAATTCGTGCAATTGCATCACCCATTTTTCCTTGGCCTGTTCTAGGTCAAGGTTTACTTCCTTCAATCCCCAAAATGCTCTATGCTATACTTCTACCGGGATGTGACATGCTTTCCCATAAACTAGACGAAATGGTGTGGTGCCTATTGGTGTCTTATAAGCAGTTCTAAATGCCCATAAGGCATCATCAAGCTTGGTTGACCAAACCTTCAGGTTATTCTTAACCGTCTTTTCTAATTTTTTTTTCAAAGCACGATTCGTATTCTCCACTTGATCACTTGTTTGGGGGGTGGTAAGAGGTGGAAAAATGATGTGTTACACCATATTTTTCCATTACTCTCTCCATAAGACTATTAGCAAAGTGCGTGCCTCGATCTGAGATCAACGCCTTTGGCACTCCAAACCTAGAAAAAAATTCTTCAAAAACTTAACAACTACCCTAGCATCATTGGTTGGCAAGGCTTTGGCTTCGGCCCATTTCAAAACATAATCTACCACAACCAAAATATAGAGACACTTATTTGAATTTGGGAATGGACCCATGAAGTCTAGGCCCCATACATCAAATATCTCACATATTTGAATGCCAGTTTGAGGCATTTCATCCCTCTTTGAAATAGATCCAGATCTTTGGCAAGAATCACAACATTTCACCAACTCATGGGCGTCCTTGAATATCGTGGGCCAATAGAATCCAGAATCAAACACCTTTTTAGCGGTGGGATTCGGCCTAAAATGCCCTAATTGGTCCACTATGACAACTTCTCAAAAAATCTCGGGCTTCTTGCCCATATATAAATCTCTGAATTACTTGATCTGCCCCAATGCGGAACAAGTATGGGTCTTCCCAAAAGTAATACCGTAGATCGTTGAAAAACTTTTTCTTTTGTTGGTATGACAAACCTTTTTGTAAAACATTTGAGGCCAAGTAGTTTGCAAAATCGGAAAACCATGGGAGTTCATCCACTAGGTCAACTCTCATTAAATGTTCATTCGGGAAGGTATCCCGAATTTTGGACTCGTCTAAAGGTTGAAGCTCGGGATTGTCTAGCCTTGACAAGTGGTCAGCCGCCACATTCTCGGCTCCCCTTTTATCCTTAATTTCTATGTCAAACTCTTGCAAAGGTAGCACCTAACAAATTAAACGAGCTTTTGCGTCTTGCTTTTGAAAAAGATACTTTAACGCGGAGTGATCCGTGTAGACGATCATCTTTGAAAGTACAAGATAAGACCGAAACTTATCGAAAGCAAATACCACCGCAAGAAGCTCCTTCTCGGTAGTGGTGTAATTCAATTGGGCCCCATTTAGGGTTTTGCTTGCTTAATAAATGGGTCTAAATTGTTGGTCAACCCTTTGACCAAGAACCGCACCCAGTGCATAATCGCCTGCATTGCACATTAATTCAAAGTCTTTATCCCAATCGGGAGAAATAAGATTTGGTGGGTCAATAAGCTCTTCTTTCAACCAGTTAAATGCCTCGATGCATTCATCATTAAACAAGAAAGGTTGGTCTTTTCCTAACAACTTGGTCATAGGCCAGACGATTTTCGAAAAATCATTTATAAAACGACGGTAGAAACCCGCATGCCCAAGAAAACTTCGGATTGATTTCACATCCGATGGTTTAGGTAATTCTTTTATCACACTAGTTTTAGCTTTATCTACCTCAATCCCCACCTTTGAGATTTTATGACCCAACACTACCACCTTCGTTGACCATGAAGTGACATTTTTCCCAATTTAGAACTAAATTTGCATTTTCGCAATGGGTCAATATTTTATCAAGGTTTTTAAGACAATGGTCAAACGAGTCTTTGAACACCGAAAAGTCATCCATGAATACCTCCATATTATCCTCAACCATATCCGAAAAATAGCAATCATGCATCTTTGGAAGGTCCCCGGGCATTACATAGCCCAAAAGGCATACTTCGATACGCAAATGTTCCATAGGGACGTGTAAAGGTCTTCTTTTCTTAGTCCTCGGGATCTATCGGGATTTGGAAGTATCCCAAAAACTCATCAAGAAAGAAATAGAACTCTCTCCCAGCTAGACATTCGATCATTTGATTGATGTAAGGGAGTGGGAAGTGGTCTTTTCTGGTGGCATCGTTTAGACGCCTATAGTCAATGCATACCAGCCATCCCGTGATGGTTCGGGTCAGGACAAACTCATTTTAGTCATTTAAGATCACCATGGTCCCACCTTTTATGGGCACCACTTGGACGGGACTCACCCATGGTGAGTCGGATATTGTGTAACAACCCTGCGGTTTTCGTTACTATCATTACTTGTCCGTTAAATATTTAACAGTGATTACATAGAACTTTATGTGTTTAATTGAATTAAATACATACATGATCCTAGTGGATTACTTGAATTAATATGGTTATATTAATTGATGAACTTGTTTCAGATAACGAAATACTTAGAAAACGACGCGATTACGAAAGTCTTTCAGTTTACGAAACTCGGAAAATGGATAACATAATTATTAGCTTTATGAAAAACTTAATTAATTTATTATTTATTTAATAAGTTAAACCCGGTGGATTGCGTTTCAATGACCGGTTAACGTTTCGGGGAACCGGTCTAGTTAATGGCACTCGAAACGGATCACGCGCGTACATGTAATTAAGCAAAACAGACCCAGGAAACCTCCTAGTGGGCCCCATGGCTGAACCACCCCACCCCCACCTTATTTGGACTTAAACTTAATTATTGGGTCATTAGTAGCTTGGTTTAGGGCCTAATGTGATATAAAAAGAAATCCTAAACTAGAAACCCTCATTCCCACTTCCTGCCAATCGACTTTTTGCTCTCTCCCTCTCCTCCCTTGGCCGTCGACTTCCACACATACCACACACCTTCAAACTTCAAAATTAAAGCAAGTCTCGTGCATAAAGATTGTTCCTCTCATCATTCTCTACACTCTAGCATTAATTAATTTTGTATTTAAGGTATAATCACTAACCCTAGTCTTTTTAGATCTGATTTTTATGCAATTACATAGTGTATTAGTGTCTAGTGCTCAATTGATTGTGTTATTACTCGTTGTTAGTCGTTATTTTGCGCGATTGATGTGTTTTGATGTATTCACAAATTGAATTGCTATGAATCTTATTAAATGAGTTTATTTAATGATATTTTAATGTATCTAGATGGATAGATCTCGAAAAATTAATAAAATTGGACTTTGGTTTGCGTATTTTTGTTACTGTATGCGTAAGTTATGTTCAATAGAAGTTTTCGTTAGGGTTTTGCATGCTATACGAATTTTTTGGTTTTTTTCTTTATGAATGAGTCATTGAAATGATAACCATTGAAATCGTTGTCAAAAATCACTCAAGATAGATTTTAGAATCATGTTAAAAGGTTAGGTAAAGCTCTCTATATGATTAAACGAATATCGGTGACTCGTATTGAGCTGAAACTGTGATCGTATGCACGCTAAATGACCTCACATAAACTAGAAATTGTTTGAGACTTTGATCTTCTGGAATGTTGTTATTTAGATGTTCCTAAGCAAATTTCATTGGTACGATAGTTTCTTAAAACGTAGTTTGCTATGTGTTATATGCATCACCAAATGACATGTCTGAATGTTGTCCAAAACAGAAGGTCTAACTTTGATGAATAAACTGTTAAAAATAGCTACATAGAATGCTTTGCTTATTTTATCACTAATAATTTAGAATGTCTAGAGTCATCTCCAGTTGGCCCTTCATTAATAGCTATTTTCTAAATTAAATAAGAATTTTTCTAATACTGTTGCGCGTGCAGAAACGGATTTAGTAAACCATAACTAGACCTTTTTTGAAACCCGACTTGTAAACATTGTATGAGGCCCTGGCTAGACTATTTGGAAACGTTTATGAGTCTAGTTGTGATCTGGTGTTTTTCATTTACCATGATTTATGTGCGTTGTTTGCAACTTTTGTACGAATTTGATGCTAAACGATAAACTGCAAACGCGTACTTGACAAACTGTGAGCTAAAACATGTTAGTTGACTTAGGATTGACATGTTGACCAAGATTGTATGACCTACTGAGATGTTGACTTTAGTTGACCACTTTGACTAAGTTTGACTTTTGGTTTGACTTTGGTTGACTTTTGTTGATTTGCAAGGACTAGTTGACTTTTTCTTGCGTATTGAGTCAGTCTGAGCACTAGGACTATGCGTACACTATGAGTTGACATAGTGTGACCTACGTATTTACTTAAGGTAACCTATTTAACTAGGTTACGTGTTGCGGTCCTGATCGTCCTGAACGTATTTCGTATGCCCGAGAGACATATTAAATTAACGTGGCTAATTTGTTATGATCCAAGTCGGGTCATACCCAATAACAAACTTACCGACACCTTATTAGTATTTGATCTTAACAATTGTATCATTGATTAAATACGCGACACTTGAATTTTAAGGAAAAGGTTTCTTAAATAATATTACTTGATATGTTTATATAAGTTATGGAATAACTTATATAACAAGGATTTAATTATTTATAGGTTAAATAATTAATTAAGTTATGTTACATTTTATAAAATTGGTTTTATAAAATATACATAACAAATAATATACAAGTTTATAAAATGAGTTTTATAAAATCATGTTTTATAAAAACTGATTTTATAAATTCGGTTTTTTATAAAAGTACATTATAACATGATCATTGGTAGTGGCATTGGAAGTTCAAGACACATGCTAGAGATTCTTCATTGAATGGCCCATACTTTTCCAAGTATCTATAAACATGCTCCTTGACTAAAAGTTAGACACACATGCAAACATATCAAGTTGTAGAGCAAAAAAACTACACACAGCAGCTGTTTTCTGGCTGTGAGGTTTGGGACTCAATAGGGAGTTTTAAACTTAGTTTTTGCAAGCTAAAATCAAGTGTCATTAAATCCTAACTAAAGGCTAGGGTGTTGGTGATAAGTTTGGGGTATAATCACTTGAGGTTTCATCATTTTGAGGCTTCATTCATCATCATCCTTAGTGCTTGCTGCTGTCCAGAATATAGGGTGCGAAAGAAGTGGGTTTCAAGCTTAGTTTGCTAGCTCATTAAGGTTCTAAAGCCTAACTAAATCAAGGGTGTATTGGTGCATTGTTTCATCAACTTTATCATCTTCTCGTTCTTTAAACTCACCCTCAATTAACTTGAGGAGGTAATACTTTCTTCCTTTTTGTTATATGTATATATATGTAAGCATTGATCTATAACTTGATATTAATATGGAATTTAATAAAATGGCTTAACAAATGTACTTGTTCTCTAAATGCTTCCGCTTGATTTAACTATCTTAAAATTGGTTTTAATGATTGTGTAAACTACAAGGACATGTTGTTTTGATCTTATTGAATTCCATCACGTCCGACTACCGTATCATTTTACTAAGAAGTTTCACCGTGCTTTGCTAAGGTGAGTCTACAGTCCCTGCTACTTTTTACATGAGATGAGATATCATGCTATTTCAAATGTTTTACATATTAGGCACGAGTAACTAAACGATATACATATGAGTTCAGATCAGAAATCCCTTAGCTTGATTATATTAATTACTTTACGTAAGCTCGACTTATAGGGACGGTAATGTTAGGTTTGAAAAACCTCGCCTCAACGCACGGGGTGCTTATTCTTGTGTATGCTTAGAAAGGGTAAAAAGAAGACGCGTAGCGAATGAGCTATCCGCGGGTTAAAGTTTTATAATCAAGTGCTCATGATAAATGTATAATTTTTATGATGCTTTCAAAGAAATCTCGTTTCCTAACTTACGATAAATGATTTACTAAACCTGTAGATTCACTCAACATTTTTGTTGACCTTTTGCATGTTTTTTATCTCAGGTCCTTAGATGTAATGCTTCCGCTAGCTGAGTTGTCTTTCTTGCTTGTTTCTATCACTGGAGTGAAGTCCAACATGAACTATCATTTTTATTACAAGAACATACATTCGCATTGAAAACGATTTACTTTAAATAATGTTTTGAGATTATTTTAGTTGGTCATTTGTGTCAAACTGGTTTCGAAATTATTTTACATTTAATGACTTTGCCATTTAAAAATTAATGAGAATTCTTTTCGGAAACATCTCATATGGAGGGCGTGACCGTTAACTGTGGGACCAGAGTTAATAAGCCGTTAGTCGATTCTGACGGGGTATTACATATGGTATCAGAGCTAAACGGTTACCTAGGATTAGGCTACATTAGATGCCTGACTTTAGGACACCTTTTGAGTCTAAACTGTAACCGTAGACTAGTTAAGCTACATAGACTATAGTTACACTACTTGCTTACTTTACATGATTTATATCTAACCTAAATGATATAATATATGGTGTACTAACTTTATGTTTTTCTTGAGTGCTAGATGACTTCTTCCAATCCCATTATTCTTACCGACTCTGACATGGAATCCGAGGAAACAGTACAGACACAGGGGAACCCTGTACCTGAGATCGAGGATGATGTTATGTCCAAACTTGAAACGGAGTCTGAACCGGAGTCTAAATAGGAGGAGGATTCGAAGGAAGAACAGGAGGAGGAACCGTATGAGGAACCGGAGGAGGAACTCGAGGAGGACCCGGAACCCGAATCCAAACCCGAACCCGAAATACCCAATTCACCTACTGGCACTAAATCACATTTCAGGGACCCAGATTATGATAACCCCTATAGACCGAGAGGCCACCGTAGGATACCGAAAGGACCTGCCCGACACAATAATCCATTTTGGAAAAGCTTTTCATATGATAACCAAACACTTCAGTTGTGCCGTAGTTTCCATACATATGATGCTTCTACTTCCAAACCTAACACCTCCACTGTCTCTACCAATAACAATGACACCGATGATCTTAAGTTGAGAGTTGAAAACCAAGAGAAGATCGCTGAGTACCTGTTGAAGGAACTGCAGAAACCTAAATAGAAATGCTTTATTAAACTTGTTGCACTTTTCTAATTACTATTTCATGTTATTACTTATTACTTGGTATTTGCACATGCATTGCTTGATGTGGTTTTTCTACTATTCATGATTTTTATGTTATAACTTTTGGGAAATTCTCTTTCGTATTAATGCATGAGTAATAAATGAATAGTTTTGCTGTTTAACGTGGTTGGTATACTGTTATTCTGTGATGCATGATGAGTTATTAATTACTATTGTGAATTGCTTATTATCACTACTATCACTACGAAGCACTACGTACCACTGCTACTACTTACCACTATCACTACTAGAATCTTTACGATTTAATATTATTTACTATGCATCACTACCCGTTGCTAGTATATTTATATGTACTGATTTCATTGATGCTAACCTGGTGTGTTATCTTGACCAGAAAGATAATGCTGCCAAAGAAGTTTACCCAAGCTGATGTCCGTCGTTGGATCAACGAAGGTCTAACCGAAGTTGTGGCTGAACTACGAAATGGAACCAACAGTAACCAATAGAACCAGGACAACCAGGATACCACCAACACTACCAACACCGATAACCAGCAACCCAACAATGTCAACACCAACACTAATCAAGGAGGATACACGTGCAAGTCCTTCACGAGTTGCGAACTACATCATTCACTGGTAATAAAGGCCCAGTCAGCCTGACTCATTGGTTTGAGAAGCTCAAGTCTGTTTTTCGTATCAGCAACTGT
The DNA here is from genome assembly GCF_046630445.1 of Rutidosis leptorrhynchoides. NCBI lineage: Eukaryota > Viridiplantae > Streptophyta > Magnoliopsida > Asterales > Asteraceae > Rutidosis > Rutidosis leptorrhynchoides. The sequence continues at coordinate 358,479,014 of NC_092336.1, read as the reverse complement.
AGAGATGCTAATTGAACCAAGTTTGCATCTTGTAAGCAGTCAGATGGTGCTTTTACATGGTGGAATACGTACGCGAAGTCTGTAGGTATGGATCAGGCTTTTGAAACTACTTGGGAGGTGTGGTGACCCGAACTTTTCCATGTTTATATATATTAAATGAAATTGATATTTACATAATTAAGTGTTTCCAACATGTTAAGCAATCAAACTTATTAAGACTTGATTAATTGGAATAGGTTTCATATAGACAAATGACCACCCAAGTTGACCGGTGATTCACGAACGTTAAAACTTGTAAAAACTATACGATGACATATATATGGTTATATATATAGTTAACATGATTTTATTATAAGTATGTATCTCATTAGGTATTTTAACAATGAGTTATATACATAAAAATGAGACTATTAAATTAAGAAACTCGAAAACGATATATATAACGATTATCGTTATAACGTCTTGCTAGGTACATATGAATCATATTAAGATATTGATACACTTGGTTAATTATGTTAAATGATAAGTAAATATATCATTAAGTGTATTAACAATGAACTACATATGTAAAAATAAGACTACTAACTTAATGATTTTGAAACGAGACATATATGTAACGATTATCGTTGTAACGACATTTAATGTATATAGATCATATTAAGAGATATTCGTACATCATAATATCATGATAATATAATAATTTAAAATCTCATTTGATATTATAAACATTGGGTTAACAACATTTAACAAGATCATTAACCTAAAGGTTTCAAAACAACATTTACATGTAACGACTAACGATGACTTAACGACTCAGTTAAAATGTATATACATGTAGTATTTTAATATGTATTCATACACTTTTGAAAGACTTCAAGACACTTATCAAAATACTTCTACTTAACAAAAATGCTTAAAATTACATCCTCGTTCAGTTTCATCAACAAATCTACTCGTATGCACCCGTATTCGTACTCGTACAATACACAGCTTTTAGATGTATGTACTATTGGTATATACACTCCAATGATCAACTCTTAGCAGCCCATTTGAGTCACCTAACACATGTGGGAACCATCATTTGGCAACTAGCATGAAATATCTCATAAAATTACAAAAATATGAGTAATTATTCATGACTTATTTACATGAAAATAAAATTACATATCCTTTATATCTAATCCATACACCAACGACCAAAAACACCTACAAATACTTTCATTCTTCAATTTTCTTCATCTAATTTATCTCTCTCAAGTTCTATCTTCAAGTTCTAAGTGTTCTTCATAAATTACAAAAGTTCTAGTTTCATAAAATCAAGAATACTTCCAAGATTGCAAGTTTACTTCCAAGTTTTCTAAATCCATTCCAAGTAATCATCCAAGATCAAGAAACCTTTGTTACTTACAGTAGGTTATCTTTCTAATACAAGGTAATAATCATATTCAAACTTTAATTCAATTTCTATAACTATAACAATCTTATTTCGAGTGGAAATCTTACTTGAAATTGTTTTCGTGTCATGATTCTGCTTCAAGAACTTTCAAGCCATCCAAGGATCTTTTGAAGCTAGATCCATTTTTTTCATTTCCAGTAGGTTTATCCAAGGAACTTGAGGTAGTAATAATGTTCATAACATCATTCGATTCATACATAAAAAGCTGTCTTATTCAACGTCATAAACTTGTAATCACTAGAACATAGTTTAGTTAATTCTAAACTTGTTCGCAAACAAAGTTAATCCTTCTAACTAGACTTTTAAAATCAACTAAACACGTGTTCTATATCTATATGATATGCTAACTTAATGATTTAAAACCCGGAAACACGATAAACACCATAAAACTGGATATATGCCGTCGTAGTAAAACCGGGGGCTGTTTTGGTTGGGATAATTAAAAGCAAGGAATAACTTTGATTTAAAAGCTATACTTCTGGAAAAATGATTTTTCTTATGAACGTGAAACTATATCCAAAAATTATGGTTAAACTCAAAGTGAAAGTATGTTTTTCAAAATGGTCATCAAGATGTCGTTCTTTCAACGGAAATGACTACCTCTTTCAAAAACGTCTTGTAACTTGTATTTTCAACTATAAACTTATACTTTTTCTATTTAGATTCATAAAGTTAAGTTCAATACGAAACCGTGGCCACTAGAATCACTCAAAACGGATTAGAACGAAGAAATGGCGAGTAAAACAAGATTGATAAAAACTACTCATTTTACCTACGTGAAACACAACAACAACAACAACAACAACAACAACAATACCCAATCCAACGAAAGTGGGGTATGGGGAAGGTGAGTGTAGACAATCATTCCTCGTACCCTAGATTAGAAGGAACTCACTACTCCACCCGCGGGTATAGAACCCGCGCCTAGATAAGGTCGTCCCTCCCTCTACTCTAGCGCAAAAGAGATTGCTTCCCAAAGGACCTCCGGCCCGAAGAGCTATTTTACCTACGTGAAAGTTAGTAATAAATCTATTGCAACCATAACCTAATCAACTTATATTGTATATTATGTAATCTTGGGATACAATAGACACGTATACAATGTTTCGACCTATCATGTCGACCCATCTATATATATATTGCGGAACAACCATAGACACTCTATATGTGAATGTTGGAGTTAGCTATACAGGGTTGAGGTTGATTCCAAAATATATATATAGTTTGAGTTGTGATCAATACTGAGATACGTATACACTGGGTCGTGGATTGATTCAAGATAATATTTATCGATTTATTTCTTTACATCTAACTGTGGACAACTAGTTGTAGGTTACTAACGAGGACAGCTGACTTAATAAACTTAAAACATCAAAATATATTAAAAGTATTGTAAATATATTTTGAACATACTTTGATATATATGTATATATTGTTATAGGTTCGTGAATCAACCAGTGGCCAAGTCTTACTTCCCGACGAAGTAAAAATCTGTGAAAGTGAGTTATAGTCCCACTTTTAAAATCTAATATTTTTGGGATGAGAATACATGCAGGTTTTATAAATGATTTACAAAATAGACACAAGTACGTGAAACTACATTCTATGGTTGAATTATCGAAATCGAATATGCCCCTTTTTATTAAGTCTGGTAATCTAAGAATTAGGGAACATACACCCTAATTGACGCGAATCCTAAAGATAGATCTATTGGGCCTAACAAACCCCATCCAAAGTACCGGATGCTTTAGTAGTTCGAAATTTATATCATATCCGAAGGGTGTCCCGGAATGATGGGGATATTCTTATATATGCATCTTGTTAATGTCGGTTACCAGGTGTTCACCATATGAATGATTTTTATCTCTATGTATGGGATGTGTATTGAAATATGAAATCTTGTGGTCTATTGTTACGATTTGATATATATAGGTTAAACCTGTAACTCACCAACATTTTTTGTTGATGTTTAAAGCATGTTTATTCTCAGGTGAATACTAAGAGCTTTCGCTGTTGCATACTAAAATAAGGACAAGATTTGGAATCCATGTTTGTATGATATTATGTAAAAACTGCATTCAAGAAACTGATTTCGATGTAACATATTTGTATTGTAAACCATTATGTAATGGTCGTGTGTAAACAGGATATTTTAGATTATCATTATTTGATAATCTACGTAAAGCTTTTTAAACCTTTATTTATGAAATAAAGGTTATGGTTTGTTTTAAAAATGAATGCAGTCTTTGAAAAAACGTCTCATATAGAGGTCAAAACCTCGCAACGAAATCAATTAATATGGAACGTTTTTAATCAATAAGAACGGGACATTCCAGTTGGTATCCGAGCGTTGGTCTTAGAGAACCAGAATTTTGCATTAGTGTGTCTTATCGATTTTGTTAGGATGCATTAGTGAGTCTGGACTTCGACCGTGTTTACTTGAAAAATGATTGATTAACAAATTTTGTTGGAAACTATATATTTTTAACATGTGAATATTATGTGATATATTAATCTCTTAACGTGTTTGATATTATGTGATAGATGTCTACCTCTAATACAAGTCCCATTGACTCACCTAATAATAATGAAGAGTCAAACGTAATTTGGAATGAATCGTGGACTGATTCACAAGTTCCCGAAGAGGAACCGGAAGAAGAATCGGAACCGGAAGAAGAATTGGAACCGGAAGAAGAATCAGAACCGGAGGAGGAGGAACCGGAAGAAGAAATAGAACCAGTGGGGGAAATAATAAAACGGTTAAGTAAAAGAAAATCCTCAACCAACCGACCAAGGTTAATTATGGTCAACGGTGTTTCCGCCAAGGAAGCAAAATATTGGGAGGATTACCAATTCTCCGATGAATCGGATCCCGACGAGGATTCCGATGATGTTATAGAAATTACCCCAACTGAATTTAAAAAGGCAAAAGAGAACAATAAGGGAAAGGGCATAAAAATAGAGAAATCTGATTTCAACCCCGATGAACTTTATATGTATCGTCAACACCCGTATTTCTTAAGTTGTAACAATAACCTGGGAACCTCTAAACCACCAGGTTTTTCTAGACCAATGTGGAAAATGACGGCTTGTATTAGGGGAACATCATATATCCCTAAACACTTAGCAAAAATAACCAAGTTCGAAAAAGAAGAAACGAGTGAGTCGGAATAAGATAGTTGTATTTGTGCGGTGTAATATATGTAATATAGTGTGCTTATGCTTTACGATATATGTAAAAATTGCTTGTATTAATAAGTATCTTTTATGAATCTAACTCGTGTCTATTTTACAGTATAAAAACACAAAATGGATAGACAACCCAATATTTTAGAAGACTTACCCGGAGACATGATTGATGAAATCTTGTCTAGAGTCGGTCAGAATTCCTCGGCACAACTATTTATGGCAAAATCAGTTTGTAAGACATTCGAAGAACGTTCCAAGAAAGCCTTGATTTATAAAAAGCTTTCGTTTGAAAGATGGGGGATATCACATTGGGAAACCCATAAGTTACGATGTGTTTACTTTGACGCATATATTGCGGGGAACCCAAATGCTATTTTACGCAACGGGTTAAGAAATTATTTTGACTCAATGTATCCGAATATAGGACTTCATGATTTAGAAAAAGTCGCTAACATGCAACATAAAGAAGCATGTTATGCTTACGGGTTAGTAATGTTCGCTTCTCACCAAAGTGAGAAAAAGAACATTGGGCTACAACTATTAAACAAAACGTCCCCACAAGTGACGGAGTCGGTAACTGGGGTAAGAAATGAGGTTTTTAGGTTATTACGAGACTGTTGGTCATTACGTAACCTTCGTCCTTTTGATGACGTTACAACACGTTGTCATACTATCGGTCACAATGGTTACGTTCCACAAGACCAAGGATGGGAAGTGGTATTAGTAAAACCAGAATGCATGACTTGTTTCTGGACGTATGAATTACATCTCTTTGTTGCCTTTGCTGAACGCCTTATTTATTAACTAGAATTATCTTCGCAACTACTTTGTATCAAAGTTTTATGTGCTATATTTCATGCTATATGTAAAATAGCGGTATTGTAAGTTTGTAAGTTATTGTATAAAGGTTTGAATATGATATATATTTTTTTGTGATTAGTTTTTCATATAGAATTGTAGTAGTTGAAATGGTATGTTAGCTACTAAGTATGAACTTAACGGGTAGGTACTACCCAAATTAAAGAGTATAAAACGCTAATATGAAGAAAGAGATTTTATAAATAAGTTCATATTACGCTACGAAATACTATTGACTACTCTTGATATTCTATATGATTAACTCATTTCATTTGACTATTTTGAAGGAAATGGCACCGACTACTCGACACACCTTGAATATGAGTGAAGAGGAATTTCGTGCCTTTCTTGCTTCAAACATAGCCGCAGTACAGGCCGCGCTACATACCAACAATAACCTTGGATCTAGCAGTACAGAAAATCGTGTAGGATACACCTACAAAGAATTCACTGCCTGCAAACCTTTGGAATTTGATGGAACCGAAGGACCGATCGGATTGAAATGGTGGACCGAGAAGGTCGAATCGGTGTTTGCCATAAGTAAGTGTACTGAAGAGGACAAAGTGAAGTACGCTACGCATACCTTCACAATTTCTGCGTTAACATGGTGGAATACCTATCTAGAGCAAGTGGGACAAAATGATGCTTACGCACTACCGTGGTCAGCATTCAAGCACTTGATGAACGAGAAGTACCGTCCCAGAACCGAGGTCAATAATCTCAAGATAGAACTTAGAGGGTTACGAACCCAAGGATTTGATATTACCACGTACGAAATACGATTCACAGAATTATGCCTATTGTGTCCGGGAGCGTTCGAAGATGAGGAAGAGAAGATCGATGCGTTTGTGAAATGATTACCGGAAAGAATCCAAGAAGATATAAGTTCACACGAGCCCGCCTCCATACAACAGGCATGTAGAATGGCTCACAAACTAGTGAACTAGATTGAAGAAAGAATTAAAGAACAGACTGCTGAAGAGGCCAATGTGAAGCAAGTCAAAAGAAAGTGGGAGAAAAACGGTGATAAGAATCACCAATACAACAACAACAGCAATTACAACAATAATCGCAACAACTATCCTAACAATCGCAACATCAATCGCAACTACAACAAATGGCCCAACAACAACAACAACAACAACAACAACAACAACAACAACAACAACAACAACAACAACAACAACAACAACAACAGCAACTACAACAATCATCTTAACAACAATAATAACCGCAACAACAACAACAATCAGAAGCAGCTATGCCAAAGGTGTGAAAAGTATCACTCGGGGTTCTGCACCAAATTTTGCAACAAGTGTAAAAGAAATGGTCATAGCGCGGTGAAGTGTGAGGTCTACGGACCAGGGGTTAACAGAACGAAAGGAACAAATGGTGTCGGAACGAGTAATGGCGGAGCAAGTAGTGTCGGAGCAAGTTATGCCAATGTAGTTTGTTATAAATGTGGAAAACCGGGCCACATTATTAGAAATTGCACAAACCAGGAGAACACGAATGGACAAGGCCGCAGAAGAGTTTTCAATATTAATGCGGCAGAGGCACAGGAAGACCCGGAGCTTGTTACGGGTACGTTTCTTATTGACAATAAATCTGCTTACGTTTTATTTGATTCGGGTGCGGATAGAAGCTATATGAGTAGAGATTTTTGTGCTAAATTAAGTTGTCCTTTGACACCTTTGGATAGTAAATTTTTACTTGAATTAGCAAATGGTAAATTAATTTCAGCAGATAATATATGTCGGAATCGAGAAATTAAACTGGTTAGCGAAACATTTAAGATTGACTTGATACCAGTAGAGTTAGGGAGTTTTGATGTGATAATCGGTATGGACTGGTTGAAAGAAGTGAAAGCAGAGATCGTTTGTTACAAAAATGCAATTCGCTTTATACGAGAAAAAGAAAAACCCTTAATGGTGTACGGAGAAAAGGGCAACACGAAGCTACATCTTATTAGTAATTTGAAGGCACAAAAACTAATAAGAAAAGGTTGCTATGCTGTTCTAGCACACTTTGAGAAAGTACAAACTAAAGAAAAGAGCATCAATGATGTTCCCGTCACAAAAGAATTTCCCGATGTATTTCCGAAAGAATTACCGGGATTACCCCCACATCGATCCGTTGAATTTCAAATAGATCTTGTACCAGGAGCTGCACCAATAGCTCGTGCTCCTTACAGACTCGCACCCAGCGAGATGAAAGAACTGCAAAGCCAATTACAAGAACTTTTAGAGCGTGGTTTCATTCAACCAAGCACATCACCGTGGGGAGCTCCTGTTTTGTTTGTCAAGAAGAAAGATGGTACATTTAGGTTGTGTATCGACTACCGAGAGTTGAACAAACTTACCATCAAGAACCGCTACCCACTACCGAGAATCGACGACTTATTTGATCAACTACAAGGCTCGTCTGTTTATTCAAAGATTGACTTACGTTCCGGGTATCATCAAATGCAGGTGAAAGAAGATGATATTCCAAAGACTGCTTTCAGAACACGTTACGGTCATTACGAGTATCATGCCGTTTGGTTTAACTAATGCACCAGCTGTGTTCATGGACCTTATGAACAGAGTGTGTGGACCATACCTTGACAAGTTTGTCATTGTTTTCATTGATGACATACTTATTAACTCAAAGAATGACCAAGAACACGGTGAACATTTGGGAAAGGTGTTAGAAGTATTGAGGAAGGAAGAATTGTATGCTAAATTTTCAAAGTGTGCATTTTGGTTGGAAGAAGTTCAATTTCTCGGTCACATAGTGAACAAATAAGGTATTAAGGTGGATCCGGCAAAGATAGAAACTGTTGAAAAGTGGGAATCCCCGAAAACTCCGAAACACATACGCCAGTTTTTAGGACTAGCTGGTTACTACAGAAGGTTCATCCAAGACTTTTCCAGAATAGCAAAACCCTTGACTGCATTAACGCATAAAGGAAAGAAATTTGAATGGAAGGATGAACAAGAGAAAGCGTTTCAGTTATAGAAGAAAAAGCTAACTACGGCACCTATATTTTCATTGCCTGAAGGGAATGATGATTTTGTGATTTATTGTGACGCATCAAAGCAAGGTCTCGGTTATGTATTAATGTAACGAACGAAGGTGATTGCTTATGCGTCTAGATAATTGAAGATTCACGAACAAAATTATACGACGCATGATTTGGAATTAGGCGCGGTTGTTTTTGCATTAAAGACTTGGAGGCACTACTTATATGGGGTCAAAAGTATTATATATACCGACCACAAAAGTCTTCAGTACATATTTAATCAGAAACAACTGAATATGAGGCAGCGTAGGTGGATTGAATTGTTGAATGGTTACGACTTTGAGATTCGTTACCACCCGGGGAAGGCAAATGTGGTAGCCGACGCCTTGAGCAGGAAGGACAGAGAACCCATTCGAGTAAAATCTATGAATACAATGATTCACAATAACCTTACTACTCAAATAAAGGAGGCGCAACAAGGAGTTTTAAAAGAGGGAAATTTAAAGGATGAAATACCCAAAGGATCGGAGAAGCATCTTAATATTCGGGAAGACGGAACCCGGTATAGGGCTGAAAGGATTTGGGTATCAAAATTTGGAGATATGAGAGAAATGGTACTTAGAGAAGCTCATAAAACCAGATACTCAATACATCCTGGAACGGGGAAGATGTACAAGGATCTCAAGAAACATTTTTGGTAGCCGGGTATGAAAGCCGATGTTGCTAAATACGTAGGAGAATGTTTGATGCGTTCTAAGGTCAAAGCTGAGCATCAGAAACCATCAGGTCTACTTCAACAACCCAAAATCCCAGAATGGAAATGGGAAAACATTATCATGGATTTCATCACTAAATTGCCAAGGACTGCAAGTGGTTTTGATACTATTTGGGTAATAGTTGATCGTCTCACCAAATCAGCACACTTCCTGCCAATAAGAGAAGATGACAAGATGGATAAGTTAGCATGACTGTATTTGAAGGAAGTCATCTCCAGACATGGAATACCAATCTCTATTATCTCTGATAGGGATGGCAGATTTATTTCAAGATTCTGGCAGACATTATAGCAAGCATTAGGAACTCGTCTAGACATGAGTACTGACTATCATCCACAAAATGATGGGTAGAGTGAAAGGACGATACAAACGCTTGAAGACATGCTACAAGCATGTGTTATTGATTTCGAAGACAGTTGGGATCGACACCTACCGTTAGCAGAATTTTCCTACAACAACAGTTATCATTCTAGTATTGAGATGTCACCGCTTGAGGCACTTTATGGTAGAAAGTGCAGGTCTCCGATTTGTTGGAATGAAGTGGGGGATAGACAGATTACGGGTCCGGAGATAATACAAGAAACTACCGAGAAAATCATCCAAATTCAACAAAGATTGAAAACCGCCCAGAGTCGACAAAAGAGCTATGCGGACAGTGAAAGAAAAGATATAGAGTTTGAAATTAGAGAAATGGTCATGCTTAAGGTTTCACCTTGGAAAGGCGTTGTTCGATTTGGTAAACGGGGGAAACTAAATCCAAGGTACATTGGACCATTCAAGATTATAGATCGTGTCGGACCAGTAGCTTACCAACTGGAGCTACCTCAACAACTCGCGGCTGTACATAACACTTTCCACGTCTCAAATTTGAAGAAATGTTTTGCTAAAGAAGATCTCACTATTCCGTTGGACGAAATCCAAATCAATGAAAAACTTCAATTCATTGAAGAACCCGTCGAAATAATGGATCGTGAGGTTAAGAGACTTAAACAAAACAAGATACCGATTGTTAAGGTTCGATGGAATGCTCGTAGAGGACCCGAGTTCACCTGGGAGCGTGAAGATCAGATGAAGAAGAAATACCCGCATCTATTTCTAGAAGATTCGTCAACACTTTCAACAGCTTAAAATTTCGGGACGAAATTTATTTAACGGGTAGGTACTGTGGTGACCCGAACTTTTCCATGTTTATATATATTAAATGAAATTGATATTTTCATGATTAAGTGTTTCCAACATGTTAAGCAATCAAACTTATTAAGACTTGATTAATTGGAATAGGTTTCATATAGACAAATGACCACCCAAGTTGACCGGTGATTCACGAACGTTAAAACTTGTAAAAACTATACGATGACATATATATGGTTATATATATAGTTAACATGATTTTATTATAAGTATGTATCTCATTAGGTATTTTAACAATGAGTTATATACATAAAAATGAGACTATTAAATCAAGAAACTCGAAAACGATATATATAATGATTATCGTTATAACGTCTTGCTAGGTACATATGAATCATATTAAGATATTGATACACTTGGTTAATTATGTTAAATGATAAGTAAATATATCATTAAATGTATTAACAATGAACTACATATGTAAAAATAAGACTACTAACTTAATGATTTTGAAACGAGACATATATGTAACGATTATCGTTGTAACGACATTTAATGTATATAGATCATATTAAGAGATATTTGTACATCATAATATCATGATAATATAATAATTTAAAATCTCATTTGATATTATAAACATTGGGTTAACAACATTTAACAAGATCGTTAACCTAAAGGTTTCAAAACAACATTTACATGTAACGACTAACGATGACTTAACGACTCAATTAAAATATATATACATGTAGTGTTTTAATATGTATTCATACACTTTTGAAAGACTTCAAGACACTTATAAAAATACTTCTACTTAACAAAAATGCTTACAATTACATCTGTAACATCCCGCATTTTTCCGTTAAATTATTTTTAACGCCGTCTTTTTCTTTTTAGATAATATTCCTCGTATCTAGATTCGTAACCTCCGTTAGCTAACATTCTAAATATTCTCGTTATAGGATTTTAATACGCGTTTTAAAATATTCCGTTTAGGTATTTTCCGCACCCGACTACAACTCGAGGGACTAAAATTGACACGGGGCAAACTAGTTGACTAGGTCACCTAGTCCACCCCAATCACCACCATTCAACCATCCCCCTCTCTCTCTCTTTCTGTCTAGCAAGAACACACACACAAACACCAAATTCAATCATTCATCATCTAAATTCGATCTAGGAGGCTTACAACAAAACAAATTACATATTTGGAATCCTCTCTTCATCCTCTACAATTTGATACCAACTTCATCTCGTTTGGGTAACATTTCTAAAACTCTAGATTTCTCTAAATTCGTGTTTTTAACTTATAAAGTTGTTAATTAGTGTCTATGGCTCAAGTCTAACATGAATATATGATTTATATGTTCGATTTCGTTATTTTTGATAACTAGCATGAACTTGAAAGTTTGGTGTGTTTGATTTATGATTTGGATGCTTAAATGTTGTTAACATGTTAAAGTGCAAGTATTAGATGTATTCCTAGTGTTACTAGCTTCAATTTGATGTGTAGGTTGATTTGTAAAACTTCATAAACTTGATTAGTGATTTTGGTGATTTTGGATTAGGGTTTGATAAGCTTTATATGAACTTTTGGTGCATCAAATGCTATGAATTGTTGTTGATAAGTGTTTAGTTGCAATGTGTGTTTGATTACCTTCGAAACGGCATATCATACATGTAAATTGGTTGCCCGAATCATGAAATGCGTTTTTAGAACTTGAAACTTTGATTATGAACGTTTAATGCGGTTTTGGGTTGTTGTAAGTGTTGAATTGCTTGATGAAATGTGTCTAGGTGTTTTCCTCGTCAAATTACCTTTCCGATGATATAAGATACATGTTCTAATTGTTTACGGATCATAAAATGTGGTTATTTGGTTTTTAGCTCGTGCATACTTTTGAAAAACAGAAAATGCCTGCACAGAGGGTGGCGCGGCGCGCCCCTTCCCCGCGCGGCGCGCAATCTGGCCTGGCCAGATTCTGCCCACTTTGTCCCTTTTCACGTAAAATGTTTGACTAGCTATCGACCTCCGATTCACATGAAACTTGTTTTAATATACTTGTATATGAATATTTAACATAGAAAAATAGTCCGGGACCCGACCCGAACATGTTGACTTTTTCGTTGACTTTGACCAAGTTTGACTTTTTGTCAAACTTAACCAATTAATTATGCAATCTTTCCAACATGATTCTATACTTGTATCTTGCATGAAACTTGACAATTTGCCTCACATGCTACATAATCGAGTCGTGTCGAGCCATAGGACTAATTGAACATCTTTGACCCTTCGTGACTATCGTTATTGATATAACCTAATTGTTTAGGTCGAGACTAGCATTGTTCTTTGCACGTTTACTTGTTGAAGTACTATTTCACTCTTGCAATCAAAGGTGAGATGATAGTCCCACTTTTTCAATCACTTTTATTCTTTACATCGTGGGCTGAGAAACACATACATTTCTTACTTATTTACTTTTCATGCTTTTACATTGTGAACAAATACGAATACAAAGATGCATACGAGTTTGAACAAAAGTCCTCAATCCAATTATCATTAATTCCACTTGCAGGGTGTAAGTGTAAGCGTGTAATTATGTTGTGTGGCCATACGGGTTTAACAAACCCTCATTCAGACGGTTCGCTACCGTTAGTGAATGAAATATAATTTCAACAATGTATAGTGTAGGTTCTAACACTAAATTCAAAATTCAGAGGGAAGATTCGGTTAAGCCTTGATAATTGGGTGCTCGTGATACAAATACTATTTTGGAATGTGAACGATTCTGGTTGAGCAATTCTTAAAGAACCTTGTGGTTCAATACAATTTACTTACTAAACCTATGATTTCACCAACGTTTTCGTTGACAGATTTCTATGTTTTTCTCAGGTCTTGCACGATATGTGATACATGCTTCCGCTCATTATTTGATACTTGCATTGGATGTCGAGTATACATGCTTTTCATGGAGCGTCTTTTGACCTTACTTTAAACTGTGTCGCCTAGATTTCAATCGTACTTATAACGGTGTAACTTAACTTTTGGTTGAATAATTCTTGTAAACTTTGAAACAATCTTTATTTTGAAATGAAGGCGACATATTTTGGTAAAACGTTATCTTAAAGACTTATAATCAGGTAATGGGACCCACGTAGCCGACGCCGTCACTTGACGATTTGTCGGGGTCGCTACAAGTGGTATCAGAGCCTTGGTTGTAGGGATTTAGAGTTCATTTGTGTCCACCCCGAGTCATAGGGTACATAGGTGAATCTAGACTACAACCGGCATATAGACTGAAGTAGGAATTACTTGACTATTTGTGCATTTATACTCGAACTCTTCAATCATATCTAACTCGTATTCGATCTTGATCTTACGTTGATAAATTTTGTTGACGCGCCACCTTGACTTTATGAGGTAATGTTAAATGCACATGAGAATCAGGGTAATATAATTTCCGGGATTATATTACGGTGATTCATATGGGCATTCCGACATTATGACATAAAGAATTTAAGGCGAGTCAAGGAAAAATTTTCTCTACATCATCATTCCCTATCATGATTAGTATTATTGAGAATACTAATCAACGATATTCTTGTGTCTTGAAGGAACAATGTCTCCCCGTCGCGGACCACGTAATGAAACTTCCGAACAAGCTTTTCAACGCATGATAGCCACCGCCATAGGTGCGGCTATGGCTAGTATCTCCTCCGACATCAATAACAACCACAACCACAACAACCATGGAGCCGGTAATTCAAACGAGGGTTGCTCCTACAAAACTTTCATGGGGTGCAAACCTCACACCTTCGATGGGACCGGAGGACCGGTTGTGCTCACCCGATGGTTTGAGCAAACAGAAGCCGTTTTTAGCATAAGCGGTTGTCGGGACCAAGACAAAGTCAAATATTCCACCCACACTTTTGCCGGTATCGCCCTCACATGGTGGAATACGTATGTGCTGTCGGTGGGTATCGATGAAGCTCACACTCTCTCATGGGCCAACTTAAAGAAAAAGATGATCACCGAATACTTCCCGCGCGAAGAGACCCGTAAGCTCGAACACGAACTAAGAACTTTAAAAGCGGTCGGGAATGACCTAAAGGCATATAATCAACGATTTTCTGAGCTATCCTTGATGTGCCCAAACCTCGTGACCCCCGAACCTCTAAGGGTTGAACTTTACATGGATGGTCTTCCCAAGAACATCAAACAAGGAGTAATGTCATCCAAACCCAGTAATCACCAAGAGGCCCTGAGTATGGCCCGTCAATTGATCGAAACGGTAGACGAGATTGAAGTGCCGGCACCTAAAGCCGAGGATGAGTCGGGTGACAACAAAAGAAAATGGGAAGCCCCCCAATCAAGCAATTACAACAACCTCGCCAAGAAGCCCTTCATCCCCAACGGCAAGAAAGGTTATACCGGACACCTACCATATTGTAACGAGTGCTACAAACATCATTTAGGTGAATGTGGCAAACCATTTTGCTTGAAGTGTCAAAGAAGTGGCCATGTAGCCCACGATTGTAGGAATACCGCTCCCGTCGCCCAAAAGGAGCACAATGCACCCAAGACGGGTGTTTGTTTTGAATGTGGCCAACCGGGTCATTTTAGGAATGCGTGCCCAAATAAGAAAATCAACCCCAACGCACGCCGTTAAACTTTCAACATCAACGCCTAGAATGCCCGAGACGACGATGGACTAGTCACGGGTATGTTTCTTCTCGAAATTCTCACGTTTCATGTTTATTCGATTCGGTTACCGTTAGACGTTTTATAAACAAGTCTTTGACTCGTGCTCTTTACATTCCACTTTTTCCCCTAGATACTACTTAGACGATTTAAGTGACCAACGGAAAAATATTGTGTGCCTATGAATTTTATTGGAGGATATACATTAAGACTTTTGACTTGACACCTATAGAACTAGGGAGCTCGGAACATATTCGTTAAAAAAAAAAAAAAAAAAAAAAAAAAATGTTTCCCCATCGTCTTGTATAGATTATTGTGAACTGAGTAATTTTCGGTTGGAAACCGATACCCTCTCCCTCGCATCCATGACCTCATGATTTCTTGCATGAATCCCGTGTGTATTCCAAAACGACCTCCGTTCCGGTTATCATCAATTGGGGGTTAAGGGAGACAATGTCTCCTGGGTCTTCTCCGAACTCGCAACGTTAGTTGTAAATCCCTCTTAGTACCATTCGATTTATCCAAGGCTCGTCCGTATCCATAAACCTCCTAAACCACGTATGCAAACTTATCTAGACAAATCTGTTATCGTATTTATAGATGACATCTTAACTTATTCAAGTAAAGAAGGAAAACGAACAACATCACCATCTTACGCTCGAACTTTTGAGAAAAGAGCAACTCTATACCAAATTCTCCAAGTGAGAATTTCTGTTGAACGAAGTCCAATTTTCTAGACCATAATGTTAATGGACAAGGCATTACAATCAATCTCGAAATCAAGCCACATGTAATCAGGAAACTCTCCCCACCCAGACTTGTATTCGTAGAATCTTAGATCTCGTCTGTTATTACCGAGAATTCATTTCTGACTTTTCTCGTGTTACACGACTTTAATCTCTCCGCGATCGAACCTTGAGCGTGATTCTTCACACCAACATTTCTAGTTAAATTCGTTATTTTGCACGGAGAGGACGAATACTAAATTGTGAATCCGATCAATTTTCTCGTCATCACGTACCACACTACATACCTCTGATATTTCACCATTACCGTCTGATATTACTGGAATTTAAGATAACACACAACCCAACGATACTTCACTCTTCTTTGACTTAACGCCCTCGTGTTTCTGATAATCGGCCAACTATTATGCAACCTCGAACTATACAACTACGTGTACTATCTCGTTTCTCTTTCAGACTTCAACTTTTGACAACTAGAGGCACGTTATGGCAACCTCGAGATGTAAGCTCATCCTATTCAAAGTCCTCATTTCACTCCTATCCTCATCGCTCGCATTTCCGTTTAAGGAAACTTTTGTAACATTTCTCAATGGATAGAGAAACTCTTCATATTACATTAGTATTCGCCACGAGGGTGAATAGTCCTAACGAACATTTTTGAACCCTAACTAACTTGTTCAAACATATCTTAAGGAATTCTTTTTCTAATATGGTGTACCATTGCCAATGCCAATTACCTCGGATCAAAATACTCGTATCGCTTCTAGTTTTGCAAGAAACCTTGGGAACCCGCTTAGACATGAGTACCACGTATCTCTCACAAACCGACGAACCGAGCAAACGAACGATTTACATCCTGGAAGGACATGTTTCAAACTCGCGTTATCGCTTTTAGTTGATCCCTCATACTACGATAGTTACCGTTCTTGTACTAACGCCGCACTTCCGAAACCCTATATGACCGCAAATGTCATACCCCTATTCGTTGGACCAACGCATGTGGCAAACAAACCCCGAAATCTGAACTACATCAGGAAACAACAATTGAGATCATTCAAGTCCGAGAAGGGCTCGAGACGACCCGTAGTCGCCAAAAGAGTTATACCAAACTTAGATGAAAACCTCACAAAATCCCAGTGTGTAACCGCAAAATATTGAGAAACCGCACCTTGGAAAGGTGTAATCCATTTTGGGAAATCGAGGAGGGTTATATTCGCAATATTTAACCTTTGAAACTTTGGGGCGTATTGGAACCGCTCCCTACCGTTTAGAACTGCCGACTCAATTAAGTTTCCGTTTATCCTACATTTCGTGTAACAAACTTAGAAACGTGTCATGCGGAACAGGAATGTGCAATCCTTTTAGATGCACCAACTATTGATGACAAACTCCTCTTCATGGGAAAACTGATTGAAATCATGGATCGTGAAATCGAACTTCAATACAACGTAACACCCCGACTATCCGGATTCGTGGAATGTCCAAGAAAGTACCTCCACTCATTCGTAGAGTTACTACTCTAAGTCTCGAGTAAGAGATATCGACTACTACTTCCAACTAAATTTCGGGACGAAATTTCTTTTGAGGTGTGGATAATGTAACATCCCGCATTTTTCCGTTAAATTATTTTTAACGCCGTCTTTTTCTTTTTAGATAATATTCCTCGTATCTAGATTCGTAACCTCCGTTAGCTAACATTCTAAATATTCTCGTTATAGGATTTTAATACGCGTTTTAAAATATTCCGTTTAGGTATTTTCCGCACCCGACTACAACTCGAGGGACTAAAATTGACACGGGGCAAACTAGTTGACTAGGTCACCTAGTCCACCCCAATCACCACCATTCAACCATCCCCCCCTCTCTCTCTTTCTGTCTAGCAAGAACACACACACAAACACCAAATTCAATCATTCATCATCTAAATTCGATCTAGGAGGCTTACAACAAAACAAATTACATATTTGGAATCCTCTCTTCATCCTCTACAATTTGATACCAACTTCATCTCGTTTGGGTAACATTTCTAAAACTCTAGATTTCTCTAAATTCGCGTTTTTAACTTATAAAGTTGTTAATTAGTGTCTATGGCTCAAGTCTAACATGAATATATGATTTATATGTTCGATTTCGTTATTTTTGATAACTAGCATGAACTTGAAAGTTTGGTGTGTTTGATTTATGATTTGGATGCTTAAATGTTGTTAACATGTTAAAGTGCAAGTATTAGATGTATTCCTAGTGTTACTAGCTTCAATTTGATGTGTAGGTTGATTTGTAAAACTTCATAAACTTGATTAGTGATTTTGGTGATTTTGGATTAGGGTTTGATAAGCTTTATATGAACTTTTGGTGCATCAAATGCTATGAATTGTTGTTGATAAGTGTTTAGTTGCAATGTGTGTTTGATTACCTTCGAAACGGCATATCATACATGTAAATTGGTTGCCCGAATCATGAAATGCGTTTTTAGAACTTGAAACTTTGATTATGAACGTTTAATGCGGTTTTGGGTTGTTGTAAGTGTTGAATTGCTTGATGAAATGTGTCTAGGTGTTTTCCTCGTCAAATTACCTTTCCGATGATATAAGATACATGTTCTAATTGTTTACGGATCATAAAATGTGGTTATTTGGTTTTTAGCTCGTGCATACTTTTGAAAAACAGAAAATGCCTGCACAGAGGGTGGCGCGGCGCGCCCCTTCCCCGCGCGGCGCGCAATCTGGCCTGGCCAGATTCTGCCCACTTTGTCCCTTTTCACGTAAAATGTTTGACTAGCTATCGACCTCCGATTCACATGAAACTTGTTTTAATATACTTGTATATGAATATTTAACATAGAAAAATAGTCCGGGACCCGACCCGAACATGTTGACTTTTTCGTTGACTTTGACCAAGTTTGACTTTTTGTCAAACTTAACCAATTAATTATGCAATCTTTCCAACATGATTCTATACTTGTATCTTGCATGAAACTTGACAATTTGCCTCACATGCTACATAATCGAGTCGTGTCGAGCCATAGGACTAATTGAACATCTTTGACCCTTCGTGACTATCGTTATTGATATAACCTAATTGTTTAGGTCGAGACTAGCATTGTTCTTTGCACGTTTACTTGTTGAAGTACTATTTCACTCTTGCAATCAAAGGTGAGATCATAGTCCCACTTTTTCAATCACTTTTATTCTTTACATCGTGGGCTGAGAAACACATACATTTCTTACTTATTTACTTTTCATGCTTTTACATTGTGAACAAATACGAATACAAAGATGCATACGAGTTTGAACAAAAGTCCTCAATCCAATTATCATTAATTCCACTTGCAGGGTGTAAGTGTAAGCGTGTAATTATGTTGTGTGGCCATACGGGTTTAACAAACCCTCATTCAGACGGTTCGCTACCGTTAGTGAATGAAATATAATTTCAACAATGTATAGTGTAGGTTCTAACACTAAATTCAAAATTCAGAGGGAAGATTCGGTTAAGCCTTGATAATTGGGTGCTCGTGATACAAATACTATTTTGGAATGTGAACGATTCTGGTTGAGCAATTCTTAAAGAACCTTGTGGTTCAATACAATTTACTTACTAAACCTATGATTTCACCAACGTTTTCGTTGACAGATTTCTATGTTTTTCTCAGGTCTTGCACGATATGTGATACATGCTTCCGCTCATTATTTGATACTTGCATTGGATGTCGAGTATACATGCTTTTCATGGAGCGTCTTTTGACCTTACTTTAAACTGTGTCGCCTAGATTTCAATCGTACTTATAACGTTGTAACTTAACTTTTGGTTGAATAATTCTTGTAAACTTTGAAACAATCTTTATTTTGAAATGAAGGCGACATATTTTGGTAAAACGTTATCTTAAAGACTTATAATCAGGTAATGGGACCCACGTAGCCGACGCCGTCACTTGACGATTTGTCGGGGTCGCTACAACATCCTCGTTCAGTTTCATCAACAAATCTACTCGTATGCACCCGTATTCGTACTCGTACAATACACAGCTTTTAGATGTATGTACTATTGGTATATACACTCCAATGATCAACTCTTAGCAGCCCATGTGAGTCACCTAACATATGTGGGAACCATCATTTGGCAACTAGAATGAAGTATCTCATAAAATTACAAAAATATGAGTAATCATTCATGACTTATTTACATGAAAACAAAATTACATATCCTTTATATCTAATCCATACACCAATTACCAAAAACACCTACAAACACTTTCATTCTTCAATTTTATTCATCTAATTAATCTCTCTCAAGTTCTATCTTCAAGTTCTAAGTGTTCTTCATAAATTCCAAAAGTTCTAGTTTCATAAAATCAAGAATACTTCCAAGATTGCAAGTTTACTTCCAAGTTTTCTAAATCCATTCCAAGTAATCATCCAAGATCAAGAAACCTTTGTTACTTTTAGTAGGTTATCTTTCTAATACAAGGTAATAATCATATTCAAACTTTAATTCAATTTCTATAACTATAACAATCTTATTTCGAGTGGAAATCTTACTTGAAATTGTTTTCGTGTCATGATTCTGCTTCAAGAACTTTCAAGCCATCCAAGGATCCTTTGAAGCTAGATCCATTTTTCTCATTTCCAGTAGGTTTATCCAAGGAACTTGAGGTAGTAATGATGTTCATAACATCATTCAATTCATACATAAAAAGCTGTCTTATTCAACGTTATAAACTTGTAATCACTAGAACATAGTTTACTTAATTCTAAACTTGTTCGCAAATAAAGTTAATCCTTCTAACTAGACTTTTAAAATCAACTAAACACATGTTCTATATCTATATGATATGCTAACTTAATGATTTAAAACCCGGAAACACGATAAACACCATAAAACTGGATATACGCCGTCGTAGTAAAACCAGGGGCTGTTTTGGTTGGGATAATTAAAAGATAAGAAGAACTTTGATTTAAAAGCTATACTTCTGGAAAAATTATTTTTCTTATGAACATGAAACTATATCCAAAAATCATGGTTAAACTCAAAGTGAAAGTATGTTTTTCAAAATGGTCATCAAGATGTCGTTCTTTCGACGGAAATGACTACCTCTTTCAAAAACGACTTGTAACTTGTATTTATGACTATAAACTTATACTTTTTCTATTTAGATTCATAAATTTAATTTCAATACGAAACCGTGGCCACTAGAATCACTAAAAACGTGAAAGTTACCTACGTGAAAGTTAGTAATAAATCTATTCCAACCATAACCTAATCAACTTATATTATATATTATGTAATCTTGGGATACCATAGGCACGTATACAATGTTTCGACCTATCATGTCGACCCATCTATATATATATTGCGGAACAACCATAGACACTCTATATGTGAATGTTGGAGTTAGCTATACAGGGTTGAGGTTGATTCCAAAATATATATATAGTTTGAGTTGTGATCAATACTGAGATACGTATACACTGGGTCGTGGATTGATTCAAGATAATATTTATCGATTTATTTCTGTACATCTAACTGTGGACAACTAGTTGTAGGTTACTAATGAGGACAGCTGACTTAATAAACTTAAAACATCAAAATGTATTAAAAGTATTGTAAATATATTTTGAACATACTTTGATATATATGTATATATTGTTATAGGTTCGTGAATCAACCAGTGGCCAAGTCTTACTTCCCGACGAAGAAAAATCTGTGAAAGTGAGTTATAGTCCCACTTTTAAAATCTAATATTTTTGGGATGAGAATACATGCAGGTTTTATAAATGATTTACAAAATAGACACAAGTACGTGAAACTACATTCTATGGTTGAATTATCGAAATCGAATATGCCCCTTTTTATTAAGTTTGGTAATCTAAGAATTAGGGAACAGACACCCTAATTGACGCGAATCCTAAAGATTGATCTATTGGGCCTAACAAACCCCATCCAAAGTACCGGATGCTTTAGTACTTCGAAATTTATATCATATCCGAAGGGTGTCCCGGAATGATGGGGATATTCTTATATATGCATCTTGTTAATGTCGGTTACCAGGTGTTCACCATATGAATGATTTTTATCTCCATGTATGGGATGTGTATTGAAATATGAAATCTTGTGGTCTATTGTTACGATTTGATATATATAGGTTAAACCTATAACTCACCAACATTTTTGTTGAAGTTTAAAGCATGTTTATTCTTAGGTGAATACTAAGAGCTTCCGCTGTTGCATACTAAAATAAGGACAAGATTTGGAGTCCATGTTTGCATGATATTGTGTAAAAACTGCATTCAAGAAACTGATTTCGATGTAACGTATTTGTATTGTAAACCATTATGTAATGGTCGTGTGTAAACAGGATATTTTAGATTATCATTATTTGATAATCTACATAAAGCTTTTTAAACCTTTATTTATAAAATAAAGGTTATGGTTTGTTTTAAAAATGAATGCAGTCTTTGAAAAAACGTCTCATATAGAGGTCAAAACCTCGCAACGAAATCAATTAATATGGAACGTTTTTAATCAATAAGAACGGGACATTCCAGTAGGATTTGAAACAAAGGATGATCGAAGAGTATTGTCCTTATAATAAGATTGTTAAGATGGAGCGGGAAATCCAGAACTTGAAACTGGTTGGTACTGATTCAGCCAGCTATAATAGGAGATTCTTTGAGCTTGCTCTTATATGCCCGGATATGGTTACTCCCGAACGCTGAAAGATCACTTTATATGTGAAAGGGCTAACTGAGAACATCCAGGGCGGTGTGACTACTTCGAAGACAAGGACTGTTCAAGAGGCCGTTGAGATGGCTCATGAGTTGATGGATCAAATTGAACAGTGAGGAAAAGCTCCTGCATCAGCTGAGACCAAGACCTTCGACAACAAGAGAAAGTGGAATAATAACAATAACTCTGGAAAGAACTACAACCAGCAACCTTACAAGAAGCAGGATACAGTCAAGGGAAATACTGCTACCCCGAACACCAACTCTACATATAAGGGAAAGTTCCCGTTGTGTGCTAAATTCAATAGGCATCACTCGGGAAATTGCATGAAGGTGCATGATAAGTGTAAGAAGAATGGACACTTGGCCACGGAGTGTAAAGCTGGTACGAATGTTTTCTATGGATGCAAGAAAACTGGTCATTTCAGAAAGGATTGTCCGACTGCAAGTAAGAATCCTGAACCTTTTAGAGGAAGAGCTTTTAAGATCAACTCCAGTGAAGCTCGTGATGATCCTAAGTTAGTCACGCGTACGTTTTTACTTGACAACCATCATGCTTATGTACTTTTAGATTCTGGAGCTAAAAGGAGTTTTGTGTCCAGAGATTTTTGCCAAAAATCTTAAGAATCCTATATTGTCATTAGAAAACTTGTACTCTATAGAACTAGGGAATGGTAATCTAATGAGAGTTGATAAGGTCTATCATGATTATACTTTGATTTAAGCTGAAACGGCTTTTAGAATAGATGTGATACCGATTAAGCTGGGAAGTTTTGACCTTGTGGTTGGAATGGACTAGTTAGCTGAGAATAGAGCCGACATCGTTTGTTACCAGAAAGCGATTTGCATACCTCTTACCAAAGGTGAGCCTTTGATGGTGTATGGAGAGCGAAACAATACACAGCTACACTTCATTAATTGTTTAAAGGCACATAAACTCATAAGAAAGGGTTGTCTCGCTATGCTGGTTCACGTAAGCAAAAATGAACCTGAAAGCAAGAAACTCGAAGATGTGCCGACCATTAAAGACTTTCCCGATGTTTTTCCAGACGAGTTACCCGGATTACCACCGCATAGAGATGTAGAATTACAGATTGACTTAGTGACTGGAGCAGCAACTGTAGCACGCGCACCGTATAGACTTGCACCTTCAGAATTGCAAGAGCTGTCTGGTCAAAAGCTTCCGGACAGCGGATTCATTCGACCGAGTTCTTCACCATGGGGACCTCCAATTCTTTTTGTTAAGAAGAAGGATGGATCAATGAGACTTTGTATCTATTACAGGGAACTGAATAAGCTGACTATCAAGAATAGTATTCCGTTACCGAGGATCGATTATTTGTTGGATCAGTTGCGAGGATCCGGATGTTACTCTAAGATAGATCTGAGGTCAGGTTACCATCAGATGATACTAAAGGATACAGATATACCGAAGATAGCGTTTAGGACACGCTACGAACATCATGAATTTACAGTAATGCCGTTTGGATTGACGAACGTACCGGCAGTGTTCATGGACCTTATGAACCGTGTGTGTAAGCCATATCTAGACAAGTTTGTTATTGTGTTTGTTGGTGATATTCTGGTATATTCTAAGGACGAGAAGGAACATGAACAACATCTCCGTTTGCTACTTGAGAGGATCAGGAAAGAGCAGTTGTGCGCGAAATTTTCGAAGTGCGATTTCTGGCTGCAAGAAGTTCAATTTTTGGGTCATGTCGTAGGTGTCAATGGTATTCAAGTTGATCATGCGAAGATAGAAACAGTCGAGGAATGGGATACGCCTGAAATATCCCGTTCATATTGATTATAAACGTTCCATATTAATTGATTTTGTCACGCGGTTTTGACCTCTATATGAGACGTTTTTCAAAGACTGCGTTCATTTTTAAAACAATCATAACCTTTATTTTATCGATAAATGTTTAAAAAACATTACGTAGATTATCAAATAATGATAATCTAAAATATACCGTTTACACACGACCATTACATAATGGTTTACAATAAGAATCTATTACATCAAAAATAAGTTTCTTGAATGCAGTTTTTACATAATATCATACAAGCATGGACTCCAAATCTTGTCCTTATTTTAGTATGCAACAGCGGAAGCTCTTAATAATCACCTGAGAATAAACATGCTTAAAACGTCAACAAAAATGTTGGTGAGTTATAGGTTTAACTTATATATTAATAAATCATAATAATAGACCATAAGATTTCATATTTCAATATACATCCCATACATAGAGATAAAATTCATTCATATGGTGAACACCTGGTAACCGACATTAACAAGATGCATATAAGAATATCCCCTTTCATTCCGGGAAATCCTCCGGACATGATATAAACGAATTCGAAGTACTAAAGCATCCGGTACTTTGGATGGGGTTCGTTAGGCCCAATAGATCTATCTTTAGGATTCGCGTCAATTAGGTGTGCACTAATTCTCAAAATTAGTGATGTTTCCTAATTCTTAGGCTACCAAGCTAAAAGGGGCATATTCGGCTTCGATCATTCAACCATATAATGCAGTTTCAATTACTTGTGTCTATTTCGTAAAACATTTATAAAACTGCATGTATTCTCATCCCAAAATATTAGATTTTAAAAGTGGGACTATAACTCACTTTCATAGATTTTTACTTCGTCGGGAAGTAAGACTTGGTCACTGGTCGATTCACGAACCTATAACAAATATGTACATATATATCAAAGTATGTTCAAAATATATTTACAACATTTTTAATACTTTTTTACTGTTTTAAGTTTATTAAGTCAGCTGTCCTCGTTAGTAACCTACAACTAGTTGTCCACAGTTAGATGTACAGAAATAAATCGATATATATTATCTTGAATCAATCCACGACCCAGTGTATACACGTCTCGGGCTAGATCATAACTTAAAGTATATATATTTTTGGAATCAACCTCAACCCTGTATAGCTAACTCCAACATTACTGCATATAGAGTGTCTATGGTTGTTCCAAATAATATATATACATGGGTCGATATGATATGTCAAAACATTTGCATACGTGTCTATGGTATCCCAAGATTACATAATATATTAGAATACATGTATAATACAATATAAGTTAGCTAGGATATGATTTGTATAGAATTGTTACAATATTTTCCGTAGCTACAACAATCAAAAAAAATCCAACCTTGTTTTACCCATAACTTCTTCGTTTTAAATCCGATTTGAGTGAATCAAATTGCTATGGTTTCATATTGAACTCTATTTTATGAATCTAAACATAAAAAGTATAGGTTTATAGTTGGAAATATAAGTTACAAGTCATTTTTGTAAAGGTAGTCATTTCAGTCGAAAGAACGACGTCTAGATGACCATTTTGGAAAACATACTTTCACTTTGAGTTTAACCATGATTTTTGGATATAGTTTCATGTTCATAATAAAAATAATTTTCCTATAAGAACAACTTTTAAATCAAAGTTTATCATAGTTTTTAATTAACTAACCCAAAACAGCCCGCGGTGTTACTACGATGGCGTATATCCGGTTTTACGGTGTTTTTCGTGTTTTCCGATTTTAAATAATTAAGTTAGCATATCATATAGATATAGAAAATGTGTTTAGTTGATTTTAAAAGTCAAGTTAGAAGGATTAACTTTTGTTTGCGAATAAGTTTAGAATTAACTAAACTATGTTCTAGTGATTACGTGTTCAAATCTTCGAATAAGATAGTTTTATATGTATGAATCGAATGATGTTATGAACATCATTACTACCTCAAGTTTAATAGGTAAACCTACTGGAAGTGACAAGAAATGATCTAGCTTCAAAGGATCTTGGATGGCTCGAAAGTTCTTGAAGTAGAATCATGACACGAAAACAAGTTCAAGTAAGATTATCAATCGAATTAAGATAGTTATAGTTATAGGAACTGAATCAAAGTTTGTATATGAGTATTACCTTGATTTAGAATAATATATTACTGTAAACAACAAGGATTTCTTGAGGTTGGATGATCACTTTACAAGATTGGAAGTGAGCTAGTAAACTTGGAAGTATTCTTGATTTTATGAAACTAGAAATTGTAGAATTTATGAAGAACACTTAGAACTTGAAGATGGAACTTGAGAGAGATTAATTAGTTGAATAAAATTGAAGAGAAAGTGTTTGTAGGTGTTTTTGGTCATTGGTATTTGGATTAGATATAAAGGATATGTAATTTTGTTTTCATGTAAATAAGTCATGAATGATTACTAATATTTTTGTAATTTTATGAGATATTTCATGCTAGTTACCAAATGATGGTTCCCACATGTGTTAGGTGACTCAGATGGGCTGCTAAGAGCTGATCATTGGAGTGTATATACCAATAGTACATACATTTAGAAGCTGTGTATTGTACGAGTACGAATACGGGTGCATACGAGTAGAATTGTTGATGAAACTGAGCGAGGATGTAATTGTAAGCATTTTTGTTAATTAGAAGTATTTTGATAAGTGTTTTGAAGTCTTTCAAAAGTGTATGAATACATATTAAAAAACTACATGTATATACATTTTAACTGAGTCGTTAAGTCATCGTTAGTCGTTACATGTAAATGTTGATTTGAAACCTTTAAGTTAACGATCTTGTTAAATGTTGTTAACTCAATGTTTAATATATCTAATGAGATGTTAAATTATTATATTATCATGATATTATGATATATTAATATATCTTAATATGATATATATACATTTAAATGTCGTTACAACGAGAATCGTTACATATATGTCTCGTTTCGAAATCCTTAAGTTAGTAGTCTTGTTTTTACATATGTAGTTCATTGTTAATATACATAATGACATGTTTAATTATCATTTATCATGTTTAAACATAGTGTAACAATATCTTAATATGATTCATATGTAATTAGTAAGACGTTGTTATAACGATAATCGTTATATATATCATTTCGAGTTTCTTAATTCAATAAACACAATTTTATGTATATAACTCAATGTTAAAATACCTAATGAGATACTTACTTATCATAATATCATGTTAACTATATATATAATCATATATATGTCATAATATAGTTTTTACAAGTTTTAACGTTCGTGAATCACCGGTCAACTTAGGTAGTCAATTGTCTATGTGAAACCTATTTCAATTAATCAAGTCTTAACAAGTTTGATTGCTTAACATGTTGGAAACACTTAATCATGTAAATATCAATTTCATTTAATATATATAAACATGGAAAAGTCCGGGTCGCTACAGTACCTACCCGTTAAATAAATTTCGTCCCAAAATTTTAAGTAGTTGGAGGTGTTGACGTATCTTCTAGAAATAAGTGCGGGTATTTATTCTTCATCTGATCTTCTCATTCCCAGGTGAACTCGGGTCCTCTACGAGCATTCCATCGAACCTTAACAATTGGTATCTTGTTTTGTTTAAGTCTTTTAACCTCATGATCCATTATTTCAACGAAATAGTGAGATCTTCTTTAGCAAAACATTTCTTCAAATTCGAGACGTGGAAAGTGTTATGTATAGCCGCGAGTTGTTGAGGTAACTCAAGTCAGTAAGCTACTGGTCCGACACGATCAATAATCTTGAATGGTCCTATATACCTTGGATTTAATTTCCCTCGTTTACCAAATTGAACAACGCCTTTCCAAGGTGCAACCTTAAGCATGACCATCTCTCCAATTTCAAATGCTATATCTTTTCTTTTAATGTCGGCGTAGCTCTTTTGTTGACTTTGGGCGGTTTTTAACCGTTGTTGAATTTGGATGATCTTCTCGGTAGTTTCTTGTATTATCTCCGGACCCGTAATCTGTCTATCCCCCACTTCACTCCAACAAATCGGAGACCTGCACTTTCTACCATAAAGTGCTTCAAACGGCGCCATCTCAATGCTTGAATGGTAGCTGTTGTTGTAGGAATATTCTGCAAACGGTAGATGTCGATCCCAACTGTTTCCGAAATCAATAACACATGCTCGTAGCATGTCTTCAAGCGTTTATATCATCCTTTCGCTCTGCCCATCAGTTTGTGGATGATAGGCGGTACTCATGTCTAGACGAGTTCCTAATGCTTGCTGTAATGTCTGCCAGAATCTTGAAATAAATCTGCCATCCCTATCAGAGATAATAGAGATTGGTATTCCATGTCTGGAGACGACTTCCTTCAAATACAGTCGTGCTAACTTCTCCATCTTGTCATCTTCTATTATTGGCAGGAAGTGTACTGATTTGGCGAGATGATCAACTATTACCCAAATAGTATCAAAACCACATGCAGTCCTTGGCAATTTAGTGATGAAATTCATGGTAATGTTTTCCCATTTCCATTCGGGATCTCGGATTGTTGAAGTAGACTTGATGGTTTCTGATGCTCCGCTTTGACCTTAGAACACGTCAAACATTCCCCTACATATTTAGCAACATCGGCTTTCATACCTGGCCACCAAAAATTTTTCTTGAGATCCTTGTACATCTTCCCCGTTCCAAGATGTATTGAGTATCTGGTTTTATGAGCTTCTCTAAGTACCATTTCTCTCATATCTCTAAATTTTGGTACCTAAATTCTTTCAGCCCTATACCAGGTTCCGTCTTCCCGAATATTAAGATGCTTCTCCAATCCTTTGGGTATTTCATCCTTTAAATTTCCCTCTTTTAAAACTCCTTGTTGCGCCTCCTTTATTTGAGTAGTAAGGTTAGTGTGAATCATTATATTCATAGCTTTTACTCGAATGGGTTCTCTGTCCTTTCTGCTCAAGGCGTTGGCTACCACATTTGCCTTCCCCGGGTGGTAACGAATCTCAAAGTCGTAATCATTCAACAATTCAATCCACCTACACTGCCTCATATTCAGTTGTTTCTGATTAAATATGTGTTGAAGACTTTTGTGGTCGGTATATATAATACTTTTGACCCCATATAAGTAGTACCTCCAAGTCTTTAATACAAAAACAACAGCGCCTAATTCCAAATCATGAGTCGTATAATTCTGTTCGTGAATCTTCAATTGTCTAGACGCATAAGCAATTACTTTCGTTCGTTGCATTAATACACAACCGAGACCTTGCTTTGAGGAGTCACAATATATCACAAAATCATCATTCCCTTCAGGTAATGACAATATAGGTGCCGTAGTTAACTTTTTCTTTAACAATTGAAACGCTTTCTCTTGTTCATCTTTCCATTCAAATTTCTTCCCTTTATGCGTTAATGCAGTCAAGGGTTTTGCTATTCTGGAAAAGTCTTGGATGAACCTTCTATAGTAACCAGCTAGTCCTAAAAACTAGTGTATGTGTTTCGGAGTTTTCGGGATTTCCCACTTTTCAACGGTTTCAATCTTTGCTGGATCCACCTGAATACCTTCTTTGTTCACTATGTGACCAAGGAATTGAACTTCTTCCAACCAAAATGCACACTTTGAAAACTTAGCGTACAGTTTTTCTTTTCTCTGCAACTCTAGCACTTTTCTCAAATGTTCTTCGTGCTCTTGATCATTCTTCGAGTAAATAAGTATGTCATCGATGAAAACAATGACAAACTTGTCAAGATATGGCCCACACACTCGGTTCATGAGGCCCATGAACACAGCTGGTGCGTTATTCAATCCAAACGGCATAACCATAAACTCGTAATGACCGTAACGCATCCTAAAAGCAGTCTTTGGAATATCATCCTCCTTCACCCGCATTTGATGATATCCAGAACGTAAATCGATCTTCGAATAAACAGACGAGCCTTGTAGTTGATCAAATAAGTCATCGATTCTCGGTAGTGGGTAGCGGTTCTTGATGGTATGTTTGTTCAACTCTCGGTAGTTGATACACAACCTAAGTGTACCATCTTTCTTCTTGACAAACAAAACAGGAGCTCCCCATGGTGATGTGCTTGGTTGAATGAAACCACGCTCTAAAAGTTTTTGTAACTGACTTTGTAATTCTTTCATTTTGCTGGGTGCGAGTCTTTATGGAGCACGAGCTATTGGTGCAGCTCCTGGTACAAGGTTTATTTGAAATTCAACAGATCGATGTTGGGGTAATCCCGGTAATTCTTTCGGAAATACATCGGGAAATTCTTTTGTGACGGGAATATCACTGATGTTCTTTTCTTCAGGTTAAACTTCCTCAATGTGTGCTAGAATGACGTAACAACCTTTTCTTATTAGTTTTTGCGCCTTCAAAGTACTAATAAGATTTAATTTCGCGTCGTTCTTTTCTTCGTACACCATTAAAGGTTTTCCTTTTTCACGCATAAAGCGAATCGCATTTTTGTAACAAACGACCTCTGCTCTCACCTTTTT
The DNA here is from genome assembly GCF_046630445.1 of Rutidosis leptorrhynchoides. NCBI lineage: Eukaryota > Viridiplantae > Streptophyta > Magnoliopsida > Asterales > Asteraceae > Rutidosis > Rutidosis leptorrhynchoides. The sequence continues at coordinate 358,448,134 of NC_092336.1, read as the reverse complement.
CAACCAGTCCATGCCAATTATTACATCAAAACTCCCTAATTCGACTGGTATTAAATCAATTTTAAACGTTTCATCCCTCAGTTTAATTTCTCTCTCCCGACATATATTATCTGCTGAAATTAATTTACCGTTTGATAATTCGAGTAAAAATTTACTATCCAAAGGCGTCAATGGGCAACTTAATTTAGCACAAAATTCTCTACTCATATAGCTTCTGTCCGCACCCGAATCAAATAAAACATAAGCAGATTTATCGTCAATAAGAAGCGTACCTGTAACAAGCTCCGGGTCTTCCTGTGCTTTTACCGCATTAATATTGAAAACTCTTTCACGGCCCTGCCCATTAGTATTCCCCTGATTCGGGAAATTTCTAATAATGTGGCCTAGTTTTCCACATTTATAACAAACAACGTTGGTATTACTTGCACCGACACTATTTGTTTCGGCATTACTTGTTTCGACATTATTTGTTCCTTTAGTTCTGTTAAACTTTGGTCCGTAGACCTCACACTTTGTCGAGCTATGACCATTTCTTTTACACCTGTTGCAAAATGTCGTGCAAAACCCCTGATGATTTTCTTAACACCTATGACATGGCTGTTTTTGGTTTTTGTTGCCGTTGTTGTTATTGAGGTTGTTGCTGGGATTGTTATTGTTGTTGAAACAGTTGTTATAGTTGTTGTTGTTGTTGGGATATTTTTTATAGTTATTGTTAGGATTGCGGTTATTGTTGCGATTGTTGTTGCGGTTGTTGGGATAGTTGTTGCGATTGCGATTGTGGTTGTAATTGTTGTTGTTGTTGTTGTTGTTGTACTGGTGACTCTTGTCACCGTTTTCCTCCCACTTCCTCTTGAGTTGTTTCATGTTGGCTTCTTCGGCCGCCTGCTCTTTAATTCTTCCCTCAAAATGATTTATGATTTTATGCGCCATTCGACTTGCCTTCTGTATAGAAGCGGGCTCGTGTGAACCCACATCTTCTTGAATCCTTACTGGTAACCCTTTTACAAACGCATCGATCTTCTCTTCTTCATCTTCGAATGCTCCCGGACACAATAGGCACAACTTATGAATCGTCGTTCATATGTGGTAACGTTGAACCCTTGTGTTCGTAACTCTCTAAGTTCTGCCTTGAGTTTATTGACTTCGTTTCTAGGACGGTACTTCTCGTTCATCAATTGCTTGAATGCCGACCACGGTAGTGCGTAAGCAGCATTTTGTCCTACCTGTTCAAGATAGGTGTTCCACCACGTTAACGCAGTACCTATGAAGGTATGCGTAGCGTACTTAACTTTGTCCTCTTTAGTACACTTACTTATGGCAAACACCGATTCGACTTTCTCGGTCCACCGTTTCAATCCAATTGGTCCTTCGGTTCCATCAAATTCTAAAGGTTTGCAGGCAGTGAATTCTTTGTAGGAGCATCCTACACGATTTCTTGCACCATTAGCTGCATTGCTAGATTCAGAGTTATTGTTGGTATGTAGCGCAGCCTGTACTGCGGCTATGTTTGCAGCAAGAAAGGTACGAAATTCTTCTTCGCTCATATTCATGGTGTGTCCAGTAGTCGGTGCCATTTCCTTCAAAATAGCCAACTGAATCGAGTTAATCATACCGAATATTAAGAGTAGTCAATAGTATTTCGTAGCATAATATGAACTCATTTATAAAAGCTTTTTCTTCATATGAGCATTTTATAAGTTTAAATTCGGGTACTACCTACCCGTTAAGTTCATACTTAGTAGCTAATATACAATTCAACTACTACAATTCCATGTGGAAAACTGATTATAATAATATATCACATACAAATATCCTTCAAACTTACAACTTTGCTATATTGGTCTTCCTAAGATGAGGGGGACTTAAAGATCCTCCTTCATCTCCATGATAACAAAATCAACCGGGAACACCAAGGTGTAAATGCTAACCAAGATGTCCTCGACGATACCAATAGCGGTGTCAAATGAATGGTTAGCCAATCTTATCCTAATCCGGGTCGATTTATGTAACACCCTAGTTATTATCGTACAGAAGTGTATATAGTGTACATAAAGTGAGGGGAACTGTGTGTAATTAAACTGTGATCGGAATCTGTTCAGACCATAGTGCGCGCCGCGCACCCTTAAAGGAGCGCGCCGCGCACCACTACTGTAGCCGGGTTCTTTTTCTTTTAATCAGATATTTTGGAAGGGTATTGAGGTAATTTCACTTGAGGACGAGTTAAGGTCACAGATCAGTGGTTTGGGTGAGTCATAACTCCACTTTCAACAACCATTTTCATCCAACTTTAATTCTAGTAAGAGAAACCCAAAATTTTGAGAGAGAAAGCTCAAGTAAAGGAAGAAGGAGCTAGTTTCGGGTCTTAGCTTGGGTTATAAAGTTGTTCATCTCCTCACTAGCTACAATTTGGTTGTGTTGGTAAGTTCTAATTTTGATTTCCTTGATTTAATTTGTTTAAAGGTTAGAACTTGGGTTAGTGATGAACACAAAACCCATTAATGGTGATTTTGGGGGTTTTGGGTAAGATTGAGTCATTAGGACTCAAGGATGACTAACCTAGGGTTTCAAGGTAATAATTGGTGTTATTGAGTCTATAATGGTTAGTTATTAACTAGCTTACTTGTGTTGTTAATAAAATTGGTTCTAGGGTTCATGGTGGACTTGAAATGGGTCAAATGGGTAGGTTTGACCTAGTGGGTTAAATTATGTATGAAAACACCCTATTTATGTGTTGATGGAAGTCTTAGAACCTTAATCACTAGCTTTTAGTGATTAGTTGGGAGTATTGACCTCTAATGAGTGTTTATAGTGCAAATGGGTCATAAATACACTAGTGGGTCTAGTTGGTGGAAAGTCCAACTTATTATGTGAATTAATTGAGAATTAATTGTGTTAGGTGACTCGCTTTGAAGTTACAAGTGTTATTGGAAATCTCGCCAAGTCGACAAGGTGAGTGGAATGATTATACATGTGTGTATATAATGTATCTATTTGTAGGGCAGGGAAGGGGCCGGGGTATATGTTGTTTATACCACAAAGAGTTAGTGATATATTTCGTTGTACACTAACGATGGATATTTCGTTGTCCAAATTTCCCAAGAGTTAGTGATATATTTCGTTGTACACTAACGATTGCTTGAACGGATATTTCGTTGTCCGTGTCACCTCGGGGTTAGTGATATATTTCGTTGTACACTAACGGTTGTTATGAACACCGATGAGAAATTCGAAGTACCATTCCTTTGTGTGTTGGTTAACCTTAATTATGTGTTGTATTGTAGTATATTATATCATTCGGGTTATATATATATGCTATTGTGGTGCTAACTTGTGATCTTGAAGGGTTTAGAGTTATACTTACCATGGTATGCTATGTAAATTGCTAGCGTGTATGAGGTAATTGTGTAAGTGCTTGCAAGTAGGTGTATTATATATGTATATGTATAATCATTGCATTCACTAAGCGTTAGCTTACCCTCTCGTTGTTTACCTTTTTAGGATCCGGCTTGGTTAAAGGAAAAGGTATTCGCTTGGACTAGTGGCGCCTCGGGGGTTTTAGCTTTTTGGAAGTTCGACCAAGATTTGGGTAGTTTAACCCCAAACACCATGCTCTAGTGACGTTTGGCAATTAAACTTTTTTGTGGTCGAAACTCGTATTTCGTACTTAATGGCATTTTGGGCATATGTGGGCCCCGCAATGTAAACCTCGTTTCATCATTGATTCGTGCTTGTTTTACTTATACTAATATGATGTGAAAAGCATTTTGCCTAAAAATTATGGGAAGTGTTAGATCTTTTTACAAAAATGGAACATTTTGGACAGCGGGTTGCCAGGCCCTGTGCGCGCCGCGCACAGGTAGGGTTGCACGCCGCGCACCCAGCCTGGGCAGGCCTGCTTCGAATTTTTTTTTATTTCGCAATTTTGGTTGGTTAACGGGTTGGGTCGTTACAAGTGGTATCAGAGCATGGTCTAAGGGATTTAGGTGACTTGAGATAGGCGCCTAGACTTAGACTTTTGTGTTGTGGAATTATATGCGGGACTTGTAGGACTACGGGTCAGTGCGGGGTTTAGCTAGTTCTTTGATGCATAAGTGGACAACTATGCTATGTTATGATGTTACTAATCGTGTGATATCATTTTGAACATCGAGCAAGATGATTGTGATACGTTTGAGCATGGCACGGCATGTAAGCGTAATAGTGAGTCGCGACCACTATTACGGTTGCAAGTCAAGTCAAGCAAGGATGTACGACAAGTATCGAGCTTGATGTGGTGTGTGTGCGGTCATATGCATAGGTATATATGTGTATTAAATTGTTGGTGATGTCTAATCCGTTTTTAATCTTTAGAATGAAGACGAGAAAAGGAACGAATACGAATGGCAATGGTGGTCCCTCTCATGTAGAGGAAGATGAGATGACTACCAAGATCGAGACCGCTTTAGAAAACTATGTTTCGGTTTTCTCACGAAGGGTTAAACAAATATTCGAAGAGTCGGTTTCGGAACAAATTGTTGATATGATTCAAGAACGGATGACTAATGCCGTCAAAGAAGAAGTTGAAAAGAGGTTTCCTAGACCTCAAAATGTGGGCGAGTTGGAGTTTAGCTATAAGAACTTCTTGGCGACTAAGCCTCCTCACTTTCACGGGGATCCCGACCCCATGAAAAGTGCGGCTTGGATCTCCGATGTTGAAGGTTGTTTTCGCACGACCGAGTGCCCACCCGAGAAGAAGACTAGACTTGCTACTAGTTTGTTGAGGGGTCATGCTAAAGATTGGCTCAATGGTAAAATTGATATGGTGGGTGATGCGGCTTTTGTAGGGTTATCTTGGGCGGATTTCAAGAAAGAGTTTTTCCTTGAATATCGTACGCAAGCGGATCTTTCCAAATTGCGCAACGAGTTAAGGAACATGCGTCAAGGGTCTTTGGACCTAAACACTCTCAAAACCAACTTTCTCGCTAAGGCACGTTTTTGCCCCGAGTATGCGGGAAATGATCAAATGCTAATGGAAGACTTTCATGCAACCCTTAGAGATGATTTGAAGGGTAAAATTAGTATCGGTCATGTTGAGACTTTAACTAAGCTTTTGGCGGTGGTGAAGGGGTTTGAAGCGCAAGCTCCGAGTCCGGTTAGTTATGCGCCAAGTAAACGAAAGTTTGAAGCTTCTAGTTTTTCGAACAAGAAGAGTAAAGAAGTATCCGAAAGTGTTGGTAGCGTGAAGAAGGGTGCTCCTAGTGTTCACGTGACCACATGTTACAATTGTGGGCAAAAAGGTCACTACTCTCGTGATTGCCCAAAACCGCGTACTAATGTGATCACATATTTTAATTGTCTACAAGAAGGGCACCGAAAGTCGGAGTGTCCCGAACTTCGAAATGATCAAGTTAAGAGAATAGAGAAGGCGACGGGGTATGATAGGGGACGTAATTATTTGATTACCAATGACGAAGCTAAGCAATCCAATGAAGTCGTTTCAGGTACTTTCATGGTTAACTCTAATCCGGCAAGGATTCTATTTGATAGTGGTGCAAATTTATCGTTTTTGTCTCCAAAATTTGTGCCTAAACTTAATAAACTGTTAGCTAAGTTAAGTCGTCTGGTAGAAGTCGAAATAGCGGATGGCAAGACGGTGCTAGTGGTTGATGTGTGTAAGAATTGTAATGTTCTGTTTGGTTCCGAGAACTTTAATATTGATCTCATTCCGATGACGTTGGGTGATTTTGATATCCTGGTTGGTATGGATTGGCTCAATCATAATAGAGCCGATATTGCGTGCCATGAAAAATCTATTCGTGTGAAGACCCCAAGTGGGGGAGAGTTAATTATTCATGGTGATAAACGAAGGAGACGGGTGCCGATATGCACTTTTGCACGGGCACGTCGTCTCGTTGTTACCGGTGGCATGGCTTTCCTTGCTCATGTTTTTGATACTCATGATGAGCCACCACCTATTCGTGAAATTCCGGTGGTAAGTGAATTTGAAGATGTTTTTTCGGATGAGTTACCGGGTGTTCCGGCGGAAAGACAAGTCGAATTTCGCATTGAGTTGGTTCCGGGAGCTACTCCCATTGCTAAAAATCCTTATCGTTTAGCACCAACGGAAATGCAAGAATTGTTGAATCAAATTCAAGAGTTACTTGAGAAGGGTTTTATTCGACCGAGTGCTTCGCCATGGGGTGCTCCGGTCTTGTTCGTGAAGAAGAAAGATGGTAGTATGCGTATGTGCATCGACTATCGGGAGTTAAATAAAGTGACGATCAAAAATCGTTATCCGTTACCTAGGATTGACGATTTATTCGACCAACTTCAAGGCGCTACGTACTTCTCAAAAATTGACCTACGGTCCGGCTATCATCAAATGCGAGTCCGTGAGGAAGATATCGAGAAAACGGCCTTTCGTACTCGTTATGGGCATTTCAAATTTGTGGTTATGCCTTTCGGTCTTACGAATGCACCGGCGGCGTTCATGGATCTTATGAACCGAGTGTGCCAACCTATGTTGGACAAGTCGGTAATTGTGTTCATTGACGATATTCTTGTCTATTCTAAGAGCATGACGGAGCATGAACACCACTTGCGTGAAGTATTGAAGACGTTGAGAAGAGAGCAGTTGTTTGCTAAATTCTCAAAATGTGAATTTTGGCTAAGGGAGGTTAAATTCCTTGGCCATATTGTGAACAAGAATGGTATTCAAGTGGATCCGAGGAAGATAGAGACGGTAAAGGATTGGGGACGACCGACTACGCCTACGGAAATCTGAAGTTTTCTCGGATTGGCCGGTTACTATCGTCGGTTTATCCAAGACTTTTCTAAAATTGCTTCTCCATTGACGAGATTGACGAGGAAGAACGCGAGTTTTAATTGGGAAAACGAGCAAGAAATCGCTTTTCAATTATTGAAGGAGAAATTGTGTAAAGCTCCGGTCTTAGTATTGCCAGAAGGTGTAGATGATATGACGGTCTATTGTGATGCTTCTTTGAATGGGCTCGGGTGTGTTCTAATGCAACGAGGTAAAGTCATCGCTTACGCCTCTCGCCAATTAAAGGAACATGAAAAGAGATACCCGACTCATGATCTCGAATTAGCGGCGATGGTCCATGCTTTGAAAATTTGGCGCCATTACTTGTATGGTGTCAAGTGTATGATTTATTCGGATCACAAGAGTTTGAAACATCTTTTTGATCAACGGGATTTGAATTATCGTCAACGTAGATAGATGGATGTGGTGAAGGACTATGATTGTGAGATACTCTATCATCCGGGCAAAGCGAATGTGGTCGCGGATGTGTTAAGCCAAAAGAGTCACTACCCGGCGTTACGATTAGGATTGTTACGTATGATTATTACTAACGATTTTCTCGAAAAGCTTGGTGAAGTTCAAATAGAGGCTTACGTTCACAACAAGCATGCGGAATGAATCGTGGGGCAATCGAAATCCATTACTATGGGTTCGCGCGGGTTGTTATCTTTTCAAGAAAGAGTATGGGTGCCAAAGATGGGTGACTTCCGAAAGGTGCTTCTTGATGAAGCGCATAAGTCTAAATATTCTATTCATCCGGGTGCGACGACGATGTACCTCGATTTGAAGAAAGATTATTGGTGGTCGGGCATGAAACGCGATGTTGTTAAGTATGTTGAGCAATGCGTCACGTGTTTTCAAGTTAAAGCCGAACACCAAAAGCCGTATGGTAAGTTGCAACCGCTAGAAATTCCAATGTGGAAGTGGGAGCATATTACCATGGATTTTATTACCAAGTTGCCAAAAACGGCAAGAACCCAATTTGACACTATTTGGGTGATTGTCGATAGATTGACGAAGAGTGCGTTGTTTCTTCCTATTAAAGAAGCAATATCGTCGGAGGCACTCGCGAAGATGTTCATTAAAGAGGTGATATCGAGACATGGCATTCCCGCGTCTATTGTTTCGGATCGGGACACGCGTTTTACTTCTCGATTTTGGAAGAAGTTTCATGAAGACATGGGTACGAGGGTGAATATGAGTACGGCGAATCATCCTCAAACAGATGGTCAAACCGAACGTACGAATCAAACATTAGAGGATATGTTACGTGCGTGTATTATTGATTTTGGCGGTAGTTGGGACGAACATTTACCATTGGTGGAATTCTCGTACAATAATAGTTTTCACTCTAGTATTGGAATGCCACCATATGAGATGTTATACGGTAGGAGGTGTCGAACCCCGATTTGTTGGGGCGAAGTGGGTTAAAGGGAAGTCGGGAGCACCGACTTGGTATTGGAGAAAAATAGCAAAATCGATATGATTCGGGCTCGTTTAAAGGCGGCGCAAGATCGACAAAAGTCTTATGTCGATAAACATAGGTGATCGATCGAATTTAAAGAAGGCGATATGGTGATGCTTAAGGTTTCGCCATGGAAGGGTATTATTTGGTTTCAAAAACGGGGAAAGTTAGCTGCTCGGTTTATTGGGCCATTTAAGGTTTTAGCTCGTGTTGGTGAAGTTGCGTATCGTTTGGAATTACCCAAAGAGCTTGCGGGGATCCACAATACATTTTATGTTTCCCATCTCCGTAAGTGTCTTGCGGATGATTCATCATGGATGCCACTAGATGAGATTGAATTAAACAACAAGTTATTGTATGTTGAGGAGCCGATAGCTATACTTGATGAGAAGGTGAAAATGTTGTGTAACAAAGAGGTGAGGACCTTCAAGGTCCAATGGCGTCGTAGTAAAGGTTCCGAATTTACATGGGAACCCAAAAAATTTATGTTGGTTTATCTTCCTGCTTGTCATGCAGCTTGGATCGCGAGGATGCGCTCCGATTCAAGTGGGGGAGAGTTGTAACACCCTAGTTATTATCGTACAGAAGTGTATATAGTGTACATAAAGCGAGGGGAACTGTGTGTAATTAAACTGTGATCAGAATCTGTTCAGACCATAGTGCGCGCCGCGCACCACTACTGTAGCCGGGTTCTTTTTCTTTTAATCAGATATTTTGGAAGGGTATTGAGGTAATTTCACTTGGGGACGAGTTAAGGTCACAGATCAGTGGTTTGGGTGAGTCATAACTCCACTTTCAACAACCATTTTCATCCTACTTTAATTCTAGTAAGAGAAACCCAAAATTTAGAGAGAGAAAGCTCAAGTAAAGGAAGAAGGAGCTAGTTTCGGGTCTTAGCTTGGGTTATAAAGTTGTTCATCCCCTCTCTAGCTACAATTTGGTTGTGTTGGTAAGTTCTAATTTTGATTTCCTTGATTTAATTTGTTTAAAGGTTAGAACTTGGGTTAGTGATGAACACAAAACCCATTAATGGTGATTTTGGGGGTTAGTGATGAACACAAAACCCATTAATGGTGATTTTGGGGGTTTTGGGTAAGATTGAGTTATTAGGACTCAAGGATGACTAACCTAGGGTTTCAAGGTAATAATTGGTGTTATTGAGTCTATAATGGTTAGTTATTCACTAGCTTACTTGTGTTGTTAATAAAATTGGTTCTAGGGTTCATGGTGGACTTGAAATGGGTCAAATGGGTAGGTTTGACCTAGTGGGTTAAATTATGTATGAAAACACCCTATTTATGTGTTGATGGAAGTCTTAGAACCTTAATCGCTAGCTTTTAGTGATTAGTTGGGAGTATTGACATCTAATGAGTGTTTATAGTGCAAATGGGTCATAAATACACTAGTGGGTCTAGTTGGTGGAAAGTCCAACTTATTATGTGAATTAATTGAGAATTAATTGTGTTAGGTGACTCGCTTTGAAGTTACAAGTGTTATTGGAAATCTCGCCAAGTCGACAAGGTGAGTGGAATGATTATACATGTGTGTATATAATGTATCTATTTGAAGGGCGGGGAAAGGGCCGGTGTATATGTTGTTTATACCACCAAGAGTTAGTGATATATTTCATTGTACACTAACGATGGATATTTCGTTGTTCAAATTGCCCAAGAGTTAGTGATATATTTCGTTGTACACTAACGATTGCTTGAACGGATATTTCGTTGTCTGTGTCACCTCGGGGTTAGTGATATATTTCGTTGTACAGTAACGGTTGTTATGAACACCGATGGGAAATTCGAAGTACCATTCCCTTGTGTGTTGGTTAACCTTAATTATGCGTTGTATTGTAGTATATTATATCATTCGGGTTATATATATGCTATTGTGGTGCTAGCTTGTGATCTTGAAGGGTTTAGAGTTATACTTGCGATGGTATGCTATGTAAATTGCTAGCGTGTATGAGGTAATTGTGTAAGTGCTTGCAAGTAGGTGTATTATATATGTATATGCATAATTATTGCATTCACTAAGCGTTAGCTTACCCTCTCGTTGTTTACCTTTTTAGGATCCGGCTAGGTTAAAGGAAAAGGTATTCGCTTGGACTAGTGGCGCCTCAGGGGTTTTAGCTTTTTGGAAGTTCGACCAAGATTTGGGTAGTTTAACCCCAAACACCATGCTCTAGTGACGTTTGGCAATTAAACTTTTTTGTGGTCGAAACTCGTATTTCGTACTTAATGGCATTTTGGGCATATGTGGGCCCCGCAATGTAAAACTCGTTTTATCATTGATTCGTGCTTGTTTTACTTATACTAATATGATGTGAAAAGCATTTCGCCTAAAAATGATGGGAAGTGTTAGATCTTTTTATGAAAACGGAACATTTTGGACAGTGGGCTGCCAGGCCCTGTGCGCGCCGCGCACAGGTAGGGGTGCGCGCCGCGCACCCAGCCTGGGCAGGCCTGCTTCGAATTTTTTTTTATTTCACAGTTTTGGTTGGTTAACGGGTTGGGTCGTTACAATTTAAGAGTCCCAAGGCCGAGTCTCTCGTAAAGTTAATGGGGCATTAGGTTAATGCTTGCACCCAAATCGGCAAGTGCATTGAAGTCTTTCGAGTCACCAAACTTACAAGGAAAAATGAATTTTCCCGGATCTCCTAACTTCTTAGGAATCCTTGGCCTTGATACAAGAATCTTGTTGCATTCCTCTTCAATAAAGAAAGATGTTTCATCATGATATTTACCCTTTTGAGATATTAGCTCCTTGATTAACCGACCGTAGTTTGGCATTCCTTTTAGCACATCGGTGATTGGCAAGTTGACCGAGACATTTTTCATCATACCTTGAAACTTTTTGTATTGAGGTACGAACTTGTCCTTCATTAAAGCTTTTGGATATGGCACCGGTCTCGTAGCCTTCAAAGGCTCATTACCTTTTTTCTTACCCATTTCATCATTACCCATACCCTTGGTTGAGTCGACCTTTTCTTTACCCTTCTCCTTACTATCCCCGATTTCCTCTTCAATAAAGTTTGGTATTGGTTCTTGGGTGATAAATGGTTGTGGATGGGGATCTTCAATCCCTTGAGTGGTTAGGCCGCTTCGACTGGTTATGGCATTGACATTTTCATTTTGGTTTGGGTAATTAGGGTTTTGGTTGGTGCTTTCAATAGGAATCACTCTTGGGTAATTAGGGTTTTGGTTGGTGCTTTCAATTGTAATTGTTGTTCGGGTTGACTTTTGTGTTGGATGGTAAGGTGCCTTGAGGTCTTTCAGAAACTTGGTTAGAAAGTCTCCCAACGGTGCTCTCAAGGTTTTGAAATGAAGCTTGTTGGTGCTTCAGTTGTTGCTTTAAGAACTCGTTCTCCTTTAACATAAATGCTTCGTTGTCCCCGCCTCTTTATGTAATTTTGCATGATTTCTTCTAGGCTCTTTGAAGGTTGGGATTGTTGAGTGTTTTGTTGAGGTTGTTGATTATAGCCTTGGTTGTTTTGATAATTTGGGTTGGGTTGGTTGTTATAAGGTTGATTGTTGTAAGGTTTTTGGTTTTGGTATTGGAAGTTGTTATTTCGGTTTTGGTTATCGTTTGGGTTGTAACTTTGATTTTGGTTTTGATTTGTAAATCCGGGTGGTGTCTTAGTTTGATTATTGAACGAGACTTGCTTTTGGTTAGGGTTATAGTAGCTTTGGTTTGATGTTCCACTCCTTTGATAGTTTTGATTACTCACATAGTTGACATGAGCATCCGAATTCATGGGAATGCCATCCAAATCAATATGGTTGCATTGATTAATTTGGGGACAATTCTTGGTGAGATGTGGCCCTTCGCACCTTTGACAACCTACTTGCATAGCGACGATCGATTGTTCTAGCTTTTTCAACTCTTTCCCATACATTTGAATTTGATTGTTTAAGCTTGCAAGTGTGACTTGCCCATTATCAATCTCTACTTGTGCTACACTTTTCCTTGGTAAATCTCGAGGTGATGGAGCCCATTCGTATGTATTAACCGAGATATCCTCTAGCAAAGTTTTGGCCGCATTTGGTGATTTATACATAAACACTCCACCCGCGGACGCATCAAGAGTTTATCTTGTCAAAGCATTAGTTCCCCGGTAGTGTTAATATACTCCTTCTTTGTCAAACCATGCGGTGGACAAGCTCGTAACATCTTCTTAAAACGTATCCATGCATCATACAAAGACTCATCACTCCATTGAGCGAACCCATTAATTTCCATTCTAAGTCGTTCCGCCTTTGATGGTGGAAAGAAGTGATTGATAAACGCATCGATTAAATCTTGAAAAGTCCTAATAGAATCGGAAGGTAAGTTCCTTAACCATACTTTCGCCTCTCCTTGAAGTGTAAAGGGGAATGCCCTTAACTTAAAAGCGTCATCAATCACATCCTCTTTTTTTTAGATATCACAAATGTCGTTAAATTGTTAAATGTGCTCGAAAGGATTGTTTTCTATTAACCCATGAAAGAACATATCTTTGATCATTGTGAAGAATTTTCCCTCAATCTTCCAATTATCGGATCCAATTGGTGGTTTTGTAATAGTCGGAGACACCAAGGTAGGTGCAACCAAATTAGCATTCAACATTGGCGTGTCATTTGGATCATCTTGTTGTTCTTGATTAACCGTAGACCATGACCAATCGGATTACCCTCTTGCAGATCTCTTCCCCAATTTGGGTTCATACCCATACCTCCCAGACCTTGGGTAACATCCTCGGCCATATACTGACTCGTAGCCTGGTCCCACGCACTGCTCTGAACATCAGCGGATGTATCTCCGTGGTTCCAAAAATGCTGGCAGCCAAATCCTAGGCCACTGTCCTTTGTTCCCTTAGAGGAGATGGAATGACCGTGCGCTAATGGTAATTATGCTGAGGCGGAGGAGGTGGTGGTGTATACTGATGGCTAGGCCCTGCTCCTCTAGGGTCTCTGTGGGTGAACATCACTGGATACTCATGAGGATATGGCTGGACATTAAGATGTCTGCCTGAATGATGTGTGAAGTGATCCAGATTCTGAAAGATAGCATGATGAGCAACCCAACTCTCATGTTCGGGAAAGTCCCCCATATGATAATGGTACGGTGGAAAGTGCGGCGGATCCCTCTCTCCTACTGATGAGTGTCGGCGGGTGTCAGTGGGACTACCTTGCATGGTGGGATCATCCTCATCCCGTGGTTCCTGTGAACCTCGCCTTCTCCTACCATCCTTAGTCCTCGCATCAAGCCTAAATCCCCTAACTCTTACCCATGGCACTGTTCGGTGTTCTGAGTCTGGGATTGCCGGATTAGCTGCAACTATCAATTGCTCATCCTCAATCCGAATGTACTGCCAAGTGTGCAGTAGTTTATACCCGATCTCTTCAGACTCAGTTGCTATCACATACCCAAATCTCTCAATACTACCTAAAACATGCATCCGGCGAAGGATTTTGGTGACAAAGGCTCCCAAAACTGGCACCACTGTTCTCGGGGAATTCCTTTCATTAGTAAATGCTTGAGCGAGAAGGTGTGTGACTTTCATATTTTGGTTATTGATCATGGCGTGCATTAGACGCATATCATTAACGGTGACAGCACCGCCATGTTGGGTTTTGGCGATGAGGTGGTGAAGAATACGGTGAACATGATTAGTGAAATTTGAAGCCTTTTTACTTGACCTCCAAGCTTCATTATCGGAGGTGTTGGCTCGCCAGAAAGCTTAATGATCGATTTGGTTCAGGGTGGTGAATCCCCTTTTAAACACTGATCGGTTAACGTGTGCTCTCTTGTACATCTCTAGATGGATTGCGAATTGTGCGAGAGTCAGGTGATGCATTTGATTTTGATGGCGGAAATGGATGCATTCATGACTGTTATATTCCTCCTGGTCAACATTTGGTTCAAATCTCCATGTTGCCATGAATTCTGCATATGGCTTTTGGTACACTCGTTCATGAATTTCAAACAGCTTTTGCCATGCGCTGTTTGTTTTCTCGTGTGTCGTAAAACTCAAAATCTGTCTCAGCTCATCGGCCCACCCACACTGTTCCATTATCTCCCAATTTATGTACTTGTTGGCACCCTTTTTCGATTTATCCAGTTTCTCATGAATGGTTCGTTATCCGCTGAGTTGTCTTGCCCGTGGATGGAGTGGAGCAACTCCTACTCTTCAGGTGGATAATTAGCTATCTGCGAGGGCCAAATAATGTAGGTTATGTTCCAAAATAATAAGACTTATAATAACACTTAGAAATGAAAAATGCTTATATTTTTCGAAAAAAATTCGAAATGAGGGCTTTAAAAATGGCATTTTCCAAATTCCTGTTATAGTCAATTATAGCCAAAATTACCGCAAACAATATCTAATCTTACTATCAAGCCATTTCTTAACAAAATCCGAAGCGTACCTGTGATTGCATCAAGTAATGATAAAAATAATAATTATAGCGAGTTAGTCGTAATAAGCAATTTTGAGCAAAATGGGATGATTTTTAAGCATACAATGATTCTAATAACCATTTTTAATTACCTTAAATATTTTTAAACATCAAACTTTGCCTGTAACATCCTTAAGTCAAGGTTTAAGACCATTTTTATCGAAAAATATTCATTTTGATTGAAACGTACAAAATAAGAAAAATCAATGACTAGCCTCTAATTTCATTTTCAAGTCAATGATATCTTAATTTAAGCTTAATTTTCAAGTCATCCTAAGTTTTAAAAACGTTTTAACTATAGGAAAAACCCTAAGACTAATTTAGTGTAGTTTTACCAAAACTTCAAGTTTCAAGCAAACAAGTCTAAATTGTTCCAAAACTAGTTTCTAAGTACTCTAGAAGAATCACTAAGCCTAATTGAGCAAGCAAAACATTAAGTTCCCAAAAATTTCACCAACTTCTAACCTATAACCTAAACTAACGAATCGAGTGCTAAAAGCTAACCAAAATGCCTCAATCAATCCTAGAAACTAACACATATCAATCACATTGTCTAACTAAGCATATAGGAAATCAAATTTGGGCATAAAACACAATTTTTCTCAAAATTTAAAAATTTGACTCCGAGTAAAAACTCACTTTTTAAACGTGAAGGAGTACCTATTGTGCGAAATTGACGATGGAAATGCGTTTAGGAGGCACGAGAGAGTCAGATTAGAGCTTTGAATCGTTAAATTTGCTTGAGATTTGATGATGGTGGTGTGGTGTGGAGCCGTCGGCAGTCGAAGGAAAAAAAAGAAGAAGAAGAAGAGAAGAAAAGAAAGAAGAAAAGGAAAGGAGGAGAAGAAAAGGAGAAGAAAAATGCGCCCGTGTGGCTCACGCGCTTATTTCCGCGACCCGACTTGCGAAATTTTTATATTTTTAAAATTTTAAAATTTTCACTAAATTAATAAAATATAACTAAATTTTTGCTTCGAATTTTAATCCGGTTATTTTTATTAATTAAACTAAAAAATTTAAGAAAAAGATAAATGGACGGAGTAAACTAAAAATTATTTTATTAATAACTCAAATTACACAGATTCCACAACTAAGTTCCAGAAATGACGTGGAAAGAAAAATAAATTTGAAGCTTCTTTGACCATCCAGAGTAAATCAGCGGGGTGTACTGAAAATATTTCGAAATCACTTAACATTTTATGCTCACGCTTTTGAAAAATCTCCGATGTCGTCCATAAGTTTAACCAAAGCCCTTCTACCGTTTTTAGTAATTGAAATTCCATCCCTAGGTCTAGTATCTCGAAAATTAAGTTCGAAAAGAAGTTTTGACACTGTGTCTTGAAATAAAAGATCTTCCGCACAGTCAGGATCACCGATAGTAAATTTAAAGTTTTCAGATATTTCTCGAATGATCTTTCTTTGCGGAGTTGTAAATGGAAATTTTGACATAGTGAGGATTTGGACGAGTTCAGAATATAATTCCTTTCTTTTTGCGAATAATTTCTGATGTATTCTTTCCTCGGTTGAATCTGGAAAAACTTCAATTAATCGTTTGATGAGAAATGAGGCTGGATGGAAGTAGGAGAAATCTCGATCTCCATATTTTGAAACAGGGTTAGGTTTTTTGCTTTCAATCCAAAATTCTAATTCAGAAATCATTGCGGTGACATAACAGTTGATATGAATTTGAGAAAATCCCTTATCACTGATGTGAGGAAGAAAACTGACGAATGACTCTAAATCAAATTTGAAGTCAATTTCTGCATCCCAATACTTGACAAAAATATCATCCCCACATTCCTTTAACAGTTTGTGAAGAGAACGAGCTTGAGAGCGCAGCTCTTTTAACAGATTTATTTAAAATGTTGAGAACGGGAAGTCTGAGGAATAGAGGTGCCTAATAAATTCTCTATAGATGTCTAACCTTCTACTAGGATTTAACAGATTTCCAGTAAATGGAGTTTTTGTCTTATCAATGTGTCATTTCTCTTGTGGATTAAATTCAAACAAGTCTGGATAGTTGAAAATAGTTGGGTATCCTTCCCGTATTTCATTTTCCATAATCAGGAGTTCATTAAGACTAAGCCTCCCTTTTGGATTGTGAAAAGGGTCGAGTCCTGGTTCATTTAGTAAAACTTGTCCAAAAGCAATGACATCTCTAAGTCGGATGAAGTTATCCGGCTTCTTGGACTACAAGGATCAAGAACTAATTCTTGATGAGATTCATCAGGGTTTAGATTTGTTTTAGTTTTATAAAGAAAAACTTCTCCAGTTTTCGAAGTTGTGGGAGAGCAACTGCCATTCGCACTTTCTTTGTAGTCGGTTAAGTTTGAACTAGAATCTACAGAAATTAATACCATAATTAATATTTTGTTTGTATAGTTTTAAAAAGGGTTTACTATAATGGCGACTTTAAATCCTATACTGACAAACTCCCTGTTTGTTATGCATGTGTGTTTCTTATCAATTTATCTTTGAAACAAGTGGTCAGGCCGACAACGGAGAGGCAGGATCCTTTTGGTTCCAATATAATTGGAGACTGTTCGGAAAATCCAACAACCAAGTCCTTGTATAATTGTCTTTCTTAGACACCACTCAAGAATCTCAGATATCTTGACAGAATCAATAATTACCTTAACAGACAGAAAAATGCCTCCCCGGCAGCGGCGCCAAAAACTTGTTACTACAATGATATGGCCAAAACGGACGGTTTTATTTATGCGGTGTCGTTAGGTCACAACACGTCAGAATCAACCACAAAAAGAGAGTAACGGTTTTAATATTTATATTTAGCTGGAGTTTCCTAGCTATAACTCACCTACTTGTCTTCCTTTAAACGAGTAAGTGGTAAATATAACTTAAGTTCGTATTTTTGTATATTTGCTCAGTAACGTGGGACAAAAGTACCTAAATAGTTAACCCTAGTGACAAGAGGTGATAAGTTAAGATTAACTACTAATATTATAATATAACTGAAAAGATAAAGATAGATAGGTACGAAGAATAGAATTCTGATGGGGAACTATCACAAAAGTTTAACTTCCTAGAATAAACACTAAACCTCAATCAACTGGGCTATGAACCTAACTGATTTGTCACTAAGAGTTTAGGCCTTGAATATTCTGGCTAAGATGGATACCTCTACTCCCAATGTTAACCTTAGAGGGTTTAAATGACCTTATGGATAGAATCCTAGGTACATGAACAAAGCGGTATATCCCTAAATGAAAGTCTCAGATTTTCTCAATCCTAGTTGGTCTAACTAAAGCAATATTCCACCACTTAATACTAAGCTATGCGTTAACATTTACAGATGTGCAATCTTAGATATTCTAAGGTACTGCTAATTGGATTAGAGGTCTCTCCTTTGCGATCACTTACTTAACCCCGGATCATCTTACAACATCTCAAGAGCTTCTGACGCGAATCATGCTTCTGAGCAAGCCAGTGTTCACTGAACTCTATATTGCCTACTCTAATTACAACCTAAATGGGCAGCTCTTATTTGACGAATAAATAGTTATTCGTACGTAGGTACTATATCCCTATTGTGACGTTAAGCACACATAACTACTTACCTTGTATCCTAGGGTTGATCAGGTCCTAATACTAGGTTATAGCCACGTGAATAAGCGGAAAGGGGGATCCGTAAATTAAATTTCTAAACCTTCAAGGTTTTAGCATAACAATAGTCTAAGTTTCAGATAAAGTTTTCAACACCTGATAAACATTTGCAACAGATAGATAAGCAGGCAAAATGAAAGAAACTTAAGATAACTTTATTAAATTAAGGAACGCGTTCACCATTTACAGACGAGATCTGGACCATTACAAGTGCTGACATTCTCTAGACCGCTCCTATTACAATCTTTGGCGTTCGCCTCCGGGTACTTAATTTCTCGCTCGGAGGTGAGAAGGCCTTGAAAGCTCTAGTGAGAGAAAGTGTATTGGAGTGAGAGATTGAGGACAGGTGTGTTGAAAATAGATGACAAAAAGCCTTTAAAATAGAAGTGAAAATGGCCTGCAAACGGCTGGCAGGCCGTTTGGCAAGCCGTTTGGCAGGTCGTTTGGCGTAGCCATTTGCCAGACCAGCCCGTTTGCTGTGCCCGTTTGTCTGGGCCATGTGGCAGGCCATTTACCTAACTAGTAAGCAACACACACACATACAAAATGGTTTACCATATCCATGCTATGTTACTACCGGCTCTTGGTTCACACACTAACGTCACATGTTATGGCACTACCGGCTCTTAGTTCACGCCCTAACACAAATGCCCTCATGCTATCGTCTCTTGGTTCACATCATAACACCAAACCATACACTCGCTATGGTGCTACCGGCTCTTGGTTTACGCCATAATGCAAATGCTATGATACTACCAGCTCTTTGGTTCACATCATAACACACCAGTTACGCACATGCTATGGTAATACCGACACTTGGTTCATACCATAGCACAAATATGGTATCAAACACACGAACTTTAAACCCACATTCTGCACCCACGACACGATGTGGTATCGAACACATGAACTTTAAACCCACATTTTGCTCCAAGAATAAGATGTGGTATCGAACACACGAACTTTAACCCACATCGCATCTCACACAAGTAGATGCACTTTATACATACACGTATAATTATTCCACTCACCTTGAAGCATACACAAGTCACATGTATGCACAATCACCGCCATTATGACCGAGCAAGAAACCACCTATATCACACATAGGCACAATATACGCATAAATATCAATTCTCTAAAAGAGAATCCGACACACATATCCCTTTGCCAAGGGATCACACCATACTTGTCAAACCCTCCCATTTAATACGTCTCGACACTAGATCACTAGCTAGTTAGTGATCATAACATTGACCCATATTGCACTTGATCATATTTGACTTATGTCAAAGTCACCCATAATCACTAATGGCTAGTGATTATGTCACAAAGCACCATCTAACACATAAACCAAGTATTTACATAATTGATTCACCAAAACTTGACGCAAATGTTAGTTTTGACAATTAAATCAATGTCAACACCCATTTTGACTAACCATATGTTCTTAAGAACATCTTAATCAAGTAAACACTTCCAATCTAGTGATTAACACCCAAAATCATGACAAATATAATCAAATTCGACATCTAAACTAAACCCACAATATTTGGGTTTTGATATGGCCAAAATGGATGATTTATTTTTGTGCAATGTCGTTAGGTCGCTAAACGTCAATTCAAGATATCAACAGAGGCTGGTTGTTTAATTTATATATGCTGGGCCTAAATCTATTATTCCTTCCTATGTGTTAGCAAGGGAAAATATGACCTAGGGTCGTTCCTCGAGCGGTCGAATTTGAAATGGAGCTTATTCAGATAATTTAGTATTTAAGATGTGGGTTTGTACACAACTTAAAATCTAAAACAAGTGGCCAGGTAGACCTTGTGTGGAGAGGTATGATCCTTTTGGTCCTAATAAATTGGCGACTATTCAGAAAATCCAACAACCAACTCCAACCGGTTTATTTGAGACACCACTTTATCCGGAATATCACATTGTGTAAAGGCAATAGTTGGGTTGATTTGTTTTAAAACTATATTTAAATATTAAAGTAATTTATTAGCTAGCTAGCATGAAATGGCCGAGGACAGAGAATATGTGGTTAACCATGATTTAAGATAATGTAGTGTCGGGATGATTACGAGACACTCTTTGAATGGATATACCTTGGTGTAAACACTAGATTCCCTACTAATTGATTTCTCGATCTGCATGTCACGAGGAGCTAGGTTATTGTGATTCTGATTGGATGGACTATGCTCAACTCACGACGCTTATCCGGTAGAGGATAGAAGCAGCCCATCTTGGATGCAACGCATACCCGGGCGCACGAATAAAGTAGAATAGCCATATACGTATATACAACCTTTTGTTATAAACACCTTAGTGTATTACCCACGGGAATGGTTATAATTATGTTTTGAATTCCTTTATGTCACTGGTTTTGGTAAAATCTAAAGGTGTATAGACAAATTAGAACCTCTGATGGATTTCCGTCATCCTTTAAGGTTTATAAAGTAAGATTGTATTGTAGTGCATTAAATCACCATTTATGACTTAAACCAGCCCTTACTTAAATCTACCCAATAAATCCTTAGTTATCTATCATGTACTACACTTACAGTAGTTCCATAGCTTCTAACCTTGACCATTCTCTAGTGATCCTATAGTACTTTAACACTTTACTCTAATGTTGTAATAGTATTTCCTCGAGTCTTATACTCTTAACCAATGTCTTGATCTGGTCCTATGGTAACTACCCATGTACTTTATTGTATTTCTGATGGGTTTATACCTTGACCAATGTATAAAAATAAATAATCAATTACCCTTATAATTGTCGACTTTATAAAAAGTTTTAATCACATTTACTGGTGGAAGGACGATAATAACGAGTTTTAAATCTCACCGTTAGTGACAATCTTAAGATAGGATGTAGTTTATATAATGAAGCAAAATCAAGAGTGAAGAGAAAGAAATGAATTACTCCCCTTAGGTGTGGCTGTGAGCTGAGGATCTAAAGGTATACCGAGTCGGAACCATCTTCGGCTAGATCCAAATTGGTCTTCTTTAAAGTGTACTCGAGCTCATTAAGGCATACTCATAATCTATACACCATTCATACATCATCCATCAATTAACTTGCAATGAAATAATCAACAGGTTTCCTTGTCATCTCATTATTATTCAAAGAGTCTCCATCCATATGCATATATATCTGTCCATTACTTGTAAAAATGGAAAACCTCAATCATATATGTAGCGACCCCGACAAATCGTCAAATGACGGCGTCATCTACGTATGGTCCCATTACATGTGTCATAGGTCTTTATAACAAAGTTTGACCGAAAATATGTCGCATTCATTTCATAAAAGGATGTTTCAATGTTTACAAAAGAAGTTCCCATAACGAGTACATAACAATGGTTAAAGTTTGTATGAAACACATGCGACACAATTTAAAGTAGCCAAAATACGCTCCACGTATGCAATATACTCGACATCCAATGCAAGTATCAAAAAGTATGTGCGGAAGCATGCATCACCTAAGTTCAAGGACCTGAGAAAACATAGAGAATCTGTCAACGAAAACGTTGGTGAAATCATAGTTGTATGCATAAAGTATATTTGTATCACAAGGTTTAGTATAAAACGTTTATCAAGCGTATACATCTCAAAAGATGTGTTTGTATCACGAGCACCCAATTATCAAGCTTAACTGAATCTTACCTCTGCATAATAGTGTTAGAACCTACACTATACATTGAAAGAACGTTTCATTCCTTCGAATGAGGGTTCGTTAAACCCGCATGGCCACACAACATAATTTCTCGCTTACACCCTACAAGTATAACTAATGATAATTGGACTTGAGGCTTTTCATTCTAACTCGTATGTATCTTTGCTTTTGTATAGTATTCAAAACGTTAAAGTATGAAAAGTATATGTAAGTATGTATTGTATATGTTTTCTCATCCCACGATTTTTTAAAGTATAAAAGTGTTTGAAGAGTGGGCTATGATCTCACCTTTGATTGCAAGAGTGTAATAGTACTTCAACAAGTAAACGTGCAAAGAACAATGCTAGTCTCGACCTAAACAAATAGGTTGTATCAATAACGATAGTCACGAAGGGTCAAAGATGTTCAATTAGTCCTATGGCTCGACACGACTCGATTATGTAGCATGTGAAGCAAATTGTCAAGTTTCATGCAAGATACAAGTATAGAATCATGTTAGAAAGATTGCATAATTAATTGGTTAAGTTTGACAAAAAGTCAAACTTGGTCGGGTCAAAGTCAACGAAAAAGTCAACATGTTCGGGTCGGGTCCCGGACTATTTTTCTATGCTAATTATTCATATATAAGTGTATTAAAACAAGTTTCATGTGAATCGGAGGTCAATAGCTAGTCAAACATTTCGCGTGAAATGGGACAATTTGAGCAGATTCTGGCCAGGCCTATTGGCGCGCCGTGCAGGTATAGGGGCGCGCCGCGCCACCCACTGGGCAGGTCTGTTTCTGCTTTTCCACAAGTATGCACGAGCCAAAACCAATTCTAACACAACACTTGACCCGCAAACACTTATAATGCCTATCATACATCGTTGGAAAGGTATTTTGACGAGGGATGCAACTAAACACATATCATCAATCAAATTTCCACTTACAACAACCAAAAACCACAATTAATGTTCCTCATTCAATGCATACAAGTCATAAATGCCATTTAATGATTTGGTAACCAAATTACATGAACAATATGCCGTTTCGAAGGTAATTAAGCATACAACACAACCTAACACTTACAATTAGCATTTCGTGTCATTTAAAGCATCAAAAGTCCATTTCTAGTTCATGAAACCCTAACTCAAATTCACCAAATTTCATAATCAAGTTTAGAAGGTTTCTTTAACCAAACCATACATCATAACGAAGCTAGTAACACTAGGAATAAGATTAAAACATGAACTCTTAGCATCAAACAACATATGAACAATCAAAATTCAAGATTAAGCATGTGAACTTTCAATATGAACTAGTTACATCAAAATAGCAAGAACAAGCATACAAAACACATAATCATACTAGACTTGAGCCATAGACACTAATTAACAACCTTTTAACTCAAAAATCTCAAGAACACATAATATTAGTGATTTTAGAAAGTTACCCAAATTTGATGAAATCGGTATGGAATCGAAGAGGAGATCACGAGGAGTTCAAATATGTAATTTGTTTTGATCGAATCCTTCTTGAACGAATTTGGATGAGGAATTGCTTTTTGATGAATTTAAAGAATGGTGGAAGTATTAGATGAAAAGGAAAAATTAAATGAAGAAATGAGGTGGAAGAGTTTGACTAGTCAAGTGGCTAGTCACCACTTTGGTGTCTTGGCGAAACAAGTCCCTCAAGTTGCAATCGGGTGCGTTAAATTACCTAAAACAAGATAATTGAAACGCGTATTAACGGAAGATGTTATAAACATATAACGGAGTTTAAAATAGTTAAACGGAAAAGTTGACGGAAAAAGGCGGGATGTTACATTACCTACACCTTAAAAGAAATTTCGTCCCGAAATTTAGGTAGGCGTAGTGGTCGTTGTTTCTTCCTCGGAATCTGACGTTTCCGGAACCGGGAATAGATGAGGGTGTTTCTTTCGCATTTGATCTTCTCTTTCCCAAGTAAACTCGGGTCCCCTTTTGGCGTTCCAACGGACCTTAACAATCGGGATCCGGCTTTGTTTCAATTCCTTCTCGACGTAGTCCACAATTTCAACCGGTTCCTCCACAAAATGGAGTTTGTCATTAATAGTAAGTTCCTCGAGAGGAATGACGATATCGGGCTCGGCAAGACATTTCTTCAAGTTAGATACATGAAAAGTAGGATGGACGGAGCTTAGTTGAGGCGGAAGATCCAAACGATATGCAACGGTTCCAACACGCTCTAAGATTTCGAAAGGACCAACGTACCGCAGATTTAGTTTCCCACGTTTCCCAAAACGGATGACACCTTTCCAAGGTGCGAATTTTAACATGACGCGGTCACCGACTTGAAATTCGAGGTCTTTGCGTCTTTTGTCGGTATAGCATTTTTGACCACTCCGGGCCATCCGAAGCCTATCTCGGATTTGAAGAATCTTCTCGGTGGTTTCGTGAATGAGTTCGGGCCCGAAAATTTGCACGTCACCCACTTCGGCCCAACAAAGAGGAGAGCGACATTTTCGACCATATAACGCTTCAAAAGGTGCGGCCTTAATACTCGCGTGATAACTATTGTTATAAGAGAACTCGGCGAGAGGTAAGTGCTTGTCCCAAGCTTTTCCAAAATCAACAACGCAGGCTCGTAACATATCCTCTAAGGTTTGTATTGTACGTTCACTTTGCCCATCGGTTTGGGGATGATATGCGGTGCTCATGTCCAAACGCGTTCCCAATGCTTCTTGTAACGTACGCCAAAATCTAGAAACGAAACGACCATCTCGGTCGGAGATAATCGATAACGGTACTCCGTGTCGGGCTACAATCTCTTTAATGTAAAGTCGTGCAAGTTTCTCCACTTTGTCGGTTTCTTTCATGACGAGAAAGTGCGCGGATTTGGTGAGGCGGTCAACAATGACCCAAATTGTATCATAACCGCCCGACGTTTTCGGTAGTTTGGTGATAAAATCCATCGTGATCCTTTCCCACTTCCATTGCGGGATCTCGGGTTGTTGAAGTAACCCGGACTGTCTTTGGTGTTCGGCTTTGACTTTAGCGCAAGTCAAACATTTGGCGACGTATCTAGCAACCTCCTTTTTGATGTTCGGCCACCAATATTGTTCTTTAAGGTCATGGTACATCTTATTGGCACTGGGATGAATCGAGTATCGTGATTTGTGGGCTTCGTCTAGGATGAGGTTTCGTAGATCGCCATATCTAGGCACCCAAATTTTTCCGACGTAATATCGAAGTCCGGTCTCCTTAACTTCGAATCGGGAGACGAGAATGTTTAAAAGTTCGCGTGCGATGTTGTTGTCCTTAAGAGCTTCATCTTGGGCTACCTGAATTTGGCTATTAAGGTTGGAGTGGATGGTGATATTCAAAGCTCGGACACGAAGAGGCACCGCTCTTTCCTTTCCACTTAAGGCATCGGCCACTACATTTGCCTTCCCGGGGTGGTAACGAAGCTCGCAATTATAATCGTTCAAGGTCTCAATCCACCTTCGTTGTCTCATGTTTAGTTGCTTTTGATCAAAGATATGTTGGAGACTTTTGTGATCGGTAAAGATGGTACTCTTGGTACCAAGAAGATGATGTCTCCATAGCTTAAGTGCAAAGATGACGGCACCGAGTTCAAGATCATGTGTCGTGTAGTTTCGTTCGTGAACCTTGAGTTGTCGAGAGGCATAAGCAATGACTTTCTTTCGTTGCATTAGTACACACCCATAACCGTTTTTCGAGGCATCACAATATACAACAAAATCATCATTGCCTTCGGGAAGTGACAAGATAGGAGCGGTGGTTAGCTTAGTTTTCAAGATTTGAAAAGCGGTTTCTTGTTCGGATGACCAAATGAACTTTCGGTCCTTGTGAGTTACGCGGTTAAAGGGCGAACGATTAAGGAAAAGTCCTTGATGAATTTACGATAGTATCCGGCGAGACCCAAGAATTGACGAATTTGAGTAGGAGTAGTAGGAGCCTCCCATTTACCAATGGCTTCAATTTTCGCGGGATCGACTTTAATGCCTTGATCACTTACAACATGACCGAGGAATTGAACTTCCTTCAACCAAAATTCACACTTGGAGAACTTGGCATAGAGTTGTTCTTTTCTCAAGAGTTCAAGCACGAGTCGGAGATGTTCTTTGTGTTCCTCTTCGCTTTTAGAATAGACCAAAATATCATCGATGAACACGATAACGAATTTGTCGAGGTAAGGTTTGCACACGCGGTTCATGAGATCCATGAACACCGCCGGTGCGTTAGTGAGACCGAAAGGCATGACAAGGAATTCATAACTACCATAACGAGTCTGGAAAGCGGTTTTGGAGACATCTTCCCCCTTAACCCTTAGTTGATGATAACCCGAAAGGAGATCGATTTTTGAATATACACGAGAACCTTGTAGTTGATCAAAGAGATCATCGATGCGAGGAAGGGGATATCGGTTCTTAACCGTCAATTTGTTTAGTTCACGATAATTAATGCACATTCGTAGGGATCCGTCTTTCTTCTTGACGAACAAAATCGGAGCGCCCCATGGTGAATGGCTAGGTTGAATGAAACCACGGTCAAGTAGCTCTTGGATTTGACTTTGCAATTCTTGTAATTCGGATGGAGCGAGTCTATACGGTGCACGCGCTACGGGTGCGGCTCCTGGAATAAGATCGATTTGAAATTCAACCGGTTGATGAGGTGGAAGACCCGGTAATTCGTCGGGAAATACATCGGAAAAGTCACTAATAATCAGTACATCATCGATGCGCTTTTCATCGGCCTCGACTTTCTTAACGTGAGCAAGAATTGCGAAACAACCCTTACGTAGTAGTTTTCTAACTTTAAGGCACGAAACGAGATTGAGTCCGGTGCAATTTTTGTCGCCATAGACAATCAATGGTTCACCATTCTCGATAGGAATTCGGATTGCGTGAAGATCGCAAAGAATGTGAGATTTATTTTTGACCATCCAATTCATACCGATTATTACATCAAAACTCCCTAGTTCTATTGGTATCAAGTCAATTTCAAATTCATTACCCAAAATGTTTGAAGTACACCCCCGGTAATATGTGTCGGCACTTAAGAGTTTTCCGTCGGCCACTTCGATGGAATAAGTAGTATCTAAGGGGTGTGGTGGAGTGCAAAGAGTAGGAGCCAAAGTCTTAGACACAAATCATTTATCAGCACCCGAATCGAATAAGCAAGTAACATAAGTGTTGTTGAGAAGAAACGTACTCGTGACTAGTTCATTGTCATCCCGGGCTTCCTCGGTGTTGATGTTGAAGGCTCGGCCTCGGTTGTTGGGGTTGGCTTTCTTCTTTGGGAATGCATTTCTATAGTGACCCGGTTGGCCACATTCATAACAAACACCCGGTCTTGGTGCATTGGGTCCCTTTTGAGCAACGGGAGCGGTGTTTCTACATTCATGGGCCGAATGGCCACTCTTGTGACACTTGACGCAATACGGCCTTCCACACTCACCCAAATGATGTTTGTGGCACTTGTTGCAAAACGGTAAAGATCCGGAATAACCCTTCTTGCCATCGTTGTTGTAAGGCTTCTTGGTGGAGGTGTTGTTGTAGTTGGTTGATGGAGTGGCTTCCCATTTCCTTTTGTTGCCACCCGACTTGTCCTCGGCCTTAGGAGCCGGCACTACGATTTCGTCAACCGTTTCGATTAATTGGCGGGCCATGTTCATAGCGGCTTGATGAGTAGCGGGTTTGGATGACATCACCCCTTGTTTGATGCTTTTTGGAAGACCGAGCATGTAGAGCTCAATCCTTTAAGATTCGGGGTTAACAAGATTAGGACACATCAAGGATAGTTCGGCGAAGCGTTGATTATAAGCTTTAAGATCGTTTCTGACCGCTTTCAAAGCTCTTAGTTCTTCCTCAAGCTTTCGGGTTTCTTCGCGCGGAAAATATTCAACAATCATCTTTTCCCTTAGATCGGCCCAAGAGAGGGCATGAGCTTCATCGGTACCCACCGATTGAACATAGGTGTTCCACCATGTTAGAGCAATTCCGGAGAAAGTGTGGGTGGAGTATTTGACCTTGTCTTGATCCCGACAACCGCTTATGCTAAAGACGGCCTCGGTTTGTTCAAACCAACGAGTAAGCACAACCGGTCCCCCGGTTCCATCATAAGTGTGGGGTTTGCACCCCATGAAAGCTTTGTAGGAGCACCCTTCGCTAGCGTTACCGGCTCCTTGGTTATTGTTGTTGTGGTTGTTGTTATTGTTGTTGTTAGACGAGTGACCGGCCATGGCCGCATCCACGGCGGTGGCTATCATGCGTTGCAAAGCTTGTTCGGGAGTTTCATTGCGTCGTACACGGCGAGGAGGCATTGTTCCTTCAAAACAAAAGAATACCGTTGGTTAGTATTCTAAATAATACTAACCGTGATATGGAATAAAGATAAAGAGAAAATTATCCTTGACTCGCCTTAAATTCTTTATGTCATAATGTCGGTATGTTCATATGAGTCACCGTAATATAATTTCCGGGAATTATAATACCCTAATTCATATGTGCATTCGACATTACATCATATAGTGAAGGTGGCGTGTCAATTAAATTATACAACGCAAGATTTAGATAGAATAAGAGTAGATATGAGTAGAAGAGTTAGAGTATAAATGCACAATTTGCCAAGTAATTCCTATATCAAGTCTATATGCCGGTTGTAGTCTAGACTCACCAATGTACCCTATGACTCGGGGTCGACACCAATTAACTCTAAATCCCTACAACCAAGGCTCTGATACCACTTGTAGTGACCCCGACAAATCATCAAATGACGGCGTCATCTACGTATGGTCCCATTACATGTGTCGTAGGTCTTTATAACAAAGTTTGACCGAAAATATGTCGCATTCATTTCATAAAAGGATGTTTCAATGTTTACAAAAGAAGTTCCCATAACGAGTACATAACAATGGTTAAAGTTTGTATGAAACACATGCGACACAATTTAAATTAGCCAAAATACGTTCCACGTATGCAATATACTCGACATCCAATGCAAGTATCAAAAAGTATGTGCTGAAGCATGCATCACCTAAGTTCAAGGACCTGAGAAAACATAGAGAATCTGTCAACGAAAACTTTGGTGAAATCATAGTTGTATGCATAAAGTATATTTGTATCACAAGGTTTAGTATAAAACGTTTATCAAGCGTATACATCTCAAAAGATGTGTTTGTATCACGAGCACCCAATTATCAAGCTTAACTGAATCTTACCTCTGCATAATAGTGTTAGAACCTACACTATACATTGAAAGAACGTTTCATTCCTTCGAATGAGGGTTCGTTAAACCCGCATGGCCACACAACATAATTTCTAGCTTACACCCTACAAGTGTAACTAATGATAATTGGACTTGAGGCTTTGATGTGCAGCGGGGTGTATATAAAATAGTTATTAATTTTAGCAGGAAATACTATTAAATACGATACAATTTTACACAAGATATTTATTTATTTATAGAATGGATATACTTAAACCTTGCTACAACACTTATAGGCAGTATACCTAATCGTACAGTAGTGTAGTTTTTAGTAAGTCCGGTTCGTTCCACAGGGAATCTTTTTTAAACAAAGCACAACGCTATATTAGTTTACTTTTATAAAAATACAAATATATATATAAGTAATATTATTATTATAAAGGGGGGTTTTTACCGTTTAATGACCGGTTTGTCGATTTTAAAACTTTAGTCGCAGTTAAAACCTAATGTAAAATATTAAATAAATAAAAGACTTAATTTAAAGCGTAAAATAAATAACGATAATGAAATTGCAATAAAAGTGTGATAAAATAAAATTGCGATAATTAAAAAGTACGATAATTAAAAGTGCGATTAAATAACAATAAATAAAAGTGCGATAATTAGAAGTGCAATTAAATATAAAATAAAGGAAATTAAATATGAAATAAAAGAATTATGCTTATTTAAACTTCCGTAATCATGATGTTTGACGTGTTGATTTTAGTTTTATGCCCATGGGTTAATTGTCCTTTGTCCTGAATTATTTAATATGTCCGTCTGGTTTTT
This sequence comes from Rutidosis leptorrhynchoides, assembly GCF_046630445.1. Classification (NCBI taxonomy): domain Eukaryota; kingdom Viridiplantae; phylum Streptophyta; class Magnoliopsida; order Asterales; family Asteraceae; genus Rutidosis; species Rutidosis leptorrhynchoides. The sequence continues at coordinate 358,418,102 of NC_092336.1, read as the reverse complement.
GTCCATAACAGTCCATCAGTCATAAATATAAAGTGCGAGTGTCCTCGTCAAATTATCCTTATACCCGAAGTTAAATATTCTAACTATTTGGGGATTTAAACTGTAACAAGATTTTAATACTTTGTTTAATAATTACACCAGGATGTCGACTGAGTGTAACCCATGGTTTTAATATTTTGTTATCAATTATACCAAGTGTCCTTTGTACATAATTTCACCCCTGTTTTAATTATTCTAGTGGCTATTAATCCATTCCCGTGTCCGGTTAAATGAACGATTATTCGTACATATAAATACCCCGCCCATCGTGTCCGATTGAGTGTATATGGTAATTTATAGGGACGCCCAATTGTAAATCTTTATATTAATATTAACAAACTATCATTTAGTTAAACAAATATAAAGCCCATTAATAGCCCATAGTCTAATTTCCACAAGTGTCGTTCTTTTGTCCAAACCCCAATTATGGTACAAAGCCCAATTACTCAATTTTAGTAATTAGCCCAACATCATGATTACTTCGTTTTAAATAAGCATAATAATAACTTAGCTACGAGACATTAATATAAAAAGGTTGAACATAACTTACAATGATTAAAAATAGCGTAACGTTACACGGAAAGAATTTCGACTTACACCCTTACAACATTTGCTAACATACCCTTATTATTAGAATTATAATTAAAATTAAAATATAAATTATAAATATATATATATATATTTTACGTATGAGAAGAAGAAGAAAAAGATGATGAAAATGATCAGATTTCGGTTTGCTTTATAGGGATTTTCAAAACTGGGGGCTCCGCGACTCGCGGCATTTTTGCCTTCAAACTCCGCGAGTCGCGGAGAATGAAATTACAGCTCACATCTTTGGAGTCTTTCTCTGCCGACGGTTTTTATTTATAAATATAATATATATATAATTAATATAATTAATTATATATTATATTATATTTATATACATAGTTAACTTGTAATTTTTAGTCCGTTGCGTCGAGCGTTGAGAGTTGCTCTGGTCCCGGTTCCGGATTTTCGAACGTCCTTGCGTACAATTTTATATTTTGTACTTTGCGTTTTGAATCTTGTACTCTTGTAATTTCGAGACGTTTCTTATCAATAATTGGAACCTCTTTGATTGTCTTTTGTTCTTTTGAGCTTTTTGGTCGTTTGCGTCTTCAATTCGTCGAATCTGTCTTTTGTCTTCACCTTTTATTATTTAAACAAATATCACTTGTAAATAGAACAATTGCAACTAAAAGCTTGTCTTTCTTGAGGAATAATGCTATGAAATATATGTTCGTTTTTAGCATTATCAAATATTCCCACACTTGTGCGTTGCTTGTCCTCAAGCAATATCGTCTTAAAATACAAGAATCACTTCTTTATTCTTCACACTTTGTACATCAGTGATTTTCTATATGACGGTATAAACAATGGTAGTAACGATATGGTTTACAGTCCCACATGACTATAAAAATTTAGATCCATTAAGGAAATTGGATCTTTATGAAAACATTTGATCTTTTGAAAATTAAATCTAGTTTTTACCCTAGATAAGTTTTCCGGAATAACCCTTTACCGGTGTTTGCAAAATATTTTTGTGGGTTTGGTGGGTTTCAGATTTGAAAATTTTAGCTCAAAACTTATGGTTTTGTGTCACCCACTTGCTAACCTTGTATTTGGAAAGCAACACGTCCAGTTTACTTGTCCCGTATATTACCTTTCGGTAAACTACCGTCCGGTTGAAAGGAAAGCGTTGAACAAGCAACTGTTAAGGCAATGTCCCTTGACATGCTTTTAATTATGGTCTATAACGTGTCGGACGCAATTACTATCCTTGGTAGGAGCAATAGTAAAGCTCACCCTTATGATTTTTCAGTATGGCACAAGGTCCTGTCTTTGACCACTATGCAACCACCGTTCTTACGGTTGACACCCGATTTAGTTCAGGTGACCTAATGAATTCCAGGTGAATTCCTAAGATTTTACGTTCAATGGTAATGAACGCATTGAAAATGGGTTTCAGAAAACAAATCGGTTTGTATTTTTGATCAAAATATTTTCTCGTTCAAGCTCGAGTTTAGATATCATCGAATTCCATGAGTTTGAATTCTCAATCTTTAAGGTTAATCTCAAGGATTGAGTAATATCAGACTTAAAAGCTGATTTTTAATCTTTAAGGAGATTATCCTTTCTGGGGATCTGATTCATTAGTCTTATCAAGCTAATTTGCACGGTGCCCCCCCCATTGTACGAGATAAATCCTTCTCATGGTTAGGATAAATCTGACCACTTGGCGACCCTGTTTAATGCTGAGGTCCGTGGATTTCCTGCTGATTTTAGTGATGACTTTTCTAGATTTTTCGTCAACCTACAGCTGGTCTGGACGACAACTTCATGACCTAAATCAAGAAGCGCGTTTCTTTTTCGGAAGACTTTACTTCCTTTTAATGATGGAATTGATTCATCGTGTAGATCCATCTCTTCTTTTCTTTCATCGGGTAAAACAGTTTAGTTTAGTCCAAAGCAAAAGTATTTTCAGTTATTTGTTACAGATATATGTGACATATGTTTAAGATAACTTGGTAAATTTTCCCACACTTGGCTTTTATTTTCCTTTTTATCGTCCTCTATTCCATTTTAAATGAATTTTAACATTTTGGTTTGTTTCTCAATTTATGTCCTTTTTGAGGTAACAATAATTTCGGTGTTAAAACCTAGTTTTATCGTTCATAAATATGTATAAACATGATTTTTAGTTCATTTAATTGAAAATTTTGAAAAATTTTACTAGAATTGGGTAGTCAGTATATAAGACCAGGGCTGTTCTTTATTATCAGAGAGCACTAGATTCTAATACAACTACTGCTTTACTAGTATTTTTAATGGTAACCAAGTGTATAAAGTAAAAAATTTTAAAATCCGAAAGAATTTAACCCCTTCCCACACTTAAGATCTTGCAATGCCCTCATTTGCAAGAAATCAGTAACAATTTAAATTATTGAGGGTGATTTGTGTGAAAATGATTAAATTTTTACCAAAGTTTCCAAATATATTGGCGTTTGTTTGCTGAATGATAAATGGTGCACATCATTTGTTCATTCCGTCTTGATGTTATTTCACATATATTTTGCATCTTGTCGTCAAAATTAGTTGCTTTTGCTGAACTTAATGCCAGTCTTTGAAAATGCGTTGTTTTACCATGTTGTGTACATAAGATAAACTGCAAACATATATACATATTTTTGAAGTTTGGTATATTACCCCACATTCAAAAATTATTAAAATCTAAGAATAAAAGTTAGATAATTATAAAAATGATTACAATATTAACAAAAGTATTAAACATATCAATAATTACAAATTACAAAATAAATAAAACTAAGTATACTAGGGATGATACTGGTACCAATAGGGGTTCCAGGCATAACCATAGGTGCTATAGAATGCTTCGGCAGGGTCATACGTAGGATACGGTGGCTGCATCTCTATAGACCAGGGAGGGAAGATGGGTTTCGGTGTAGGAATATAGTTTCTACCTATATGTTGGCAATGAACTATGATTTGGTTCTGATGAACTTGCCAATCTTCAAATGCTCTCTGTCTAGCATTTTCGTATTCCTGAGAAGCTATAAACCTTTGCATTTCTTGCATCTCATTCCCCCCTCCTACATTACCTTGCTGTTGGTTTCTCTCCACCGGTGGATGTCTACCATGGTATCGTACTGCGGCATTATTTCGCCTCTTCAAAACTTTCGCACCATGGTATACATTTAAACCTATAGTATCGCGGGGTTCCGGTTCTTCTACTAATAATCCCCCCCGACTTATATCCACACCGAGATATTCACCAATCAAAGTAATAAAAATACCACCTCCTATTATGCTATGCGGTCGCATCCCTCAAACCATAGCTGATAAATAATAACCCACACAATATGGTATACTTACAGCGCTTTGTGGGTCTCGAATACACATATGGTAAAACAAATCCTGTTCATTTACTTTTTCCTTGTTTTTACCCCTTTGTGTAATCGAATTAGCTAAAAACCTATGTATCACTCTTAATTCGGCTCTATCTATATCCAAATAAGAGTAATTTCCCCCTTTGAAATGGTGATGGCTTGTCATTTGACTCCACACACTGTGTGTATCAAAATTTTCATCTATCTTTCTACCGTTTAGTATCAATCCTCTACAATCGGCAGACGCTAACTCCTCAGGTGTATATATACGTAAAGCCTGAGCCATGTCCAGTAAAGACATGTGGCGCATCGAACCGCCTAACAAAAATCTAATAAAAGAACGATCGGTTAAACTAGCTACCCGATCATTCAACTCTATACTACATAACAATTCTTCACACCATACTTTATATACAGGTCTACGCATGGTGAATAAACTTACCCAGTCATTAAAAGAAGAATTACCATACCTCTGTACAAGTAATTCCCTAATTGGCCCGGCCAATTCCACAGCTTCTAAGGGTCCCCATTCTATGACCCTCGGTACCTTAACAACCTTAGAATGAAGAGTATGCAAACCCCTTTGATATTTTGGATAATCTATCCAAAGTCTGTCAAATCTCAGGTTCGGGTGCAACTCTTCCAAGTGCATATCGGAAAAGGTCATGACTGGATGAGGTATATCCTGCTTGTAGTAGTTATCCACCTCCTGTTGTTCCACATTCTCAGCAGGAGCATTACGGGCTTGGGATGAAGATTCACCCCTTTCAGTCTGCAAAACACATCAAACACAAATTTTGTGCATACAAATATGCATTAGTGTCAGCAAAATCATCATTCAAAATAATTACAATGACATTATCAATTTATATCAAACTTAAGCTTATTTTCATATTTTCATCAAATCTACACTTTTTCAAATAAGCATATACGAAAATGTTCGCCAAGTTCATAATCATTCAACTCAAATAACATGTCAAAATAATCATTACTAGCAATTAAACAAGTCTCAAATGGCATTATCTTTCAAAAATCAAGTTCATGAATTTTAGACTTGAAAAAGTCCACTTTAATTCTCAAAATCATGTTTAGGCTCAAAGTTTGGATCATTTAACTACCTAGACATGTTACACTACTCAATTTAGCAACAATTCATGACAAAAATCGGCCATAACCTGTTTATATCAAAAAGCCCCAAATTTGCTCAAGAACACAAACCCTAGATTACTCAAAATTTGAAGTTTAAGGCTTCTAATCATGTTAAACAGCATCAATCTAGGTTATACAAGCATAATACATAAACAATTTAAGCCTAATTACACTAAAAAGCATCAAAATCAAATTGGGGAAAAAATTGCTCAAGAACACCAAATTTCGGATTAAATGGTGTTTAGGTGTAGAAATTTACCATTTTTCTTGAGTAATTCCTAGATAGCATCCTTCTCAACATGATTTTAGTAAAAAATTTGGTGATTAACGGTTAAAAATTGTGATTTTTGGGGGTGTTTTTCGTGTTTTTGCGAGCAGTTTTTCGCTGTGTTTTTGAGTTTTGGGGAGTGAAACTGAAACTGATCGTTCAGCTCTTTTTATTTTTTTTCTGATTTTCGACCCCTCCGCGACTCGCGGTGAATTACACTTCAAACTCCGCGAGTCGCGGAGTTTGATATTTTTTTTTTATAATCATTAACTTATAAAACAATTAAGTTCTTAATTTTAAAATTTTGTTTCCCTTGTTATTTAGGACGAGGTCGTTTCGGATCGATGTCCTAGTCCGTCCTTCGAGAAAATTTTAAAATTTGTCTTTTTGTAGCGATTGTTTTAAAAGCTAAGATTTTTGGGGTTTTTTAATGTTTTTGGCATACTTTAATTCAATGAGATTAAAAATAATGAAATAAAAGTTCTCGTCCCTCTCTCGGGTAAAGCAATTTCGGTTCAAAGACCTAGTCTTCAACTTACGACGAATTTTAAAAATCATATTTTTAACTTAATGAGATAAAGTAAATTTTTGTTTTTAAATTCACACAACTTAAATATAAAATTCAAAATTAATATTAAAAATTCACACCAAACTTAAAATTTGAAATGCATAAAATTAAAAATTCATATTTTAAAAATTAAAAATTCACACCAAACTTAATTTAAAAATTCATATCACACCAAACTTATATTAATTTTTCAAATATTTACAATTTTAAATATATTGTTTTTACAAAGTTTACAATATTAATTTAAGATTTAAATATTAATTTTAAAAACATGGTAAAAATAAAATTAAAAATCTTTTTGTCTTTTTATCCCACTTTAATCAATCAAATATTATCAAAAATATGCGCCCCTCTTTTCGGTAAAGTAATTTTGGTTCCAAGACCTAATTTAACTCATGACGAATTTTTGAAATATTTTGGGTTGATTGATTAAAGATATTTATACCTTAAGAATAAACGTTAAATTTCGCAGTGATGTAATAAATTTTTGAATGATATCAATAATTTCGGTCGCCAAACCTAATTTTATTCAATACCAATTTAATACTTTTTAGCGAACAAATTAGCGTTTATTATTAAAAGGTTAAAAATAAAAATAAAAAATAAAAACTGTACAGACATACCTGTGAGATAAATTTCTTAGTTATATGATCTATCCCATTCATAAGATAGTCGATTTAATTGGTTTTCCATGGCTACATAGGCGTAACCTCGAGCATTCAGTGTCTTTTCTTCTAAACATATGAACGGTCCGTCTCTGCATAAAGTAACAAATTCGGTATTTGAATAGGTTTGATTATTTGAACATTTACCTCCATGTGACCATTTTCCGCATTTGTGACATCTTTCTAGGTGTCGTGCTCTTCTTTTCGCTGCGGATTTTGATTTTCCTTTACCAAATTGTAACTTATTATCTTCGCATCTGGATTCTTTTCTAACTCCGTCCATTCTTTCTCTGATTACTGATACTATTTCACTCGGTAGTATGTCATCATTACGTTTAGTGATCAAAGCGTGTAGCATTAGACCATGGTTTAGTTCACAGGTAGTCTTCATTTTGTAAAAACCTAAAAAAAATAAAAATTCAAAATGGGGGGAGAAGACTAGTTCTTTAGGGTCTGCTAGGGAAAGACCATTCGGGTTCCATTTTCGAGAACTACACGAAAACAGACAATCTAACTCTAACAGAAATACATATTATCCTTTAAAGACTTGATTCTCCCCACACTTAGTTACCTGTGGTGTCGAAATTGTGATTAACTTCGTTGTCGACTTCCATCGGACCATGTATGTAATGTTTAACTCTGTGACCATTAACTTTAAATTCAATCCCATTTGAATTTATTAATTCTATCGTTCCGTATGGGAAAACTCTTTTGACTATGAATGGTCCAGACCATCTTGATTTCAATTTTCTAGGAAATAGCTTGAATCGTGAATTGAAAAGAAGAACTCTGTCTCCTTCTTTAAATTCTTTTGAACTTCTGATTCTTTTATCATGCCATTTCTTCGTTCTTTCTTTATAGATTAACGAATTTTCGTTTGCTTCATGTCTTAATTCTTCTAATTCGTTTAGTTGACTTAATCGTAGACGTCCAGCTTCATGTAAATCAAGATTACATGTCTTCAAAGCCCAAAATGCTTTGTGTTCAATTTCTACTGGAAGATGACATGCTTTTCCATAAACAAGTCTAAAAGGTGTGGTTCCAATTGGAGTTTTGTAGGCTGTTCTAAAAGCCCAGAGTGCATCCTTCAATTTAATGGACCATTCCTTCGGATTTGATCCTACGGTTTTCTCTAGAATACGTTTTAAAGCTCGGTTGGTATTTTCAACTTGTCCACTTGTTTGTGGATGATATGCGGTGGAGATTTTATGAGTTACTCCATATCTTTTAAGAACTTTCTCAAGTTGATTATTACAGAAATGAGTACCCCGATCACTTATTAAAGCTTTCGGTGTTCCAAACCTTGCAAAAAGACGTTTTAAAAAGTTGACTACAACTCGTGCATCGTTAGTTGGGAGAGCTTGTGCTTCCGTCCATTTAGATACATAATCAATGGCTACGAGTATATATAGATTATTATGAGATTTTGGAAATGGACCCATAAAGTCAATACCCCAAATGTCAAATACTTCACATACTTGGATGATATTTTGTGGCATTTCATCACGTTGATTTATTTTTCCGGCCCTTTGACATGCATCATAGGATTTGCAAAGAAGGTGTGCGTCTTTGTAAATTGTAGGCCAATAGAATCCAGCTTCATAAACTTTTCTTGCTGTTAGTTGAGGCCCATAATGCCCTCCTGTTGGTCCTGTGTGACAATGGTTTAAAATTTTACTAGCTTCATCTCCAAATACACATCGGCGTATTATTCCATCGGGACAACTTTTAAACAGATGTGGATCTTCCCAGAAATAGTGTTTTATATCACTGAAGAATTTCTTTCGTCTTTGGTACGATAATCCTTTTTCAAGGAATCCACAAACTAAGTAGTTTGCATAGTCTGCAAACCATGGGATTTCTTTATAATCTATCTTCAATAGATATTCATCAGGAAAGTTGTCTTGTATGGCCGATTCATTTAGAACTTCTAATTCGGGATTTTCAAGACGAGAAAGATGATCAGCGACGAGATTTTCTGCTCCTCTTTTATCTCGGATTTCAATATCAAACTCTTGTAAGAGTAAGATCCAACGGATTAATCTTGGTTTAGCATCTTGTTTTGAAAATAGGTATCTAAGAGCAGAATGGTCGGTATAGACCACTGTTTTTGCTAGAACGAGATATGATCGAAATTTGTCAAAAGCAAAGACAATAGCAAGGAGTTCTTTTTCAGTAGTTGTATAGTTCGTTTGTGCTCCTTGTAATGTCTTACTAGCATAATATATAGGTTGAAATCGTTTTTCAATCCTTTGTCCTAAAACGGCTCCCATTGCAAAATCACTTGCATCGCACATTAGTTCAAATGGTAGATTCCAATTTGGTGTTATCATGATCGGCGCATTAGTGAGTTTCTCTTTAAGAATATTAAAAGATTTGATACACTCATCTGAAAAGATGAATGGAGCATCCTTTTCTAGGAGTTTATTCATAGGAGTGGCAATTTTAGAAAAATCTTTTATGAAACGTCGGTAAAAACCGGCATGCCCTAGAAAACTCCTAACTCCTCTAACATTGGTGGGATGTGGAAGTTTAGCAATTACATCTACTTTAGCTCTATCCACTTCAATTCCTTCTTTTGAAATTTTATGTCCAAGAACGATGCCTTCTTTAACCATGAAATGGCATTTCTCCCAATTAAGTACTAGATTTGATTTTTCGCATCTAATTAGCATTCGTTCCAGATTAACTAGACATGATTTAAATGTATCACCGAAGATTGAAAAGTCATCCATGAATACTTCCATGCATTCTTCTATCATGTCGTGAAAAATCGCCATCATACACCTTTGAAAGGTTGCAGGGGCGTTACAAAGTCCAAATGGCATGCGTTTGTAAGCAAAAGTACCATAAGGGCACGTGAATGTGGTTTTCTCTTGATCTTCGGGTGCTATTGGAATTTGAAAATATCCAGAAAATCCATCTAGAAAACAATAGTAACTATTTCCGGCTAATCTTTCCAACATTTGATCTATGAAAGGTAAGGGAAAGTGATCTTTTCTGGTGGCGTCATTTAATTTTCTATAATCAATACATACACGCCATCCTGTTACAGTCCTAGTAGGAATAAGCTCATTTTTCTCATTTGTGATGACAGTCATGCCACCCTTCTTAGGCACGCATTGAACTGGGCTTACCCATGGACTATCAGAGATTGGATAAATTAAACCTGCATCTAGCAGTTTAATAATCTCTTTCTTAACTACATCTTGCATATTAGGATTTAGTCTTCGTTGGCGTTGCACATACGTTTTATGACCTTCTTCCATAAGGATTTTATGTGTGCAATACGAAGGACTTATTCCTTTAGTATCATGAATCTTCCATACAATGGCTGGTTTATGAGCGTTCAACACAGAAATGAGTTGTGATTTCTCATTTTCAGTAAGAGAAGACGATATTATTACAGGTAATTCAGATTCACCATGTAAATAAGCGTATTCCAAATGGTTTGGAAGTGGCTTTAACTCTAATTTCGGAGGTTCTTCTATCGATGATTTGTATCGATATCTGTCTTCTTCTTTTAGCATTTGAATTTCTTCTGTTGTTGGTTCATATCCATTAGCTATAAGTGTAGCTAACATTTCAGCTTCATCAATTGGTTCATTACCTTCTCCTAAAGAACATTCTCCTGTTCCTTGTAATTCTGGAAATTCTTCTAATAATTCAGCATGTGCATCTATAGTTTGAATATAATAATATGTATCATCTGCAGATTGTGGTTGTTGCATTGCTCTATCAACTGAAAAGGTAACACTCTCATCTTCTATACTTAGGGTCAGTTTCTTACCGAACACGTCTATCATTGCTTTAGCCGTGTTTAAGAATGGTCTTCCTAATATGAGAGGAACTTGAGAATCTTCTTCCATGTCCAAAACAACAAAATCTACTGGAAATACTAAAGTACCAACTTTAACTAGCATGTTCTCCATTATCCCTCTAGGATATTTTATTGATCGATCGGCTAGTTGTATGCTTATTCTTGTTGGTTTCAATTCTCCAAGGTCTAGTTTCGCGTATAGTGAATACGGCATTAGATTTATACTAGCACCTAAGTCTGCCAATGCTTCTATTGAACTAAGACTACCCAGAAAACATGGAATTGTGAAACTTCCTGGATCAGATAGTTTTTCTGGTATCTTATTCAACAGCACTGCTGAACAATTAGCATTCATAGTAACAGCCGAGAGTTCTTCCATTTTCTTTCTATTTGAAATTAGATCTTTCAAGAATTTAGCATATCTAGGCATTCCTGAAATCACATCAATGAAAGGAAGATTTACATTTATCTGTTTAAACATATCCAAGAATTTAGATTACTCGGCTTCAAGTTTCTCTTTCTTCATTTTACTCGGATAAGGAAGTGGTGGTTGGTATGGTTTAACATAAGGTTTATCCTTAACTGTGTTACCTTCATTAACCTTTTCAACTACCGGTTCTTTTTCCTTATCTTGATCAGGTTGTGGTTCTTGTTGAGTAGGAATAGTTTCATCAGAAGTTACAGGTATTTCAGGTGGTTTAAGTGTTGTACCACTTCTTGTGGTAATAGCTTTAGCTGTTTCATTCCGGGGGTTAGCATTTGTATCACTAGGTAGACTTCCCGGTTTTCTTTCACCTATTAACCTTGCTAGGTTACTTACTTCTTGTTCCAGATTTTGAATAGAAGCTTGTTGATTTCTAAATGCTTGAGCATTTTGTTCATTGGTTTGTTTCTGAGATGTGAAAGACTGCGTTTGAGTTTCAACAAGCTTCGTCATCATATCTTCTAAATTCGGCTTTTTATCATCGGTTTGTTGTGGTGGCTTGTTTTGAAAATTAGGTCTTTGCTGATTATAAGTATTATTGGATACTTGTTGATTGCTAGGACCTTGTTGGTTGTTGTATGGAATATTTCTGTTATAATTCTGGTTTTGATTGTAAATCGGTCTTGGCGGTTGATAATTATTCTGATAATTATTTCCAGGCCTTTGGTTTATGTATGAAATATTCTCTCTTTGTTCCATTGTTAATTCAATACTGAGACAATCTTTTGTCAAATGTGGTCCTCCACACTGCTCACAACTAATTCGTATTGAGTGAATATCTTTAGTCATCTTTTCCATTCGTCTCTCCACAGCATCTATCTTTGTGGAAATGGAATCTAAGTCATGGCTAGAATCGGCTCTAGCTGCTTTAGATGATCTAACGATATCTTTTTCTTGGTGCCACTCATGTGAGTGGGAAGCAGTGTTATCAATAATTTTGTAAGCATCAGTTTCGGTTTTTTTCATAATAGAACCACCAGCTGCTATATCTATGTCTTTCCTTGTAGTGATGTCGCATCCTTGGTAGAATATTTGTACTATTTGACAGGTGTCTAAACCATGTTGCGGACATCCTCTTAACAACTTTCCATATCTAGTACACGCCTCATATAGAGTTTCATTTGGTTTCTATGTGAACGTAACGATTTCTGCTTGAAGTCTTACGGCTTTAGATGCAGGAAAGAATTGTTTAAGAAATTTGTCAACTAAAATGTCCCATGTATCGATCGCCCCTTCAGGTAATGATTCCAACCAATCTTTGGCTTCTCCCTTTAAAGTCCAGGGAAATAACATGAGATATATCTGTTCATCCTCCACTTCTCGGATTTTAAATAGTGTGCAGATCCTATTAAAGGTACGTAAATGTTCATTTGGATCTTCCTTCGGCGCACCACTAAATTGGCATTGATTAGTCACCATGTGTAGAATTTGTCCTTTGATTTCATAATCTGGCGCATTAATGTCTGGATGAGTAATTGCGTGACCTTGGCCAGTGCGTTTAGCTCTCATTCGGTCTTCCATACTTAAAGGTTCCAGATTCTCCATAATTGAATTTGTTGAATCGGAATCACTAGAGGATTCTGATTTAATGGTTCGTTCCTCAACAATCTCTGTTTGAATGATTGGTGGCTCCGGAGGAAAGTTTAATGGTTCAGGATCTAAGAACCGTTCCTGAATATTCTCCGGATTCTCAATTATGAGGTCGGGTTCAAAAAATGGATTATTGGAAATTTGAACTGAAGTACTTGGTCTACTGGATGACGATTCTAAAGAAAAATCAACGGCGGTTATATTTGCTAAATGTCTTGATCTAGTTACAGGTGGTGAACGTACAAAAGGTGGTGATCGCCTTGCTCGTTGCATTCACTGAATATCCTATTAGTTTTAAAAAGGAAAGAAAAATTATAATAAGTTATCCAATCAATAGACTTTTCTGATTTTGCCCACGTTTCGAATAGCCAAAAGATGCAGCAGAGGGGCAGGATTCGTTTGGTCTCAATATAATTGAGGACTGTTTGGCTCCAATAACCCGGTCCACGTACAAATCCAACTATTACTACGAACCAGAAAATTTTGATGTCTATTAATTTAACCACTTAAAATAAATTTTCGTAATTTTAAGAAATTTAGATAAGAAGTAGAATAAAAATCTATGTCCTAAAAACTAGAATAGTGAGAAATAAGAAAGAAAAAGAGTTCGTCGAAAAAGGTCGAAAAAGAAAAATGGTTGAAAAATAAAAGGTGACGAAAAAATAAAAGAAACTTATAAAACTTAAAAATACTTGACTAACCTAACCTTATTACTACAACTAACTTAAAATTATAATCGCAAATTGAAATTACTAATTGGAATGATAATTGATACATAGTAAAAGGTGTCTAAAAATATTAAAGCTTACAGGAAAAACTAAATCCCAAATGGAAATAACTTAAAAAGAAACTAAAACTTAAAAAGGCGTCGCAAAATTCTAGAGTACATAAATCTTAGTCTAAAGAAAAAGCACTTAAGGGGTTTTACGGCAAAGCCTAAAAATCTAGGAGTAAAAATGACTATGGCAAAAACTAAGTTTAAAACTAAATATGAGCGAAAAAATACAAATATTACGCTACAACGATTAAAAATGGACAAAATATAAAAATATACAAAAAGTTGTAAAAAGTACAATTTTTATAAAAATATTATTTTTATATTATTTAATTTTTTAAAACTATTAATTTTATAATTTAATTAAACTAATTTAACTAAAATATATAAATTAAATAAAAAGTAAAAGTAATTATAATAATAATAATTAGTTAGGGTTATAATAATAATAATTAATAATTAACCGTAATTAATGCTGAATTAGGGCTTCTGTCGGTGTGTCAGGTTATCTCCGCGACTTGCGGTATTTAATGCTTCAAACCCCGCGAGTCGCGGGGTTCAGAATTTCAGATCTAAAACAGTTTAAAATTTACGCTTTTTTTTTTTTTATTAGCGTTGCGCTTCCGGCTTTTAAGAGAGTTCCCCGGCAGCGGCGCCAAAAATACTTGATGTGCAGCGGGGTGTATATAAAATAGTTATTAATTTTAGCAGGAAATACTATTAAATACAATACAATTTTACACAAGATATTTATTTATTTATAGAATGGATATACTTAAACCTTGCTACAACACTTATAGGCAGTGTACCTAATCGTACAGTAGTGTAGTTTTTAGTAAGTCCGGTTCGTTCCACAGGGAATCTTTTTTAAACAAAGCTCAACGCTATATTAGTTTACTTTTATAAAAATACAAATATATATATAAGTAATATTATTATTATAAAGGGGGGTTTTTACCGTTTAATGACCGGTTTGTCGATTTTAAAACTTTAGTCGCAGTTAAAACCTAATGTAAAATATTAAATAAATAAAAGACTTAATTTAAAGCGTAAAATAAATAACGATAATGAAATTGCAATAAAAGTGCGATAAAATAAAATTGCGATAATTAAAAAGTACGATAATTAAAAGTATGATTAAATAACAATAAATAAAAGTGCGATAATTAGAAGTGCAATTAAATATAAAATAAAGGAAATTAAATATGAAATAAAAGAATTATGCTTATTTAAACTTCCGTAATCATGATGTTTGACGTGTTGATTTTAGTTTTATGCCCATGGGTTAATTGTCCTTTGTCCTGGATTATTTAATATGTCCGTCTGGTTTTTGTCCATAACAGTCCATCAGTCATAAATATAAAGTGCGAGTGTCCTCGTCAAATTATCCTTATACCCGAAGTTAAATATTCCAACTATTTGGGGATTTAAACTGTAACAAGATTTTAATACTTTGTTTAATAATTACACCAGGATGTCGACTGAGTGTAACCCAAGGTTTTAATATTTTGTTATCAATTATACCAAGTGTCCTTTGTACATAATTTCACCCCTGTTTTAATTATTCTAGTGGCTATTAATCCATTCCCGTGTCCGGTTAAATGAACGATTATTCGTACATATAAATACCTCGCCCATCGTGTCCGATTGAGTGTATATGGTAATTTATAGGGACGCCCAATTGTAAATCTTTATATTAACATTAACAAACTATCATTTAGTTAAACAAATATAAAGCCCATTAATAGCCCATAGTCTAATTTCCACAAGTGTCGTTCTTTTGTCCAAACCCCAATTATGGTACAAAGGCCAATTACCCAATTTTAGTAATTAGCCCAACATCATGATTACTTCGTTTTAAATAAGCATAATAATAACTTAGCTACGAGACATTAATATAAAAAGGTTGAACATAACTTACAATGATTAAAAATAGCGTAGCGTTACACGGACAGAATTTCGACTTACACCCTTACAACATTTGCTAACATACCCTTATTATTAGAATTATAATTAAAATTAAAATATAAATTATAAATATATATATATATATATATTTTACGTATGAGAAGAAAAAGAAAAAGATGATGAAAATGATCAGATTTCGGTTTGCTTTATAGGGATTTTCAAAACTGGGGGCTCTGCGACTCGCGGCATTTTTGCCTTCAAACTCCGCGAGTCGCGGAGAATGAAATTACAGCTCACATCTTTGGAGTCTTTCTCTGCCGACGGTTTTTATTTATAAATATAATATATATATAATTAATATAATTAATTATATATTATATTATATTTATATACATAGTTAACTTGTAATTTTTAGTCCGTTGCGTCGAGCGTTGAGAGTTGACTCTGGTCCCGGTTCCGGATTTTCGAACGTCCTTGCGTACAATTTTATATTTTGTACTTTGTGTTTTGAATCTTGTACTCTTGTAATTTCGAGACGTTTCTTATCAATAATTGGAACCTCTTTGATTGTCTTTTGTTCTTTTGAGCTTTTTGGTCATTTGCGTCTTCAATTCGTCGAATCTGTCTTTTGTCTTCACCTTTTATTATTTAAACGAATATCACTTGTAAATAGAACAATTGCAACTAAAAGCTTGTCTTTCTTGAGGAATAATGCTATGAAATATATGTTCGTTTTTAGCATTATCAGGCTTTTCGTTCTAACTCGTATGTATCTTTGTTTTTGTATAGTATTCAAAACGTTAAAGTATGAAAAGTATATGTAAGTATGTATTGTATATGTTTTCTCATCCCACGATTTTTAAAGTATAAAAGTGTTTGAAGAGTGGGCTATGATCTTACCTTTGATTGCAAGAGTGTAATAGTACTTCAACAAGTAAACGTGCAAAGAACAATGCTAGTCTCGACCAAAACAAATAGGTTGTATCAATAACGATAGTCACGAAGGGTCAAAGATGTTCAATTAGTCCTATGGCTCGACACGACTCGATTATGTAGCATGTGAAGCAAATTGTCAAGTTTCATGCAAGATACAAGTATAGAATCATGTTAGAAAGATTGCATAATTAATTGGTTAAGTTTGACAAAAAGTCAAACTTGGTCGGGTCAAAGTCAACGAAAAAGTCAACATGTTCGGGTCGGGTCCCGGACTATTTTTCTATGATAATTATTCATATACAACTTTATTAAAACAAGTTTCATGTGAATCGGAGGTCAATAGCTAGTCAAACATTTCGCGTGAAATGGGACAATTTGAGCAGATTCTGGCCAGGCCTATTGGCGCGCCGCGCAGGTATAGGGGCGCGCCGCGCCACCCACTGGGCAGGTCTGTTTCTGCTTTTCCACAAGTATGCATGAGCCAAAACCAATTCTAACACAACACTTGACCCGCAAACACTTATAATGCCTATCATACATCGTTGGAAAGGTATTTTGACGAGGGATGCAACTAAACACATATCATCAATCAAATTTCCACTTACAACAACCAAAAACCACAATTAATGTTCCTCATTCAATGCATACAAGTCATAAATGCCATTTAATGATTTGGTAACCAAATTACATGAACAATATGCCGTTTCGAAGGTAATTAAGCATACAACACAACCTAACACTTACAATTAGCATTTCGTGTCATTTAAAGCATCAAAAGTCCATTTCTAGTTCATGAAACCCTAACTCAAATTCACCAAATTTCATAATCAAGTTTAGAAGGTTTCTTTAACCAAACCATACATCATAACGAAGCTAGTAACACTAGGAATAAGATTAAAACATGAACTCTTAGCATTAAACAACATATGAACACTCAAAATTCAAGATTAAGCATGTGAACTTTCAATATGAACTAGTTACATCAAAATAGCAAGAACAAGCATACAAAACACATAATCATACTAGACTTGAGCCATAGACACTAATTAACAACCTTTTAACTCAAAAATCTCAAGAACACATAATATTAGTGATTTTAGAAAGTTACCCAAATTTGATGAAAACGGTATGGAATCGAAGAGGAGATCACGAGGAGTTCAAATATGTAATTTGTTTTTGATCGAATCCTTCATAATCAAGTTTAAAATGGTCCTCATCACTTCATGATGGTTATTTCATTATGTATTGAAGTGATGGTTTATAGGGTAACCCTGACGCGAAACCCGTCTTTTTTCTCTGTGACTTCAAGTTGGTCATAATGTCGTACATTAGGCATAGAGGTGGGATGGTTTCCATTGACGTCTCCAATACAGTAGCAACATTAACAACTACTTCAGTGTTAGAATCCTCCATTTCATTCTTATCCTGGCTTCCATTTCTATTTCTTCATCCACCTCCTCATCACTTTGGTCAGGAGTTTTAAGTATAATTGTTTCAGATATTTCTTCTAGAACAAAGTTCTCTTCAGTCAGTAAAAGATCAATATAAGGTGGAAATGAAGATTTAGAATTTTGGATAGATGTGGAGTGGTTATTCTTCTTGTCTTTTACTTCTATCTTCTTCTCGTCATTCTAGGAATTTGGTTCATAGAAGATGACTTTTCAGGTGGAGATGATATTTATTTCGGCGTTCCCAAGAGGAGGATATACATACTCGTCGATCGTAAAAGTGATATGTTCTCCATGGGCTTGCAAGGTGATAGTTTGAGAGTGGGCGTCAATGAACATCTTGGCTGTATTCATGAAAGGTCTTCCTAAGATGATATGGTTTTTTACGTCCTCTTTGAAATCCAGAACCACAAAGTCGGCCAAAAAAAGGAATTCATAGACCTTGACCATGACATTCACAACTATTCCTTTAGGATATCTAATGGATTGGTTAGCAAGTTGGATGCTCATTTTGGTAGGGTTAAGGTTTTCGATTTCTAGTCTTTGGAACAGTGAGTAGGGCATGAGATTGATGATGGCACCTAAGTCAGCCAAAGAATAGATAGTTCCAGATTGGTAGATAGAATAAGGAAGGGTAAATCGTTCGGTATCCCCTACTTTTTCAGTAAGGGTATTTAGGAGAAATGCTGAACAATCCATGTTCAGAGGGACATTGGGTACTTCGGGTACCTTTTCCTTAGTTGATAGAAGTTTCCTAAAATACTTCTTACTATGAGAATTTTTAGACATGGTGTCCAAAAGTTTACCGTCAAGCTTGAAATATTTCATCTTGTTATGTTTTTTTCTTGAGACGGCCCGAGAATGGAATGGGTGCTTTCCCTTTAGGTTTATGTAATGGCTCAATGACTAATGTGGAATGGGCATTAGTTTGTTTCTTCACCTGAGAAGAAACTGAAGGTTGGCTATGTGCCACCTTTGATTCATTATTAGAAACACTACATAGAGAATCAACACGTTGATTTAGCTGACTTATTTTATATTCAAGACTCCTCAAATGATTAGTCATGACTAATTCAGCCGCATCTTGTCTTGCTATAATCAGAGTATACAACAGAGTGGGGTAATGGGTTTGGTAGGTTGGTTGTGCGAATGAGCTGGGATCTTATCCGAGTATACAATAGAGTCCTCACATTCAGCTTTGTAAACCTTAGCAGGATGTGGGTTAGCACAATTCTGGCATAATTATACTTGAGACACCTGTTGCGGGAGTTTCTTCAGCTCCCCGATTTCTTTGGTGAGGGTTTTATTTGTTTCGAGAGATATCTGATGGTTTTATTTTTGATAGGATTGGAAGCGGAAAGCGGTGTTGCTGATGAAATGTGCTATTTCGTGTTCCAATCGTGATGGTACATAGTCATCTCCTTGATCAATCTGCTGGCCTCGTCTGCGGTGAATTTCATGAAGTTACCTTGTGAAATAGCATCAAAAGTAGACTTGTTGTACTGGTAAAAACATTTGTAGAAGCTTAAAATTTGAATAGAGCTCTCAAGATGGTGGTTCGGGCATCTTCGAAGCAAATGTTTGAATATCTCCCATGCAGTGTAGAGTGAATAATCGGAAGCTTGTTGAAAGTTTACGATGTCATTCCTAAGTCTGATTTGTTTTAATGGGGGAAAGTATTTGATTAAGAAACTGGTTTCCATTTCCTCCCATGAGGTGATAGAGTTTGGTTCTAACCCGTCAAACGAGGCTTGTGCATGATTAGTTAAGGAATATGGGAACAAATATAGATGAACTACATGTCGCTCAACCCCTTTTTTCTTATATGAGTTAGATAAGGGGAGGAATCTATCTAGGTGAGAATTGAGATCATCATTTGGTAAGCCATGGAACTAGCAGCGATTATAATGAGTTGCACAATGGAATGCTTTAGCACACAAAACACGCTCCATTAGCCTCTGGGTAAAGTATCGGTCCTCCTCATCCTTCTAACGAGGGTTTGGTGATGTCAGCGAGAGTGATGCGTACGACCATCATCGAACTATCGGCAGATATGTTTGGATCTCGTCGAACATGTATAATGTATGATATTGGATAGAAGAAAGGATGTATCGGAAGAATATTCTTAGCGGTCTAAGTAGGTCAAACCATCCTAAAGGTTCACTAATAAGAAAATCCATTTTAATCGGTTTAATTAATCTAAATTAAGCTAATATTATCTAACCTAACTACGGTAAACTAATAATTTCTAACAAGCTACTCTCAGTAAAAAGGGTCACTTAAAAACTAAGTAATCTAAACGGGCTCCAAATCGTACTACCGCTACCCGGAAGCGGCACCAAAAATCTAGTCTCCCCTGATATGGTCAAAACGGACGGTTTATTTTAGTACAATGTCGTTAGGTCGCTAAACATCAATTTCGGATATCAACAGAGGCTGGTTGTTTAATTTATATATGTTGGGCCTTAATCTATTATTCCTTCCTATGGGTTAGCAAGGAAAAATATGACCTAGGGTCGTTCCTCAAGCGGTCGAATTTGAAAACGAACTTATTCGGATAAGTTAGTGTTTAAGATATGGGTTTGTACACAATTTAATATCCAAGACAAGTGGCCAAGTACACCTTGTGGGTAGAGGTAGGATCCTTTTGTTCCCAATAAATTGGCGACTATTTGGAAAATCTAACAACCAAGTCCAACTGGTTTATTCTAGACAGCACTTTATCCGGAATATCAAATTGTGTAAAGGCAATAGTTGGGTTGATTTGTTTTATAATTATATTATAATATTAAGGAAATATATTTAAAGTAATCTAGCTAGCATGCAACAACTGAGGACAGAGAAGACGTGTTTCACCATAATTTAAGATAACGTAGTTTCAAAAAGATTACAAGACACTCTTTGAATGGATATACCTTGGTGTAAACATTAGATTCCCTACTAATTGATTTCTCGATCAGCATATCACGAGGAACTAGGTTATTGGAATTTTGATCGAGTGGACTATGCTCAACTCCCGACGTTTATCCGGTAAAGGATAGAAGTGGCCCATCTTAGATGCAATGCATACCCGGGAGCAAGAATAAAGTAGCATAGCCATATACGTATTATGATGCAAGCATGGATTGTTATTTATTACGAAGGCTATGTTTCAAGAATCATTAAAAACGATTAACTAGCATTTAAATTAATTATATTATAAATTTTAGATATTAGTACTGATTTGATCCTATGTTGTAGAATACTTAAATACGAATGCGTGGACGCAAAAATCGCTTAAAACGGACAAGAAACCAAGAAGTTAGAGCGAAAACGGTGAAAACGAAGTTCGAACATCAAAAACGGGCATTCCCCACGGGCTACCCGTGCCCATGGGCACTCCCCATGGGCTTCCATTCCTCCCTCACGGGCACTCCCCATAGGCTGCCGACTCCCAAACCAACATTGAGCAGCAAGTGTACACCGGCCATCGTTTTAGCTTATTTACGCAAGTGCAATCAGCTTTCCTTTTAAATAAAGGCTTCATTTTAATTTCAACACACACTAAATTTTCACTTCTCTCTTAATAATATCTCTCTATTGTCGCTCTCTAGTGATCAATAGGAGATTAGTTTTCTCTCTACTTTCTCTCTAACTTCTAGAGAGAGAAAAGTATAGGGATTAGGAATGTAGTTATCTCTCTACTGTCGCTCTCTGATGATCAGTAGGAGATTAGTATGTAGTTAGTAGTAGAAGGTATTCAAGCAATGTAGCGTTTTGGATATTGTGAAGAAATACAAATGTTATTTTGTCTGCATTATCCGGTACTATCTATCCTTTCTTTTATTAATTTGTCATAATATTCTTGTTTGATGTTTGTGATTTATTAATGATTGAAATGCTTGTTGCCATGATGTGTGAGTAATTGCTTGATTGTTTGCCATGATTTGATAATGTTAGTAGGGATGATTATCGTTTCGTACTCGCTTTCTGTCTATGATATTAAACCTCATTATTATCGTCCTTCCACTTGTAAACATGATTAAAACCTTTTATAAAGTTGACAATTATAAGGGTAATTAATTATCTGTGTTTATACATTGGTCAAGGTATGAACCCATCAAAAATATAATAAATTACATGGGGACTTACCATAGGACCAGATCAAGACATTGGTCAAGAGTTTAAGACTCGAGGAAATACTGCTACAACAGTAGAGTATAGTTTTAATGTACTATAGGACCACTTGAACATGGTCAATGTTAGAAGCTATGGAACCACTGTAAGTGTAGTACATGGTGGATAACTAAGGGATTTATTGGGTAGATTTAAGTAAAGGCTGCTTTAAGTCATTAATGGTGATTCAATGCACTACAATACAACTTAGTTTATAAACCGTAAAGGATGACGGAGAACCATCCGAGGTTCTAATTTGTCTATACACCTTTATATTTTACCAAAATCATTGATAGGAAAGAACTCTTAACATAACCACTCACTTAGGTGATACACCAAGGTGTTTATAAGAAAGGATGGATGTTATATGTATATGACTATGCTACTTTATTCGTGTGCCCGGGTATGCCTTGCATCTAAGATGGGTCGCTTCTATCCTTTTCCAGTTAAGCGGCGGGAGTTGAGCATAGTCTATCCTATCAGAATCATGATAACCTAGTTCCTGGCGACATGCTAATCGAGAAATTAGTTAGTAGGGAATCTAGTGTTTACACCAAGGTATATCCATCCAAGGAGTGTCTCGCAATCATCCCTACACTTCATTATCTTAAATCATAGTGAACCATGTATTCTTTGTCCATAGACGTTGCATGCTAGCTAGCTTATTTTAGTTTTCTTATTTTAATTATATTGCTTTAATATCTTAATTACAGTTATATAAAAAATTCAAACCAATTATTGCCTTTACATAATTTGATATTCCGGATAAAGTGGTGTCTAGAATAAACCGGTTAGACTTGGTTGTTGGATTTTTCGAACACGCGCTAATTTATTGGGACAAAAAAGATCTTGCCTTTCCACACAAGGTGTACCTGGCCACTTGTCATGGATACTGAATTATGTACAGATCCCTATCTTAATCACTAAATTATCTGAATAAGCTGAACGACCCTAGGTCATATTTGCCCTTGCTAACACATATGAAGGAATAATAGATTTAGGCCAAGCATATGTAAATTAAACAATAAGCCTCTTTTGATATCCTGAATTGACGTTTAGTGACCTAACGACATCGCAGTAAAATAAATTGTCCGTTTTGGGCGTATCATCAGTCATCCTAGTTACGATAAGTAACTACTACCAATGACAATATCAATACTGCACCCACTACTTAGGGTGACTAAGCACACACCAAACTCGCGAGTCAACCTCCCAACTAACAAAGAACCCGATGTGAGCACCAGCACAACACCGAAGGCCACTATATCCCAATACATGATTCCTAATTTTCCCTGAATCTACACCAACCATGCCTCGTTTCCTTTGTTCGGTACTCGACATGTCATGATTTGTCTCAAGATACACGGTTTTAATAATGGTGATCAGACACTATTATAATTGCGTACCTTACCATTTCCACATGGCCACTTAAAGTACTTTACATGGAATAGCGCAACATTCACATAGTACATCACCCACAATAACACTAGTACCTCCAAACAATCGAAATCCCATCATTAGTCTGGACTATCCAAACTCCCGAGTATCCGAGTCCCACCATTGGACCCATTACTAAGACACCATATACAATATATAGCATAATAATATATACATATACGTACACCGCAACAATAAGTCAACCTACTCCCTAGGTGACTATCATCAAAACAACGTTCAAGTCCGCCTACTTACATTAGGCACTATCTATCAAAGGCACCAATTACGCACAAAATAAGGCCCAAAATAATCACACATTGGACAAACACAAGTCCTAGTTAGTTCACCTATTCGCTAAGCACTAACCGTTCCAAGTCCGACTCGTATTCCTACGAGGCCTGCACACAACACATATACAATGCAGTCTAAGTCTAGGAAACTATCCCAAAGTCACCTAGATCCCAGAGACCATGCTCTGATACCACTTGAAACAACCCAAATTTGGTTTACCAAAAATGACATACATTCTTTTTTCTTACAATAGTGCATTTGGACGTTCTTTACTCATTCAACACTTTCAGCCCAACCGAAATAACCCCATTGGATCCCCACATTCAAACTTGTTTTAACATATTCATTACACAACCAAACTCGTGTTTAATGCAAAACTTAGTTCAAAATGTTCATTAGAACCTTAAGATCTGTTACACCACAAGTGGGTAATTATGACCCATTTAAATAACTATATGAGTTAAGACTTAATCCTACCCCGATACTGTAGTGACCCGAACTTTTCCATGTTTATATATTATATGAGATTGATATTTATATGATTAAATGTTTCCAACACGATAAGCAATCAAACTTGTTAAGACTAAATTATTTGAAATGAGTTTCATATAGACAATTGACCACCCAAGTTGACCGGGGATTCACGAACGTTAAAACTTGTAAAAACTATATGATGATACATATAGGGAGATATATTTATAGTTAACATGATATTATGATAAGTAAGTATCTCACTAGGTTTATTAACAATGAGTTATATACATAAAAATGAGATTACTAAGTTAAGAAACACGAAATGATATATATAACGATTATCGTTATAACAACGTCTTACTAAATACATATGTATCATATTAAGATATTGTTACACTATATTTAACATGATAAAATGATAATTAAGTAAATCATTAATTGTGTTAACAATGAACTACATATGTAAAAACAAGACTACTAAGTTAAGGATTTCGAAACGAGACATATATGTAACGATTATCGTTGTAACGACATTTTAATGTATATATATCATATTAAGATATATTCATACATCATAATATCATGATAATGTAATAATTTAACATCTCATTTAAGTATAATAACAATAGATTAATTACATTTAACAAGATCGTTAAATTAAAGGTCTCAAAACAACACTTAAATGTAACGACTAACGGTGACTTAACGACTCAGTTAAAATGTATATACATGTAGTGTATTAAGATGTATTAATACACTTTTGAAAGACTTCATGACACATATCAAAGTACTTCTACATAACAAAAATGCTTACAATTACATTCTCGTTCATTTTCATCAACAATTTTACTCGTATGCACCCGTATTCGTACTCGTACAATACACAGCTCCTAGATGTATATACTATTGGTATATATACTCAATAATCAGCTCCTTAGAAGCCCATTTGAGTCATTAAACATGTGGGAACCATCATTTGGCAACTAGCATGAATGATTACACAAAATTACAAAAATATTATAAATCATTCATGAATTATTTACATGAAAACAAAATTACACATCCTTTATATCTAATCCATATACCAACGACCAAAAACACCTACAAACACTTTCATTCTTCAATTTTCTCTCTCAAGTTTTATCTTCAAGTTCTAAGTGTTCTTCATAAATTCTACAAGTTCTAGTTTCATAAAATCAAGAATACTTCTAAGTTTACTAGCTCACTTCCAATCTTGTAAAGTGATCATCCAACCTCAAGAAATCCTTATTATTTACAGTAAGATATCATTCTAGATCAAGGTAATACTCATATATACAAACTTTGATTCAATTCCTATAACTATAACTATCTTAATTCGAGTGATAATGTTACTTGAACTTGTTTTCGTGTCATGATTCTACTTCAAGAACTTTCAAGCCATCTACTTGTCACTTTTAGTAGTTTTACCTACTAAACTTGAGGTAGTAATGGTGTTCATAACATCATTCGATTCACACATATAAAACTTTCTTATTCGAAGATTTGAACATGTAATCACTAGAACATAGTTTAGTTAATTCTAAACTTGTTCGCAAACAAAGTTAATCCTTCTAACTTGACTTTTAAAATCAACTAAACACATATTCTATATCTATATGATATGCTAACTTAATGATTTAAAACCTGGAAATACGAAGAACACCGTAAAACCGGACATACGCCGTCGTAGTAAAACCGGAGGCTGTTTTGGGTTAGAAAAATAAAAACTATCTTAATCTTTGAATTGGAAGTTTGTTTTCTGGAAAAATGGTATTTCATATGAACATGATACTATATCCAAAAATCATGGTTAAACACAAAGTGGAAGTATGTGTTGGGATTTAACAAGTTTCAAAAATGCTTAAAACATAATAAGAATCAAACTTAGCGGAAGCATGTAATTACCAATTTTAGACTTGTTAAACTTTAACCAATTAAAGTTAAATCCCAATTAGGATCAAGTTGTGAAACATACTTACAAACTACAAGATAGATAAAAGATTATACCTTCTCCAAGCTATGTAGTTGGTAATGAAGAAGATGATGATGAATGGAGCTTCAAAAGTGTGAAACCTCAAGTTGTTATACCCCAAACTATAACCCCAACACACTTGCCTTTAGTTAGGATTTCTTTGTCACTTGAATTGAGCTTGTAAAAACAAATTTTGGAACCCCTTTATGACCATAAAACCCCACGGCCAAACTGGAAGCAACCTCTTTGTGCAGTTTTTTTAAAGCTCTTTTATGTATATTTCACTTGAGAGAATAAGTCTTGCATTGGTACATGAGTTGCCCATGCCTATATGGACTTGTGTAGCCTTAAAAGTAACAAAAATAAGACATGCTTGTGAGTCTTGGAGACCCAAAATTCTGCACTCTCTATTTTATATAACAATGTAATTATATATATATAAACTTGATATATATATATATATATATAAAACATGTATATCTTTTATGTTACTCGTATATTTTATAAACCTTTTATAAAATATAACACAATATAATCATTTAAACTTATAAACAATTATATATAAATTATCCAAATAATTTATCTCAAGTGATATTATTTTAGAAAACCGATTTTCTAAAATCCAAGTGTCGCGTATTTATTTAACGATCCAACCGTTAAGATTAAATACTTGTAAAGTGTCGGAAAGCTTGTTATTGGGTATGACCCGACTTGGATCAAAACATATTAGCCACATTAATCAAATATGTCTCTCGGGCATACGAAAAACCTTCAATCTCCCACTTGCACGAGAAACATAAGAAATTAATGCAAGTGATGGATACCACCTAACGACCGTCCATTACCCCCAATATGTTATGACTTGTGCCATTCAATAACATCATTCCATTCGAGTTCCCATTTCGAATATGAATAGGTGAATCTTTTCATTACATCCTTTCGTCCTAGATGTCATGTTAAGTCCAAGAGACACAGAGCGATCACTCTCTTTTAGATTTAACTTTATCAGGCCTTAGACATCTGACTCTCAATGAATAAGAGGGACAAATTCCATCTTGACTACATACATCCTAAATATGTACCTTGCATTATGCCTGAGCTCTTCCTTGTGAACTACCATATTTCAGAATAGCGAAGGAAAGAATCAAGGTACAATACTTGGTAAATATCCGAACCCAATATGTATCTCAGGTCAGAGGATACAATGATATTCGCCTTTACTCAAGATTACAAGTGATCAACCACAAAGGCTCTATTTAGTAAGTCTTGAGAGCGGGTCTTCCAATATTTGTGTCCCACAAATATCTATGAACCTTGGTTGCAACCCTGCCCCACATTCATCCCGTGAATGTATACCAATCCAAGTTCATAATAGTCTAAACCTCACACTTGTTCCCACGAATGTGATCGACTACGGAATTTTAGAATAATTACTTATTCATGGATAAAATATGCAAAATAGGAACATGACTCAAAATAAATTAATACCATAATTATATTAATGAGTTTGAACAATTTCGTTCCGTTACAATACTTAAACAGATCATGACAAATCACTAGAATATCGAAGCCCTAATGCATAAACATGTCCAGTATGTTTTGCTCCATGTAAGAGCTTCGTGAGAGGATCCGCTATATTAAGATCTGTGTGAACTTTGCGAATACATATCTTTCCCTTTTCAACTTCATCCCTTATGTAGTTGAATCTCCGCTCAATGTGACGGGTCTTTTGGTGAGCACGAGGTTCCTTGATTTGAGCGATCGCACCCTCGTTGTCACAAAAGATCTCAAGAGGGTCCTGAATGGAAGGGACTACTCCTAAGTCGTCGATGAATTTCTTCATCCATCCAGCTTCCTGAGCTGCCAATGATGCGGCGATGTACTCCAACTCTATAGTGGATAAAGCAACAACATCCTGCTTTGAACTCTTCCAAGAGACCGCACCTCCATTTAACGTGAAGACATAACCGGAATGTGATCGAGAATCATCTCAATCAGTTTGGAAACTCGCGTCCACGTAACCTTTTACAGCGAGTTCCTCCTCACCAGACCCGTATATAAGAAACATATCTTTAGTCCTCCTAAGGTATTTCAATATACTTTTAACCGCAATCCAATGACTGTTTCCTGGGTTATTCTGGTATCTACTTGTCAAGCTAAGAGCGCATGACACATCCGGTCTAGTGCATATCATTGCATACATGATTGACCCAATAGCAGACGCATATGGGACTTTCTTCATTCTCTCCTGTTCATCTTTCGTGGTGGGACACTGAGATGTACTAAGGAGTGTTCCTCTTTGAATATGTACTAAACCTTTCTTAGAGTTCTCCATCTTGAACCTTTTCAA
The DNA here is from genome assembly GCF_046630445.1 of Rutidosis leptorrhynchoides. NCBI lineage: Eukaryota > Viridiplantae > Streptophyta > Magnoliopsida > Asterales > Asteraceae > Rutidosis > Rutidosis leptorrhynchoides. The sequence goes on along the minus strand of NC_092336.1, from coordinate 358,389,823 downwards.
GATATTTTCAATGTATGCACTTTGATTCAAACCTATCAATTTCTTGGATCTATCCCTGTAGATCCCAATCCCCAAAACATATTGTGCTTCTCCAAGATCCTTAATGGAGAAGCATTTACTTAGCCAAGTTTTAACACTTTGCATTTCCGGAATATCATTTCCAAATAACAATATATCATCCACATATAGTACAAGGAACATGATTGTGCTCCCACTAGCCTTCTTGTATACACAAGCTTCATCACCATTTTTAATGAAGCCAAATTTCTTGGCTTCCTCATTAAAACGATGATTCCACATTCTAGATGCTTGTTTCAATCCGTAGATTGACTTCTTTAACTTGCATACCTTTTTAGGACACTTCGGATCAACAAAACCTTCAGGTTGAACCATATAGACATCTTCCTCAAGATGTCCATTTAGGAAAGTGGTCTTGATATCCATTTGCCATATTTCATAATCATAATGAGCAGCAATGGCAAGTAATATCCTAATAGACTTTAGCATTGCCACAGGCGAAAAAGTTTCATCATAGTCAACCCCTTGAGTTTGAGTGAAACTTTTTGCTACAAGTCTAGCTTTATATGTATCCAAGTTTCCATGTATGTCAGTTTTTATTTTGAAAAGCCATTTACAATCAACTAGCCTTGAGCCAGTAGGTTGTTCAACAAGTTCCCAAACTTGGTTGTCATACATGGATTGCATCTCAACGTTCATGGCTTCCTGCCATTTATCCTTATCAATCCTTGATAAAGCATCATGGTAGTTTGTTGGCTCATCCAAATCAACCACATAGCAACCATCCATGAGAAACCCATATCTCTCAGGAGGATTACTAATCCTACCAGATCTGCGAACGTCTTGTGTATTTTGATCACTCTCAACATTTTCATGTTGAGTGCTAGTGTCAGCCAATTGTGTATCATCTACTTGATCTTGAACCTCCTCAAGATCTATCTTCCTTTCACTATTTCCTTCCATTAGGAACTTAGTTTCAAGGAATTCCGCCTTTCGAGCAACAAATACATTCTGCTCGGATGGATCATAGAAATAATATCCCATATCATCCTTGGGATATCCTATGAAGATACACTTTGTGGATCGATCATTCAACTTATTAGGGACGTAACGCTTAGGGTAAGCTTCACATCCTATACCTTTAAGTATGATAGATATGGAGGTTTTCCAAACCACATCTCATGAGGTGTTCGTTCCACTTTCTTGGTTGGGGCCATATTTAAAATACGAGCCGCGGAGCATAGACAATAACCCCAAAATGATAGAGGTAACGAGCTTCTAGCCATCATAGATCGAACCATATCCATTAGGGTTCGGTTCCTCCTTTCAGAAACTCCATTCAGTTGGGGTGTTCCAGGAGGAGTGAGTTGCGAGATAATCCCACAACTTCTAAGATGATCTTGGAAAGCATCGCTTAGGTATTCACCTCCTCTATCTGTACGAAGTACCTTGATTATCTTATTGAGTTGATTTTGTTCTTCATTTTGATATTCTTTGAATGCTTCAAAAGTTACGTCCTTATGTCTTAACAAGTAGACATATCCGAAATGGCTGAAGTCATCAATGAAAGTAACGAAGTATTTTTCACCATTCCTAGTTATGGGCTTAAAGGGTCCACATACATCCGAATGTATTAATCCCAATAAGTCCTTAGCCCTTTCATAGGTCCCTTTGAAAGGTGCTTTAGTCATTTTTCCTTGTAAACAAGACTCACATACATCAAACGAGTCTAGTTCATTTGATTTCAAAAGTCCATTCTTTTGAAGTGTATGCATTCGGTTCTTGTTTATGTGACCAAGGCGACAATGCCATAAGTAGGAATCACTCAAATCCCTTTTGAGTTTCTTGGTGCTAGTATGGTATATTGAGCTACTAGATGATGTGTCATCATGAACCAATTCATAAATTCCATTTGAAGGCGAAGCCTTAAAATAGAATACATTATCTAAATAAACGTGGATATCATCATTAACAAAATTAAGATAAAATCCACATTGTTTTAAACGGGAAACTGAAATAATGTTTCGACATAAATCCGGTGCATACAAAACATTGTTCAAAATAAGTTCCAAACCACTTGGAAGCTTTAATACAAAGTCTCCTTGAGCCTTCACTTGCACTTTGGCTCCATTACCCATAAAGAGACTTGATGTTCCCGTTTGCTTGCTACTTCTTTTGAACCCCTGCAAAGAATTGCAAAAGTGAGTTCCACATCCAGTGTCTAATACCCATGTATTAGAAGAAGTAATACTAAGCTCTATATATACCATATATATATTACCTGAGGTTTGCCCCGCATCCCTCCTTTCCTTCAACTCCTTAAGGTAGACCGGGCAGTTGCGTTTCCAGTGACCCATTTCACCGCAACCGAAGTATGGGTCTTCCTTGGGGTTTGCTTGTCCGGCAACCTTTTGCTTCTTGTTCTTGTTTTTGGTTGGGGTAACCATCCTCCCCTTTCCCTTGCCATGATGGGCGGGTCCTTTCCTCTTAGCTTATTACCTTTGGACCCATCATCATTGATCATTAGCACGGGTGAAGCCCTCTTACCCATGCTAGTTTCCGCCGTCCTAAGCATGCCATGAAGTTCGCCAATGGTCTTATCCATCCCATTCATATTGTAATTAATTAAAAATTGGTCAAACCTCTTTGACAAGGAGTTTAGGATAAGATCCGTGGCTAGCTCATTAGATATGTTGAGATTAAGATGGTTTGCGCGATCAATGAGGCTTTTCATCTTAAGGACATAAGATGAAACGGATTGGGAGTCGTCCATACGACATGCATGAAGCGCTGGAACGGTCTCGAACCGCTCGACACGTGCTTGTTGAAGGAACATCTCCTTCAATTGCGTGATCATGTCGTATGCAGTATGATGCTCGAAATCCTTTTGGAGTTCGGGTATCATAGTCCCAAGCATTAGGCAAGCGACTTGCACCGAATCGGCACAATACTTATCCCAATAAGCCATGCCTTCCGTATCATCCTCGTCGGGTTGATCGAGAATGGGGTCTTCCAACACATACGCCTTATCCTCAAGTTTGAGGACAATTCTAAGATTACGGAACCAATCTATAAAGTTCGTATGGTTGAGTTTGTCTTTCTCGAGGAAAGACCTTAACGATAGGTTGTTCAAGTTAATAGGTGCGTTTTGCATGTTGTTGTTATTGGCGGCCATCTACAAAATTTAACAAAGTTCATTTAAGTATCGATTTTAAATTTAATAAACAATACCCTTTTAAATTTTAATTGACTTATTAAATATTAGAATCCAACGGTAAATCAAATTTCGGTTAGGAGACCTTTATCCCGTTATTTGATTTAGCTAGGTAGTCATTTATATGACAATTGCAATCCTTTTGCAACTTCTAAATTATGGGATCATGCAATCCTTTTGCATGGCATATTATCCCATCAACGCCTATTTGTTCATCATGCTTCGGTGACCCTAAGTTCATGATTTCCAAATCAAGTCGTCCTACTTGTATAGACATGTAAACTTAGCATACAAGTGGTTAGGTGACCTTTATCCCACAAGTGTGCGAAATTTACCTTAATCATATTAGTTTGCTCATAACGGTTAGGTGACCTTTATCCCATTATAAGTTCCCTAATATTTTTAAGTGTCATACAATAGGATGGCGTTTAAACTTGTTGACCTATTGTAAAGGGTTTTAAGTTTTCTTTAATTCTAGTTTGAGAAAACATTTATGCCATACACCAACATGCATTTAGGGTATGGTTTATTTGAAATCCATTTTCAAGTCTAATAATTTTAGCCAATTACTTGATATAAACCATTTTATATATATGATCCTTATCATGTTCTTAATAACCGTTTATTAATGTCCTTTTAGCCGTTTTTAATTTAACCAATTAAATTGACGTTTTGCATGTCATTAATAATTTAACCAATTAAATTGTAGTTATGCTTGTTGTTAACTTGTGTGATAACTTGTTGTAGTAACATACACAATCCACAATCATACAAGAGATAAAACAACCACGCATGTGTAGTGACCCGAACTTTTCCATGTTTATATATATATTAAATGAAATTGTTATTTACATGATTAAGTGTTTCCAACATGTTAAGCAATCAAACTTGTTAAGACTTGATTAATTGAAATAGGTTTCATATAGACAATTGACCACCCAAGTTGACCGGTGATTCACGAATGTTAAAACTTGTAAAAACTATACGATGACATATATATGGTTATATATATAGTTAAAATGATTTTATTATAATTATGTATCTCATTAGGTATTTTAACAATGAGTTATATACATAAAAATGAGACTATTAATTTAAGAAACTCGAAAACGATATATATAACGATTATCGTTATAACAATGTCTTACTAGGTACATATGAATCATATTAAGATATTGATACACTTGGTAAATTATGTTAAATGATAAGTAAATATATTATTAAGTGTATTAACAATGAAATACATATGTAAAAATAAGACTACTAACTTAATGATTTCGAAACGAGACATATATGTAACGATTATCGTTGTAACGACATTTAACTGTATATATATCATACTAAGATATATTATATATCATAATATCATGATAATATAACAATTTAACATCTCATTTGTTATAATAAACAATGGGTTAACAACATTCAACAAGATCGTTAACCTAAAGGTTTCAAAACAACATTTTCATGTAACGACTAATGATGACTTAACGACTCAGTTAAAATGTATATACATGTAGTGTTTTAATATTTATTCATACACTTTTGAAAGACTTCAAGACACTTATCAAAATACTTCTACTTAACAAAAATGCTTACAATTATATCCTCGTTCAGTTTCATCAACAATTCTACTCGTATGCACCCGTATTCGTACTCGTACAATACACAGCTTTTAGATGTATGTACTATTGGTATATACACTCCAATGATCAGCTCTTAGCAGCCCATTTGAGTCACCTAACACATGTGGGAACCATCATTTGGCAACTAGCATGAATTATCTCATAAAATTACAAAAATATGAGTAATCATTCATGACTTATTTACATGAAAACAAAATTACATATCCTTTATATCTAATCCATACACCAATGACCAAAAACACTTACAAACACTTTCATTCTTCAACTTTCTTCATCTAATTGATCTCTCTCAAGTTCTATCTTCAAGTTCTAAGTGTTCTTCATAAATTCCAAAAGTTCTAGTTTCATAAAATCAAGAATACTTCCAAGATTGCATGTTTACTTCCAAGTTTTCTAAATCCATTCCAAGTAATCATCCAAGATCAAGAAACCTTTGTTACTTATAGTAGGTTATCTTTCTAATACAAGGTAATAATCATATTCAAACTTTAATTCAATTTCTATAACTATAACAATCTTATTTCGAGTGGAAATCATACTTGAAATTGTTTTCGTGTCATGATTCTGCTTCAAGAACTTTCAAGCCATCCAAGGATCCTTTAAAGCTAGATCTATTTTTCTAATTTCTAGTAGGTTTATCCAAGGAAGTTGAGGTAGTAATGATGTTCATAACATCATTCGATTCATACATATAAAGCTATCTTATTCGAAGTTTGAACTTGTAATCACTAGAACATAGTTTAGTTAATTCTAAACTTGTTCGCAAATAAAAGTTAATCCTTCTAACTTGACTTTTAAAATCAACTAAACACATGTTATATATCTATATGATATGCTAACTTAATGAATTAAAACCTGGAAACACGAAAAACACAGTAAAATTGGATTTATGCCGTCGTAGTAACACCGCGGGCTGTTTTGGGTTAGTTAATTTAAAACTATGATAAACTTTGATTTAAAAGTTGTTATTCTGGGAAAATGATTTTGATTATGAACATGAAACTATATCCAAAAATTATGGTTAAACTCAAAGTGGAAGTACGTTTTCTAAAATGGTCATCTAGACGTCGTTCTTTCGACTGAAATGACTACCTTTACAAAAACGACTTGTAACTTATTTTTCCGACTATAAACCTATACTTTTTATGTTTAGATTCATAAAATAGAGTTCAATATGAAACCATAGCAAATTGATTCACTCAAAACGGATTTAAAATGAAGAAGTTATGGGTAAAACAAGATTGGATAATTTTTCTCATTTTAGCTATGTGAAAATTGGTAACAAATCTATTCCAACCATAACTTAATCAACTTGTATTGTATATTATGTAATCTTGAGATACCATAGACACGTATACAATGTTTTGACCTATCATGTCGACACATCTATATATATTTCGGAACAACCATAGACACTCTATATGTGAATGTTGGAGTTAGCTATACAGGGTTGAGGTTGATTCCAAAATATATATAGTTTGAGTTGTGATCAATACTGAGATACGTATACACTGGGTCGTGAATTGATTCAAGATAATATTTATCGATTTATTTCTGTACATCTAACTGTGGACAACTAGTTGTAGGTTACTAACGAGGACAGCTGACTTAATAAACTTAAAACATCAAAATATATTAAAAGTGTTGTAAATATATTATGAACATACTTTGATATATATGTATATATTGTTATAGGTTCGTGAATCAACCAGTGGCCAAGTCTTACTTCCCGACGAAGTAAAAATCTGTGAAAGTGAGTTATAGTCCCACTTTTAAAATCTAATATTTTTGGGATGAGAATACATGCAGGTTTTATAAATGATTTACAAAATAGACACAAGTACGTGAAACTACATTTTATGGTTGAATTATCGAAATCGAATATGCCCCTTTTTATTAAGTCTGGTAATCTAAGAATTAGGGAACAGACACCCTAATTCACGCGAATCCTAAAGATAGATCTATTGGGCCTAACAAACCCCATCCAAAGTACCGAATGCTTTAGTACTTCAAAATTTATATCATATCCGAAGGGTGTCCCGGAATGATGGGGATATTCTTATATATGCATCTTGTTAATGTCGGTTACCAGGTGTTCACCATATGAATGATTTTTATCTCTATGTATGGGATGTGTATTGAAATATGAAATCTTGTGGTATATTGTTACGATTTGATATATATAGGTTAAACCTATAACTCACCAACATTTTTGTTGACGTTTAAAGCATGTTTATTCTCAGGTGAATACTAAGAGCTTCCGCTATTGCATACTAAAATAAGGACAAGATTTGGAGTCCATGTTTGTTTGATATTGTGTAAAAACTGCATTCAAGAAACTGATTTTGATGTAACATATTTGTATTGTAAACCATTATGTAATGGTCGTGTGTAAACAGGATATTTTAGATTATCATTATTTGATAATCTACGTAAAGCTTTTTAAACCTTTATTTATGAAATAAAGGTTATGGTTTGTTTTAAAAATGAATGCAGTCTTTGAAAAACGTCTCATATAGAGGTCAAAACCTCGCAACGAAATCAATTAATATGGAACGTTTTTAATCAATAAGAACGGGACATTTCAGAATGCAAATAAATGTGTTCACAATCAAGCCGATTTGGTAGACATTTGTTTAGCCGAAAACAAATGTCACCGGTTAAGGGTTATAACACTAAGTAGGAGATTTCAAAATCTCCCACTTAATCTTGCATCCAAATGCATCTTCCAAGTCTTCATCTTGTGTCTTCATTTTACAAAAAATATATCCTAATACATTTTTCTAGAAAATGAAAATACAATCTAATCTATTTTACATACCAAATATAAAATAAATTACATAACCAAAATAATAAAATTACAAACCAAATTCAATGAATATTACAACCACATGAATGAATTAATATTACATACCAAATGAATAGATTAATTCAACCAAACATACAACCATCCAAACACAAGGTCAAGGCTTGATTGTGAACTCAACATGCAACCAAAATATGACCAAAGTGGAAGACCCAAAACCCATTTTAGGTCCCCAATAATTCGGCCAAAGTGAAGCTCCCACCCAAACCCATTAATTTTTTGCATTTTTCATTCATGCATGTACATAAAATGCAAAATATAGCGGGTATAATAACTCATCTCGAAGCATATTCCATCAACCTCGGCTCTAGATACCATTGTTGGGATTTAACAAGTTTCAAAAATGCTTAAAACATAATAAGAATCAAACTTAGCGGAAGCATGTAATTACCAATTTTAGACTTGTTAAACTTTAACCAATTAAAGTTAAATCCCAATTAGGATCAAGTTGTGAAACATACTTACAAACTACAAGATAGATAAAGATTATACCTTCTCCAAGCTATGTAGTTGATAATGAAGAAGATGATGATGAATGGAGCTTCAAAAGTGTGAAACCTCAAGTTGTTATACCCCAAACTATAACCCCAACACACTTGCCTTTAGTTAGGATTTCTTTGACACTTGAATTGAGCTTGTAAAAACAAATTTTGGAACCCCTTTATGACCATAAAACCCCACGGCCAAACTGGACAGCAGCAACCTCTTTGTGCAGTTTTTTTTAAGCTCTTTTATGTATATTTCACTTGAGAGAATAAGTCTTGCATTGGTACATGAGTTGCCCATGCCTATATGAACTTGTGTAGCCTTAAAAGTAACAAAAATAAGACATGCTTGTGAGTCTTGGAGACCCAAAATTCTGCACTCTCTATTTTATATAACAATGTAATTATATATATATATATATATATATATATATATATATATATATATATATATATATATATATATATATATAACTTGATATATATATATAAAACATGTATATCTTTTATGTTACTCTTATATTTTATAAACCTTTTATAAAATATAACACAATATAATCATTTAAACTTATAAACAATTATATATAAATTATCCAAATAATTTATCTCAAGTGATATTATTTTAGAAAACCGATTTTCTAAAATCCAAGTGTCGCGTATTTATTTAACGATCCAACCGTTAAGATTAAATACTTGTAAAGTGTCAGTAAGCTTGTTATTGGGTATGGCCCGACTTGGATCATAACATATTAGCCACATTAATCAAATATGTCTCTCGGGCATACGAAAAACCTTCAGTATGTTTTTCAAAATGGTCATCAAGATGTCGTTCTTTCGATGGAAATGACTATCTCTTTAGTAAATGACTTGTAACCTATATTTCTGACTATAAACTTATACTTTTTCTATTTAGATTCATAAACTTAAGTTCAATATGAAGCCATAGCAAAATGAATCACTCAAAACGGATTTAAAACGAAGAAGTTATGGGTAAAACAAAATTGGAAAATTTTACTTGTTGTAGCTATGCAAATTTTATAACAAATCCATATTAATCATATCCTAGCTAACTTATATTGTATTATACATGTATTATGTAATCTTGGGATACCATAGATATGTATACAATGATTTGACATATCATATCGATCCATGTATATATATTATTTGGAACAACCATAGACACTCTATATGCAGTAATGCTGGAGTTAGCTATACAGGGTTGAGGCTGATTCAAAAAATATATATACTTTGAGTTGTGATCTAGCCTGAGACGTGTATACACTGGGTCGTGGATTGATTCAAGATAATATATATTGATTTATTTCTGTACATCTAACTGTGGACAACTAGTTGTAGGTTACTAACGAGGACAGCTGACTTAATAAACTTAAATCATTAAAACGTAATAAAAAAATGTTGTGAATATATTTTGATCATACTTTGATGTATATGTACATATTGTTATAGGTTCGTGAATCGACCAGTGGCCAAGTCTTATTTTCCGACGAAGGAAAAATCTGTGAAAGTGAGTTATAGTTCCACTTTTAAAATCTATTATTTTGGGATGAGAATACATGCAGTTTATAAATGTTTTACAAAATAGACACAAGTAATCGAAACTACTTTCTATGTTGGATTATCGAACCGAATATGCCCCTTTTTAGCTTGGTAGCCTAAGAATTAGGGAAATGGCCCCTAATTGACGCGAATCCTAAAGATAGATCTATTTGGCCCAACAAGCCTCATCCGAGTACGGATGCTTTAGTACTTCGATTTATCATATCCGATGAGAGTCCCGGAATGATGGGGATATTCTATATGCATCCTGTTAAGGTCGGTTACCAGGTGTTCAACATATGAATGAATTTTTATCTCTATGCAGTTTGCGAAATGCCTGATATGAGATGTATATTTATGGAAAAATGAAATCTTGTGGTCCATTATTAAGATTTAATAATATATAGGTTAAACCTATAACTCACCAACATTTTTATTAACGTTTTAAGCATGTTTATTCTCGGGTGATTATTAAGAGCTTCCGCTGTTGCATACTAAAATAAGGACAAGATTTGGAGTCCATGCTTGTATGATATTGTGTAAAAACTGCATTCAAGAAACTTATTTTGATGTAATATATTTTTATTGTAAACCATTATGTAATGGTCGTGTGAAAACGATATATTTTAGATTATCATTATTTGATAATCTACGTAATGCTTTTAAACCTTTATCGATAAAATGAAGGTTATGGTTGTTTCAAAAATGAATGTAGTTTTTGAAAAATGTCTCATATAGAGGTCAAAACCTCGCGAAGGAATCAATTAATATGGAACGTTTATATTCAATATGAACGGGACATTTCAGTTGGTATCCGAGTGTGGGTCTTAGAGAACCAGAAAATTTGCATTTGTGTGTCTTATCGAGTTGTTAGGATGCATTAGTGAGTCTGAACTTCGACCGTGTTTTCTTTAAATATGATTGCTTAATATTTTTTTTGTTGAAAACTATATATTATTAACATGTAAATATTATGTGATATTAATCTTTAACGTGTTTGATATTGTGTGATAGATGTCTACCTCTAGTACAAATCCCATCGACTCACCTAATAATAATGAAGAGTCGAATATATATTGAGAAAATTCACAAATTCCCGAAGAAGAATCGGAAGAGGAAGAACCGGAAGAGGAGGAACTAGAAGAAGAGGAACCGGAAGAAGAGCTTTCGGAGGAGGAAATATTAGGAACCACTGAAAAACACATAAATAAAAGAAAACCTTCAATCAATGGACCAAAATTAATAACGGTCAATGGTGTTTCCGCTAAGGAAGCAAAATATTAGGAAGATTACCAATTTTCCGATGAATCGGATCCCGATGAGGATTCGATGATGTTATAGAAATCACCCCGACCCAATTTGAAAAAGCAAAAGAAAATAATAAGAGAAAAGCATAAAAATATAAAAACTCGAGTCCAACCCCGATGAACATTATATGTATCGTCAACACCCGTATTTCTTAAGTTGTAACAATAACCCGGGGACCTCTAAGCCACCAGGTTTTTCTAAACCATTTGTGAAAACAACGGCTCGTATTAGAGGAACACCATATATCCCTAGAAAATTAGCAAAATGAAACAAGTCCGAAGAGGAAGAAACAAGTGAGTCGGAATAAAGAGTTGTAATCATGAGGTGTAAAATATGTAATATAAGTGTGCTTGTACTTTTATGTTGTATGTAAAAATTACTTGTATTATTTGATAATTATCTTTTACGAATCTAACCCTCGTCTATTTTTACAGTATAAAAACAAAATGGATGTTAAGGATAGACAACCACAAATTTTAGAAGACCTACCCGGGGACATGATTGATGAAATCTTGTCTAAAGTTTGTCAGAATTCGTCGGCACAGTTATTTAAGGAATAATTAGTTTGTAGAACATTTGATGAATGTTCCAGGCATGTATTAGTTTATAAAAGGCTTTCATTTGAAAGATGGGGTATATCACATTGGGGAGATCGTAAGTTACGCCGTGTTTTCTTTAAATCATTAAATACGGGGAACCCAAGAGCAATTTTACGCTACGGGTTAAAAACTTATTTTGACCTAACATATCCCAACATAGGACTTCGTGAGTTAGAAAGAGCTGCTAACATGCAACATAAAGAAGCATGTTATGCTTACGGGTTAGTGATGTTCGCTTCTCACCAAAATGAGAAAAAGAACATCGGATTTCAAATTTTAAATAAAACCTTCCCACAAGTGACGGATTCGGTAGTTGGGGTGAGAAATAAGGTTTTTAGATTGTTACGGGGCTGTTGGGCATTACGAAGCCCTCGTTCCTTCGACGATGTTACAACATGCTGTCTTGTCAACGGCCACAACAGTTAGGTTCCACAAGACCAAGGATGGGAAGTAGTCTTAGTAAAACCAAAATGCATGACTTGTTTCTGGACTTATGAATTACGTGTCTTTATTGCCTTTGCTTAACGACTTACGTATTTATTAGGATTGTTGTCACAATTGTTTTGTATTAAAGTTATTGTGTGTTATATTTCATGCTATATGTAAAATAGCGGTATTGTAAGTTTGTAAAATATTGTATAAAAGTTTGAATGTGAAATATTATTGTAATCAGTTTTTCATATAGAATTGTAGTAGTTGAATTGTATATTAGCTACTAAGTATGAACTTAACGGGTAGGTGCTACCCGAATTAAAACTATAAAATGCTAATATGAAGAAAAAGCTTTTATAAATAAGTTCATATTACGCTACGAAATACTATTGACTACTCTTAATATTCTATATGATTAACTTAATTCTTTTGGCTATTTTTGAAGGAAATGGCACCGACTACTCGTCAGCACTTGAACATGAGCGAGGAAGACTTCCGTATTTTCCCTACTGCGAACATAGCCGCAGTGCAAGCTGCAATGCAAAATAACAACAATAACTCTGGTTCTAGCAGTGAAACAAATTCCACAACAACTCGTGTAGGATGTTCCTACAAAGAATTCACTCCCTGCAAATTTTTGAAATTCGATGGAACCGAGGGTCCAATCGGATTGAAACGGTGGACCGAAAAGGTAATCAGTGTTTGCTATAAGTAAACGTACCGAAGAAGACAAAGTAAAGTACGCTACGCATACCTTCACAGGTACTGCGTTAACATGGTGGAATACTTACCTCGAGCAAGTGGGACAAGATGCTGCTTACGCATTACCGTGGTCAGCATTCAAACACCTGATGACTGAACAGTACCGTCCCAGAAACGAGGTCAATAAGCTCAAGGTAGAGCTTAGAGGATTACGAACGCAAGGTTTTGACATCACCACGTACGAACGATGATTCACAGAGTTGTGCCTTTTGTGTCCAAGAGCGTTCGAAGATGAAGATGAGAAGATCGATGCATTTGTAAAAGGGTTACCGGAGAGCATTCAAGAAGATGTGACTTCACACGAGCCCGCCTCCATACAAAAGGCAAGTCGAATGGCTCACAAACTCATAAACCAGATTGAGGAAAGAATTAAGGAGCAGGCAGCCGAAGAGGCCAAAACGAAGCAAGTCAAGAGAAAGTGGGAAGAAACCAGTGACAAGGGTCACAATTTCAACAACCAACACAACAACAGTAACTATCGCTTCAACAATCAACACCAAAATCACAACCACAATCGCACCATTTTTCGCAACAACAAACGCAACAAAAACCATCCCAACAACAACAACTATAACAATCATCCCAACAACAATACCAACCGCAACAACAACAACAATCCCAACAACAATCTCAATAACAACACTGGTAATCAAAATCATAAAATTTCGTGCCTAAGGTGTGAAAGGTACCATCCAACTACTTTTTGTCCGGCAACATGTACCAAATGTAATAGAAAGGGTCATGATGCAACGAAGTGTGAATTTTAAGGATCGTTAGGTAAAGGAAAAAGTAATGCCCACATTATTTGTTATGGATGCGGGAAGAAGGGCCACTACAAAACTGCGTGCCCAAACCAGGGAAATAATAATGGGCAAAGCCGTGATAGAGTTTTTAACATTAATAAGGAAGAAGTACAGGAAGACCCGTAGCTTGTTACGGGTACATTTCTTATCGATGAAAAACGTGCTTATGTTTTATTTGATTCGGGTGCGGATAGAAGCTATATGAGTAGAGATTTTTGTGCTAAATTAAGTAGTCCATTGACGCCTATGAATAATAAATTTTTACTCGAATTAACAAACGGTAAATTAATTTCGGCAGATAAAATATGTCAGAATCGAGAAATTAAACTGGTTAGCGAAACGTTTAAGATTGATTTGATACCAGTAGAGTAGGGAGTTTTGACGTAATAATTGGCATGGACTGGTTGAAAATGGAGAAAGCAGAGATCGTATGTTACAAAAATGCAATTCGTATTGTACGTGAAGAAGGAAAACCCTTAATGGTATACGGAGAAAAGTGCAACGCGAAGCTAAATCTTATTAGTAATTTGAAAGCGCAAAAGCTAATAAGAAAGGGTTGCTATGCTATTCTAGCGCACGTCGAGAAAGTACAAACTGAAGAAAAGAACATCAATGATGTTCCCATCGCAAAAGAATTTCTAGATATATTTCCGAAAGAATTACCGGGACTACCTCCACATCGATCTGTTGAATTTCAAATAGATCTCGTACCAGGAGCTGCACCAATAGCTCGTGCTCCATACAGACTCGTACCCAGCGAAATGAAAGAATTACAAAGTCAATTACAGGAACTTTTAGAGCATGGTTTCATTCGACCAAGCACATCACCGTGGGGAGCTCCTGTTTTGTTTGTCAAAAAGAAGGATGGTACATTCAGGTTGTGTATCGACTACCGATAGTTGAACAAACTTACCATCAAGAACCGTTACCCACTACCGAGAATCGACGACTTATTTGATCAACTACAAGGCTCGTTGGGTTATTCAAAGATCGATTTACATTCTGGGTATCATCAAATGCGGGTGAAGGAGGATGATATTCCAAAGACTGCTTTCAGAATGCGTTACGGTCATTACGAGTTTATGGTTATGCCATTTGGATTGACTAACGCACCAGCTGTGTTCATGGACCTCATGAACCGTGTGTGTGGGCCATATCTCGACAAGTTTGTTATTGTTTTCATCGATGACATACTTATCTACTCAAAGAATGATCAAGATGAAATGTCCCGTTCTTATTGATTAAAAACGTTCCGTATTAATTGATTTCGTTGCGAGGTTTTGACCTTTACATGAGACGTTTTTCAAAGACTGCATTCATTTTAAAACAAACCATAACCTTTATTTCATCAATAAAGGTTTAAAAAGCTTTACGTAGATTATCAAATAATGATAATCTAAAATAACCTGTTTACACACGACCATTACATAATGGTTTACAATACAAATATGTTACAACAAAATAAGTTTCTTGAATGCAGTTTTTACACAATATCATACAAGCATGGACTCCAAATCTCGTCCTTATTTAAGTATGCGACAGCGGAAGCTCTTAATAATCACCTGAGAATAAACATGCTTAAAACGTCAACAAAAATGTTGGTGAGTTATAGGTTTAACCTATATATATATCAAATCATAATAATAGACCACAAGATTTCATATTTCAATACACATCCCATACATAGAGATAAAAATTATTCATATGGTGAACACCTGGTAACCGACATTAACAAGATGCATATATAAGAATATCCCCATCATTCCGGGACACCCTTCGGATATGATATAAATTTCGAAGTACTAAAGCATCCGGTACTTTGGATGGGGCTTGTTGGGCCCGATAGATCTATCTTTAGGATTCGCGTCAATTAGGGTGTCTGTTCCCTAATTCTTAGATTACCAGACTTAATAAAAAGGGGCATATTCGATTTCGATAATTCAACCATAGAATGTAGTTTCACGTACTTGTGTCTATTTTGTAAATCATTTATAAAACCTGCATGTATTCTCATCCCAAAAATATTAGATTTTAAAAGTGGGACTATAACTCACTTTCACAGATTTTTACTTCGTCGGGAAGTAAGACTTGGCCACTGGTTGATTCACGAACCTATAACAATATATACATATATATATCAAAGTATGTTCAAAATATATTTACAACACTTTTAATATATTTTGATGTTTTAAGTTTATTAAGTCAGCTGTCCTCGTTAGTAACCTACAACTAGTTGTCCACAGTTAGATGTATAGAAATAAATCGATAAATATTATCTTGAATCAATCCACGACCCAGTGTATACGTATCTCAGTATTGATCACAACTCAAACTATATATATTTTGGAATCAACCTCAACCCTGTATAGCTAACTCCAACATTCACATATAGAGTGTCTATGGTTGTTCCGAAATATATATAGATGTGTCGACATGATAGGTCGAAACATTGTATACGTGTCTATGGTATCTCAAGATTACATAATATACAACATGAGACGACCCGACCCAATCCATAGGGACGAAGTCATCAACATTTGGTCCCACAGCGAGGTTTTGCCCTCTATATGATACGTTTTGATAAACGTTGCATTCATTTTTAAAGGATATACTTTCTATACATATAAAGTTTACCAAAAATATAGACATTTCCCAAATATAGATGTCAACTTATACAAAATGACTAAATCGTCAAATTATTTATTAATAGATTATAACAATAATTTTTGAATGCAATGTCTTTTTGAAAAATATGGCATGAAAGACTCCATGCAGCACCTTGAGCAAATAGCAAGCAGACAGCGGAATCATTTCAATACCTGAGAATAAACATGCTTTAAAGTGTCAACCAAAAGGTTGGTGAGTTCATTAGTTTATAGTAATCATTTCATTTTCATCATTTTAATAGACCACAAGATTTTCATATATTATAAAACGACGTGCAGAAGTCCCATTCCAACTGCACAAATAAAATATCATTCATATGAAGAACACCTGGTGAGGATTCCAAAATATAATAGTAACCATCTGTGCCGGTCTTACACCCCACGGCTGAATACATGTGCCTTCAAAATATAGAACCTCTGTGCCGGTCTTTACACCCCACGGCTGAACACATGTATATAAAATATAGGACAACCGGTGCCAAAATACAAAACCATTCACTCAACTCGGGAGCTCATTCGCTCTAACCGAAATAAACCAGTGATAATACGTGCCATAATAATCAATCCCAACCCCAGATAATTCTATCATAGAATGCAGTTCGATTACTTGTGTCTATTTCGTAAAACAGTTATAAAAGTTACGCATGTATTCTCAGCCCAAAAATGTAAAGGGGAAAAAGGCAAATGAAACTCACCTGACAACTTCAGAAATAAATCACAGAGATGTGACCGAATATCGGAATGCAAGTAACCGTAGACCTTAACCTAGAGAATATATGTTGGTCAATAAGTGTCTAATAAGCTAGGTCGGTCCATAGGGTTCGTATAGTCCTATTGCTCAAGTCCGACTCATAAATTTAGCAAAATTTAGCAAAAGTCAACAAAAGTCAAAGTAAGTCAAATGTAAGTCAAACACAGTCAACATGGTTAACACAAGTCAACAACCGCATAAAATTACACAAGTTAGTCAAATAGTCAAACATAGGTCAAACTTAAGTTATTCATTTTTACCTAGAAAAAAAATTTATATTATCTACATATATGTATTTTTTAGTATTTTGCAGCTGATTTCGGGTCCCACCAAATTAGATATAATACCTTAGGTCGTGACCATTGGAAAGTATGTCATCCGAACTTTCTATAGACAATTTATTTGACAAAAACGGAGTTACGGTTTTAAAGTTATGACCTCGTGAAAACAGTCTCCCGAAACATAAAATGCTGATAAAATTTTTGGTTAAGTATTCAAAATTCAGCAGCGATTGCCCATTTTCTCGCTTGTCTTATACCTGTTTAAACTCAGTAAAATTATACAAATAATGTATCGTTTTAAAGCTTGTCGCAAATACTTTCAATAACAAATAATAGTTTTTATCTAAACTTAACTGATTTCAACTTACGAGTTCTCAAAGTAGGCCCGAGAGTCATTTTGACAATTTTGTTAAAATACTAAAATTTTCGGTTGACGATCCAAATTTGAATCCGGCTGACCTGACTTTTCAGAATTTTTGTCACAGCTCAAAAATGACATTTTGGATGTGTTGGTGACTTTCGTTTTCCAAAATTATGCATATGGGTCAATTTATGCACGTTTGACCCGAATGAGTCATAAAACTTTCTTTAAACCAAATTTGACCCAAACTCATTTTTAAAGCACCAAAACTTGCAAACATATTTAAATCAATATACGGGATGTGTTACATACCTTTGGTTCTCAAAATTTCGCATATGGGTCAAAGTAGGCTCGTATGACCCAAATGAGTCATAAATACCCATTTTGACCAAAACTCGCCAAAACTCATTTTTAAAACATTATAATCTTCAAACTTACTTAAATCAACATATGTGACGTGTCCACGGTGCCCGTTACCCATTTTGACACTTTAAACCCATTTGGTCAACAAAGTCAACTGCACATCATTTTTAGTTTAAAAATGCAGTCAACTTCTGGAATTTTTATAAAAATAAGTACAGGTCCGTTTGACTTGAAATACGCGTCAAAATCTCCGTAATTTAGTCGAATATAATATATCCAAAGCACAACCTCTAACTCCAAACAGAATGATCGCAGTGACTGAAAATATACCAGGCTGTACATGCTGAAATGTTTCAGCACTTTTACCTAAAATGTATAAACTTTGAAAAATCATATCAAATCCAAAAGTTATCCAAATGACGCGTTTCTGGAGTCTAAACTTATTAATTTTTCGATACGCACGCAACCGTGAACCCAGAAATCTGAGATAGGGTCGCACGCATCACGAGGCAACTGTTCTGTTCGGTTTTACATAATATAAATTTGTAACTTTGATTTGGCCATAGATTTTGACTCGTTTATCGGAATTTGACAATATCTAAATGAAAACCAAATGTTTTTTCGCAAGGAATACAACTATGTACCTCTCAAGACCTGAATATATAACATACTTTTCCAGATTCTCAGTTTCAATTACGAATTTTTAAACCGAAATCAATTTTTAAGCAACAAAATCACAAACCTTTAATTAATCATAACGAGGGCTTTACATATCCGATTAACATGAATCTTAAGTCTATCTTGGGTGTTTTTCAATTATCTATACATCTAACATCAGTTCACAAACTCAATCATAAAGCATTCATCTCAGAAAATTCGGATTCATAGCAAGATCACATGAAAACTTCAATTTAACATATCATGAGCATACGATAACGAAATCAATTGATTCTTGAGCCTAAAATTAATAGTTTTTCAATAGTAATCCATCTACATACTTATATTTACAGATAACAAAATCAAAATTCCAGAAACATGGCAAAACAATTCGGATTTCATGTAATATCATGTTAAACTTCAATTAATCATACCGGAAGCAATTCTAAACGAAATCAAGTGATTCTTGAGCCTAAAATTAATAGTTTTTCACAAGGATTTCATTTATAAGTATTTCATAAACTGAAAATATCATGTTCATATCAGTAACATACCATTCAAATTCTTGATTCATCAACAAGTCAACAAATGATCAAATTAACGAACAATATCATGCATACATACAAGGACTTGAGCACTAGACACTATATCTACCCTAATATGTAACAAAATATGAAAACTAGAAAATTGGAGTTTTTAAAACTTACTCAAATCATGAAATTGTTGGTATGGATGTGTAGAGCTTGATGAGAGGAATCCGAATATGTAAACAATTTTATGATCCATCAAGTTTTTAGGGTGTTCTTGAGTAATAAAAGCTTGATGATGATGATGAATAGTAGTGGGTGTTAAGAATATGTACGTATGTGTTTTTGATGAAATGAAATTAGGGTTATAAATAGATAGATATGTCACGGGTATATATCTATCTCAATAATAGATATCACGGATGTAATAATAAATATACACGGGTATTATTGTGTAGTCACGGGTATAATTAAAATTTTTATCCGTTAGCTAACACCCAATGTATTTTATGTTAATATGATTCAATGATTGGTTTATTTTTAAAAAAAAAATTAAATAAATCTATATTGTTTGAAATCTTTTAAACTCTTGACGTCATACCTAGTTTGTGTGTTTCATAAAATACTTATTTACTTTATTTAACATTAAATAAATATTTGTCCTTTATTTAAACATGAATGTTTAAACTTATTTTTTTTTTTCAAGTTTAATTTAAGAATATCCTAATTAGTTAAAATGATTTTTAAAACTTAATTATTACATAAAATAATACTTAAAATAAATATTCATATGTTTCGTTGTCTGAAAAGTTATTTTATTTTATTATTATTTTATTTATTTATTATTTTATTTTTTTTCTGGTTACCCTAATTGTAGTGTTTTATTTAACACCTATAAAACTTATGTAATAATATATATATTGTTTTAAAAAAAAAATTAGCGTGGAAAAATGTTGAATTTAACAGACAGTTGTTAAGTTTTTAACGGAAAAAGTCGGGTTATTACATTACCTACCCCTTAAAGAAAATTTCGTCCCGAAATTTTGGTTGGTGTGATTAAACGGCGTTTAGGAAACAAGTGAGGATATGAATGTTCGTCTTGACATAGAAGGATTGAGCATCTTGTAGTTAAGTATGGAAATTGGCTAAAACGAGATCATATTCCTTTGATGACGAATACATTTAAATAAACTGTTCGGAGTGCAAGTATGATATGATAAAGATGAGGGGGAAATTATGTGTGATCCAAATGATGTCAAGTATAGAGTGTCATTATATTCAGATGTCAGAAGAGAAAATAAAGGATTCATGTAACATGGTATGTGGTGAAGGTAAAGTTGATCAAGCATTACCACCATCATGTTCCATTAGAACTTCCGCATGACTTACCGTAATATAACCACGTTGATCAAGCGTAATTATATTACACTAACTCATACTTCCATTCCAACATTACTCCAAAATATTTATGGATATGAAACAAGTGTCGTTTTCTAAAATTTATGAATCAAAATGATTTCAAAAAGAGGTGTACTAAAAATAGTATGGGAATATAATATTATAATTAATAATATTGAAAGGGAATGTGGTAAGAATGTCTTTGAAACTACTGAGAATCTTCGTGAGTCGGAAAAGACTTCTTCCGATTCACAATTTGAGATGTCCGAAATTTCTTAATCGAAGCACATAAGCACATGTTATAACACAAATGATATCTATAAAATTATATAAGAGATAACTCGCGTAGGAATGTCGGAAATTTCGAAAGTCCTGAATAACACTTCCTGGTTTTTCAATGACCGGGGTGTTGAAAATGAACTCGCTTGAGCAGGAGAAGGCTTGTAATCAAAGGGAGAAATACTTTCTCACCGATAGTAATAATATTATATTAATATCAGAGTATGCACATAGTCACATATAAGTATAACGACACGGTTCTAGACTAGATCACTAATGTATCCTAACGGTCCAGGTCAGACACATTAATGCACCTAATTCCCTAGAACCAACGCTCTGATACCACATGAGACGACCCGACCCAATCCATAGGGACGAAGTCATCAACATTTGGTCCCACAGCGAGGTTTTGCCCTCTATATGATACGTTTTGATAAACGTTGCATTCATTTTTAAAGGATATACTTTCTATACATATAAAGTTTACCAAAAATATAGACATTTCCCAAATATAGATGTCAACTTATACAAAATGACTAAATCGTCAAATTATTTATTAATAGATTATAACAATAATTTTTGAATGCAATGTCTTTTTGAAAAATATGGCATGAAAGACTCCATGCAGCACCTTGAGCAAATAGTAAGCAGACAGCGGAATCATTTCAATACCTGAGAATAAACATGCTTTAAAGTGTCAACCAAAAGGTTGGTGAGTTCATTAGTTTATAGTAATCATTTCATTTTCATCATTTTAATAGACCACAAGATTTTCATATATTATAAAACGACGTGCAGAAGTCCCATTCCAACTGCACAAATAAAATATCATTCATATGAAGAACACCTGGTGAGGATTCCAAAATATAATAGTAACCATCTGTGCCGGTCTTACACCCCACGGCTGAATACATGTGCCTTCAAAATATAGAACCTCTGTGCCGGTCTTTACACCCCACGGCTGAACACATGTATATAAAATATAGGACAACCGGTACCAAAATACAAAACCATTCACTCAACTCGGGAGCTCATTCGCTCTAACCGAAATAAACCAGTGATAATACGTGCCATAATAATCAATCCCAACCCCAGATAATTCTATCATAGAATGCAGTTCGATTACTTGTGTCTATTTCGTAAAACAGTTATAAAAGTTACGCATGTATTCTCAGCCCAAAAATGTAAAGGGGAAAAAGGCAAATGAAACTCACCTGACAACTTCAGAAATAAATCACAGAGATGTGACCGAATATCAGAATGCAAGTAACCGTAGACCTTAACCTAGAGAATATATGTTGGTCAATAAGTGTCTAATAAGCTAGGTCGGTCCATAGGGTTCGTATAGTCCTATTGCTCAAGTCCGACTCATAAATTTAGCAAAATTTAGCAAAAGTCAACAAAAGTCAAAGTAAGTCAAATGTAAGTCAAACACAGTCAACATGGTTAACACAAGTCAACAACCGCATAAAATTACACAAGTTGGTCAAATAGTCAAACATAGGTCAAACTTAAGTTATTCATTTTTACCTAGAAAAAAAATTTATAATATCTACATATATGTATTTTTTAGTATTTTGCAGCTGATTTCGGGTCCCACCAAATTAGATATAATACCTTAGGTCATGACCATTGGAAAGTATGTCATCCCAACTTTCTATAGACAGTTTATTTGACAAAAACGGAGTTACGGTTTTAAAGTTATGACCTCGCGAAAACAGTCTCCCGAAACATAAAATGCTGATAAAATTTTTGGTTAAGTGTTCAAAATTCAGCAGCGATTGCCCATTTTCTCGCTTGTCTTATACCTGTTTAAACTCAGTAAAATTATACAAATAATGTATCGTTTTAAAGCTTGTCGCAAATACTTTCAATAACAAATAATAGTTTTTATCTAAACTTAACTGATTTCAACTTACGAGTTCTCAAAGTAGGCCCGAGAGTCATTTTGACAATTTTGTTAAAATACTAAAATTTTCGGTTGACGATCCAAATTTGAATCCGGCTGACCTGACTTTTCAGAATTTTTGTCACAGCTCAAAAATGACATTTTGGATGTGTTGGTGACTTTCGTTTTCCAAAATTATGCATATGGGTCAATTTATGCACGTTTGACCCGAATGAGTCATAAAACTTTCTTTAAACCAAATTTGACCCAAACTCATTTTTAAAGCACCAAAACTTGCAAACATATTTAAATCAATATACGGGATGTGTTACATACCTTTGGTTCTCAAAATTTCGCATATGGGTCAAAGTAGGCTCGTATGACCCAAATGAGTCATAAATACCCATTTTGACCAAAACTCGCCAAAACTCATTTTTAAAACATTATAATCTTCAAACTTACTTAAATCAACATATGTGACGTGTCCACGGTGCCCGTTACCCATTTTGACACTTTAAACCCATTTGGTCAACAAAGTCAACTGCACATCATTTTTAGTTTAAAAATGCAGTCAACTTCTGGAATTTTTATAAAAATAAGTACAGGTCCGTTTGACTTGAAATACGCGTCAAAATCTCCGTAATTTAGTCGACTATAATATATCCAAAGCACAACCTCTAACTCCAAACAGAATGATCGCAGTGACTGAAAATATACCAGGCTGTACATGCTGAAATGTTTCAGCACTTTTACCTAAAATGTATAAACTTTGAAAAATCATATCAAATCCAAAAGTTATCCAAATGACGCGTTTCTGGAGTCTAAACTTATTAATTTTTCGATACGCACGCAACCGTGAACCCAGAAATCTGAGATCGGGTCGCACGCATCACGAGGCAACTGTTCTGTTCGGTTTTACATAATATAAATTTGTAACTTTGATTTGGCCATAGATTTTGACTCGTTTATCGGAATTTGACAATATCTAAATGAAAACCAAATGTTTTTTCGCAAGGAATACAACTATGTACCTCTCAAGACCTGAATATATAACATACTTTTCCAGATTCTCAGTTTCAATTACGAATTTTTAAACCGAAATCAATTTTTAAGCAACAAAATCACAAACCTTTAATTAATCATAACGAGGGCTTTACATATCCGATTAACATGAATCTTAAGTCTATCTTGGGTGTTTTTCAATTATCTATACATCTAACATCAGTTCACAAACTCAATCATAAAGCATTCATCTCAGAAAATTCGGATTCATAGCAAGATCACATGAAAACTTCAATTTAACATATCATGAGCATACGATAACGAAATCAATTGATTCTTGAGCCTAAAATTAATAGTTTTTCAATAGTAATCCATCTACATACTTATATTTACAGATAACAAAATCAAAATTCCAGAAACATGGCAAAACAATTCGGATTTCATGTAATATCATGTTAAACTTCAATTAATCATACCGGAAGCAATTCTAAACGAAATCAAGTGATTCTTGAGCCTAAAATTAATAGTTTTTCACAAGGATTTCATTTATAAGTATTTCATAAACTGAAAATATCATGTTCATATCAGTAACATACCATTCAAATTCTTGATTCATCAACAAGTCAACAAATGATCAAATTAACGAACAATATCATGCATACATACAAGGACTTGAGCACTAGACACTATATCTACCCTAATATGTAACAAAATATGAAAACTAGAAAATTGGAGTTTTTAAAACTTACTCAAATCATGAAATTGTTGGTATGGATGTGTAGAGCTTGATGAGAGGAATCCGAATATGTAAACAATTTTATGATCCATCAAGTTTTTAGGGTGTTCTTGAGTAATAAAAGCTTGATGATGATGATGAATAGTAGTGGGTGTTAAGAATATGTACGTATGTGTTTTTGATGAAATGAAATTAGGGTTATAAATAGATAGATATGTCACGGGTATATATCTATCTCAATAATAGATATCACGGATGTAATAATAAATATACACGGGTATTATTGTGTAGTCACGGGTATAATTAAAATTTTTATCCGTTAGCTAACACCCAATGTATTTTATGTTAATATGATTCAATGATTGGTTTATTTTTAAAAAAAAAATTAAATAAATCTATATTGTTTGAAATCTTTTAAACTCTTGACGTCATACCTAGTTTGTGTGTTTCATAAAATACTTATTTACTTTATTTAACATTAAATAAATATTTGTCCTTTATTTAAACATGAATGTTTAAACTTATTTTTTTTTTCAAGTTTAATTTAAGAATATCCTAATTAGTTAAAATGATTTTTAAAACTTAATTATTACATAAAATAATACTTAAAATAAATATTCATATGTTTCGTTGTCTGAAAAGTTATTTTATTTTATTATTATTTTATTTATTTATTATTTTATTTTTTTTCTGGTTACCCTAATTGTAGTGTTTTATTTAACACCTATAAAACTTATGTAATAATATATATATTGTTTTAAAAAAAAAATTAGCGTGGAAAAATGTTGAATTTAACAGACAGTTGTTAAGTTTTTAACGGAAAAAGTCGGGTTATTACATTACCTACCCCTTAAAGAAAATTTCGTCCCGAAATTTTGGTTGGTGTGATTAAACGGCGTTTAGGAAACAAGTGAGGATATGAATGTTCGTCTTGACATAGAAGGATTGAGCATCTTGTAGTTAAGTATGGAAATTGGCTAAAACGAGATCATATTCCTTTGATGACGAATACATTTAAATAAACTGTTCGGAGTGCAAGTATGATATGATAAAGATGAGGGGGAAATTATGTGTGATCCAAATGATGTCAAGTATAGAGTGTCATTATATTCAGATGTCAGAAGAGAAAATAAAGGATTCATGTAACATGGTATGTGGTGAAGGTAAAGTTGATCAAGCATTACCACCATCATGTTCCATTAGAACTTCCGCATGACTTACCGTAATATAACCACGTTGATCAAGCGTAATTATATTACACTAACTCATACTTCCATTCCAACATTACTCCAAAATATTTATGGATATGAAACAAGTGTCGTTTTCCAAAATTTATGAATCAAAATGATTTCAAAAAGAGGTGTACTAAAAATAGTATGGGAATATAATATTATAATTAATAATATTGAAAGGGAATGTGGTAAGAATGTCTTTGAAACTACTGAGAATCTTCGTGAGTCGGAAAAGACTTCTTCCGATTCACAATTTGAGATGTCCGAAATTTCTTAATCGAAGCACATAAGCACATGTTATAACACAAATGATATCTATAAAATTATATAAGAGATAACTCGCGTAGGAATGTCGGAAATTTCGAAAGTCCTGAATAACACTTCCTGGTTTTTCAATGACCGGGGTGTTGAAAATGAACTCGCTTGAGCAGGAGAAGGCTTGTAATCAAAGGGAGAAATACTTTCTCACCGATAGTAATAATATTATATTAATATCAGAGTATGCACATAGTCACATATAAGTATAACGACACGGTTCTAGACTAGATCACTAATGTATCCTAACGGTCCAGGTCAGACACATTAATGCACCTAATTCCCTAGAACCAACGCTCTGATACCACATGAGACGACCCGACCCAATCCATAGGGACGAAGTCATCAACATTTGGTCCCACAGCGAGGTTTTGCCCTCTATATGATACGTTTTGATAAACGTTGCATTCATTTTTAAAGGATATACTTTCTATACATATAAAGTTTACCAAAAATATAGACATTTCCCAAATATAGATGTCAACTTATACAAAATGACTAAATCGTCAAATTATTTATTAATAGATTATAACAATAATTTTTGAATGCAATGTCTTTTTGAAAAATATGGCATGAAAGACTCCATGCAGCACCTTGAGCAAATAGTAAGCAGACAGCGGAATCATTTCAATACCTGAGAATAAACATGCTTTAAAGTGTCAACCAAAAGGTTGGTGAGTTCATTAGTTTATAGTAATCATTTCATTTTCATCATTTTAATAGACCACAAGATTTTCATATATTATAAAACGACGTGCAGAAGTCCCATTCCAACTGCACAAATAAAATATCATTCATATGAAGAACACCTGGTGAGGATTCCAAAATATAATAGTAACCATCTGTGCCGGTCTTACACCCCACGGCTGAATACATGTGCCTTCAAAATATAGAACCTCTGTGCCGGTCTTTACACCCCACGGCTGAACACATGTATATAAAATATAGGACAACCGGTGCCAAAATACAAAACCATTCACTCAACTCGGGAGCTCATTCGCTCTAACCGAAATAAACCAGTGATAATACGTGCCATAATAATCAATCCCAACCCCAGATAATTCTATCATAGAATGCAGTTCGATTACTTGTGTCTATTTCGTAAAACAGTTATAAAAGTTACGCATGTATTCTCAGCCCAAAAATGTAAAGGGGAAAAAGGCAAATGAAACTCACCTGACAACTTCAGAAATAAATCACAGAGATGTGACCGAATATCAGAATGCAAGTAACCGTAGACCTTAACCTAGAGAATATATGTTGGTCAATAAGTGTCTAATAAGCTAGGTCGGTCCATAGGGTTCGTATAGTCCTATTGCTCAAGTCCGACTCATAAATTTAGCAAAATTTAGCAAAAGTCAACAAAAGTCAAAGTAAGTCAAATGTAAGTCAAACACAGTCAACATGGTTAACACAAGTCAACAACCGCATAAAATTACACAAGTTGGTCAAATAGTCAAACATAGGTCAAACTTAAGTTATTCATTTTTACCTAGAAAAAAAATTTATAATATCTACATATATGTATTTTTTAGTATTTTGCAGCTGATTTCGGGTCCCACCAAATTAGATATAATACCTTAGGTCATGACCATTGGAAAGTATGTCATCCCAACTTTCTATAGACAGTTTATTTGACAAAAACGGAGTTACGGTTTTAAAGTTATGACCTCGCGAAAACAGTCTCCCGAAACATAAAATGCTGATAAAATTTTTGGTTAAGTGTTCAAAATTCAGCAGCGATTGCCCATTTTCTCGCTTGTCTTATACCTGTTTAAACTCAGTAAAATTATACAAATAATGTATCGTTTTAAAGCTTGTCGCAAATACTTTCAATAACAAATAATAGTTTTTATCTAAACTTAACTGATTTCAACTTACGAGTCCTCAAAGTAGGCCCGAGAGTCATTTTGACAATTTTGTTAAAATACTAAAATTTTCGGTTGACGATCCAAATTTGAATCCGGCTGACCTGACTTTTCCGAATTTTTGTCACAGCTCAAAAATGACATTTTGGATGTGTTGGTGACTTTCGCTTTCCAAAATTATGCATATGGGTCAATTTATGCACGTTTGACCCGAATGAGTCATAAAACTTTCTTTAAACCAAATTTGACCCAAACTCATTTTTAAAGTACCAAAACTTGCAAACATATTTAAATCAATATACGGGATGTGTTACATACCTTTGGTTCTCAAAATTTCGCATATGGGTCAAAGTAGGCTCGTATGACCCAAATGAGTCATAAATACCCATTTTGACCAAAACTCGCCAAAACTCATTTTTAAAACATTATAATCTTCAAACTTACTTAAATCAACATATGTGACGTGTCCATGGTGCCCGTTACCCATTTTGACACTTTAAACCCATTTGGTCAACAAAGTCAACTGCACATCATTTTTAGTTTAAAAATGCAGTCAACTTCTGGAATTTTTATAAAAATAAGTACAGGTCCGTTTGACTTGAAATATGCGTCAAAATCTCCGTAATTTAGTCGACTATAATATATCCAAAGCACAACCTCTAACTCCAAACAGAATGATCGCAGTGACTGAAAATATACCAGGCTGTACATGCTGAAATGTTTCAGCACTTTTACCTAAAATGTATAAACTTTGAAAAATCATATCAAATCCAAAAGTTATCCAAATGACGCGTTTCTGGAGTCTAAACTTATTAATTTTTCGATACGCACGCAACCGTGAACCCAGAAATCTGAGATCGGGTCGCACACAT
Organism: Rutidosis leptorrhynchoides; assembly: GCF_046630445.1. Taxonomy (NCBI): domain Eukaryota; kingdom Viridiplantae; phylum Streptophyta; class Magnoliopsida; order Asterales; family Asteraceae; genus Rutidosis; species Rutidosis leptorrhynchoides. The sequence goes on along the minus strand of NC_092336.1, from coordinate 358,360,934 downwards.
CACGAGGCAACTGTTCTGTTCGGTTTTACATAATATAAATTTGTAACTTTGATTTGGCCATAGATTTTGACTCGTTTATCGGAATTTGACAATATCTAAATGAAAACCAAATGTTTTTTCGCAAGGAATACAACTATGTACCTCTCAAGACCTGAATATATAACATACTTTTCCAGATTCTCAGTTTCAATTACGAATTTTTAAACCGAAATCAATTTTTAAGCAACAAAATCACAAACCTTTAATTAATCATAACGAGGGCTTTACATATCCGATTAACATGAATCTTAACTCTATCTTGGGTGTTTTTCAATTATCTATACATCTAACATCAGTTCACAAACTCAATCATAAAGCATTCATCTCAGAAAATTCGGATTCATAGCAAGATCACATGAAAACTTCAATTTAACATATCATGAGCATACGATAACGAAATCAATTGATTCTTGAGCCTAAAATTAATAGTTTTTCAATAGTAATCCATCTACATACTTATATTTACAGATAACAAAATCAAAATTCCAGAAACATGGCAAAATGTAAGACCCGAATATTTATCTTGCTTGTTTGTGTATTAAGACGTTCGAGATTGGGTTTCGCGGATTATTTATATAAAGTTTGAAATGAAAAAGAATCTGTTTCAGAGAGGTCACGCGCCGCGCGGGGTAGGGGCGCGCCGCGCCGTTTGCTGCTGACAGAATCCCTTGTTTTTAATTGGTTTAAATGAAGGGCAAATGGGTAATTTCACTTGAGGCCGGATTTGTGAGGCATATGAGCTGGTTTGGATCAGTTTTGGATCACTTTCACATCCACTCATCATCTTCATCCATTTTTAGAGAGAGAGTAAGAGTTTAGAGAGAGATTGGAGGTTTTGGTAAGGAAGAAGCTCGAATCGTTCAAAGTCTCGGGTTTTAAAGTTGTTCCTTTCGTTCTCGGCTACACGGTGATAGTATTGGTAAGCTCAAACTCCGAATTTCAATTATTTGATTTGATATTCAAGTTAGGGTTTGAGTTAATTTGTTGTAAAACCCTTTTAGGTGATGAAGTGACTTTAGTGATGCTAGTAATCGGGTTTATTGTTATTGTTGGTGGATTTTGAGTTGGTGAACAAATTGGTTATGTTTAGAACTTGAAATTGGGTTTAATCACTAGGTTTAGTGATTGTGGAAGTATTGAAACCTATTTAGGGTTATTTGGTTGACTAACTTTGACTTTGGGTCAAATTAGGGTTTGGTGGTGATTATGACCCAATTGGCGATTTAATGAAGTTTATAAACTTAAAATGGATTAAGTTGAAGTATAAAACCGAGTTAAATGTGTTTTGGTGTCAAAACTTGTAAAGAATGAGATTTTGACCTTTATGGGTCAAAATTAGGGTTTAAGTGTCATTTTGGGCAAGATAGGTGTTTAACACCTATGATCGGGTTTAATTGGCGTATTAAGACCATCCTCACTTGTGTTAGTGATTATTGGTTAATTTTGGGCGCGTTTTGTACTTGGAAGTGCATTTGGGTCAAATTTGCACTAAGTGTCAATTTGGGTTGATTTGTGAATCCATTCTAAGTGTATTGTTGTAATTGTGATAATGGAATAGGTATTTTCCATTGGCGAGTTGCGGTTTACTTGGAAGTTTTCTTCAAGACTTCAAGGTGAGTGTTAATATCCTATATGCATATGTATGTGTAGGATGGGTGCGGGTCGGGTGAAGTGATTCTCGGCTATAGAGCTCACTTCACATATAGGTGGATTTGATGGGCTCGTGCATAGGTCCAATTGGCACGGTTGAACGTTTTGGTTGACTACCTTTAGCAAAGTACACATTTTGGGTGTACGTTATCACACGTGGTTGTGAGTGGAATAATTATGCGTATATGTATGTAATGTATTTAATTGTGTCGTATGAATGTGGCATTGTCGCGTTGCTTAAGACACCACATTGTAAAGAAGTGGATGTCGCGTTGTTTAAGACACCACATGGTAAAGAAGTGGATGTCGCGTTGTTTAAGACACCACAATGTATTGGAGTGGATGTCGCGTTGTTTAAGACACCACCCATCGTATTGAATGGCATGTGGAATCGTCGCGTTGTTTAAGACGCCACATTGGAAAGGGTGAGTGAGTCGCGTTGTTTAAGACATCACCCGGGGGATTAGTGACTACGCGTTGATTAAGTAGCACTAACGGATGTTATGAACTCCAACGGTCTTGTATGTACCGTTTCCCTTGTTCGAATTGGTTAACCATGGTTGTATGAATTATGTATTGGCATATTTAATTATGAACTATATGCTATTGGTATTGCTAGCTAATGTGGATTTGCGGTTATTGGTATATGCACGATATGTTGCATGATTGTCGAATTGCTAATTCGTGATTAATGTTGTATTGACGTGATGTAGTTAACCCTCCGGGTGTAGTTATTGGCGTTGTTCGCATTGACGTTGGTGAACTTACCTTATTGATGGTATTATTAGCTTGTTGCTTAGTGATCGTACGGTATACTTAGATTAGCTTGCCTTTAGGCTTGGACGCTCCGGTATGCGGTATTTGTTTATTTATGTGGCGTGTCCATTTTATGCATATATATGTATGTAGTATATTATCATTCACTAAGCGTTAGCTTACCCTCTCGTTGTTGACTCTTTTTATAGATTGCATGCGGATGGTGGCTCGGGTAAGCGCGAGGACTAGAAGACGTGCATAGTTGCTTTAGTGACTTACTTTTGGATCATTTAGGATTGGGTAGCGTATTCCCAATCGCCATGCTCGGCTTTGTTGTATTAAAAGTCTTTTGGTCAAATATTGTATTTTGGTACTTAAGGTGGTAAAATGGGTTGTTGTGGGACCCGCTTCGTAAACTCAATTTTATTAATTAAACGTGCTAGTTTTATATATATGAATTTATGGTTAAAAGCGTTTTGGCTAAAAGTGTCGGGAACTAGTCAAACATTTTCGTTAAATTGACTTCCGGGGACAGCGGGCTGTCCAGGTGGTTTGGCGCGCCGCGCACCCACCTGGCGCGCCGCGCAAATGAACTGCACCAGAATTTTTTTTTTTGTTGTAAATTTTGACGGGGTTTTGTCGTGGATTGGTTTGGGTTGTTACAAGTGGTATCAGAGCATGGTCTAAGGGATTTAGGCGACTTGAGATAGGTGCCTAGACTTAGACTTTTGTGTGTGCGTATTTGCTGCGGGATTTGTAGGAGAACGGGACGGACGAAAATTTGGTTAGTGCCTTAGCGTGTAGGTGAACTAACTAGGATATTGTGTGTGTTGTGATGTTATTCCTTGCGTATGTTTATATGTGTAGGAATTTTGTTGTGTTGGTTATTATCATCGAGCGAGGCGGTCGTTGTACTAATGAGTCGATACGGCGTGTGTGCGTAATAAGAACTTGCAAACCTTATTACGGGTGCAAATCGTGTCTAACGAGTGATGTACGACGAGTGTTTAGCAAGATGGGACGGAGTTGTGCGTGCGATTTTATACGTTCGTGATCTAATCGTTTTGCATTTTGAGATTGACGACGCGAAACGAGATCGAGGCGAATAACGTGGAGTTTAACGCTAGAGTTGCGGCCGCCGTTGCGGAGCAAATGAGGGCGTTTCGAGAAGAAATGGATAGGAAGTATTCCAAACTTCAAAGTAGTGGCGAAATGAAGCGTTATCTTAAGAGCTTCATGAGGACTAAACCACCGATGTACGACGGGAAACCGGATCCATTGGTAAGCACAACTTGGATTTCGGATGTCGAAGGGCGTTTTCGCACGATTGATTGCCCTCCCGAGAAGAAGACGAGGCTCGCAACTAGTTTGTTGCGGGGTAGGGCAAGGGATTGGTTGGATGGTAAGATTGATCTTGTTGGTGGTGAAACGTTTATGGTCTTATCGTGGGACGAGTTTAAGGAGGAATTCTTCGAGGAGTTCCGGACTTCGGCCGATTTGTGGGAATTGCGTAATGAGTTGCGAAACTTGCGACAAGGATCTATGGATTTGAGTACTCTCAAGACGACCTTTATGGCGAAGGCTCGTTTTTGTCCGGAATATTTGGGGAATGATCGTTTGTTAATGGGGGATTTCTATCGGACTTTGAATGATGACTTGAAAAGTAAAATTAGTAATGGTCAAGCGAAATCGTTTTTGGAATTATTCGACTCGGCTAGGGGTTTTGAGTCGCATACACGATCGAAGAAGAGTGAGCCTTCAAGGGAGAGAAGGGTTGTTTCTTATGGTGCTCCGAGTAAGAGGACTAAGGGTCCGAGTGTGAGCACGGGTGGTACGCGGACGAGTATATCGAATTCTAGCGCGTCTAGATGTTACAATGGTGGCATGAGGGGTCACAAGTCTTGGGAATGTTCGATGCTGTTTGAGTTTGAGTTGTTAATGCCTTGTGTTGTGCATATTGTTGTTATGGGTGACGTTCCTAATGGAAGTACCCTATGGTGACGTTTGATTGTCGGGCGAAGGGCGTAAGACTTGGTGCAACCAAGCATTCCTTGATATTTGAGAAATGTTTCTACCAAGCCACGGAAATGGTTTTGGTGTTCGATTGTTAAGCGCGTGTTCGCTTCTATGTTGAAGTGATGAACCATGAGGTTCGTCGGGTGGTTGGAACCCTTGAGATCGAGTGTTTTTAATCTCGATGTGTGTTGGTAGTGGAGTCTACATGATGCAACATTAGGTGCCTCTTTTATACCTACTAGCGTGGTGTTCGACTCCGATTGTGTTGCGGTACGCTTTCGTTCAAAGTGTATAAGGATTGGTTAAAATCCTTCGTGAACTCGAGGTTAGAGCGAGATGTGGTGATGGGTCGTGTGTACCCAATCGTTGGTAAAGTCTACATTTGGTAGCACTGTACGGTAGTACGAGTTATGGATATGGAACGTAGTTCCAAGTGGGGGAGTTACACTCCCGCACGAGGAAGTTTTAGGGTGAGATTTCGGATAGTGCTTATGGTAGATCCGAAACTTGTGTTGGGACCTAGTTTTTGGTCGATTTGTGGTGGAGTACAATTTTGGTTCAAGTTGTACTATTGGTTTGGATTTAAATTACCACCGAGGTGGTAATGTGGTAAATCTCATTGTGAGATAATGGATGTGTTTGACGAGCAAGGTGAAATCCCTCGGTTAAGGGATGTGTGTGTGTCGGATTCTCTTTTAGAGAATTATTGTTTGGTTCCTATGTTTGATATAGGTGGTTCTTGCTCGATAGTGTAGACGGTTAGCGGTATCCGTTAGGGTTCACTATAGTGTAGCGGAGCGCGATGTTGCACTACTCGTTGTATGAGGTATTGTTATAGTGGTGAAGCATGACTTTCGGGGTCCGCTGACTTCATCATGAGGTATTGTTATAGTGGTGAAGCATGACTTTCGGGGTCCGCTGACTTCATCATGAGGTATTGTTATATCGGTGAAGCATGACTTTCGGGTCCGCTGACTTCATCCGGTGTTGAGTGATCTATCAGTTGTTTTATACTCCTATGGTGGGATCGTGAGGACCGTATTGTGTGATTACTGATGCGATAGCCGTATTTCGCTCACATGTCGTTACGGGCATGACAATAGTCGATTTTGTACACCTTAGGTTTAGCGTTGCCATAGTCGTTTTGGGCGCTTTTGGTTTTAGCCGTTGGATTTTTATGCTATGGTAGTTGCGTATAGGTCGTATTGCGCACTACAAGGGATGTTAGTGATTAATGTTATCCGTAAGGATTCGTTTGGTTCGGTTTCATCGTTTCGGGTTGTTGACCTTAGGTTGAGACTTGGTTGCTTTAGCACGGTACTTGGTAATGGTACGCTAGAGGAGTGATATCTCGGTTAGAGATGGGATGAGTTTCCCGATGCGAGGGAATGAGTATGGTTTTAGTGCTCGGATTGTGGATTTGAGAAAAATCGTGGATGACGATTTAGTTGTGGAAGGCGATTCGTCGGGAAGAATTGCTTAGGAAAGTCGGATTGGGACTTATGTCGAGGACCGTAGGGTGAGGTCCACTTGGTTAAGTGATGAGGATCACGAGGACGTGATCGAGTTTAAGTGGGGGAGAGTTGTAAGACCCGAATATTTATCTTGCTTGTTTGTGTATTAAGACGTTCGAGATTGGGTTTCGCGGATTATTTATATAAAGTTTAAAATGAAAAAGAATCTGTTTCAGAGAGGTCGCGCGCCGCGCGGGGTAGGGGCGCGCCGCGCCGTTTGCTGCTGACAGAATCCCTTGTTTTTAATTGGTTTAAATGAAGGGCAAATGGGTAATTTCACTTGAGGCCGGATTTGTGAGGCATATGAGCTGGTTTGGATCAGTTTTGGATCACTTTCACATCCACTCATCATCTTCATCCATTTTTAGAGAGAGAGTAAGAGTTTAGAGAGAGATTGGAGGTTTTGGTAAGGAAGAAGCTCGAATCGTTCAAAGTCTCGGGTTTTAAAGTTGTTCCTTTCGTTCTCGGCTACACGGTGATAGTATTGGTAAGCTCAAACTCCGAATTTCAATTATTTGATTTGATATTCAAGTTAGGGTTTGAGTTAATTTGTTGTAAAACCCTTTTAGGTGATGAAGTGACTTTAGTGATGCTAGTAATCGGGTTTATTGTTATTGTTGGTGGATTTTGAGTTGGTGAACAAATTGGTTATGTTTAGAACTTGAAATTGGGTTTAATCACTAGGTTTAGTGATTGTGGAAGTATTGAAACCTATTTAGGGTTATTTGGTTGACTAACTTTGACTTTGGGTCAAATTAGGGTTTGGTGGTGATTATGACCCAATTGGCGATTTAATGAAGTTTATAAACTTAAAATGGATTAAGTTGAAGTATAAAACCGAGTTAAATGTGTTTTGGTGTCAAAACTTGTAAAGAATGAGATTTTGACCTTTATGGGTCAAAATTAGGGTTTAAGTGTCATTTTGGGCAAGATAGGTGTTTAACACCTATGATCGGGTTTAATTGGCGTATTAAGACCATCCTCACTTGTGTTAGTGATTATTGGTTAATTTTGGGCGCGTTTTGTACTTGGAAGTGCATTTGGGTCAAATTTGCACTAAGTGTCAATTTGGGTTGATTTGTGAATCCATTCTAAGTGTATTGTTGTAATTGTGATAATGGAATAGGTATTTTCCATTGGCGAGTTGCGGTTTACTTGGAAGCTTTCTTCAAGACTTCAAGGTGAGTGTTAATATCCTATATGCATATGTATGTGTAGGATGGGTGCGGGTCGGGTGAAGTGATTCTCGGCTATAGAGCTCACTTCACATATAGGTGGATTTGATGGGCTCGTGCATAGGTCCAATTGGCACGGTTGAACGTTTTGGTTGACTACCTTTAGCAAAGTACACATTTTGGGTGTACGTTATCACACGTGGTTGTGAGTGGAATAATTTTGCGTATATGTATGTAATGTATTTAATTGTGTCGTATGAATGTGGCATTGTCGCGTTGCTTAAGACACCACATTGTAAAGAAGTGGATGTCGCGTTGTTTAAGACACCACATGGTAAAGAAGTGGATGTCGCGTTGTTTAAGACACCACAATGTATTGGAGTGGATGTCGCGTTGTTTAAGACACCACCCATCGTATTGAATGGCATGTGGAATCGTCGCGTTGTTTAAGACGCCACATTGGAAAGGGTGAGTGAGTCGCGTTGTTTAAGACATCACCCGGGGGATTAGTGACTACGCGTTGATTAAGTAGCACTAACGGATGTTATGAACTCCAACGGTCTTGTATGTACCGTTTCCCTTGTTCGAATTGGTTAACCATGGTTGTATGAATTATGTATTGGCATATTTAATTATGAACTATATGCTATTGGTATTGCTAGCTAATGTGGATTTGCGGTTATTGGTATATGCACGATATGTTGCATGATTGTCGAATTGCTAATTCGTGATTAATGTTGTATTGACGTGATGTAGTTAACCCTCCGGGTGTAGTTATTGGCGTTGTTCGCATTGACGTTGGTGAACTTACCTTATTGATGGTATTATTAGCTTGTTGCTTAGTGATCGTACGGTATACTTAGATTAGCTTGCCTTTAGGCTTGGACGCTCCGGTATGCGGTATTTGTTTATTTATGTGGCGTGTCCATTTTATGCATATATATGTATGTAGTATATTATCATTCACTAAGCGTTAGCTTACCCTCTCGTTGTTGACTCTTTTTATAGATTGCATGCGGATGGTGGCTCGGGTAAGCGCGAGGACTAGAAGACGTGCATAGTTGCTTTAGTGACTTACTTTTGGATCATTTAGGATTGGGTAGCGTATTCCCAATCGCCATGCTCGGCTTTGTTGTATTAAAAGTCTTTTGGTCAAATATTGTATTTTGATACTTAAGGTGGTAAAATGGGTCGTTGTGGGACCCGCTTCGTAAACTCAATTTTATTAATTAAACGTGCTAGTTTTATATATATGAATTTATGGTTAAAAGCGTTTTGGCTAAAAGTGTCGGGAACTAGTCAAACATTTTCGTTAAATTGACTTCCGGGGACAGCGGGCTGTCCAGGTGGTTTGGCGCGCCGCGCACCCACCTGGCGCGCCGCGCAAATGAACTGCACCAGAATTTTTTTTTTTGTTGTAAATTTTGACGGGGTTTTGTCGTGGATTGGTTTGGGTTGTTACACAAAACAATTCGGATTTCATGTAATATCATGTTAAACTTCAATTAATCATACCGGAAGCAATTCTAAACGAAATCAAGTGATTCTTGAGCCTAAAATTAATAGTTTTTCACAAGGATTTCATTTATAAGTATTTCATAAACTGAAAATATCATGTTCATATCAGTAACATACCATTCAAATTCTTGATTCATCAACAAGTCAACAAATGATCAAATTAACGAACAATATCATGCATACATACAAGGACTTGAGCACTAGACACTATATCTACCCTAATATGTAACAAAATATGAAAACTAGAAAATTGGAGTTTTTAAAACTTACTCAAATCATGAAATTGTTGGTATGGATGTGTAGAGCTTGATGAGAGGAATCCGAATATGTAAACAATTTTATGATCCATCAAGTTTTTAGGGTGTTCTTGAGTAATAAAAGCTTGATGATGATGATGAATAGTAGTGGGTGTTAAGAATATGTACGTATGTGTTTTTGATGAAATGAAATTAGGGTTATAAATAGATAGATATGTCACGGGTATATATCTATCTCAATAATAGATATCACGGATGTAATAATAAATATATACGGGTATTATTGTGTAGTCACGGGTATAATTAAAATTTTTATCCGTTAGCTAACACCCAATGTATTTTATGTTAATATGATTCAATGATTGGTTTATTTTTTAAAAAAAAATTAAATAAATCTATATTGTTTGAAATCTTTTAAACTCTTGACGTCATACCTAGTTTGTGTGTTTCATAAAATACTTATTTACTTTATTTAACATTAAATAAATATTTGTCCTTTATTTAAACATGAATGTTTAAACTTATTTTTTTTTTCAAGTTTAATTTAAGAATATCCTAATTAGTTAAAATGATTTTTTAAAACTTAATTATTACATAAAATAATACTTAAAATAAATATTCATATGTTTCGTTGTCTGAAAAGTTATTTTATTTTATTATTATTTTATTTATTTATTATTTTATTTTTTTTCTGGTTACCCTAATTGTAGTGTTTTATTTAACACCTATAAAACTTATGTAATAATATATATATTGTTTTAAAAAAAAATTATCGTGGAAAAATGTTGAATTTAACAGACAGTTGTTAAGTTTTTAACGGAAAAAGTCGGGTTGTTACACAATACAAGTTGATTAAGTTATGGTTGGAATAGATTTGTTACCAATTTTCACGTAGCTAAAATGAGAAAAATTATCCAATCTTGTTTTACCCATAACTTCTTCATTTTAAATCCGTTTTGAGTGAATCAAATTGCTATGGTTTCATATTGAACTATATTTTATGAATCTAAACAGAAAAAGTATAGGTTTATAGTCGGAAAAATAAGTTACAAGTCGTTTTTGTAAAGGTAGTCATTTCAGTCGAAAGAACGACGTCTAGATGACCATTTTAGAAAACATACTTCCACTTTGAGTTTAACCATAATTTTTGGATATAGTTTCATGTTCATAATAAAAATCATTTTCTCTGAATAACAACTTTTAAATCAAAGTTTATCATAGTTTTTAATTAACTAACCCAAAACAGCCCGCGGTGTTACTACGACGGCGTAAATCCGGTTTTACGGTGTTTTTCGTGTTTCCAGATTTTAAATCATTAAGTTAGCATATCATATAGATATAGAACATGTGTTTAGTTGATTTTAAAAGTCAAGTTAGAAGGATTAACTTTTGTTTGCGAACAAGTTTAGAATTAACTAAACTATGTTCTAGTGATTACAAGTTTAAACCTTCGAATAAGATAGCTTTATATGTATGAATCGAATGATGTTATGAACATCATTACTACCTTAAGTTCCTTGGATAAACCTACTGGAAAAGAGAAAAATGGATCTAGCTTCAATGGATCCTTGGATGGCTCGAAGTTCTTGAAGCAGAATCATGACACGAAAACAAGTTCAAGTAAGATCATCACTTGAAATAAGATTGTTATAGTTATAGAAATTGAACCAAAGTTTGAATATGATTATTACCTTGTATTAGAATGATAACCTACTGTAAGAAACAAAGATTTCTTGAGGTTGGATGATCACCTTACAAGATTGAAAGTGAGCTAGCAAACTTGAAAGTATTCTTGATTTTATGAAACTAGAACTTTTGGAATTTATGAAGAACACTTAGAACTTGAAGATAGAACTTGAGAGAGATCAATTAGATGAAGAAAATTGAAGAATGAAAGTGTTTGTAGGTGTTTTTGGTCATTGGTGTATGGATTAGATATAAAGGATATGTAATTTTGTTTTCATGTAAATAAGTCATGAATGATTACTCATATTTTTGTAATTTTATGAGATATTTCATGCTAGTTGCCAAATGATGGTTCCCACATGTGTTAGGTGACTCACATGGGCTACTAAGAGCTGATAATTAGAGTGTATATACCAATAGTACATACATCTAAAAGCTGTGTATTGTACGAGTACGAATACGGGTGCATACAAGTAGAATTGTTGATGAAACTGAACGAGGATGTAATTGTAAGCATTTTTGTTAAGTAGAAGTATTTTGATAAGTGTATTGAAGTCTTTCAAAAGTGTATAAATACATATTAAAACACTACATGTATATACATTTTAACTGAGTCGTTAAGTCATCGTTAGTCGTTACATGTAAGTGTTGTTTTGAAACCTTTAGGTTAACGATCTTGTTAAATGTTGTTAACCCAATGTTTATAATATCAAATGAGATTTTAAATTATTATATTATCATGATATTATCATGTATGAATATCTCTTAATATGATATATATACATTAAATGTCTTTACAACGATAATCGTTACATATATGTCTCGTTTAAAAATCATTAAGTTAGTAGTCTTGTTTTTACATATGTAGTTCATTGTTAATATACTTAATGATATGTTTACTTATCATAGTATCATGTTAACTATATATATATATCCATATATATGTCATCATATAGTTTTTACAAGTTTTAACGTTCGTGCATCACCGGTCAACTTGGGTGGTCAATTGTCTATATGAAACATATTTCAATTAATCAAGTCTTAACAAGTTTGATTGCTTAACATGTTGGAAACATTTAATCATGTAAATATCAATCTCAATTAATATATATAAACATGGAAAAGTTCGGGTCACTACAGTACCTACCCGTTAAATAAATTTCATCCCGAAATTTTAAGCTGTTGAAGGTGTTGACGAATCTTCTGGAAATAGATGCGGGTATTTCTTCTTCATCTGATCTTCACGCTCCCAGGTGAACTCAGGTCCTCTACGAGCATTCCATCGAACCTTAACAATTGGTATCTTGTTTTGCTTAAGTCTTTTAACCTCACGATCCATTATTTCGACGGGTTCTTCGATGACTTGGAGTTTTTCGTTGATTTGGATTTCATCTAATGGAATAGTGAGATCTTCTTTAGCAAAACATTTCTTCAAATTTGAGACGTGGAAAGTGTTATGTACAGCTGCGAGTTGTTGAGGTAACTCAAGTCGGTAAGCTACTGGTCCGACACGATCAATAATCTTGAATGGTCCAATATACCTTGGATTTAATTTCCCTCGTTTACCAAATCGAACAACGCCTTTCCAAGGTGCAACTTTAAGCATGACCATCTCTCCAATTTCAAATTCTATATCTTTTCTTTTAATGTCAGCGTAGCTCTTTTGTCGACTTTGGGCGGTTTTCAACCGTTGTTGAATTTGGATGATCTTCTCGGTAGTTTCTTGTATAATCTCCGGACCCGTAATCTGTCTATCCCCCACTTCACTCCAACAAATCGGAGACCTGCACTTTCTACCATAAAGTGCTTCAAACGGCGCCATCTCAATGCTTGAATGGTAGCTGTTGTTGTAGGAAAATTCTGCTAACGGTAGGTGTCGATCCCAACTGTTTCCGAAATCAATAACACATGCTCGTAGCATGTCTTCAAGCGTTTGTATCGTCCTTTCGCTCTGCCCATCAGTTTTTGGATGATAGGCAGTACTCATGTCTAGACGAGTTCCTAATGCTTGCTGTAATGTCTGCCAGAATCTTGAAATAAATCTGCCATCCCTATTAGAGATAATAGAGATTGGTATTCCATGTCTGGAGACGACTTCCTTCAAATACAGTCGTGCTAACTTCTCCATCTTGTCATCTTCTCTTATTGGCAGGAAGTGTGCTGATTTGGTGAGACGATCAACTATTACCCAAATAGTATCAAAACCACTTGCAGTCCTTGGCAATTTAGTGATGAAATCCATGGTAATGTTTTCCCATTTCCATTCCGGGATTTCGGGTTATTGAAGTAGACCTGATGGTTTCTGATGCTCAGCTTTAACCTTAGAACACGTCAAACATTCTCCTACGTATTTAGCAACATCGGCTTTCATACCCGGCCACCAAAAATGTTTCTTGAGATCCTTGTACATCTTCCCCGTTCCAGGATGTATTGAGTATCTGGTTTTATGAGCTTCTCTAAGTACCATTTCTCTCATATCTCCAAATTTTGGTACCCAAATCCTTTCAGCCCTATACCGGGTTCCGTCTTCCCGAATATTAAGATGTTTCTCCGATCCTTTGGGTATTTCATCCTTTAAATTTCCCTCTTTTAAAACTCCTTGTTGCGCCTCCTTTATTTGAGTAGTAAGGTTATTATGAATCATTATATTCATAGATTTTACTCGAATGGGTTCTCTGTCCTTCCTGCTCAAGGCATCGGCTACCACATTTGCCTTCCCCGGGTGGTAACGAATCTCAAAGTCGTAATCATTCAACAATTCAATCCACCTACGCTGCCTCATATTCAGTTGTTTCTGATTAAATATGTGTTGAAGACTTTTGTGGTCGGTATATATAATACTTTTGACCCCATATAAGTAGTGCCTCCAAGTCTTTAATGCAAAAACAACCGCGCCTAATTCCAAATCATGCGTCGTATAATTTTGTTCGTGAATCTTCAATTGTCTAGACGCATAAGCAATCACCTTCGTCCGTTGCATTAATACACAACCGAGACCTTGCTTTGATGCGTCACAATAAATCACAAAATCATCATTCCCTTCAGGCAATGACAATATAGGTGCCGTAGTCAGCTTTTTCTTCAATAACTGAAACGCTTTTTCTTGTTCATCATTCCATCCAAATTTCTTCCCTTTATGCGTTAATGCAGTCAAGGGTTTTGCTATTCTGGAAAAGTCTTGGATGAACCTTCTGTAGTAACCAGCTAGTCCTAAAAACTGGCGTATGTGTTTCGGAGTTTTCGGGGTTTCCCACTTTTCAACAGTTTCTATCTTTGCCGGATCCACCTTAATACCTTCTTTGTTCACTATGTGACCGAGGAATTGAACTTCTTCTAACCAAAATGCACACTTTGAAAACTTAGCGTACAGTTTTTCCTTCCTCAATACTTCTAACACCTTTCTCAAATGTTCACCGTGTTCTTGGTCATTCTTTGAGTAAATAAGTATGTCATCAATGAAAACAATGACAAACTTGTCAAGGTATGGTCCACACACTCGGTTCATAAGGTCCATGAACACAGCTGGTGCATTAGTTAAACCAAAATGGCATGACCATAAATTCGTAATGACCGTAACGTGTTCTGAAAGCAGTCTTTGGAATATCATCTTCTTTCACCCGCATTTGATGATACCCGGAACGTAAGTCAATCTTTGAATAAACAGACGAGCCTTATAGTTGATCAAATAAGTCGTCGATTCTCGGTAGTGGGTAGCGGTTCTTGATGGTAAGTTTGTTCAACTCTCGGTAGTCGATACACAACCTGAATGTACCATCTTTCTTCTTGACAAACAAAACAGGAGCTCCCCACGGTGATGTGCTTGGTCGAATGAAACCACGCTCTAAAAGTTCTTGTAATTGGCTTTGCAGTGCTTTCATCTCGCTGGGTGCGAGTCTGTAAGGAGCACGAGCTATTGGTGCAGCTCCTGGTACAAGATCTATTTGAAATTCAACGGATCGATGTGGGGGTAATCCCGGTAATTCTTTCGGAAATACATCGGGAAATTCTTTTGCAATGGGAACATCATTTATGCTCTTTTCTTCAGTTTGTACTTTCTCGACGTGTGCTAGAACAGCATAGCAACCTTTTCTTATTAGTTTTTGTGCCTTCAAATTACTAATAAGATTTAGCTTCGTGTTGCCCTTTTCTCCGTACACCATTAAGGGTTTTCCTTTTTCTCGTATAATACGAATTGCATTTTTTGTAACAAACGATCTCTGCTCTCACTTTTTTCAACCAGTCCATACCGATTATCACATCAAAACTCCCTAACTCTACTGGTATCAAATCAATCTTAAATGTTTCGCTAACCAGTTTAATTTCTCGATTCCGACATATATTATCTGCTGAAATTAATTTACCATTTGCAAATTCGAGTAAAAATTTACTATCCAAAGGCGTCAATGGACAACTTAATTTAGCACAAAAATCTCTACTCATATAGCTTCTATCCGCACCCGAATCAAATAAAACGTAAGCAGATTTATTGTCAATAAGAAACGTACCCGTAACAAGCTCCGGGTCTTCCTGTGCCTCTGCCGCATTAATATTGAAAACTCTTCCACGGCCTTGTCCGTTCGTGTTCTCCTGGTTCGGGCAATTTCTAATAATGTGGCCCGGTTTTCCACATTTATAACAAACTACATTGGCATAACTTGCTCCGACACTACTTGCTCCGCCATTACTCGTTTCGACACCATTTGTTCCTTTCGTTCTATTAACCCCTGGTCCGTAGACCTCACACTTCGCCGCGTTATGACCATTTCTCTTACACTTGTTGCAAAATTTGGTGCAGAACCCCGAGTGATTCTTTTCACACCTTTGGCATAGCTGCTTCTGATTGTTGTTGTTGTTGCGGTTATTATTGTTGTTGGGATGATTGTTGTAGTTGCTGTTGTTGTTGTTGTTGTTGGGCCGTTTGTTGTAGTTGCGATTGATGTTGCGATTGTTGGGATAATTGTTGCGATTATTGTTGTAATTGCTGTTGTTGTTGTATTGGTGATTCTTATCACCGTTTTCCTCCCACTTTCTTTTGACTTGCTTCACATTGGCCTCTTCAGCAGTCTGTTCTTTAATTCTTTCTTCAATCTGGTTCACGAGTTTGTGAGTCATTCTACATGCCTGTTGTATGGAGGCGGGCTCGTGTGAACTTATATCTTCTTGGATTCTTTCCGGTAATCCTTTCACAAACGCGTCGATCTTCTCTTCCTCATCTTCAAATGCTCCCGGACACAATAGGCACAATTCTGTGAATCGTCTTTCGTACGTGGTAATATCAAATCCTTGGGTTCGTAACCCTCTAAGTTCTGTCTTGAGCTTATTGACCTCGGTTCTGGGACGGTACTTCTCGTTCATCAAGTGCTTGAATGCTGACCACGGTAGTGCGTACGCATCGTCTTGTCCCACTTGCTCTAGATAGGTATTCCACCATGTTAACGCAGAACCTGTGAAGGTATGCGTAGCGTACTTCACTTTGTCCTCTTCAGTACACTTACTTTGGCAAACACCGATTCGACCTTCTCGGTCCACCGTTTCAATCCGATCGGTCCTTCGGTTCCATCAAATTCCAAAGGTTTGCAGGCAGTGAATTCTTTGTAGGTGCATCCTACACGATTTCCTGTACTGCTAGATCCAAGGTTATTGTTGGTATGTAGCGCAGCTTGTACTGCGGCTATGTTTGAAGCTAGAAAAGTACGGAATTCCTCTTCATTCATATTCACAGTGTGTCGAGTAGTCGGTGCCATTTCCTTCAAAATAGTCAAATGGAACAAGTTAATCATACAGAATATTAAGAGTAGTTAATAGTATTTTGTAGCATAATATGAACTCATTTATAAAAGCTTTTTCTTCATATTAGCGTTTTATAAGTTTAAATTCGGGTAGTACCTACCCGTTAAGTTCATACTTAGTAGCTAATATACAATTCAACTACTACAATTCTATATGAAAAACTGATTATAATAATATTTCGCGTTCAAACTTTTACACAATATTTTACAAACTTACAATACCGCTTATTTTACATATAGCATGAAATATAGCACACAATAAATTAGATACAAGATGGTTGTGAAGATAATTCTAGCTAGTACACAAGTCGTTCAGCAAAGGCAATAAAGACACGTAATTCATACGTCCAGAAACAAGTCATGCATTCTGGTTTTACTAGGATTACTTCCCATCCTTGGTCTTGTGGAACATAACCGTTATGGCCGTTGATAAGACAGCGTGTTGTAACGTCGTCAAAGGGACGAGGGTTACATAATGTCCAACAGTCCCGTAACAATCTAAAAACCTCATTTCTTACCCCAATTACCGACTCCGTCACTTGTGGAAACGTTTTGTTTAATAGTTGTAGCCCGATGTTCTTGTTCTCACTTTGGTGAGAAGCGAACATTACTAATCCGTAAGCATAACATGCTTCTTTATGTTGCATGTTAGCCGCTTTTTCTAAATCACGAAGTCCAATATTCGGATATATTGAGTCAAAATAATTTCTTAACCCATTGCGTAAAATAGCATTTGGGTTCCCCGTAATATATGCGTCAAAGTAAACACATCGTAACTTATGGATTTCCCAATGTGATATCCCCCATCTTTCGAACGAAAGCCTTTTATAAACCAAGGCATTCTTGGAACGTTCTTCGAATGTCTTACAAACTGATCTCGCCTTAAATAGTTGTGCCGAAGAATTCTGACCGACTCTAGACAAGATTTCATCAATCATGTCTCCGGGTAGGTCTCTTAAAATATTGGGTTGTCTATCCATTTTGTGTTTTTATACTGTAAAATAGACAAGAGTTAGATTCATAAAAAAAATACTTATTAATACAAGCAATTTTTACATATATCATAAAGCATAAGCACACTATATTACATATATTACACCACACGAATACAACTATCTTATTCCGACTCGCTTGTTTCTTCTTCTTCGGTTTTGGTTCGTTTTGCCAAGTTTCTAGGGATATATGATGTTCCCCTAATACGAGCCGTAATTTTCCACATTGGTTTAGAAAAACCTGGTGGTTTAGAGGTTCCCGGGTCATTGTTACAACTTAAGGACTTCGGGGGTTGACGATACATATAAAGTTCATCGGGGTTGGAATTAGATTTCTCTATTTTTATGCCCTTTCCCTTATTATTTTCTTTTGCCTTTTTAAATTCAGTTGGGGTAATTTCTATAACATCATCGGAATTCTCGTCGGAATCCGATTCATCGGAGAATTGGTAATCCTCCCAATATTTTGCTTCCTTGGCGGAAACACCATTGACCATAATTAACCTTGCTCGGTTGATTGAGGATTTTCTTTTACTTAACCGTTTTATTATTTCCCCCACCGGTTCTATTTCTTCATCCGGTTCCGATTCTTCTTCCGGTTCCGATTCTTCTTCCGATTCCGACTCTTCTTCCGGTTCCTCTTCGGGAACTTGTGAATCAGTCCACGAATCATTCCAATTTAAATTTGACTCTTCATTATTATTAGGTGAGTCAATGGGACTTGTTCTAGAGGTAGACATCTATCACATAATATCAAACACGTTAAGAGATTAATATATCACATAATATTCACATGTTAAAAATATATAGTTTCCAACAAAATTTGTTAAGCAATCATTTTTCAAGTAAACACGGTCGAAGTCCAGACTCACTAATGCATCCTAACAAACTCGATAAGACACACTAATGCAAAATTCTGGTTCTCTAAGACCAACGCTCGGATACCAACTGAAATGTCCCGTTCTTATTGATTAAAAACGTTCCATATTAATTGATTTCGTTGCGAGGTTTTAACCTCTACATGAGACATTTTTCAAAGACTGCATTCATTTTAAAACAAACCATAACCTTTATTTCATCAATAAAGGTTTAAAAAGCTTTACGTAGATTATCAAATAATGATAATCTAAAATAACCTGTTTACACACGACCATTACATAATGGTTTACAATACAAATATGTTACAACAAAATAAGTTTCTTGAATGCAGTTTTTACACAATATCATACAAGCATGGACTCCAAATCTCGTCCTTATTTAAGTATGCGACAGCGGAAGCTCTTAATAATCACCTGAGAATAAACATGCTTAAAACGTCAACAAAAATGTTGGTGAGTTATAGGTTTAACCTATATATATATCAAATCATAATAATAGACCACAAAATTTCATATTTCAATACACATCCCATACATAGAGATAAAAATTATTCATATGGTGAACACCTGGTAACCGACATTAACAAGATGCATATATAAGAATATCCCCATCATTCTGGGACACCCTTCGGATATGATATAAATTTCGAAGTACTAAAGCATTCGGTACTTTGGATGGGGCTTGTTGGGCCCGATAGATCTATCTTTAGGATTCGCGTCAATTAGGGTGTCTGTTCCATAATTCTTAGATTACCAGACTTAATAAAAAGGGGCATATTCGATTTCGATAATTCAACCATAGAATGTAGTTTCACGTACTTGTGTCTATTTTGTAAATCATTTATAAAACCTGCATGTATTCTCATCCCAAAAATATTAGATTTTAAAAGTGGGACTATAACTCACTTTCACAGATTTTTACTTCGTCGGGAAGTAAGACTTGGCCACTGGTTGATTCACGAACCTATAACAATATATACATATATATATCAAAGTATGTTCAAAATATATTTACAACACTTTTAATATATTTTGATGTTTTAAGTTTATTAAGTCAGCTGTCCTCGTTAGTAACCTACAACTAGTTGTCCACAGTTAGATGTATAGAAATAAATCGATAAATATTATCTTGAATCAATCCATGACCCAGTGTATACGTATCTCAGTATTGATCACAACTCAAACTATATATATTTTGGAATCAACCTCAACCCTGTATAGCTAACTCCAACATTCACATATAGAGTGTCTATGGTTGTTCCGAAATATATATAGATGTGTCGACATGATAGGTTGAAACATTGTATACGTGTCTATGGTATCTCAAGATTACATAATATACAATACAAGTTGATTAAGTTATGGTTGGAATAGATTTGTTACCAATTTTCACGTAGCTAAAATGAGAAAAATTATCCAATCTTGTTTTACCCATAACTTCTTCATTTTAAATCCGTTTTGAGTGAATCAAATTGCTATGGTTTCATATTGAACTCTATTTTATGAATCTAAGCAGAAAAAGTATAGGTTTATTGTCCGAAAAATAAGTTACAAGTCGTTTTTGTAAAGGTAGTCATTTCAGTCGAAAGAACAACGTCTAGATGACCATTTTAGAAAACATACTTCCACTTTGAGTTTAACCATAATTTTTGGATATAGTTTCATGTCCATAATAAAAATCATTTTCTCTGAATAACAACTTTTAAATCAAAGTTTATCATAGTTTTTAATTAACTAACCCAAAACAGCCCGCGGTGTTACTACGACGGCGTAAATCCGGTTTTACGGTGTTTTTCGTGTTTCCAGGTTTTAAATCATTAAGTTAGCATATCATATAGATATAGAACATGTGTTTAGTTGATTTTAAAAGTCAAGTTAGAAGGATTAACTTTTGTTTGCGAACAAGTTTAGAATTAACTAAACTATGTTCTAGTGATTACAAGTTTAAACCTTCGAATAAGATTGCTTTATATGTATGAATCGAATGATGTTATGAACATCATTACTACCTTAAGTTCCTTGGATAAACCTACTGGAAAAGAGAAAAATGGATCTAGCTTCAATGGATCCTTGGATGGCTCGAAGTTCTTAAAGCAGAATCATGACACGAAAACAAGTTCAAGTAAGATCATCACTTGAAATAAGATTGTTATAGTTATAGAAATTGAACCAAAGTTTGAATATGATTATTACCTTGTATTAGAATGATAACCTACTGTAAGAAACAAAGATTTCTTGAGGTTGGATGATCACCTTACAAGATTGGAAGTGAGCTAGCAAACTTGAAAGTATTCTTGATTTTATGAAACTAGAACTTTTGGAATTTATGAAGAACACTTAGAACTTGAAGATAGAACTTGAGAGAGATCAATTAGATGAATAAAATTGAAGAATGAAAGTGTTTGTAGGTGTTTTTGGTCGTTGGTGTATGGATTAGATATAAAGGATATGTAATTTTGTTTTCATGTAAATAAGTCATGAATGATTACTCATATTTTTGTAATTTTATGAGATATTTCATGCTAGTTGCCAAATGATGGTTCCCACATGTGTTAGGTGACTCACATGGGCTGCTAAGAGCTGATAATTGGAGTGTATATACCAATAGTACATACATCTAAAAGCTGTGTATTGTACGAGTACGAATACGGGTGCATACGAGTAGAATTGTTGATGAAACTGAACGAGGATGTAATTGTAAGCATTTTTGTTAAGTAGAAGTATTTTGATAAGTGTATTGAAGTCTTTCAAAAGTGTATAAATACATATTAAAACACTACATGTATATACATTTTAACTGAGTCGTTAAGTCATCGTTAGTCGTTACATGTAAGTGTTGTTTTGAAACCTTTAGGTTAACGATCTTGTTAAATGTTGTTAACCCAATGTTTATAATATCAAATGAGATTTTAAATTATTATATTATCATGATATTATCATGTATGAATATCTCTTAATATGATATATATATACATTAAATGTCTTTACAACGATAATCGTTACATATATGTCTCGTTTAAAAATCATTAAGTTAGTAGTCTTGTTTTTACATATGTAGTTCATTGTTAATATACTTAATGATATGTTTACTTATCATAGTATCATGTTAACTATATATATCCATATATATGTCATCATATAGTTTTTACAAGTTTTAACGTTCGTGCATCACCGGTCAACTTGGGTGGTCAATTGTCTATATGAAACATATTTCAATTAATCAAGTCTTAACAAGTTTGATTGCTTAACATGTTGGAAACATTTAATCATGTAAATATCAATCTCAATTAATATATATAAACATGGAAAAGTTCGGGTCACTACACAAGAGCACGAAGAACATTTGAGAAAAGTGCTAGAGTTGTTGAGGAAAGAAAAACTGTACGCTAAGTTTTCAAAGTGTGCATTTTGGTTGCAAGAAGTTCAATTCCTCGGTCACATAGTGAACAAAGAAGGTATTCAGGTGGATTCGGTAAAGATTGAAACCGTTGAAAAGTGGGAAACCCCTAAAACTCCGAAGCATATACGCCAATTTTTAGAACTGGCTGGTTACTACAGAAGATTCATCCAAGATTTTTCCAAAATAGCAAAACCCTTGACCGCATTAACGCATAAAGGGAAGAAATTCGAATGGAAGGATGAACAAGAAAAAGCGTTTCAATTGTTGAAGAAAAAGTTAACTACGGCACCTATATTTTCATTGCCTGAAGGGAATGATGATTTTGTGATATATTGTGACGCCTCAAAGCAAGGTCTCGGTTGTGTATTAATGCAACGAACGAAGGTAATTGCTTATGCGTCCAGACAATTGAAGATTCACGAGCAAAATTATACGACACACGATTTGGAATTAGGCGTTGTTGTTTTTGGATTAAAGACTTGGAGGCACTATTTATATGGGGTCAAAAGTATTATATATACTGATCACAAAAGTCTTCAACACATATTTAATCAGAAACAACTGAACATGAGGCAGCGTAGGTGGATTGAGTTATTGAATGATTACGATTTCGAGATTCGTTACCACCCAGGGAAGGCGAATGTGGTAGCCGACGCTTTGAGTAGAAAGGACAGAGAACCTATACGGGTAAAAGCTATGAATATAATTATTCGTACTAACCTTACTACTCAAATGAAGGAGGTCCAACAGGGAGTTGTAAAAGAAGGAAAGTTGAAGAATGAAATACCAAAGGATCGGAGAAACATCTAAATATTCGACAAGACGGAACCCGGTATAGGGCTGAAAGAATTTGGGTACCAAAGTTTGGAGATGTAAGAGAAAAGGTACTTAAGGAAGCACATAAAACTAGATATTCAATACATCCCGGAGCGGGGAAGATGTACAAAGATCTCAAGAAACACTTTTGGTGGCCGGGTATGAAAGCCGATATTGCTAGATACGTAGGAGAATGTTTGATGTGTTCTAAGGTCAAAGCCGAACATTAAAAACCATCAGGTCTACTTCAATAACCCAAAATCCCAGAATGGAAATGGGAAAACATTACCATGGATTTCATTACTAAATTGCCAAGGACTGCAAGTGGTTATGATACTATTTGGGTAATAGTCGATCGTCTCACCAAGTCAGCACACTTTCTGCCAATAAGAGAAGATGATAAAATGGAGAAGTTAGCACGACTATACTTGAAGGAAGTTGTCTCCAAACATGGAATACCAGTCTCTATTATCTCTGATAGGGATGGCAGATTTGTTTCAAGATTCTGGCAGACGTTACAACAAGCATTAGGGACTCGTCTAGACATGAGTACTGCCTATCATCCATAAACTGATGGGCAGAGCGAAAGGATGATACAAATGCTTGAAGACATGCTACGAGCATGTGTTATTGATTTTGGAAACGGTTGGGATCGACATCTACCATTAGCAGAGTTTTCCTACAACAACAGTTACCATTCGAGTATTGAGATTGCGCTGTTTGAAGCACTCTATGGTAGAAAGTGCAGGTCTCCGATTTTTTGGAGTGAAGTGTGGGATAGACAAATTACCGGTCCGGAGATAATTCAAGAAACTACCGAGAAGATCATTCAAATTCAATAACAGTTGAAAACCGCTCAAAGTCGACAGAAGAGCTACGCGAACATTAAAAGAAAAGATATAGAATTTGAAATTGGAGAGATGGTCATGCTTAAAGTTTCACCTTGGAAAGGCGTTGTTCGATTTGGTAAACGAGGGAAACTAAATCCAAGGTACATTGGACCATTCAAGATTATTGATCGTGTCGGACCAGTAGCTTATCGACTTGAGTTACCTCAACAACTCGCGGCTGTACATAACACTTTCCATGTCTCAAATTTGAAAAAATGTTTTTCTAAAGAAGATCTCACTATTCCGTTAGACGAAATCCAAATCAACGAAAAACTTCAATTAATCGAAGAACCCGTCGAAATAATGGATCATGAGGTTAAGAGACTTAAGCAAAACAAGATACCAATTGTTAAGATTCGATGGAATGCTAGTAGAGGACCCAAGTTCACCTGAGAGCGTAAAGATTAGATAAGGAAGAAATACCCACACCTATTCCCAGAAGATTCATCAACACCTTCAACAGCTTAAAATTTCGGGACGAAATTTATTTAACGGGTAGGTACTGTAGTGACCCAAACTTTTCCATGTTTATATATATTAAATGAGATTGATATTTACATGATTAAATGTTTCCAACATGATAAGCAATCAAACTTGTTAAGACTTAATTATTTGAAATGAGTTTCATATAGACAATTGACCACCCAAGTTGACCGGCGATTCACGAATGTTAAAACTTGTAAAAACTATATGATGATACATATAGGGAGATATATTTGTAGTTAACATGATATTATGATAAGTAAGTATCTCACTAGGTATATTAACAATGAGTTATATACATAAAAATGAGATTACTAAGTTAAGAAACACGAAACGATATATATAACGATTATCATTATAACAACGTCTTACTAAATAAATATGTATCATATTAAGATATTGTTACACTATATTTAACATGATAAAATGATAATTAAGTAAATCATTAAGTGTGTTAACAATGAACTACATATGTAAAAACAAGACTACTAACTTAAGGATTTCGAAACGAGACATATATGTAATGATTATCGTTGTAACGACATTTTAATGTATATATATCATATTAAGATATATTCATACATCATAATATCATGATAATATAATAATTTAACATCTCATTTGAGTATAATAACAATGGATTAATTACATTTAACAAGATCGTTAAATTAAAGGTCTCAAAACAACACTTACATGTAACGACTAACGGTGATTTAACGACTCAGTTAAAATGTATATACATGTAGTGTATTAAGATGTATTAATACACTTTTGAAAGACTTCATGACACATATCAAAGTACTTCTACTTAACAAAAATGCTTACAATTACATTCTCGTTCATTTTCATCAACAATTTTACTCGTATGCACCCGTATTCGTACTCGTACAATACACAGCTCCTAGATGTATATACTATTGGTATATACACTAAATCATCAGCTCCTTAGTAGCCCATGTGAGTCATTAAATATATGGGAACCATCATTTGGCAACTAGCATTAATGATTACACAAAATTATAAAAATATTATAAATCATTCATGAATTATTTACATGAAAACAAAATTACACATCCTTTATATCTAATCCATATACCAACGACGAAAAATACCTACAAACACTTTCATTCTTCAATTTTCTTCATCTAATTGATCTCTCTCAAGTTTTATCTTCAAGTTCTAAGTGTTTTTCATAAATTCCACAAGTTCTAGTTTCATAAAATCAAGAATACTTCCAAGTTTACTAGCTCACTTCCAATCTTGTAAAGTGATCATCCAACCTCAAGATTCTACTTCAAGAACTTTTATATACAAACTTTGATTCAATTCCTATAACTATAACTATCTTAATTTGAGTGAAAATCTTACTTGAACTTGTTTTCGTGTCATGATTCCACTTCAAGAACTTTCAAGCCATCCAAGATCCTTTGAAGCTAGATCATTTCTTGTCACTTCCAGTAGGTTTACCTACTAAAGTTTAGGTAGTAATTATGTTCATAACATCATTCGATTCACACATATAAAACTTTCTTATTCGAAGATTTGAACATGTAATCACTAGAACAAAGTTTAGTTAATTCTAAATTTGTTCGCAAACAAAGTTAATCCTTCTAAATTGACTTTTAAAATCAACTAAACACATGTTCTATATCTATATGATATGCTAACTTAATAATTTAAAACCTGAAAACACGAAGAACACCGTAAAACCGGACATACGCCGTCGTAGTAAACCCGGGGGCTGTTTTGGGTTAGAAAAATAAAAACTATCTTAATCTTTGAATTGGAAGTTTGTTTTTTGGAAAAATGATATTTCATATGAACATGATACTATATCCAAAAATCATGGTTAAACACAAAGTGGAAGTATGTTTTTCAAAATGGTCATCAAGATGTCGTTCTTTCGACGGAAAAGACTATCTCTTTAGTAAATGACTTGTAACCTGTATTTTTGAAACAACCCAACCCGTATTCCATACGATAAATTTTTTTTTTTTTATAATACACATTTATGCGCCAATTAAATATGTAAACCATTTCACGAGTTCCATTTAAACGTACAACGATTTAGATGTTTACAAAAGGCACGAAGGCCATTAATTAAGTTCAATACAAGTTTGACCCCCTACAATGATAGTTTATAATCCAAACAACACTCGAGTATGGTTTGGGACTAAACTACGCAAAATGTCAGGCCAACTTCAAAAGCTATCCCAAAAGCACCCCTTGTCAACATAAACGGGAGACAACTAATCCAGCCGTATGCCCTTACCCTTGTCCAAGCCGGAACCTATAAAATGGTAAACAACGAGAGGGTAAGCAATGCTTAGTGAGTGCAAAAATTATACATACATATATATAACCTATCCATTTGCAATCACAATACCAAATACCTCATACGAACTTGTAACTCAATTAGCATGTCAACATACCCGTAACACTAACAAGTCGTACATTATCACACCACCTCATTAGCATATACTCAACTCAATATATTTTATATGCTAAACAAACAACAATCTCAATATGGTTAACCAATAACGCTATAGTGCTACCGGCTCATGGTTCACACCATACGCATTTGAGTCATACTCGTTTATAGTGCTACCGGCTCGTGGTTCACACTCGATGCTACCGGCTCGTGGTTCACATCTTAGTTTATAGTGCTACCGGCTCGTGCTTCACACTCGATGCTACCGGCTCGTGGTTCACATCTTAGTTTATAGTGCTACCGGCTGGTGGTTCGCACTCGATGCTACCGGCTCGTGGTTCACATCCCATCCCACACATGTTATGGCACTACCGGCACGTGGTTCATACCATAACATTCACAAATAAACATGCCATATACATGAACGCATAATTATTCCACTAACCTTGTTACAAGATGATGATTTAGCACTTCCGAGCTTCAACGCAATGTACCTAAATCATTAAGTGCACATTCAATTTCACAACTAGTGGGATTAACCACAATAATTCCACTTGAGCATTTAATGACCCAAATTGCATTAAATGACTCAACTACTCACAACCGCCCATACATGGCCAAGACTCGACTTTAATCACTAAGACTAGTGAATTAAAGTCTATTAACTTCAATTAACATAAAACTTAGGGTAATCCATACCCATTTCATCCCATTAGGTCAACTAGTACATTTTGACCCATTTTATCTCACTTAAACTCACAATCAAGTCAAACTTACCCATTAACCCTTCTTTCATAAATATTAAAGTGCATTAGTGACTAACAACACCAATTGACACTTACAACCTCAAATCACAAGGCCAAAACCCTAGATTGTGGCTATTAGGGTTTCATTACAACAACATAACCCAAACTCACCCATTTTACCACCAAATGGGTCTTACAAATCTCTAGTACCCAAAACCCTAGTCATTAACCAATTAAAACTCAAAACTTAGAGTTAGAACTTACCGAGACTATCAACGCATAGCTAGAGACACAAGGAACAACTTTAAATCTCGCTCCAAAGATCAACCCTCAATCCTTCACTCTCAAATCTCACTTATAATTCAAATGGGTTTTAAGTTTCGGGAGAGAAAATGGACAGAAAAGAGAAAAAGAAATGAATTAAAAGGATATGTGGTGGAGAGTTAATGCTTCCATCAGATCCACATGTCAATTTACCAATTTACCCCTCAAAGTCATTTAATTGGAGCTAAAACCGGAATTTGTCCAGCAGATTTGCCGCAGCGCAGCCCAAATGTCGCGTCGCGACATATCGAAAGAAAATGAACCCTTCTTAACCCTACTTCTGATCCAGAATTGCTTTATGTGTCACGGCGCGACCCTGTTTGTCGCGGCGCGGCATTAGCCGTCATCTGGACACCTCGACAACCTTAAACGAATTTTGATTTTATTTGATTCGCACACTTAAAACCCGCTTCCTACATTCGCCTAAACTTCAACAATAGTCTCATAAGACTCAACGCTATCAAAGCCCATGTATATACTTGTAGGCGTACACATTATCAAGTATATATATATATATATATATATATATATATATATATATATATATATATATATATATATATATATATATATATACATATCTACTCATATATCTATACAATTACGCATAATCTAGCGAGTTACAACGTACAAATGATTAAGTATGTACCTTTCGATACGTACGGGAAAACGGGGTGTTACAACTCTCCCCCACTTGAATCGGAGCGCGTCCTCGCGATCCAAGCCGCATGACAAGAAGGAAGATAAACCAACACGAATTCTTCGGGCTCCCAAGTAAACTCGGAACCCTTACTACGATGCCATTGAACTTTAAAAGTCCTAACCTCTTTACGTCTCAACCTTTTGACCTTCTCATCAAGTATGGCAATCGGTTCCTCGATATACTTTAACTTATTATTTAGCTCAATCTCGTCTAATGGCATCCAAGATGAATCATCCGCAAGACACTTACGGAGATGGGAAACATGAAATGTATTATGGATCCGCGCAAGCTCTTCGGGTAATTCCAAATGATACGCGACTTCACCAACACGAGCTAAAACCTTAAATGGTCCAATAAACCGAGGAGCTAACTTTCCTCGTTTTCGAAATCGAATAATACCCTTCCATGGCGAAACCTTAAGCATCACCATGTCACCTTCTTGAAATTCGATCATTCGTCTAAGCTTGTAGGCATATGACTTTTGCCAATCTTGAGCCTTTTTCAAATGCTCTCGAATAATACCAATTTTGCTATTCGTCTCTAAGACCAAATCGGTACTTCCGATTTCCTTTTGTCCCACTTCACCCCAACAAATCGGGGTTCGACACCTACGCCCATAAAGCATCTCATAAGGTGGCATCCCAATACTAGTATGATAACTATTATTGTACGAGAATTCCACCAAAGGTAAGTGCTCGTCCCAACTACCACCAAAATCAATAATGCACGCTCGTAACATATCTTCCAATGTTTGATTCGTACGTTCGGTTTGACCATCCGTTTGAGGATGATACGCCGTGCTCAACTTCAATTGCGTACCCATATCCTCATGAAACGTTTCCCAAAATCGAGATGTAAAACGAGTATCTCTATCCGAAACAATCGATATAGGAACACCGTGTCGAGAGATGACTTCCTTGATAAACAACTTAGCCAAGGTCTCCGACGATATCGCGTCCTTAATGGGAAGAAACAAAGCACTCTTCGTCAGTCGATCAACTATAACCCAAATCGAATCAAACTGGGTTCTCGCCGTTTTAGGTAACTTTGTAATGAAATCCATGGTAATGTGCTCCCATTTCCATTTCGGGATTTCTAACGGTTGTAACTTACCATACGGCTTTTGGTGTTCGCCCTTAACTTGCAAACACGTGACGCATTGCTCAACATACTTCACAACATCACGTTTCATGCCCGGCCACCAATAATCTTTCTTTAAGTCAAGATACATTTTCGTTGCGCCCGGATGAATGGAATACTTTGACTTATGTGCTTCATCTATTAGCACTTGTCGATAATCTTCCATCTTAGGCACCGACACTCTTCCTTGGAAAGAAAACAAACCCCGCGAGCCCATAGTAATGAACTCCGATTGTCCCACAATTCGCTCCGTATGCTTGTTGTGAACGTAAGCCTCTATTTGAATCATGGCGAGTTTTTCAAGAAAATCGTTAGTAATAATCATACGTAACAATCCCAATCGTAACGCCGGGTGATGACTCTTCCGACTGAACGCATCCGCGACCACATTCGCCTTGCCCGGATGATAAAGTATCTCACAATCATAGTCTTTTACCACATCCATCCACCTACGTTGACGATAATTCAAATCTCGTTGATTAAAGAGATGTTTCAAACTCTTATAATCCGAATAAATCGTACACTTGACACCATACAAGTAATGGCGCCAAATTTTCAACGCATGCACAACCACCGCCAACTCAAGATCATGAGTCGGATATCTCGTCTCGTGTTCCTTTAATTGTCGAGAGGCATAAGCGATGACTTTACCCCTTTGCATTAGAACACACCCGAGTCCATTTAACGAGGCATCACAATAAACAGTCATGTCTTCCACCCCTTCCGGCAAAACTAACACCAAAGCTTGACACAACTTCTCCTTTAACAATTGAAAAGCAATTTCTTGCTCGTTCTCCCAATTAAATCTCGCATTCTTCCTTGTCAATTTCGTCAACGAAGAAGCGATCTTAGAAAAGTCTTGGATAAACCGACGATAATAACCGGCCAATCCGAGAAAACTTCGGACCTCCGTAGGCGTAGTCAGTTGTCTCCAACTCTTCACCGTCTCTATCTTCCCCGGATCTTCCTGAATACCGTCTTTATTCACAATGTGACTAAGGAATTGAACTTCCCTTAGCCAAAATTCACATTTGGAGAACTTAGCATACAACTTCTCCTTTCGTAACTTCTTCAATACTTCACGCAAATGACGTTCATGCTCGTTCATACTTTTCGAGTAGACTAGTATGTCGTCAATGAACACAATCACCGACTTGTCCAACATAGGTTGGCACACTCGGTTCATAAGATCCATGAATGCCGCCGGTGCATTCGTAAGACCAAAAGGCATAACTACGAACTCAAAATGCCCATAACGCGTTCGAAAAGCCGTTTTCTCAATATCTTCCTCACGGACCCGCATTTGGTGATAGCCGGACCGTAGGTCGATTTTAGAGAAATACGTTGCACCTTGGAGTTGGTCAAACAAATCGTCAATCCGAGGTAACGGATAACGATTCTTGATCGTCACTTTATTTAACTCCCGATAATCGATGCACATCCGCATACTACCATCCTTCTTTTTCACGAATAAGACCGGAGCGCCCCATGGCGAAGCACTCGGTCGAATAAAACCCTTCTCAAGCAACTCTTGGGTTTGATTTATCAACTCTTGCATTTCCGTTGGTGCTAAACGATAAGGAGTTTTAGCAATGGGAGTAGCTCCCGGAACCAACTCAAGGCGAAATTCAACTTGTCTTTCCGCCGGAACACCCGGTAACTCGTCCAGAAAAACGTCTTCGAATTCACTAACCACCGGAATTTCACGAATAGGTGGTGACTCATCACGAGCATCAACAACATGGGCAAAAAAAACCATGCCACCACTAACAAGAAAACGACGTGCCCGTGCAAAAGTGCATATCGGCACAAGTCTTCTTCGTTTATCACCGTGAATAATTAACTCTCCCCCACTTGGGGTCTTCACACGTATAAACTTTTCATGGCATGCAATATCGGTTCTATTTCAATCGAGCCAATCCATACCAAAAACGATATCAAAATCACCCAAAGTCATTGGAATGAGATCGATTTTAAAATTTTCGGCACCAAACACAACATTACAATTCTTACACAAATCAACCACTAGCACCGTCTTGCCGTCTGCTATTTCGACTTCTACCGGACGACTTAACTTAGCTAACGGTCTATCAAGTTTAGGCACAAATTTTGGAGACACAAACGACAAATTTGCACTGCTATCAAATAAAATCCTTGCCGGATTAGAATTAACCATGAAAGTACCTGAGACTACTTCGTTTAATTGTTTGGCTTGGTCATTGGTCATCAAATAGTTGTGACCCCTAGCCGTGTCTGCCGCTTTCTCTAACCGCTTAACGTTATCATTATTCAAATCGGGGCATTCCTGCCTCTTGTGCCCCTCTTTACCACAATTAAAGCAAGTGACTTTGGTTGACGCCTTGGTGCAATCACGGGCCATGTGTCCTCTTTGATTACAATTATAACACGTGGGCCCGAAACCCCCGTAAGAACCCTTCTTCACACTATTAACGCTTTCGAAGCCTTTCTTGTTCTTTTTATTGGAAAAGTTCGAATGACTCGAACCTTTAAACTTTCTTTTAGAAAAAGTGAAATCACTCTTCCTTGGAACCTCCGGCTCAAAACCCCGAGCCAACTCGAATAGCTCTTCAAAAGTCTTAGCCATTCCCCACCTAATGTTACCCTTTAACTCGTCGTTCAAGGTACGGTAGAAATCTTTCATTAGCTTGTGATCGTCCCCAACATATTCCGGGCAAAAACTAGTCTTTGCCAAAAAGGTAGACTTGAGAGTAACCAAGTCCATTGAACCTTGTTGCAAATGATGCAACTCGTCCCGGATTCTATCAAGGTCGGAAGAAGTTCGGTATTCTTGGAAAAATTCCTTCTTAAACTCCTCCCATGTCAAACTCATACATTGCTCTTCACCGTATAAATTGATTTTATTGTCCCACCACAACTTGCCTTCTTCACGTA
This sequence comes from Rutidosis leptorrhynchoides, assembly GCF_046630445.1. Lineage (NCBI taxonomy): Eukaryota > Viridiplantae > Streptophyta > Magnoliopsida > Asterales > Asteraceae > Rutidosis > Rutidosis leptorrhynchoides. The sequence goes on along the minus strand of NC_092336.1, from coordinate 358,328,818 downwards.
ACATGCTTGACCCATATCTCGTCTTCTTCTCGGGAGGACACTATGCGGTACGGAACGCTCCCTCGATATCAGAAATCCAACAAGTGCTTTTCAATGGATCCCTCACCCCATTAAACATCAGAGGTTGAGTATCCTTGAAATTCTTGTAGTGGAAGTCCCGCCTTCCTTCACCTCCTTCACCGTGAGGATAAATGTTTCTAGCATCAAGGGCCTCTTCGATAGTGGCCTTCATTTGTTCATTTATCAAATCGGTCACTTACCCATCGACCGAATCTTGGAAGACCTTTCGGATGTCCGTAAGAAAATCCGCTTTTAACTTTTTAAAGACGGCCTCAACCTTAGCCGAAAATTTGGCGTCCTCGCTCGTACTTCCGTTATCATGATCAGGACCGTTTCTCATCTTCATTCTATAAAACGGAATAGGTTAAACCATGTAACAAAAAGACATAACACGTAAGTATATACATGTACACCACACTACCCCATCTTGCTCAACAATCGTCGTACATTACTCGTTTGACACGATTTGCACCCGTAACGACGGTAGCTAATCGTTGTTACGCGAGCACGTCTCATTAACTCCCTAGTACAACGTCCGTCTTGCTTGATGATTGCTAAACACAATACAAAACAATTAGCACAAGGTTAGTTCACATAAACCAAGGCACTAACAATTCCCGATTAGACCCAAAGTCCTACAAGTTCCGCATAAAGCGCTCACACAATAAAGCCCAAGTCTAGGCACCTATCTCAAGTCGCCTAAATCCCTTAGACCATGCTCTGATACCACTTGAAACAACCCAACCCGTATTCCATACGATAAAATTTTTTTTTTATAATACACATTTATGCGCCAATTAAATATGTAAACCATTCCACGAGTTCCATTTAAACGTACAACGATTTAGATGTTTACAAAAGGCACGAAGGCCATTAATTAAGTTCAATACAAGTTTGACCCCCTACAATGATAGTTTATAATCCAAACGACACTCGAGCATGGTTTGGGACTAAACCACCCAAAACGTCAGGCCAACTTCAAAAGCTATCCCAAAAGCACCCCTTATCAACATAAACGGGAGATAACTAATCCAGCCGTATGCCCTTACCCTTGTCCAAGCCGGAACCTATAAAATGTTAAACAACGAGAGGGTAAGCAATGCTTAGAGAGTGCAACAATTATACATACAAATATATAACCTATCCATTTGCAATCACAATACCAAATACCTCATACGAACTTGTAACTCAATTAGCATGTCAACATACCCGTAACACTAACAAGTCGTACATTATCACACCACCTCATTAGCATATACTCAACTCAATATATTTTATATGCTAAACAAACAAAAATCTCAATATGGTTAACCAATAACGCTATGGTGCTACCGGCTCGTGGTTCACAACGTACGCATTTGAGTCATACTCATTTATAGTGCTACCAGCTCGTGGTTCACACTCGATGCTACCAGCTCGTGGTTCACATCTTAGTTTATAGTGCTACCGGCTCGTGGTTCACATTCGATGCTACCGGCTCGTGGTTCACATCTTAGTTTATAGTGCTACCGGCTCATGGTTCGCACTCGATGCTACCGGCTCGTGGTTCACATCCCATCCCACACATGTTATGGCACTACCGGCACGTGGTTCATACCACAACATTCACAAATAAACACGCCATATACATGAACGCATAATTATTCCACTAACCTTGTCACAAGATGATGATTTAGCACTTCCGAGCTTCAACGCAATGTACCTAAATCATTAAGTGCACATTCAATTTCACAACTAGTGGGATTAACCACAATAATTCCACTTGAGCATTTAATGACCCAAATTGCATTAAATGACTCAACTACTCACAACCGCTCATACATGGCCAAGACTCGACTTTAATCACTAAGACTAGTGAATTAAAGTCTATTAACTTCAATTAACACAAAACTTAGGGTAATCCATACCCATTTCATCCCATTAGGTCAACTAGTACATTTTGACCCATTTTATCTCACTTAAACTCACAATCAAGTCAAACTTACCCATTAACCCTTCTTTCATAAATATTAAAGTGCATTAGTGACTAACAACACCAATTGACACTTACAACCTCAAATCACAAGGCCAAAACCCTAGATTGTGGCTATTAGGGTTTCATTACAACAACATAACCCAAACTCACCCATTTTACCACCAAATGGGTCTTACAAATCTCTAGTACCCAAAACCCTAGTCATTAACCAATTAAAACTCAAAACTTAGAGTTATAACTTACCGAGACTATCAACGCGTAGCTAGAAAGAGACACAAGGAACAACTTTAAATCTAGCTCCAAAGATCAACCCTCAATCCTTCACTCTCAAATCTCATTTATAATTCAAATGGGTTTTAAGTTTTGGGAGAGAAAATGGAGAGAAAAGAGAATAAGAAATGAATTAAAAGGATATGTGGTGGAGAGTTAATGCTTCCATCAGATCCACATGTCAATTTACCAATTTGCCCCTCAAAGTCATTTAATTGGAGCAAAAACCAGAATCTGTCCAGCAGATTTGCCGCGGCGCAGCCCAAATGTCGCGGCGCGACATATCGAAGGAAAATGAACCCTTCTTAACCCAACTTCTGATCCAGAATTGCTTTATGTGTCGCGGCGCGACCCTGTTTGTCGCGGCGCAGCATTAGCAGTCACCTGGACACCTCGACAACCTTAAACGAATTTTGATTTTATTTAATTCGCACACTTAAAACCCGCTTCCTACATTCGCCTAAACTTCAACAATAGTCTCATAAGACTCAACGCTATCAAAGCCCATGTATACACTTGTAGGTGCACACATTATCAAGTATATATATATTTACATATCTACTCATATATCTATACAATTACGCATAATCTAGCGAGTTACAACGTACAAATGATTAAGTATGTACCTTTCGATACGTACGGGAAAACGGGGTGTTACAATTTTCGACTATAAACTTATACTTTTTCTGTTTAGATTCATAAAATTAAGTTCAATATGAAGCCATAGCAACTTGAATCACTCAAAACGGATTTAAAACGAAGAAGTTATGGGTAAAACAAAATTGGAAAATTTTACTTTTTGTAGCTACGAAAACTTTATAACAAATCCATATTAATCATATCCTAGCTAACTTATATTGTATTATACATGTATTATGTAATCTTGGGATACCATAGACACGTATACAATGTTTTGACATATCATATCGACCCATGTATATATATTATTTGGAACAACCATAGACACTCTATATGCAGTAATGCTGGAGTTAGCTATACAGGGTTCAGGCTGATTCCAAAAATATATATACTTTGAGTTGTGATCTAGCCTGAGACGTGTATACACTGGGTTGTGGATTGATTCAAGATAATATGTATTGATTTATTTCTGTACATCTAACTGTGGACAACTAGTTGTAGGTTACTAACGAGGACAGCTGACTTAATAAACTTAAATCATTAAAACGTAATAAAAAATGTTGTGAATATATTTCAATCATACTTTGATGTATATGTACATATTGTTATAGGTTCGTGAATCGACCAATGGCCAAGTCTTATTTTCCGACGAAGGAAAGATCTGTGAAAGTGAGTTATAGTTCCACTTTTAAAATCTATTATTTTGGGATGAGAATACATGCAGTTTATAAATGTTTTGCAAAATAGACACAAGTAATCGAAACTACTTTCTATGTTGGATTATCGAACCGAATATGCCCCTTTTTAGCTTGGTAGCCTAAGAATTAGGAAAATGGCCCCTAATTGACGCGAATCCTAAAGATAGATCTATTTGGCCCAACAAGCCTCATCCGAGTACGGATGCTTTAGTACTTCGATTTATCATATCCGATGAGAGTCCCGGAATGATGGAGATATTCTATATGCATCCTGTTAAGGTCTGTTACCAGGTGTTCAATATATGAATGAATTTTTATCTCTATGCAGTTTGCGAAATGCCTGATATGAGATGTATATTTATGGAAAAATGAAATCTTGTGGTCTATTATTATGATTTAATAATATATAGGTTAAACCTATAACTCACCAACATTTTTGTTGACGTTTTAAGCATGTTAATTCTCAGGTGATTATTAAGAGCTTCCGTTGTTGCATACTAAAATAAGGACAATATTTGGAGTCCATGCTTGTATGATATTGTGTAAAAACGGCATTCAAGAAACTTATTTTGATGTAATATATTTTTATTGTAAACCATTATGTAATGGTCGTGTGTAAACGATATATTTTAGATTATCATTATTTGATAATCTACGTAATGCTTTTAAACCGTTATCGATAAAATGAAGGTTATGGTTGTTTTAAAAATGAATGCAGTCTTTGAAAAATGTCTCATATAGAGGTCAAAACCTCGCGAAGAAATCAATTAATATGGAACGTTTATAATCAATATGTACGGGACATTTCAGATACCAAGAGCATAATGCCGAAGATTTATCAAATCCCCAATCCAAGCCCGAGTAGTCAAACCCACTCTGTCATAAGCTCAAGCACTCATAAGCATCTAGTCTATCAACTACATAGCCTCAAGCCAAATGGTATCTATATAAGGTAAACAACGAGAGAGGTAAGCTAATGCTTAGTGAATGCAATAATCATACATATACATATATAATCCACTTACTTGAAAACACTTACACACATACCGCATGCAAGTTAACAATCCAATTAGCATACTATAACAATGTATAACGCTAAATACCGCCAATGCACAACATGCTAGCAACCAATTTGCATACAATCTCAATGTAAAAATTCTAAATAAACAACACACACACACAATATGGTTAACTAATAATAGACTATGGTGTTAGCGGCTCTTGGTTCATACCATAACGCCATGCTATGTAGCTACTGGCTGTTGGTTCACACTCTAACACAAAGGCCATGATGCTACCGGCTCTTGTTCACATCATAACACCAAACCATACACTCGATATAGTGCTATGGGATCTTGGTTCACACCATAACGCCAAATGCTATGATGCTACCGGCTCTTTGGTTCACAGCATAACACACCCATTACACACATGCTATGGTACTACCGGCACTTGTTCATACCATAGCACAAATGAGGTATCGAACACGCGAACTTTAAACCCATATTGTGCACCCACGACACGATGTGGTATTGAACACACGAACTTTAAACCCACATTTTGCGCCAATGACATGATGTGATATCGAACACGCAACTTTAACTCACATCACATCTCACACAAGTAAATACACAATATACATACACGTATAATTATTCCACTCACCTTGAAGCGCATAAAAGTCAAATGTATGCACAATCACCGCCATCAAGACCGAGCAGGAAACCACATATATCATACATAGGCGCAATATACGCATAAATATCAATTATCTAAAAGAGAATCCGACACACATATCCCTTAGCTGAGGGATCACATCTTGCTCTTCAAACCTGCCCATTTGACAACAAATGAGCACAATCAAATTACCACTTCATGTGGTAATTCAAAACCACACCAAAATAGTTATGGCTTACCTAGATTGCACTCGTCCCCAAATAGACCAACCTAGGTCCCGACACTAGATCACTAGCTACTTATTGATCATACTAAAACGTCACTTACACCAATTCTTACAACATACGCAACATTGACCCATATTGCACTTGACTTATGTCAAACTCACCCATAATCACTAATGGCTAGTGATAATGTCACAAAACACCAATTAACACATAAACTAAGTATTTACATACTTGTTTCACCAAAACTTGACCCAAACCTTAGTTTTGACGATAAAATCAAGGTCAACACCCATTTTGACCAACCACATGTTCTTAAGAACATCTTAATCAACCACACACTTCCAATCTAGTGATTAACACCCAATATCATGAAAAATATAACCAAAATTGTCATCTAACCCCAAACCCACAATATTTAGGTTTACATACACAAATCACACACCAAAACCCCTTAATTTAATGAGAAATGGGGTTTATAACCCAACACTAACTCAAACCCTAAATCAAATCAAGAATCAAACATTAAAATTCGGATATAGGGTTTACCTTAGTACCAAAACGAGTCTTAGTAACTAGTATCACCAAGATGCACTAAGATCCATTCCAATTTGGACAAGAATCATCACCTTCATCACTATTTGAAGCTTTCTTTCTCTAAAACCAATTCCTCTCTCTAAATTTAGGGTTTGGTTGGAGATAAATGAAGATAAGAATGAGTTTAGATCTGGCTTTGGGGGTATAAATTTGTCCCCAAGTGAAAAGACCTAAGTGTCCTCATCAATTTTATAATTTTACAAAACAAAACCCACCAGAACACATATGCGCCACATATATTCAATATATGCACCGCATATGGCCTTTAAAAATATATGTGCTGCCTATTATGGCCTCATGCGCCGCATATTTTCGTCTGTCTTCAAGTGGCTCAAAATTACACTACATGTACGCCACATATGGGGTATATATGTAACGTATTTGGTCAGTACATTTCCTTTGTTTTGCCATCTTGGTTCACTTTTAGGCTAATCTTTGTCAATTTTACACTCTTATTGATCAAATATTCACCTTGGAAGCTCATTCGACGTCCAAAAGACTGCATCCGAAAAAAGGTCGTTACACCAAATAGTATAGATCATTCTTTTTCTACCCAGTCCTACCACCTTCTTGGTTTTCAAGTCCGGAATAACACGAAATTCACCACACATGGTGTATCTCTTGTCAACTTTGGTAAAGATAATAAGCCGAATTTGAATGAAGGAACAACCAAAACATCTTTTAACTTCATTTAATTATTTAAATTCATCTGTGTTATGTGAGAAATAACAAATGTGTTTCCATTTGGAAGTTTGATAAGTGGCTTTTGATATCAAATATTTAGGGTTTATCAATTTAGTAGATACATGTGTCATATAGTCAGTTGCACTTGTATCTAAGATCCACTCAATGATAATAGAAGAATTTGTCATAATACCTGCAGCAAAATGATGATCAATTTCATCATATGTGTCTGCAAAATTCTATTGAATTTCAGTCTGTGTCAACTGTGGTAGGCATTTTAACAATTGTTCAAATTGCTCAGACTTAAACACAACACTATTCCCATGAGCATTAACAGCCATTCCTTGCACATTAGTGTAACAACCTCGAATCGGGCCTAATGGTAATGACCATTTTATACTTTGTGTTACTATAAGTGATTTTATAATTATTCGTGTATAGGATAAAATGTATTTTGTGACAAGGGTCACATAACATACTTGTTTTTTTTTTTAAATTGGACCTCATTAGAATCGCTTAATGAGGTGCGTTGTGTTACTGAATAACTGGTAAATACCCGTGTGAGTTGAGATATGGGTTTCCTTCACTTGAAGAAACCCTCATTCCTTTCAATATTTTGTTTTTTGTTCTTTTCCATTTTTGGAAACCTATCACACACACAAACGCATACCAAACACACCCTTCATAAACCCTAATCGTTTATCCTTGTTTATGTGTTAAATCCAACTCTGTAATCGATTCTCTGTGTTTTTAGTAGCATAAACAAGGAAATCATGAATCAATTTCGTGTTTAAATATGCGTTTATGATAACACATGTTTACAATCTTCGGAAATCCACAGATCCAACACACACAAGGCGAAATAAAGTGTATTGGATTTACTAGTGAATATTGAGATGCTTTTTGGGATTGATTGAGTCAAACCACACTAGATGTGTGATTAAATCACACCTATAGTTGTTATTCACCTAATACAAGGTTTTGGACTTGAAGCACAGAGAGAGAATCAACTAAGTTTACCAGATTTGAGTGAAAACAAATGAGAGGCTTAACCTAAAATGAAGAACATAACACTTATATACCCCATACTGACCTGTCTACTGTACGAGCTACATCTCACTCGTATGTGAGCAGACTTAATCGTACAGGTGATCATTCACTCGTGAGATCTTCAATAATTTAGGTTAGGACTCAACTCAGCACAATCGTGCATATGAGATTATCATCTGTATGAGTGAGGCTTCACTCATATGTGTGATCGAGTCTAAAATAGTCAATAACGATATCTTGTACCTGTGATTCACTTTAGACAACCATGAAAAAGATAGATACATATGTAAATAAAGATAGGTAGCATCATATAATCAAAGTAACTAAATAACCGAAGAACATACCATAAGATTATAATAGATGTCTAGGTACTTAATAAAGTGCATTAACAGTTTAATTGTTTTTTTGAAAAATTGGTATTAAAGTGGATTTTCGATCAAATTATGTATTTGATGTGTTGTTTGTGTTGAAAAGATGTTAGTATTAGTTCATACATGTGTTATGTATGTTACTGAATGGTTTTAGTGTTAAAAACAAGCCTAAAATGAGAATTAGTGTGCAAATTGTTGAAAATGTTGTTGCTCTCGATGAACTACATTTGTAGGGATGTAGATTGCAAGCGTACGGATGAGACACCGTAACCGTACAGATTAGGTATGTAATCGTAAGGATACAGATCCCTGTATCTGTACGGATGGGTCCCGTATCCATACGGATGGGGTTCGTATCCGTACGGATGTGTATTAGCATGGTTTAGTTCCATAGCTTACTATTATTGTGTAAATTGTAAGCTGTTGTGATACCTATGCGTCTATTTATGTTTATAACACTACACTGATTTTGTTTATGTTTCTTTCAGGTGATAAAGGAAAAGGCGAAGGCTCGGTAAAATAAGACCTTTGATTTACTGCCTTGTGTATCCAGGTGAGTGGGATCATCCTTTTGGATGTGATTATATAGTGACAAGTGTAGTTCGCAGTCCTATGCTAATTATTAGACTATGTAGTACGAGTCTCTGACTAATGCAAGTTTTTATATGACACCTAGTGGTACCGTCATAGTGCTTTTTGATGGAAGAGGTCAACCCTTTCTTCATATTGTCTTTTTGATGGAAGTGTGTTGGGTCCAAGTGTTACTGATTGGTGGTATAGTTTAAATGAAAAGTGTATCACGTCAGGAGAACTATACCAGTGATTTAGTAATAGAGACTATCGGTAGACTCTATCCCGATTTGCTAGTAGTTGAAGGCCTGTACAAGCTGGTGGTCCTCTTATTGCGTTTATGTGCTCAGTGACCTATGCCTTAAGCTGTACTTGAAGCTTATAGTGATGTCCATATAGATATTTCAATTCAATTAGCGGTACGCTAATTCCCGCACAGTGTTCTTTCCCTGTAGGTGAGGAGTCGCATGTGTTGGGACGGGTGAAGCAGGGTTTTGAATTTATGCTTGACACAATTGTGACTCTAATGTTTTGTATAAACTATATTATAACGAGCATGTAATTAACTAACACCAGTGGTTTTGTGTAACTATATTACTGTGTGTATAATATATAGTGTATAACTTCCGATGTGATATAAATAAGTACGATTTTACAATTAGCAGCGGTCTTCTTAATAACAAACTTAGGTTTAGCATTACTTTGTGTAATAGAAAATTTCTTTGATTGCTTTTACTTGTAATGCCAAACATAATACCTTATCTTTTGCCAACGATTCACTAGTGGATGCCATTTAAATCCATAGATTGAACATTTATCCTTGGAACCAGAACTAGAAGCGAATTTACTATACAGGGCATTAGTCTCAAAAGCACTGAACATTTCACTTTGAGACTCTTCTTGTTGAAACATTGAACAAGATATTTTAACACTAAAAAAGAATTCATAAGCAACATCTGGCTTCTTACGGCACTGTAGTTTTCATCCAAACCATTCAAGATTTGAAATATATGTTGTTCCTCTTTCTGTTGATTAAAACCAATTAAGAAATTTACAATTTCTGGTGTAACTTTAGGAATCCTTGGAAAATCATTCATCGAATCAATCTCTTCCCAAATACACTTCATATTTATATAATATTCACTAATAGAACCACCTTGTTGTGTTCACTAGAATATGTCTACTTATGTCGTTTATATATGCGAGATCAATTGCTAAGTGCAAACCTTTTCTCTAAATGTTTCAAGATTTCCTGTGCAGTACCAACAAACATCATAGATTTAGTTATTGACTCAGAAACATTACTCATAATCCAGCTAATCACCATGTTGTTACATGTATCCCAATATTCAGTTTATCATAACCAATATTTTGGTTATCGTACTAGTAACAAAACATAATTTCCTTTATGTTGATAATGCAATTTCCAGATCACGACGCCATGAACGATAGTTTTGAACACTGGTCAATTTCTCCTGAATCGACAATGATCTAGGTCCATCAGATGGATGTAAGAATAATGAATTTTGAAACGGCCGAGGAACCATTGATTTAGCAATATGGATGCGAAATTATACAACAATCGACAGCACACGCTGTTCGAAATTGAATGAACAACACAATTCACAGCAAAAATCTGTGAATTACATATTAAATTTACACAAACTACACAGCTAAACTTAGCTGTTATACCATAAGAAGTTTAGCAATTAAACATGCACACATTGGGAATCATCTGAATCTCAATAATTCGAACTGAATTTATAGAATGAACAAGAAAGGAATAAATACCCAAAATGACCTCTAACTGTTGCTAACACCCTAACGCCTTTTCAACAGACTTAGTTTAGCTAATCTACCGATTTAGTCCCTGATAGTTTGTTATGTACAAAAGAATCCCTGGACTTTAAGTTTTCAATATTTACAAATGACCCCTTGAACTTTCTTTTAGGTGTTGTTGACTTGTACAAGTTTCATGCTAAAGATATTCGTGTATCATGTTCTTCAGTTAACTTTTGTTAGTGAAGATAAAGGATGAAGATTGTAATGAAGAAGATTGAAATTTTTGGAATGGGGATGAAAATGGGCGAATGATGATACAAGCATGAAGGAATAGATAAAAATATATGAATACCCTTATGTACATTGCACATGATCTTACTTAATAGAATAAAAATAACGATCATTTGTGTCAGGGTGATTCGTGAAATGATCTGATAAATGAAGGTCAATCGAGTAAAAAAAAGATCACCTATCTTTTTTGATACAAAGTTTGAGGACCAACATCGCAATTTTGTCTTTTTCTAACCACTTTGCTTCCTGGGTCACGTAAATATTCTTACACCTCTGATGCCAACTTTTTGGATCTCGTTTATTGGAAAAAAAAAAATTAGTTCCATTGATGCCTATAAGTTCTTAGTTCTATTTGTGCCTATAGACGCGTAAAGATAAAGTTTCAGATAATGAAATTAGAGGCTTTAGTTTAATCCAAAAGATGTTGCGATTTTCATAGAATATTTCTTTAAAAAAATCAGAGGCGGGGATATGGATATGCATGTGGATGCTTTGCCACAATAAACTCCTCAAATAGACCAATTATATTGTATTAAAAATGTGAATTAATTGTCAGCATCCCTTAATTATGAATACCAGTCTCCCTTAAATATGAATAATGTATAGTATTTTTTAAGTTTTTTATCCAATTGTATCAGAGTATATGAAAATTTTATATTGATACTTATTTTTCGTGAATTGCCTCCCTTATTCGTTGATTTTGGCTTCGCCTCTGAAGAAAATAGTTGATTTTTCAATAGGAATCTGAAAGCAATCTATCTGCTAAGAAGACTCTAACTTTTCATTCAATACTCAGAGCATCTACAGTTAAAAACATGCTCACTGAAATTTCTAGCTGGAAGATGATGTCACCTAAATCAAACACATCATTTTATTAAAACAAGCTTAAAGTTACCTATCATCTGCGAGCTTCAATATTAGTTATTGATGTTAACAAGCATTAGGTTAGCCGCGCGTTGCAGCGGCGAACTTGAGATGCTTGGACGTTTTGTTTTTTGGCGGCGTGTTTTACAGACTGATGTTGTTTACAGTCATTGTTAGAAGGGAAAAGCTTCATTCCATCTCACATAAGTATAATACATTTACAGTTGCATACACCTTTTCTAATATTAAGATAAGTGTTACAAAGTATGATATAAAGTGGTTACTATTTTACGGACAATATTACATGCTTTTTTGGGTAGTTGCTACTGCATCATTCCTTTTTTCGCTTGAGTCCTTTGTGGGATCTTTATAAGTAACATGTTGTAAGTTACAAGTAGTGTAGATGATAGTTTAAATGTAGTTTATGTAAATGATAGTTTGAATGTAGTTTAGTGTTTGCAGGTTCAGATGTTCCTTTAAAAATATGTTTAACAATAAATCCTTGTGGTTTCTTTGGGTATGAAGAGCTAAACTGGAATCATAGGATGTAAGTTTTTATTTCCTGTGCTCTCAATGCTACTGAAATTTGTTTGCAGTCGTTACCTGTGAAATGAGCAATTGACATGGTTGGCCAGCGATTTCAGTACCTTTGTACTCAAAGAATATGAATGCCTGGTAGAAGAAAAATAAGCTTTGAAGCAATATCTGCACATTTTTTGTTTGTTAGTGAATTTGAATGTTGTTGTTTGTAATATGATGATTTGTACATGTGATTGTCTTCTTGTATTCCATGATCGATGCAGCCTATACCAGTTGGTAGTTGATCTAACTATTTTTTTTGCAATTCTTAAATGCATTATAGCGCCATATGCGATGGTTTTCTACTTTTAGGATGGTGCCTTTACAAGTAAATACGTCTCCCTGTAAATTTGGGGTTAGTTTTATTCGCGTGTGTGTTATAAAGATTTTTTTCATTTTTACCTTGCAAGTGAAGAGGTCTCCCTGCGATTATTTTTATGTTCCTGTTTTTTTCTTCTTTAGGGTTTTTTTATTAGTTCTGTTTAACGAAAGTGGTGGATTTGCAACATATTTTTCCCTGTACCCGTATAGATTGATTGAAACAACTACTTTTATTTATTTGTATAATGTTAAATGATGTAAAGGATTATATGTGAATGTACGCATAAATCAACCCATGGAATTATGTTATGTCAGGATTCAGGTAATGGTGCGGTCTACTTTGAATGTGTTGTTTTAGTTATTTTTTCAGTTATGCACTGATTTGGTACAACTTTTCTTTTATAAATAGTTGTAGCTACTTCACAGTGGAAGTAATTAACATTTGTACTTTTGACCCAGCAAGAGTTTTGAAAGGACCCGTTCATATACATTATAAACAATTCACAATAGTTGATTAACATTGTATTCGTTTTTAAAAGACAAACTTTCTTTACATCCAAAATTGACAGACATGCATACCATTTCATAATATCCACTATCCAACTATAATTGACTTAATAATAATCTTGATGAACTCAAGGACTCGAATGCAACGTCTTTCGAAATATGCCATGAATGACTCCAAGCAATATCCTTAAAATGAGCTAATGCACATCGGAAGATTTCTGTCATACCTGAGAATAAACATGTTTAAAAGTGTCAACCAAAAGGTTAGTGAGTTCATTAGTTTATCATAATCATTCATTTCTATCTTTTTAATAGACCACAAGAATTTCATTTACATTTCTCATAAATAGCATGCATGCAAAAATCATTCATATGGATTGAACACCTGGTAACCGACATTAACAAAATGCATATAAGAATATCCCCATCATTCCGGGACATCCATCGGACATGATATAAATTTCGAAGTACTAAAGCATCCGCTACAACGGATGGGGTTTGTTGGGCCCAATAGATCTATCTTTAGGATTCACGTCAATTAGTAGACTGGTTTACAAATTCTTAGGTTACCAAGCAAAGGGGGCATATTCGGCTTCGATCATTCAACCATAGAATGTAGTTTCAATTACTTGTGTCTGTTTCGTCAAACATTTATAAAAGCGCATGTATTCTCAGTCCCAAAAATATATATTGCAAAAGCATTTAAAAAGGGAGTAATGAAACTCACAATACTGTATTTCGTAGTAAAAATACATATAACGTCATTGAACAAGTGCAAGGTTGGCCTCGAATTCACGAACCTAAATTAATTAGATATATTTATATGTTGGTCAATATTTGTCTAACAAATTAGGTCAAGTCATAGTGTACCACAATTCTAATGCTCGAGACTAATATGCAAAAGTCAACAAAAGTCAATTTGACTCAAAAATGATTTCCAAAATTTATACATGATTATTATATAGTTTAAATATCGTCGTTTTATTATTTTAAATATTTTTAAAAGATTTTATTAGAGTAAATAATATAATTCATTTATTATTAAAATTTATATAATAAAAATATACTTTTATATATCTTAAGTAATAAAATTTATAAAGTTCATTTAATATCATAAAAATAATATGATAGGTAGTATTAATGTAATTATATTACACGTAGTAAAATATCTTTGTATTACATATTTATTTGATAAAATAATATCGATAATAATAGTAAGTAAAAGTTGTATTATTTTGTAATAATAATTATTATTATTCTACTAATAATAATAACAATATTTATATTTATGAAAAATGGTATTATGATAAAATGATAATTCTTATTCATAATAATAATGAAATTTTATATTAACAATGATTTTTCTATTAAAAATAATAATTTTTCCAAAAATAATTTTTTTAATATTAATAATAATTTTAATAATAATAGTGATAAAAATAATGAAAAAATGATAATTTTATCTAAATCAATATCTTACCATATTTTAAATTTCATCATGATACCCATACTCATTATTTCAAAATCAATTTGTTAATAGCTTTTAATCGTCTTTTGTATCGCGTTCATATTAATGGTAATAATAGTAATCATAATAATTAGGTGTTACTAATATTACTTTTAATTATAATAATATTAAGGATAATAAATATTATGATGATAATACTAATAACTATTTTAATGATAATAATAATAATAATATTAATTATAACTTTAACGATAATAACGATAGTAATAATAATAAAATAACAATTTTTAATGATAATACTTTTTATTGATAATAATAATAATAATAATAATAATAATAATAATAATAATAATAATAATAATAATAATAATAATAATAATAATAATAATTTTAATAATAATTTTAATAATAATAATAATAATAATAATAATAATAATAATAATAATAATAATAATAATAATAATAATAATAATAATAATTAGATAAAAACTAGAACGACGATAATAACGACGATAATAATAATCATTTTTTTAATAATAATACAAAAATTCAATTGACTATAACTTCTGATCCGTTCATCGAAACTATTTGATATCTAAATGAAAAGTTCTTAATTTTTCGCTAGCTTTCCAACGACATGCATATCTTATACCTTATCTCAACCGCATATGTAACTAATTCAGGATTCAACATAACTCGAGCACTAGTCAGGGATACACTATTAATATATAAAAGTTAAATTATGAGTACTCACGTATCAATATTGAGATTGCAGGAAAGGTACGTAAACGCAACTGATATGTTAAGACGTGATCTTTAAAATGTAGACAATATGCTTAATAATTAACACATAATACAAGCAAATATAACCCGATCATGTAGTAATTAGCAAGTACATTGACCAGTTGGTACCACAGGGAGCAGTTTGTTTTCAAGGACTTTAAACAATTGATCATTCTAAAAGGGAATTTGTATCTGAAATTGGAATTCATTTAATACTACAATAATCAAGATATAGTAAATAACAGGAATGAGAAGGTGGTGTTTACTTCTATGCTTGATAAATGACAATGATTGTTCTTTTGTAATTAAAATGGTTATTTCATAGTTACAAGTAATTAGTTTATATCAATTTCAGAATATCTATAAACTTAAGAGCTATGTTTAATCAACAAGATTCTTTCGTGGTTGAATTCACATAAAACCTAGTTTACTAAGATCACTCTAAGTAAACTACATGATTGTATATCCTAGATATCATTCAATTAACATCCTATACTCACATATAGGTGGCTAAATCACTAGGTGTTGAAGTATAAGCTATGGCCTTTGATAAACTCACATAAACCAAGTCATAACTTACATAATTGAACTAGGATACAAGGATGGTTACAACAGTGGATCTTTTGAAAGAACATGGTGATTTAGATTGATTAACTAACTAGACCCAACCCGGTTAAACTCACGTGAAACCTAAATTACAACAATCACTTGAGGTAATTTCATAACTATGTTGCTTTGGAACTTATTCAATTACCGAATTAAACACATAACAAAATCACTTAAGCTTATGCATCTAATCATCTAGATTACTAGATGTATTGAAGTATAGATTGTTTTCCTAGTTAACTCACATTAATTGGTTTGCAATCTATATAATTGAAGTAATGAACTAAGCAAGCATAACAATGGTTCTTATGGTTAAACTAGATTAATAAATCAATCAAAATATACTTGTAACTATTATAACATCAAAATATAGAACAATCCCAAGCCATAAATCTTACATTGAAGTAAATACACAAGGTTTTTAGCTAGACATGATTAAAACAAGAACAATACAACAATTCATATACTTGAAATTCATAAACATAACAAGAAGTAAACAAGAATACCAATCGAAATAGATGAACTAGCTTCAATCTTGGTGTTGAAAGAGTGTTACTTCCTTCTTGACAAGCCTTAGAACCCCTCTTGAGCTTTCTAATACGAGCTATTTACTGATATATGATGTGTGTTTGAGTACAAGGGATAACCACCATTAAATAGGATCAAAAGTTAGGTAGAATAGTGTTCTGGAGAGGGATGCGCCGCATCCCTTTAGTGATGCGCCACATCACTTTAGGCTCAAGTGTTTATAGCTCGTTTAGCACTCAGGAACTATCGGCAGTCAAGGGATGCGCCACATCCCCTCACATATGCGCCGCATCTGACTCCTTGGATGCGCCTCATTGATCAGAAACCCCGCATCTAAAACTTTCAGCATTTTTTGGTCTTAGATGCGCCGCATCTAAAGCAGATACGC
The DNA here is from genome assembly GCF_046630445.1 of Rutidosis leptorrhynchoides. Lineage (NCBI taxonomy): Eukaryota > Viridiplantae > Streptophyta > Magnoliopsida > Asterales > Asteraceae > Rutidosis > Rutidosis leptorrhynchoides. The sequence continues at coordinate 358,311,886 of NC_092336.1, read as the reverse complement.
TGCATCTACCTCTGAATAATAGTAGTTTTCCGAGTTACGGACGTCTGGGCTCTGGATTCACCCTTTTTCGAGTTCGTATGACCGAGTTATGGCCAAAACGGTGCAGGTGCGCAGAATCTTCTAAAATCAGCAATATTTTCCATAAATCTTCGCTTCAACACTCGCAACTGATTGTACACATATTTTAACTTATTACAATACACAAGTATAACAATTACATACAAAATGATACAAAATCGTATCGAAATAACGACAACAAATATGTATAATTTTGGCGTTATCAAATCCCCACACTTAAACCTTGCTTGTCCTCAAGCAAGACTTACAAGAAATCGATATTTACTATAGTGAACACACGCATTTAATTGAGAACACAAAAAATGGGAATCACACTCACACGATATAATACACAAGTTTACACTAGTCACACGAAGTACACAAAACACACACGTTATTTTGGAACATAAGAACTCACGCTATATGGAACACACACTCGGATCACACTCACACTTTTTTATTTATTTCACAATGTAACACACGCACGAGTTTGAGTATACACACACCTTTTGAGTACTCACGCGAATTGAAATCACACCAAAGTCGAAAGGTGGGTTTTAAAGTCCACATTTCTTTGAAAATTTGGATCCTTAGGGAAATTAGGACCTTTGCGAAAAACCTTTGATATTTTGAAAATTAGTCATGTTAGTTTTTACAATAATCAAGTTTTCTGATTTTAACCTCAAAGTCCGGTTGAGGGTAACTGAAAATCGAAGCCTCAGTCGGCGCTTAGCAAGCGAATTGAAGTATCATGGAACTTGAAACCGAATGTCCTAAAAATGGTTTTACACAATATAGTTCATAAAATAGCATAAGTTTTAGAAGAAACTATATCGTGTCCAAATATCATCAGTGAACCTTGAGTTTGCACACCTCAATTTATTATGGCATATGTATGTTGACCGCGGTCAAACATAGATGCGGTTGATCTTTACGGAGATCATCCATCTGGGGATTAGATTCATTAGTCTTAAAAGTTAATTTGCATTGTGCCCCCTCATTGTACGAGACAGATTCATCTCATGGTTAGGATAAGTCTGACCACCAAAAACCATGTTTGATGCTGAGGTGAGGTGGATTTCCAGCCGATGATAGAGATGACTTTTCAAGATTTTTCATCAGCCTACAGCTGTTCTGGACAACATCTTCTAACATAAGTTAGCAAGTGTGCCATTTTGGAAGACTTTACTTTCTTCACAATCATTACATTGATGAGCATTGGATTAGATTGTTAGATCAACAAAGTACTTGATGATTCTTTCCATTAAGAATGTGGTGTAGCATATTGATTATCTCTTTTATATGATTACTAGTTTTATGATTTTTAACCAAAATAAATTCACTCATTTGGTTGTTTCTAAATTTGTTTCGTGATAATAATTTCGGTGTATACACCTAGTTTTAAAATCTACAAATTTTAAACAAAATTTGAATTTATGAAGATAAAAGTTCAAAAAATTTCACCATTTTAAGCCATTTTAACCAAAATCAAAAATCGAAAGAATTTATAACCTCCTCTCCACACTTGAGTTCATGTATCGCCCTCGTTACATGAAATCAAAAAAATTTAAATTCGTGAGGGTTAAAGAGTGTATAAGAGTTTATTACTTTCAAGGTTTAAAACTGAAGTTCAAGGGATGATAGCGCTGAACTGAATGCCAGCATAAGAACATCGTCCACTTCTTGCTACCAAAAATCATTCATTAATCAAGTATGTGCTGAACTTACTGCCAGTCTTTGAAATTTGCAGCAATTAACACAATGCTCACCTGTCACAAACAAAACAAATATCTCACACAAACAAATGGGGTGGTAATCCATGTACCAAGCTACCCCACTTTAAATTACCTAAGGAAGCTAAATTATCCAAATTATAATAATTGAAGTTACCATCATCCTAATACACACCAAACATAAAGATAAATTGTTTTGAAACATAACAAACATAATTCATATCATTAAACAAAGCACACGAGGGGGACTATATACAATTTGTGAAGTTTATTAGTGAGTCGTTCACGCGACTCCACCCTAATTTTAACTAACGTCGGGGTGATAAACATCACCCTTCTTTACTCCAATAGAACCATTACCGCAACCATTCTCACCACTAATTTTTGACAATAACCAAGAGTCCGGAAATCTTGACTCTTCAACCAATTTTTTCAACTTATCTTTCTCAAATTTCGATAAGTTTGACACCAATCTCTTTCTCAAATGTTCATCTTTTTCCGACATAGCATTTCTAACCCTACCATATAACTTCTTCATGGTTTTCTCAACAACACTATCATTGGGTGGTTTACTATCTAGTTTCTCCTCATCACCCTCCCCACACTTAGCTTGTTGACTTACGGGTTTGACATTGTCAACGACATTAACTGAAATTATAGGTGTGGGTTGTGGGTTCATACTAAACTCTGTTTGATAGGCTGCACTTTTGCCTCTATCCTTCAAAACTAGTTTTCCAGTCTGTTAAAGCACCTGCAGTTGCTAAAAATAGTCTACCTAAAATGATAAATACAAACTTATCTTCCTTCATGTCTACAACTACAAAGTCAGCTAGAAACTCAAGTTCACCTGTTTTTACTACTAAGTTTTCAGCAATCCCTATAGGTTTGTTAACCGACTGATCAATGAATCTAATGCCTGAATTGGTCGGTTTAAGTTTGTAGTGACCCGAACTTTTTCATGTTTATATATATTAATTGAGATTGATATTTAGATGACTAAATGTTTCCAACGTGTTAAGCAATCAAACTTGTTAAGACTTGATTAAATGAAATAAGTTTCATATAGAAAATTGATCACCCAAGTTGACCGGCGATTCACGAACGTTACAAAATTGTAAAAACTACATGTTGTGGTATATATAGACATATATATATGGTTGATATAAGATTATGATGAGTAAGTATCTCACTAAATATATTAACAATGTATGATATACATAAGAAATGAGATTACTAAGTTAAGAAACTCGAAATGATATATATAACGATTATCGTTATGATAACGTCTACTAAATACATATGTATCATATTAAGATATTGAAACACTATATTTAACATGATAAAATTATATTTAAATATATCATTAAGTGTGTTAACAATGAACTACATATGTAAAAACAACACTACTAACTCAAGAATTACGAAACGAGACTTATATGTAACGATTATCGTTGTAACGATATTTTAATTTATATATCATATTAAAAGATATGCATACATCATAATATCATGATAATATAATAATTTAACATCTCATTTGATATAATAAACATTGGGTTAACAACATTAATTGAGATCGTTAACTTAAAGGTTTCAAAACAACACTTACATGTAACGACTAACGAAGACTTAACGACTCCATTAGAATGTATATACATATTGTGTTTTGATATGTATTCTTACACTTTTGAAAGACTTCAAGACACATATCAAAGTACTTATACTTAACAAAAATGCTTACAATTACATACTCGTTCAGTTTCATCAACAATTCTACTCGTATGCACCCGTATTCGTACTCGTACAATACACAGCTTTTAGATGTATGTACTATTGGTATATACACTTCAATGATCAGCTCTTAGCAGGCCATGTGAGTCACCTAACACATGTGGGAACCATCATTTGGCAACTAGCATGAAATATCTCATAAAATTACAAAAATATTAGTAATCATTCATGACTTATTTACATGAAAACAAAATTACATATCCTTTATATCTAATCCATATACCAACGACCAAAAACACCTACAAACACTTTCATTCTTCAATTTTCTTCATCTAATTGATCTCTCTCAAGTTCCATCTTCAATTTCTAAGTGTTCTTCATAAATTCCATAAGTATAGTTTCATAAAAATCAAGAATACTACCAAGTTTGCAAGTTTACTTCCAAGCTTTCTAATCCATTCCAAGTAATCATCTAAGATCAAGTAACCTTTGTTATTTACAGTAGGTTATCTTTCTAATTCAAGTTAATATTCATATACAAACTTTGATTCAATTTCTGCAACTATAACAATCTTATTTCGAGTGAAAATCTTACTTGAACTGTTTTCGTGTCATGATTCTGCTTCAAGAACTTTCAAGCCATCCAAGGATCCTTTGAAGCTAGATCCATTTTTCTCATTTCCAGTAGTTTTATCCAGAAAACTTAAGGTAGTAATGATGTTCATAACATCATTCGATTCATACATATAAAGTTATCTTATTCGAAGGTTTAAACTTGTAATCACTAGAACATAGTTTAGTTAATTCTAAACTTGTTCGCAAAAAAACGTTAATCCTTCTAACTTGACTTTTAAAATCAACTAAACACATGTTCTATATCTATATGATATGCTAACTTAATGATTTAAATCCTGGAAACACGATGAACACCATAAAATCGGATATACGCCGTCGTAGTGAAACCGGGGGCTGTTTTGGTTTGGATAATTAAAAACTATGATAAACTTTGATTTAAAAGTTGTTCTTCTGGAAAAATGATTTTTCATATGAACATGAAACTATATCCAAAAATCTTGGTTAAACTCAAAGTGAATGTATGTTTTTCAAAATGGTCATCAAGATGTCGTTCTTTCGACAGAAATGACTACCTCTTTAGTAATTGACATGTAACTTAAATTTCCGACTATAAACCTATAATTTTTCTGTTTGGATTCTTAAATTAGAGTTCAATATGAAACCATAGCAATTTGATTCACTCAAAATGGATTTAAAATGAAGAAGTTATGGGTAAAACAAGATTGGATATTTTTGATCTTTTTAGCTACGGGAAATGTTTAACAAATCTATACAAATCATATCCTAGCTAACTTATATTGTATTATACATGTATTTTAATATATTATGTAATCTTGGGATACCATAGACACGTATGCAAATGTTTTGACATAACATATCGACCCATGTATATATATTATTTGGAACAACCATAGACACTCTATATGCAGTAATGTTGGAGTTAGCTATACAGGGTTGAGGTTGATTCCAAAAATATATATAATTTGAGTTGTGATCTAGCATGAGACGTGTATACACTGGGTCGTGAATTGATTCAAGATAATATATATCGATTTATTTCTGTACATCTAACTGTGGACAACTAGTTGTAGGTTACTAACGAGGACAGCTGACTTAATACACTCAAATCTTTAAAACATAATAAAAATGGTTGTAATTATATTTTGATCATACTTTGATATATATGTACATATTTGTATAGGTTCGTGAATCGATCTGTGGCCAAGTCTTATTTTTGAGGAAGGAAATATCTGTGAAAGTGAGTTATAGTCCCACTTTTAAAATCTAATATTTTTGGGATGAGAATACATGCAGGTTTTATAAATGATTTACAAAATAGACACAAGTACGTGAAACTACATTCTATGGTTGAATTATCGAAATCGAATATGCCCCTTTTTATTAAGTCTGGTAATCTAAGAATTAGGAAACAGACACCCTAATTGACGCGAATCCTAAAGATAGATCTATTGGGCCTAACAAACCCCATCCAAAGTACCGGAAGCTTTAGTACTTCGAAATTTATATCATATCCGAAGGGTGTCCCGGAATGATGGGGATATTCTTATATATGCATCTTGTTAATGTCGGTTACCAAGTGTTCACCATATGAATGATTTTTATCTCTATGTATGGGATGTGTATTGAAATATGAAATCTTGTGGTCTATTGTTACGATTTGATATATATAGGTTAAACCTATAACTCACCAATATTTTTGTTAACGTTTAAAGCATGTTTATTCTCAGGTGAATATTAAGAGCTTCCGCTGTTGCATACTAAAATAAGGACAAGATTTGGAGTCCATGTTTGTATGATATTGTGTAAAAACTGCATTCAAGAAACATATGTCAATGTAATATATTTCTATTGTAAACCATTATGTAATGGTCGTGTGTAAACAATATATTTTAGATTATCATTATTAGATAATCTACGTAATGTTTTTAAAACCTTTATTGATAAAATAAAGGTTATGGTTGTTTTAAAAATGAATGCAGTCTTTGAAAAAAGTCTCATATAGAGGTCAAAACCTAGCAACGAAATTAATTAATATGGAACATTTATAATCAATATGAACGGGACATTTCAAAGTTCACCTAAGTTCAAACGCGATTAAATGGAATAGGGCATGAGATTTATACTCGCACCTGAGTCAGCTAATGATCTAAGAGTTTTAGATTCATTAAGCTTACAAGGTACTATGAACGGTCCAAGATCACCTAACTTAGGTGGCAACTCATTCTTCTTCACAATAGCAGCACATTCTGCTTCAAGAAACGCGGATGATGCCTACTCACACACTCCTTCTTTTGTCATCAAATCATTCAAGAATTTCCCATAGTTTGGCAAACCTGCAATAACATCAACTAAAGGTACATTTACAAAAATATTATTCGTATTTAAAGGATTACAATGATTCTCCTTTGGTTTTTCGGATGCAAGTGCTTGTGGGTATGGAATTGGTGGTTTGTAGTCTTCCACTTTAGGTGCTTGCTTCACCGTATCTTTCGCTTCTTCCTTGATCATCTTCAAATTCTCATCATGCCTAAACTCGAAAGGCTCGGTGGTTTCCATTTTCTTCACTTTCGCATGATTTCCCGACATCAACCTCATCAAATAGTCACCATACTAGGGAGTTATGTCACCAACTCAGATCCCTTCATCTTCACATGTTATACTCTTCACACTTTCAACTCGGATACCATCAATCTCCTGATAAGGAGTGTAATCCGCCATATTGGATAAATCAGAAAATATAAACTCATTACACTCTTCATCATCATCTTCACACCCAAGAGTAAAAATAGGACTATGCTTCGGTGTCTTGAAACTTGTTTCATCCTCACAGAAACTATAAATAGCATTCACTTGTGAATACGCTGGAGCTTGAGGATCCTTCTTCTTTAGTATAACTGGAGGGTTACTTGCACTTGGTGGTCTAGGTTGGTTCATGCCATGACTAGGATTCACTTGCGTATTCGATGGAAGAGTGCCCGGTGGCCTCTCCCCTAGTAATTGTGATATCCTACCCACTTCTCTTTCAAGAGTTTGAATCGTAGTTTATTGACTTTGTATTTGTTGTTGTACAAGATTTCCACTTTCTCCTTGTTTCATCATGAAATCCCTAAGTAAATCTTCTAAACCTGGGCTCACATGAGTTTGATTTTGCTGTTGTGGGAATTGATTTTGATTGTATGATGGTTGATTTCTGTTGTTAAACCCTGGTGGTCCATTTTCATATGAAAAATTTTTCGAGTTGTTTTGATAACCCGGATTTCTTCCTTGGTAATTATAATTGTTGGACCCCGAAGCTCCTTCTCTTTGATAACCATTAGAACCTTGATTCCCTAAGTAACCAATGAAATTAGCTTGCTCCTCCATTGAACTTCGATCGCAATCCTCAGTAAGGTGCGGTCCTTGACATAATTTACAACCTACTTTTATAGCATGCATTTCTTTAGTCATCTTCTCCATTTGCCTTCCTTGATTTGCCAATTGAACTTTTAAAGCAGCGATTTCATCGTTGCTTTCAATACTAGCAACCGTGGTTGATTTAGAGAACTCCATCTCTTGATGCCAATTATGAGAATGTGCTGCTATATCGGCAATGATTCTGTGAGCTTCTTCGGGTGTTTTTTTTCATGATTGATCCTCCTGCTGCAACATCAATATCCTTTCGAGTAGCCACATTGACTACTTTATAGAATATTTGGACCTTTTGGAATGTATTCAACCCGTGTTGAGGACATACCCTAAGCATTTTATTGAATCGGGTCCAAGCTTCATAAAAAGTCTCCTTAGGCTATTGGTTGAAGTGATTTATATCACTTTGTAACTTTGCTGCTTTTGAAGCAGGGAAGAATTCTGACAGAAACTTGTCTATCATATCATTCCAATCTTCGATATAACCTTTTGGTAATGAGTCTAGCCAATCTCTTGCATCATCCTTTAATGACCATGGAAAGATTTTTAAACATGCAATATCATCGGTGACATCCTTGATTTTGAATAGCTTGCAAATGCTTACAAACTTACGAAGATGCTCGTTAGCATCCTCATTTGGAGCTCCACCGAATTGGCATGTATTAGTCACCATGTGGAGAAATTGACCCTTTATTTCAAAGCCATCAGTCATTGTAGGTTGAATAATTGCGTGGCCTTGACCTGTTCTTGTTGCCTTCTGATGTGCGTAGAGGTGTATATGAAATAGCTTTATTTTTACAACTAAATACTATTAAATATGCTACAATTTTACACAAGTTATTTATTTATTTATCGAGTGGATATACTTAAACCTTGCTACAACACTTATAGGCAGTGTACCTAATCATACAGTAGTGTAGTTTTTAGTAAGTCCGGTTCGTCCACAGGGAATCTTTTAAACAAAGCTTAACGCTATATTAGTTTTAATTTATAAAAATACAAATATATAAATAAGTAATATTATTATTATAAAGGGGAGTTTTTACCGTTTAATGACCGGTTTGTCAATTTTTAAAACTTTAGTCGTTGTTAAAACCTAATGTAAAATATTAAATAAATATAACTTAATTAAAAGCGTAAAGTAAATAACGATAATGAAATTGTGATAAATAAAAGTGCGATGAAATAAAATACAATAATTAAAAAGTGCGTTAATTAAAAGTGCAATTAAATACAATGACAATAAATAAAAGTGCGATAATTAGAAGTGCAATTAAATATAAAATAAAGGAAATTAAATATGAAATAAAAGAATTATGCTTATTTAAACTTCCGTAATCATGATGTTTGACGTGTTGATTTTTAGTTTTATGCCCATGGGTTAATTGTCATTTGTCCTGGATTATTTAATATGTCCGTCTGGTTTTTGTCCATAACCGTCCATCAGTCATAAATATAAAGTGCGAGTATCCTCGTCAAATTATCCTTATACCCGAAGTCAAATATTCCAACTAATTGGGGACTTAAACTGTGACAAGATTTTAATACTTTGTTTAATAATTACACCAGGTTATCGACTGCGTGTAATCCAAGGTTTTAATACTTTGTTATCAATTATGCCAAGTGTCCTTGTACATAATTTCACCCCTGTTTTAATAATTCTAGTGACTATTAATCCATTCCCGTGTCCGGTTAAATGAACGATTATTCGTACATATAAATATCCCGCCCATCGTGTCCGATCGAGTGTATATGGTTATTTATAGGTACATCCAATTGTAAATCTTTATATTAAAATTAACAAACTATCATTTAGTTAAACAAATATAAAGCCCGTTAATAGCCCATAGTCTAATTTCCACAAATGTCGTTCTTTTGTCCAAACCCCAATTATGGTACAAAGCCCAATTACCCAATTTTAGTATTTTTAGCCCAACATCATTATTACTTCGGTATTAAATAAGCATAATAATAACTTAGCTATGAGACATTAAATTAAAAAGGTTGAACATAACTTACAATGATTAAAAATAGCGTAGCGTTACACGGACAGAATTTCGACTTACACCCTTACAACATTTGCTAACATACCCTTATTATTAGGATCTAAAATTAAAATTAAAATTAAAATATAAATATATATATACGTTTACGTAGGATGGAAAGAAAAAGATATATAAAACGTTCAGAATGCGCGAGCTTTTATAGGCATTTTTGTCCAGGACAGCTCCGCGAGTCGCGGTATTTTTGCACTACAAACTACGCAAGTCGCGGAGTTCGTAAATCCAACTCACATAAGTTTGGATCCTAGTTTGCCGACGGTTTTAATATATAAATATAATATATATATATATAATTTATATAATTAATTATATATTATATTATATTTATATACATAGTTAACTTGTAATTTTTAGTTCGTTGCGTCGAGCGTTGAGAGTTGACTCTGGTCCCGGTTCCAGATTTTCGAACGTCCTTGCGCACTATTTTATATCGTGTACTTTGCGTTTTGCGTCTTGTACTCTTGTCATTTTTAGACGTTTCTCATCAATAATTTGAACCTTTTTGATTGTATCTTGTACTTTTTAGCTTTTTGGACCTTTGCATCTTCAATTCGTCGAATCTGCCTTTTGTCTTCACCTTTTAATATTTAAATGAATATCACTTGTAAATAGAACAATTGCAACTAAAAGCTTGTCTTTCTTGAGGGATAATGCTATGAAATATATGTTCATTTTTTAGCATTATCAAATATTCCCACACTTGAGTGTTGCTTGTCCTCAAGCAATATAGTCTTGAAATACTAGAATCACTTCTTTATTCTTCACACTTTGTACATCAGTGATTTATTTACGGCGGTATAAACAATGGTAGTAACGTTATGGTTTACAGTCCCACATGACTATAAAAATTTAGATCCATTAAGGAAATTGGATCTTTATGAAAACATGTGATCTTTTAAAAATTAAATCTAGCATTTACCCTAGATAAGTTTTCCGGAATAACCCTTCACCGGTGTTTGCAAAATGTTTTTGTGGGTTTCAGATTTGAAAATTTTGGCTCAAAACTTATGGTTTTGTGTCACCCACTTGCTAACCTTATATTAGGAAAGCAACACGTCCAGTATACTTGCTCCGTATATTACCTTTCAGTAAACTACCGTCCGGTTGTAAAGGAAAGTGTTGAACAAGCAACTGTTAAGGCAATATCCCCTGACATGCTTTTAATTATGGTCTATAATGTGTCGGACGCAATTACTATCCTTTGTAGGAGCAATAGTAAAGCTCACCCTTATAATTTTCCGGTCTGGAACAAGGTCCTGTCTTGGACCATGCTATGTAACCACCGTTCTTACGGTTGACACCCGATTTGGTTCAGGTGACCTAATGAATTCCAGTTGAATTCCTAGGATTATACGTTCAATGGTAATGAACGCATTGAAAATGGGTTTTTAGAAAACAAATCGGTTTGTAATTTTGATCAAAATATTTTCTCGTTCAAGCTCGAGTTTAGATATCATTGAATTCCATGAGTTTGTAATTCTCAATCTTTAAGGTCAATCTCTAGGATTGAGTAATATCAGGCTTAAATGCTGATTTTTAATCTTTAAGGAGATTATCCTTTCTGGGGATCTGATTCATTAGTCTTATCAAGCTAATTTGCACGGCGTCCTCCCCATTTTACAAGACAGATCCTCTCATGGTTAGGATAAGTCTGACCACTTGGCGACCCTGTTTTATGCTGAGGTCTGTGGATTTCCTGCTGATTTTAGTGATGACTTTTCTAGATTTTTCGTCAACCTACAGCTGGTCTGGACGACAACTTCATGACCTAAATCAAGAAGCGCGTTTCTCTTTCGGAAGACTTTACTTCTTTTTAATGATGGAATTGATTCATCATGTAGATCCATCTCTTCTTTTCTTTCATCGGGTAAAACAGTTAATTATCGTCCAAAACAAAAGTATTTTCAATTATTTGTACAAAAATATGTGATATATATTTTGAATAACTTGGTAAATTTTCTCACACTTGGCTTTTATTTTCTTTTATTTGCCTTTTTATTGTCCTCTATTTCATTTTAAATGGATTCTAACATTTTGGTTTGTTTCTCAATTTATGTCCTTTCCAAGGTAACAATAATTTCGGTGTTAACACCTAGTTTTATCGTTCATAAATATGTATAAACATGATTTTAAATTCATTTAGTTGAAAATTTTGAAAATTTTTACTAGAATTGGGTAGTCAGTATATAAGACTAGGGTTGTTCTTTGTTATCAGAGAGCACTGGATTCTAATACAACTACTGCGTTACTAGTATTTTTAATGGTAACCAAGTGTTTAAATAAAAATTTTTAAAATCCGAAAGAATTTAATCCCCTTCCCACACTTAAGATCTTGCAATGCCCTCATTTGCAAGAAATCAGTAACAATTTAAATTATTGAGGGTGATTAGCGTAGAAAAATGATTAAATTTTACCAAAGTTTCCAAACATATTGTTGTTTGTGTTGAATGATAAATGGTGCACATCATTTGTTCATTCCGTCTTGTTGTTATTTCACATATATTTTGCATCTTGTCGTCAAAATTAGTTGCTTTTGCTGAACTTAATGCCAGTCTTTGAAAATGCGTTGTTTTACCCTGTTGTGTACATAAGATAAACTGCAAACATATACATATTTTTGAAGTTTGGTATATTACCCCACATTCAAAAATTATTAAAATCTAATAATAAAAGTTAGAAAATTATAAAAACTATTACAATATCAACATAAGTGCTAAATGTAGTAACATTACAAAAATAAAATAAATAAAACTAAATAAACTAGGGTTGATACTGATACCAGTAGGGGTTCCATGCATAACTGTATCTGTTATAAAATGCTTCAGCTGGGTTATAAGTAGGATACGGTGGTTGGATCTCTATAGACCAGGGAGGAAATACGGGCTTTGGAGTAGGAATATAGTTTCTACCTATATGTTGGCAATGAGCTATGATGTGGTTTTGATGAACTTGCTAATCTTCAAATGCTCGATGTCTAGCATTTTCATATTCTTGTGAAGCTATAAACCTTTGCATTTCTGTCATTTCATTTCCCCCTCCCACATTACCTGGCTGTTGATTTCTCTCAACCTGTGGATGTCTTCCATTATATGGTACTGCGGCGTTATTTCGCCTCTTCAAAACCTTAGCACCATGATATACATTTAAACTAATTGTATCGTGGGGTTCTGGTTCTTCGATTAATAATCCCCCCGACTTATATCCACATCGAGATACTCAGCAATTAATGTAATAAATATACTACCTCCTATTATACCGTGCGGTCTCATCCCCCTAACCATAGCCGATAAATAATAACCCACACAATAAGGTATACTTACAGCGCTTTGTGGGTCTCGAATACACATGTGGTAAAATAAATCTTGCTCATTTACCTTTTCCTTATTTTTACCTAGCTGTGTAATCGAGTTCGCTAGAAACTTATGGATTACTCTTAATTCAGCTCTATCAATATCAAGATAAGAGAAATTTTCCCTTTTAAATCGGTGATGGCTAGTCATTTGACTCCATACACCATGTGTACCAAAATTTTCATCAATCTTCCTACCATTAAATATCAACCCTTGACAATCGGCAGATGCTAGCTCCTCAGGCGTATATATACGTAAGGCCTGAGCCATGTCTAGTAGAGACATGTGGCGCATCGAACCTCCTAACAAAAATCTAATAAAAGTTCGATCGGTTAAAGTAGCTACCCGATCATTTATTTCTATACTACACAATAATTCTTCACAACATACTTTATATACAGGTCTACGCATGTTGAATAATCGTACCCAATCGTTAAAAGTAGAATTACCATACCTCTGTGTAAGTAATTCTCTAATTGGCTCGGCCAATTACACTACCTCTAATGGTTCCCATTCTATTACCCTAGGTACTTCAACAGCTTTAGAATGAAGAGTGTGCAAGCCCCTTTGGTATTTTGGATAATCTATCCAACGTCTGTCTAATCTCAAGTTCGGGTGCAAATCTTCCACGTGCATATCTGAAAATGTCATAACTGGATGAGGTATATCTTGTTTGTAATAGTTATCAACATCCTGTTGTTCCGCATTCTCAGGAGGAGCAATGCGAGCTTGGGATGAAGATTCACCCCTTTCAGTCTGCAAAACACATCAAACACAATTTTTGTGCATCCAAATATGCATTAGTGTCAGCAAAATCATCAATCAAAATAATTACAATGACATGTTTAATTTATATCAAACTTATGCTCATTTTCATATTTTTATCAAATCTACACTTTTTCAAATAAGCATATACGAAAATGTTCGCCAAGTTCATAAGCATTCAACTCAAATAACATGTCAAAATAATCATTATTAGCAATTAAACAAGTTTCAAATGGCATTATCTCTCAAAAATCAAGTTCATGAATTTTAGACTTGAAAAAATCCACTTTAATTCTCAAAAATCATGTTTAGGCTCAAAGTTTGGATCATTTAACTACCTAAACATGTTACACTACTTAATTTAGCAATAATTCATGACAAAAATCGGCCATAACCTGTTTATATCAAAAAGCCCCAAATTGCTCAAGAACACAAACCCTAGATTACTCAAAATTTGAAGTTTAAGGCTTCTAATCATGTTAAATAGCATCAATCTAGGTTATACAAGGATAATACATAAGCAATTTAAGCATAATTACACTAAAAAGCATAAAAATCGAATTGGGTATAAATTTGCTCAAGAACACTAAATATTCGGATTAAAGGGTGTTTTGATGTAGAAATTTACCGTTTTCCTTGAGTAATTCCTTGATAGAATTCTTCTCAACATGATTTTGTGAAAGATTTGATGAAAAATGGCCAAAAATTGCGAATTTGTGATGTGTTTGTGTGTGTATTTTCGCAGTAAAATGGAAATGGGTAAGGAGCTGGTCTGTTTGATGCGTTTTATTTTTTTATGGATTTTACAACTTCCGCGAGTCGCGTTGTTTGTACCTTACAAACTCCGCGAGTCGCGGCATTAATATATATATATATATATATATATATATATATATATATATATATATATATATATATATATATATATATATATATATATATATATATATATATATATATATTTTTGCATACTTTAAATTAATAAAATTAAAAATAATGATAATAAAAATTCTCGTCCCACCCTCGGGTAAAGCAATTTCAGTTCAACGACCTAGTCTTCAACTTACGACGAATTTTTTAAAAATCATATTTTTAACTTAATGAGATAAAGTAAATTTTTGTTTTTAAATTCACATAACTTAAATTTAAAATGCATAAAATTAAAAATTCATATTTTAAAAATTTACACCAAACTTAAATTATATTTTTGTTTTTATACATACAAACTTATATTAATTTTTCAAATATTTACAATTTTAAATAAGTTTACAATATTAAATTAATATTTATATATTAATTTTAAAAAAAAACATGGTAAAAATAAAATTAAAAATCTTTTTGGCTTTTATCCCACTTTAATCAATCAAATATTATCAAAAATATACGCCCCTCTTTTCGGTAAAGTTATTTCGGTTCCATAACCTAATTTAACTCATGACGAATTTTTGAAATATTTTGAGTTGATTGATTAAAGATATTTATACCTTAAGAATAAACGTTAAATTTCACAGTGATGTAATAAATTTTTGAATGATATCAATAATTTCGGTCGCAAGACCTAATTTTATTGAATACTAATTTAATACTTTATAGCGAACAAATTAGCGTTTATTATCAAAAGGTTAAAAATAAAAATAAAAATAAAAACTGTACAGACTTACCTGTGAGATAGTATTCTTAGTGATATGCTCTAGCCCACTCATAAGATAGTCGGACTAATTGATTTTCCATGGCTACATAGGCGTAACCTTGAGCATTTAACGTTTTTTCTTTTAAACATATGAACGGTCCATCTCTGCATAAAGTAACAAATTCGGTGTTTGAATAGGTTTGATTATTTGAACATTTACCTTCGTGTGACCATTTTTCGCATTTGTGACATCTTTCAAGGTGCCGTGCTCTTCTTTTCGCTGCGGATTTTGATTTTCCTTTACCAAATTGTAACTTATTATCTTCGCATTTGGATTCTTTTCTTACTCCGTCCAATTTTTATCTGATTACTGATACCAGTTCACTCGGAAGTGTGTCATTATTACGTTTAGTAATCAAAGCGTGTAGCATTAGACCATGGTTTAGTTCACAGGAAGTCTTCATTTCCTAAAAACCTAAAAAAAAAAAATTCAGAATGGGGGGAGAAGACTAGTTCTTTAGGGTCTGCTAGGGAAAGACCATTCGGGTTCCATTTTCGAGAACTACACGAAAACAGAAAATCTAATTCTAATAGAAATACATATTATCCTTTAAAGACTTGATTCTCCCCACACTTAGTTAGCTGTGGTATCGAAATTGTGATTAACTTCGTTGTCGACTTCCATCGGACTATCTATGTAGTGTTTAACTCTGTGACCATTAACCTTAAATTCAATCCCATTTGAATTTATTAATTCTACTGTTCCGTATGGGAAAACTCTTTTGACTATGAATGGTCCAGACCATCTTGATTTCAATTTTCCAGGAAATAGCTTAAATCGTGAATTGAAAAGAAGAACTCTGTCTCCTTCTTTAAATTCTTTTGAACTTCTGATTCTTTTATCATGCCATTTCTTCGTTCTTTCTTTATAGATTAACGAATTTTCGTATGCTTCATGTCTTAATTCTTCTAATTCGTTTAATTGACTTAACCGTAGTCTTTCGGCTTCATGTAAATCAAGATTACATGTCTTCAAAGCCCAAAATGCTTTGTGTTCACTTTCTACTGGAAGATGACATGCTTTTCCGTAAACGAGTTTAAAAGGTGTGGTTCCAATTGGAGTTTTGTAGGCTGTTCTAAAAGCCCAGAGTGCATCCTCCAATTTAATGGACCATTCCTTCAGATTTGATCCTACGGTTTTCTCTAGAATACGTTTTAAAGCTCGGTTGGTATTTTTAACTTGTCCACTTGTTTGTGGATGATATGCGGTGGAGATTTTATGAGTTACTCCATATCTTTTAAGAACTTTCTCAAGTTGATTATTACAAAAATGAGTACCCCGATCACTTATTAAAGCTTTCGGTGTTCCAAACCTTGCAAAAAGACGTTTTAAAAAGTTGACTACAACTCGTGCATCGTTAGTTGGGAGAGCTTGTGATTCCGCCCATTTAGATACATAGTCAATGGCAACGAGAATGTAGAGATTATTATGAGATTTTGGAAATGGACCCATAAAGTCAATACCCCAAATGTCAAATACTTCACATACTTGAATGACAGTTTGTGGCATTTCATCACGTTGACTTATTTTTCCGGCCCTTTGACAAGCATCACAGGATTTGCAAAGAAGATGTGCGTCTTTGTAAATTGTAGGCCAATAGAATCCAGCATCATAAACTTTTCTTTCTGTTAGTTGAGGCCCATAATGCCCTCCTGTTGGTCGTGTGTGACAATGGTTTAAAATTTTACTAGCTTCATCTCCGAATACACATCGGCGTATTATTCCATCGGGACAACTTTTAAACAAATGTGGATCTTCTCAGAAATAGTGTTTTATATCACTAAAGAATTTCTTTCATTTTTGGTACGATAATCCTTTTTCAAGGAATCCACATACTAAGTAGTTTGCATAGTCTGCAAACCATGGTATTTCATTATAATCTATCTTCAATAGATATTCATCAGGAAAGTTGTCTTGTATGGCCGATTCATTTAGAACTTCTAATTCAGGATTTTCAAGACGAGAAAGATGATCAGCGGCGAGATTTTCTGCTCCTTTTTTATCTCGAATTTCAATATCGAATTCTTGTAAGAGTAAGATCCAACGGATTAATCTTGGTTTGGCATCTTGTTTCAAAAATAGGTATCTAAGAGCAGAATGGTTGGTATAGACCACCGTTTTAGCTAGGACGAGATATGAACGAAATTTGTCAAATGCAAAGACAATAGCAAGGAGTTCTTTTTCAGTAGTTGTGTAATTCGTTTGTGCTCCTTGTAACGTCTTACTAGCATAATATATAGGTTGAAATTGTTTTTCAATCCTTTGTCCTAAAACGGCTCCCATTACAAAATCACTTGCATTGCACATTAGTTCAAACGGTAGATTCCAATTTGGTGTTATCATGATCGGCGCATTAGTGAGTTTCTCTTTAAGAATATTAAAAGATTTGATACATTCATCTAAAAAGATGAATGTAGCATCCTTTTCTAGGAGTTTATTCATAGGAATGGCAATTTTAGAAAAATCTTTTATGAAACGTCGGTAAAAACCGGCATGCCCTAGAAAACTCCTAACTCCTCTAACATTGGTGGGATGTGAAAGTTTAGCAATTACATCTACTTTAGCTCTATCCACTTCAATTCCTTCTTTTGAGATTTTATGACCAAGAACGATGCCTTCTTTAACCATGAAATGACATTTCTCCCAATTAAGAACTAGATTTGATTATTCGCATCTAATATGCATTCGTTCAAGATTAGCTAGACATGTTTCAAATGTATCACCGAAGACTGAAAAGTCATCCATGAAAACTTCCATGCATTCTTCTATCATGTCGTGAAAAATCGCCATCATGCACCTTTGAAAGGTTGCAGGGGCGTTGCAAAGTCCAAATGGCATGCGTTTGTAAGCAAAAGTACCATAAGGGCACGTGAGAGTGGTTTTCTCTTGGTCCTCGGGTGCTATTGGAATTTGAAAATATCCGGAAAAACCATCTAGAAAACAATAGTAACTGTTTCCGGCTAATCTTTCCAACATTTGATAAATAAAAGGTAAGGGAAAGTGATCTTTTCTGGTGGCGTCATTTAATTTTCTATAATCAATACAAACACGCCATCCTGTTACAGTCATAGTAGGAATAAGCTCATTTTTCTCATTTGTGATGACAGTCATTCCACCCTTCTTAGGCACGCATTGAACTGGGCTTACCCATGGACTATCAGAAATTGGATAAATTAAACCTGCATCAAGCAGTTTAATAATTTATTTTTTAACAACATCTTGCATATTAGGATTTAGTCTTCGTTGGCGTTGTACATATGTTTTATGACCTTCTTCCATAAGGATTTTATGTGTGCAATACGAAGGACTTATTCCTTTAATATCATGAATTTTCCATGCAATAGCTGGTTTATGAGCTTTTAGCACAGAAATGAGTTGTGATTTCTCATTTTCAGTAAGAGAAGACGATATTATTACAGGTAATTCAGATTCACCATGTAAATAAGCGTATTCCAAATGGTTTGGAAGTGGCTTTAACTCTAATGTCGGAGGTTCTTCTATCGATGATTTATATCGATATCTGTCTTCTTCTTTT
Source organism: Rutidosis leptorrhynchoides (assembly GCF_046630445.1). Lineage (NCBI taxonomy): Eukaryota > Viridiplantae > Streptophyta > Magnoliopsida > Asterales > Asteraceae > Rutidosis > Rutidosis leptorrhynchoides. The sequence continues at coordinate 358,292,959 of NC_092336.1, read as the reverse complement.
AGCATTTGAATTTCTTTTGTTGTTGGTTCATATCCATTAGCCATTAGTGTAGCTAACATTTCAGTTTCATCAATTGGTTCAGTTCCTTCTCCTAAAGAACATTCTCCTGTTCCTTGTAATTCTGGAAATTCTTCTAACAATTCTGCATGTGATTCTATAGTTTGAATATAATAACATGTATCATCTGCAGATTGCGGTTGTTGCATTGCTCTATCAACTGAAAAGGTAACACTCTCATCCTCTATACTTAGGGTCAGTTTCTTACAAACACGTCTATCATTGCTTTAGCCGTGTTTAAGAATGGTCTTCCTAATATGAGAGGAACTTGTGAATCTTCTTCCATGTCCAGAACAACAAAATCTACTGGAAATACTAAAGTACCAAATTTAACTAGCATGTTCTCCATTATCCCTCTAGGATATTTTATTGATCTATCGGCTAGTTGTATGCTTATTCTTGTTGGTTTCAATTCTCCAAGGTCTATTTAGCGTATAGTGAATACGGCATTAAATTTATACTAGCACCTAAGTCTGCCAATGCTTCTATTAAACTAAGACTACCCAGAAAATATGGAATTGTGAAACTTCCTGGATCAGATAATTTTTCTGGTATCTTATTCAACAGCACTGCTGAACAATTAGCATTCATAGTAACAGCCGAGATCTTTCAGAAATTTAGCATATCTAGGCATTCCTGAAATCACATCAATGAAAGGAAGATTGACATTTATTTGTTTAAACATATCCAAGAATTTGGATTGCTCGGCTTCAAGTTTCTCTTTTTTCATTTTACTCGGGTAAGGAAGTGGTGGTTGGTATGGTTTAACATAAGGTTTAGCCTTAACTGTGTTATCTTGATTAACCTTTTCAACTACCAGTTCTTTTTCCTTATCTTGTTCAGGTTGTGGTTCTTGTGGAGTAGGAATAGCTTCATCAGAAGTTACAGGTATTTCAGGTGGTTTAAGTGTAGTACCACTTCTTGTGGTAATGGCTTTAGCTGTTTCATTCCGGGGGTTAGCATTTGTATCACTAGGTAGACTTCCCGGTTTTCTTTCACCTATTAACCTTGCTAGGTTACTTACTTCTTGTTCCAGATTTTGAATAGAAGCTTGTTGATTTCTAAATGCTTGAGCATTTTGTTCATTGGTTTGTTTCTGAGATGTGAAAAACTGCGTTTGAGTTTCAAGTAGCTTCGTCATCATATCTTCTAAATTCGGCTTTTTATCATCGGTTTGTGGTGGTTTGTTTTGAAAATTAGGTCTTTGCTGATTGTAAGTATTATTGGATACTTGTTGATTGCTAGGACCTTGTTGGTTGTTGTATGGAACATTTCGGTTATAATTCTGGTTTTGATTGTAAATTGGTCTTGGCGGTTGATAATTATTTTGATAATTATTTCCAAGCCTTTGGTTTATGTATGAAATATTCTCTCTTTGTTCCATTGTTAGTTCAATACTGAGACAATCTTTTGTCAAATTTGGTCCTCCACACTGCTCACAACTAATTCGTATTGAGTGTATATCCTTAGTCATCTTTTCCATTCGTCTCTCGACAGCATCTATCTTTGAAGAAATGGAATCTAAGTCATGGCTAGAATCGGCTCTAGCTGCTTTAGATGATCTAACAATATCTTTTTCTTAGTGCCACTCATGTGAGTGGGAAGCAGTGTTATCAATAATTTTATAAGCCTCAGTTTCGGTTTTCTTCATAATAGAACCACCAGCTGCTATATCGATGTCTTTCCTTGTAGTGATGTCGCATCCTTGGTAGAATATTTGTACTAATTGACAGGTGTCTAAACCATGTTGCGGACATCCTCTCAATAACTTTCCAAATCTTGTCCACGCCTCATATAGAGTTTCATTCGGTTTCTATGTGAACGTAACAATTTCTCCTTGAAGTCTTACGGCTTTAGATGCCGAAAAGAATTGTTTAAGAAATTTTTCAACTAAAACGTCCCATGTATCAATCGCCCCTTCAGGTAACGATTCCAACCAATCTTTGGCTTCTCCCTTTAAAGTCCAGGGAAATAACATGAGATATATCTGTTCATCCTCCACTTCTCTTATTTTAAATAGTGTGCAGATCCTATTAAAGGTACTAAGATGTTCATTTGGATCTTCCTTCGGCGCACCACTAAATTGGCATTGATTAGTCACCATGTGTAAAATTTGTCCTTTGATTTCATAATCTGGCGCATTAATGTATGGATGAGTAATTGCGTGACCTTGGCCAATGCGTTTAGCGCTCATTCGGTCTTCCATACTTAGAGGTTCCAGATTTTTCATAATTGAATTTGTTGAATCTGAATCACTAGAGGATTCTGATTTAATGGTTCGTTCCTCAACAATCTCTGTTTGAATGATTAGTGGTTCCGGAGGAAAAAATAATGGTTCAGAATCTATGAATCGTCCCTGAATATTCTCCGGATTCTCAATTGTGAGGTTGGGTTCAAAAAATGGATTATCGGAAATTTGAATTGGAGTACTTGGTCGACTGGATGACGATTCTAAAGAAAAATCAACGACGACAATATTTGCTAGATGTCTTGATCTGGTTACAGGTGGTGAACGTACAAAATGTAGTGACCCGAACTTTTCCATGTTTATATATATATTAAATGAAATTGTTATTTACATAATTAAGTGTTTCCAACATGTTAAGCAATCAAACTTGTTAAGACTTGATTAATTGAAATAGGTTTCATATAGACAATTGACCACCCAAGTTGACCGGTGATTCACGAACGTTAAAACTTGTAAAAACTATACGATGACATATATATAGTTATATATATAGTTAACATGATTTTATTATAAGTATGTATCTCATTAGGTATTTTAACAATGAGTTATATACATAAAAATGAGACTATTAATTTAAGAAACTCGAAAACGATATATATAACGATTATCGTTATAACAACGTCTTACTAGGTACATATGAATCATATTAAGATATTTATACACTTGGTTAATTATGTTAAATGATAAGTAAATATATTATTAAGTGTATTAACAATGAAATACATATGTAAAAATAAGACTACTAACTTAATGATTTCGAAACGAGACATATATGTAACGATTATCGTTGTAACGGCATTTAACTGTATATATATCATACTAAGATATATTATATATCATAATATCATGATAATATAACAATTTAACATCTCATTTATTATAATAAACAATGGGTTAACAACATTCAATAAGATCGTTAACCTAAAGGTTTCAAAACAACATTTACATGTAACGACTAACGATGACTTAACGACTCAGTTAAAATGTATATACATGTAGTGTTTTAATATGTATTCATACACTTTTGAAAGACTTCAAGACACTTATCAAAATACTTCTAGTTAACAAGAATGCTTAAAATTACATCCTCGTTCAGTTTCATCAACAATTCTACTCGTATGCACCGTATTCGTACTCGTACAATACACAGCTTTTAGATGTATATAATATTGGTATATACACTCCAATGAACAACTCTTAGCAGCCCATGTGAGTCACCTAACACATGTGGGAACCATCATTTGGCAACTAGCATGAAATATCTTATAAAATTACAAAAATATGAGTAATCATTCATGACTTATTTACATGAAAACAAAATTACATATCCTTTATATCTAATCCATACACCAACGACCAAAAACACCTACAAACACTTTCATTCTTTAATTTTCTTCATCTAATTGATCTCTCTCAAGTTCTATCTTCAAGTTCTAAGTGTTCTTCATAAATTCCAAAAGTTCTAGTTTCATAAAATCAAGAATACTTCCAAGATTGCAAGTTTACTTCCAAGTTTTCTAAATCCATTCCAAGTAATCATGCAAGATCAAAAAACCTTTGTTACTTACAGTAGGTTATCTTTCTAATACAAGGTAATAATCATATTCAAACTTTAATTCAATTTCTATAACTATAACAATCTTATTTCGATTGGAAATCTTACTTGAAATTGTTTTCGTGTCATGATTCTGCTTCAAGAACTTTCAAGCCATCCAAGGATCCTTTGAAGCTAGATCTATTTTTCTCATTTCCAGTAGGTTTATCCAAGGAACTTGAGGTAGTAATGATGTTCATAACTTCATTCAATTCATACATATAAAGCTATCTTCTTCGAAGGTTTAAACTTGTAATCACTAGAACATAGTTTAGTTAATTCTAAACTTGTTCGCAAATAAAAGTTAATCCTTCTAACTTGACCTTTAAAATCAACTAAACACATGTTCTATATCTATATGATATGCTAACTTAATAATTTAAAACCTGGAAACACGAAAAACACCGTAAAACCGGATTTACGCTGTCGTAGTAACACCGCGGGCTGTTTTCGGTTAGTTAATTAAAAACTATGATAAACTTTGATTTAAAAGTTTTTATTCTGGGAAAATGATTTTTATTATGAACATGAAACTATATCCAAAAATTATGGTTAAATTCAAAGTGGAAGTATGTTTTCTAAAATGGTCATCTAGACGTCGTTCTTTCGACTGAAATGACTACCTTTACAAAAATGACTTATAACTTATTTTTATGACTATAAACCTATACTTTTTCTATTTAGATTCATAAAATAGAGTTCAATATGAAACCATAGCAATTTGATTCACTCAAAACGGATTTAAAATGAAGAAGTTATGGGTAAAACAAGATTGGATAATTTTTCTCATTTTAGCTACGTGAAAATTGGTAACAAATCTATTCCAACCATAACTTAATCAACTTGTATTGTATATTATGTAATCTTGAGATACCATAGAAACGTATACAATGTTTCGACCTATCATTTCGACACATCTATATATATTTCGGAACAACCATAGACACTCTATATGTGAATGTTGGAGTTAGCTATACAGGATTGAGGTTGATTCCAAAATATATATAGTTTGAGTTGTGATCAATACTGAGATACGTATACACTGGGTCGTGGATTGATTCAAGATAATATTTATCGATTTATTTCTGTACATCTAACTGTGGACAACTAGTTGTAGGTTACTAACGAGGACAGCTGACTTAATAAACTTAAAACATCAAAATATATTAAAAGTGTTGTAAATATATTATGAACATACTTTGATATATATGTATATTTTGTTATAGGTTCGTGAATCAACCAGTAGCCAAGTCTTACTTCCCGACGAAGTAAAAATCTGTGAAAGTGAGTTATAGTCCCACTTTTAAAATCTAATATTTTTGGGATGAGAATACATGCAGGTTTTATAAATGATTTACAAAATAGACACAAGTACGTGAAACTACATTTTATGGTTGAATTATCGAAATCGAATATGCCCCTTTGTATTAAGTCTGGTAATCTAAGAATTAGGGAACAGACACCCTAATTCACGCGAATCCTAAAGATAGATCTATTGGGCCTAACAAACCCCATCCAAAGTACCGAATGCTTTAGTACTTCAAAATTTATATCATATCCGAAGGGTGTCCCGGAATGATGGGGATATTCTTATATATGCATCTTGTTAATGTCGGTTACCAGGTGTTCACCATATGAATGATTTTTATCTCTATGTATGGGATGTGTATTGAAATATGAAATCTTGTGGTCTATTGTTACGATTTGATATATATAGGTTAAACCTATAACTCACCAACATTTTTGTTGACGTTTAAAGCATGTTTATTCTCAGGTGAATACTAAGAGCTTCCGCTATTGCATACTAAAATAAGGACAAGATTTGGAGTCCATGTTTGTATGATATTGTGTAAAAACTGCATTCAAGAAACTGATTTCGATGTAACATATTTGTATTGTAAACCATTATGTAATGGTCGTGTGTAAACAGGATATTTTAGATTATCATTATTTGATAATCTACGTAAAGCTTTTTAAAAATTTATTTATGAAATAAAGGTTATGGTTTGTTTTAAAAATGAATGCAGTCTTTGAAAAACGTCTCATATAGAGGTCAAAACCTTGCAACGAAATCAATTAATATGGAACGTTTTTAATCAATAAGAACGGGACATTTCAGTTGGTATCCGAGCGTTGGTCTTAGAGAACCAGAATTTTGCATTAGTGTGTCTTATCGAGTTTGTTAGGATGCATTAGTGAGTCTGGACTTCGATCGTGTTTACTTGAAAAATGATTGCTTAACAAATATTTTTAACATGTGAATATTATGTGATATATTAATCTCTTAACGCGTTTGATATTATGTGATAGATGTCTACCTCTAGAACAAGTCTCATTGACTCACCTAATAATAATGAAGAGTCAAATATAAATTGGAATGATTCTTGGACTGATTCACAAGTTCCCGAAGAGGAACCGGAAGAAGAGTCGGAACCGAAAGAAGAATCAGAACCGGAAGAGGAGGAACCGGAGGAGGAAATAGAACCGGTGGGGGAAATAATAAAACGGTTAAGTAAAATAAAATCCTCAACCAACCGACCAAGGTTAATTATGGTCAATGGTGTTTCCGTCAAGGAAGCAAAATATTGGGAGGATTACCAATTCTCCGATGAATCGGATTCCGACGAGAATTCCGATGATGTTATAGAAATTACCCCAACTGAATTTAAAAAGGCAAAAGAAAATAATAAGGGAAAGGGTATAAAAATAGAGAAATCTAATTCCAACCCCGATGAACTTTATATGTATTGTCAACCCCCGATGCCCTTAAGTTGTAACAATGACCCGGGAACCTCTAAACCACCAAGTTTTTCTAAACCAATGTGGAAAATGACGGCTCGTATTAGGGGAACATCATATATCCCTAGAAACTTGGCAAAACGAACCAAAACCGAAGAAGAAGAAACGAGCGAGTCGGAATAAGATAGTTGTATTCGTGTGGTGTAATATATATAATATAGTGTGCTTATGCTTTATGATATATGTAAAAATTGCTTGTATTAATAAGTAATTTTTTTATGAATCTAACTCTTGTCTATTTTACAGTTTAAAAACACAAAATGGATAGACAACCCAATATTTTAAGAGACCTACCCGGAGACATGATTGATGAAATCTTGTCTAGAGTCGGTCAGAATTCTCGGCACAACTATTTAAGGCGAAATCAGTTTGTAAGACATTCGAAGAACGTTCCAAGAATGTCTTGGTTTATAAGAGACTTTTGTTTGAAAGATGGGGGATATCACATTGGGAAAACCATAAGTTACGATGTGTTTACTTTGACGCACATATTGCGGGGAACCCAAATGCTATTTTACGCAACGGGTTAAGAAATTATTTTGACTCAATGTATCCGAATATAGGACATCATGATTTAGAAAAAGCGGCTAACATGCGACATAAAGAAGCATGCTATGCTTACGGGTTAGTAATGTTCGCTTCTCACCAAAGTGAGAACAAGAACATTGGGCTACTACTATTAAACAAAACGTTCCCACAAGTAACGGAGTCGGTAATTGGGGTAAGAAATAAGGTTTTTAGATTGTTATGGGACTGTTGGACATTACGTAACCCTCGTCCCTTTGACGACGTTACAACACGCTGTCTTATCAACGGCCATAACGGTTATGTTCCACAAGACCAAGGATGGGAAGTAGTCCTAGTAAAACCAGAATGCATGACTTGTTTTTGGACGTATGAATTACGTGTCTTTATTGCCTTTGCTGAAGACTTGTGTACTAGCTAGAATTATCTTCACAACTATCTTGTATCAAAGTTATTGTGTGCTATATTTCATGCTTTATGTAAAATAAGCGGTATTGTAAGTTTGTAAAATATTGTATAAAAGTTAAACGCGAAATATTATTATAATCAGTTTTTCATATAGAATTTTAGTAGTTGAATTGTATATTAGCTACTAAGTATGAACTTAACGAGTAGGTACTACTCGAAATTAAACTTATAAAATGCTAATATGAAGAAAAAGCTTTTATAAATGAGTTCATATTATGCTACGAAATACTATTAACTACTCTTAATATTCTGTATGATTAACTTGTTCCATTTAACTATTTTGAAGGAAATGGCACCGACTACTCGACACATCGTGAATATGAATGAAGAGGAATTTCATACTTTTCTAGCTTCAAACATAGCCGCAGTACAGGCTGCGCTACATACCAACAATAACCTTGGATCTAGCAATACAGGAAATCATGTAGGATGCACCTACAAAGAATTCACTTCCTGCAAACCTTTGGAATTTGATGGAACCGAAGGACCGATTGGATTGAAACGGTGGACCGAGAAGGTCGAATCGGTGTTTGCCATAAGTAAGTGTACTGAAGAGGACAAAGTGAAGTACACTACGCATACCTTCACAGGTTCTGCGTTAACATGGTGGAATACCTATCTAGAGCAAGTGGACAAGATGATGCGTACGCACTACCGTGGTCAGCATTCAAGCACTTGATGAACGAGAAGTACCGTCCCAGAACCGAGGTCAATAAGCTCAAGACAGAACTTAGAGGGTTACGAACCCAAGGATTTAATATTACCACGTACGAAAGACGATTCACAGAATTGTGCCTATTGTGTCCGGGAGCATTCGAAGATGAGGAAGAGAAGATCGACGCGTTTGTGAAAGGATTACCGGAAAGAATCCAAGAAGATATAAGTTCACACGAGCCCGCCTCCATACAACAGGCATGTAGAATGGCTCACAAACTAGTGAACCAGATTGAGGAAAGAATTAAAGAACAAATGGCTGAAGAGGCCAATGTGAAGCAAGTCAAAAGAAAGTGGGAGGAAAACGGTGATAAGAATCATTAATACAACAACAACAGCAATTACAATAATAATCGCAACAATTATCCCAACAATCGCAACATCAATCGCAACTACAACAAACGGCTCAACAACAACAACAACAACAACAACAACAACAACAACAACAACAACAACAACAACAACAACAACAACAGCAACTGCAACAATCATCCCAATAACAATAACAACCGCAACAACATCAACAATCAGAAGCAGCTATGCCAAAGGTGTCAAAAGTATCACTCGGGGTTCTGCACCAAATTTTGCAACAAGTGTAAAAGAAATGGTCATAGCGCGGCGAAGTGTGAGGTCTACGGACCAGGGGTTAACAGAACGAAAGGAACAAATGGTGTCGGAACGAGTAATGGCGGAGCAAGTAGTGTCGGAGCAAGTTATGCCAATGTAGTTTGTTATAAATGTGGAAAACCGGGCCACATTATTAGAAATTGCCCGAACCAGGAGAACACGAATGGACAAGGCCACAGAAGAGTTTTCAATATTAATGCGGCAGAGGCACAGGAAGACCCGGAGCTTGTTACGGGTACGTTTCTTATTGACAATAAATCTGCTTATGTTTTATTTGATTCGGGTGCGGATAGAAGCTATATGAGTAGAGATTTTTGTGCTAAATTAAGTTGTCCATTAACGCCGTTGGATAGTAAATTTTTACTCGATTTAGCAAACGGTAAATTAATTTCAGCAGATAATATATGCCGGAATCGAGAAATTAAACTGGGTAGCGAAATATTTAAGATTGATTTGATACCAGTAGAGTTAGGGAGTTTTGATGTAATAGTTGGCATGGACTGGCTGAAGAAGGTGAAAGCAGAGATCGTATGTTATAAAAATGCAATTCGCATTGTACGAGAAGAAGGAGAACCCTTAATGGTGTACGGAGAAAAGGGCAACATGAAGCTACATCTTATTAGTAATTTGAAGGCACAAAAACTAATAAGAAAAGGTTGCTATGCTGTTCTAGCACACGTCGAGAAAGTACAAACTGAAGAAAAGAGCATCAATGATGTTCCCGTCGCAAAAGAATTTCCCGATGTATTTCTGAAAGAATTACCGGGACTACCTCCACATCGATCTGTTGAATTTCAAATATATCTTGTACCAGGAGCTGCACCAATAGCTCGTGCTCCTTATAGACTCGCACCCAGCGAGATGAAAGAACTGCAAAGCCAACTGTAAGAACTATTAGAACGTAGTTTCATTCGACCAAGCACATCACCATGGGGAGCTCCTGTTTTGTTTGTCAAGAAGAAGGATGGTACATTTAGGTTGTGTATTGACTACAGAGAGTTGAACAAACTTACCATCAAAAACCGTTATCCACTGCCGAGAATTGACGACTTATTTGATCAACTACAAGGCTCGTCGGTTTATTCGAAGATCGATTTACGTTCTGGATATCATCAAATGCGAGTAAAGGAGGATGATATTCCAAAAACTACTTTTAGGATGCGTTATGGTCATTACGAGTTTATGGTTATGCCGTTTGGATTGACTAACGCACTAGCTGTGTTCATGGACCTTATGAACTGAGTGTGTGGGCCATATCTTGACAAGTTTGTCATTGTTTTCATCGATGACATACTTATTTACTCAAAGAATGATCAAGAGCACGAAGAACATTTGAGAAAAGTGCTAGAAGTATTGAGGAAAGAAAAACTGTACGCTAAGTTTTCAAAGTGTGCATTTTGGTTGGAAGAAGTTCAATTCCTCGGTCACATAGTGAACAAAGAAGGTATCCAGGTGGACCCCAAAGATTGAAACCGTTGAAAAGTGGGAAACCCCAAAAACTCCGAAGCATATACGTCAATTTTTAGGATTGGCTGGTTACTACAGAAGATTCATCCAAGATTTTTCCAAAATAGCAAAACCCTTGACTGCATTAACGCATAAAGGGAAGAAATTTGAATGGAAGGATGAACAAGAAAAGGCGTTTCAATTATTGAAGAAAAAACTAACTACGGCACCTATATTGTCATTGCCTGAAGGGAATGATGATTTTGTGATTTATTGTGACGCATCAAAGCAAGGTCTCGGTTGTGTATTAATGCAACGGACGAAGGTGATTGCTTATGCGTCTAGACAATTGAAGATTCACGAGCAAAATTATACGACGCATGATTTGGAATTAGGCGCGGTTGTTTTTGCATTAAAGACTTGGAGGCACTACTTATATGAGGTCAAAAGTATTATATATACCGACCACAAAAGTCTTCAACACATATTTAATCAGAAACAACTGAATATGAGGCAGCGTAGGTGGATTGAATTGTTGAATGATTACGACTTTGAGATTCGTTACCACCCGGGGAAGGCAAATGTGGTAGCCGACGCCTTGAGCAGAAAGGACAGAGAACCCATTCGAGTAAAATCTATGAATATAATGATTCACACTAACCTTACTACTCAAATAAAGGAGGCGCAACAAGGAGTTTTAAAAGAGGAAAATTTAAAGGATGAAATACCCAAAGGATCGGAGAAGCATCTTAATATTCAAGAAGATGGAACCCGGTATAGGGCTGAAAGAATTTGGGTACCAAAATTTGGAGATATGAGAGAAATGGTACTTAGAGAAGCTCATAAAACCAGATACTCAATACATCCTAGAACGGGGAAGATGTACAAGGATCTCAAGAAACATTTTTGGTGGCCGGGTATGAAAGCCGATGTTGCTAAATACGTAGGAGTATATTTGACGTGTTCTAAGGTCAAAGCTGAGCATCAGAAACCATCAGGTCTACTTCAACAACCCAAAATCCCGGAATGGAAATGGGAAAATATTACCATGGATTTCATCACTAAATTGCCCAGGACTGCAAGTGGTTTTGATACTATTTGGGTAATAGTTGATCGTCTCACCAAATCAGCACACTTCCTGCCAATAAGAGAAGATGACAAGATGGAGAAGTTAGCACGACTGTATTTGAAGGAAGTCGTCTCCAGACATGGAATACCAATCTCTATTATCTCTGATAGGGATGGCAGATTTATTTCAAGATTCTGGCAGACATTGCAGCAAGCATTAGGAACTCGTCTAGACATGAGTACTACCTATCATCCACAAACTGATGGACAGAGCATAAGGACGATACAAATACTTAAAGACATGCTACGAGCATGTGTTATTGATTTCGGAAACAGTTGGGATCGACATCTACCGTTAGCAGAATTTTCCTACAACAACAGCTACCATTCAAGCATTGAGATGGCGCCGTTTGAAGCACTTTATGGTAGAAAGTGCATGTCTCCGATTTTTTGGAGTGAAGTGGGGGATAGACAGCTTACGGGTCCGGAGATAATACAAGAAACTACCGAGAAAATCATCCAAATTCAACAAAGATTGAAAACCGCCCAGAGTCGACAAAAGAGCTACGCGGACAGTAAAAGAAAAGATATAGAGTTTGAAATTGGAGAAATGGTCATGCTTAAGGTTTCACCTTGGAAAGGCGTTGTTCGATTTGGTAAACAGGGGAAACTAAATCCAAGGTACATTGGACCATTCAAGATTATAGATCGTGTCAGACCAGTAGCTTACCAACTGGAGCTACCTCAATAACTCGCGGCTGTACATAACACTTTTCACGTCTCAAATTTGAAGAAATGTTTTGCTAAAGAAGATCTCACTATTCCGTTGGACGAAATCCAAATCAATGAAAAACTTCAATTCATTGAAGAACCCGTCAAAATAATGGATCGTGAGGTTAAGAGACTTAAACAAAACAAGATACCGATTGTTAAGGTTCGATGGAATGCTCGTAGAGGACCCGAGTTCACCTGGGAGCATGAAGATCAGATGAAGAAGAAATACCCGCATTTATTTCCAGAAGATACGTCAACACCTCCAACTCCTTAAAATTTCGGGACGAAATTTATTTAACGGGTAGGTACTGTAGTGACCCGAACTTTTCCATGTTTATATATATATTAAATGAAATTGTTATTTACATAATTAAGTGTTTCCAACATGTTAAGCAATCAAACTTGTTAAGACTTGATTAATTGAAATAGGTTTCATATAGACAATTGACCACCCAAGTTGACCGGTGATTCACGAATGTTAAAACTTGTAAAAACTATACGATGACATATATATGGTAATATATATAGTTAAAATGATTTTATTATAAGTATGTATCTCATTAGGTATTTTAACAATGAGTTATATACATAAAAATGAGACTATTAATTTAAGAAACTCGAAAACGATGTATATAACGATTATCGTTATAACAACGTCTTACTAGGTACATATGAATCATATTAAAATATTGATACACTTGGTTAATTATGTTAAATGATAAGTAAATATATTATTAAGTGTATTAACAATGAAATACATATGTAAAAATAAGTCTACTAACTTAATGATTTCGAAACGAGACATATATGTAACGATTATCGTTGTAACGGCATTTAACTGTATATATATCATACTAAGATATATTATATATCATAATATCATGATAATATAACAATTTAACATCTCATTTGTTATAATAAACAATGGGTTAACAACATTCAACAAGATCGTTAACCTAAAGGTTTCAAAACAACATTTACATGTAACGACTAACAATGACTTAACGACTCAGTTAAAATGTATATACATGTAGTGTTTTAATATGTATTCATACACTTTTGAAAGACTTCAAGACACTTATCAAAATACTTCTACTTAACAAAAATGCTTACAATTACATCCTCGTTCAGTTTCATCAACAATTCTACTCGTATGCACCCTTATTCGTACTCATACAATACACAGCTTTTAGATGTATGTACTATTGGTATATACACTCCAATGATCAGCTCTTAGTAGCCCATGTGAGTCACCTAACACATGTGGGAACCATCATTTGGCAACTAGCATGAAATATCTCATAAAATTACAAAAATATGAGTAATCATTCATGACTTATTTACATGAAAACAAAATTACATATCCTTTATATCTAATCCATACACTAACGACCAAAAACACCTACAAACACTTTCATTCTTCAATTTTATTCATATAATTGATCTCTCTCAAGTTCTATCTTCAAGTTCTAAATGTTCTTCATAAATTCCAAAAGTTCTAGTTTCATAAAATCAAGAATACTTCTAAGATTGCAAGTTTACTTCCAAGTTTTCTAAATCCATTCCAAGTAATCATCCAAGATTAAGAAACCTTTGTTACTTACATTAGGTTATCTTTCTAATACAAGGTAATAATCATATTCAAACTTTAATTCAATTTCTATAACTATAACAATCTTATTTCGAGTGGAAATCTTACTTGAAATTGTTTTCATGTCATGATTCTGCTTCAAGAACTTTCAAGCCATCCAAGGATCCTTTGAAGCTAGATCTATTTTTCTCATTTCCAGTAGGTTTATCCAAGGAACTTGAGGTAGTAATGATGTTCATAACATCATTCGATTCATACATATAAAGCTATCTTCTTCGAAGGTTTAAACTTGTAATCACTAGAACATAGTTTAGTTAATTCTAAACTTGTTCGCAAATAAAAGTTAATCCTTCTAACTTGACTTTTAAAATCAACTAAACACATGTTCTATATCTATATGATATTCTAACTTAATAATTTAAAACCTGGAAACACGAAAAACACCGTAAAACCGGATTTACGCCGTCGTAGTAACACCGCGGGCTGTTTTGGGTTAGTTAATTAAAACTATGATAAACTTTGATTTAAAAGTTGTTATTCTGGAAAAATGATTTTTATTATGAACATGAAACTATATCCAAAAATTATGGTTAAACTCAAAGTGGAAGTATGTTTTCTTAAATGGTCATCTAGACGTCGTTCTTTCGACTGAAATGACTACCTTTACAAAAATGACTTGTAACTTATTTTTCCGACTATAAACCTATACTTTTTATGTTTAGATTCATAAAATCGAGTTCAATATGAAACCATAGCAATTTGATTCACTCAAAACGGATTTAAAATGAAGAAGTTATGGGTAAAACAAGATTGGATAATTTTTCTCATTTTAGCTACGTGAAAATTGGTAACAAATCTATTCCAACCATAACTTAATCAACTTGTATTGTATATTATGTAATCTTGAGATACCATAGACACGTATACAATGTTTCGACCTATCATGTCGACACATCTATATATATTTCGGAACAACCATAGACACTCTATATGTGAATGTTGGAGTTAGCTATACAGGGTTGAGGTTGATTCTAAAATATATATAGTTTGAGTTGTGATCAATACCGAGATACGTATACACTGGGTCGTGGATTGATTCAAGATAATATTTATCGATTTATTTCTGTACATCTAACTGTGGACAACTAGTTGTAGGTTACTAACGAGGACAGCTGACTTAATAAACTTAAAACATCAAAATATATTAAAAGTGTTGTAAATATATTTTGAACATACTTTGATATATATGTATATATTGTTATAGGTTCGTGAATCAACCAGTGGCCAAGTCTTACTTCCCGACGAAGTAAAAATATGTGAAAGTGAGTTATAGTCCCACTTTTAAAATCTAATATTTTTGGGATGAGAATACATGCAGGTTTTATAAATGATTTACAAAATAGACACAAGTACGTGAAACTACATTCTATGGTTAAATTATCGAAATCGAATATGCCCCTTTTTATTAAGTCTGGTAATCTAAGAATTAGGGAACAGACACCCTAATTGACGTAAATCCTAAAGATAGATCTATTGGGCCTAACAAACCCCATCCAAAGTACCGGATGCTTTAGTACTTCGAAATTTATATCATATCCGAAGGGTGTCCCGGAATGATGGGGATATTCTTATATATATGCATCTTGTTAATGTCGGTTACCAGGTGTTCACCATATGAATGATTTTTATCTCTATGTATGGGATGTGTATTGAAATATGAAATCTTGTGGTCTATTGTTACGATTTGATATATATAGGTTAAACCTATAACTCACCAACATTTTTGTTGATGTTTAAAGCATGTTTATTCTCAGGTGAATACTAAGAGCTTCCGCTGTTGCATACTAAAATAAGGACAAGATTTGGAGTCCATGTTTGTATGATATTGTGTAAAAACTGCATTCAAGAAACTGATTTCGATGTAACATATTTGTATTGTAAACCATTATGTAATGGTCGTGTGTAAACAGGAAATTTTAGATTATCATTATTTGATAATCTACGTAAAGCTTTTTAAACCTTTATTTATGAAATAAAGGTTATGGTTTGTTTTAAAAATGAATGCAGTCTTTGAAAAACGTCTCATATAGAGGTCAAAACCTCGCAATGAAATCAATTAATATGGAGCGTTTTTAATCAATAAGAACGGGACATTTCACAAAAGGTGGTGAACGTCTTGCTCGGTGCATTCACTGAATATCCTATTAGTTTTTAAAAGGAAAGAAAAATTATATAAGTTATCCAATTAATAGACTTTTCTGATTTTGCCCACGTTTCGAATAGCCAAAAGATGCAGCAGAGGGGCAGGATTCGTTTGGTCTCAATATAATTGAGTACTGTTTGGCTCCAATAACCCGGTCCACATACAAATCCAACTATTACTACGAACCAGAAAATTTTGATGTCTATCAATTTAACCACTTAAAATAAATTTTCGTAATTTAAAGAAATTTTATATAAGAAATAGAAAAAATTCTAATTCCTAAAAACTAGAATGGCGAGAAATAAGAAAGAAAAAGAAAGAGCGCGTCGAAATAGGTCGAAAAAGAAAAGGGTTGAAAAATAAAAGGCGTCGAAAAATAAGAAAGAAAAAGAGTGACTATAAAACTTAAAAACACTCGACTAACCCAACCTTATTACTATCACTAACTTAAAATTAAAATTACAAATTGAGATTACTAATTGGAGTGATAATTGATACATAGGTAAAAGGCGTCGAAAAATGAAAGTAAGAAAGTAGCGCGTTGAAACTTAAAAAAGAACTAAAAACTAAGAATTAAAAGTTGCGTCTAAAAATATTAAAGCTTACAAGAAAAACTATATCCCAAATGGCAATATCTTAAAAAGGCACTAAAATATAAAAATGGCGTCGCAAAATTCTAAAGCACCTAAATCTTAGTCTAAAGAGAAAGCACTTAAGGGATTTTACGAAAAAGCCTAAAAATCTAGAAATAAAAATAACTAAGGCAAAAACTATGATTTAAAACTAAATACGAACGAAAAATTACAAAATTTACACTAAAAACAAATAAAAAGGGACAAAATATAAAAATATACTAAAAGTTGTAAAAAGTACAATTTTTATAAAAATATTATTTTTATATTATTTATTTTATAAAACTATTAATTTTAAAATTTAATTAAACTAATTAAACTAAATATATAAAATAATTAAAACAAAACTAAATTAATTAATTAACAAAACCTAATTAGGGTTTTTAATTAAATAATAATAATAATTACACGTAATTAATGCAGAATTAGGGCTTCTGTGTGACCTGTCTGGGCGGCTCCGTGAGTCGGGGTGAACCCAGTTCAAAACCTCCGCAAGTCGCGAAGATTGCAGGTTTAAAAGGGACAGGTCAAGTTTCGACAGGTATCGGTTTTTTATTTATTTTTTTTTATATTTTTCTGTTTTATATTTTCTGTTTTAATAATTAAATAAAATCTTTATATAAATTAAATAAAAAATTATGTTTTAAAAATTAAAATAAAAATAGAAATACTTTATAATTTTATAAAAATCTTAAAAATAGATTTATATATATATATTTTTTTTGGTTTTAATTTTTTATATTTTTGATATTTAAAAAAAATATATTTTTACAAAAACTAAATAAAACTAAATAAAAATCTTTTTTTTATGTGGCGTTTCGCTTCGGCGTTCTCCGGCAGCGGCGCCAAAAATACTTGATGTGCGTAGAGGTGTATATGAAATAGCTTTATTTTTACAACTAAATACTATTAAATATGCTACAATTTTACACAAGTTATTTATTTATTTATCGAGTGGATATACTTAAACTTTGCTACAACACTTATAGGCAGTGTACCTAATCGTACAGTAGTGTAGTTTTTAGTAAGTCTGGTTCGTCCACAGGGAATCTTTTAAACAAAGCTTAACGCTATATTAGTTTTAATTTATAAAAATACAAATATATAAATAAGTAATATTATTATTATAAAGGGGGTTTTTACCGTTTAATGACCGGTTTGTCGATTTTTAAAACTGTAGTCGCAGTTAAAACCTAATGTAAAATATTAAATAAATATAACTTAATTTAAAGCGTAAAGTAAATAACGATAATGAAATTGCGATAAATAAAAGTGCGATGAAATAAAATACAATAATTAAAAAGTGCGTTAATTAAAAGTGCAATTAAATACAATTACAATAAATAAAAGTGCGATAATTAGAAGTGCAATTAAATATAAAATAAAGGAAATTAAATATGAAATAAAAGAATTATGCTTATTTAAACTTCCGTAATCATGATGTTTGACGTGTTGATTTTTAGTTTTATGCCCATGGCTTAATTGTCCTTTGTCCTGGATTATTTAATATGTCCGTCTGGTTTTTGTCCATAACAGTCCATCAGTCATAAATATAAAGTGCGAGTATCCTCGTCAAATTATCCTTATACCCGAAGTCAAATATTCCAACTAATTGGGGACTTAAACTGTAACAAGATTTTAATACTTTGTTTAATAATTACACCAGGTTATCGACTGCGTGTAACCCAAGGTTTTAATACTTTGTTATCAATTATGCCAAGTGTCCTTGTACATAATTTCACCCCTGTTTTAATAATTCTAGTGACTATTAATCCATTCCCGTGTCCGGTTAAATGAACGATTATTCGTACATATAAATATCCCGCCCATCGTGTCCGATCGAGTGTATATGGTTATTTATAGATACATCCAATTGTAAATCTTTATATTAAAATTAACAAACTATCATTTAGTTAAACAAATATAAAGCCCATTAATAGCCATAGTCTAATTTCCACAAGTGTCGTTCTTTTGTCCAAACCCCAATTATGGTACAAAACCCAATTACCCAATTTTAGTATTTTTAGCCCAACATCATGATTACTTCGGTATTAAATAAGCATAATAATAACTTAGCTACGAGACATTAAATTAAAAAGATTGAACATAACTTACAATGATTAAAAATAGCGTAGCGTTACACGGACAGAATTTCGACTTACACCCTTACAACATTTGCTAACATACCCTTATTATTAGGATTTAAAATTAAAATTAAAATATAAATATATATATATATATATATATATATATATATATATATATATACACGTTTACATAGGATGGAAAGAAAAAGATATATAAAACGTTCAGAATGCGCGAGCTTTTATAGGCATTTTTGTCCAGGACAGCTCCGCGAGTCGCGGTATTTTTGCACTACAAACTCCGCAAGTCGTGAAGTTCGTAAATCCAGCTCACACAAGTTTGGATCTTAGTCTGCCGACGGTTTTAATATATAAATATAATATATATATAATTTATATAATTAATTATATATTATATTATATTTATATACATAGTTAACTTGTAATTTTTAGTCCGTTGCGTCGAGCGTTGAGAGTTGACTCTGGTCCCGGTTCCGGATTTTCGAACGTCCTTGCGTACTATTTTATATCGTGTACTTTGCGTTTTGCGTCTTGTACTCTTGTCATTTTTAGACGTTTCTCATCAATAATTTGAACCTTTTTTATTGTATCTTGTACTTTTTAGCTTTTTGAACCTTTGCGTCATCAATTCGTCGAATCTACCTTTTGTCTTCACCTTTTAATATTTAAACGAATATCACTTGTAAATAGAACAATTGCAACTAAAATCTTGTCTTTCTTGAGGGATAATGCTATGAAATATATGTTCATTTTTTAGCATTATCACCTTCATTAATGCATCCATCGTTTGATTTGTAGCAGCCATCTCTTCCTCTTCTTTAATAACTGGCTCTATGATTGGTTGAATAACTGGTTCAGAGTTAGAATTTAATGAAAGTGATTCTAAACCCTGAGCAAGAGACTCTACTTCTGGAGCTCTTAGGCGTTCGTGAAGTTCTCTTTCAGGTTCAGGATATGAAGGAATTCAATTAGAGTTGGAAGAACGTAGATTCATGCATCAATACCTATCCTGCAATCACAACACCACAAACAAACCAATTGCAAAAACACAAGCTTACAATAAAAAGTAACTTTTCTAGGAATTGAATTCCTGCAAAAGGATCGAATAATTCAAAGTTTATTAAAATCTTTTAACAAAACTCCTCCCCGGCAGCGGCGCCAAAAAGTTGATGTGTTAAGACGTGATCTTTAAAATGTAGACAATATGCTTAATAATTAACACATAATACAGGCAACTAGAACCTAATCATGTAGTAATTAGCAAGTACATTGACCAGTTCGTACCACAGTGAGCAGTTTGTTTTCAAGGACTTTAAACAATTAATCATTCTGAAAGGGAATTTGTATTTGAAGTTGGAATCCGTTTAATACTACAATAATCAAGATATAGTAAATAACAGGAATGAGAAGGTGGTGTTTACTTCTATACTTGATAAATGACAAGGATTGTTCTTTTGTAATTAAAACGGTTATTTCATAGTTACAAGTAATTAGTTTATATCAATTTCACAATATCTATAAACTTAAGAGCTATGTTTAATCAACAAGATTCTTTCGTGGTTGAATTCACATAAAACCTAGTTTACTAAGATCACTCTAAGTAAACTACATGATTGTATATCCTAGATATCATTCAATTAACATCCTATACTCACATATAGTTGGCTAAATCACTAGGTGTTGAAGTATAAGCTATGGCCTTTGATAAACTCACATAAACTAAGTCATAACTTACATAATTGAACTAGGATACAAGGATGGTTACAACAATGGATCTTTTGAAAGAACATGGTGATTTAGATTGATTAACTAACTAGACCCAACCTGGTTAAACTCACGTGAAACCTAAATTACAACAATCACTTGAGGTAATTTCATAACTATATTGCTTTGGAACTTATTCAATTACCCAATTAAACACATAACAAAATCACTTAAGCTTATGCATCTAATCATCTAGATTACTAGGTGTATTGAAGTATAGATTGTTTTCCAAGTTAACTCACATTAATTGGTTTGCAATCTATATAATTGAAGTAATGAACTAAGCAAGCGTAACAATGGTTCTTATGGATGAAGTAGATTAATAAATCAATCAAAACATACTTGTAACTATTATAACATCAAAATATAGAACAATCCCAAGCCATAAATCTTACATTGTAGTAAACACACAAGGTTTTTAGCTAGACATGATTAAAACAAGAACAATACAACAATTCATATACTTGAAATTCATAAACATAACAAGAAGTGAATGAAAACAAGAATACCAATCGAAATAGATGAACTAGCTTCAATCTTGGTGTTGAAAGAGTGTTACTTCCTTCTTGACAAGCCTTAGAACCCCTTTTGAGCTTTCTAATATGAGCCATTTACTGATATATGATGTGTGTTTGAGAACAAGGGATAACCACCATTAAATAGGCTCAAAAGTTAGGTAGAATAGTGTTCTGGAGAGGGATGCGCCGCATCCCTTTAGTGATGCGCCGCATCACTTTAGGCTCAAGTGTTTTCCAGCTCGTTTAGCACTCAGGAACTATCGGCAGTCAAGGGATGCACCGCATCCCCACACAGATGCGCCGCATCTGACTCCTTGGATGCGCCTCATGGATCAGAAACCCCGCATCTAAAACTTTCGGCATTTTTTGGTCTTGGATGCGCCGCATCTAAAGCAGATGTGCCGCATCTACCTCTGAATAATAGTAGTTTTCCAACATGAGTTTGTAGAGCTCCGAGTTATGGACGTCTGGGCTCCGGATTCACCCTTTTTTAGTTCATATGACCGAGTTATGGCCAAAACGGTGCAGGTGCGCAGAATCTTCTAAAATCGGCAATATTTTCCATAAATCTTTGCTTCAACACTCGCAACGGATTGTACACACATTTTAACTTATTACAATACACAAGTACAACAATTACATACAAAATGATACAAAATCAGATCGAAATAACAACAACAAATATGTATAATTTTGGCGTTATCAGCAACGGAGATGATAAACACTAGATTGACCTTACGAGCATACCCACGAACATTACCCATCACCTCCATAGCTATAATCCATAATTTCCTTAGCTTTATCCTACTCGCAAACTAGTTTTGAAAATTACTCGAACATCACTCCGTCGTAGTATTTTATGTATAAATATTAATAATAATAATATTAATACTAATACTAATAATTATAATAATAATAATAATAATAATAATAGTAGTAATAATAATAATAATTAAATAAATATTACTGAGTATAGAGAGATTAGAGAAAGATGGATAGATAGTTCAGCTCGCAGGACCATAACCGAATGAATTTATAGAAGTGTCATTCATTTTCACAAGTTGTCATATAATAATAATATAATAATATAATTATAATAGTATAATAAATAAATAAATAAATAAAAAAACGTGTGATGTATGGTATGGAAAAAGTGGTCACCACTTTATGACCCGTGATTTTGAAAAAAAAACTTACGTACCCTTTTATTTAATAATATTATATATAAATATATATTTAATTCATATGATTAATTATATATTATATTATATTCCCGTGCATAGTTGACTTGTAATTTTAGTTCCGATGACTTGTACGTTGTCGCTCGACTAATGTCCTGGTTCCAGTTTTTCAAACGAAGTTTCGTACGCTTAGAAAACTAGCCCTTTACATTTAGTGATAGGTACCATTATCAAAATTTATACTTAATTATCGATAAATTATTTTATGAAAAATGTAACTTATATAATTGAGTGTTGTGGTCATTTTTTTTTATAAATCAGTGGCTCGTTGTTTATCCAAATATATTATTTTAAATCATAACATTTTATGACTGAGTTAAAATATATAGATATATATATATTTTCATTTAGAATTATAAATTTATACATAATATATATATGTTTGAAATATTTATCTAATGATATAATTTGGCTTTTCAAAACTAATTATATTTTAAAGTTTGTTTTAAAATTGTTTAGAAAAAATATTATAACTCGTAACGTTTTCATTTGAAAACTTAAATAGATACCATTCATTTATGTACTAACTTTTTAAATATCAATCGCATCACTAAGCCAGTGTTACTATCATATACTAAACCAATTTGAAAACGTATATATTTAATGAGTATGTTTTAAATATACGTTGCAAGTTATTTATATATTCAGCAACTCATATTCCAACATACGTTGTTTAAACAAAGACATTAATAGTCTAGTTCTGTTATATCAAAAAATGTTTTTGTACATTTGAAATTAAGTCAATTGATTCTTATGTAATTTAAATCTTCCACTAACTTTTGTCTAATCTTTGTTAATGACACTTTTGTTCTTATCTATAAATCACTTTACTAAATATTCTGAATACCATTAAAAATAAAATGTTTCCTAAATCAAAGTGGACCTCTCAATAGAGACTCGAAATCATAATTCAATGTATCGGATATTTCAATCTTTTGATATTATCTTTTAATTCCGTCGATAATTATTTTAAATATATTTTGAAACAAATTCATTCATGTAAAGTATTATATGTCTAATACTTTGTTTACGTTTTCAAATTATAATATATATACATATATATAATCATATCCATTTAATGGTTCGTGAATCGTCGAGAACAGTCGAAGGGTAATTGGTCACATGAACATAATTCAAAGTTTTTGAGATTTCAACATTACAGAATTTGCTTATCGTGTTGGACTGATATATAAGGATAAATTTTAAATTTGGTCAGAAATTTCCGGGTCGTCACAGTACCTACCCGTTAAAGAAATTTCGTCCCCAAAATTTGATAGAGGTTGTCATGGCTAACAATGAGAATGTTATTATGACAATTATAGAGTTTTATTATGTTTAAGAAGTATGGATAAAATAATTCGATTACCCGAAGCGTTTGAGGGAAGTTATCGTAAATGAATGAATAAGATTATAGTGATTCGTCATATCTTTTGACGTCATCACAATTGATCTCCGAATTTAAAGAAAATCTTTGTAATCTATATAAGATTTGATTCTTCAGCGATTAAGGAGATTATGATTCTCTACGATTTAATGCGATAATCCATCTTGATTTCTCTGTCGGATATTTCATTATAAATCCGCCTCCTTCGTTTCCTTATAACTCACACCTTCTATTCTTTCTCCCTCAATTCATATTTTAAAGTATTTGTCAATATGCTCCATCCAGTACTGATTCTGGATATACTTCTAACTTTCATATCTGTCATTCTTCTTTTTCATCTACCGCCGGAAGAATCTATTTACTTCTACTATACCATTGGGTTTATAGTGTTTTTAGTTCTCCCATTTCTATTTCGGAGCTTTATCCTTTCATTTTCTCTTCTTGTGATTAAGCACCACATGTAATGGTCCAGAATTTGTAGATATGAACTTCCATATGAACATAGTTAATGTTCTAAGAAGGAAATCGTAATGACGCGATTTTGATTTGTTAAATTACCAGAATACCCTGGAAAAGACCGAATCATCAAGAAATATTTTCTTAATATTTTAGAGGTTAAATAGAATATTAGAGTCGTGTAATATGGCACATGATGACGTTATGATCTGTGAATTATCACGTTCCATTTAGAAACTCAACATGAATTACTGTAATATAATCACGTTGATCAAGTGTCGTTATATTATACTAATTCATGCATCAGTTCCCAACACTACTTTAAAAATATTCCTATTTTAAACTCGAATGTTTCAGAATTTAGAAACTAAAATAGTTTCTTTTATGATGTAACACATATAGCGAGAAGAGGTACATGGTTTCAGATAAGAATAATTATGGAATTATCTTCATAACTATGGAGGATATTTATAATGAAAGATACGATGATATCTTATAATTTCTAATATCATAGGATGATGAAGGATTCTGTCCGCAAGGGTTTAGAGTTAGGAGCAAGGTATTCGTTAATGACTTCAGCAGATACTGAATCATTTGAATTTTTTGAAGGTAGGTTTAGTCTTTGTGATTTATCCACAGCCTCTTTCATACTATGCTTAATCCGTTTTCCAGTTCCAAACCTTCTCTTTTTCTGAGCTTTGCCAGCACACTATTCTTTATCACCAAACTTTTTACTGTTAAGGTCGTTTACAGTTTTTGCTGCTTCATAAGCATTTTTCAAAATTACTTCGCAGTTTAGGGTGTTTTTCAGAAACTTCACATTCAAAGTATGTAAGTTAAGAAGATAGACGTTATATATGCACATATAACTGTTGGCGTAGACATGCTGCGAGATTTCAAAATACTGATTGCTAATTCCCGATGATTCATATGGCAATTCTCGTTACAAGATGCAGATGAGTAAATGATGGGCTTTTGATAAATATAATGATTTTTCAGAAAATCCTAGATCATTACGGTTGCTGATAAGTTTACTGCTAATGTGATAGAATATAAACGGTTCTCCGGTAACGATGATGAAGGGTAACTTATATATCAAGGTTATAATAAGGCTGTTTCGACTGAGAAGTCGAAGTTGTCTTGCTGGAGCTGTGACAAAACTGACTACTTTGGAAAGGAATTGAAAAGTTATTTTAGCTAATAAATGCCAAAGAGTCTGACACCGATACGTGTCGAATTACGACTTTGGTTTCGAGAGCTTTTCAGGTACATAACTGTGGGTAATATGTGGTTGGATCATCATCTCGATTGCTCATTATTTGAAGTGTCTTCAGGAATTTCGGAGGGTTTGAACGCAGATTGTAATCGTTAATATATATATATGATGTTCTAACATAATTTTGAAGTCAAAGTATAGCTTTGAAAGATGTAGGAATTTAAGAGTGATGTCTTCTGTTAAATTATGATTTGGATTTTGATTTGTCAAAATCAGAATGTGTAATCAAATTTGGGTGAGAATGGTTGTTTTGATTTCTATACAAGAATGTATATTGTTGTGAGATTAGGGAGTATAGTTGATGATTTGCTTAATCAGATTCGAAGAATGTAACATATTAATTGTGAATTTATATATCCCTCGGGTATTACCTACCCGTTAAAAAAAATTCACAATTAATATTTTGTACAACATAAATTTTTTTTTTACAGTCTTTATGAAAATATATATGTGCATATTTTCTTCAGATGTAACATAGATTTAATGAGTTAATATTAAATTAAACTCATTTAATTTAAGGTTGAAACTAGAATTGAATAATCCCTAAAACTTTAGAAATTACATAAGTATTTCTTCAATGATTTTGAAATTATGAATCAATACTTAGTTATTTGTTGATGCGATATGTTGGTGTTTCGTGAATTCTTGTGAACTTCGTAAGGTACGAATGATGTTATTTGAAAAGTTTTGAGTACATCAATGATGAAAGTGTAAAATCAACATATATTTGAATAATACCCTTGATTTATTATGAATTAGAATTTATTGAATTAAGACAGAGATTGTAGTTAACGATGGTTAAGTTGCGAACGAAGGACGTACATCATTGCATATTAGTAATATGAATTAACCGAGTAGTTAAAATTCACACATAATAGCTTAGTACGAAAAGATTGATTATGGTTTAAAATTTTATATATATAAGATATACATATAAATCCTTCAGTGGAAATGAGTTAATACTTCATAACTCGTTGGTATGACATACTTGTTGTTGATTTGTAATAATGTCCACAGTAATTCTTGAACTGTCAGAGCTTGTGATGTTATAGGTTCTGCTAGTGTTGATGATGCTGATAGTACTGACGGTGCTGGTGATGCTAACGGTACTGTTGATGCTGCTGATATAACAAGTCTAGCTTGTAAATCATGCACCATTCTTGTCAGGATTTTTATTCTTCCTTCTATCTTTTTGGTTCATTCATCTGATTTATGGTTAGGGCTAAAATAGATAATCTCTAAGACTTTAGAGATTCCATAATCGCTGTAGAATGTTTCTCTAATAAAGTATGAATCAATACTTCATCGTTTTATTGTTGTTAGTACTCCTTGGTATCTATGGTGTGTATGATGTTGATGCTCAAGGTACAAATTGTGATGTTGAGGTGTGGAATGCGGATGTTGTTGTTGATGGTGGTAATGGTACTGTTGGTATTGATGATGGTGGTATTGGTTATGCTGCTGGTGCTGCTGCTGGTGTTTGTAACCTTTGCACCATATTCTCCAAAGCCACTACCCGAGCGCGAAGCTTGTTGACTTCTTCTATTACACCGGGGTGATTGTCGGTTCGGACGAGCGGATAAATAAAATCTAGAATTTGATGTAGTATATAATCTTGACGAGATACTCTGGAAATGAGAGAAAAAGGTGTTTCGGACAGGTTCGCCGGTAAGTGCTTCAGGTTCTTCGTCAAGAGTGCAATGTGGTGGATGGAAGGGATCACCTTCTTCTTGTCTCCAATGATTGAGGAGGCTACGAACCCATCCCCAATTCATCCAGAATAGATGATGACTGATTGGTTGATCCATTCCAGTCACCCATCCCTAATTCGAGGAACTTGAACTAATGACGAATTCTGTGATGACCAGTCCTAATCCACCTAGACGAAGTCTTCGACAACTGGTTCCATTGCGAGGTACAGACTTCTATATGTCTTGAACGACTCCATGTAATATCTTTAAAATGAGCAAATGCACAGCGGAAGACTTAATTCGTACCTAAGAATAAACATGCTTAAAAGTGTCAACCAAAAGGTTGGTGAGTTCATAGGTTTATCACATCAATCATTTCAATATATTAATAGACCACAAGATTTCCATTTATAAATATATGTACACTCGCAAGTGTATAAAACCGTTCTGCTTATGTTGAGGCCTCAGTAACCAACCTTAACAATAATATAATAAGTCTTCTTCGCAAAGATGGATACGTACACTCGCAAGTGTATAAATAATCCTCAGAGTACTAAACATCCGCCCACTAGCTCTTATGTCTAGTGCAGCCTACAGGATGGGGGTGTTAAGCCCGATAGATCTATCTTTAGGATTCGCGCTCACATGCTCTTATAACATGTAACTAAATTACTTAGCACATCAATTCGTAGAATATTATTTTTAATCACTTGTCTCTATTTCGTAAAGCATTTATAAAAGCAGCGCATGTATTCTCAACCCAAAAATATATATTGCAAAAGCAATTAAAAAGGGAGCAAATGAAACTCACCATACTGTATTTTGTAGTAAAAATACATATTACAAAACTGAACAATGCAGGGTTGGCCTTGGATTCACGAACCTATATTATTTGTATATACATTAACACATATTCTTGTAATCGGATAAATATATATATTATTATTAATGATATAATTATTTATATTAATAACTTATATCCAAAAATATTAGATCTTGTTATGTTATATAGTAATTATAATAATACCAGAATATTATTTGAAATAGTAAATATAATAATAATGATAATACTTAATGTTACTAATACTATTATTAATGATAATTATAATAATAATAATGAAAATGATATTACAAATAATAATAAAATTTAACTACCTTCATTAGGAGAAGGCTTTAAAAAGAATAATGCTCCAAGAGGGACTCGAACCCGAGACCATTCGCTACTCAACACAACACTGTAACCATCCGAGCCCATTTGTTTTTCTGATTTATACTACCATTTAATTTTTATAACTCGTTTTAAATTTCCTTTCATCTTCTTCCTCAGCACCAAATCTTAATCACTCAGTAATGAATTCACACACAACATCACAGTATCGAAACTGGTTTATAATTAATAAACAAAATAGAAACTTTCTGTTTGAGCAATTAAACTAATTTATATAAAAAGAAATTAAAATAAAAACCACTGTAACAGCGAATATAGAACTCGTATGAACCTAAATCCTTATTTTCAAATTGAGACTGTTTGAGACCAAACTTTCTACATGAAATTAGTTGGAAATACTTCCTAGAAACTTTCTCCATGCTCAATTAAATGCAAAACATTTAAACAGTTTCGAATTTAACGAAGAACAGCTTAGTTGAGTTTTAAAGTTGTAACTTTGACTACCAAATTAGAAATCGTTAGAAGGAATTGGGTTTTAAAATTTTGCAGATGGTTTGCATTATTGAATCCTAACCTCTCTGCACTTTTAAATTTTGAAAATTGAATCAAATTCGAGGCATTTATGAAAAATTATAACGAACAGAGAAACATCTAGTTTCGTTTATATTTTTTTTTTAAATCCATAACTTAAAATCGAAAGTGGTTACAATTGATAAAGAATGTGAGGAATTGTTCCGTTTAATACTTGAATTAACCGATTTTATATAAACAAATGCAAGTGTCAAATTCCTTTAACCCGACATCAAGGACAGAGGAAATAATAAAAAAAAAAGTTGAACGTGATAGTTAGCAGATTTCGTTTGTATTAGGAATTTTTGATACCGATATGTTTAAATCCAGCAGACCAGAAACAAAAAAAAAATCCTAACAGATAAAGTGTACTACAATCGGAATTGGAATCTGCTTTCTACAATTTTTCTTAACTTTTTATATAAAAATATATAATTAATATTAATTATTGAATATAACTATATATATAATAATAGTAATACTTTTAATGTCTTAGTAAGATTTATAATAATAATATTGATAAAATAATACTAGTAATATTAATAATAATGATAGTAATAATGATAAAATTATTAATAATCACATTAACATTAATAATATTTATAATAATGACTAAGATCATAACATTTATTACTAAGTGTGATAAAAATGATTTTAGTGATGATAACAATAATTTTAGTAATAATCATAATAATTTAAATGTATAAACTTTCATATTTATATATCATATGTAGTAATACTAATATTAGTATAACAACTATATTTATTATTAAATTTAAATTGAATATATCGATATCACATATTATTATTTATGTAATATAAGATATATTAAGTAGTAGCAAATATATTATTTAATATTTTTACATTATATATATATATTATAATATAAATACAATTAATAATTATATACATATATGTATACAAATTTATACATTTATATTTTTCTACTACTTCCTATATAACCATGTTTTAAATGTCACTTTTAAGTTTTCTATCTAAATCACATACTAGTTTATTAATATATTTAATTTATAATGTATAAGTATTTACATATATAATTGTTTATATATATACATTTCTATTACGATTAATGGTTCGTGAATCGTCGAAAATGGTCGAAAGTCAAATGGATATACGAAACAGTTCAAAATTTCTGAGAATCAACATCACAGACTTTGCTTATCGCGTCGAATTCATATAAATATTAAGTTTAAATTTGGTCGGAAATTCCCGGATCGTCACAGTACCTACCCGTTAAAGAAATTTCGTCCCGAAATTTGAGTGAGGTCGTCATGGCTAATGATAAAATGTTTTCATGACGAATATGAGTTGACAGATAGAGTTTTACCATTATTGATTAATATAGATAAAACTAGTTTTACCATTATTGATTAATATAGATAAAACTATCCGATTAATTGAAGCGTGCGAGTGAAGCTATCATAAATGAGTGATATAAGAAAATGATGTTTCATCATATCCTTTGACGTAGATATGGTTGAATTTCTGGAATTTAAGGGATTTAGAGAAAATCTTCGTAATCAGATTTGATTCTTAAGGAAATTAGAATCCTCCTTAGTTAATTGCGATGATCTTTTTCGATTGCTCCGTCGGAATATTTATCTATAAATCTACCCTCTTTGTTTTCCTTTGGAGTTCCATACTTTTGTTTTCTCTTCCCGACTTTAAGTCAAGCGAATAATGGTTCAGAATTCGTAGGTATGAATTTTCGATAAAACAGGATTAATTTTCTAAGAGAGATTGTATTAGCACGATCTTGATTGGTCAAATTATCAGAATTCAAGAGAAAAGATAGAATTATCAAGAAAATATGTTCTTGATATGTTTAGAGATTAGATAGAATGTAAGAGTCGTGTAACATGGCACATGATGACGTTATGGTCTGTAAATCATCACGTTTCATTATAAACTCAGTATGACTCACTGTAATATAATCACGTTGATCAAGTGTCATTATATTATACTAATTCATGCATCATTTTCTTTACATTTCTCCAGAATTCATTCATAAATTAAACTTAGATTTTACAGAAGTTTCCAATATAACGAAACACAGGAAGCACGAAGAGGTATATAATTTCGGACGAGAATATTTATGAAAATATCCTCAGAAATATCACAGATATTTATGATGATATTTTGGAAGTTCCAAGTTCGAAGGTTGATGAAGAAAAATTTTTCGCAAGATTTTAACATGACTTCGGAGCAAGATATTCTTTAAAGATTTCATCGGATCCAGATTTACCTGGATTCTTTGAATATAGGGTATGGTCCTTGTATTTATCCTTGGTCTCCTTTATGGTTAGCTCAATCCGTTTTCCAGTTCCAACTTTTCTGAGCTTTTTCAACATACTATTCTTTATCATCAAACTTCCGATGATTAAGGTCATTTACGGTTGTCTACGGTTTCTGCTGCTTCATTCAGCTTTTTCAACATTCAGAGTATAAATTTGTAGACTGAGTGCTTTTCAGAATTTCAAAATAAAAGACCATAATTCTAAGAGACAAATGTTATACATATAACTGTTGATGTAGATATGTTGTGAGTTTTCAAAGTACTGATTACTGATTCCCGGTAATTGGTATGGCAGTTCTCGTTACAAGATGCAGATGAGTATATGATAGGGTTTCAATGAATAAATATAATGATTTATCAGAGAGATTTAAGCCAAGAAGCAACGAGGTTGCTGGTACATTTGTTGGTAATATTGTAGAATATAAAAGGTTTCCCGGTAACAAAGGCGAAAAGACAACGTATATATCAAGGTTATAATAAGGTTTATTCGAATGAAAAGTCGAAATAGATTTGCTGAAGCTGTGACAAAATTGGCTACTTTGGAAAGGGATTGTAAAGTGATTTTCGGTAATAACAACGCCAAAGAAGCTAGCACAGATACGTGTTAAACGTTTACTCAGGTTCCGAGTGTTTTCAGGTGCATAACTACATGCATCAATCTTTTCTTCCGTAGATGAAGTGCGGTTGATTCATCCTTCCGATTGAGGTGTTTTCAAGAATCATGAAAGGTTTGAACGCAGATTGTAATCGTCAAGATACGAATAAGGTTTAAGATGAAATCAAGTGGAAAACTTGAAGAATTGTTTAGTTTTATATGTTATAATCAATATTTTAATTCATTTTAATTGTCCAATGTTGGCAGTCCACAGTCGATAGTCAACAGTTAACAGTCCAATAATTCATATATAGTTTAATATATAATATTCGAATTGATTAATACGTATCGTGACCCGTGTACATGTCTTAGACTTGATCACAAATCAAACTATATATATTATTGTAGAATCAACCTCAACCCTGTATAGCTAACTCCATCATTACTGCATATAGAGTGTCTATGGTTATTCCAAATAATATATATAGATGCGTCGATATGATATGTCAAAACCTTGTATACGTGTCCCGAAATTTAAAGTGCGTAAAATAAATAAAAGAAATTAAATGACGATAAATAAAGTGCGTAAAATATAAATTGCGATAAATAAATTGCGATAAATAAAATGTAATCAGTTAGCTAGGAACAGTCAGCTAGGAACAGTTAGCGTGGATTCTTAAAAAATTTATCAGAGTTAATTTGTTTGTTTCTAACAAATTTTATTTTGTCCAATGTTTTCTTCATTATGCCACTTGTCGGATTCTGATAGGTCAAAATCCAAATATGAAATTGAATGAAAATGGTTATTCTGTGGTGAACGGATACGTATATCAATGGATGTAAGTAGGATCGTAAATGACTGTTGAATCATATTCGGAGAATATACAGTGTAACTTATTAATGTGAAATCTAAATATTCCTCGGGTATTACCAACCCGTTAAAATATTTTCACCATTAACAGTTTGTACAAAAGAATTCTTAATTACAATCTTTATGAAAATATACTTACATATATATTTTCTTCAGATATAATCATGGATTTAATGAGTTAATATGATATTAAACTCATTTGATTTACCGTTAGAACAAGAATATATAATCTCTAAAATATTAGAGATTACATAATTGCCATGTCAAACGAAGATAAATAATGTAGAACTTCATGTAGAATGATGATTATGCTTGAGGTACAGAATGAGATGTTGAGACATGGATTGTTGATGGTACTGATGCTGTTACTGATAGTACTGTTGGTGCCGGTGATGTTACTGAAGCTGGTAAATTTTACACCATATTTTCCAAGGCTACAACTCGGGTGCGAAGCTCGTTGACTTCTTCTATTACACTGGGATGATTGTCAGTTGGAACAAACGGATGAATAAGGTTTAGAATTTTAGATACAATATAATTGTGGCGAGATATTCGGGAAATGAGAGTGAGAATGGTGTTTCGGATGGGTTCGCCGGTGAATGCTTCGGGTTCTTCGCCCAGAGGACAACATGGTGGATGAAAGGGATCGCTTCTTCTTGTCTCCAATGATTAAGTAGACTACGAACCCATCAGACGAATTAGGAATGGCTAATTGATTGATTCATTCTGGTGACGCTGCTTTCGGAGCTTAGGTGAACATCCATGTCGGAATAGCTGTCAAAATTTGAGGGACTCGAACTGGTTGAGGGATTCATCTCGTACGATCAGATGAAATATTTTCGATAAGAAATAGATTATAGGATGTAGATTAGTACCCTGCAATACATAGTTTACATATGCATATATAATACTAAAATCCCATAAGTTACGAAGGAATCTACGGAAGCTGTCAGGCAACAGTAATAATAACAGATACGCTAAGATATGAATTTATCTATACACTGTCTATGCAATTGAGGCAGTAAGATGTATCTAAACTTTAAGGATGATAAGCAGGTAATTTCCTAAGGATAATAAGTAGGTAATTTTTGACACGAAATGATAAGCAAAACTTTTGACATGCAGACACGGTCGAAGTCTAGACTCACTAATGCATCTAAACAACTATCAGTTAGACATACTAATGCAAGACCTGGTTCGCTAAGACCACCGCTCTGATACCAACTGTGATGACCCATCCTAATCCACCTGGACGAATTCCTCAACAACTGGTTCCATTGCGAGGTACAGACCTCTATATGTCTTGAACGACTCCATGTAATATCTTTAAAATGAGCAAATGCACAGCGGAAGACTTAAATAAACATGCTTAAAAGTGACAACCAAAAGGTTGGTGAGTTCATAGATTTATCATATCAATCATTTCAATATATTAATAGACCACAAGATTTCCATTTATAAATATATGTACACTCGCAAGTGTATAAAACCATTCTGCTTATGTTGAGGCCTCAGTAACCAACCTTAACAATAATATAATAAGTCATCTTCGCAAATATGGATACGTACACTCGCAAGTGTATAAATAATCCTCGAAGTACTAAACATCCGCCCACTAGCTCTTATGTCTAGTGCAGCCTACTGGATGGGGGTGTTAAGCCAGATAGATCTATCTTTAGGATTCGCGCTCACATGCTCTTATAACATGTAACTAAATTACCTAGCACATCAATCTGCAGAATATTATTTTTAATCACTTGTCTCTATTTCGT
Organism: Rutidosis leptorrhynchoides; assembly: GCF_046630445.1. Taxonomy (NCBI): domain Eukaryota; kingdom Viridiplantae; phylum Streptophyta; class Magnoliopsida; order Asterales; family Asteraceae; genus Rutidosis; species Rutidosis leptorrhynchoides. The sequence goes on along the minus strand of NC_092336.1, from coordinate 358,258,485 downwards.
AAAGCATTTATAAAAGTAGCGCATGTATTCTCAGCCCAAAAATATATATTGCAAAAGCAATTAAAAAGGGAGCAAATGAAACTCACCATACTGTATTTTGTAGTAAAAATACATATTACAAAACTGAACAATGCAGGGTTGGCCTTGGATTCACGAACCTATATTATTTGTATATACATTAACACATATTCTTGTAATCGGATAAATATATATATTATTATTATTAATGATATAATTATTTATATTAATAACTTATATCCAAAAATGTTAGATCTTGTTATGTTATATAGTAATTATAATAATGCCAGAATATTATTTGAAATAGTAAATATGATAATAATGATAATACTTAATGTTACTAATACTATTATTAATGATAATTATATAATAATAATAATGAAAATGATATTACAAATAATAATAAAATTTAACTACCTTCATTAGGAGAAGGCTTTAAAAAGAATAATGCTCCAAGAGGGACTCGAACCCGAGACCATTCGCTACTCAACACAACACTGTAACCATCCGAGCCCATTTGTTTTTCTGATTTATACTACCATTTAATTTTTATAACTCGTTTTAAATTTCCTTTCATCTTCTTCCTCAGCACCAAATCTTAATCGCTCAGTAATGAATTCACACACAACATCAGAGTATCGAAACTGGTTTATAATTGATAAACAAAATAGAAACTTTCTGTTTGAGCGATTAAACTAATTTATATAAAAAGAAATTAAAATAAAAACCACTGTAACAGCGAATATAGAACTCGTATGAACCTAAATCCAGATTTTCAAATTGAGACTGTTTGAGACCAAACTTTCTACATGAAATCAGTTGGAAATACTTCCTAGAAACTTTCTCCATGCTCAATTAAATGCAAAACATTTAAACAGTTTCAAATTTAACGAAGAATAGCTTAGTTGACTTTTAAAGTTGTAACTTTGACTACCAAATTAGAAATCGTTAGAAGGAATTGGGTTTTAAAATTTTGCAGATGGTTTGCATTATTGAATCCTAACCTCTCTGCACTTTTAAATTTTGAGAATTGAATCAAATTCGAGGCATTTATGAAAAGTTATAACGAACAGAGAAACATCTGGTTTCGTTTATTATTATTTTTTTAAATCCATAACTTAAAATCGAAGTGGTTGCAATTGATAAAGAATGTGAGGAATTGTTCTATTTAACACTTGAATTAACCGATTTTATATAAAAAAAAATGCAAGTGTCAAATTCCTTTAACCCGACATCAAGGACAGAGGAAATAATAAAAAAAAAGTTGAATGTGATAGTTAACAGATTTCGTTTGTATTAGGAATTTTTGATACCGATATGTTTAAATCCAGCAGACCAGAAACAAAAAAAAATCCTAACAGATAAAGTGTACTACAAAATCGGAATTGGAATCTGCTTTCTACAATTTTTCTTAACTTTTTATATAAAAATATATAATTAATATTAATTATTGAATATACCTATATAAATAATAATAGTAATACTTTTAATGTCTTAGTAAGATTTATAATAATAATGTTGATAAAATAATACTAGTAATATTAATAATAATGATAGTAATAATGATAAAGTTATTAATAATCACATAATTTTATAATAATGACTAAGATCATAACATTTATTACTAAGTGTGATAAAAATGATATTAGTGATGATAACAATAATTTTAGTAATAATCATAATAATTTAAATGTATAAACTTTCATATTTATATATCATATGTAGTAATACTAATATTAGTATAACAACTATATTTATTATTAAATTTAAATTGAATATATCGATATCACATATTATTATTTATGTAATATAAGATATATTAAGTAGCAGAAAATATATTATTTATTATTTTTACATTTTATATATATATATATTATAATATACATACAATTAATAATTATATACATATATGTATACATATTTATACATTTATATTTTTCTACTATTTCCTATATAACCATGTTTTAAATGTCACTTTTAAGTTTTCTATCTAAATCACATACTAGTTTATTAATATACTTAATTTATAATATATAATTATTTACATATATAATTGTTTATATATATACATTTCTATTACGATTAATGGTTCGTGAATCGTCGAAAATGGTCGAAAGTCAAATGGATATACGAAACAGTTCAAAATTTCTGAGACTCAACATCACAGACTTTGCTTATCGTGTCAAATTCATATAAAGATTAAGTTTAAATTTGGTCAGAAATTCCTGGGTCGTCACAAATTCCATTTCGTACGATTGAATTAAGGATTTTTTGATATGAAATGATTTTTCCGGCTATCGGGTGGTATTCTAATTACTTAGAATATCTATATATATATATATATATATATATATAGAGCAAAAGATTTCGTAGATTACCTAGGAATTTATGGGATATGTCAGGCAAAGGTTACAGTAACAGATACGCTAAGATATGAATTAGCAGATACGCTAAGATATGAATTTTGTCTATACACTATTCATGCAATCAATGCAGCAAAATGTGTCTCGACTAAGAATGATAAACATGTAATTTTCTATGGATGATAAGTAGGTAATTTTCGACACAAAATGATAAGAAAAACTTTTGACATGCAGATACGGTCGAAGTCCAGACTCACTAATGCATCCTAACGACTTATCAGTTAGACACAATAATGCAAACCTGGTTCTCTAAGACCACCGCTCTAATACCAACTGAAAGGACCCGTTCATATACATTATAAATTATTCATAATAGTTGATTACATTGTGAGGTATTTGACCTCTATATGATACATTTTACAAACATTGCATTCATTTTTAAAAGGCAAACTTTCTTTACATCCAAAATTGATAGGCATGCATACCATTTCATAATATCCACTATCCAACTATAATTGACTTAATAATAATCATGATGAACTCAAGGACTCGAATGCAAGGTCTTTCGAAATATGCCATGAATGACTCCAAGCAATATCCTTAAAATGAGCTAATGCACAGCGGAAGATTTCTTTCATACCTGAGAATAAACATGCTTAAAAGTGTCAACCAAAAGGTTGGTGAGTTCATTAGTTTATCATAATCATTCATTTCCATCTTTTTAATAGACCACAGGAATTTCATTTTCATTTCTCATAAATAGCATGCATGCAAAAATCATTCATATGGATTAAACACCTGGTAACCGACATTAACAAGATGCATATAAGAATATCCCCATCATTCCGGGATATCCATCGGACATGATATAAATTTCGAAGTACTAAAGTATCTGCTACAACATATGGGGTTTGTTGGGCCCAGTAGATCTATCTTTAGGATTCGCGTCAATTAGTAGACTGGTTTACTAATTCTTAGGTTACCAAGCAAAAGGGGCATATTATGCTTCGATCATTCAACCATAGAATGTAGTTTCAATTACTTGTGTCTATTTCATCAAACATTTATAAAAGCGCATGTATTCTCAGTCCCAAAAATATATATTGCAAAAGCATTTAAAAAGGGAGTAATGAAACTCACAATACTGTATTTCGTAGTAAAAATACATATAACATCATTGAACAAGTGCAAGGTTGGCCTCGGATTCACGAACCTAAATTAATTAGATATATTTATATGTTGGTCAATATTTGTCTAAGAAATTAGGTCAAGTCATAGTGTACCACAATTCTAATGCTCAAGACTAATATGCAAAAGTCAACAAAAGTCAATTAGACTCAAAAATGATTTCCAAAATTTATACATGATTATTATATAGTTTAAATATCGTCATTTTATATTTTTAAATATTTTTAAAAGATTTTATTAGAGTAAATAATATAATTCATTTATTATTAAAATTTTATATAATAAAAATATACTTTTATATATCTTAACTAATAAAATTTATAAAGTTCATTTAATATCATAAAAATAATATGATAGGTAGTATTAATGTAATTATATTACACGTAGTAAAATATCTTTTGTATTACATATTTATTTGGTAAAATAATATCGATAATAATAATAGTAAGTAAAAGTTGTATTATTTTGTAATAATAATAATTATTATTCTACTAATAATAATAACAATATTTATATTTACAAAAAATGGTATTATGATAAAATGATAATTCTTATTCATAATAATAATGAAATTTTATATTAACAATGATTTTCCTATTAAAAATAATAATTTTTGTAAAAATAATATTTTTAATATTAATAATACTTTTAATAATAATAGTGATAAAAATAATGAAAAAATTATAATTTTATCTAAATCAATATCTTACCATATTTTAAATTTCATCATGATACCCATACTCATTATTTCCTAATCAATTTGTTAATAGCTCTCAATCGTCTTTTATATCGCGTTCATATTAATGGTAATAATAGTAATCATAATAATTAGGTGTTACTAATATTAGTTTTAATTATAATAATATTAATGATAATAAATATTATGATGATAATACTAATAACTATTTTAATGATAATAATAATAATAATACTAATTATAACTTTAACGATAATATCGATAGTAATAATAATAAAATAACAATTTTTAATGATAATACTTTTTATTGATAATAATAATAATAATAATAATAATAATAATAATAATAATATTAATAATAATTGGATAAAAACTAGAACGACGATAATAACGATGATAATAATAATCATTTTTTAATAATAATACAAAAATTCAATTGACTATAACTTCTAATCCGTTCATCGAAACCATTCGATATCTAAATGAAAAGTTTTTAATTTTTCGCTAGCTTTCCAACGACATGCATATCTTATACCTTATCTCAACTGCATATGTAACTAATTCAGGATTCAACATAACCTATCTAATGGAAATATCAAAAGTACAAGCATGCATAATCCTATATACTCGAGCACTAGTCAGGGATACACTATTAATATATAAAAGTTAAATTATGAGTACTCACGTATCAATATTGAGATTCAATATTGCAGGAAAGGTACGTAAACGCAACGGAGATGATAAACACTAGATTGACCTTACGAGCATATCCACGAACATTACCCATCACCTCCATAGCTATAACCCATAATTTCCTTAGCCCTATCCTACTCGCAAACTAGTTTTGAAAATTACTCGAACAGCACTCCGTCGTAGTATTTTATGTATAAATACTAATAATCATAATATTAATACTAATACTAATAATTATAATAATAATATTAATAATAATAATAGTAATAATAATAATAATTAAATAAATATTACTGAGTATAGAGAGATTAGAGAAAGATGGATAGATAGTTCAGCTCGCAGGACCAGAACCGAAAGAATTTATAGAAGTGTCATTCATTTTCACAAGTTGTCATATAATAATAATATAATAATATAATTATAATAGTATAATAAATAAATAAATAATAAAAAAACGTGTGATGTATGGTATGGAAAAAGTGGTCACCACTTTATGACCCGTGATTTTGAAAAAAAAACTTACGTACCCTTTTATTTAATAATATTATATATAAATATATATTTAATTCATATGATTAATTATATATTATATTATATTCTCGTGCATAGTTGACTTGTAATTTTAGTTCCGATGACTTGTACGTTGTCGCTCGACTAATGTCCCGGTTTCGGTTTTTCAAATGAAGTTTCGTACGCTTAGAAAACTAGCCCTTTACATTTAGTGATAGGTACCATTATCAAAATTTAGACTTAATCATCAATAAATTATTTTATGAATAATGTAACTTATATAATTGAGTGTTGTGGTCATTTGCTTTTATAAATCAGTGGCTCGTTGTTTATCCAAATATATTATTTTAAATCAGAACATTTTATGACTGAGTTAATATATATATATATATATATATATATATATATATATATATATATATATATATATATATATATATATATATATATATATATATATATATATATATATATATATATATATATTTTCATTTAGAATTATAAATTTATACATAATATATATATGTTTGAAATATTTATCTAATGATATAATATTTGGCTTTTCAAAACTAATTATATTTCAAAGTTTGTTTTAAAATCGTTTAGAAAAAATATTATAACTCGTAACATTTTCATTTGAAAACTTAAATAGATACCATTCATTTATGTACTAACTTTTTAAATATCAATCACATCACTAAGCCAGTGTTACTATCATGTACTAAACCAATTTGAAAACGTATATATTTAATGAGTACGTTTTAAATATACGTTGCAAGTAATTTATATATTCAGCAACTCATATTCCAACATACGTTATTTAAACAAAGACACTAATAGTCTAGTTCTATTATATCGAAAAATGTTTTCGTACATTTGAAATTAAGTCAATTGATTCTTATGTAATTTAAATCTTCCACTAACGTTTGTCTAATCTTTGTTAATGACACTTTTGTTCTTATCTATAAATCACTTTACAAAATATTCTGAATACCGTTAAAAAAAAGGTTTCCTAAATCAAAGTGGACCTCTCAATAGAGACTCGAAATCATAATTCAATGTATCTGATATTTCAATCTTTTGAAATTATCTTTTAATTCCGTCGATAATTATTTTAAATATATTTTGAAACAAATACGTTCATGTAAAATATTATACGTCTAATACTTTGTTTACGTTTTCAAATTATAATATATATATACATATATATAATCATATCCATTTAATAGTTCGTGAATCGTCGAGAATAGTCGAAGGGTAATTGGTCACAAGAACATAATTCAAAGTTTTTGAGATTTCAACATTACAGAATTTGCTTATCGTGTCGGACTGATATAAGGATAAAGTTTAATTTTGGTCAGAAATTTTCGGGTCGTCACAAGTTTACTCCAATCATTATTGATTTTGACTTTGCACAAAGGCTTGTTGAAATTGGTTGCTTGTTCATTCTATAGTGTTAGTTAGGTGATATTTTTGCAATTTGAATTTGCTATGTCACATATTTTCAATAACTAAAGTTGCAGTTTGTGATTAAAAAAACCTGACAAAGTTAGTTTTAAATTTTTTACATGAGATTGTTCATATCGATTTGTAGGCTTCTTTTTTGCATGCTATTTTCATTTTTGACAGGTGTGATGGTGCCAACGTGGGGAATTACTCCAATGTGATCTGCTTTGTTTTTTAAAGTGCCATTAGTAATAGTAATTGTAACACCTCATCAGAACACACTTACGAAATATTAACTTCTGGTCCCACAGTTAACGGTCACGCCCCTATATGTGACGTTTTTTGAAAAGTAATCGCATTTATTTCAAAAGCATTGTCATTAAAGTAAAATAATCCGAAACATTTAATATAATGACAATAGTAAATAATCCATAAACATTATTTAATAAGAAACAATTTTAAATGCGATTGATATAGTTCTTGACATAAAGATCCATGCTGGACTCCAATCCAGTGTATGCACCACGTAAGCTACTAGTCATCAAAGCAATGCGGAAGCTAAGTACCATTAAGAACCTAAGATAAAACATGAAAACGATCAACAAAAATGTTGAGTGAATCTACAGGTTTAAGTAAATTAGTTTATCTTTGTTAGACCACAAGATTTAGTCTAAATCAGTAAAAATTATAGAACAGTTATGAGCACTTGAATATAAAGCTTTAACCCGCGGATAGCTTAAATGCGCAACACATCTTCCTTTACCCCATATTGCAAACGCTGATCAAGCATTCGGTTACAAAGTTATAAGCACCCAGTTCGTTGAGTGAGGTTTGTCAAACCTACGATACCATCCTTATAGTTTGAGCCTTACAAAATAATTAATATATTCAAGCTAGAGGATTTTAGATCAAACTCATTGTATATATTCAGTTTTGTACTCGTGTCTAATGCGTAAAACAGTTTAAAACAGCATGTTATCTCATCCCAAAAAGTAAAAGTGTATGCGACTGTAGACTCACTTGTGATTTGAGGAGGGTAAATAACAAGATTTTTTAATAAGTTAAAAAATAAGAATTGGCCTTCGATAGGATTCACGAACCTGAAAAAAAATTCCACAAAAAAAAGACAACTTTTTTTTTTTGCTTCCCCCCGATTGGTTACTTCCCCATTGATCATGTCCCTATACATACATACATACATACATACATACATACATACATACATATATATACATATATATATATATATACATATATATATATACATATATATATATATACATATATATATATATATACATATATATATATATATATATATATATATATATATATATATATATATATATATATATATGTATATATATATTCATATAATATTTTTAATTACGTGTGATGATTTAAGTTGTCAAGTTAGTAGTCCAACGTTAGTACTCCAAATATAGTCCAATATATAATCTTAGAATTTAATCAAGACGTATTGTATACATATTGTTCAAGACTCAATCATGACCCATTGTACACGTGTTGTCTTAAAATTAACTTAGACGTATTGTATACATGGTGTCTT